>NC_070580.1:6155612-7534362 GCF_027409825.1 Scomber japonicus | reverse complement strand
CATGTTGCAGGATTTCTATGTATTGAAGTCCTTAAATGTCAAACGAGCTTTTGGAGCCATAAACATCCCCCAAAAGTTGCCACGTGCGGTTTTTAGACAGGAAAATCAACTGAGGGCAAACAGATGGTTTTGCTAGATTTAAACAATAAAATATCTGTTGTTTATCACGGGTCAACATATGTGTGAAATTCCGCACATAATTCAGCATCAGCGCTGGATCGGCGTGAACTTCCAAAGGCAGACCCGCGGGCCTGGTATGTGTTGTCGTGGTACTGAGGATACTTTCAGTGCTTTCACTCTTCCTTTCTCTGCTCTCACCTCCTCTGTCTCTGTCCGGCCGCCTTTCTTCTCCCCACTGACTTTTTTTTTTTTTTTCGTGAGACAATAGGATCCAGCTGTGAGGTTGTAAAACCCTCTGGAACGTCACTAAAGAGACAGCACGGCCTGCAAATGGCTTCAATTAGCCTGTCACATGCTAATAAAGCTAGTTAAAAAAAGAGAGACAACTAGCCAAGTCACACACACTTGCTCGTAAATGCCTAGAGAAAGCATCATGTCCTGATGAGCGCTCCAGTCGGAACGATGCGCACGGTATCTGCATGCCTTGTGTTGATGAGGTTTAGGTAACACAAAGACACAAACTGACACACACACACACACACACACACACACACACACACACGTACACAATAAAAAACACTCACTCATTCTTCAAAGACTTGCAAAAATGTAGATGCACATATATTATAATAAAGAGACACACACATATACAGCACATACACACCAACACCCCAATACTTCTTCCAAGACTTGCAGAAATGCAGATACACACTAGATTGTGTGCACATATTACAATACGGACACACACACACACACACACATAATGACAAAATCATGGACACACACACACCCTAGGGAGACACACATCCAAAATCCTCCACACACACACATACATGCATACACACTACAAGGATAGACAAGAAACTGAACACACACACACACACACATATACAGCACATACACACCAACACTGCATGATTCTACTAAGACTTGCAGAAATGTAGATACACACGATTGTGTGTACATATTATAACACACACACACACGCATATAAAGCACATACACATTCATTCATACATGAATACACACGACAAGGACTTAAAAATGTTGATACACAGAAAACTGAACACACACACCAAAAAACACACATATCTTCTATTTAAGACTTGCAGAAATGTAGATACACACTAAATTGTGCGCACACATTATAATACAGACACACACAGACACACACACTCATAACGACAAAATCAGGGACGCACACACCCACGCCATACACGCATACACACCACACATACTTACACATAATGATACACAGAAAACTGAACACACACACTCATACACATATGCAGATAATTACTGTATAAACACACTGACAGTGCCAAGTGTGTCGTGTCAGTGGGACGTCTCGGTTCCTGTTTTCAGTCTGTAACACACTGAGACACACTTAACATCCACGTCCATGTTGTCTGGAGTCTGAAACACACGCTCTCACTGTCAAACACCCAGGAGTCAAAATCCATCTCATTCCACATCTGTACGACCGAGTTTTGTGACATCTGTGTGAGCTCATGCACTTCTGAACTCATGAGGAAGAGAGTTAGTTTAGTTTCAGAAACACCTTCAATTCCCTAGCTTTAATTAATGTTCCATTTAATTACCATTTGCAGAAGTATATTATGGTTACATTTCACCATTTTGCCTCCAGCATGGCTCATATATCATATCATGTATCTACAGACTCACATATCCTGAAAATGATTGAATCCATTGCTCTGAAATTTTGCGCAGACGCTCATGAATCCTTTTTCCTCTCCCGCCGTCAGCCAGTGAAAGTTTTCCACATGCCTGTGGCTTTTGCCACATGCAGTGTGTCTTCATCCGATTCTTGAGATGTCAGAGATTCCAGAAATTGTTACACCAGAGATGATCACTGCAGCTAAAGAGCAGCAACGATCTCCGGAAAACTTGTTACCCACTGTCACTCTGACTGTAGACATTTTATAGAACTTGAAGAATACAACATGTTTTAATGCTGATTTTTGAATTTTGTTATAAATACAGATTAATACAAATTTGTATACTTGCCTATATAAAAATGTGTATCAGCTGCACAAAAAATTAAAAAAACAATGCATTTTATTTCCATTTTTGTATATTCTGAGTTACGTTAAGAAAAGTCAGACCAAAAGAAATGTGTATATAGTGTTTTTAAGGCTCTCAAATGTAAACAGTATATACAGGTTAAATAACACATTTTAGGTCGATTTCTATCTTATTGAGAAAGCCTTAATTAATAGCTATAATATGACACTGCTATATAAATCCAGCCCTATACCAAGTGCACCCAAATAAGTCAGGGGAAGCAGAGAAAGTGAGGAATTATCTTGCTTTTCTTCTCTTTTTATGTTCTGCCCTGCCCTGTCTGACAGGAAACAGGAAGCAGGGAGTATCCTGCTGTCTTTCCATCACCGATTGGTTTCCAATTGTCATAGCTGATGACATCACTAGGAATTGTGCTGAAAGATGGCATAACATTTGTGAAGACAGCTCACATACACCTCTGCTGCTTCTATCAAGGTATCTGGTCATGAAGTGATTTGCATTTGAAAATGTACACAGCACATTATATTATATTGTCAGGAAAATATACATATTACAAGTTTACTGCGGTACAATTACTGCAGTGACTCTACTTTATTTACTTGATGTCATCCTGATTCCAACCTGATAATCACCTTCTTGATCAAATGATTTTATTCATTGTTTCAGCTAAACACAGTGCTTTAGTGAACAGAACCTAAAATAAAACTGCTTGTGGTAATCTGTAAGAATGCAGACTGGATCTTCTGAAGTCTTAAAAATAAAAATGCAAATTAGGTCTTGAGGTTCCAAGTATTTTTCTCTCTTTCCCAACATTTATATTACTTGTCAGAACACTGCCAGTATACAAAAACATTGTAAATTAATAGTGTTTTTGTTATCAAAATGATTTAATAATGTATTATTGTAGAAGATTTAATATTAATATTAATGATCAAGATTTCTGATATTATTGTTATGCTTTTTTTAAAGTGTCTTTGTATGTATGAATTCTCCTTGAAAATGTAATCAAGTACATCAATCAAAGCACCACTGGTAGCCTCAACAGGATTTATACTGCTTATTTCACTCATGCAGCAGTACAGACCTCAAAACACACTTTGATGTGGAACACTGTGGGAATTTCCCCTCCTTTACGGTTAGGGTGAAGTGTAATGAGCCAATGTAATGAAGATATAACACTAGATTGTCTTTTTCTTTTTTCTTTTTTATAGAGAATAAACAAACATAAGTCAGTATGAAAACATGACAACTTGAAGTATATGTAATCATCACTGGTGTCAAAATAGTGAATTTGTGTAAATCTCCTTTTTCTTTTTTCACTTACTGCACTGAATGAGTTTTTTTTTCTCTCTGTTTGGTAGAACGAAACAAGTTCTAACAGTAGTGTTGCAATGCTTTCCTTGATAAAAAAAGATTGGGCATTACTTACCATACTTATAAGCATTTGTTTAATATGATCTGTGGTGTACTATCATCTAGTCTAATGTTACACTCTTTCCCTCCATGTGCAGGGCGTCTCAGAACAAACTACACTGTAACAGGAGGATGTGTGGAACATGAGAGGAATGTTTCTTTTGGCAGTAAACTAGCAAATAACTTATTATTTGTTGCCTGTCTGATGCAATGAGATACAGGCACTTCAGATTAGGTGCACATACACTACACAACTGCATGCACAGATCCTGCAGGAATTAACTGTGGATCTGCAGATGTAAGGACGTAGGGAGGAGGATGTGTAATTTATCTTGATCAGGGAGTAAGACATAAGTCCCTTGGAAGCAATAAGATAATCAGGAGTAGACGACTATTTGTACCTGTCACCTAGATAGAGGTGTCATCATATTTTAGCGCCCCTTCTCTTGTGCTTACGCTCTTTCTCTGTCAAGCTTCGACTTGTCTGTCCGTGTGTTGCTTGGCGAGTGCTGCTGTGTAGAGAGACTGATTGCAGAATCCAGCTATGATAAGTAACACTAATGAACTGAGAGGTTACAGAGTACACAACCTGAGGAAAGCAAAGGAGACGAGAAGAGAGAGAAAACAAAGTGGACAGGGTGACATTTATTTACTATTGACTCAGAGATGCTTAAACAGTCGGCGACTTTTCATACAAATACATCTTCGCTACTCTGATGCTGATTGGTCTAATGCTAAAGTTGTTTGTGGTACATGAAGAGTGAGGGTTTTTTATGTTTTCTATTTGTTTGGACTAAATGTAAGAGCAGAGAAAAAACAGGAGAGATGAGGAAAAGTGTTTGTTATGCATGTGTAACATGTGGTTTGACTCCAGCATATGTTTATTGTAGCTGCATGTGAACCTCAGTAATCAGAAGTAGTCTGATAACCAGACTGAAATGCCATTTGATATCACTTCATTCATTAAGTTTGACATTATGTTCATATTAGCCAATTTCCTGATAGGAGATGCTCCTATCATTTTCATTCAATACAGGTGTGGTTGCAGATGCAGTTGCTAGGAGCAGTAAATTTTACTTTTTTTACATTGACCAAAGAACATAAAGAGTTACTATTTCTGTAACTTGACTTTTGCACTTTTGTGAATCTCACCCATGCTTGTCATCTGTTTTTCATGATTGTAACCAAATAGTTAGCTAGCAATATAGAAAGATGACACCCCAATTCTTAATTCTGCTTAATTTCTTAATCTCTACAAATAACTGATTGGTCCATTGTTTCTTTAACAGGAAACTGCTGAACTGAGTGGTGGGCAGTGATTCAGGTTCTGCATGGTTGGTGAAGTACAATAGTTTGGAATTTCTCAATATGCAGAAACAGCTGCCACTAATATGAAATTCAATGTGCCCACTATTACAATGGACTTTGTTGGAGGGCCTTGGCACCAACCTACCTTAACAGATGTCATCCTCTTAGATGTAAGATTGGTCCTGAACAGGAGAGATGAATTATCATGTCACTGTTTGAAACCGACAAAGTGGATGAAGAGAAACAAGAAAGCATCTACATATCAGTATACGGTGGCTCAGTGGTTAACAATGTTAGCCGATGCCTCAAAGCAAGATGGTCTTGGGTTCAATACTTCACAGGCTCACTGCTCCATGTTCAATTCCGAAATCGAATCTCACTGCACAACTGTATGTGTGACAACTAGTGCCCAGATGTTCAACATGCACAAAGCAGCTCTCTGAACCTCGGGACTCTGTGTTTGAGATGCAGACCTTTTACATCTGCTCAAATCTGACATCTGACTCAAATTTGAAGTTCCTTCTTTAGAACTTGACCAATTTACCTCAACTCAACTCCACTCAACTCAAAGAAGGCCACCTACAGAAAGTCAAATAATCAAAAGATGATGACGTGCCAGTTCTGTCTGCAATATTTGACAATATTTGAGTATTTATCTCTGGAAAATACAGTGCAGTAAATTCTAACTAACATTAATTGCATGAAATATTTATGTCCACCCATGCTTTTGATAATGAAGCCCAGATGAATGTAAATCTTGATTTCCAGCAGCTGGGAGCTAGTCTACTGTATGTGGAACAAATGCCTGTGCATGACTGGAGAACTGCCTCCATTCCTCAACGTAGTGGTTGTGCCAAAGCGCACCATCACTCTTCTTTTCCTTCTTGCCATCTGTGGATGTCTCTGGACTTTGTTGATTCATGGCAATACTAAAAGAAGAAATGATGGATCTCTTTACAACCATCCATCCAATTTGCTAGTTGGTTCATCAGTGACACTCCAACAGCCTCATCATTTATGGGTGGCGGCAGCTGACAGTAGCATGTGAATGTGTGTATGAGTGTTTACCTGGCCACCAATGGTGGTCTGCGTACCCAACATTGTAACAAGACATATTACTGAGAGACCTATGGCTTGGGAAACACACACACAAACAATGAGCACATGCACATTTCTTACACAAATGCTTAGCCCTGGGAGTCCAGGGAGATTTGGGAACCATTCAGAGCTGTGTTCACAAGACAGCGGCAGCCTTTATCCTCCTGTGTTTGTCAAGGTCTTTTTAAACAAATCCATTAGGACCAGCGCCACAGGGTTTGACTGCCCAGCGTGGGCACACAGATGGTCTGGCCCTGTTTTCAGACTTATACACACACATTATGATTGGCTTGTACAGGTACTGATGATCCAGACCCAGCAGGGGTTTGGAGTTGTTTGGACAAGATGACGTGCTGTGAGTGGACAAAGCAGGTCAGAAAGGGAAGATCAATGGAGAGGAACTGCCAAGAGGAGAATTTCTCATGGGGGATACACCACAAGACAGACTGACTCATGTAACCAAGAGAAACTCCAAATACCACCAAGTCAGGAAAATTCAGCCCAGCTTGAAATGCTGTTTTCATAAAACTAACTAGTCCCAGCATAAAGCCGTATAATTTGGTAAAAAGTGATCAATCATGTCATTAACTTGATGTAAAACTGTTAGATCTTACTAAAGTTGTAAGTAATGGCTCAATTTCAAAGCAGAGAAACAAAAGTCTCCAACTATGCCAGCAGCTCTGAGAGCCTGTACTTGAGCTAAAGGCGTATGTTAGCTTGCGCTAACATACGCTCAATGACAATGCTAGCATGTTGATGTTTAGCAGGTATAATGTTGACCATGTTCACTGTGTTGTTTTGACATGGACCTGATAAAAGTGCCAGATGAAGAGTCAGGCGATCAAAGTTATTACAGTTAGTTTATCTTCTGGGGACCATGACTACATAGCAAGAGATATTTCAATGAAGAACTAAATAGTCCACTTGATGGTGGCACTAGAAGACAGAAGAGGTTGAGATATATATCACAAAATAAGGCAAAACTGTCACTGTTGATGGCTTATACTTCTGTGCTACATTGTAGATTTCTCAAAGAGGTTCAGCACATAGTCGTTATATGTAGCACAGATGGTAAATGTACTTATTTAGCACTTCTAATCTTTTGACCACTCAAAGCACTTTTACACTACATGTCACTTTCACTGATGGCAGGGGCTACCACACAGGGTGCTAACCTACTCATCAGAGGGAAACTAACATATTCACACATATTCATACACCGTTGGCGCAGCCATCAGGAGCAATTTTGGAGTTAAGTATCTTGCCCAAGGACATATCGACTCGGTAAGAGTTGGGAATTGAACCTCCAATCTTCTGATTGGTGGACGACCGCTCTACCTCCTGAATCACAGCTGCCCCACCAAGCTAGTGGAGATCTGTTAACAGAACCATGTTCCAACACATGCACAGTGGCGTCTGCCTTGCACAGAACTACAGTACTACTTTCCAGAGGTTGAAAACATGATCACTGTTATTAGTCTTTGGAGCCAATTTTAAACAAAATAAGCCATACTCTTCGTTACAAAGGGAAATGTCACCCAGTGGCTCATTGATGTGTTTTTGTATTGTTTTTGGCCAGCAATGGAAGTCTACAGAGGAATAAGATGTATCAGACTTTGGTTACACACACAATATTTCTATGTAGATCAATTCACTGTTGGTTTGACTCTGCGCTTTAACTTTGTTGATGATAAGAAAAATATTTAAAAAATTGTCAGCCTCATAATTTCATAAGGACTTTACACATTAACTTACAAATGTATGTATGAATAGCTAGTGCAGCGTAATTCATGTCAACAAAAAACCCCCAAAACAATAGCTTCATGTACCAGTTTGGCATATTTTGGCTCATTAGGACTAGAAATCAGAATCAGTTATTTGCCAAGCATAAACATTTACAGGAGTGTCAGTTGGTGACGCACAGACCACATAAAAAATGGATCTCCGGGAAGCTTCTGGTAAATGCGGCCTCAACATTCTCACAGGGGAGGAAAAAATCAATTCAATGGTAAAAAGCAGTTCACAAAAGCTAACAGACAACAGATGATGGCTCTATTTTTTAATCTATGCTGATTTTTGTCCCTTAAATAAATCAATCAATTTATTGCTCTCTAAAAATTTCCATTCCACATGTATTGAACATATAAATTAACTGTATTTCTACTGACTAATTATTTTACAGTGCATGTTTAATCTAATGAGTGCTACAATGTGCTTCCTTTGACCTCCAAATTGGTGGAATATGTGCAAAGCAGTTGTCTCCATTGGTTACCTCTGCTCCTAAAGACAATATGTTGTTTGAAAGGGAAAACAGACACAGCCTAAAGAAAGCTTTACTCATATCTCATAAAACACATCTGTCCTAATGGCTGCTAAAGCAGGTTACCTGGCTACAGCGGTGGGAATCCTACAGGACAATGGCAGCGTATACTGGTATGTGAGAGAGTGATGGTTGGTTTAGTGAGGCCGAGGCATTTCTCAATGGCCTTTAGTGTCCACTCCACACCGGGCTTTTATGACCTTGTAGTGTGGGGTTCAGAGATGCTGCCCCTTTATATTCAAATAAAATTTATAGCTGTAATACAAATGGACAGCTGGGATTGTCACTGGGGTCACACACACGGTCAAGAAGACAAACCAGGCCCATTCACAAAAATTCCATTCAGGAAAACACCAGCGCTCCATTTATGGTGAACCAACACATATCGACACAACACATCCGATTACACTATTATATAAACCTGTGAATATAATACCAACAAATTAAATTAGATAAGTACATATTTATAGGCCTACATATTTAAATAATAATAATAAATGAAAATGCTGCTCAATACAACAAAGCTCAATTCACTCTATTCTATGGAGTGTGCTATGTGAAAAGTGGGTTAGTGTGACCTGGATTTCTAGCCTCCAGCAGAAATGAACAGTGGGCTGTAGAGGTCTGTAAAGGTCTCTTCTTTTTAACTTCACACTCCCAAATTTATTTTTTTTATTTATTTATTTTTTATTCTGAATATTCAGCCCCAACCAATGCTGACAGTGCTTGATGTAATTTGTCTTACTTTAAGTATCTTTCTCAGGGGTCTTAAAAGTCTTTATTTTACTTTTGTCATGAGGTATGACTCCCCAACACCTTTAAACAGACCCCCAAATTGGTGGAGTTCCCCTTTAAAGAAACCAGGGTCCCCTAAAATCAAATCTCATAAAAACATAAAATAATTCAAACTAAATTCACTGAAAGTGCCAACACAGCATGCAGATAATTCATTTCTTTGTGCAAAATTACATTATAACTGCAAGCAGGGTGTGTAGTGACAAAAAGGCAAACAAACAAACAAAAACAACCTGTGGTATTTCAGGGAATCAATTTCCATTTTTATCAATTTCTCAGTATCATACCTGATCATGTGTGCTCCCACACTATAGCCTATGCAGTACACAGGGTAGTTGTTTTTTGACTATAGTTGTATAGTTGTTGGTGTATGAAGTAATACACTTAGATCTACAACCTTTAAAATATTTATATGTAGAATTTATATGGGATTATATGTTTTTGTCTATAAATTTCATTTTGTAGAAGTACTTGACAGTCCTTGTGAAAATTGGTATAGTCTATGTGTTGCTTCTGGCCATTCATCACATCCTAAGCATAAGGGCTTTAAATGTACATGGGGTACAGTATTACTGTATGTTAACATATCAAATAAGAAGAAGACTGGAAACAATTTTGATCCACAAGCTCAGATTTGACAGGAAATGTGCTGAATTGCTGTTTAGCACCAAGAGGGCGCTACAATTTCAGCAAAGCTTTTTGCTCCTATGGCTTAGAGTTTGTAGGAGCAGGTGCATCTTGGTGTTTCCCTTGTCTTGGAGAAACATTTTCACATCCAACATAGCAAAGACAACGATAAGGATTGCCTTGTTCTGATTGGCTGTTACACAACACAGTCACTTGCACTGTCGCCACTGTAACTACATGAGTTCTCCATAAACAGGTAGAGATTCCTGCATGCTTAAAGGACACTATAGGCTTATGGTCAGTGAGTTTAATATGACTCCATGGACGTGCATGGCAGAAAAAGGGCTGTATTGTGCCTTCGTCCTGAACAAGCACACTTTTCCCACAGAGCTAAAACACACACAAATACACACACGTGCACACAGACACACTCATGCTTACGGTTTTCCCACAGTGCTTGGCACTCCCAGGGGAGTAAATTGCGGTAATCCAGGGCAGCGAATTCAGACGCAGCAATTACACCACGGTGAACAGCTTGGGAACCTACACACACACACACACACACACACACACACACACACACACACACGTTATTGTTATACCATACTGCATAATGCACAGATTTGTTTGGCACATAAGTACAGAGCATTGACACATGCCTGAATAAAAACACTCAGTTCTGCTCTCCTGTCTGTCTCTACCTTTTCTCTCTCATATTCATACTTAAATGCACATACAAGCACACACATGAAAATACATAAATAAACACACACACAGACACACAGACACACACACACACACACACACACACATTCTGTGCTGAGCAGCCATCCGCCTGTCAACACTGCAGCAAATTAACTGACATCAAACACCGGTGAGCACAGGCTTAGACATGTAGGGGACACAGCCTCACTGGGAGAGAAGAAGGGAGGAGAGGAGGAGGACATGAAAATGGGTAGAGAAGGAGATGAGAAAAAGTAGGAGCAGGGAAAGAGAGAAGCACGGATGCTAAAAGAAGGCAGAGTAACAACAACATATCATCATTATATCTCTGGTAACATAAATTAACCACTTAGAAAGAAACTTTAGAAACTTAGAAGCTGTATTATATTACTACATGCACCTGTAAAAGACAACAAATGTCTAATGTGTTGGATTTAAAGTTCCACTAATATTTTTTTTTATTAACAGTAAATCAAAAAGTGAATTTATTATACTCAGCTTACTTAATTTACTAAAAACCAAATATAGGCAACACAGTAGATCCAGATGCAGTTGTTTCAAGCAAAGAAGCTCTGATAAACTCTCTGTACACTTCGTGCCAAGTAACACACAGCAGACTGACAATGTTAGCAATTAGTTGCCAAAGAAAGTCCAACATTTATCTGCTAAAGATATACATGTTTTTCTTAAAGGTTTGTGGACACACACATAAATTAAAATGTGAGGGAAGACTGGAATTTTATTTGTCAAATAGCCAGACAGGACTCCAAATAAGCTATAATGAAGCTGTGTTGCTTCATGTCCACTGGACGTGTAAATAGGCTAACCAAGTGTATGCCAGAGAAAGAGACTTTAAAGAAAGTTACTTATGAGAAGATTTATCATCTTACATGTTGCAGTCTTTCATTTCTCTCTCTTCAGCATGACGGCTAACAGCTAGCATACTGACAAGTTCTGTCAGAAAGCGTCATAGGATAGCAACAGCCTGACAATGACACACTGATTGATTGACATACAGATAACAGTGAGTGGAACATGATTAACGTCTATGTAAGACATTTTGGTAATGAAAACTGGGACATTTTAGTGTTTTACAGATATTTCTATCTGTAAAATATATCTGTATTTGTATCTGTTAGCTAGCTAGAATATACTCAAGCAACTTGAGTAAGACAACAAGCTAGCTTAAGTAGTGCTTCACTGTCTTTGCTATAGTTTAAACTTGTTGGAAATTAAGCATTTTAGCTTTAAAAGCATTTTCAACAGAAACATTAAACTGGTTATGGGTTTGCTGTTGAGATTGCAGGAAAGAAGTGCGGCTGTCATGTAGCTTGTTCTTTAGCTGCTTTAGATGTCAGTGTTAAAAGTAAGTAAGGCTAGATATTTCAACACATAGCCCATGGTTGTGAACGCCTGTCCCAACAGTGAAAAGTTATTCCTCACTCTGTCTATCAGGTGGCCTCTTCACTATTCATGTCTTCTGTACAGTATGTACGCATGTCCAAGTGTGTTACACAACACTGGAGCTTCAATGCTCTGGGTAAAAACCAACACACACACACAGGGTTCAGCCTCATTAACTGTAATGACATCAGGTAAAGGGCTGGGGTGCACTGACAAACTCCTGAACATGAGATGGAGTGCACAGTAGACAAAGAAGGGAGGGTAGACTATCACTGTTTCCAGCTGCTTCTTATTCTGCTGTGATATGCTGCACACGTGCACCCAGCACCTGCCTTCACACAGCTGCCATGGTTATTATTACTACCATAAAAACTAAAGTAAAGCTATAGAGAAGTCTACAACATGATAAGAAAAATACTCTTGCAATCTAATGTGAAGACTTTTTGTTGAGGAAAGGCTGAAACTATAGTTGTAGTCACCAGTGTTGGCCTGTGCAAGCTAGCTAAATGTTGACATTTTGAGTAAATTGTGAGTTTCAGGATATGATCATTTCATTCTCACAATCCCTCCTATGAATTATGACATTTTTTGATTTATTGTATTGTGGCTACCAGTTCACTGGACACCTGCCACATTACTAATGTGAATCAAATATCATATATTTATAATTTAATTTGTTTCTCAGAATTAATCTCAGATACAACTTTAACTTCCATGTCTACTTTAGAGGTGGGAATATGTCATGTTTCTGTCATCACCTTGTACCTACATTTTAGCAAATATCTGACAAGTCTTATAATATAACATTCAGTGTAAGGGACTGATAGAACCCAAAAGAAAAGGAGAGACTTTATTTTACAGCAGTCTGACAAACACCAACCTTTATTTTCATAGCAGTCAGATAATTTCTCCCACACACAGCACCGGGTTCAGCTGCTCACGATATTGTTATATAATGACCGGTCATAATGTGTTGGTATTTGTGTTTTATTGTCTGTTCATTACAATATGATACCAGCACGAGTTGTCTGTGGCCATTGCAAATATGTTAACACAATAGTTCTTCATCCAAAACTTCCCACGACATTGTTTTTTGGTGGAACAAGTTCATTATTCCAAATTATATTATTCATAAAATATACTGTTATATGACACAGTTGGGTAAAAATATGTATTTTAGTGATTGGTGTAGTAATTGTTTCTGAAGCATGCAAATAATGGTAATAACTCAATCATGTGCACCATACCAATGTGTCAGACCCCATTAGAACTTTTACCAATGAAAATTCTACATACCATCACAAAGTAAGCTAGTTAATGCCAGACACACTTTTTAATCCAATATCTGGTAGATGCTCTCAACTTAATCAACTTGGTCAACAACCAAAAAGGCAGGAGGTGCAGATTCTTTGTAGCCTAAATCACAAAAGTCCTGTGTACATAAAGTTAATAGCATCAAGAACTGTGAAAACTCTTCATTGAGAGAACCTAATTCAACATAATCTATTTTATATACAATGGATAAATCACACTAAATATGATAAAAGGTTTCAGCTGGAGGATTACTCATTTTGAAGTGAGACTGTTCAGTATGTAGGAGTAAATTTAACTATTTTTCCAGCATATTCTACATGCTGGTACTGTGTTTTGCAACACCAACAGTTCACCTCCCATGGACAAGACTTGACAGATCAGAAAACACTCCCCAATGTTGCTGTATCTCGAACAGTATGACTTAACCTCTCCAAAGAAAACTATGTCAGGAAACCCCAAAGGAGGTGTAAACTTGACCAAATTTAGTTTGTGCTCTTGAGGTCAGCTCATTAACTGATATTAGAAATTGGCTGCTTACTGGAAATGACCCTTGAGTCACAAATCCTGCCAACTATGCTGGAATCTCAGCAGTTTTAAGCTTTTTATTTGAAGCGTGTCTTTGGCAATTTCGCATAAAAAATGTCTCAAACACAGTAAACATACACAAATCAAGTAACCTTGGATGCTAATTGCATTTTTATGGTTACATTGAGAATACAGACAAACATACCACAACATGATTTTTGTTTGAAATTTAACTTGAATGTTTTGTACTTACATGTCATAGTGAGAATTCTGTTGACGTCACTTAGATTGTTCACATCCTTCAACTATAATGTACTGTCAGCCTGATCATGGCTAGGAAAACTCATGTGAAGGAAGCCTTTTTATTAATAATGTAGTACAGTGTATGTGCACACAGTTCCTGAAGTCCACTGTTCTTTCTTTCTTTCTTTCTTTCTTTCTTTCTATCTCTTTATCTATCTATCTATCTATCTATCTATCTATCTATCTATCTATCTATCTATCTATCTAAAGTTGTTTTTGTGTGAATGTGGTGATTTCCAGACCATCTAATTGGATTTTGTGTGATTCTTCTATCTGCAGGTTTTGAATATCTTTGGCCGAGACAGGATACTATTTCTTTCACAGGGCAAACACACTTAGACAAACACATTCACACCTGCAGGCTGAGTTTCTAACACAGGCCCTTCTTTCTGTGAGGCAACACTGTGCTGCAGTCCTGTTAATTCCCAGATTTCTCTGATTTATGTAATATTCTTACTTCTCATTTGCAAGCTAGGGCTGCTGAAATGAAAACAAAGTTGCCAAGAGTAATTTTTTTACAGCCAAAACAATTATTGTTCCTACAAATATATCACATTTCCTTTTGACAGAGTTTGAGAAAGGACAACAACCAAACATTATAAATAACAGACATTCAAAGCATATCATAATTGATACATCGACCAAAGATAATCGTGACATTTGTTGTAAACCAAAACCTATGAAATTACAAATGAAGTTTTATAGATTTCCCTTTTGAATGAAGATCTTAAACAGTAACATATCAGGTTAAAATATTCTTTATGTAACTGAGGTCTGTGTAAAGGTGACCAGATGTATGAAATGAAAACCAGGGACATTTACAGTTCCGTGGTCAATATATCATTAAAATATCCAATGTTATTATGTATGAAATAAAAAAGGGTGATAAATGTGGTTTCATGTATTTTGATCATGGTAATAAACTGACAATGTAATAAACGATGGCGCAGACGGATACATTTAATTAAATAAAAGTGGGTAGTAATAAGTAACTTTGTGAACTGTGTCAGAAAATCATAGTTTATAGTATCATGGTGAGTGAAGCTATTGCAAATTATGGAACTCACAATAAAGAAAATGGTCAAACCACAAAGGTTCAATATAAAATATTTACAGCAGAAGAGAAAAAGTATATTTGAAAAATAGAGATAATGGTATATGTGAAACAGTTCCATTATGTACTTAGCATAATAAAGAAAGGTGATTACATAATATACTAACACCAACCTAATCTGTGTATTTCTCAGAAATATGTATTCTCTTTAGCCAGTTTCTCCATGAACTCAGGGCAGGGGAGGTTGAAGTTTGCCTTCACAATAAGCATGGATTTGATGGTAGGAACAGTGAACCTATTTCTTGCTGCCTTCCATTTGGGAGAGAACACTCCCTCGACTGGTGCCATTACTTTCAGGTAAGCATATGATAACAGATGCCAATCTAGGCAGATTACTGTTTGAGATATCATTCTCTTGAAGTGGGTAACCACCCTGCTCCATCCCTGACTATGCAGTATCTTGGATGTTGTCCATTCTTCAAGTGATCCCACATTTAGGAACTCTTATAGGCGGGCAGCATCCTAATTGATGGTCACATAGGGGGTATTTTACCTGCTGTATGGCTGCTACGTTCTGGATATCTTCATGCTGAGGTTGCCTTTTTGGAAGGCGATAATGTAAATGTCTTTTAGATTATATGTGTGCTTTCCTCATCCTTGCAAGTAGTTCACAGGCGTAGTGAAGAATGATGGGTATGTTTGAGACAGGTCTATTTGGATATTGCTCCCTTAGAAATCCTCTGACCAAAACTGGAATGAAATTGTCATCATGTCTTGCAGTCAGTTTTGCCTCAATGTTACTCAGAATTGCAGCTGACTCCACAGCACAGCGGTCCTGGCCTTCAAGCATCTTGATCGTGTCACTGAATACGGTCAGGTTTCCATGGACAAAGGCCAGCCAAAGTTCAGTCAGTGGATCTTCGAACATTGTTCGCAGGACAACAGGGCATTTGTCTTCAGAAAGAAAAAAGGATTTCAATGGCACATACATTTTCTTTCTAGAGCAGGGAGCATGGACAGCAAGCGAATATTGCTGTGTCCTAAAATGTTATGGTACTTTTGGCCAACAAACTCCAAAAAAGCTCTTCAGTCTTTCTACTCTGACAGTGAAAATATGGAAATATACAAATATATTTGCGAGTAGGTTCTCAACATCAAGGAGAATAATATCCTAAACTATTCTGGCCGTGTTATGAATTATGTGGGCAGGACAAGCTAAGCCAATCACCTGGACATGGACCAGAGTCTATTCAGGCCTCCAAAGTTGGCATTTGTGTTGTCAGCAGAGCATTCCTTGACTTTGTTTTGCAGGTTAAAATTTTGGATGACCATCAGGACCAGTCAGCAGTTTTGTTTCTACACATGTGTTTCCATCATATATCTTAGAATATCCTATTGGCAGCAGCTTTACATGTCCATGATTGTACACATCTATGGAAAGAGACCTTAAACCTGGTCTAGGTCCTGTGATACCAAAGTACTTGCCTATGGTGCTAACATGTTACTCACTATGGTGTCACATTTTGTCCTAGCATATGTAATCTTTGGCTCATAAAGCTTCTGTGTCATTCTTCTTGGGAACTTCTTGAAGAATGTGGTGACAGAGGCCACACCAGTCCCGGTAATCAGAGCGGCTTTATGCTTTTTTCGTCTGTTGATGTTTGACCACTGCCGCTCTTCTCTTGAAAAAGAAGAATTACTAAGGGTGCGGTGAACCATTGTATCGTCTTGACCTGGGCGTATAAATGGAAATTCTCTCGTCGTGTTGTCATTAAAATGGCATTTCCATTTCTTGGAAAGAGTCATCGTAACTCCTTTGTCTGCTCGTCTTCACTCTCCTTGTGTCACTCATCTTATTCTCTTCACATTTTCTTCTCCTCCAATTTTTCTCTTCCTTTTTTCCACTCTTCCCTCCTTGCTCTTCCTTTACTTCTCTTTACCTTTCCACCTCATTCCTCTAATAGGTGCACTATCAGAAAACATACTTTGGTTAGCAAATTCTCATTGGTTGACTCATTTTTTGTATTTCATCTCAACATTGTTTGGAATAATAAATTGGCAGGCTCTGAAGTCCAATCTTGACCTTTTTCCTCTGTCTCCTTCACTCTTCTTCCTATCCAGTTTTCCTTCTCTCCTTTCTCTCCATCCTCAAATAGAAAAGGTTATGCTAATCTTATCCATGAACATTTCAAAATCTATTTTCGCACTTTTAATGCCAAACCATTAAAATCTACAAGTAATCACTTAATTAATTGCGTATTAATTTGATATATAATCTTTTATTTTAAATGACATTAGCTAGCTAACTTGGTATATAGCTAACATTAGCTAGTATAACTAATTTAACCCCCCCCCCCCCCCCCCCCCCCCCCCCCACCAGCAAGTTCCTGTTCGGCCCATAGACTTTGCACTGTGATGATGTCACAGATTTTTAAATCACTTTTCTCGGCTGGAGTAAAGTTTTAGAAATATAAAACCTCCATATATCAAAAAATCATAACAGAAAGAGTCAAAAGTTAGCTTTTTGCAGTACGAGGTGTCCTATAAACAGTTTTACAGATGTCTCACTGATGGTCTATGAAGAAAAGGCTACAGCGGGGCCACAGCTGAATTTCGTACTGTAATACCGCAAGTGTCCACTGGGAAAAAATCCTATGCAGCTCTTATAATACATCCATAGTTTTCCCAAACTAGCACAGTTAGTAGAAGAAGAAGAAGAATATGAAGCTGCCATAGCGAGTAGCAACCTCTGTTGGCCAAAACAAGCACAACGCAAAACGAAATGTCAGCTAGTAGGCACTGCTGCCTGGTCCTTCTTGCCACATAAAATATTTTTTCACCTTGCAGTCTGTTTTTAATGCACAATTAAAAACAGGGACATTTCCGTGGGCAGCTCCAGCCAGGGACAGGGCACTAAAAACAGGGATTGTCCCCGCAAAAAGACATCTGGTTAACCCTAGCCTGTGTGTGTTTCTTAGTGCTGGCCCAAAGAGAGGGGTTGCTAGCCTGGATTTACAGCTGTGTTGTAACATAAATGCAAGTCTGAGTCAGCTGTTTGGAGGCTGAAGGAGTAAAGACAGTAGGCCTGACCCAGCAGGCTCCCATCAGAAGCCTGGTCACTAACTGGGTCGAAGACAAGTCCGACACTGACCTGCTAGCTCTATCGCTGCAGGGCCAAGGCTGCTACCAGTTAGCAACAGTCCCTGGACGCTGTCAGCCTCACAGCTGGTGATTTGTTGGGCTAACTGGAAGCACTGACAGCTGAAATAAGTGTGTACGTGTGTGTGCACATGTAATTAGGGCCCTTGACAGGTACATATTAGCTCTGTAACTGATCTCAGGGGGTGTTTTCCTGTCTGTCAGGGTTGGCTGCTCAGAGAAAGTTCAGTGTAGCATAGCACTAGCATGCTATCCTTGCTCTGTATTCATCTGTATATGTACCACTCTCCAGGGGTGGCACAAAGACTGGTGGAACGAAATATGGCTGATGTAGAGGGAGGGTTTTATATCCATATATTTTATACCACTCACTTTTACAGCTCCAAAGAATAAACTGATTACTCTTTTGTGCTGCCACCAAGCCACAAAGACAAACTCAGCAAAGTTTGGCTGACATTGCATCTTGGCTGACATTTCCACATATTACTGTAGGAAATGTACAAATGTAAAAAATCAAATGAATGATGTCTGAAGTGCATTTAGCTTCAGTTTCAGGTATTGTTCATGCTGACTCACTATCACATTATCATGGTTTACAGGGACATTTGAACTGAACAGAGCCATTGAAAATATTATTAGTAACACCTGTTCTCCTACTATGACAAGTCAAAATGTCTGCTGTAAAAGTCTATTACCTGGAGACTTCAGGTGTGTTAAAAGCACATTTTCACCTTGTTTGCATTATTTGTGGCGAGCTAGCAACATATGCACCAATTGTGTTTTTGTGCGACAGCTCAGCCACTGACTAATCTCAGACCTCACTAGCAAGTCCAGTTCTTTCTGTTATCTCCCAGTCTGTGTCTTTTGTCCTCTCATCTCTATACAAAGTAGATTGATGAGACCGAAATTATACACCTAAATTTAAAATGGACATTTTCCTTGTGTTTTTCCAATGAGTTTGTATGCAATCACACCATGACTAAAGTCTAAAATTTGCCTTAAATCATAACCAATATTATATTATCATAATGCTTAATCCCAACCTTAACCCTAATCAAAATATAACCCTCCCTTTAACCAGAAGTCTCACCTCTAAAATGTAATTGTTTTATACTGGAGGGTCCATTTCTTTCCTATCCAAAAAAAAGTCCCCACAACATGATTAATAGAAGTACTGTTACACAGACACACACACCCTGTCTCTCTCCCCTCTCTCTGGGAGCATTTAGCCTTGCATTATGATAACACATTAGTTCAGTCAGACCTTACGCTAAGTGCTGAGCTCCAGCTGTGTCGTGTCTCCTCCCCTGTTCTGTCCTTCGTTGCACAGCTGGATCCCCTCACTGTCGGTGCATCTGTGCTTTTACACTGGTGTGTGTGTGTGTGTGTAGGTGTTGTTTGTGTGCATGTTTCTAAGTTGACTTTGTGAGTACGAGTTAGTGAGCATGTGCTTTTGGTTTTTGTATTATAGCCTATGTATGGTTGGAGATGTGAAGGGATGTGTGTGTGTGTGTGTGTGTGGTATGTGTGTGTGTGATTGCAGAGATAGAGCTTCTTAGGCTCTGACACTTCTCTATTTTATCAATGCATCATAGTGATACTCTGAAGTCATTGCTTTAAGAGCCACTCAGACAGTAACTCTAATGATTTATGCTCTGGCTTCTCAAATGGCTTCACGTTCTTCGCGTTTTCTCTTTATCTGATGCGGTTCAGAGTTTGCTTTTACATTCAACATGGAAAATTCTCAAATGTCAGCATGTCATTGTTAGATAAACTGTGATACCTCGGTGTTAAGACAAATGGGAAAATTGTGATGTTGGTGTTGATTCAGATTCTCTCTCTCTGTCTCTCTCTCTCTCTGTCTCTCTCTCTCTCTCTCTCTCTCTCTCTCTCTCTCTCTCTCTCTCTCTCTCTCTCTGTCTCTCTCTCTCTCTCTCTCTCTCTCTCTCTCCCTCTCACACACACACTGGCTTTGATGATCAAGTTGGAATTTAACTGTCCAATTTCCTTTCTCTTCTTCTGGCATCTGCTGTTGCCAGAGAGCAAAATAAATTAAAATAAGATTTAAGTAATGGATATTCTGAGGAATCCAACATAGTGGCTCCTTTTTGTAAAGTAATTATAGTCTGGCAATAAATCTGAATGCTTTAAAGGACTGATAAGTATTTATATATAAACAATGGATCAAGTTATGTGTAATGTGAAATGTGCCCCTCTTAGACATGATCCACCTGAGAATTATCACTTGACTCTGCAGTTCCTCCCAGATGATTTTAGCCTTGTTGAGCCTTGTATCAATTTTCTGGTCTGTATACTCAGTTTGGTTCAGTCTCACTGGTTTCATTACTATTTTTTTACACTATGCAGCAGCAGGCAGCTGTTTTCAGTGAATAAGCTCTAATAAGGTCAGTGCAGTACTATACCTGTTCAGCACCAAACAGACAAAGTAAGTTACTAGATGGTAATCATATTGGTGGATATCAAGAGCTAGATTGATCTCAGGAAATTGAAAACAGAGCTAAGAAAGGACTTAATTATGGACTCCTATCAACTTTAGAAGCTAGATTTGCAGTGCCCCTTCTACCTTCTGGACAAGGATCAGATATTCCCACATTGTGATTACCAGACTTTGACTGACTCTTCCATCGATGCATCGAGTGTTTTGTGGCAAATGATGCTGGTATGTATGTTAGACTGTATGGTATTATAATCCTAACCCTTACATGCTGTTCAAAAAGGGTCTATACTCAATTTTGAACCACAGATGTGTTTAGAAAGCATCAATAGTCAATCTGACTGATCAATTAAACCTTGATTCATGTTTCAGAGAGCAGATAGAGTGTATTTTTTAGGTTTTACAAAACAAAGCAATAATCATTGAAATGTATTTTATTGAAAGTGAAAATGAGCAGAACTTTATGGAAGTGTGGGGTTTATTGTATAACCATTAGAGCCATCAGTCTTCACTGCTACATCATAAAAAGAAATCCTCTAAAAGCCATGTTAATAGATACGGGTCAAATTTGACCGGATTAGCCTCAATGGACAAAAATTTGTAGCAACATTTTAAATATATTTTCATTTTTGTTCATTTTGGGTCACTTTACCAAAAGTCTTCAAATTTCAGGGTAAAATACATTTACTGTTTTTACAGCTGCCAAATGTCAAAATGGGTAAAATTTGACCCAAACAGTATGTAAGGGTTAAACATATGAAATCAAGTCTTGCTAGGTTGCTTCATCACACCACTTGAAGCTCCAAATCTCCACCAGAAGCAGTATTTGGAGCTTATTGTGGCTGTTAATTACTGTTTGGAACTTGTAGCAGACAACAACAGAGAAATCACTGCTGTAAGTATAATCTGTGGAGTTTCAGTGGATGTCTCAACACTGTTCTCACAATGGTAATTAATGTTTAATAAACACATCCACCATATTCTTTATATAAAGGTTAAAAAGCCATTTAAAAAATAAAGGAAGAGACCAATTATCATCCTATTTCCACTGCTCTAACTGTCAAAGTTATCAATTATCATCACCAGTCACCTTCTCTCACCCTTAAATTACACTGTATAAATTTGCCTGTTTATTATCACCTTGATGATGGTTTTCAGATGCTCCCTTTACAACACACTCGCCTATAATGGAAACTAGACTAAATTATGGAAACTAGACATAATCACGTTATGGGAAATCATTTAATAGTCATTACAGTTTACACAGTGGGATCATTAAATGATGAAAGAGGAATATATATGTGCTTGTAGCAGAGCACTGCCTTTCATTATTCATTTACTAGGGAAGTTTTTAGCAACTTGGTATGTTGAGTGGAGATAAAGCAGAGTTTTATGTGGGACTATTGCCATGGCGCTCTCAAAATAGCTAGACATACACACACCAGCCTAGACACACACACACATGTGCAGACTCCAGTCCAACATCAACACCTTGGTACGTCTCAGTGATGGCAGATGAGTAGAGGGGCATTGTTTGGTTGGGGTCGCAATGACAAGTAATCAACTATTTGAGCATTTTTAGATCAGGAAAAAACAGTGTTAGAGCTACAGGGGGTGCAAACACACACACACACACACACACACACACACACACACACACACACACACAAGCCACAAACACACACACACACTCAACGCATTCACTGCCGGGGTTTCTGTACACACAAGCCCGTCCTGCAGCGGGAAGCTGACTGAGACACCTCTGCTCGGTGGTAATAGACTTTCTTTTAACGTGTTCAGACCAACACAAACACACACATAGCTTTCTCAGAATAGAAATGGTTTTTAATCATGGTTTTGGAGGTCGGCAGGTCTGTTATTAGAGTAAATTACCTCCCAGATTGGTTGGAAGGGAAGCACTTCCACACTCAGATGCACAGACTTTCCCACACACATCTACTTGTTGCCTACTTCCATGCACTTACACACACTTTCACACAAACACGTGTTAACCAGTTGGATCAGTGCAGGGACATGGCCACCCATGAGTGGTTTTTCTTCAGTACGAGCCTGTTTACTCTGTAATGGAAGCTGAACAGATGATGGATTACAAGTCTGTGTTCATACTCTCCCTCTGTCTTACTTTTCTTTTTCTCCTCCCTCTCTTTATCTCTGTCTCTCGCTGACACACACGCAGCCCAGTATCAGCTCACTATCAGCCTGTCTTCTTGTGTGGAGGAAGATATTCTGCACATGCACTGGCAGCGCTCGCTAGGCCCACCAGCAGTGCCTGTCACACGCTGGTTACACACACTCACACACATACGTCCATCTATACGTCTGCAGCTAACTTTCATTGCATGTAATGAAAGTGTATAACAGTATTTATGATGTTAGAAACAGAAAGATTTTAGGTGAGTAAACTGCATCGATGTGAAGCATCTTCATAAAGCGTGGGCTGCTCTGGGACAGGATCTTCCCAGAGTCTAGATCTGGGGTGTCAAACACACGGCCCGCGGACCAGAACCAGCCCACCAAGGAGTCCAATCCGGCCCACTGAATAACTTTTTTTTCATAAAATGTGCTGCTATTTTCACTCCCTATTCACAGTCAAGGCTTCTAATCTTCCAGTGGACATCCAACTTGAGATAATTTATGTGCAATGTGATTCAGATTTAAATGCTTCAGTGGTCTTGGACACACTTTATCAGTATCTTTTACCAGGGAACCCCTCGATGGTTTATTATAGTAACGATATAATATGTATTATACGTATAATACATTATTTATAGGTTATTATGCAATGGTTTGACTGGTCTGGCACACTTGGCCCCTGGTCTAGATGCTGCTGGTGGTGCAGTGAGGGTAACAGGTGGTTGATGGAAGCCTTTGGACGAGCCCCCCTAATTATTATGGAGGTAATGGTAGTGATGTGGAGAAGGTGAGTTGTGCAAAGACAGAATAGCAGAGATCCAGTGATATTTAAAGAACAGCACCTAGAGACTGATTGCAGAAATTCACCCATAGTGAAATAAAGGCAGAACTTTCACCTTGGTCTTGTAGTTAGGGTTAGGGTTAGTGAAAATGACTGTATTAATTAAGTTACAGCATCTCAACAATACAATTCCAGTTTAAGTGCTGCATTTTTTGTTTTTGTCAAATTACAATTTATTAATGAAAACATTCACAATTTATGATGTGGAACAAAAACAAAAAAGTCAAACCCAGGGGTGTCAAACATACCAGAACCAGTCCACCAAGTGGTCCAATCTGGCCCACTGGATAACTTTGAAAAGTATAATGCCAGGTTTCAGTAAGTTGAATTATCAGTACCCACTTCATGTTCAGAGGGTTTTATTCACTCTGACCAGAATACAACTCTCTGAAAAGAACAATGAATCCATATTGTGGTCATATTTAAACCATTCATATATTAAACATTGTGCAAAATGTCGTCAATCAGCAGCTTCTGTACAAAATAATCTGTAAAAGACTGACACATAATATTGTTATGGCACTCATTTTTCATCTTTTGTAAATAGATGATTTATTATATATTATTTATAGGTTATTATGCAATGATTTTGCTGGTCTGGCCCACATGAGATCAAATTTGGCTGTAAGTGGCCCTTGACTTAAAATGAGTTTGACACCCCTGGTCAAACCTCTGTGTATCAAATTGAAGATTAAGGTTTGAGATAAGATACCGAAGAGCTGAAATTCTAAAAAGTCCCAAATGATCTTTTTTTTTTCTGAAACGATAAAAACAACAGAATGTACAATAAACATGAAATCACACACACTTCACATAAAAAATATTTAAACACTTATTAAAAAGCACTGAGGGGAAAAGTAATATAATACTGAAGTAAAATGATCAACAGCACAGTATAAAAAGTGTAAAACGTCCAGCAGTCAATATTTTATTAGTATCAGTCTGTCTGTTAAAGTACGTAAGTCTCATAAAAATATGCACTTAACCACCAAAAGTAAAAGAATATCATGTCAGAGTGTTATATTATTACATTTATATCATATTATTGGATCTCATTGATAGGTTAAGCAATTTCTAAGTACAACATACTGCTTGGTAGTTGAATCAATAACAATCCATGCATGCATTGTAAACCCATAATGGTTGTAATGAAGGACCGTGCAGCAGTGTGACTCATTGGCATGTTTTTAATAGTTTTTGGACATCAACAGAGGTCTACAGCACAGAGGAATACGATATGTCAGCTTTTCTTACACACACAATACTTGTAAGTAGGATGTGTTCATTGTTGCTCTGGCTCTGCACATGAGATTTGTTGACAGTACGAAAAGGGGAGGTGGTCCACCAGACAATTCTCATGTAGATTAACTCCATGTTTTTGCTCCAAGCAATGTCATCACGAAGCAAGTTCATCTCAGTCCAGCTCTCTTTGGGGTTCTCGCTTCACTTATAGACTAACATTGGTGATCCTTGGTTTCCGCTATCATGGAGCTGATTGTCTGCTGGCTCTGTAAACTCTCAGTTATACATGAAAGAGTTCATGTGAAGGAGGAGGAGGTCTTTATATGAGAATAAACAGTGATACCCACAAGGAAAATTAACTTATTAACTAAGGCTAAGACTGTAAATAAGTGTCAGACTTACTATAAATGTCTTTTTTGATAAATATAAGACTGTTTCTGGTGCTGACACAGAGAGGAGACGACAATAAGTTGTCTGAAAGCCCACCAGTTCTACAAGTTCATACACTGATGTAACACACAGACCCTCCCTCTCTCATCTTCCCGACGCTGCCCTGCCCAACTCTGCATTAACATTAGTTATAGATATACTCTGCCAGATTTTCCTAAAAAACAATGTACAGACTCATGCAAAACTAATTCCTTTCAATCATCACCTATGACTCACCAGAAGTGTGCGGCGGTGTATTTATATACAAAGACTCTGCCCTCTGCTAGTATTTTCTTATTATTTCACTGTGTTTCTGGGCAGTGGGCGTGTTGCCGCCAGCCAGTAACATTGTGCAGGGTGTGAGGTCGAGACTCGTTGCTTAGCGACCAGGTTACATCACTGTCTGCATCTCTCTCCTCAGGCACCAGGATGAAGTAAGTGAGCGGATTGTTAAATTTTGCAATCTTTTTTTCATTAAATAAAATACACAATAGTCTCAGAAAGTCTAAGCAACAACAAAGTAAGAGTTTCGAAATCAAAGAATACTAACTACTAATACAGCATTAGCAGATCGCTAAATAATATTGGAATTTATGAACGATCGCCTGTCAAAATCAGCAGGGGAACATGCGTAGCAGCAGCTGTTGTGTGGCTTGCAGCGCTCTCTTTCGCTCTTTCTCTTCCCTGTTGTTTCCCTTCTGTCTGTGGATTGCGACAATGGGGAGAAAATGGAATTAGGGCCGAAAAAGCTCATTTTACAACCAAGAAAAGCAAGCAGACTTAGAAACTATGTGCTGTGTTTGAAATCACTCCCTTGTTCTCTGATTGACTACTCCCTATATAATAAACACTAAATAGTTCACTCAATAGAAAAATAGCAAATCAAGATCAGACAATTATCTATCATCATCATTTTGTGTCATCGCCATCAGCTGTAGAGTCATACCTATTAAAAACAACCTAAACTACATTCTTGAAGCCTGACATTTATTCCCTATACTTTTCCTATAGTCAGAATGTGCAAAAATGGGAATATTTTTAAAATGATGTATTTTTGTGCAGCTGGTATACATTTTTGCACATAGAGGATGTTAAAGGTTATTATTAAACCTGTCATTCAAATGTTGCATCATTCACTTTGAGTAAATAACAGAAAGAATGATGACTGTTACATTCTCACTTTAGATCATATAAGATCATAAAATAGTGTGATTGTGAATGTATTTGCACTACAATAGTGTCAAATCTAGAGAAAACAAATAAATAAATAAGAATTTAATTTGGTATAGACACTAATTAACTCATTATAAAAGAATATGACCAGTATGTAAGGGTTAAAATGTGGAGCATTGCATTGTCAGATTGTTAGCAGACAATGGTGTACACGTCACACTCATTACTTTGTTGGAATTATTATAGTGGAGATATTAACACACTCAGCATTCAGACACTCAAATAAAATGACAGAGGGTAAATGTGCTATATTGTGTAATGTACACTGTAAAAATATGTGGCATGTTGATCTCTGCTCTGTTTCAGTACTATGGACAGCACAGCCTGAACACATATACAATTATGCAAATAGCCTAAAATCATACTGGCAAACTTATTGCCCAATATGCCAAACCTGGAGGATTCAGGAGTTAAGATGCAGTTCTAATCACCATTCATTATGTAGAGTATTTAGTATTAAACCATCTCTCTGTGTTAGAAGCTCTGTTTAAACCCAGAGTGGACGCTGAAAGCAGAATGACCTGTCACTTTTTATGGTAAACTCATTAATTTTGTTAATGTGGAGACCCTTTCGGGAATGATGTCCTGTTTTTTCCGATGATCTGATTGGTAAGTCGTCGGGCTGTTGACAGGTTTCGATCCAATCATCTGACGTCCTCGCAGTATCGGTTACCATGACAATTTACCACAGTTGAAAGTTGCGATACTGGAAAATTTGAGTTAAATCCCAACGCTAGCTGACTAAACTCACTAATCTCACTTCTTCATAAATGTCCCAAAGGTCCATTCATAACAGAGCCTCAAACTCAGACAGTGTCGTCAGTCAACAAAGCCCGTCGGATGAGGAAAGTTTTCCTCATCACCAGCTGTCAACAACCAATTAGATTTCCCCGCTTGCTTGATTTCCTACAGATGTGATTTTGTTTACTGAACATGACTCTGGTCTGGCAACATCAAAACAGCGAGAGACTTGATGAGAAGTTGATTACAGCCGCTTAAAGCTTCCCAGTTCTCTGCAGCTTTTATACGAAGCGCTGCAGAACCAAACACCTCCATTGTGCCTGGAGGCCGTCCGCTTTGATTGTCCAGCTCTTTTCGTTTAATTAGCTGTTTGTGTTTATTGTTGAGTAATTGCTACCTAGTTAGCTCGTCGTAGAGGTTTAACACGTGGCAATTATGTAATATTGGAAACAGACATACAAGCGGTGAACAGATAACAAAGACAAAAAGATCAGTAGAGTCCAAAAAAAATGGTCAAATCTACTTGAGTGAAAGATAAATATACATGTACATATATGTGTAATCAAACAGTGCCACAATCGCATTAAAGTTAGAGCGAAGTACATCCATCCACATCATTGCTCCTGACAGGAATAGTCTAATCTGAAACCAATGGGATCACAAGCCAAACCTATTTTAAACTTGGCTAAACAAAGCAGATGCAGACCCCTTACTCAGTCTGCCACAACATCCTTCATCATCAGGTTCAACTCACCAGTGCAGATGGGCTCTATCAGCTCTGAATAATTGCATAATGAGTTCCTCGAAAAGGGAGCAAGACACGAAGGCACATTTTTCCCAATCCAGATTCGATGTTAAAGAGTAATTTCCATTAAGGTTTGAGAGATAAACAGGTACGAACTGTCCTTAGAGATATAATTATACAAACTATTAACTTTATGAGTGGACATGTATCAATTAACACTTGATGTCTATGGAGCAGAGCTGCTATTATCAGCCTTGTTGTCATTAATCCCATATCTCCAGAACAATGGTGGCATGAAATATGTGAGGCTCTTTAAAACAGAAGCTGTTAAAAAATACCTAGAAGACAGAGAAAGATATGGGCTAATATGCAGTAAAAACACATTTTATATGTAAAATCGCAATATTTTAATGTAGTATTCATCTTTTACCACAAAAGTACAACTTGGTCTTGGTTTTAAAGAAAGACTTTAATAGTTTATACTTTTTATTTTAGTTCATATTGATCTCATTTGTAAAGCATTGTATCAAACTGTACAACAAAAACTGAGGGTAATTGCACCTTGCCCTATTATTCCATCATATGAGTATTATAAGTCATACTTTCATTATCAATAGGACTGACAATTGTCTCCTTTATTGATTGATTGATTGTTTAGAAAAACATTGAAAAATGCAATTGGAAGATATTCAGATGATTTTGAACTATGAACAGTCAAAAACACAAATATGTTAAATTTACTATTATTGCAAATTCTGGACATTAGAAAATAGTGTATTCACATTTGAGAAGCTGATAATAGTGACATTTTTTGGCATTTTTGTGTAAAACAACAAACAATGAATGAGTTAATTTTCTCACCTTGCTTTTAATGATGTGTTTTATTTTGTTCTAATTTTTTTCTAGGTGAAAATGCAACAAGGTCACTAACTTATCCACTGCTTTGGACCAGAGCAAAGCAACTATTGGTTTGAAAGCACCCTCAGTCACTAAACTATAAGTTAAACACAGTAAATACTCCACAATTGTGTATGAGAAAGGTTATATAAAATTGGATCCTCTCTTTGGAGTTTGTGGAGGTTGCTGTTGGTCAAACTTCACCTCTATGCTCTACTCAGATTTACTGTCCACTAAAAGTCATGTGAGTGGTCTGTACCTGTAATTACTTTTATAAATGCACTAATGACATTTTGTAATAAAGTGTATGCAGACAGGACAAAGCTAATAAAAAGAGTAAACGGTCATTGCGCACATAAAAAAAGCAGAGTGGTTGGTAATGTTTGAACCAAGACTGCTTGAGCTCCGTCACTCTCTGTCAACCTGGAAACACTCCCATCATTGAACGAGCTCCACTAATCCCTCACCACAGCATGAGGGTGAGAGACACTCAATCTGTGTGTGTGTGTGTGTGTGTGTGTGTGTGTGTGTGTGTGTGTGAGAGAGAGAGAAAGAGAGTGTGTGTGTCTCTGCCTGAGGACCATTGGGATTTCCCTTTTTAATTAATTCAGGATTTGTTTGGGGCACGGGGTCAGAAATGGAGAGAGAGGTAGAGACATTTTCTCATGTAAAACCACAAGACTGATGTGTGCGTGTGTGTGGGTGGGTGTGTGTGGGAGTGTGTATAGGTGTAGTATGCAAGTGTATTGGGGGGGTTGAAATGCTTGTGGCCAATTCCTCCATATTAAACCTTTAAAGTCATGTAAAGTCAATGTGCAGTGATATAAGTTAAAGTTGGGGCAGACCTAAACATAATTTGCCACTTTTTGCTGCACAGTGAACCGTTTAATCCATGACTTTCATACTGAAGATTATGATCTGTGTCATCTGTGTGTGTGTGTGTGTGTAGGTGTGTGTGTGTGTGTGTGTGTGTGTGCCAGCATTGCTGTGTTTTATTGCAGTTCCTCCCAGTCTCAGTTCCCCTTAGAAGGTGATCCCCTCAGATAAGTGGAACACACACACACACACACACACACACACACACACACACACACACACACACACACACACACTGTACTGTTTTGCAATACATAAATCCTACAATATTGGTTCAGCTATGATCCGTAATGATCTACTGATGTATTAGCTCTGTGTAACTAAACACTTCTTCAATCTGTATTTCAAGTACTGAATAAGAAATGACCCAGAACACTACTACGTCTACTGCAACATGAATAGTAGCCTACACATGAGCACATACACCCTGTAACCTTTTAACCACATTCATTTTTCACTGAAACGCTGTTGACTCAGTTTTTGTTTACCTTGGTTTCCAAATCAGTGTCAGCCCATTAGTTTTCTTTAAGAAAAAAAAAACTGCTTTTGTCTTCAGTTATTGCCTTTGACTGAGTAGGAGTTGTGGCCAGTGGAGTTTGGTATTGGCATAGCCGCTGGAACTAATCTTACTCGCTTTTTTTGATTGATCCTGTTAGTTGTCTGGTGGTGAAGTGTAGCAAGTCTGGTGGTGAATGGTGCTGTGTTTTGTGGAATGAAAATATACAATGTTAAATTTTTTAAACGGTGGTAATTCATTCTACAAAGAAAAGATGTAGAGTTACTATAAAATATTGTTTTTCGAGTTTTATCCCTTTCTGATAAATGTCCTAGAATTTGATCCACCAGGTTGACATGTACATGGATCTGTTCATACTACATAGGTGTCTGCATACATATTTGTCCTCATTTACACTCTGCATGTACCCTCATGGACAAGGATAGATAAGGAAATTGAAATCATGCAGAACATTGGCCACTACATGAATGTGAACATTTTCATTAATCTTACTCATATCAATCCCCAGTACATATGGGCTTTATGTTGTGTGTGTGTTTGCAGAGCAGGTGCATAATCACTGCGGGGGATAGAGGCTCAACCCCCCCCCCACAAAAATATATATGTATAAAACCTGGAAATGTGTCAGCCCACCAATATTTGTAATTGACTTGACATCTGAATCCTGTAGGTCCTGTGGGCTGCCCCTGCTTCAGCCCTGAATGTTTTAAGGGTGCTTTTCACACCACTAGTTTGATTATTTGGTCCGCATCAGGCAGTACAATTGTTACTATGTAGCATACAGGCTACAGTGTGGTCCGCGTTCACACTTGTAAATGAATCAAGATAGGTCCGATTGACGTTTCCTCATCTTCCGGTAGGTCGGCATTTGGTGCGGAGTCAAGCGGGCCGAGACCACCTCTTTTTGGAAGTCTCGGCCTGCTTGATTTGGTGCGCACCCGAGTGCGATTGATGCTTTCACACCGACGAAAACGAACCAAACTAAGAGCTTTTGGTCTGAATGGACTGTTTAGTGCGCACCAACTGCTGTTGGCGTGAAAGCGCCCTCAGGCTTTTCTACACATTTCAGCACACACATTGGTACATCATGAAAATTGCAGGAAGCACAAACACCACATTTTGCGTGGCTTTAGTTAGTTCTGTTGAACACAAATCCACCGTCATGTGTCTTGCTTCTTTTACTTCTCTTTATTGCATAACCTATTGAAATGTCCATCAAAATACAGCTATTAATGTGATTAAAGCTGGTCTGATACGTGTTACATTAATCGTATCATTAATGTTGTTGTTCTGATGTTGTGTATGTTGTTTACACCTGGTTGTGTGTTGGATATTTCCCTTTAACTTGAACTATTCAAGACTTTCAACACAACTGAGAGCGTGACGTGTTGCATTTACACAAGTGGCACAGCAGCTGTAACATCATTAACACGCCAACACGGTCGCTCAGGATGTAACAGTGATTAATGTTCCCACAGGTCAGCGGTTACACACAGGTTTATGTGCTGGAATTGTTTGAAATACAGTGGTCCTTAGAGATGAATCCTAAACTCTATCAGCGATGTCAGGACATTTTATTTTAAGTAGCCAAATGTCCAAAAGAAGTCCATCATTACACAGAAAGTGGAATTTCAGTGTTTTATTTATGCTCTGTGACAGGAGTTGCAGAGCTGCTCAGATAAACCTGGGCCTCTATCCTAGTCCATTTAAAGGGTCAATTTACCCCTTTTTTCTACTGTACCTCTAGTAGTTTCTCTCCATTCCCAAACTTCTAGGTTTGTTTGGATATTCTCTATCTGAGATTGATCAATGTGGTGGCTCGACAAATTTAATTGTTAAATTATTTAGATTTTTTACCAAAAATATAAAGACTATAAATAACCTAGTGCACCACCATCCCACAATCACCCAACCCTAATGTCTGACTGAAGATTTCGCCCTTGTTGTGGAGCCTGATTTATATAAATCAAAAAAAAAGTGAATCAAATACACATGAAAAAATACACTGTGTGGATTCAACCAGTCAAATTTATTGTTAAATTAAAGACAGTGGTGAAGTACTGCAAACCTTATTCTAACCTTAAAAAATAATAATAATAATACAAAATTTCCCATAACCTTAAACCCCTCAAAAACTGAGCCAAAACTGAAATAAGCAGATGGAGCAGCAATTGTGTTAAATTGGGTCTATGCTTTAACCCGGGGGCTTTTTCCTGTAACTCTGCAGGGACTGTGGCTAATATGAAGAGTATGGGACTAATCCGTTTCAGGTAGCTATGTGGAGTCACTATTACCATAATACTGCTACTCATCAACCAGCTCAGTTCAGCGTGCGTCTGTGTGTGTGTGTTTGAGCTCAACGTGTGTCTGAATGCTCGTTTTATTCAAAGTCGCTGGTTAGTTTCACTTCAGCGAAAGGTGTCCACCCTGCTTTTGCAATTCCCACGAAAATCCCTGTCAGCCCCTTTTATGATTGATACACAGTGTGTGGCATGCACTGGGTTCACGGCACGAACTGTAGGCACGTACACACACACACACACACACACACACACACACACACACACACACACACACACTCATACACTCACACACACACGCACTGTCTGTTTCTGGATATTCTAATGATTCATAGGGAGTAGCTGAGTGTTATTACAGTTTGGAGGGCTCTCACTCGTCAAAATGGCCCCTGGGTGCACACATGTGTTTTTGAGGTCTCTGCATGTGTGTGTGTGTGTGTGTGTGTGTGCTCTGTGACTTTTCTTAGACTAACATGAGTCAGTGAGTAAGAATTTCAAAACTCTTTATGAGTGTTTGAGATTCATTTATTCTTCAGAGGGCTCGGCGAATGGGAGCGTAGTATTTTTTGCGTGAGTGTGAGAAACGAGTGTGTGAACGTGACGGGTGTGTATCGTAATGGCTTAAATGATTTAAATGAAAAATGTATGAAATATGGGGAGCAGAACCAGTCATTTCTCATTATTGGGGCCGCAAGGTGTTCGAGCACTTGTGATTTGACTCATGAGCAAAATGTTATTTGTGTTTCAGTGAGAAAAATGTGGCCCATTAAGTTATGACTGAGTGTAATATAAGAGCGGTAACGAGACCCGGCTGGCAATGCGAGAGCTTCATATTTTGATGTTTTGCATTTAACGCGCAGGTGTGCGTGTGTGCATGCATGCATGTGTGTGTGGTTAGCAGGAATGTGCTGGGTGCAGTAATTGAGAGATAAGATCGCAGCAGAGGGCTCGGGTGCTGACAGACACACAGAGAGGTGATGAGACAGAGAGAGACAATCCTCAGTCATATTACTCCATTTCCAGTAGCTGCATCTGTCAGGTGTGCTCCCACTGACCCACTTCACAGCTCTCCAAGTTTTTTAATTTCTGTTATGCCTTTTTGTCATCAAAAAGTGAAAGTCTATAAACCCAAGAAATTCCATGAAAAGACCAAAACTGTGACAAATGACATGAGCATCATCTCTGTATCCTAATTTTATTCCTGTGTTGACATTCCAATCAACCTCTGCTGTAAGTCTTTTTAAAAATGTTTCTTCTAAGTAGCTCACACACCAAAATAAGTCTTAAATTCACCACAACAGTTATAATTGTGAGCGTGTTAGCATTTTCATGTTAGCATTTAGTGCCACTAGCTAAAAACTTGCCTTTTCACTTTAGCCTTTAGCTAGCTTTTCTTTCAGTCATATTCACACTGAAATGTAAAGCATGCTAACACACTAAAAATATTAAGCCTGTTTAAAGTCAGTAGGTTAACATTTAGCTGTAGCCTACTAATTGTATGTGTGTTAGCGTGTTGATGTTAACAATTATCTCCACAAGCTAAAAGCTAAAACCTCTTCACTTTAGCCTTTAACTAGCTTTTCTATCAGTCATCTTCACACAAATGCACTGCTTCTTTTAAATGTTGTATTTATACTTGCTGTTATATATTCTATTTATTTTTGTTTTAGCTACTTTTACTATGTCTTATTTTTACTATTTTAAAATGCATTACTATTTTTGTTTTGTTCTTTTTTTAACATGCTCCTTTTAGGCTTTTTAAATATGATGCACTTGATGTATGTCATTTCTTTTGTTGTAAATCACTTTGAGATGCATTTCTTGTATGAAAGGTGTCATACAAATACAGGTATTATTATTAGTAGTATTATTGAGTACACAAATGTCAGCACAAGCTGGTAACCGCCCTGAACACACTCAACTATGCAACTGCTAGAGATGATCAAAAAAAGAAAAAGAGAAAACACTGAAGATGCAATGTTTGACCTTTAAATTGCTCACAGAAGGAATTCCTGTCTGAATGAGAAAGTCCAGTGAGAGCTTTGTGGAACTGGTCAGCATGTTTGTTTTAAATGGAAATGAACCGAAACAAAATAGGTCAGCTGTGCTTGCATTGCGGTCAAAATTTTCAGGTGACACACTCCAGACTGAATCATACGTGAAATCGATCTCCAAGTGTGAGTGGAGTATGTTCTGGGCTTGCGTACAGCTTCTCAGAGCTGCTAGAATGGCTGAGGTCTCTTAATCTTAGTTTAAAAATGGAACTATATATTTGTGACTCCTTTGAGAAGAGTGCTAAGATAAGGTCGGAATGTCAAACACATTATTTGTTTCGCTCTTTTCATAGGATTTGTTTAAAGTAACACAAATGCAGAATAATGGCCGCCTTATGCTTTAAAGTCTCAATTATTTGATTTGAACTTTGTATGTTTGTTGAATAATAATTGAAAATAAAGGTTTAACTGCCAATAATATAAAAAAGACCCTTTCACATCTCCAAGTAATGTTTTTTTCTAATTAACTGTAACCACAATCTTTCCCTAACCTCAGCCAGAGCATCATTACCATGCGCAGATATTGTAGAAAGTGAAAAATTGTAAAAAAGACTGGCATTGGACGTGTCATTAAATGTAAACTGCGGTTTTTCAAAGTCGTCCAAAATCGACATTCTTGTCAGGCGATAGGGTTGATCCCTATAAAAACTATAAACTTATAAAGCTATAAAACTTTTACAGTATATTTGCGGGTCTAAACATGAAATGTCAATCTTAAAAAGTCAAGCTTCATCAGCAGAACAGGAATGAGTATTTCCATGCAGTCAGTTTATGGTATTGAGCTTAAAAATGTCAGAAGCAGAATTGAAACATCGTTAAACATTCTCCGACCTTCATTTTTTAGAGTGTGCAGCACTGAAAGTTGAGAGAAAGGAAGAGAAAAATTCTGTGCATGTAAATACATTTTTATTTTACTCAGCGCGTCCATCCAAGACGTCTGTGCGTAGATGAGAAAAGCGGATGTGAAGTTGGAGTAATGATTTTCCAAATGGCCACAGAACATGTGAGATATAACCTGTTATAGGATCCACAGGGGAAGACTAAAGGTGGGTTTGCTGTTGAGCTGCATCCAAGCACACTTCCCTCTCTTATTGGACCCGCTAGAGTGCGTGTACATGTTTGCTTGTGTCTGCGTGTGTGTGTACATAAATGTCCGGTGGGGCCGCTGTAGTTAATATGACCAGGGTCAGGGAGATGGTGGGTTATGAAACTTAATTCTCCTCATAAACCGACTCATTTCCACCGTAACATGTAGAGCACACAAACGAGGATGGTGGGAACGGGTGAGTGAGCAGAGGGGAGAATACGGATGGAAGGAAGAGGGAAGGCAACAAGGTAGTTTAAAGGAGAATATGATAAGAAAGGAAGGAAATTTAGCAAAGGAGTAAGGAAGGAACTGAGGAAGAGAGTAAGGGAATAAATCAAAAGGAAATATTATAATATGAATAAATAATGATAAGGCAAATATAGGAGGAAAGGGAGGATTAGAAAAGGAAGAGAGGGCAGTAAGAAAGGAAGCAGTGAATAAGGAAAGAACAGACAGAGAGGAGGAGGAAGCAACTGATCGAGGGAAAGGTGGAAAAACAGATGGGACATGAAAGAGGAAATGGGGGAGGAAATGAGAGCAAATGAGGGAAAGGTGGGATAAATGGGCTAAGAGAGGAGATACTGAATGAAAAAGAACAGAAGGAAATAATGGAAGCACAAAATGTGAATATAAAGTAGTCGAGGGAAGAAATTGGGACAGTGCATTGGTGTGCCACAGCAAAAAATAGGGTCGCCCAACAAAGAAGTTGAACCGGGCTCAACTTTTGCCGCAATACAACACAACGTCATCTGGCAAGGCGCTGTGTCGACATACATGGAAGCACACATTCCCGGTATCCTGGAGTATTCAACTGTTGACCTCGACATCGTCACAACAAAACATCAAACTTTTGCCATGACTATTTCCAGAGAAATCCTGTCTGGGAGTATTACAAACAGCTGTGAGTTGTTTTGGCGTCTGATAAGCCGTTAAATGCATTAATCTGTAGCTCCAACTCCACTTCCTGAATCGTGGCCCCCACCAGCGCAGCCCCTTGCACTGTTTTAATGCAGTGCAGATTTCAGGCTTAATGCAGTGTACAGTGATGCTAGTACTGGTGCTTTGAGGTGAATGCTAATGTAATTTTGCTAACATGTTGATGTTAAGCAAGTATAATATTTTTGCCTATGTTTACTATTGGAACTATTTGTCGTTCTTGTTAGATTTTATAATTAAATGTTCATTAATGTATTTTTTATTATTTGTATTGAAGAATACATCTGAATTAGTTTGATTATAATATTAGTATATTTTTCTCTTTTTCTTTTTTACCGTGAAGGGTGTATGGTTTTTAAGCAGGGCAAGAAGGGTGGCAAACCCCATTATTCTTTGTTTATTTGCTTGTAAAAATGGTACCAAAAGGAACTTCATGCTTGCCTGGACAATGCCTTTTTGACAATGACAATTGCCTTTTCACTGCACAAGATTCATTTCTGAGATGCCTTGGTGGCCGTTTGATTTGGAGTGTATTTATTTTTCATATGTTTTATTTTTATTTTTTATGTTTAAGTCAAGGACAAATCACCACTGCATTTACCACCTTGCTTTTATTGTGGTAGCCTGGTAACATTTGCCAATTAGCACTTAACACAAAGTAGAGTTGAGGATGATGGAATTATCAGTTCAGCATCAATATCAGTTCTGTTGATCATTAAGAAGTATTTGTCTGAATTTAACATTTTGAGATGATGATGACGCTACCTGGCCAGCATGTCCATGTGGGGCCCATAAGGGTTAAATTTGGGCTGCAAATATGGGTCCGAAGTGGGTTTGTCCGCAGTTTCCATGGTGGCCCCACCTGTGTTTACCCATATGGGCTTCAAGTGGGTTCTGACTGGATTTCAGGTGAGACCCATATGGGGTCTAAGTGGGATCAGAATGGACCTTAAATGGGGCTCATACAGTCAGCCCATGTGGGCTTCACATGTGGGGCCCATGTTACTGAAACCATGTGGGACCCGTAAAATGTGCCCACTCAATATCCACGTAGCCCGCATTTAACCCATGTGGGGCCCACATGGACAGGCTGGCTGGGTACATAGAAATTTAAAAGTGAGTGACATCATCAACCTCAGGGGAACATGAATGTCTGTACCAAATTTCAGGGCAATTCGTCCAATAACTGTAGAGACATTTCACACAAAACCGCAAATGTGAACCTCATGGTGGTGCTTGAAGAAAGGCCAAGACATTACCAGATCACCAAAGTCATTTGGATTCATCCTCTGGGAACCATACATGTCTGTACACAATTTTAAGTGCTAATCCATTGCATAGTTGTTGAGATATTCCAGTCTGGACCAAAGTGGTAGACCAGCTGACTGTTAGCTTCATTCAAAAGGGTAAGGAAGAAAGAATGGAAACAAGAAATAACTGATAAAGGGAAAAGTTAGGTAAATAAATTCTAAAAAGAAATGGCAACAATGGGACAAAAGATGAAAATTAGGAGGGAGATTGGGTAGGAAATGGGGTGAATGAGGAGGGAGGAATCATATGTGAGGGATGGAGGGATGGATGGAGGAATGCCAGTGTTAATCCTTGTGTGAGAGCAGTGTCTCAGTGTCAGGTGTCTGTGCCTGTGAATGGGCCTGTGTCACTGCCGTATCACTGCCACCAGGCCCGAAGAAGGCAAGGTGGTGGGAGAGAAACCCAGATTTGCAAACCTTGACAACAGGAATGTGTTTATGAGTATGATGGAGAAGAGGCAAGCAAACAAAGGCGAGAAAACACTGAAAGTCGAGAAGAAGAAGGTGTGGGGAAAGTGGCATTAAATGTCAGCCTCTATACCTGTCGGCCTGCGTGGCTGACTGTCTGTCATCGGCGGGCTTCTGTGTCCTGAACGTCAGCCAATTTGTAGAGAATTTGTAACCCTCCCTCCTCCTCTTTCTCCCGCTCTGATTCAGTCTGTCTGACATTTTTATGCCTGGGGATTGTTGTCGCAATACCACAGTCTAACACACACCAAAACCACACACACACACAGGAACTACACACAAACTCGTACTGCCAGGAACAAACTGGTATCAAAAGTGCAAGCACCATTACATCTACATACTTTTTCCAGCTATAGCAATTGTGTTATTGACTATATGTGCATTCTGTAATTACTCCATGTAGTCATTTGTATTAATGCTAGAGTTCACCTCCAAGTTGTGTAGCCGCTGACTGGACTGACAGTAATGACGAATGCACATACTGAGCATAATGCAGGAGCCAAATGCCTGCTGTAGTTGTGAGTGTGACTAACAGTAAGCACAGTAGGTTGAAGGTGAACTGCTTGGCAGGAAGTTTGGAGTATCGTTTTATTCATTTTCTCTTCCGACTAGGTTTGGCCAGACAGGTTTGGTAAGATTTTAAGGATTTTAAGGATTTTAACTTTTTTAACGTGAAGTGAAGACTTTCATAACATCAAGCTCAATCTTTGATACTATTTTGTGTATATTTTGTGTATATTTTGCGTACTATATCAGGATAACTACTTTTGTTGGACGATATATTGCCTCAGAAATAAATGATATTATTGCCATTGAAAGATAATTTTATACCACTGATATAATGATTATATAATAGCATAATAATTGGTGGGATTGGAGAGTGGGCTATGACAAAATGTATTACATCATAAGCAAATAATCATTGACGTGCTGCAAAATGAATTAAAGTGAACTCAAATCATTTACCTTCCTTAATGGCACTGTTGGGCAGTAACATATTACTTTGCAATGTGTTACAGTGATAGGGTATTACTTTTTTCAGTATATAAACGGTGCCACTCGCTTCTGCAGTCTCCACTCAGGACATACACAGTGACGAATGGAGGACACTACTTGCTAAGACAGTGTGACATGAATAGTCTCTTAGCTGCTAATGCATCATACAATAAGTCAATATAAAGACATGATGATGTTGATAATAACGTTACTGTATAATACATAATACTAACATCATTACTGAGACATGCTTAGGCAGAGTTGGCCATTCTCGTGTTGAATTCAGTGGTGTGCACATGGATTAGAGGTTCAGAAGGAATGATGCATGCCCAAACTGTTACGAAATTTGAAAGTGCATCTGCATATGTTGCGTGATAAAGTCATTCAGAAGAGACAAACAGTACCAGGCATCTCAAACAAGAAACATATTGCATCAGTACAAGTGTAACTACAAGGAAGAAAGATTTTCATCATTGGCGAACACCAAGAGAAAGAAAACATTGTTCTGAAAATCAGAGTCATTTGTGGATCATTCATAGTATTACCACCAGTAATTAACCAGAACTGACAGAATGAGGACCTTAAAGACAGAATGAGAGGGATTTGTCAGTAGGGGTTTGTAAACACAGTATTCTAAGTTGACCCCTCCTCTACACCAGCTACAGTGCAATGCTATGTCGCTACGTTTTTTACAGATTCCCACCCCTCACATCATGCATCGTTGTTATTGGCTGGGGGCTACATATACACACACACTGCCCAAAGGCTGATGTCCAGAAATATCCTGAACACAGCAAAAGAGGACTCTGAGAGTCTCTGCAGATACATACACCATCACACACTTCTAGTAAGTCATAAGTGATGATTTAGGGGAATTGTCTTTGTACGAATCCATACGTTGTTTTTTTGGAAAATCCTGCTCATTGTGCCTTTAAATACTAAAGTATTATTATCAAAATGCACTTAAAGTATGAAATGTAGAAGCAGATCCCTGTACATTATACATATGTTGTCTTATTTTTATCACTTATATTATTATTATTATTATTATTGTAATTACAGATCAAAATTATTAAAATATAAAATTTGAATATGCAAAGTAACTGCAGTTGTTAGTTTAATGTTGTGGAGTAAAAAGAAGAGAGAATATTTTTCCACTATAAAGTAACATAAAGTCAATAAGTAAGCAAATACCTCAAATAAATCCTTAAGCAAAATAGTTGAGTGAATTTATTTAATACCTGAATTACATAAACATCCAAAACTCAAACTAAGTTGGCAGCTTTACTGATTATAACTCAAACACATGAATGCACCACACTGTTAAGCATGTGCCCAGCCCTCTCTAAAGGTGTGAGTGTGTGTGTCTGTGTGTGTGTGGTACTAATTACACTCGTTCTGTCTACAAAACAGCTTCCTCATTTTTCATCTGCTTAAAACACGCATTCCTACCTGACACGCACATCAAACCCTCCCTCTCTCTCTCTCTCTCTCTCTCTCTCTCTCTCACCCCCCGCTTGCTCGTTGTCTCGTCTCATCTCATTGCTTCCTGTTCTTCTTTCTGACTGGTGTTTTTTGGCGTGCACGTGTGTGTGTGTGTGTGTCTGTGTGTGTGTGATTTACTGACACTTTACTGATGGAGTGATGTCCATCTGATCCGCCTGCTGTCTCAGGTGTCCCTCAGCAGCGCTCACAACACATCAGTCATCCTAATGCTGCCCTGCAGCCCCAAAACACACACATACACACACACACCACTAGTCATACACAACTGCACAGATAAAATCACACACTGCAGTAACACCACTACACTCACACCTTTGCCAGTGCAATTCCACATCTGGATAGTGGAGGGGGGGGCGCGGAGGGGTAACAAAGAGAGATTGGGTGCTGCGACCAGGACCCTAAACAAAGACACACACACACACACACACACACACAGACATGTATATGCACAATAGGCCTGAGGCAGATTCTTTAGACCACAGTCTCCATCCTGGGTGGCAAGATTCACATGCATGCATGCACACACAGACAAACACACACACGCACTATCAGGCTGGTGATGGAGGTGCGGTGTCAGAACAGGGTGGTAGATTAAACTGATACCAGAAGCAGTGGAGTGGTAGTCACACTGAACTGGAACCAGTAAAAATCTCATCTATGTATGTGTGTGTGTGTGTCTACGTAGCGAGGTGGTAATTCCATCCGAGACCCTCAGAGTGACCCCAAAACACATACTGACCCCTCCCCTCCACCCCCTTTTCACCCCCCGCCTGAGGCCGCACACAAGCCAAAACACACACTCAGCCGAGCCACACACAGTCACAGACAGCGGCTATCCTCCCCTACACACAGACACACAAAAACACAAATATACGCACACGCACACAGGAACTAAAGGGAACAGAGTATAATATCAAGTATTTACATATTCTACACCCTTGCAGTACATTCTGGGTCAAGTTTGACCCGTTCTAAGAATCCCCTCATAAAAAAGTATCTGTACCACATGTTGAACCACAGATGTGTTTAGAAAGCATCAATAGTCGGTCTGACTGATCAATAAATGTGATTAAACCTTGATTAATGATTCAGAGAGCAGAGAGAGTATACTTTTTAGGTTTACACCACTCATTTTTGGATCAAGCAATATGATGTCCTATTTTACCTAAGACATGAAATATAACATAGCAATAATGATTTAAATGTATTTTATTGAAACTAAAAGCCATATGGATCAAATTTGACCTGGAACAGCCTCAATAGACAAACATTTGTAGCACCTAAACAACATTTTGTACATTTTGGGCCACTTTAGAAAAAGTAATCAAATTTCACAATAAAAGAGTGACATTTGGGGTATTTTTACAGCTGTCAAATGTCATAACAGGTCAAATTTAGCCCAAACAGTATGTAAGGAATAAACCAGCAACAAAAGTGGCAACGTCATAACAAACATAGCCAAATGGAATTTTATCAACATAACATTATCAAGAACCTAAATTACACGTTGATTTTTTACATCTGTTTTACATTATTTTCATTTGAACTTTGTCCAAACTGCCAGATTTTACACTCTAAAGATAAAGGACTGTGCCGCTATATTATCAGACAGGCTGTGTTTTGACTGACACATGTTTTATACACCGTTATGATTTCTGAATACAGTTTGCAACAGAGTGCTTATTTTCATTTCCAAACAAATCAGATTCATAGACAGACATTCATAGTGGACGTTCTGACTTGTCTTATAGCAGGAAAAAGCACAGCTGGAACTAATATCATTAACAATGGCTCCAGCAATCAATGTAATGCTGCAATTAATGATTTTATTAGTTACACCTGTGCTGAAAAGGCCTGCTCAGCTTTACACTCTGCACTTGAATACAGAAGTTCATTAAGACTGTCTCTGATTTTTAAAATTTATCACCAACTTTTTTCTTTGCAAATATGCTAGCCTGGAAATAATAAATAAATAAATAAAGATAAATCGGATGTGGGAAATTACGTGATCTATTTACAGAGCCAGAAATTATTTTTGTTGAATATGATTTTTTTGTTGTTAAATCAGATTCAGATGAGGTTTGATGAAAAATACAAATTCATTAGTCAAGTTATAATAAACAACTTTGCTATGCATGGAAACATTGGTAATAAGTAACAGCTGACAGGAACAGTCATGTTTTTTTCACTTCAGCTGCATGTGTAATGATACTCTCTAATATTTGTATATGTATTATATAGACTGTATGTGTTATACTTACATGAAAGCACATTGAGCGCACAACTTAATATTCTGCTGTGTACCACTCCTTGTTTCTAGTGTTTATACAGGATTTCACAGTTTGTATGTGTTTTTCTGAGGTTTTCAAATGTGGTGTAAATGAGAAACTGAGAGGGAGGTGGAGGCGCACAACAGATGTGCAAGAGCAGCAAACCCTAACCCAGCAAAAAGACTGTTTTGTGACTCAAATATGTTGCTCTTTAAACTTCATAATGCTTCAAACATGTATTTACACATAAAATACTCTGCTTGGAACAATAATGTGCATCTGTTATGTTTTTCCATTAAAAAAAACGTTAAACTTTAAAATCCTAAAAATGGCATTTACTTCCTCTTCTTCATTAAAATGTATGAATATGCAAGTTTTTTTTATTTCTAAAGTTTAACTAGACAAAAGATGTTTCCTACGTCACAGTAAAGTCCATTCTCAGTGTTTGTGCACTGGAGGCTTTCCACATCACACTTAAGTGTAAGTTGAATACTGGAGTAGGATTGGCTTCCAAATCAGTTGTGATGTCACAGATCCTGCTTGTAGGCCCGCCCCCTTTAAAATCATATTTTTAATGAGCTCATTTGCCACTTTTAGCAGATGAATGTAAAAACAGTGTAAAAACACATTTTCAAGTGCAAGGCTTTAAGATTTCAGTCCTGGTTCATTTGGCAACACTAGAGTTCACCAGTAGAAACTTCAACTGTTGTTTATTACTGCAGCAAACATCATTAAAGCAGATATTTTGTCAGAAATATAAAAAAAGAGCAAAAGTTATATATGAATACAGTGCAGCTGAACAAACATGTTGTAGATAGCTGTAGATAGAATAACTGAAAGCAAGACAGGAATGACCTCCACTACCAATGAAAACCATTATATTGAAAGATAATGACAAAATGTAAATAATTGATTGGCCATAATACTCCCCTTGCCTCCCTGCCTGCCAGGGACAATGATTGGCCTGAAGTCACATGACCATGTACCCAACCCACCTTGATGGATTACCCATGGGTGTCCAGTGTTGCTGGAGCTTTGACTTTCTTCTGGAAAAAATTACCAACCATAAAACTAGGTCAAAGGTGAGGTTGAGGATAGCAACTTAAATGATTTGATGACATTGTATTCTATATTTAAACATTCACTGCCACAGGCTTCGGGTAACCAGCAACCCTTCTAAACATAAGTTACATCATTTTAACTTTCTCTTCTTGAAAGCTGTAAGAAAAATCCAACAGGTAAAAAGAGTAATATGGGAATACAGGTGAGGATTGGCTTATGCACATAAACCTACAAACTTATCAATTTGTACGTTTTATTTTCAGTATCGTGCATTTTCATGAAGGGGTATTGTGCAGCTCTGGAACGTAGTCTTTCTGCTGGGGTTCTCTGGTTTAAAGCTCAAAATTACGCTGTGTACATGCATCCACAACAATAATAAACACGGCCGTAAATCCCGTCATTTTCATTATCACTATTTACATTTGGGTTACCACTATTCACGTAGTTTCAACAAACATCTCTGAGCAGCTGGACCTTTTCTTTCTATATCCTCTCACAAACTGAGCGCAGCAGCGTGAGAGACACCACGTCTTCGCTCTTATGAAGACAGCAAAGTCGATAGAGGAAGCGGCGTAATGAAACGGTGAGCGAGAGAGGGATAGAGAGACCTCGGTGGTGAGATGTTGGGAGTGTCTGCGGTTAGAGCGCTAAACCTCTGCGCCGCGCCGCCTCCCTCGCAGTGAGATTTAAATCACTCCTTGTTGATTCAAGCACTTGTATTTTTAATCCCTGACACTTACGATGATACCTTTGGTAAGCCGTGGTGCAGTGTCTGAGTGCATGCACGTGTGAACTGTTTTTCTTGGCAGCGTGGCCGACTAAGCGAAGGAGAGACGGAACAAAACCAGTAGAAATGTTAATACCATCTGAACGCCTGTAAATGCTTAAAAAAAGACATGATGAAATAGTTGAAACATTCTTATTGAATTATATTGTAGCTGCAAAGATATAATTTAAAATAAGAAATGCAGTACACAGCGGATGTAGGGTTCTAATGCAACTGCTAATTACAAAGCTAATTGCAGGGAAAGACATCAAATAGAACGTGTGAGAACATGTTATGGCATGCAGCCAAGCACCAAAGAAAACCTATAGAGTATGAAAATGTAGTAAGATGCTTTTAAGTGAATCATGTTGCTACAGAGAATTAAAATACTGTCTTTTTTTAGCAGCTATCAGAAGAGATATATACTTTACATATCCAGTCTCTCTGTTGGCTTACCCACAACATGCTCCTAGTTACAGGATACATTTTTTACACGTGTTGCCTTTGTGTGTAGTTTCTATGAAAAACACCAGTTACAAAACAAATCCGACAGATTCATCGTGAATGGAAACAAAAAGTCCGGAGTCAGCTGCGATCAGATCTGATCCTCTGCCTATCATCAGATAGCATGCGGAGCCACCCAGAGATTCCACACAAACCACATCTGCTCAGCATATGACCCCGCAGCCCTGCCATACAGTACTGTACGGCAGCCAGAGACAGCGGGGCTCTGCTCTGATGCGCTTTTTTTACAGAGAAAAATGAGTCAGGGTTAGAGAGTAATACAAGACACGAGGGACGAGACCGGAGCGATGGTGGATGGTGAAGAAGTCGAAAAGTGACAGCATCAAGGCGGTTATCACTTATTGATTTGTGGTGAATTTGTCTTGCGAGTGCATTGTTTAGGCATTAACGTGTGCTCTCATGATTACTTCCAGATGTTGATTTATACGATGGTATTGCACCGCCTGTCATTTACACGACTTACAGGACTCCGTGTGGTGACCTAACCAGCACTCATCTACCCAGCCAGCATCATTCTTATGGCTTGGCGTCGCTCCATCTGAGGCATTTCCCCCTCGTATATCCCCATAACCCTCACAGCTCCAACCAATCAACCTTACCCCACCACCTCAAGGAACTCATCATTTTGACGATGTAGGGCACAGACGGTTTACCCAGCCTGAATCTGCATCTTAACATTAGCATTTACAACCCATAGGGTACATGTGGTGTACACAACTTATTGTTCTGTATTAGTGTCAGAGAGGAAACAGGTCCCTCTCACTGCCAGTAAAGTCCCATTAATCACCCATACAGCCACGAGGCAGGCCAGGCCAACGGATGGGACCGTATGTCTGTAACTCTAAACCACAATGCCTTGCTGCTTATGAACATTGTCCGTCCACCATCGATCACGCATCTGGATCCCATTGTCTCATGCCCCGACATCAGACAGTCATCTGGAGACCATGGAAGAAGAGAGAGGGAGCGCAGGGGAAGAAGGGCACTCCGATTACTGGTAGAGTGATTAATCATAACCATATTGGAAGCAGGATGAGGCAACAACAGAGTTGGACCACAAGCCAGAATGATAATGGCTGCTCCTTTGGGTCTGGGGTGTCGATAATACGGTAAGATGGAACGGGGTCAAAGCCAAACTGTGGACGGGAAGCCTGGAAAAAAGGTTAGAGGGTAAGACCTGAACTGTAACAGAGAGGGTGAATTATTGCCTTGTGTTAGTAGCCATACCTCTGTTTTAGATTAGCATAAGCAAGTAATTGCTCTGTGATGTTTTAGAGGGATGCAGATCGTTGCAACCGTGGTTCCATGTTTGACATGGGTCTGTTTCAGAATGATGCTCTTATAAACTGTTATAATATGGCGGGTTACCATCCACCCTCTTTATCTGGCTGTTATCAAAAGCTGTTCTCTCCATTCTGTCTATCATTTCAGCTCTGACTCTTCTTCTTTTGGTAGTTAACTGCATTTGATAGGAGAATCAGCGCCACCAACTGTTTACTTTGATGGACTCAACTTTTAGTGCTTGCAAAACAAGTTATTACACATATTCTTTTATCAATTTTCTGAAATTTGGGCTAAAATGTTAAATGTAAATTTTACAGTTGTTTTAATCATGATTGACTGACACAAGTGAGGTGGAAGATATATATGTTGTTAGCCATAAATATTAGTCTTTTCTGTTTGATGTTTTATGAATTGTGTTCTCTAGCTGTGCCGCCATTATTATGGTGGAACAATATTTAGAATAGGAATCTTTATATATATATATAATATCTTTTTTTTGTATCATTAATACATAACTTAATAAATAGCAGAAACACATGGGACTTGTACAACGGGGTTTTCGGTCCAGGTGTCATGTGATCTTCGCCAGACTGGCCTAAATTGTGTTGAAAGTGTGTTTTCAAGATAACAACCTAGATTATGGTAGTGCACATGCAGCTCTGTTTAAACTTTCCATGTCCTAGTTTGAGAGTAATGTTAAACTACCAATTAAGCTCAAGGAGCAGTTTCTAATTACAGCTTGCTAGCCAGCATTGTTATGCCATCACACCAGGCTCCCAGAGGTAATACCTGAGCTGTCAGAAATGACAAGACTTATGTATAAATAGACTTCTGGTACTCTATTGTCCAAGGAATGTATTGGTTGTCTGCCTAGCTAAGATATTTAAATGATAAAACATAAATCAAGTAACAGTCTCGCAGATTGTCTCACGTAATAGTAGTATTATATTACATTCACAGAACAGTTTGTTTGAAATTAGACCAAAATGTAACTTGTAGCTGTTTAGTTGGCATCTAGCATGGCATACATAAAAACTGTTGTAACTGTAGAGCATTCATTTGCTGTTAACATAAAAAATGATTGATACGGTTAGACAACGACAATGTCTCTGTTTCTGTTGAGCAAAGGACAAGGAGACCTAGTTCAGGGCCACTGGTCTGAGTAAATATGACCATAGCAAGATGTGGGAGAAATGGAAATGATTCAAAAGGGAAAAGGGAGTGTAAAGAATGTCTTATTGGGATGAAATTTTGTTTTTTGACAGAAGATGTGGAGGGAGTTGAGACTGTACGGTGAGATGACTGGCTTGCCAAGAAGTGGTATTCCCTGTGTATTGTCTTGCAGAGCTATATTCTGTCATCCACATGTCAAAGACTACATGGAATATTTCAAACTCATCTTCGAAATACTTCATTTGCCGATGTAAAGAGGCTACAGAGGAAGGAGTGGGACTTCTTTTTTTTACCTTGGTGCATCCAGGATCACATCAGGAAACACCTAAAAGTGCATCTTCATCCAGTTCACCTCCCTACCTCGCCTCCCCACAGAGTCAGTTCCCTCCTAACAAATCCTATCACCCTCACCAAACTGCCTTTTGGGGCTTTAATCCCTAAATTCCTCTCAAATTCATTCCATGACATCCTCTCGTAACGTGGCAGAGAAAGGAGAGGAGCCGCTGAGAGACAGAATGTTTAAAAAAGAAAATCAATAAAAGTCTCTTGTGATTTTAGTGAGGTTCTCCAGATGCTGGACCTCAGACAAAACTCTGTCTACTACTTCTTTGTCTTCAGCCTCCACCTCTGCTCACAACAACACCAGCCACCATTCTCACATGCAACTCTCCACTCGCAATGTAGTGTGATGTATGTCCGTTTTACGAACTGTAAACACGTCTCTTTACTTATGGTCAATCTGTTGTCAACTCTACAGTAATGCTAGCTTCACCTCAATCTTCACAGTCACTTCACTTTTCACAGTTCATTTTGTATATATTAATAGTATTTAACGTTCAGTTTTGTACATAGTGTTTTTAGTATTTATGCTAATTTTCAGTATCTTAGATAAATGTAGGTGACGTTAGCTTGTCACGCGGTGTAGTAGCAACACCGATATTCAGAGTTTGAACTTTTTTTTTAACTCTGTACTTGAAAGAGCTGCTATAACTTAAAGTGACTGATTAACACCATCTTGCAAAAGCGAGCAGTAAATCTCCGACCTCATTACTGGATAAGGGGTTCAAATTGTTTGTCCAGTTATTATCTTCAATTACCAAGGTGAGTAATGTTAATGTTCCATTACATCTAGCTACCACAGAGAAATTAGTCTTGGTGGCATTCAGTTTGAATCTTTCATGTAACATTATATTCATGTTATTTTGTGTCTGGACAAACTGGAATGTAACTTTGCTCAACTTTGTAATTAAAACTCATTTATATACAGATTGAAAAGACGAATGGGAGAGGGAAAATGAAAGAAAAACAATGTTTCATTTCATCTTAAGCTTTCAGTTTGAGCATTTCCATTTAAGCTATAAATTTCACTTTGGTAAAAGTAAATGTAGTTAAGACTTTTAATTTGAGTATTTCCAGTTAAGCTTTTCCATTTGATATTTCCCTTTTCTTATTTCCATTGCCATTTTTAAATTTCATCTTTACAATTTCAGCCTTCAGTTTGAGCATTTCCATTTAAGCTTTTTGCAGTTTCAATTTCACTTATCATTTTACATTTTTACATTTTCTTTTTCAATATAGCATTTTTCTTAAGTGTAATTATGGCCTGATTATTCCTAGTAATATAGTCAAATATCCTCTATAATCTTCTATCTAATTTAAAATAAATTGTAGCCAATCAATCACATGAAATACAGGATACATAACAAACTATATAGCCTATGTTGGTCATCTTTCTAGTGAAGCAGATAAGCAAAGATAAACAGAAATCTAAGAAAAGAAATAACCACAAGATTAATCTAATCACAAACTGTCCACATCCCAAAGATATTCAGTTTTCTACTATATAAGACTAAAGAAACCTGAAAATATTCACATTTGAGACACTAGAATCAGAGGACTTGGACATTTTTTTCTTAAATGAGTCAAAATGATTAATTAATTAATTATCAAAATAGCTGGTGATTAATTTAATAGCCGGTGATTAATCAACTAATTATTGCAGCTTTAAGGACAATAAAATGTGATGAGGCTAGAAGGATCAGTCACAGTGAAGTTGGCTTGGACTTTCAGAGGTCAGATTGGAGCGTTCAGGGGTCGGCCAGTATGTTGATAAAAGTTCAGTATCATTCCAATGTGTTGGCAATTTGATACAGTACGAATAACCGGACATATCAGAGCCCGTCTCTACCCGGAGCAGGTTCCAGAGAATACGACCAGATGAACAGAACAGATGAACATCAAACATTTGGTGCTATCTTTGATCTGTGGATTAAAGTAATTGATGCTGAGTTTTATGGCGAGGGCTGTGTTCAGTGTATGGAATATGTTCTCCGGCTGTGTGAGGCTTTGACCGTAAGAATCTGGATGACTCATTACCACCACCACCCCCCCGCTTCTCCCACCCACACACCCCCATTCAACTCCCAACTCCGAGTCAGACACCCCCAATCCTATTCTGGCACCTCTCCTTCTGCCCCGTTCAGGGTGATAAGCCCCAATTATGACTGCCCTCGTCCGGAGTTCACACACACACACGTACGCGCTCAAGCACACATGCAAAAGCACATGTAAGTAAGCAAGCATACACACACACGCACACACATATTGAGAGAGGTCTGATGGTCAGGTGCCCCAGACAGCATTCCCCTGTGTGATTAGGCTTAGTGAGCCATCTCCTCTCTCCAACCTGTCGCCAGTAGCTCTGCCTGGCCTTAACACCCAGCCAGCCGGCTATACAACACCACTGTCTGTGTGTACGTGTGTGTGTGTGTGTAAGAGAGTGGTTGAGTGTGTGTAAGTATGTATCCGCAAATCCAGGCGCTGTGTGTGTGTCGAATTTCTCTTTCACATAGATCTACACTCTCTGTGTGTGTGTGTGTGTGTGTGTGTCTGCTGTCTGCAACCCCTAAAGCTGTGTGGATTAGTGACAGGACCCCACCAGAGCATGACAAGGCTTTTGTCTCTGGAGCCCAGTGGTTTTATGGCCGACCATGCTCTTGTGTATGTGTGATGTGTCTATGTGTGTGTGTGTTTGTGTTATATGTGTGTGTGTGTGCGTGTGTGTGTGTGTGTGTGTGTGTGTACGTGCAGCCATGTGTGAGTATGTCCCAAAAAAGTTATTTGTTGTCTTTATTTCCTGGCCTTTATTTCTTAATCATAGTGTGAGATGGGTTAGCGGAATGGGGAAAGGGCCTTGCGGTTTGAGGGCCGGCTCGTCACTCTTTGTGTGTGTGTGTGTGTGTGTGTGTGTGTGTGTGTGTGTAGTGTGTGTGTGTGTCCTCCACAGGCTGGAGGAAGCTGCTGTGTCACCAGCGGTCCCTGCAAACAGCCTCAGCTCACTATGTGTGTGTTTGGGCCCATAACTGAATGAAAGTGATGGATTCTGCTTTAGGGCAGGCTGCGTTCCCAATAACAGTTCATCATGAAATATATTGGCACACTAGCTGCCACCCTTAAGACGCATTAGTGCTTTAAGTTTATCAGTGTGACGATCTCTTCTTCAGGTTCTAATTTAAAACAAAGGTGACTTTGTTGTCTACCCCTCGATGCCTCTTTGCTGGGAAACAAGTCTACTGAAATCATTACAGAACATCAGACTGTTACACTGCTTGTGTTGGGCATTATAACACATTTAACACATCTTTAAAAGGGGGATGGAGCCATGTGAACACAACCACCTGTAATGATAAGAAAGAAGAAATATTGCACACAGTGCTGGTGTCATGATGTTGTATATTGGTTAATTCTCACAATCATAAATAAATCACAGCTATTAAAAAAAAGGGTGAAGCTGATTTGAAGTCAGTGTCTGGTATATATCAGTTAAATCATGTGATCCACACAGTAGTGCAGGGAATCATTCATTACACTGAAAACAGCCTAAAATAAAATTGTATGCATTTGTTCATATTTATTTATTTATTTTTTCTTTCTAAACTAAATCATTACATCAAAATAATTCATTTAAAATCTAAAAACAGGTACGTTTCCTTGCAGATTAAAAGTTATTTCAACATATATGATTGATATTTTATTTTGGATTTTTTTTGATAATCTTTTGTGGAATCTTCTAATAACAAAACAGGCACCAGGAGCTCCAACTACAGTACTCTTGCAATACACATTCTCAATGACAGTATTGAAAATTGATGAATCACCAACAGAAGCATTAGAATTTGTTCAAACACTTGGTATCATTGTTCTCAAAGTGTCAGCCTTTATTAATATTATTATTAATAAACATATTTTTATAATAAAATATTAATTGTTTAAGTCATTTTAAAGAAAAAAATCCAAACATTTACTTGTTCAGGCTTCTCAAATATGAACATTTCTGGGTTTTGGAGTTTTTGTCAGACAAAACAAAATATCAGCTAGAAATTTACTATGAGCACTTTACTGTTAATTGATTAATGGGAGAAATAATCGGTAGATGAATAAATTGTAAAAATAATCGATAATTGCCCAGGAGCTTGATTGACAGATCATAACGTGAGTGATGACTGGACACTGCTATTGTTGCTTGTTGATCATTCACACTCTTAATCAGACTTTGTGAACTCCATCAAACTGAACGTCAGACAACAGCTGATCTGGCAGAAATGTGTCTAAGGTGATCAATAAAGGGTAAGAAGGGCTTAAATGCTACAGTCTCTGCCTGGCATTAAATACACCTTTTATCCAGTATGTTACTGCCCCTGCCCTCTGAAACCCAATCACACACTGCTACTGCTTTCTATAGTGAGAAATGTACCTCTGACTTTATCCACTACAGGTCAGTAGAGTGTACATACCAAATGTGAGTGTGTGCGTCTTCCCATTGTCCACATAGCTGGAACTACGCATTAACCCTGCTGTCCCCTGTGTGTGTGTGTGTGAGTGTCTATGTGTGGTTGACGCTGCGGTTTTCAGTGGAACTGTGATTCCGACTGAAAATACCAGAGCTTTGACCTCACACAGCAAAGATCCCCAGCTCTAAATCCCTGTCTGCCATCTGATAGTCCGACACAGAGACACGCGGAGGTGTGCAGAGGAGAACCACTGAGAGGAGGCAAAACCAAAACCAGAGAGGCAGATATGAGTGGTGCCAGTGTGGCATAAAGTTCATCATCCTAATTTAATATGACACTGATTATTATTATACTCGTGTTTCTTACAGGACTTGGAGCATGTTACAATAAATCCTGAATCTAGCAGCTGAATGGAAGCATATGGTTACAGTGTAAAGTCAACACTAACGTCTGTCTTACTGTTACTATCAGTTACTCAACATGCCACTTTCAGGTGTACCATCTCTACTTATGTTACAATGTAACTAAGTCAACAACAATTAAATTCATTTGGCTAATAACGGAAAGAAAAACAATACTAAATATAGCTACAAGCAGCAATGAAAGGAGTCCAAACACAAAGACTTAATTTGACCTTCAGAAGAATTTGAAAACATGCCACATGCTTGAAGGGGACATCTAGGGATTCAAACCCTGCACCTTTGTTTCACCAGAGATCACAGAGACCACAGAGGTCAGGGACACTAGGGACACAAGATGTTGACACTCCCTCTTACAACTTAACGCAATGTCATCACATGTGCCAGACTGGGTTATTTTATCAGTTTAAACTTTAACTTTATTTATATAGCACGATAAACAAAACATGGTGATCCATAGTACACACACACACACACACACACAAAAAGAAATCAGAACCATGATAAAAAAAATGACTACAACAATAATGTAAGTAAATAGTCATACAGAGCACAGAACTTAAAACATAACAATCAAAATAAAGGTGAAAAAATTATGTTTTAAAAAATCACATAGTTCTGTTGGTTTTTAGTGTATTAAAAATTGATGAAATAGAAAATATTTACAATTACAGTACGTTTTGATGAAAAACATAAAGTGACTGACTCTTGAATTAACCATAGGTTGTCACAATTCAGTGAATGTTTGGAGAGAAAAAATCGGAGAGACAGATGACTTTCTTTTTTTGAAGTTTTTTTTTGAAGTCTCGCAATTCAAAATTGGTTAAAATAGTTTCATCCACTTTAACCAATTATTACCACATGTATGGAATTACTGACACATGAATATAGATGGCGTATAGTGAATTTTGTACAAATCCATTTAGCTGTTTACATGATATACATTTTTAGCGTTTGTGTCGCCCCCTATTGACAGAATATCCCAAGACTGATCAGCGAAGCTCAGACCAAGCACATGCACCACATTTGATTACAATACCTTAAGCCAATGTTGATTCATGACATTAATGTAAAATTGAAGTTAAGTTCAAACAAAAGTTTAAAAATGTGTAATTTTACACAAAAAAAACTGATACGGACAAAATTCAGAATGGCAGAAAATCCATGAGGATGCAAACAGGCGTGTTTTATATGAATAGATTCGTCTGGACACAGAATTTGTTTGCTTGTTTGTTTGTTTGTGAGACTTTAAAAAGTAGACCAACACAAAAAATTCGGTATTATAGCACCACCATCTGGCCAATCTGTATCACTTTAAGTTGTTTGGCCTGTGTAGTGGGTATGATTTTAAATCTATCTGCCATGTTCGTGAGCTATAGCTACTACAGTTTCTATTATAATTATGATAACAATAAGAAGAAAAAGTTGATTATAAGTCATATGACTGTTTCATGAAGAAGAGTGATGTATATTATGTGTGGACTATCTAACATATGATATAAAGCATGCTAATCTGTCACCTCATTTATAATTTATGTTTAATTTATTAATCATTTCTGTACTCTATTAATTTGTTTTATTACGGTTGATGGTGGAACTCCTTTACACACCCTTAGCCTCACACATATTTAGTATATGTGTGTTTGCGCGTACACGTCGTAGCCATGCCGGCCAAAGAGGAGCACATTTGTGGTAACTCCCTGACGGTTGAGTCGTGGTGACAGCGAGAGGTGACGCAGTTCAGCACCCTCAGAAAACAGAGGAATGAACCAAATTAAATTCAGCTGTGTGTATGTATGTGTGTGTGTGTGTGTGTGTGTGTGTGATTGTGCATGTTTATGTATGGGCCAAAATGACACTGGGCTGGACAGCGAAGGGAAACCCGCGGTGAGAGCGAGGCCCGGCAGGCTGGAGCTGTCGGCTGTTGTTGTTTTCACACTGGTACTGCGGTTAATGCCAGGAATACTTGGACAAACCTTTCGCAGCTGAAGGCAACTATCTGATTTCCTGTCCGCTGCAGAAATGGCTCTGATAAAGTAGGTGAACACACCCCGAGGACCCGGACCTCTCAACACGCTGACACGCACACTTACCATGCAATACGCCCCTTATCGCCTCCACGATGGCATGGGGCACTGCTGTCGACATGCGAGTGGGAAATTGGAACTTTCGACACCGACACGCAGGCCTCGCAAACACAGTTTAATCTCACTTTCCACCCACCAGTGAGGAAACTGTTCGCTGCTGAGGAATAAACACATACATAGTTGTGGCTTCTGTCACCAAAAACAGAGGAAGTCACAGCCAGTAAATGTGGGGAACGCGAGGGCCAACCAACGCTACAGCCAGCACCTCTGTAGTCAACGCCTCGAAGACCCACCCGCTTCTTACTTTCTCTCTTTTTCTCTCATTGTTGAATAACCAGTGAGTGTGTGTGTGTGTGTGTGTGTGTGTGTGTGTGTGTGTGTGTGTGTGTGTGTGTGTGTGTGTGTGTGTGTGTTTGTGTGTGTGTGTGTGACCCAGGCAGGATAAAAGTGAAAGGCTATTCTGGGATCATTGGGACCAGGACAGGGTCAGAGATGTGAAGCTGAGTGCACTGACGCAGCATGCACATTTCTCTGTGGTTGACACTCTCGTTTAGATCATTGATGATCTAGAGTGGGTCGACCCTCGTCACAAGTGTTATAGTGGTTAAATATAAAGTAAACTATTAATATTGATCGTCACAGCTTATCAATCATATCGTTATCAGCTTGGGAAAAAGAAAAACGTACAGACCGAAGTAAGTTTTAAATTACATATTCGACAGACATTTAATCCAGCGGCTTCTTCTTACTCAGTTCCACCCAGTGTTGGCAGTGAGAGTACAGTTAGCTCACCTCCGAGCACTCCCTCTTAACCACAGAGGTTTCACTTAGGGACTATCATTAAATTACTGTGTCAGTGACACAAAACCATTGTTCTTTTCAATGCCCATATCAATGGATTTCATTTCATTTTCATGTAGCATACTTATCTTGATTGCTAATGTGTAATTCATTTATTTTACATAAATATTTGAATGGAAAATGCAGGGATTTTTTTCAATAGTTTAAATGTCATATGACCCAGTGACTATAAATCAATACCAAATTACATTGCTACACTGGATGAATAAGACATACCTCTTTTTATTGGATTTTAGTGCTTCTTCTACTTTATATTAATATTTTTATGGAAATTCTTCTTTTTTTTAATAGCTTCCATGTCATTTGACCCAGTGACTCCTCTTACTGCCAACACTGGGTGAAACTGAGTAAGAGGAAGTCGCTGGATCTGGAATAAATGTCTGTGGAATATCCAACTTTAAACTAACTTCACCACATTTCACAAATCCAAGAGCACGGTTTAGACATGAACCTTTTTTCTCAGCTGCCCCAATGTAGATCATCAGTTTGATGCTCAATTTGTGTTTTCTGTGAATTACATCTAAACCTTTATTCAAAACCTGAATAAGCTGACAGCACAAAATAAATAATAGGTAGGGTTTGGACCCCCACAATGGATCACAAGACAATTCTGAGGGGTCTTAAGTCTTTTACATTTTACCTTATAATTATGTTTTTTATACTTTTTCTAATCTTTGATTTTTTGTGCATTACTCGATTATCATTAACACAAAAAATAGAAAATTTTAAAGCTCTTTGGCTGAGCTGGTTATAACCTGCAGGTGTTACTGGTGTCACCGAGCAATGCTGGGCAAGTTAATATTAAATAAATATTATAATTTGTTACTGATTACATACGACTCATTCTAAAAGTACTTTCATTACTTTACTACTACTACGATGTAACAGTAAGGTGTTGTAATACTTGTTACTTTACTTTCGTTACTCAACAGAAATAGAAAATGAGACGTTTGTGGTTTAACAAGCAGGCAGGAAACCGTTTGGAAGCCCTTAGTGACCATTCATTCAGTTGAGTTCAGTTCGTTCAGTAGCCTCAGCAGAAGTCCTGATCTAAGATCTAAGTTCCGACTCTGAACTATACCAACGTCAAGTGACTCCTGAATGTAAACGTACCTTTGGCTAACATTAGCAAGTCAGGTAAGCTACAACACAACTGTGGAAATAATGCGAGTGGCATTTCTCCATCTGTCAGCTGAACACAGAGACCACACTAGTACTATCACTGTAATGCGTTAGTATTAGTTAGTTAGTTAGCTAGTTAGCTAGTAATGCGTTACTTCCCAACACAGCCTTTAGTCTACGGTGTACAGTGTAGTGCATTGAGTAAAATTATTCAATACAACAGTGATTAGTTCATATGTCCATTCATCAGTCTTCCTTATCATTGTTCATAATTTGTATTTGCTGATGATACTGTAATACATCTTGTCATAGTTTTTTTTTTTTAAAGATGATGCCTTATTTAGTTTTAGTCTTTAAGTCAGTCCATAATGGAAAGAAACGATAAATAAATTTTGTTATAGGTTTTGTTGGCGATCTACTGCTATCAATACTACTGTTATGTGACAATTCATACATAGTCTCTTATTTCCCTTTGCCAAGTGTCCATGGTATTAGGACTACAATGCACTCAGAGGTGTACCGATAAAGAAAATAATGAATGCGGAGGTCAACAAGGTTGCTTATCTACTTCTCCGGAAGGAAGAACGTCATAAGAGCTACCGCACCAACCATCCAGTAGGCTCCCTCACATCATCTTTTATCCTCTGAATTAAATCCTCTTAGCTGAGAGAAGGATATATGGGACCCTCTGGAGAATACAATGCTGACTGGACTGATGGGATCAACTCAGCATCACCTTTAGAAGGTACTTAGCTTAGCTCTAAAATGTCACCAAAGATTCAAGCCTTTATCTGAAAAACTGCAAGGTAGTGTTGTAGTTAAGCTAATGTTAAAAAGCTAACAACACAAGTGAAAGACTACTGTTAGAACTCGGAGCCTGTAAAAAGGCTGAGGTTATAATTATGATAAAGTTGATTTCTATCACGCCTTTCAAAACCAGTGTTACAAGAGTCTACACAAAATGCAACACGATAAAGTACAATTGAGAAACAAAACAAACAAAAATTGAAAGATTATACACAGGAAATGCAATAAAAGTGGTCATTATCATTATCCCACATTTTCTGACCTGAGCATCTCCAGATGTGCTTCATCCTTCATAATCTCAGAAAGAAAAAGGCATTTTCAAGGTCTAATTATAATTTGATCGAATTCCACCACAACTACGCAGGAATGTGTTTTGATTATTTTTTATCAGATGCATCATTCCACTGTGGTGTGGGAGAATTTTTCTCCAAAGTCTATAAAACTCGCAGTGAAACTTGCCTCGCCCTGCTTTGCAATCATAACTCAGAGAATTTCACCCAGTGACTTCTCAGAGGAGAGTTTTTAGTGTCCCTTCATGGTCAAAAACCCTGTTCCGGTGGCATTTCCACCCGGTCGAGAAGAGCACTCTCTGTGGCGTCTGATTTTTCCAGCCTTTATGCCAGCTTGAGTGTGTACACGTCGTGTTGGAAGTTGTGTGGTCAGTGTTGGCTTTTTGCTGAAAGCCAAAGCTCCTCCAAAGCCACAGACAAAGCCACAGCAGGTGGATGGGTAGCAGGGTGGAGGAGAGAGGGGGACAGTGTTGGGGGTTACAGAGGGCTCAATGCCTCTCTTCATCACGGTCCTCGACCCTGAAGAAAAGGCTGATTAATCGGAGCCTAATAGGATGGAGGGGCCACGCTCGTCCTTTTTAACGCGGCTGGACAGGCCTGCAGGACACTAGCTGACTGACGAGACGGGAAGGATTTGTGGAAACACGTTATTCATCAACAGGGTGTACAACAAACATCATCTCCTCTAAATATGAGAATGACGATGAAATACCACAAAAGAACTTTAATATCCTCATTCTGGTCTCGTTTCTAATAACTTTAATGTATTACGTTGATAAGACAAGGGAAATAAACACCAGGTCTTTATATAACCTTCCATAACAACCCATAAGACCAAGATCAGATCAGCTACCTTAACCATGAAGGTATTGGATCTGCTACCTTAACCATAAAGGTATCGGCTCCGGTACGTTAACCATAAAAGTATTGGATCAGCTACCTTAACCATGAAGGTATTGGATCAGCTACCTTAACCATAAAGGTGTCGGCTCAGGTACGTTAACCATAAAGGTATCGTATCCGCTACCTTAACCATAAAGGATTCGGATCCGGTACCTTTATGGTTAGGGTCTGATTAAAACTAATTGCTCAAGTATTTTCTTTGGGCTACTCTGGAATTAACCAACACTGACATATGACTTAAGAAAGTTGTTAGCAAATATTTGCCTAATTACACATCCAGCAGACATGGAGAGACATTAACATTGATTTGGAGTCATGTTTCTGTCCACCTGATGAATCAAAGTCCAATATTGTAGGGGTTTGCCAACAACTCAGGGGAAATACCTGATAAATATAAAAATATACTTTTTAGCTACTACTTGGTGCAGAACAGGTTGTAGACACTAAGTACAACAATGAACTGAAAGACATTGAAATGCTTTGTAGAGCTGAGGGACTATAGAATTAGGAGATAGTTCCCTGAGTGTTTGTCACTCTGATTCATCTCGCTCACTCTTATTTGATCTTTTAATTCATACGAAAATATTGATGAGTGCAGCTTTAACTTTAGACTGTGGTCATGGTTAAAAGAGACCAGTTTATGATCTATGGTCTTCAGTGTCTGACGGCACTGATGTTTTCCAAAGCAGACAGCATGGCGGACAGCGGTTACAGCCATGCTTCTGTTTATGCCGTGTTGGATGTTTGCGTATGTAGATGATGTACACAGTTATAAAATATGGGCTGCACATGGACGTCAACACAGACACACTCTCACGGACACAGGAAGATGATAAAAACGGACTCCCGCAGCTACACCCATGCAGAAAGTAAAGACCTCCCAATGCTGTTTCCTTGGTTAAGATATTTGCTGATGAGGCATCACTTCTAATGCTGCCTGTGGGTGCCAGTGATGGGGGCCCATGGGTGACAGGACCCCTCGCCTGCTGTGGTCCTGTGACGCCTGCCAGGCTTTGTAATGGACGCCTTAGGTTCTTTCAACCAAGCCCAGTCTGGCCCCTGGACCCTCGCAAGGCCTCTGGGAGCCCTGTGTTGACTCCCCATTGTCTGTGTAAGTGTGTGTGTGTGTGTGTGTGTGTGTTGTATGTATGTATGTATGTATGTGTGTGTGTGTGTCCAAAGGGGTCTTTGGAGGCCTCCTGGGGGCCAGTGACTCCTCTTTGTCTCCGCTTGGCCTGCTGTCAGAGTGTCTTTGTTATGACAGTTGGGCTGCTTTTATACAGACTAAATCACCGCTCTCAGCTGTTCATTTACTGGCCTAACCCCTGACAGCCCTCGTGACACCTAACACATACACATGCACGTGCACGCACACACACACACACATCTCCGACATCATCCTCTTCTACTTCATTGCACCCCTCTACCTCTTCTACTAGAGAACATCCACCATGTGAAAATCTCCACGGTTTGAGAAAAGAGGATGAAACGAAAAGGAGGATGAGGAGGAATGGTAACAAAGCAAGGGAGGGGAGGGGGGAAGGCCAAAGGGTGTTTGACCTCTGACCTCTGAGTTGTGGCTGGGGCACCGGGAGGGGGTCAGAGGACACAACAACCCAGGCTAATCAGTAACTATACGCTAGATACGACAAACAAATAGACAGAAGGAGGGAGAGGAGCACAATTTAAATTTGATTTATTTGTGTGACAGGAAATGAACAACTGTTGTCAAAGAAGTAAAGCAGCAATTATAGTTATATTGTAAGCATAGCAATTAAAACACAAACTTAAGAGATTCCTTCTGGGGCGATTTAGTCACTACAGTAGGGAAAGTATAGTAATTATTGGGTTCGTTAGGAAGAAAAACAGAATTTAAACTGGTCTTAGTTTAGTTAAAGCTTCACTGCAGAGCAAATACAAAAATACATCAAGACCAAACCACCACTTTTACTGTATACTGCATACTACATCACTCATAATACTGCAGTACTTTTACTGTAATACTGCATACTACATCACTCATAATACTGCAGTACCTTTACTGTAATACTGCATACTACATCACTCATAATACTGCAGTACTTTTACTGTAATACTGCATACTACATCACTCATAATACTGCAGTACTTTTACTGTAATACTGCATACTACATCACTCATAATACTGCAGTACTTTTACTGTAATACTGCATACTACATCACTCATAATACTGCAGTACCTTTACTGTAATACTGCATACTACATCACTCATAATACTGCAGTACTTTTACTGTAATACTGCATACTACATCACTCATAATACTGCAGTACTTTTACTGTAATACTGCATACTACATCACTCATAATACTGCAGTACTTTTACTGTATACTGCATACTACATCACTCATAATACTGCAGTACTTTTACTGTAATACTGCATACTACATCACTCATAATACTGCAGTACTTTTACTGTAATACTGCATACTACATCACTCATAATACTGCAGTACTTTTACTGTAATACTGCATACTACATCACTCATAATACTGCAGTACTTTTACTGTAATACTGCATACTACATCACTCATAATACTGCAGTACTTTTACTGTAATACTGCATACTACATCACTCATAATACTGCAGTACTTTTACTGCAATACTGCATACTACATCACTCATATTACTGCAGTACTTTTACTGTAATACTGCATACTACATCACTCATAATACTGCAGTACTTTTACTGTAATACTGCATACTACATCACTCATAATACTGCAGTACTTTTACTGTAATACTGCATACTACATCACTCATAATACTGTAGTACTTTTACTGTAATACTGCATACTACATCACTCATAATACTGTAATACTGCATACTACATCACTCATAATACTGCAGTACTTTTACTGTAATACTGCATACTACATCACTCATAATACTGCAGTACTTTTACTGTAATACTGCATACTACATCACTCATAATACTGCAGTACTTTTACTGTAATACTGCATACTACATCACTCATAATACTGTAATACTGCATACTACATCACTCATAATACTGCAGTACTTTTACTGTAATACTGCATACTACATCACTCATAATACTGCAGTACTTTTACTGTAATACTGCATACTACATCACTCATAATACTGTAGTACTTTTACTGTAATACTGCATACTACATCACTCATAATACTATAGTACTTTTACTGCAATATTTTAACTACATCAAGCTCATGAACTTTTAAGGATGTTTCATGCAGGACTTTTATTTATATTTACATTTATTTTACATTCCTGTATTGGTACTTTTACTTAAGTAAATGATGTGAGTACTTATTCCACCACTGATAGTTTGTGGAGTCAGTGTCTTCAGAGTAAGAGCATGATGTCATATATTGATATCTACTGCTAATATTGAACAGCATCGACCTGACCTGTGTGTGTAGATGTGTGTTTGAAGAGAGGAGACAGGAAACGCACACACACACACACACACACACACACACACACACACACACACACACACAGGGTGCGCGCCTCTGTTTGAACACTGAGTGTGTTTACATGCTGGTTTTGAGGATTATTCTGCTGTTTGAATCATTTTCAGAAAAACCCACATGGAAGTTTTCACACCTGTAGTTCAGTTTGGTCCAAAGTGGAAATAGTTTTGGTCCATTTCATATTCATGCTGTCTTATTATAAACAAACCCTGAGGAGTCATCTGCACTACATGGACTCATGTGGGGAAAGTTTAAGTCTGGATACTAACGGCAGATGAGGAGCAGCCAAAATACACTCTGTGGGACGCAATTGATTACAACACACTTTTGTTTTCACTTTCACTTTCTGATTGATCAGGGAAAGTCTCTGCACCAATGTGCTCATTCCAGGCACATACAGTATACTTGTGGGTTTCTTGACAGTCCATAACCAGCTGATACATTTAGCAGTTAACCTTTTGAATTGATGCTAAATTCAAAGTCTGTGGCTGGTTGGCTCTGCATCACATGAAACAGGGTAGATATGAAAACACCATTTGACTCTACACCAAGCTAGCTATCATTTCTATTCCTAATACTCCTTTAACAGTGGACAATGAATGCATGGTGGTTGTTGAGGCCATTTAAAAACCTGTAGCTCGAATCAGTGGATGAGTTGGAGAACTTGTTGCATTTTTCCATCTGGTTTGGTTTCTTTTCATATAGAAAAAAGGAGGTTCATTGGTTGGTTGTGTCTGAAGAAGGTCCTATCTGCCCAAATATCAAGAATGCAACATACTTCACTGTTAGTCCAGGCATGACTGGATCTACCATATGGGCAATATGAGCAAGTTCCCAGGGGCTCTTGAACAGAAGAGGCTTAGGGTTAGGTTAGGGTTAGGGTTAGGTTAGGGTTTTATTGAGCTATACAGAAATACAACACAAGGATTGATGCATTCTCTTTATGTTCATAATTATGGTCACTGTCAAAAACCTAGTATGTCCAAAACATGCAGCCTTAAGTCCAGATCAAGATCTCCATTCATTGCCCAGTTTGCTGCTAGCAGCTGCTGATTTTTGGTCACCCGCATCCCAGCTACTGGAGCCGTTTAGCTCAGACATGCAGAGTACATCTAGTAGTCGGTACAGATGGAGGTCGGATCGCGTTCCACCCCACAAATAAACCACTGTAGTGTTTGTTTGTGAATGAACCGAGACCACATCGTCTAAACGGTCACTGTACGGTTGTTTTGGTCTGCACCCCAGAGTACCATCGCTGTGTGCAGATATGCCCAAACGGATCACATCAAGGGGGGAAAACTAACCACAGAGACTCTCAACCGGACTAAACAACCCAAGCTTGAAAACTCCCTAAATGTCTGGAATCTGCTGTATTTGACTTCTCTGTCTTATCTCCACTAAAGGAAGACAACTGCGACAGTTTATCCTCCTCATTACCACTCAGACTAGATTATTTATTTCAGAGTGTAGACCATCATTAAATCATTCATCATGTAATTTGTGTTACAAACTAACTGAAAAGTTGCTGAGGTCGGGACTTCTGGAGTGCTGCGTGCAGTCAAATTGGAGGATGATCAAAAGATCCATCAGAGTCCTCAGCCTAGAATTCAAATGTTTAAAACCAGCATGAGTGTTTATTTAAATGTCTGAACCTTTGATATGATGTTTATATGTGTAAACACATAAATCAGATCATAACTGGGATATTACTGCACATGTAAACACGCTCTCCTCCTCCTCCTCCTCCTACTCCTTGTCCCTTTTTTTCCTCCACGTCCTCCTCAAATCTCTCCCTCTCTTTCTCGTGAGACAGCAGGATGAATGAGGACCATCTTCAGTAAGAGAGAAAGAATGGGAAGCAGAGACAGAGAGAGAGAGGAAGAAACTTGTCAGAATTGTCATAACTCTTCCAGTGTGTGTGTGTGTGTGTGTGTGTGTGTGTGTGGCGTCGCTCCAGAGTGTTAGAGGTCCGAGCAGCATTAGTGTTACCGGGGTGATGGCACAGGAGTGTAAAGCCAGCGGCAATATAAAACCTGTGCCTTCCCAGAATGCCTTTGTGCCGGGCGTGTGTGCCAGCTCCCGTTGCCATGGGGATCGGGGGGGTCGTTAGGGTAACACGTCCTGACTCAGACTTTTTTTTTTCTCATGCCCCCCCCCCATCCCCATGTTTCATGTGTCCAACAGGAACACACACTGTGCATGCCATCTCGCTGTCTTTATCTGTCACACACACAGTCGTGTACAGATGTGTGTGTGTGTGTGTGTGTGTGTGTGTGTGTGTGTGTGTGTGTGTGTTGGGGTTGAGGCTGCCTGCATGCTGTGTGTAGCGAGCCCAGATGTCTGGGGCTCCGTAGGGGATAATGGTTTCTTTCACAAGCAATGGTGTGTGATTGTGTGTGTGTGTGTGTGCGTCTGTGTGTGTGTGAGTTTGCGTCTCCCTCAGCAGTGGCACCATGCACACACTCGATAAAGTGTGTGTAAGTTAAAATATAAGTTAGTTACAACACACACACATGCACATACACACACAGACACATACACACATGCACATACACACACACACACATGCACATACACACACACACATGGTCTTGGAGAGGAAGCAGTGGGTTGAAACTGCTGAGTGTTGGCACGAGCGCTCGCATGCTTCTGTGTTTGCAAATTAGATTTGATCCTAATTGTGAGCAGCAGAGGACACTTCAGGACACAGCTCAGAGCTGCAAACTGACATTTTAGTCAAAACGTGCACATGTCCACTGACAGCCGCCCAACACTTACACACTCTGACATACATACACAATGTACAAAGAAAATAAATTCAACTGTGATTAAAGCTATAAGACAATGAAGTGTTTTTTAAAATTGTGTTAAAATATGATAAGATGATAGAGATCAATTCTGTAATCAGAGTAAAACTCAAAACTTCACTCAAATGAATATTATCCATATATCTTTAAATGAAATGTGAATTTGAAAATGAATCATCTTTAATAAATTACAAAAATAATTCATGACATATCCTGAGCCTTAAAATCTGATTTGTTATAAGTGAAAAAGTCTGACCAATAATTTCAAGCTTACAGTGCAAATGAATGTTTTAAATATAAAATATCATCCATAGTCATTCAAGCACATGTATATATACATGTAATATAACTAATCATATATATATATATATATATATATATATATATATATATATATATATACATGTAATATAACTAATCATATATATATATATATATATATATATATATGTATTATTTCCACGCCAACATTTCTAAGTTCAAGTAATCAGTTATGTATTGAAACACTACTCAGCTTCTGAATCTGCTCTATTGCAGCTGTGCAGTTTTTCGCATTAGCAGTCAACATCTGGACATGTGGAATGTTGATAATCAGTTGATATTGATTTAAACACATCTGTCCAGTGGCTTTCTGACTTTGGCTTGTGACATGGCCGACTTTATTTATATTTACTTTGTGATAGCAACAATCATTTCAAAAGAAATCCATTAAACAAGTGACACTGCTTATTACCTCACATCATCATCTGGAGGGCGTTCATTGGTCATGTGATCATCATTTGTATCAAGCATACATAGACATAGACACTGGTCATTAGTATTTTTATTTTTACTTGATGTTTGATTACTGTTTATTTTACTCTGTTATAATGTGTTTCTGTTTTAGCCTAGATATGTTACAAAATAGCAATGAATGAATTTATACATATGAATATTTATATATGCTCTGTCATTTAAGGGTTGAGTTTCAATTTGAGAGAGAGAGGGAGTCATGATGGAGACATAGATTATTCTTTATTTTACTCTTAATGTGTCTTGTTTCAGTTTTATCTTTCAGTCTTATTTTGCTTGAATTTCATGAATTCTTCATGAAGTGTTTCCATTCTCACCTAATTACATTAGAAAATAGCAATGAATTCATTTTCATGATGGCTTATGAATAAAGGAGACTTATGATACTATAATACAGAAAGTCAAATACTGTCAGTTTGTAATTTTGTTTTACTTACAGCACTTTTCTGGAGTATTTGCATTTTCTGCCACTTTTAACTTAGAGAAATATTTTAATATTGTACTTTTAATTCCAGTGTATTCAACTTCAACTTTATTTATATCAAACTTTAAACACAACAAAGTTGATCCAAAGTGCTTCACACGAGTACAGATAGTCAAACACTGCCATTTTGACTTAATTCATAATTAATAATTACCTGATAACATATCATCACATATAATAGATGATAATAATTCAATATTGAACTCTGCTGCATAAATACTTTAACTTTTGATTCTTTAAGTACATTTTAAACTACTTCCACAGTTATTAATAATAAACGCTGACTTTTACTTCATTCAAGCAAACGTCTCATTTGCAAAATAAAAAAAGCTTTCCTCAGTGTGTGTGCTCTCTCTCTCTCTCTCTCTCTCTATCTCTCTCTCACTCTCTCTCTCTCTCTCTCTCTCTCTCTTTCTCTCTCTCCACTTCATTTCACTTTGATTTGGCTGCTGCTGTTTTTATGTTGTGTGCATGTTGTATCCATTAACAGACCATTTAGTTGTGCTTTTGACATCGCAGGTCTCACAAGTGTCTCTGTTGCAGCTGTATTTATGTTGGACTTCTTCAAATAGTGTCGTTTCAGCTCTTTGGCAGCGTGTGCCACTCGCCTCAGGAGGATTTTTTTTTTTTTTTTTCCTTTTTTGAATATTGACTGACTTATTGCAGCCGACAGCTTTAAATATTCAAGTTTTGACTTTTATTTAATCATTGACAGAACGTTAGTAGAGCGCTGCAGCTTTGAGTATGGCTCCTTCATGTGTTAGATAGTGTCATTATATAGTTCAGTTATGAAAGAGAAGCAGAAGAAGTGTTGATTTCCCTGCTGATCATTGACAGGCTGCTTTACTCACTTCCTCCCTCTGTTGGTCAATCAGCAGCAGAGCCGGTGCAGGTGACCTCTGGAGATGAAGACAAACAAAAAAACAAAACATCTGAATTCACACTGAGGATGCCCCCCCCCCCCCCCCCAAAAAAAAAACTCATCTCATTTCCCCGTCAGATGGAGAATCCTCACAGCCTCTCGGTTGCTAAACGCGGCGATGAGTTTAACACCGTTCCCTCCTGAGCTCGGTGCAGGTGCCATCTGTCTCATTGTGTGGAGCAGGAACGGGTTCAGTGGGAGCAGAAGTTTTTTTGGAAGAAAAGTGTGTGGGCCCAGAATGTAGGTCAGCAGGTTCCCACACCAGCTCCCGCTCAGCTGTCCAGGAGTTCTGACTCTGCGGCTTTCTCTCTCTGAAGAACCTACAGACTTTCCGCTCAGATGAGAAGAAAACTTTAGAGGCTCTTGTCAGTTACTGTTTTTTTTAAAAAAGCTTGGTAGAAAAATCTGTTTTTTGGCCCCCCCCTCCCTCCCCACACCCTCACACCCCTCCCACTTCTGAATTCATTTGGTTTGGCTACTGCGTTTAACTCTCTCCACAGGGATCAATACTCATTTATCTTATCTTTAAGTATGCAAAATCAGCTAGACTTGTCTTACTTAACGCTCCAGTGTGTGCATGTCTTTGTGTGTGTGTGTGTGTGTGTGTGTGTGTGAGTGTGTGTGTGTGTGTGTGTGTGTGTGTGTGTCTGGCAGCCAGGAGCCACACTGCACACAGCTGGTGGCGCGGCTGCAGCGTCTCGTCCCAGCAGGGTGTATTCTTAGCTCCCTAAAACCCAATAAGTGAAATGAGATTAGACGACACACACACACACGCACACACATACACACACACATAACCCAAACCTCAACCACCACCGCCACTACCACCACCACCCACACATGAACACACACACATGAACACACACACACACACACACACACACACACACGTTTAAGACTAGGCCCATGTGTGAAAGGAAGCTGAAGTCTCCAGTCTGTGCTTTTTTTCTTTACTTGGTTTCTCCTCATCTGTGTGTGTGTGTGTGTGTGTGTGTGTGTGTGTGTGTGTGTGTGTGTGTGTGTATGTCTGGATGACCCATATTAACATACATGTTCACCGTCCTTTTATTGCTCTGTTAATGATCTCTAAACCTGGAGGTGATATTGTGTATGAGCTCAGATCTATTTAAGAAGCTACATGGATGAAATAATCAAATCCATTTTTTATGGCTGCACGATTTCATCAAACTGATTGATTCTAAATGTTTTGTGCATCATTTCAAACACGTTTTCACTCTAATTCAGCTTAATTTAGTTGTCACCTTGTGAAACCTTAGAATCCATGAAGGTTTTGTGGGTTTAAACACAGTTTGGCTTCATCACTGTACTCACCTATCAGCAGGTTAGTGTGTCTGCTTTTGTGGGGTTTCTTCTCATTCTGGTTTTTTTTTCCTTCAGTTTAAAAACTTTTTCTTATTTGTTTTTTCTACTATTTGTGCATCCATCATCCAAATTATTAGGAAATATATATGTAATGCTAAACCAATCCATTCATTTGGACTCATTTCATCTTATAAAGTACATATATGTATATATATATGAACGTAGTGTAATGTACCACTGGGTATATGTATTAAATTCTATATGTCAATCATCATGACCACAAACATTTCCTTCACTCTGATTGAAATAATGTTAACCCTTACATGCTGTTCAAGGTCTAATTTGACATTTACATTTGAGAGCAGTAAAAACACCATATACACATTTCTATAGGTGGATGTTTCCTAATGTGACCCTCAGTTTACAAGAAAGGAAATACAATGATACATCATTCTTATTTTTGTGCTGCTGATAAACATTTTATATATGCAAATGTCAAAAGTTGACCTGTGTTTATTTAAAAAAAAAAAAAAAAAAAAAACATTTTTAATGATCATATTGTATAAAATGTTCTCCTGGATCATAATATAGTGATTGTCAGTCTGTCACTCTGTTCACTCTCTTACATCTTCATTAAAGATGAATCAAACATGTATTAATGACTGATGGGGAATTTATGAATGTGAATTAATGTAGAGAGTAATTATGAGTCAAGGCTTAATATTCTTCAGTTTCCCTTTATAACTTAATAACTAAATAACTTCCACACTATAACAATGTCTCATCCTGTATCTGCTTATTTGATCATTATATTCACTCTACTGTTACTTATATTTAATCCTATAATCCCACTCCCATGTTTCTAATGGCTGCCACATCTGAAAAAGCTTCTACACGTTTGTGCATCTTTTTTTCTACACATTTCACCATAATTCACTCTGACACGTTTGGTTTGGGGAACCTCGGTGGTTTCAAAATAAAGTCCTGCGGGTTTGAGCAAAGTCACATGTGGTGATGGACGCACGGAGACAGCACTGTTTGATTGATTCATTGATTCTTCCACAATAAATATGATTTTTTTTCTCACAGATTTTTAATACATTTCTTTGTTAGGTGAATAATTACTGAATATCATCTTGCAGTCTCGACTCCTCGCTCTTCTTCCTCGCCAGGATATTGAGTCCTTGGTGGTATTACACGAGGCCAGCGTGGCCTTATTATCCTCCTACAACGTTTTCATCAATCAATAGTGTGTAGCTGACATTTGTCATATTATTGGGATTTGCTGGTTTCAAATTCAGACATTTTGCAGCCAAGCTTTAAATAGCCTGTTGACCGCAGAATATTTGGTTGAGTGTGTGACAGGGAGAGTGAGGTGCTGCCAAGAAGTGCGCGCTCGTGTGTGTGTGTGTGTGTGTGTGTGTGTGTGTGTGAGTGAAAGAGAGCGTGTTTATGTGTGTGTTGGAGAGGAGTGGAGGGTGGCTGGGGAGGGCATTAGTGAATGGCTGTGCTATTGCATCCTCCCGGGAGACCTCTAAAACACACACATAGTCCCGTCTACACACACACACACACACACACATACACACACACACACACTACCTTAGCAGCGCACTAAACCCGCCTCCTTCATCCCCAAAAAAACTCCCATCTCTCTGCCATACCTCTATATCCTCGCACCGCCCCTCAACTAAAGTCAGCACACACACTCTCCCCTCTGCCAGTCGCACCGAGAGACGGTGGTGTGTGAGGAGGTGCCGTGCGTATTTTACGCTCAGAGAGAGAGAGAGAGAGAGAGAGAGAGCGTGTGTGTATCTGTGTGTGTGTCTGTGTGTGTGCGCGCATGTCTTCGGGGAGAGTTGGGGGAGCTCTGCGGCAGCGCTGACAGGAGATCCCCCCGTTTGTGTGAGAGTGGGACCCGGCAGCGGGGTGATAAACCTTCCGGAGAGGAGGAAGAACAGCCTGAGAGCTCGTAAATTTGGGGCTTTTATTTGACTGCTTCTCAGCGCGCTCTCCCCGGTTGGCGTTAACGCGCAGCTGAGAAGGAAAGCAAACAAAGTTGATTAAGAAGAAGGGTCCGATTCAGAGTTTTTTGACCGTATATTTTTAGCATCCCTCTCTTCCCTAACCCTCCTCTCTCCCCGTCCCTTCTGAGCGCGGAGTGGCAGAGGGAGGGGACGGGAGAAGCCCGGTGGATGAGCCACTGGATGCGGAGGGGACGATGGATTAACAGCCTTCACCGGAGCCCGCCGCTGCTTCTTTTCCCACCGCCGACCCCGCTGACCACCTCGGGATTATTTCATCTCTCACAGACCTCTCCTCCCTTCCTCTCTCGAGATGACCGAGGAATATGTTTTGCGGTGCGTCCTGATGCTCTGCTGCGCGCTCCTCTCGGCCAACGCAAGTAACTGGCTGTAAGTTGGACTCTACATTTCTAACCCTGGTCCTCATTTTTAATTTTTTTTTTAGACAAGTGGATCATGAAACACACATCTCAACCTTTTTTTCTCTTTCATCTCCACTCCTGTCATTCACCTGTCCTTCTTATTCTCGCTCATCTTGCTCATCTTCCTCGTGTCCTCTTTCCTCTCCAGCTCAGTGGCCAGCTCAGGTTAATTATTAACCACACACACACACTTTCACAAACACACACTTTCTCTCGCTCCCTCTTCCCAGACTTAATAACTTACTAACACCCGCTGCATCCCCCTCGCAAAGACCCTTACACAAGTGAAAACGCACATGTTCCTCTCGGGAAAGGCGCAGATTTGCGTAAAGGTGAAACTTTATCTCCTTTATTGAAAATGCCAAAACATTTTGCACGTGCAAAGTTTTATATATATTTGATAGCAGGTGGAAACGTATCAGTAATATCCATTTACAGCTTAAAGAAAAAAAATTTGGAAGCTTATTGTCAGATGGGATTTCATTTAGAGGGGAATCCTGCTCTTATTCACCTTATATCTTAATATTCTAGAAAGTATTTAGCAGATTAAAGCAAATTAAGATTTTTTTTTAGGCAATCTGTTATAAAATGAGGTGCAAATTGCCTTTTAAATTGCAAGAAACTGAGCTGTTATTCACCTTGGATACCCTTCAAGGAATTGTTGACCCCTTCCTCTGAAAAGTGAACCAATTAAACTTCTCATCTTCACCCTTAAAAACCTTTTCGAATAGATAAATTCATCTGTTAGTTATCAGCAACGGGCGATATTAGAGCTCAATAGAAAGACAGACAGTGATGCATTTAATATGAGGCAGGTGTGGAACAGCTCAGAAAGGAAATTCTGCTATGAAATAGTCAGTGAGCAGCTTAGGAGTGTTACAATGATGCTTTAAAATGCTTCAAATATAAAGTAGAATAAGAGTACTATCAGCTAAATTATATGTTTCACTCAAAAAATCTTAAATGTAGAGATATGGAATAATGAAAAGTTCATCAAGCTGTAAAAACAAATGTCAACCCGCTGCTCTATTACTCATTTATGTATTTAATTTTGGTGGGGGGTAGAGAGGTGAACAAGCCATCAGACAATTTAAGAGAGCTCTCTTAAATCCCCAATCGAGGATAACACACACACACACACACACACACACACATACACACACTCTCTCCTACACTGTAGTTGTTGCTGCCTTGTGCCACCTCTTCCTGGGGCCGGTCGGTCGGGTCGCGTGTGTGTGCCTGCTCTCCCGGCAGCCTGTGGGAGGTGGTTAGGTGGGTTTCTGCATTCCTCCGCAGGCTCATGCTCCCATTTTCTGCTGCCATTCATTCCCTTCTTCTCAGCTTCAAATTTACGAGCGGGTGCCGATCATTAAGGGAAGCACCCTTCCACTTCTCTCCCTGTGATTCAGCTTTAAGGTGATGATCTCTACCTGGCATTATAACATGACGCAATACCTCACTGATCAGTCACTGCTATGTTCTTAGAATGCATTTATAGCTTACTTTCATACTTATATTACTATACTTATATTCCTCCTTTAAGATCTCTCATAGGATTACAGGCTTGTATTGTGTGTTTACATCAGGTTAGAGCAGCTGTAACTGTGATTTCATTGGATGACATAAATCCCAACATGTCAAATGAAAAGCTTTACCAAACAGCACTGCCTGCCTGCCTTGAACTCTGTCACTGAGTGCAGGGTAATTGCGCTGTTTGGGGCTGAAGGCGTGGTGACAGCGAGCACAGAGCAGACATGTACAGGCAGGCTCGTAAAGGAGCTGCCAGTCTGCTCAGCGGGATTACACTAGCTGTTGTTGGGGCTGTATACGGGACTGTATCTGAGGCTTCCACACCTCAGCAGAAAAAAGAAAAAAAAAACCCTTGGAGGTTCAGTTTGCAGGTACACTCAGGGGTCAGAGGATGGAGGATGGAGAGGAAGTGAAGGAGCAGGCAGGTGGTGGTAGAAGCTCAGATTATGTATAACAGAGCAGTTTGCTACACTAAAAGCACATGATCCTCATATGTTAATGATTTGGTGTGTTTGATAGGTGGGTAAGGTGTCAGTATATATTATAGATTACAGTAATATCTCTTCATAATGGCACATTCTGACCGTTTAGTGTTGAGAGGAGAGACAAGGACAGATGTTAACCTCCTGACCTGAAGCCTTCACTCACTGCTATTTCCTGCAATGTCATTTATTTATTATGTTATGTCTTATCAGTTTTTGGCTTTCGTTAAATCAAATACTTCAAAGTAATGAGGCAGAAAAAGTCTCACTGCATGGCTATGGCTTTGTTTTTTTAAATGCCTGATTGCATCACATAATAATAAAACAGTAGTTATTAGTATTAGTATTAGTCTATAGTTGTGGGAGACAAAAGACAGAGATTTTAATATAAAAGTACTTTTAGTCTTGGTCAAACTCCAAATATGTTGTTTCCTACATTTCCCATAATGTCACTTCCTAGCATTGTTCCCTTAGTTCCTCCCCTTACGGTAAATACCTACATCTTTCTAACTCCACGCCTCCAGTTTGTTACGTAGCCTCCGTTTTATATACATGTCCCCTTCAAATACAAGGCGAGATAACCCTGATGACATCACAATGATGATGTCATCAGCAGTAAACATTACGCAGCAGTTTTTTTACAGGCTGAGCGTCTGACCTTTAAATGAGTGGATTGCTCCTTTAAGTCAAGTCTACCAGTTATTAGAGTTTTTTTTAAGCATCTTGCAATTTAATTAGGATTTTGTTCATTTCTCACTAACTTTGCACTCCTCATTTTATAACAACACAACAATAAAACCCAGAGCTTGAAATATTTAATATATATAATTGAGTTTGGAGGCTTCAGAGTCATATTTCTAAACACAAATCCTCAAAAACACCTGCTAAACACATCTGTCACTGTCTCTCAGCAGCCACTTTGTTCATGATCTGACACTAGCTGATTAACAGAAATGAATTATCAACTATTCTGATTGATTAGTCATGATTTATTAAGCAAAGAAAATCCAAATTGTGTTGTTTTTCTTTGTGTATTATGAGCGTTAACTCAACACCTTTGAGTTTTGGACTGTTGGACAAATGGAGCGATGTGAATATCTCAGTTTGAGCTTTTGGTGATGGTGACTATTATTGACTAATCTGCAGATTAATCAATGACAGATATTAACTTTATATCTGTTAAAAAACTATGAAATATATAATATTTCTTCAACTCTGCTCTGATTCAGACCAGCTAAACTGCTTCCAAATCTCTGTGGTGCTGAGTCATGTTTAGTGCGTCCAATAGGGACCTGAATGTTACTTTTCATTAGTTTGTCTGTCATCACCCTCCTCCTCCTCCTCCTCTTCCTCTTCCTCCTCTTTCCTGATTTTCTGCTGCACCTGCACACTGCTCCAGGTCCTCTTGTGCATATGTGTGTGTGTGTGCATGTGTGTGTGTTTCTGTGTGTTTCTGTGTGTGTGTGTGTGTGTGTGTAATTTTGTGATGTAAGTTGGCATCTCCCTCCACAGTGGCACACGCTTAGTAATTAACACAGTGACTGCAGAGGAATGGTAACCACATACAGCGCACCACAGACGCTCCAACTCACAAAGACATACACACAAACACGCACACACACACACATAAACGCATGCACACACACACATAGCTGAACACAATGTTAGAGAAGAAGAATTTAGGAATGTAGTAGCACATTTTAGGGCTTTACTTTCAACTATAGAAGAATAAAATGAGTTGTTATACTCATTTAAAGTCACTTATTACATTAAATGAGTTTTACAGTAGAGGTGTGAATGTGAGGGTTTTTTACTCTGTAGTGATGTGTAGCTACTGGCAGCGTTTTAAAAAAAATTGGACATTCATATTTTAACATTTTACACATAAAAACAAGATTGAGAGTTCACAGTCATATGATGGTGAGAGCAGTTATGATGCTGCGTTACTTAATTAATCCAGAAACAAGAGTATGATTCATTTCTTAGATGATTTTAAACTGGTGGAATTTGTAAAATGTAACTGTCACCCCTCCTCCTACCTTGTTTCCTGTCACCTCTATACTGCCTGTAATAAAAGCATTAAAATCACATAAAAATACTTCCGAAAATGTCCAATTTTGACTTAACTGTTGGCGCTAGAATAAAAGATAAGACATCTCCGAAGTGATTATAATTAATTTTGAAGTCGATATGAAAGTATACCCAATGTCATTATAATCAATCCAATTAGCTCAAAATTCAAGATTCATTTTAGTATTTGCATACAAAGAATGAAATGAAATACTGTTCCTCACCAGCTCCTGTCAGTAGATTAAAAAAGATAGTAATAAATAAGTAATAAAATGATCAATATCTAAAATAAAACAAACATTTCAGACACACAATTATTAGTGGTGCTAACAAAACATATTAAAAACAGTTTAGAAGCAGTTCAGAGTTGAAAGGTGTATTAATGTGATAAAGTGCTGTTTTTAGTCCTATATAAGATTCTGTGTTATTGGGGGGCAAGGGACAGGTGGGCGGGGTGCGAGGGACAGGTGGGCGGGGGGGGGGGGGGGGTCAGGCGCTACAGGGAAAGTCAGAGGCAGATCAAAATCAGTAGGATTCATCCTCTAGAAGACATGAATATTAAGTTAAACATTTCATGACTGTCCATCCAAAAGCATCCAGTAGTGAGATACTTTAGTGGCGGACCAAAAAGGTAGACCGACCAACCATAAGTGCTACTCCTCCTGCCACACTGCTTGCATGGTTAAAAGTTGTGACCAATAACTCTAACTTCATCTTACTTAGTACAGTAGTTTATACAAACATACTCCAACATAGCTTCAATTACTTCTACCATATTCTTTTTTAAAGCCTTATCACAAATATTTCTAAGTCATATTTCTAATACTAAAACTGCTTTGTGTCAAAACATTTTCAAAAGTTACTTCAAAAAAAAAAAAAAACCCTCAAATACTGACCTTAGAAACGGTAACCACAGTGCTTGTGAATAGTTCATCTCAGTCAGCAGTGCTGTGGCAAAAGAAGGATTACATCTGGCACCTGTCTAAAGAAAAGACAAAAACACCAGAGCGGCTTTGCTCAGTTTCGTGTATTTGTTTAGTTAAACTGTCATGAATCTGCTCGGCAGAAAAGGATTATAATCCTCATTTATTTGCGTAAGAAAGCGCAGCCCCTTTAAAACCTAGAAAGAGTTGAGTGTTTGCTTTTTAAACACACTTCAGCTTGGGTAAGGAACATCGCCGTGTGCTACTGTCAATAACATGATGCGAAAGATATGACAGAAAAACAGTTATTATTATGATTTCTTGTTCATGTTACAGCTTAGTAAAGTCCTGAATACAAGCTGTTACACATCATAGAAAGCTCTAACAGCATGTCATTGATGTCCCTGTGTGTGTGTGTGTGTGTGTGTGTGTGTGTGTCTGTCTGATTGTGTAAGTGTGTGTGTCCGTTGGTGTGAACATACATGCATATGTCCTGGATAACCATGGTGAGGTGCTAAAGAGATGGCAGCTGATGGGTAACCAGAGAAAGCAAAGACCTTGGCATTGCGGTACATGCTGGCGCCTCACACTTCTTTCACACACACACAAACCCACTCTCCGACACACACACGCTGACACATATGAGAGTGGTGAAGCTGTGGCATGTTATTTCGAGCCCTCTTGTCACCAGCGTGTGTACAATTATCGTGACACACGCCGGAGCCACGGGGGAATCGCTCTGGATGACCAGATTACTGACAGGACAAGCTCGGGCTGACGAGGAAACACGGGGCCCGCTGAAAGACGAAAGACAGTTCTGGCAGATCCGCAGAGAGAGACATAATACACCCTCTGGCGGCCATGACGGAGGGCTCGTGCTCCCTGCAACAATGGCTGTGAACAGCTGATTGCATTTCTGAATGTACACCTCAGGCAGGAATTAGTTCTCAGATCCTTTACCTAAGTAATAGTACTAATACAGCAATGTAAATATACTCCATTACAAGTTAAAGTCCTGCATGAAAATCCTACTTAAGTAAAAGTACATAAGTATTATGGGTGATGTAGTATGCAGTATTACAGTAAAAGTAGTGATATATTATTATATATGACATCATTAGATTATTAATAGTGAAGCATCAGTGTTAGAGCAGCATGTTACTGTTGTAGCTGCTGGAGGTGGAGCTAGTTTACATTACTTTATATACAGTTAGCTAGTTTACACTACTTTATATACAGTTAGCTAGTTTACACTACTTTATATACAGTTAGCTAGTTTACACTACTTTATATACAGTTAGCTAGTTTACACTACTTTATATACAGTTAGCTAGTTTAGTCCAGTGGTTCCCAACCTAGGGGTGGGGCCCCTCCAAAGGGTCAGCAGATAAATGTGAGGGGTGGTGAGATGATTAATGGGAGAGGAAAGAAGAAAAAACAAAGTTCTGATACACAAATCTATTCTCAGTTTTTATAACATTTGATTTTTGCTGAAATATTGGATCATTTAAACATTTATTGAATCATATGAGAAGTTTAGAGGGAAAAATCAGTATTTGGTGGAGCTGTTAACAACTCATAGACATCTGAAATGTGAGCCTGACTACACACTGCTTTTTGTAAGAAGTCAAAAAACAAATAGGTTGGAAACCACTGGTTTCATAAGCCGAACCCTTGTGTCAAATCTTCACCTGAAAAGTAACTAAAGCTGTCAAATAAATGTAGTGGAGTACAACATTTCCCTCTGAAATGAAGTGGAGTGGAAGTATAAAGTAGTATCAAATAGAAAAACTCAAGTACAGGACCAGTACCTCAAAATTCTGTTAGATGCACTAACCACTGAGCAAATTCAACTGGGCAGGAAGTGACTTTCCCTAAACATTTTTGAAAATGTCTTTAAAAAGCATACAAATATCATTACTGTAAACTAAGGGTCCCTGACTTGGGAGCATAAAGATATTTAAGGTAACATACAGTGCTTGACATTGGTCTTTATATAAACAAATGTCCTTTTACCTTTTAAAGTCAGTAACACCAACCATATTTCATCTTATCTTCAATCTTATTTTGAAAAGTTTAAAGAGTTTTAAAAGTATATAAGTGAGAGATTCTCCTCAGTAGTTATGAGGTGAGAATCATGCTTAAAATGTATTCTAACCTCATACACAGAGGCGTCTTTATACATGCAAATATGTGTGTACAACACACAGTTTACACATGTGTGTTAACTGTGTAAATAGTAAGCAGGAGTGTACGGTGCGTGTCCAAACCTGCCCGCTATGCATGAAAGATTCCAATTTAACCAGCGAGTTTATCTTCTTATCTATCCAAACTGAATGTGACAATAAAACAACCACAAATTAGTCTCTGACACAGTAGGAAAGCCCTGTTAATGCCAAGATATGGAAGCAAACCACATTCTGTTCAGCTTATGGTTTTATGAAATTTGTTTGTCCTACCAGCTGATAATAATAATGATAAGAGATCATATTATTAGCCTGCAGTCTTTTAATGACTTGTTTAATATCTGTGCCAGTTTATTACTGTAAAACCTTCCTGGTCCTGCTCAGTTTGCTCATGTGTCATTTAACACTGCATATTAGAGTATTTTCCACTTCATGTTACTTCCACTTTGAATAGGCCATACAATATAATACTCTTTTAAAAAATAATAATATATATTTTCAGTATATCTTCGATATAGACATACAATAAGTATTGATATAATAATGATAATGATAATACTAATCTCCCATTTCCAACAAGTAAACTGGTGTCTCGTCTAACTCGAGTTTTGGTTATTTAGCCCATAAGTAGGCCGTATGGTTGAGTCTCGCTGCTCTCATAAAAGTAAAAACATTGGCCGCCGTTACCAGCAAACAAGCTCAGACAAGCGTGTACCCGAAGTAAACAAGTGGCTGATGAAGAAATATGAAGTTCTAGGAATCAGATCTTTTTTTTTCAGGAGTTGCTTGAGACAAAAAACGTCAAGAGCTAAGAGGACACATCAGAGGTGTCCAGAGACTTCAGAGTGATCATTTTGCTAACCGGCTAAGTCTTTTTTGTCTTTTTAACCCCCTAGTGGTCAAAAATGAAGTTTAATCATTTAACATTGCCCTTTTTTTGTTTTGGAATCAGCATAAAATACCACACTGTTATCATGTAATTTTTAAACTGATGTGAAACTGATGGAAGAGTTAATACACTGTTGGTTACCCTTCAGCTACTACATAGAACCTTTCCCTGTAATTCTGTACAAATACACAAACTGACAGTGGTAGATCTGAGGGATTAAGGGATTTTCTTTTCCCCAAAACATGGTAGAAATGACAGGATGCTTATATTTTTACAATCAACTAGTATATACTAGTTATGTACTAGGTTGAAATGAAAAGCCTGTTTCCAAGTTTCGGTTTACCAGAAAGTCACGAAAGAAACTCAGTGAGAAAATACATCAAGAACTAAACGCTAGGTAAGCAGAAGCTAAAGGAGTCAGTACACTCCAATAGAAGTGCTTGCTGGATAGTCATACAGCTTTGGGAACCCCATCCCCCAACACCTTTCCGACGTCGGAATTCAGAGGAGGGGCTGTGTACGAATGTTTCTGTAACTTTCCTGAGCAAACAATCCGACAATCGCACTTACTTCACGCCATGCAAAGATGATAAAGTAAGATGGGTTGGAACTTTCCTCTGTGGAGATCTCATTTTGATTTGCTACACAACACAACTATTTCTAGTGCTAGGACAGACTTTTTCCCTCCAACGTGGTCGAACACTACATCAAATGAACTAGTTGTTTTATAGCGTAACCTGGCTGTAATGTGGTAGCACATTAGAACTGAGTGACCTCGGCTCTCGTAAAGCTTAACTGAAACAGAGGCGTTGTTCTGTGTACTTTAATGGTTTCGTTAACGTTTCACTTCTATTGTAATGGTGTCATGTTTTTTTAAGAGTTTACGCCCTGACCTCTTTCAAAATGCTGGAGACACACACTCGTCTAAACACATGATGTTTTACAGAGATGTAGAGACTTGCTTGCTCAAAACTGATACGATCATGCATGCCTATCATCTTTGTACGGCCACACTTGACAGCACAAAGACCATTACGCCACTTCTGTGCCGTGATACTTTTGTAACGGCTCACTTTACCTCAACGCGGAGACGGTCACAGGTACACAACGCAGGAATCAGCCGCGGTCAAAGTCCTGCATTTAGAAACAATCAGCTGTTCGCAGCTATTGTTCCCCATGAGCTACAGACCTCCAACATGGCCGCCGGAGTGTTTGTTACATCACCTGAGAGACTTTTATTGTTGGATGAAGCTGTTATGCGTGCATATTATACACACATACACACATTAAATGATTCTTAGCCTTTTGGGGCCACTGTACTAACACCAGGCAGGAGGTTGATTTCATGGCTTTTATTGCCACTTTTCCTAAATGTGTGTAAAATGTTAGTGTTTTTGTGTGTGTGTGTTTGCGTTTATGTGTGTGTATGTGTGTGTGAGGGTTGTGGTGTTGGCAGAGCATGTTATTTTTAGGGGGAAATGAGCTCTAGTGGAGCCAGCAGCATATAAATACACCCAGACATACGCATGGACACACACATACACACACACACACACACACAAAATACTATAGCAGCGTGAGTCTGTGACTTTGTTAATTGAACTCCATTCTCCGTCATCATGCATTCGAATCTTGGTTTTCATTCGTCCTCTCTGCTGCTACACTTTCTCCTCTCATCACTTTTTCGTCTTTCCTTCACCGTCCTTGCTTACATCCTCCTTTTCTTCTTAACTTTCCTCCTCCTACATTTATTTTATGTCTGTGTCACTGCAAACATGCGACGAGAGCGAGGCTATTTTCAGTATTATGACTCCAAATTAGGTCCGTGCAGTCCTTCATACAAAAAACCCTCGCACCCACCCATTATTACCACCACCACCCTAACATTCCTGAGCCAACTACTGAATATCAGCAGGGCTTTGTTTTTCATTTTGATGTTTTCCTTCATATGAGGAGTTTTATTCCTCAGGGAGATATTCATCATTTGAGAGGCTGTGTTTTTTTACTCCTGAGAAAGAAAGAATGATAGATAGCATATTACTTGAGTAAATGCAGGCTCTCATTCAAAGCTTCTTTAGAGTTATATTAACTTTTTTTCAGATTGGATCACCATATATTTACTGTAATATCTTATTTTATTATCCCATGTATAACAATAGATCAGCAACATGTGTTCAGGGTGCAGATTAATTCCTGGATGCTGCCACTAACATAAAACCCTGGCTTGCAGTTTGCAGATAGACTGTATGATTGTGTGATCCCCAGATTATGTTTAATGATATTGGTGTTGAACCAGTGTCTGTGTTTATATTTTATTACTTAGTGCCAATCTAGAAAGTGTATTTTGCCTGCAAACTGGTCAAAATGCAAACACGCAATGAGGATTTTATGTAGATTTATGAAAGTATGCCATAGCACAGAGACCCTAACCCTAACCCACTTATGGTGTGTTTCCAAAGTTGAAATCTGCTCTTAGCTGATAAAAAGCCAGTATTTTAGTTTGAAAAGCATGCTTTTTTTAAATTAAAACATTTATAATATGTATTATATATAATATTATATAGATAGATTATTCATCCTTCACAATAAATTTCTTGGTTTTACAGCAGCTACCTCCACACATAACATCACATAAAAACACATATCTGACTATCCTATGGAAAAAACTAAAAATACACAAAGGTTGTACTAATAAAGCAAACATATGTATATACATGCAATAAATAATCATAAAATACTCAGTGTTCAAAAAGTACCAGTAAAAAGTGCACTACACTATCCAAAAAACCTTTAAAAAACAAAAAAAAACGTGTGTTTTGTATCGACCTAAAATTGCTCTCAGCATTATATTTCAGAGATGATCCAACATTGTGAAACTTTACATCATTAATCTTCAGTATTTGATCACTTCATTAAGCATTAATGCAACAACTCATTAACACACATTAAAATATCTCTACAGTTGAGATTGATCAGAAGTTATTGTAAGTCACAATCAGTAATTCATTCTATTTCTGTGTAATTCTCTAGTAATCAGTAAACAGTGGAGCAACATCAGACCCACAATAGACCCAAGTCAGGAACAGGTTCAGAAATCTACGTGTGTAGATTGTATGTGTGTATTGATCTATTCAGACCAACTTGAAACATGTGTTTAACTTGGATCTCTTTATTTGCCTGGGAATGATATTAAATGGCTCATGTTGATCATTTGAATATACTTTATTACTAACACACTGTACACTGCTTTTGTGCAAACCAATTTTACATTTTTGAACATAATTTTTTGCAAGTAGAATTCTTTTCAAACTTGTGACTTTAACTTTGAAGCTGAAACAACTAACATGGCGATTGGCTTCAGTCTTTTGTTCACATGAGGGATTTCACTAATAATTCTGAGAGACAGGATTCAGACGTCAGCTGCAGCGAGGAAAAGCCGGGATTCAGTGTGCTTGTTGCTTAAGGACACTTGCTGTCTGACATGACAACTGACAGGATCAGAGGTCACAAGGTTAACAAGGTTCAGCACAGAGGTTAGACTCTTGTTGAAGTTTCCACTTCAGACCCTGAATGATCCTGATTTCTGGTGTCTGGAAAAAGTATTTTACTATTTTTTATAAATATATACTGAAATACGTTTTATAAATGTTAAAAAAGTACATACGCAGGTTTATGATTTCCATTTGTATGCATTTTAGGCACTAAACCAGTTGTTTATTCAGAGCAAATACAACGAATAGAAAGGACACTTAAGGACATTTTAAAGAGACGCATAACTGAAACAGAGCATCTCTGGTCAAGATCTGAAGCCATGAGCAGTGCCAACCAGTGTTCAGGAGTATGAGGTTGAGGTCAGTGCTGTATTGTATTGTAGTTTGTAGTTTAGTGTAGTAAGGTGACTGAATGTAAACTGAGAGAACAGTGCCCTCTACAGGTGCTGGTATGTCTCGCATATTGTTAGTATCCACTGCAGAGGGGACAGGGAAGGTTAGCTCAGGTCACACCACAGTCACACTTGTCTTTTCATGCTCTGTTTCTCTACTAGCAGGATGAAAATATAAAATTAGACTTTTTTTAGTTTTGTGAAAGTGACAGATCTCCTCATTTCAGTTTAGTTCTCGTCGTTGTCCTTTGTAAGCCGTAAACTACAGAAAATGAATGAAAATCTCAGCAGCGTTGCTCTCTCACTCACTGTGTACTGTCTCTGCATTTCTCAGATTCTTTCTCGCAGCTCTTCTCATTGCATTTCCTATCCATGCTATATTTACCTGTCACTGTGTACCTCTGCTGTGTACTCAGTGCTGGAAAGGCAAACACGAGGGTATTTTCATATAAATACACATTAGAGATGATGGATGTGCAGAGAGTGTGCTACAGTTTGCAAGCATTTGTGTCATTTTGCATGTGTGAGAGAGAAGCTCACTAAAGCACTTTACTGTCATCCAGATGTGTCCGGCTTCTGTATTCCCCTCCCTCCTCTGCTTTTCTTCTTCTTCTTCTCTACTGTGCATCCATCCATTCATAAAAAGAAGAACATTTCTGACAGTCAATTCAGTATATAAATCTAAATGGTCATGTATGCTTCAGTCAGGAAATGAGTGATGTGCTACGGCTGCTTTGTTCTTTATGTAAGGTCATTTTGATTCAGCTTCAAAGAAAATGAAGATAAAGCCAGAAGATGGTATATGGTTGGAGGGTCAAACTACAGATATATCATCATTTACATGCAGGAGACAACTCAGGAAGACGAACTATGTCATGTCACAGGGGTTCATCTCAGTAGAAATGGTGAAAACCATCAAAAGTTTTATTTTTTAATCATTGATTATTTAGTGATATAAAATGAGAAATGTCCAGAAATAGTGACCAAACTGTAGCAATTTAATTTCCAATGATACATTTAGAAATACACCTTTTTAACATGATTTTCTTTATATTTTCTTTTTTTTAAATCAATTTTTGAAATTCATTTGTTTGTAATTTAAATAAAAATGCAGTGACATTATAGTCATATATCACATACAGCAAAGTGGAAAATCACCATTCTCCCCCCATACCCCTAGTTTCCGATCCATAACCCTTCTAACCCCTGACAAGCCAAGGCAGTGTACAAAATGAAAAATAAAAACATATCAAGAAAACACACACACACACACACACACACACACACACACACACACATTCCAAACCCAAATCCTGTATCCTCTGCTATCCAGGAATCCCAATGCCATCACATAGACTTTATTATAAACCAAAAGTATACTGACACAATGGAAAGGGATTTTCTTTACATTTGCTAACAGTATAAGTAACAAAATAATCTAAGCTTAAAGGTCCAGTTACAAGATTTCAGAGCCTTTAACTGCATCTCATGGTCTTCATTCAGAACGAAGGTCCAAAAGCTAGTAAGTGAACCCTTGAGCTTAGATATTTTACATATAAATGAATTAACTAATAACTACAACTTTTTATATAACTCCTGTTCAACGTTATGACAGCAGTTCATTTCTACATTAGCCTTTATTTCCTGTCCACAGATAACATCCTGCATCATTAGTGTCTCCTCTGTTTAGAATTATCTCTTATTTTCACTTGTAGCCTCCCATGAGGCTTTTGGGGGGCTCTGGGTGGGAGGTATGGAGAGCATTCCACCTGGACTGTGGTGCGTTCGCAGGCCGCTGCATGTTTGTGTTGCATTACGCATCGCAGCCTTCACAACACCACTGGCTCCACTGGGCTTAGGCCCCTGGGATTTCAGCACGCAACCACCAGAGGCCAGAGAGAGAGGAGAGGAGAGGGAGAGGAATGAAGATGAGCTGTGGGATGATGGCTGTGTGTGTGTGTGTGTGTGTGTGTGTGTGTGTGTGTCTGTGTGTATTACTCTGTCCTTCTATGGGTTGACTCCTCTGTCTCCTTGTTGAGGTGTTTTGTTAACCTCGTCTGTGGGAAGAGAAGAATATACAAAGCAGAATGAACAGATAAAGGAAGAATATGCTGAAAACGCGCACATGCACACATGCACACACACACACACACACATTCACCCAAGGCCGAGCTTATCCCACGCATGCACACACACACAAAATCACATATCCAGAAAATCACCTGAATAACAGCTTATCCAGTGTTTATTAAATGTTTCCAGGGTGAATGTCAGGCCAATGGGATGCCATCCAGCTGTTTGTATCTTTGTGTGTGTGTGTGGGGAGGGGGGGGTGCGCTGCCCATCAGAGGAGCAGGGTTTCTGTTGTCGTCTTGCATATTTACCACGGCTTGTTTTTTATCATGTCTTGATGGTCTCCCAGCTGGATGCCTGCACCTAAACACAGCACCCTGCCCAAGGCTACGCCAAACAACAAAGAGGGATCAAACGCCGCACATGGATTTGATGAAAGTCTCGCATCTACAGTCGAGCAAGCGAAGCAGGAGCAGAGCTGGAAGCTGGACTCGCTCCACTGCGGGTGGAGCAGGGACCTGTAGATTAGGGAGGAGAAGTAACCTCACAGAGAGCTCGAGGACAGACAGGATCCAGGAGTCCAAGCAGCACTAGCAATTCAATGTGTACAGTTTTGATAATTACTATTTAATCATCAGGTCTTATTCTCGCCACTCTGTCTTTCCACATTTGGTGGACAGACAGTTTCATACCAGTTTCCTTCATGGTGAAAATTAGTCTCACAGAACTTCATGGCCCAAGTATTTCATTACTTCCTAGTTTATTAATAAGAAACCATGGAACATTTGAAAAACGACATATTACATTCCTTCTCTTACAAATGAGAAGTTGAACTCATACACAACAAAACACCCTCCTTCAATTCAATGCTTCAATGTAATGCTTGCTGCTATACGGCATTACCCGCTACGACCTGTAGCTTCTAATGGATAACGTTAGCAAACTTTACCTATAAATAAACTACTATATTTTGAGTCAATTCATCAACTTTATGACATTTACTTCTACATGTACTACTATGTGAATTGCTAGTGCTAGCATCACTAGCATTTGTTTTTTGGGAGGGTATTATGGACATGAATATTCACTTAGCTAAATACTAAAAGTTAAATGCTCCTCCATGTTGATCAGCTGGTCTCTAACTTCGTCTGCTGTTTGGTGCTGGGTAGTGGTCATGGTCATTTCATATATTTCTGTGAGATTAGGTTGTCTAAATGCTTCGTAGAGGTTAGCACTGTACTCACTTGGTATGACCTGTAGCTTCTCATGGATAACGTTAGCAAACTTTACGTATTACGGTGTAATTGACATTTCAATTTCAAGTTCACTGGTCCTGTCGCTATGTTCACCAGCTAGCTAATTTGATCTGCTTTTTGGTGCCAGGTAGTTGGTGTGGTAGGTTGTTTGCAATGAGCTGCTGTTCTAAATGCTTCGTAGAGATGAGGCGAACTCCAGAAGCGTGTGGTACAAGTTTTCACATCGCACGAAATGTTTAGCGCAGCTATAAACAACATGTTGGGGCTTCATGACAGGAACACTTTGCAGATGCTTTGACGAAAGATGGTGGTGCTACTTAGGGAAATGGAATCAACCATATGAGAGGGTGGATGTGAGCGGATGTGGCTGAGATGTTGTGGAGTGGCAGAGAGCGGGGTTATCAAAGCGATGAGTGCTAAAATACTGACACTGTCCGGATGGAGAGAGAGAAGAAGAAGGCCATCAAAGAAGCAGAGAGGGAAAGATTATTTGGACTGCTGAGAGGAGGAGATGAGAGGGTAGATGGAAAGGAGGAGCTGTTTGACATATCAGGCCTCTGGACGGATGATGCTAATTATACCACCAGTTTCTGTAAATCTACCACTTATACCACCACAGTTACTATCAATACTTTTAATACCACAACTTGTACCTCTATCTCTTTTACCATACAAAGTTCATGAAGATAGAACACTGAGATGTCGCTAACAGCCCACCCAGGCATCATATCCATCCACTGATTTTGAAGTTTAACCCATACTAGGGAATAAAAGTCTGGACATTTTAGCTACATCTCTTTTTGTCGCTCTGTGTCCCGCCAGTCCACAAACATTAATGCACCACTTAATTGTTGGAGCACCCCTTGAAAGCACTGACAGCAGAATTCTCCATCTGTGCCACGGCTTGATTGAGATGGGCATACAGGGCTTTGCAGAGGTATGTGTGGTCTTGGGAACTCATAATCCAAGACTCATAAACCAAGCTTGAAAAACCTTAAGGAAAAAACATGTCTACTCATACAGTGTAATAACCAAAAAGTTCATTTTGTTGGAATTCAATTCATTTTGATATTCAAATTGTGTCTCCTGTGAAGGAGCCTGCTCCATTCCTTCAGATTAACATAGTAATCACATGCATTACATGTGTCCTTTGTCCCTTCAACACTTACTTTCTTTCTACTTGTAAGTGAGATGAGATTATCAATATCAAAGTCTGTGCATTTTGGTAGTCAGGGCCCAGGTGTTGTTTACCAAGTAATAGTTCCAGCACATAATTAAAACCTCAAATTTTCATATGACATATCTTTTTGAGTGAGGTTTAAATAAACACAATAACAAGTGAGATTTAGAGATGATGTTAAGTGTTTTTTTCACTGTGGACAGAGCCAGTCTAGCTGTTTCCTTGCTTCCAATATTCATGTTAAGCAAAGCTAACCACTCCATAAATTGGTTTTGTTTAAGACATTTTGCTTTGCCTAGGAAATGTACCAGCTTTGTTAAAATGTGTGTGGAATGGGTTAAATTACATGTAGAAAATCATAAATGTAAAATTAATTCTACTTTATCAGTGTAAATAAAGTTCCAGTTCATTTTCAGGTCAAATCAACTGTAAATACAGAGTAAACAAGGGGAGTTATCTACTACCTCTCATCCCTTTGTTTTAGGTAAAGTGTGTTTCAGACTCATGATCAAATGATGTGTAAGGAGCCTTTGAGTGGTGTAGACAGTACATAATCAGGGCTGCTGCTCACTCAGTGAAAGCCTATTTCTGTAAGGTGCAGCTGGGCCTGGAGATATGAGACTGAAGTGAGGTGAGGTGGGTGTGTGTGAGGGTCAGGACTTCCAGACCAATGCCATTTTTTTCTCACACATCTTAGATTGTGCGTGTGTGTGTGTGTGTGTGTGTGTGTGTATGCAGTATATCTCCCTGACCTGTCTGGCCTGGAGGTGGTGTGTGTGATAAACCACTTTCCCTCCTCTCAGTGTCCTCACAACCAGACATTTATCCAAAACATTCCCACAACGTCATGGGAACAAACTCTCCGTACAGCAGCTCTGCTTCATCTGAGTGATGGTTTTAAGGAAAACTTTCAAATCTTTTCAAATCTTTCTTCATCTTGATGTTCCGTGGCTCTCTTCGTGTTATCTCAGGACACATGGCAAACATTTTCTTCATTCTTTTACTACACCATGTACTGCTGCACATTAAAGAAGTCCTTTTGTGTTCTCTTTTTCTGTCAGGTACCTGGCCAAGCTGTCGTCAGTAGGAAGCATCAGGGATGAGGAGACATGTGAGAGGTTACGAGGCCTCATCCAGAGACAGGTATGCCTCTGACAGCTGAAGCTCTAATCATAGATGTATGTGCATCACTTTTTTCACACTAAAACATGATGAACACAGACACACACACAACTAGAAACACAACTCAATGAGACTGCACCAGTACCTGTGGAAGCTTTTATCCCACAAGTAGAAGCACCTGTATAAAAGTCTCACTCTCTATTTATAATTAATTTTAGGATTTTACATACATAAAAATGAATAAATATCTAAAGTCTCTTTCCTGGTTATTATCTGAAGCAATTTCTTAGTTTTCCTGTTTGCAAGGGGAACTTATTTATTTTAAAGTATAACCAACAGTTCCTTCTTTCAGCAGAAAGTATAACTTTTGGAAAAAAACTTATACAACTATAATTCACAATTTGGGGAAAAAGATTCCCAGTTATTCAATTATTAGAGGTAATCAAAGGTTACCCATGTGAATATCACAGTTACAGTAATAGTATAGCATTAAATTAATACACATAAGAAGAAAATAATATAATATAAATGTATTCCTAGAATGCTGTGATATATTTCTGCCTTGAAGAGGCTGATTTGGGGTCAAAACTTTGTCATGTCCATGTCCAATAAATATTGGGAAAGAGTGTTGCAGATTTCTTTTAATCCTCTTTGTCACCCAGCATTTTTTTAATGTGCTAGTGTCTTCTGACAATTTCCTCATTTGATAAAATCTCAGTACTTTACTTTGAAAACCAGTAAAAATCAAAATGAATGAGCCATTGTTATAAGACTGCGTTCTCCCTCTTTTCTGGCAGGTCTACATTTGTCCACAGGAATTCCACAATGTTACCAAAATTAATGTAATAATGACATATCAATGTCTGAATAAACAATTGAATCATGTTTTTTGTCTCTAGGATAAATAAAGTGTTGAGTATTTTGTCAGTGTCTGGCCTGGCTGTATGTGGCTGATGTAGCTCCTGTGTGTCTCTGCTCCAGGTTCAGATATGTAAGCGCAGTGTGGAGGTGATGGATGCTGTGCGCCGTGGTGCTCAGCTGGCTATAGACGAGTGTCAGTTCCAGTTTCGCAACCGTCGGTGGAACTGCTCCACACTGGAGACCATGCCTGTGTTTGGCAAAGTGGTCACCCAAGGTAAGATTATACTCTGCAGCCATTCCTATCATTAAGTAAAATGACAATGATATGATAAGTTGATTGATACTAAAACAACTTCATCATTTACACATACTATATTTGATATCACTGAAAAACTACTTATATGCTAATATTGCCTTCAATACATTCTTTATCAGTATTAGTTTTTTTTGGCATTGAGATTGAAAAGAGCTTTTCAGTTGCATAATGAAACAACATGATTATGTGTCTGTGTTTGTCTTTGTGTGTCTTCGTGTGTGTGTGTGTGTGTGTGTGTGTGTGTGTGTGTATTAGGCACCCGTGAGGCGGCCTTTGTGTATGCCATCTCAGCAGCCAGTGTGGCGTTTGCGGTCACAAGGGCCTGTAGCAGTGGAGAGCTGGAAAAATGTGGCTGTGACCACAATGTGCATGGAGTCAGTCCAGAGGGTAAGTCTCTCTCCCTCTCTCTCTCTCTCTCTCTCTATCTCTCTCTCTCTCTCTCACACACACACACACACACACACACACACAAAGGAAACAGACAAAACAACTGATCAAGTGCAAAAGGTATTTTATCTTGAAAACAGCAGACAGATGTCCTTGGTAACATATTAATTATGCCATCTTGTGGCTGGAAATTGTAGCAGTGTTTATGCAGTGTGTTTGAAGGCTGTACAGATAAGCACCACCTGTCTCTGTCTCTACGTCTTGTCACAGGGTTCCAGTGGTCAGGCTGCAGTGACAACATTGCTTACGGAGTGGCCTTTTCTCAGTCCTTTGTGGATGTGAGGGAAAGGAGTAAAGGCCAGTCGTCCAGTCGGGCTCTCATGAACCTGCACAACAACGAGGCCGGCAGGAAGGTAACTTGCTGCCCTGCCTTTTTAACATGAAAGGAAAAATGTTACATGTGAATAAAGTATGCATTTCAGTAGACATGCCAAATACTGTGATGCCAGCTAAGTTTATTAGAAATGATGGGACATAAGTTGTTGTGTGCTGATTAAAGCAGCTGGCAGTTTACAACAGCGGCAACACTGAGAAGAATGTAAATAGAAGTGGAGTTATTTAAACCCTAAAGTCATACAACATTATGTCAACTTTCAAGTTTTCTGACAAGTGCAAGTCAAGTCCAATACATGTCTCAAGTCAGTCAGTAAAATCCAAGGCAGGTCTCATGCTATTCAAGTCAAGTCCAAATCAAGTTCTTAGTCATTTGAGACCAAGTCTAAGTCAAGGCTGCAGTCATTCAAAATGATTGCATGTCAAGTCTCAAGTCATTTAATAGAAGTCCAAGTCAAGTCTCAGGCCTTCAAGGCATGTCCTGGTCAAGGTTCAAGTCACTATGACAAGTCCAAGTAAGGTTTTGTCACTCAATGCAAGTCCAAGTCTTGTCTTGAGTCACTCAATACAATTCCAGGCAAGTCTCATGTTATTAGTTCTATGTCATTTGAGACAAGTCCAAGTCAAGGCTCTAGTCATTCAAAACGATGGCATGTCTGGTCTCAAGTCATTTAACAGAAGTCCAAGTCAAGTCTCAGGTCTTCAAGGCATGTCCTGGTCAAGGTTCAAGTCATTAAATAGAAGTCTAGGTCAAGGTTTAGGCCTGTGAGACACATCCTGGTCAAGGTTCAAGTCATTTAATAGAAGTCCAAGTCAAGGCCCAGGTCTTCAAGGCACATCCTGGTCAAGGTTCAAGGCATTTGGGACAAGTTAAAATCACATTTCAAGTCTGCAAAATGAATTTTAATTTATGGGAAGTCAAAGTCAAGCGCCTTTATAATCAAATGTTGCAAGTCAGTCAAGTCTGTGAATGTTGGCAGTTAAAATAGCACAGCATTATAATGTTTTCATTTCACATCTGTTAATGTTGTGTTTTACGTAACTAAAAAAAGCACACTTCCTCTCAATGCCTGATTAATTCAATATTGGACTTTGTAAGGCTTGAATATTACTGCTGATTCTTTTAATATTTCACATTTGAAATTCAGGCAGTCAGCTCTGAAGTCTGTATAGTCTCACAGCAGTCAAGTTCAAATCATGTCTGACTGGATTCCGAGTCTCAAATCTGCAGCTCTGGTAGTAATAAAAACTTTTTCTCTAGTTTTTCTACTAGTCAGTATGGAGCACACCTTAGTTTGAGAGCTGGTCTTTATGAATTCTAGAAATACTCATCACCTTTTTTTGAAGATCCGTCAACTAATTAAAGCTTCTTTGCGGTCTCTGCAGGCCATCCTGTCCCACATGCGCGTGGAGTGCAAATGTCACGGCGTGTCGGGCTCATGTGAGGTGAAGACCTGCTGGAAAGCCATGCCGCCCTTCCGCAAGGTGGGCAACATCATCAAGGAGAAGTTCGACGGTGCCACTGAGGTGGAGCAGCGCAAGGTGGGCACCACCAAAGTCCTGGTGCCTCGCAACTCCCAGTTCAAACCTCACACGGACGAAGATCTGGTCTACCTGGAGCCCAGTCCGGATTTCTGCGACTATGACCCGCGCACGCCGGGCATGCTGGGTACGGTGGGCCGGCAGTGTAACAGAACCTCAAAGGCCATCGACGGCTGCGAGTTGATGTGCTGCGGCCGCGGCTTCCAGACGCAGGAGGTGGAGGTGGTGGACAGGTGCAGCTGTAAGTTCCACTGGTGCTGCTACGTCAAGTGCAAACAGTGCCGCAAAATGGTGGAGATGCACACTTGTCGGTGATGGGAGTGAGGGGCACAGAGGGCACTGCTGATGAACAGAACAAATGCCCCACCCCCCCACACACACTCCTGATCAATTACCGAGGCCAGAGGGAGCGAGGAGGACTTGTGAAGCTCTTTCTTCCCCTGCTTGAAACCACCCCACCCCTCCCACTACTGGTCAACGGAAACAGACTGAGTGGCTGAGAGGTCAAAGGTCATCCGGACTCATTTAAATGGATATCAGTAGATTATGCATGGGATTTCCTACAAAAGCTACAGAGGCAGTTTGTTTCTTGTCAAGTAGAGAGCATCTTTCACTTTCTGTCTCCCTCCCTCACTCTCATATTTGGTTTGTCATTGATGCTTCTTATTTTTGTAATGTTTAACTTATTTGTTGAGACTGAGGAGATTGACGGAGGGGGGTTGGACCTAGAAGGCGGGGACAGACGAGCAGAGATAATAAAAGGGACAAACTGGACCCATTGGGTTGGGCTGATGGGCGGGTGGGGTTAAAGGGGTTGGGTCGGGGTCAAGAGGAGGGTTTTTTTCGCCCTCTGTCCTTGCTGCTGCTGCTGCTTCAGGGACTCGTTTGGAGTGCTGGATGTCAAAAAGGGAGAGTCTGTCGGACTAGGACAGACTCCGACGACAAAGAGGAACGCGTCGCAGACACTTTTTTTTGCGATCTGCTTCCAGAGTAGTGTACATGGCTGTGCTGCGCTGAAGTTCAGTTGCTGTTGAGTCAGTTTATTTTTGCCCCCCTGCAATGCCCTGATGCTGCTCCACTCACTCACACACACACACACACACACACACACACACACACACACACATTTAGGATGATAGAGGAGGATGATGATGTCAGCTCCTTCTTGTCTTTTCTGTAGGCCCGTTGCACTGGCAGGTGATGGGTATCACACAGAATACACACATATCCAACAAACATCACTCCCTAAAAAAATAACACCTGTAATCATCTACAGCTGCTACAATGCAACTACAAACCACAAATATATCAAAACAGACTCCAGATCAGATTTAATAGGATTGGTTCCCATTTCTTATTGTGAAAAATCTTTCGTGCTCATTTGATTCGATGCTGATCTTTGGCCTCCTCCTCCTCCTCCTGCATGTCATAGTCTGTCAAATACTAGTGGGCTTCATGCAAACAAGAGTAAATAAACAGAGACCCGCATGCATTCATAATGTAAACACACACACAAAGGGGTCTGCCAGAGGGTTGCTGAGCATGTTCACCATGCATGCATGATGACTGAAGCACTTTCTCTCCAAGCGCACATAGAGCCCTCGCCCCACAGCAACAAACATCCCATAACATATTCATTTTCCCCTGTTCTTCACACACACACACACACACACACACACAGTTTCCCATGCCACTGTCAGGACTGTATTGTTGTCTGGGCCAACTTGTACCACCACCATAAAGCCAAGCTTTCCTATAATAACGTGCTATCATTATAGACAAACTGTAGATCTGTAAAGACTTATACACTGAAGAAGACTATACTGCCTATGAATGTATGTTAATACTGAATATATGCTGTGTCAAAAATGACTGTTGTCGCTTCTTTTAAATACAACTTACGTGTGTGTGTGTGTGTGTGTGTGTGTGTGTATGTGTGTGTGAAAGATGAGAGAGAAAATGAAATGCCACAAAAACAATGTTGCCCAGAAGGAAAGAAAGAACATGAGAGAAAAATGGAAAGTGAAAGAGAGAAGATGTTATTCCACCACCAGGCCTGAAACACACACACACACACACACACACACACTGACACACACACACACATGACCCTGCTGACAGACATACACATATTTCAATAAAATCGTCCATTTCCCGTGTCTTTCAGCTGCGTTATTATGTGGCCACATTGTGCATCGTGCAGCATTTTGTGTGTGTGTGTGTGTGTGTGTGTGTGTGTGTGTGATGTTTGTGTGAGGTACATTACACCCTGAGGTCCTTCCTCGCACCCTTGACACCTATAAACACAATTTATGCGCCATATATCATCACATACAGTATATCAAGCAGAGATAGATGGATGTGTTTCCCGCGGCACTGGGAACCTGGTAGTCTGGTTTTGGGGAAGAACCAGAGCAGCTGCTCGGGTTTCAGAGACTGCCTGATTGGGTTTGAGCTGAAGAGGGAACAGAGGCAGGAACACCGGGCTAGAACAGGGATTACAGCGAAATGCAGACCACATGGCACAAGCTTTTTCCCTCCTTCTGTCTCTATCAATATCATACTGCACCCCCCCTACTCCAGCTTTCTTCTGCAATATCTTTCACTTATGCTGGTTCCAGAGCTCTCCCCCTCTGCGGAAAAAGTAACCCTAACCGCTCTCGGTCTGCGATGGCATGGATCTGTCCTTCATTAAGCCACCATGATGGCCTAGATGAGGTGGGTGGTGGTGGCCACACTGATTGGGAATGTCTGTGGGCTCATGTGTGTGTGCGCTCAGTCTGTCAGACAGCCAGATGTACAGTCAGGCAGTCAGTCAGAGAACTGTAATGCCTCTTGTGGTTTGCTGCGGTTGTGGCGGAGACAAGAGGCTGACAGTAGGGTTTTACCACTTCATGTATGTGTGTGTGGGAGTGTGTGGGAGTGTGTCAAAATTAAGACGCAACAAATACGGGTTTATAAAGGCTGATACACTTATTTGTGGAATGAAGCCAATCACAGCTGATATTTTGTGCTGATAGCATCTATACAGAACAATTTTAGGCTAGAAGCTAAAGAAAACATAGCCTAGCATTTGTAGAACAGACAGACCTTTGATAAAAGAAACACTGACACAGTCCACTGAAACTGACTGCTTTGATATCATTGTGTCTTTCTTATGTCTGTACTCTTATTAAAAGCACGTTCAGTTGTAGTTAGTCTAGATTAGCTTAGCTCAGTTACTGATTTAGGTAGCATCTGTGCTTAACTTAAGGGAAATGTTAGCCTAGCATTAAAATGTCTTTACAAATGTTTCCTGTAAGTAGATACAAGATGCAAGATACAAAAATACAAGATAAAAAAAGGGGGGGAAATGTATTATTTCTTATGCAAATAAAAAGTTACATTAATAAGCAGTAAAACACAAACATTCAGGGTTTTAGCTAATACAGCATTACTGTTATGACCAGGAGCTTATTGTGGCAAATGTGAGCGAATGTTAGCAAATTTACGAGAGTTACCCACTATATAACATTACCCTGGGACACTTGTACACCTTACTGTTGTAGCATTTACCACAATTATGTAATTTTTAGTTGAAGTTAACCGTTTCATAAACATATAAATCACAATTTTCTTCTTTCTATTCATTTTTATACTTTTCAGTGGAGGTGCTACCAAAACCCATGGACATAATTAAACAAATGAAACAGGAAAATTCTAATGCAATGTTAATTTAGCTTGTCAATATTAATTAGATCTTGGCAAACCCTCACAGATTCGGCTGCAGTACAAATACACCCACAGCAAAAGACACATTACTTATTATAAAAAATAAAATGCTGAAGAATCACCATGTATGAACAAGTGCTTCAATTACTGACTGGTAATTTCATCAAAGCCATAACCACAGTGTTAGCATTACTGTAAAACTACATATTGAAGGCCCAGGGACTCGATGTGGGACTTAAGAAGGTTATGAAACAGTCCTGTAAATACCTGTGAACTGTTTGAACTCATGGACATGCATCTCTTCGGCATCCTGCCATTCTGGACCCAAAATACATAAACCAAAGCTTCACTTTTATCACCTCATATCCTCTGTATGTTGTGTACTGTTTGATCTAACTCACAGAACACATTTTAGATCAGATATAATGTAAGAGGTGAAGAAAAAAGAAACGATGATTGCTGCCCAACACGCAGCACATAAATCACACATGTATTATAGTGCAAACAACATAATAAAACAACATCAAGGTGATGAGTATGATTTGACAGATGTGTTATTCACAACCCATCAAATCACTGGTCTAATAAATACTTCCTAAAGGTATGAAAGGCATTGAGGGAACGATGGTGCGAGTTCACCCTTTCACATAAATCTTCCAGACAATTCCCTCCCAGACAGGCAGCTAATAGTTCAAGTTGCACCTCAGGTGGCTCTGCATACTTTGGTTTAGAGGTTTTCTGATGCTGCTTGTCCTCCTCTGTCAGTGTGTGTGAAGGGTTAACAGTGCAGGTTGGCTGGATATTAATGCCACTCGCTCAGAGAACCCAAGAGAAGGCTGGCTTTAGCCCAGGGCCCGGCCCTCCCAGGCCTCTCTCAAACTCCCAGATCTCTTCAGCATACTTCTCATATTAAAAGAAAACAAGTTACACAAATGAGACAGATGGTTCTTGTTTGTGATGACAGTTGCAATTCTTTCTCCTGCAGCCCTCCTCCCCTCTTCTTCCCTCTCGGCTTTCCTCTGGTGTCTCTGCTGTTTTTTACTCTGAAACGGCCACGTTGTGCAACACAAGCGGACCGGGTGAGGGAGTCGGGCTCGTGGGCATCAAGACATGGACACCAGGGTTCACATCGGACATGTCTACATACTGGGTGACTCACTGTGTTTTACCTTTACTGTAAGTTGGATCATTTCTACGCTCGAATTGAATTATCAATTACTGAATCGATAACTAAATTAATCTATCAAACGGTAGATAAACTGGGACATCCAGTAAGAGTTCTACTTTAATTCATGCTTTTCTTACTTTCCTCATACATACGCCTATCTCCAATGAACTGCACTCTTAACTATTTTGCATTAACCAAGCACGTTGTCAGCATAAATTACAAGTAGGAGAGAGGACATGAACCAATCATCTCCACACCCGTATCTTTTGTTTTGCGATATGAATGATGTAATTTTCCTGTAATGCAGCTGCACGTTGCCATTGAAGGTAAGTCGCCAACGAACGTACTGTTAGTCATGGGAGGGAAAATGTTTGGTTGTCATTTGACATAGGACTTGCATCTTACGCAGTGACAGGCCATGAGGCTGACTAACAGACTGACTGAGTGTTACATTAAGAGAAAGTATGAATCATTAAATAGAGCTGGGAATGATGGCCAATAATTGGAAGTCCATGTAAAGATGTATCTACATTCACCATCGAAGGTTGCTGGTTTGAAATTCACTGTGCTGTCAAGGTCTTATTCTGTGCCCCTCACAGGGCGAGAGGTGGATAATGTGGGCAAGTGGCTCATGTTGAAGAGGGATGTAAGTGACCTACAGCAGCTCCATTTCTCCATGTCGTGCTGGTTAACTCACAAGGGCCACAATAAAGAGACAGACCAACAGACACTGATTCAAGAGATTTTTCAGTTTTGTGACTTCTCCCCAAATGTCATATGTAATAAATTACAGAAGTCTAGGTTGTGGTTCCATGGGTCATAGATGCACTACGAACCGTAGTTGGGTGTAACTGTGCTTCTGACAAGCTGTGAAGAAGTGAAATGAGCAATGTGTGTTTTGTCCTGCAAGGCTGCCAACAGGGTCAACGCTCAAACATTTGTAGAGACGGAAGGTGCGTGTGTTAGAAGAACCAAACCATTAAGACGTCAAGAAAGGTAACCGACTCGATTGGAGACCGTGCTCCCAAGAAAAATGACAGAATTGTCGTCTTGGCAAATGATTTGAAACAGTTTTATCAGGATACACATGAAAGATGTCGGTCGATCGATAGAGGTTAGAGAACGCTTCTGCCTGTGTTCTTCTAAAATTTGGTGACAAACAACTTATCCGAACCCTACCTATACCCTCACAACTCTAAATGCCTGGCCAATCACTATATAAAGTCTGTGTAATTGTTGGACTGTCAGTTTCAGAAAGTTACAAAAATTGGTAAATGCTTTGTACGAAAAGGAGTTTCTTTGATGAACTGACAAGCATTTTGTTTTAAGCATACTGAGGCCTTAAAAGGTCTACAATCTCATTTTGTTTTCTAAATGAGATCCAGAGTTCAAAATGCTGAGTCACTTGAGACACTTGTCTGGTGACTTACAGTTCACTCAAGAAGACTTCTGACTTTTTGACTTGCTCTAAAACACTTGAGACTTGACTTGGACTGAAGTCAAAAGAACTAAAAACATCTCAGTGGACTACTAGACAGATTTCAGATACATTTAAAGGAGAGATTTAAACTCAATTTTCAACCAGGCCTGTTTTCTCCACATCAACCTTTACAACCTTACAGAGGGAAGATTTCATTTCCAGACACTGATGAATTCAAAGCACTCATCTCGAGGCCATTCAGGCTACATTTTATCCCGGTGTGGACGGATCAGATAAGGGCTGGATCCGAGGGAGGAGAGAAGAATATTCAGGAGGAGTGAAAGTGACAACACACACGGCAGATGAGGCTGTTGATGTGGGCTTTAGCTGCCGCAGCTTCATCTCTGGATGCTGGTATGATGGATCACTGTGAGCTTACCTCTACACACACACACACCATCTATCCATGTGTCTGTCATCAGGGAGATTTCAGCTGAACCTTCCCTTAACACCTGGACACTAACACACACATATACCCGAAAATGTGTGTGTATGCGGGTAAAAGGGGTTGGAGCGTGTGTATTACATGTATCTATTAGCTAGCAGCAATCTGCCGTGACAAAATAATCCTTGCAATGACCAGGGGTAGCGTCACCTGATGGACATAGACTCATAGAATACACAAACAGCCCGGGTTAAATAGGGATACACACACTCACACACACTCTCACACCTGAGATAAACTGTTATCACTCAATATATTACTCACAGACTCATGAGTAATACATTGAGAATGATATTATAATCTTTAATTGCTACGGTTGTGGGCAATAAACACTTTCACGGGAAATGAAAAGGAGATGAAGTGATATGGTAAGATGTGCAGTTCAGAGAGGAGCAGGTGGAGATGGAGATGGTGTTGAATTGAATCTTAATACTGAGGTATTGCAGCCAAATGATCACTTAAATGTAAAAAAAGAAAAAGGATGGAGATATTTAGTTTCAGCCTTGAAGGATTTCACAATTCATTGATGGTTAGGGTTAGGGTTCAAATTAAAGTTTGACTAACACAAACCAACACTCAGATTGTATGATAATTAATAAAAGCCTAATTGCTTAATGTTTTCCCCTTCTAATCCGTTTTTAGATATGTTTATTATTATATGTATTTAATGTATATTTCTTTTACCAAGCACAACCTTCCTTGTGGCTCTTGCAAATCCAATCCGTTCTCTGTTTACACCTGGTCTTCAGAGGTGAGGAATTTGGTGAAATGGGCCCCAGACATGCAGCAGCATACATAATCAACCTCTGTTAACCTCTGTTAAATCCTTTTATTTGAAGTTGCACAAATAAGATGTAAACTGAGACATGGGGCCCTTTCAGAAAAGTGATTTCTGAGCTCTACTTACATGTAGATCGCAAAAGGTGCTAAGAATCCCGTTACACTGTCACTGAGTCTTACAGTCCTCTCGAATGCTAATACATGGGTTGCAAATTCAGTGTTTCTTTTGATTAGTTAAACATGTCAAAATTAACATAAAGAGGAAATGATCTCATTAATTTGGTGAAACAGAGCCTGCCACACCACCTGATAATACAGAATGTGTGTTTGGGACAGAGTGTCACATCTGCATCCGAAAAACAATAAGTGTGTGCAATAATAATAATTAATAATTGTGTTTCACCGGTGTGTGCTTTACTATTTGTTGACCAAGCACAGTTTATGGTGAAATAAAATGTGGAACGCTTGCTAATGGTATTAACTTAGCTAGCAAGGTGAGTAACGTTGTGTTTTGGTTGGGGGGTTAAAGTTGTGCTGTTCACCATAAATGGACCTTTTCTTATAACTTGAACACAAGTTGTAATGTGAGATGTACAACAGAGGTTAGAGGAGGACAGGACTCCTCTCAGTTCAAACTGTAGCTGACTTTCATGATTTTACAATATGGCTTAGCTCAAAAATAAAGATGGCCTCACTCCCTTTTCTCCTACTCTCTCTTTACCTCCTCCTACCTGCTGGAGAGCATTTAGACCAGGCAGCCTGGGCCAAACCTGCACCTCTACACCATCGCCAACATCTACATGAAAACCACATTGTGCTCCATGTATTGGCAGGAGCTTTGGATGGTGGAACACCAGAGGCCGTCAAAGCTTCAGCACAGGCCGGGGCTAAGCAGGCTGCGTCCTAGCTCCAGCCAACAATGGAGATTTACTCTGACACACACACATAGCAGACGTGCCCTCGCACTGTATAGCTGCGACGTCTGAATACTGATTTACTGCTGTGCTCTGATAAACTGCTAAAATCCTCAGCGTGCTTTTCATCACGAGTCAGTATCTGTGCAGATCATCATAAAATCGTCTCATAAAAGTGGGTGCAGCACTCCGCCAGCATCATATGTGAGTGTGTGTGTGTGTGCGTGTGTGTGTGTTGAAGTTTCTCAAGTGTGCTGCTGGTGTGTTGCCTGGTCATTACTAACATCTCCACCTCTGCCTGGTCGTCCCACCCAGAGGACACGCTCGGCCAGGCTCGTTGGTGATTGGATGATCCCAGAGGACAAAACATTTAGACTCATTTGTCAAACATGATGAAGACCAATGGAGGCCAGGTGGTGTCTTTCTTACATGTGTGTGTGTGTGTGCGCACAGACACACGCCAATATTTCAGCAGAGAGGAATGCCCTTCGTTCAGCCTGCGTGATAATTAATGGCTGTCAGCGTCTCTTTAGCGGAAGAAGGCGCTGACAGACAGCACTCCAGAAACGCAGGGAATGTGTGAACGCCTCACACGGGGTGGATGAGGGTGGAGGGAGGGAGGCGGCGAGGGTGCAGTGAGTGCAACATCCCTTTCCAGCCGTCTCGCAGCAGATGATCCAGGTCACCAAACCTGGGATACCGCCCTCATTTGCTGCCATTTGAGGAATTCCTGGACATCTGTGTGAGCCGTGTGAAAGTGATACTGATCTCTCAACACACACTGTAAGATACTGTGTGTGTGTGGAGGATAGGGGAATACCGTGTGAAAGACATCTTGGAGAAAAAAAACCTCCATCTTCTCTGTAATGTATATTAATTGTGCTTCTTCTGTTTGTTTTTTTAGATTCTGAAATTTTTTTTTTTACATCTGTTGTGACTTTGAGTTAATATATATTGGATTAGAAACAAATGATATAGTAGATAAGGTTCTCAGAAAAGATTCCACAATCAAAATGTATGTGCCAGTGTATTGATGAACACACATCTGTAAGGTATTGATTATCAGAGGTTTGATTAGCTGATAAGCTGGACTTGGGCCTTGAGGCCAAAACATGGGAAGTTTTAACCTTAAGTGATATAATTCAGTTTATCATTGCACATCTTCACACTACTGTTATATCTTAGTGTGTATTCATCACATAGTTCATGTTACACATCTGGATAGTTATGTTCCCATGTTTGTCTCATATTTTCTCACATTATATTTTCGTTGACTCTTCATTAACTTTAATTGCACCTCACAACTGTGGACTACATGCTTATATCTGACACAAACCACCCACATATTAATATCTAATTGTGTGTTTACTCGGTAACACATCAGAGGGCTGTAAATGACATCACAGCTGCCTCCATTATGTATCAGGGCCACTGTGACCCACAGAGCAGCAGAGACAGGGCTGATCATGTTTGAGTGGACAGCACCTCCTGCTGGATCAAAAGCTCATGACAGCTTCATAGAGCTGTGACGATCCCAGCATGAGAGCACAGATAACTTGACTGTAGAGAAACTGAGTGAGGTGGTTGAGACTCAATGAGATATTTTCCATTTACATTACAGTTGATAAAAATATATGTAAGCATACACTTTATCTTGATGGTGGTGGAGAATAATACACATTTTGTTGGAGGACAAAACATTAATTGCATTAAAATCACAAGCAACAATCCAAAAAAGAAAAACGAAGGAAAAGTGGTAAAGGCAATTAAGGTATAAGTTTAATATTTTTGAAAAGAATGCATATACAAAGAACAAAGACTTTAGACAAAGCATTTGGTTTTTGCACCAAAACAACAACAGGTTATAATAATTATACTGACTCGGGCTGGACGTCTACCCAACTCTAAGCCACCAGTAAAAGAAAAACAAGAACCAACCAATCACAAATGATCTTAACTGAAAACAGTCTCTCTGCCATTGGAGGTTTTTATTTGACTAAAACCAAGCAAGAGGTTCTCCTGGTATAAACTGGCAGGTAAGAGTTCAGATGAGTTCCGACCCCTAAAATGGAAAAAGGAGTGAAAGAAACCTTTTTTTAAAAAATATATATCTATATATATATAGATATACATATATAGATATATATATAGAGAGAGATATAATATATAATAAAAAACAGCACAAACTGAAAAAAAAAAAAGATTTTGGTAAAAACACCTGGAGCCTACATTAAACATTGTGTGCCAGCTTACATTATAATTACATCTGTTAAACCTATCATTTAGAACAGAGACCAAGGCTCAGCTACACGCAGCAGCGTACAGTCTGAACGGGTACAACAGAGCCGACAGCCCTTCACGCTTCAATAAACACACAAGGCACCAAATTCTGAGCTGGCCCAGAGTTCTGGTGAAAGTATCAGATTGTTAACTGATTGCCTAAACATGGCTGCCTTTTTACGTGTGTGTCTCTGCTGTACCCGTTTCTAACTGTACGCCGATGACGATGTTTTAAAACCGTATCCTGCTTTAACCCTCCCTTGGTCCCTGGCAACGCATCGACGCATGAAGAACACGCTTGTTCTGCTAACACTGTTTAAAGTTCCCTGCATCTAAAAAAAAAAAAAAAGAAAAAAAGAAAATAAAAAAGGCCAATTCCTGCGGACCCGTTACTACTGGATGCCTTTCAACTCTTCAAGTGATGGCCGCGCTCCAAATGGACTGCCACTCTGCTCTTCTCTGCGCTAAGAGGACCGCCAACGCTTACCGATTCGATTTCTGTGTGTGAGTTTTTTTGTGGCTGTGTCGCCTTTAAAATGAGCTCGTCCTTTCAGTCCTGCACAGTTTCCTTTAGTGGTTGAGAGTGCATCTATCTGGAACGTAGAATAAATATCTCAGACTTGTAATGTGTTGAGTAAAAAGAGGGGGGGGGGGGGGGGGGGGTGTTGGCAAACAACAAAAAAAAAAGAAAAAAGGAGGGGAACAAAAAAGGAACACTACTCTGTTAGCATTTCTTCTGGTAGTGCTGAGAAAAGGAAGGGGTCGGGGGGATGTGTGTGCTCGTCAACAGAGGGGGGTGATGGAACCTTACGCCAATCAGGGAAGCTGGGGGCGGGAGCTTTTTTTTTTTTTTTTTAAATCTGTAAACCATTGTCATTGGCTGAGGACAACTAAACCGTGATTAGGCCACAACATCGACTGAATTCAAAATATCAATCTATGGAAAAGCTCGACTTGGGTTCTACTTATGAGGAAGCTAGATGTTTGTTGCCCCGTGTGAGGCGATGTAACCCTGCAGCCTGTCGCCACCTGCTGGCCAGGTTTAGTTTTTATCTTCTGTCCCGAACGCAGACTTCATAGGGAGTGAAAGGGGAGCTGAGACAACTTCTTATTGCAGAGAATTATCTGACACTTGGTAGGCTGTTTTCTTTATAGTCTCCCCCCTGCAGCGGACAATGCTGTCAATCAGCCTTAGTAGAGCAAAGGAAGGGTGTGTGTGTGTATATTTAAGTGTATGTGTTTATGTGTGTGTGTGTGTGCGATTTTGATAAAACAAAAAACAAAAAAAACAAAAAAATTGGGGTGGGGTGGGGAGGAGCCTCTCATAGCAGCACGCATTTGCGCTTCTTCTTGGGCTCTGGGGGCTCCAATGCGGCCAATATCGCCTCATCAAACACATTCTTTAGGCCTTTCTGTGAACACAAACACACAAACACACAGGCTCAATGAAAGGGGAGGGGAGGGGGGCAACACAAACAAGCAAATAAGTACAGGTCAAAGTAAAATAACACAATAACAGCTTAAACGGAGTGGGTTGAAACTTAAAAAAACGCAGTGTTAAACATCATTTAGAGGAGTGAGAGAGCTGCTGAGGGATTCAAAGAAATGTCAATTAATTAATCTGCAACTCAGGAGGATAATCTGTTTTCCTTTCAGTGAGGTTGTTAGCTGTGAGAAACAGAACAGGGATACAGTGTCAACAACACAAATCACAGGTGTTCAAGTGCAACGACGACAACAACAAAAAGAAAAGAAAGTGGAGGAAGAAGAGCGTACGACCCCCCTGACCCTACATTAAATTTCCTTCACTGACTCTGCTCCTCAGATTCAAACTGCTGACTCACTCGCTACAACAGGACGGAACATAAAAATAAAAAAAAGCCGGATTTTAAATAACAAAACTGCTCTGCTTTATTTGCCCGTGAGCGGAGCAGCTTACACCACGAGCTCGGTCATGTGAAGCTGCTCTGTGCCCCCCCGACCCCTCCACCCTCCACCCCCCCCTCAGCGTTGCTTAAATCGGTTGACTATCCCTCTTCAATCCTGCCAGTTTGCTGGGAAAAAGAGGCGAGCCAGAAAGAGGAGAGCCAGTTCATTTGTCCTTTATTAAGTCATTTCACAGGTCATTTCACACAATTATAGCTTCTTTTTTTTATTATCTGGACTTCCAACACAGCAGGTTATGTACCACAGTTAATGGCACATGAGTGTCATGTATAGAGAAAGTTGGGCCCAATGAGCATTTTATCAGTGGACCTATCGCTGTATCAGTAAGACATCATCACATGGTACCAAACAGGAAAAACTTCATCTATAGCAGTTATGTCCTCAAAACGGCCAAACACTCCCTATATATGACTTAAGTGCTTATAAGCCCTACATATATATATTTGTATATATAACCATAGTTCTGTTTAATCAACAGTAGTACAAAAAATACATTAGCATTAGAAATGGAAGCTCTGTTAAGTGTTCAGATCTCATGCTGTGTCTCAAATCACATGCTTCTGTACTTACACTTCATATTTTGAGTGTTCAAATGAGAAGTATGAGAGAATGCAGTGCACTATGAATGGGATGGTGCACTCAATGGTCGCCATCTTGGCTAGGGATGTGCATGAGCCTATTTTTTCATGGTAGACTAACCGGTGGGTTTAACTGTCGACTAATTGGATATTCACTGCATGCCGACACTCACAAGAGCTAAATAGATAACGCGTCAAAAATAACTTTCAATATTCATCACCAACAACAAAGCTCAACTGTAAAAATAAGCCTTTATTACTTTACAGAAAAAAAATCTAACAGGCTTAAAGACCTATAAAATTGTAACAGCGTGGATTCGTCTGCATCATGTTCATCAGCTAGCTAGCAGGCTAACTTACTACCGAGTCAAAGTAACTGAGGGCCGGAGTAAAAATTCCCTCTGTGTCAGGTTGTACTTCAAAATAATGTGGTGGTGGTTTACAACGACTTAGAGCTCCTCCTAGTGGCTGAAAGTGAAAACTGCTCTCCAGTAGCTGTTACTGACTGTTTCATACTAGACTACACAGCTCAACTCTTGATTAAAGTTTTTCAAAGAAAAAACAAAAAACAAAACGACCACTGCACAAACGTCGACGTTAGACCCCACCAACGATTATCTGGTTTTAATGACACATCCCTAACCGTGGCTAAGTAGTGGAAGCGGAGGCTGAACATCGCCGCATTATGTAAATGTAAATCATACATGTGTTTTTTGCACTATATATCACTATACTGCTGTCACATATAAGCCATCAGTAAATATTATTATCAATTTACTTTAACTAATTGCTTCATTAATTGTTATATTGCATCACTGAGTGACACCTAATCAAATTACTTGACAAAACAGAACAATGTTATGCCATCACTGTGTAGCATATTATATTCCATACACACGATGTATAACATGATATGATGACAATACATAAAGTAGCTTTATTGAGTTCATTTAGCAGTCTGTAATGATTTGGTATCGCTGACGATAACGCAGATGCTAGCGCTAACCCTCCACCTGGCAAATCATCACTTCCTGTATGAGACGACGCTACCCTGTCGAATTATGCGCACTATGCGAGTAAGCACATAGTGTACTACACAGAAGCGTACTAACGGAAGTATGTGATTTGAGACACAGTGTGAGTGTGGGAGCCGTGGAGAGCCACCGCCCCCAACCCCCCCCCCCCCCCCATAAACTCCTGCAGGACGTACATCCTCTGGAAGCTGCTGCTGCTCCTCTGTTAATGAGAGCTGGCCCAGAGTAAGGTCAACCAGGAATGATACAGTGAAGTACAAAATATATGATGGAAAACTAAGCTGACATAAACTACTCCAGTAAGTAAGTAAGTAAGATCTGAAGTTTGTTAACGCACCAACCAATCCAAATGCTTTTACACAACAAGTGTAGAAAAGCCTTGAATCAGTGAAATAAGCCAGAAACAGATGAGCTCTCAACAAAGAGTAGCAGTTTTGTGTCAGTATCAGATGGATGGATTGGTTAATTAGATGGCTGAGATTGAGAAATGGATGGAGAAGGAAAGGAGAAAAAAAAAAGGAATGAAAAATAAAGGGTAATGGAGAGATGAGAGAGCGGTGGCGCAGGAAGTTTAAAATATACAGCATTTCCTCTTTCTCTGCGTCTCGGGCGGCTCTAGGGCGGCTAGGATAGCTTCGTCAAATACATTCTTCAGCCCTCGCTACAGTGACAGGAGAGGGAAGAGAACAATAGCACAATTAGCACGGCGAACACACACACAGAGAGAGAGAGAGAGAGAGATAGAGAGATAGATAGAGAAGGAGGGTGAAAGAAGGAGAAGGAGAAGAAGAACATGGCAGAACAAGGGCGAGAGTATCTTGTGTGACAGACATGCGTGATACGAAGACTAAAGAAGTGATAGTGTGATGATGGCATCTACTGTGGAGAGAAAGAGAGAGAACGAAAGAAAGAAAGAGAGGAGTGGTGCTGTGGAACCCAGTGTTGAGAGCCCAGGCAGGAAACAGGAAATGACATCAGCCTCTATGCAATAGTTCTGCTAGGGAGTGGGAGAGAGGTAGGGTGGGGGTGGGGGGTGGGAGCAGGAAGGAAGGAGTGGAGCAGGGAGGGGGGGGGGGCAACACCTCAGCTCCGTCAACACTATTGTTCTCTGGCTGACTGAGGCCTAACTCATGTGTTCAGTCCTTTGAGTCACACTCTGCTCACGGCCCTCCACCAACACTAGCACTCATCACTCATTTATTCATCACATCATCAAATAATGAGTGCTGACTATAGACTATAGAATATAGAATATAAGACTTTAAATATGACCAAAAGTAGACTGTGAAATCTAAACATATCCACTAATCACACACAGTGACTGTTGCAATTCTCATTCAAATAGTGTGTAACTAATACTATTCTATTTTCTACTCAGAAGTGGACATTCAACTGGAATGCCCCCTGAAATTTCCGACCCGGAAGCTGGGAAGATCCTCACCAGCCCCGACCTCAAAACCGAAAGACCCCCCCCCCCCCATGCATCACCAGTGTGAGAGTGTTGTAGTAACATCCTGTTCATTAGTATTTGATACATATGGTGCTGTGCAACTTCTGTCTGTGGATGTGTTGCTATGGTGATTGTATGAGCAAAACACATCAAAATATGTCTTTATCAACTGGTATGACTATCAGTAGCTAACCTAACTTCCGAGGTAAATGGAACATAGTGTATTGATATATTTAAGAAGTAGAAGAAACCGGATGTCTTCTGCTTTACTTGACAAACAGCAACACTGAAGTCACTTTGACATCAAAAATGAGTCACTGTCCTGTAAAGCTGCACTGTGCAAATGCTGGTATTGTAGACACACTTTTTTTGTTATTATAGCACCCTTTTTAAAGCAGGTGTGGGGAGCAGATCCAGGGACGAGGGGTTTGGGCTGCAGCATGCTGGAACGCTCCGAGAAAGAAATGGTCGCTCGCTGCTCTTTTAGTGTTTGCAGGCTTGTAGATAGCACGTGAACAACTCTCCGGTTTGTACACATGCTACATACTGACTAAACTTGTTCTCTAAATCCATAAGCGAGGTTTTTAAGCCACGTGTAAAACATCAGATTAAGTGCGATTAGCGACACCACTTAGCACTGAGTCTCTTATACTGAAATCGGCATGCATAACAAAACTCAACAACCAAAGCATGCACAGGCTCGGGGGAGATAGATGGACATGTTCCTCTTTCCTCCACTTTCTTTGGTATTTTTTGCAGTTGAGGTGTGAATCCTGTGTGTGTGTGTGTGTGTGTGTGTGTGTGTGTGTGTGTGTGTGTGTGTGTGTGTGTTTGTGGTGTATTTACCTGCGTGAGGGCTGAGCACTCCACGTATTTCACAGCCTTGAGGTCTCTCGCCAGCTTCTCGGCCGTCTCCGGAGTGATGGGCTTCTGCTTGTTCTTTGCCAGCTTCTCTATAGTGGAGGGGTCGTCCCGCAAGTCGATCTGAGTGCCGACTAGCAGGAAGGGGGTCTTTGGACAGTGGTGGGTGATCTCTGGAACCCACTGTACATACACACACACACACACACACACACACACACACACAGTTATACAACAGTCAACGCTGCACACTGTGGTTTTTATTCCTGTGGTTTCAGCGTGTTACATGGACAGTCAGTGGTAGAGTCTATAAATTCTATGAATTCCTGGAAATTAAATGTCCTGCAGTGGTCACATTAATATTTGTAGTCATGGTTACATAATGTTTCAGTTGATATAAAGGTTTTAAATGCAGTATCAACATCAATACTAATAAAAAAAATTGTGATTATTGTGTGAGATTATTGACACTGATGCACTCTATAGCAACTACTATAATAAAGGTCAAAAGAAAAAAAATTGACATCTTTCTAATAAAAGCTAATGATGACAAATCAAATGTCAAACTATTATTATCATGTTAAAATACACATGTTGTTAAGTCATTAGGTATTTATAGATGCTGAATTAGATAAGAAATGATATGAAAGCATCCAGATTTCAGGATGGAGTAGTAAGAAGAAGAAAAAAAAGAAGGAGCGAGAGACTTGCCTTTTCTTTGACGTTTTCAAAAGAGGAGGGGGACACGACAGAGAAACAGACGAGGAAAACGTCGGTCTGGGGATAACTCAGAGGTCGTAACCTGTCGTAGTCTTCCTGACCTGGAGAAACCAAATAAAAGAACGTGTATATACATCACACTGCCTGTTCATCAGCTTTAAAGCACAGATACACACAGAGCATCTAAAATAAAAGTAACATAGAGGATCGCTGCCATTTCCTGTTGACATGAAAGATGAATGAATGGAATAATAGAGACGTACCTGCTGTATCAAACAAGCCCAGAGTGTAGGGCTCGCCTCCGATCATTACAGTTACAGCATAGTTATCAAACACCTGCAACACACACACACACACACACACACACACACACACACACACACACCAACAGTTAGCATCTCATTTAAACCCATTTTATCACCACTCTGATGTTTCTATTACATTGTACACAGGAGAATACATGGTTCTTACCGTAGGTACATATTCGGAGGGAAACTTGTTTGTGGTGTAGGAGATGAGCAGGCAGGTTTTACCCACAGCACCATCCCCAACTACGACACACTTGATGGTCTGCATAGCTGTGTTTCAGTCTTCACTACTCATTCAAGATCTGCAGGAAGAAAAAAAAACAGACACATTGTTAGTGATTTGTTGGCTGTAGTTTTCTGGCATTCACACTGTTTGACTGTTTTAATGTCACACACTAAATATTGAATTGTAGGGTTTCATGTGTTGAAATGAGACACGCAGAGAGAGTAAAAGAAAAAGCGAGGGATGGAAGAGACCTTGAAAAGCTTACCACCAGATGTTTCATTAATAGTCGATGAATAAGCACTTCTATACAAAGCTGTAAAATTGAAATGTGACCTAAATCTGAAAAATACTGACATGACCCCCCAGCCTGATTGACACCGGGATATTTGTGTTTGTGTGTGTGTGTGTGTGGAATAACCTCGTTCAGACACAGACTAATGGCTGGAGCAGCGGGGTCAGTAAGGACGTCCAGATGTCCAGATGTGGGTTTCTCATTTAAAAAAAAAGGGGGATTGAGGGATCGTACAGACCCACACAGCTGGACACCCAATTTAGAGAAACAAATTACACAGTGTGAATGTTGCGGTGGGGGGCTTATTGTAAGAGTGAACAGGAAACTGAGGTGTTAGCAAATATTCCTGTTCTAAATGATTAATAAAGAAATTGACATGTGGTTGATGAATGTATGTAAGTTAAAGGATGAGGATTGGTTTGATCATTAAAGCTGATCAACCATTTTTCATACCTCAATCTAGTAAATATCATCTGTGTGTGTGTGTGTGTGTGCGTGTATGGCTGCACTGATAGCACACACAAAGCTCAAATGACAAAAGTAATGAAGAAGCTAAAGCCAAGCGATCACATCATTCCTCTCCATCTGTTTGTCCAGCACAGGTTACAGTTTGTCTGTGCCGAGTCACTGCAGAGCTCTGCGGCACTGTGTGTGTGTGTGTGTGTGTGTGTGTGAGTGTCTGTGTGTGTGTGAGGGAGACTGTCACCACATGTTACAGTGTGATGACTTAACAAGAGGACAGGACACATGTGGATGTCTTACACAAACACATAGAATACAGCGATTGTGCTTCCTCTATCATACTGTTCCTTTCAGTAGAATGATGTACGGTCTTCATCTTGTGTTGATTTCAATGTTTTTGGTTGTGACTGGTTGTGAAATGTGTTTGGTCCCACTTCCTATAGCGAGCTAGGAGAAGCGAAGGGTCATTCTTAAGGTAGTTGTGGTTGTATACTCCTTTACACATGCTTGTTGGACAATGGAAATGTCCAGTACACACACACACACACACACACACACACACACACACACAGGAGGACTAGCCAACATTGACACCCACTTCATTCAGTGATTGGTCCACTCTCCACCCAACTATTAATGACACTTTTCCTGTGAACAAACGAGTGTAACCCTAAACCTTCTTTCTAGGAGACTGTCTGAAAACATGCGCTGTTATCCTGGTATTTAAATGATATTATGTCTCCCCTGACCCCCCCACCCCCACCCCATACCCTCCCTTCGCCATAGTGGTCAGACAGCACGTCATAAGAACCACAATATAACCAAACATAATACTACCGATGACAAGATGTTTTCCCATACCTGACATATCTCAGTATTAATCCACTTTTTAAATAAAAACTGTTTTAATTAAACCTCTAGACCATATAATACAATAAGCTGTTGTGGTAGAATACTGTACAACAGTGTGATTACAATGTAGGCTGCTTCTGGTATTAAGGAACAAATAGATTATGATTGTACATGCTTATGAAGGCACGACTGAAGCTCAGACTAAACAGCTCCCAACCTTCACTAAAGCCTTGTTTTATGTAACACTAAGGATAGATGACCACTGCAGACTCAACTGTGCAGATAAGAAGGAAAACAACACGTGTTCAAAAAGGTTAGATCGCACCGCTACGCATATATAGTCCTAAACATAACATCTTTGATGTGTCGAAAATATCACATTATGGAATGTGGAAAAGTTGTGGGTTTCAAGTCGAGACTGTTTCACGTCAGCTGTGTTCCATGTAAACGCGTTTCACAACACGGTCTGATGTGTGACTGTGGTGACGGCGGAGGCTGCTGCGGCAGTGTCGAACATACTGCTGTTGGGTTTGTTGTGCCACTGAAAGAAGAGGTTGAGGAATAATGTGGAAATGCCTACAGCTTTGACATCTGACCACGGACCGCGGCTGCATTACTCAGCTAAATTGATCGACTGGATCTGATGAGAAAGGTGGTAAAAACTCTGCAGTCCACTGTGTGAGAGGACTGAAGGACACCGTGAGGTCACCATTCAGATCACAGCAGGATGGAAACTACACACAGACCCTTTTCCTTCTTTTGTTAATGATGCTGCTGATTACAGCCTGGATTACATAACTTTATCAGAACTATATTTGAGGGTGTATTGCAAATAAAAGTGTTCTATATTCTGCACGTACAATGTTATTGGCCAACATATTGATATTTTACTATCTATTTACTCCTTAATATTGGTATCAGCCCCAAAAATCCAGATTGTGGTCCTTAAGCTGATACTGAAATTTAACAGTATCTTGTTTACTACTAGGTTGAAAACTGCAGGACATGTTATCTGGCCTTCTGTTTACTGTGTTGCTCAACTAACTAAACCTAACTGTTTCACATTGTGTTTAAGTTGCGTTAGCCGAGCTCACCCCAACCATTTGGAGCACATTTCAGTTTAACCAAGCACCAGGTAGCTCAACAGCAAGCCTCAAAGCAATAGAGAAACTGTTTAAAGGTCCCGCAGCTAACATTGCAGGAGCTGTTTTCAAACCAATCATATCTCACTGTTAGAGTGTTTTCAATGACTGCACATATATTCACTTTTATAGCACTCTTGTTCATTCATGTTTTAAGGCAGGTAATCAGAGCAGGTGGGGGAGTTGCAAGGAGGTAACAGATGTGTTCCAGTTGTCCTTGCTCATCTATTACTATCTATTCTATGCAGGTCAGACATTAGCCAATAGCTGAGGGGCTCAATTTCTTTCTACCGATGTTACACGAAAAATTGCTCAGGTTTTTCAGAGAAGAACCTTGTTTTTTTGCACATGGGGAACAGGAGGTAAGTGATAAACCCAGCTGATGAGTGTTTATTTAGCAACTCAAATTTATAAATAAGCTCTAGACTTTCCTCTATAGTAAATTAACAATATTCATTACAGATCTTGGAGACCTTCCTGGGGAGCAGATTCCCACACATGGGTACTTTTTTAGTACTGGATCCACAGATGTAAACCATGACTGTGCTCAAATCAGACTTTGGCAAGTCTTGAACGTGGAGGTTCTCTGGATGGACCGGGACGGTTTCCAGGAAAGAGTCAATCTATCTCAAAGTTTCTAGAAACTTAAGGACATTAATCAGTGCCAAGATCAATATGTTTTATGGATTTAAACTGATTATTTGGTTTGTTCTTACAGTCCAAAACTGAAGAGGAGACAATACTGTGGCTGGTCACATCTTTTTGTTCCATCTTGGTATTAAATCCCTGTTGACACTTTTGTCTGTCAAACTGTGATTTTCACCCTAAAAGATACCTGCTCAGTCAATGTTACTGCTTTCAATTGTTTTCTATGTTGAATTATTTCTTTCTTTCTTTCACATGTATTATAACTGCAGCTATGTGGACTTTCAAAGCTCCTTTGGTATCAAATGCCTGGTACATTAACACACACATGGGTGAACATGAAGAAACCTATCTAGAACTATTCTAAAGCTAGTTTTAAGTTATTCCACAACAGGTGCAGCTCCCAGGTCCAGCACATCTGCTTAACTAAATCCTCAGAGAAACACTGGACCACTTGGGCCAGTAAATGCAACAAGCCAGGCCGTGTTCAGACCGACTTTGGCTGTGTGTGAAAAAAAACAACCCTCTGATTCATGTGAATGGGGCCGGTCCGGTGCCAGTCCGGTGCCCTCTGTGTGCCAGCATAAAACAAAGGCAGGGCCCTCTGGCAAAAACACTAACCTGGATCACATTTCATGTCTCGCTGCTACCTGAAGTGCCTACTAATGCAGCCCCCTGCCTTATTTTAATAAAGAGCTGTTTTCAGTTTGAATGGCCACTTAGTTTAACTACATGATCCCATCCGAACAACATATTGAAGTGAAGTAAGGTCGGTTTCTGGTCTACAACCTTTAACTGATGTTATGCAAACCAACTGAACTAGAATTTGTCATTATGAAACGTCTTAGCGTCTCACACGTACGCTCCGACATTGACACAGCTGACGAGCTGGAGGAGATGACTTGGCACTCTTGACGACCAGCAATCTGAGAGCAGCTTGTGTTTTTTGAACAGGCACCAACGAATCATTTTTATCAGCCTGCATGCCAGCTAGCATCGTTAACATAGTCATATGTACCTGTGGTAACATAGAGGTTACACACAACAAAAAGACAAAAAGCTGAACAGTTGTTCAACTAATTAATGAGCAAACATTATGTGTCATTCAGGTGCAACTTCGTCACATGCGACACCTAGTGGTAAACTTCTGTATTACCAGTCTGTTATTTGACCCTATTAGAAGTATCACAAGGGGCCAATACATGACTAAGCATCTAAATATGTCTAATTGGAGTGATTGAAATACTTGACCAATTCTAAGCTTACTACGCAGTGTGATAACATGCAAATATTCAGTGTGTGGTCAGCCTCTTCTTTACTTAAACACTGCAGTAAGTCGGTCCACCGAGTAACCCAGGGTGGCAGCAGCTACAATAATGCCGCCAGACTTAATCCACGCAATGGTGTTTGTAGGCCAGCGAGCCCTCTGAGGTCAGGCCATCTTTGAAATCAGGGGTGAAGACAGCTGATATGGTGCTATAATACAAACTCCTATGTTGTAATAAACTGTACGTTGGCACCGTATTGAGCAAGATATTTCACAAGACCACCACGAGCCGATTAGACGTGATCAGTGTCGCCACTAACAACTAAACACTGGTGTCAACAACAGGACCAAAACACACACACACATACAGCCTGTGAGGTTGTGACTAGAATTACAGAGAGGATTTAGCAACGTTTCCTCAATGACTTTAGGCTTTAGTAACCAGCTTCCTTCCAACTTCATGTGAAACAAAAGGCTCAGTGATGCTCTCAAGCACAAGATCTGACCCGAGACAAATCCTGATATCTGGCGGTTTGAATTCTAGCAAGTCAACAAGAGATAAATCACAGACATCAACACAGGATCTGTAACACTGCTGCACTAATAGGCTTTCTATAACAGCGAGGACCTCAGAACTGCTGACATGACTCAATAAGCGGTCACAATTGACAGCAGGTACGTGTAATAATCACTCATTGGATAATAAACACTATTCAATATCACACCAAAGGGACTATTAAAAGCCACTGTTAGCTTCAACGCACTAGCTGCAGTATTTGGGCCTGAATCTGGCCTCATTTCCTGCCGGCTGGCTAAACTAGCGATAACTTTACCAACCTCACTCCTACTATTCAGTCTCTATTGTTACATTATCCCCAAACATTACGCTTTACAGCTATAACCCGAGAGCCTGTCAACATTATAAAATAATACTAACGCATCGTTTGCTACACCTTTTCCTATTCACATCGTTAACCAGCTAATCGCTGGCTAGTTACTACTTACATATTTTGTTGACTACTGACTTAGCTTCAACGGTGTAAATATGTTTTATTCTCATCACACTTAAATCCTTACTAAATTCAATGCGAAATACGGTAGCAACACATACCCGATAGGTTTATTTACTTGCCGGTCTGATGTTACAGTCTGTCGGCTTGCTTCACTAGCTTCTGTCCTCCTCAATTAGCTTGCTGAGCTAACCTCAGCGGATGCTATTACTGAATGTGATATCGAAATTGACGACCACAACACATGTACCATATATGTATAGCATCGATGATATTAATAACGTATACACTAAATACCACAGACAGTTACAGCGTAAAAATATAAACAAATAAATTTTTCCGTACCGTATCCTCTATTTGTGTCTTTACGCCGGGCGTTGGCAGCTCCGCGCTAGGGGCTTCCCAGTCAACAGAACAGGGACACGTCGGGCTGCGTAGTGAAGAACTACGTAATTACGTTCATCAGTTTCACTACAGCCAGGAGACTTTTCTTACAACTAAAATAAACCAAAATCCAAACAAGCAACTTAAGGTATGTGGTTGGAAGATTTAGGCAGTCTGTAGCTTCAGCATTTAAGAATATAAAGGATTTAAGGTTGTCTAAATTTAAAACTGCATTTCTACGTCTAGACTCCAGCTACACATTGTTTGTAATACAGTATCAGATATCGACATAAATGTGGTCCACCCATTTTGTAACATTCCATTCAAGCAGTTTCCCCCTTTATCTGTATTCATCCAAGAAAAAAATGGGTGGGTTACATCGATACCAACAACCTAAACATGAGCTTAATTCTACTCCACATCTATGTAGTATTTGATATATGTACATTTATGCCTCATGCAGTGATTGATCATTTTAATCTGTCCAGATGCATACTGCTGTAATAGAAGTGCACTACTACATATAGAATTGTAGAGCAAGGCTCCACTATTTATCACAAATAGGTTCATTGATTCAGTACTTTATCCCGTTATACTGCATTTGGAGCTGGGAGATTGACCTACATAAGTAAATTGCAATAGTGCTGTCTGCCACTAGAGGGCAGTGCAGCTCAATGACCCAAATACAGAAAACTGTAAAGGGTTAGAAACAGTGGAACAAGAAAAAAAAAAAAATAGAGACAACAGCAGTAAGAAAAAAAACACCTTTATTTTCATAATGAAAACATGTGGTAAAAGAAACAAACAATATTCATGTTACATAAACACAAACATACTCAACAGTATTCTCAAAAAACAAAAAAAAATTCTCTCTAGGAAAGGTGAGATTTGTAGATGACTCCATTGTCCTAGCTGGATACGCTCTGCAGCAAGGTAATGTTGTCTCCTTTCAACATGATCCTCCCTGGGAGACACAGATAGAGGGAGAAACCCGAGTGGAGGGGGATCAGAAGATGATAATGGTTAGAAAGAGATAAAAAGGTGTCAGTTCAAACACTGTGCTCCCACTAAGTAGGCTGAGGAAGATAGTGAATCTAGTGTCACAGTACACAAAAGATAACATGTTTAGTTAGGTAACACATGAAGCAATATGAGCAGTCGCTGCCACATATGGGCACATTCTGCAACAGTATGAAAAACAGGAGTTAATAATACTTCCTGGATTTGTGCAAGAAAAAACAAGCGAGGGATTCCCCCATGTTGATTTGAATTTACAAGAAGTGTAACAGTACATTTGGTTATCCTCAACTGTCAGAGTACGGACCTTCTGCTTCAGTGAATGCAGTCATACAAAGAACACCCTCTGTGATCCTAACAAATACTGTCAAAATAGTTTGATTCGCTTACTCAGATGAAGACACCCAGAATGTTTTGGCAGTGTACCATTGAAATGATACCCTCTCTCCCTGTCCCCCTCCCCACTCTTGGTTTCGGACAAGCTGTCACTCTGTTTTTGAGTAAAGCTGCTCAGAACAATGGTAAAAACATTTGATTTCCAACAGCATGTAGTAAGAACCAGTTGTGAGAGAGTAAAATGTAGTTAAAATGCATGAAAGTAAAGGTAGTGTTTTGATCCCTGACTGAAATTTCTTATTTAACTTGTGTTTAATGAAGGAATCCTTTAAGGTTGAAATATGTTTTCCAAGGGTGACCTGACCAAGACCGCACACCTGTTACATATATGGAACACGAACATCCAACACAGAGGAGGAGACTAAATCCTGCTCAAATAAATTAGGTGCAATTCTAAGTTATGTGGACTTCTACATTTCTAGAGTTTCAACCACTGTATATACAATTAGACCATGAATCAGATGTCAGCAGGTGCCCTGACTCCCTGCAGAAACACAAAGGTTATTTTCCTTTTGTAACTGCAACACAATCTAACTGTTTCAGTAACAGTTATGACCGATGAGCCATAGTTTGAGGTCTGCATTTTGTCAATAAATGACCAAAATGTTATTGTCTCCCCATTATTATTTTTTACTATTATCATACCAAACCCCTACAGTATACTGACACCTCTCATTCCTAAATGTATCTGACATAGTTTTAATTGAATGCATAGTCAGCCAAACTCTGTTAACTCTAAAAAGCCACAGAAGAACTATCAGCACTGCTGTTACTATTCTGATGACAGCTTAACAGTGAAATGATCATGTCCTTCCTCTTTTGTCTTAATCTTGCTTCATCATCTCTGCAACAGCTTCAGCTCTGTCAAGTGTTTCATGTCTAACTCTACATTTTGAGTAAACACTATATATCCTAGAATGTATTACAATAATTATGTCCTTTATTGATAGAAAAACACATTTCATTAGTGATAATTGATATAGAGCTTATTTGTTGAACAGAAAATACCCATCTCATGACTTAACTACTACCACAAGAGGGCTTATTTTAAACCTGAGCCAGTGAATTTCTGCAGCATTACAACTGAAGTCAGTGGTGGTCTGTGAGAATCTGTAAAAGTCAATGCTACACAAATCTAAACACTGAGACAAAAGGTACTAAAAACAAACGAGTGTCAAAATGTACAATTTTTCCTTACCAAGCGGCTTCCTGTTCTTAGTCTTCATGTGGACTTCTTCAGCATCATCTAGAACCAGGTTCATGTACTCATCAAAACCCTAAGACAGGAAGGGAATAGAAAGCTAATATTAGTCTCAATAGGCCTCCTGCGTATTCATACACTAAAACTCTTAATATTAATATATATATATATATATATATACACACTTTTCTGTTGTTTGCTCTAATAGGTCTTCCAAGGTGGATTAAACAGACTGTTTATGGGTTTTATTTACTAGTATCAAACACACAAAATGTCACAGAATAACTTCAACTCCTGCTGTTGGACATCAGCAGATTATCAAATAACACATTTGCAGATAGTTGTATTATGGGACCCAAAAAATAATGTTAACAACATCTGCAGCAACATGTCAACAGTGGAGAGTCATACTGAGGGAAGGAATGGGTTGATATGGAGTGAAAGACAAAATGCTAAAAAAAAAATGTCAGTCTGAATCAAAGTGGTCCATTGTTTAGATGGGAGGCAATAGAGATATGAGAGAATATTCTACTGTAGGTCAGCTACTGTTAAATGTTTTTTAAAAAGAAATATTTAGAGTGTTTACTTGAAATATAAGGTTAATGACTAATCAATTATCTAAGAAATGGTGGGTTAGTTATCTTTAGATTAACTAATCAATTAACTGACTAATCTTTGCAGATATATTGTGTTGTTCTGTCAAATAAACAATAAAAAGGAAGAAAGGAACTCTTCCTCTTGTGGTCATGAGGTCACAGCTTGCTTTCTAGTGTGTCTAATTAATGCAGAGGTAGTGTATGAATGTCAAATCCTTCCTGTTCATTAGTTTTGTTACGTTGGCTCTGCATCTCCCAGCGGTGGATTCTTTGTGTGTGTGTGTAGTGTAGCTACATAGGTGTGTGTGTGTGTATGCATGCACAAGGGTCTAAACTCTATCTGACTGACAGAGAGGTAGGCTGCATAAACTGGAGATTCTCCCTAATAAACATTACTGTTTTATGCATTAGCTGTCATATTAACATGATTTAATGGTTGTACTTAGTTCTATAATAAATCACTTCCATTGTGTGTAAATCCTGCCAGTATCTGAGATCACTAACCACATTTATAGTTAAATTACATTAGGAGATATTGGTTGATCATTAGAGTGTTGAGTTCATTCCCAAGTTAGTTTAACAACTCCTCTGTATTTAAAATCATATGTTCATTGTGCATGTCGTCTTCTTTCTGTCAGGAGAATCAAGAGCACACACACACAGACACACACACACAGCTGATGTTTGTTACTTTGTATATATTTCAATAGGTATGAAAATGTTTTTCTTTGTTTTCAATTCAATTTTATAGATGATAGTTTAATTCTTACCAGTCTAGCTATATAACATGAGTGTAGCTGACATGGTTGCTATGGTAACACTATAGTGCTACATGTTACAAGTAAGTCTAATTAAGTTATGTTAAAGTTATAAGTAAAATAGTGATTTTCCATGATTATAATTGTTATAATGAAAAATATGGCATTATAATGCCATGTTGCTATTCACAGTCATGGTTACTAGGTTTTGGTTTTGTTTCTACTGACTCATGCTGAAATGTCTGTTGTCTAATGTCTAGGTCTATGAAATTGAACTCCATTGTATCCAACAGTTACTTTTTTTGTAACTATGACATAGCAAGATAAAATAAACTATCCAGCTGTGGGACACACACACCAGCTTATGTTTTTGTTAGCAGATTGCTACTAAAGATCTGAGACACAGCACTGCCTCCTGCATCTTCATTTAAAACACCAACAACACTAGGCAGGACAGTTATAGGGGTGCTTTCATGGACTCAGTATGTATAAAACACTATACATTCATTCAAAGTTCACTTCAACATCCCGCCTCTCAGCAGCACACCGTGACTTACATGTAGTATCAAGATATCATTGAGTTGTTTTTTTCCTTTGACACTAAAATATAAAATAAAAATTCAATATCTACACAGTTATTACTATTCGTCTTGGTTTAAAGTAATTTCGCTTGTATTTTGGTATCCCAGTTTAGAACTTGAATAACTACCTGAAAACGCTATTGTGAGTATGATTCCTCCACATGTAAACTGCTTTCTCAGGTTTATCCATCCTAGCATGGATAACGTGGGGAGGCTGTGGCTCAGGAGGTAGAGCAGCCGTCCACCAATTGGAAGATATGGGTGAGCGAGACATTGTAAAAGCGCTTTGAGTGGTCCAAAGACTAGAAAAGCACTTCATCATCACCATCTCCAGATATTCTACCTCTTTACTAAATTTTCTAAAATGATTCTACATTGGCCGAATGTTGATTAAATGACTGATATACAAATAAAATCTAGGTTTTACCCCGTTTGCATTAAATAAAGTAGACAAAAAGAGCAAAAGATAACTTACAATGATGCAGCCCTCTATCCGCATGTTCACCTGTTCATACAACCACACCTGGATCCGTGAACGCTGAGAATGAGAAAAGAAAAACAAATGAGAACTTTCATTCTTTTTTTAGTCAGACATCACACGCACAACTAAATCAATGTGAATTAACTACTGTATGTGATTGAGCTTCATACTTACATTTTGTAGATACCTGAAGATGAGGTTCTGATACATGGAGTCAAGGAAATTCATTGTTCAAAAGCAAACACAGATACATTCAGAAAAGTACAGAGTATAATAAAATGCATAATGTTACCTTGACTCATTTAAATTTTGGCACCTTGGGACAAAGTGAGGCAACGTTTAACACGCTACTGTTTAAACACTTGAACTCATGCTACTTAAAATTATCAAGTTAGCTACCAATCTAAATGCCGTTAGACTATAGTTCGTCCAGATTTATGAAATTTAAGCATGTACGGGAAGCTACAGTAGCACACCCGAGCTAGTTAGCTGTTACGCCACTTGGTTTGCTATTTACCGTAGCTAAGTACGTTAGCACTGCTGGCCCATTGAATGCACTTCTTTTGACCCAAGCTGTTTGTATGTGTATTTCAATAATATACACCATCTCCTGCGTACATTAAGTCGTAATAACACACTATACCTCGGTTAAAAATCTCTCCTTGTTCATATTCAAGGAAAATTCATGACAAATGATGGCTAGCTAACGTGAAACGTTTAGCTTAGCCGCTAAAGTACCGAAAGCAACCAATTCAACCGCAGATGTGGTTCATTCCCGTAAAAAGGATACAATGGGCTGCACCATCACCTTCTGCACCTTCTGTCCTTGTCCTCTGTACGCCATCTCTCCAAGCAAACACCACTGGTAGGTGTATGATTTAAAAAATTTAGTTGCACCTTTGTAACACAGTGCACTACGAAACACTCACGTTGTGGGTTTGCTTCAATGGCGGGTTTCCTTGCTTCCTGTCTCACTTTGTGTAAACAGCGACCCTGTAGGTAGGAGGCCCTTACTGCAGCGACCTGTTGCTCCATAAACAATCGGTTCCAGTTCTCTTCCCCGCTGGGAAAAGGTCACAGTCAGAAGTAGGAGATGGGGAGAGGGGCAGGGGTAGGTTGACCTCAGGCCTCTTCACTGAATGCCCAAGGTAGGAGGAGTGGGGGTTAGGGTTAGGTATGGTAGTCAATGACACTACCAAATGATTAAGAATAATATAAAATCTATTATTTAATCTGATTTAGTCTTGACTTTAAGATGACACTGCTGGGAGATGGGTAATACTGATTTTTAAGTGTGTTGTTCTATTTATGTATTTGTGTGATATAGGGTTTTTTTTTTAAATTACTAATATGTTACGCGTGATAGATAACATTTTATTTATATACTAGAATTGTTATACATACATACATACATACACATACATAGGCCTACATATATATACATATATATACATACAAACATACATACATACATACATACATACATACAGATGGCACAAATTTAATTGGGCATGCTGACTACGAAGACAACATTTAAAATGTTTTGATTCACGAGCAAGCCCTGAAACTAGCAAAATTAATGTTTGTTCTGCACCAGCCAACCACATAAAATATTCTAGGAATCTTTTTACAAAACGTTTACATGATAACATAATTTGAAAACACAAAAAAAACTTGATAGCAGTCACTTGTTGCTGTCATAGTGGAATGTGTGGAAATATCAATATCAATGTAGAACTTTCCAAATCCACCTTCAAATCAAAATGAGCTGTTTCACACATAACAGTCGTCTGTTTTCTGCCATTTATGATGTCCTGCACCCTCAATGTCTACACCCATACTAGCGAATAGTAATTTTAAGTAGTATGCTTTGTTGAAAGGTAATAAGCACTGAAAAAATTACTTATACATATATAGCATTCACTTTTAATGAACCCTAAATATTTTGATATTCGTAATTAATATGAAAAATCCATTAATTTCATTATCTGCCCTGGTTTCCTTAGAAGTCTTTTTTCCCTCATATTACACAGATATGCATGCAAAGTGGTTCCATTTAATACCACCATTCACATAGTTAATGGATGAGTTAATAGATGAGTTAATAAATGAAGGCCCATCCTTAATTTTGAAAAGTGCTCCATTCATTCTCATTTTATTTTATATTCTTATTAGACTCATGACCTATATGTTCCGTATTTACTATTCAGTATTTAGCATCTGTAAAATTGCCCCAATCAATTTAATTTATTTTTGGCTGCCATGGCCAGATCAACCCACCAGGTGGCCCCATGGGGGTTTAAAATAAACGAAGCTCATCCCTTAGAGCTGCCATTAATGTGGAACATGGTCCACTCACTACTTCATGCACACTTGTTTCAGGGCCTGGAGTTCTATTAATTTTTTTACGTAATCTGCATCTGCACATATTCGGAATAAAATGAGAATGGTGATGCAAATCTATTCACTTATACACACCTGTGGTTTTCAAGGATACAAGGAAAAGGACATTTGTTGTCATGTCGTTGTTGTTACATTTATACTTTTCAGATAAAATGCTATATATAATGACATGGAATTGTGGTTATTGATAAGGTAAATGCAAGAATATATTTAAACATTAGAAGAATTTAATTTCTGCATGTCACACCCCCCTCTCTCTCTACCGTAATTTCCTGTCTCTCTGTCAAATAAAGGCATCTATGCCAGAAAAAAAAAGTGTGAATAAATAAAGAATATTAAGAATATCGACCGCAAGGTAGAGTTAGTACAGGCAGTTGAAACTCAAGATTGTTTGTGCAATAGATAGATATAGATATTTGACCAATATACTACAATATAGAAATACACACGAGACAGAGGGACTTTGATGGGCCTACCCTGCACCCATCTGCCTGGCATGCCCTGTGCATGACCTGAGCATGTTAATAACACTTTCTGCATTCTAATACAGGGCTAAGAATAAGCATGTCTTAATGTTTTCAGAGAAATATTTCAGCTATGGCCTATGTGCACCATATGGCCTGACCTGCTCTATTTCGAAAGTAGATGGCAAAGAGGCCAATAGGAAAGAGGGAGAGAGAGAGAGGGGAATGACATACAACAAAGGTCCCTTGCCGGAGTTGAATCATGGATGTTGTAATTATGTGGCATGTGTGGGTACCCACTCAGCTACCAAAGTGCTCCGACCTGGAGCTGTTTACCATGGTTTATTTGACTGACCCCACAGTTACAGTGAAGGGAAATCTTGATTACGCAGCATAACATTTTATTTCAGACAACTGTTTTCCTCTAGCAACAGTTTGAGGAAGCTCCTTTCCTGTTTCAACATGAAAATGGCCTCATGCACCAAGATCCACAAAGAAAAGGGTTTTGGAGTTATGCATGAAAGAACTTGACTGGTCTGTAGATGCTCTGAATTCAACATCATCCAAAACCTTTGGGTTGAACTGGAACACCAACTGCAAGCCTGGTCTTATTGCCCAACATCAATAGACGATCTCACTAACGCTATCAAAAGAGAGTTGCATCAAGAAAGACTGGACTTTTTGACTGCAGCCAGGTACTACAAGACATTTCATCTCTCTTCCAAGGGACTTCTTCAGTTCTAACAAACTGGCTAGGAGTTCCAAATATTTAACCTCTGTGGGGTCATTAACAAGGTCATTGTTTTGTGAGTACCTTTTGTGACAACAGTTGTTGGAGTAGTTGGAGTCACCTGGGCCAAATGACAGTCATTGGAGTTGTCACATGAGGAAATGTGCAATCATGCACAATGGCGGTCATTACAACAGCCAAGAACACTAAAAAACCAAGTGGTATCAATGACCTTAATGATCCCACACTGGAACTGCCTACCAGTTAAAAATAAAGAAGCCCATTGGATGAGAGGTGAAACGTCTTCAAGTATCAACAGCCAAGAAGTCCAGCTGCCCTTGATTCAACCCTCCCTGGATAACAATGAACTGGATGACTGATAATCTTCACAGATATCCGACTAATACTCTTGTGAGCAAACACCTACACAGCCAGGTTTCAACACCTTGTGAAAAGCTTTCCCAGATGGGTGTAGGCTGTTATAGGAGTAGATTAATGCCTGTGCTTTTGGAATGACATGTTCAACAATCACATAAGTGATTGTAACATTTAGGTGTTCACAAAGAATTACTTTTGTGTGTTTCTGTTTTTTTATTAACCTATGATGAGGTTTAATGGGCAGGGACAACTGGACTATCAGGTTTCAAGCCCATCTGTATGGAAGAAGTGAGAAGCCATAAAAATTAGATTGCATGAGTAACTGAATTCTTAATTGTGAAATTTAACAATTACTGAATACTTGCTAATGATGTTTTAATACTGTATTGCATTAAAGCATTTAAAACTATCTCTTTGAATGCATGTTGTGTGAATTCCCTTTTTGGCATTTTCAGAAGTTAATTTCAAGTTTTGCTAGTTCTTTTTCTGTCAAGTTCACAAAGTCCGACATAAAATTCAGTTGTCCCTTGTTTCCAGTTGCTCATCTTAACTTTGGATTGTATGACTGGCAAAGTGTAACCTTATAGGGTGAAGTCACCCACTCAAGTGGGAAGAGGGGAATTTAAATAACAAAAATGTAGATGATGTTTATAGTAAAATATTCCAGTTCAATGAGTTTAGTGGTATTCCTAAATCTCAACATTAAGTATTCAACAGCATTTACATTTCACAATGCCAATCTTTATGGCCTTAATTTGTTTCCAAACTGTCTAAATGTCCTTGAGCAGGTTACTGAGTCTGTATGACAGCTCCAGGGATGGTGTGTTCTGACCTTGATCTCTGACAGCACTATACAATGAGCTAAAAAGTACCCTTCTAATATTGTTATTATAATACAATGAAGTATAATTGAGTTGTAAATTGACTTTTGCTTAAATAAGCATAATAAGCACGAGTCTATAAAATTTAAGACTCCATTATAATTATAACCTCTGGATTTCTACATGGACTTGAACAGACAGACCCAATCCTGGATATTAGCCTCTAGAGGGTGCTGTGTCATACCAAACATTACAAGAAGCACTTGTATTTCTGAGTTAACAACAGTTTCTTAGGCCCATGGGAAGATAAATGTACTCTTCATTTTGTGTTCATCTGAAACATTGCCTTCTGATTTTACATTAAGCGTCTATTTCTTTGGATTGGTTGTTGAAGGGAAAAAATATAGTCTTTAAACTCAAAAAACACCACAGTCAAAATGTTGCGTTCAGACCAAGAAGAAAGTCTTGTAAGTCTTCTGCCAGACACTTCATGACAATCAGCCTGCATCTAACCATAATTGGCCAAGGTATTCATTCTGATATTTATAGAGGGTATTATATAAAGCAGGACTGGCAATTTCTCTGTTGTGCACAATATACCTGTAACATGATGAGCTGAGTCAGGGAGGCCAGCCTTGAGTGTGCAGTTAACAATAGTATTAATAACATACAACACAGGCCTGTCCCCCTGTGCAGAAGAGAAAGTGTGATGGAAATTAGCAGCCGAGGACAGACAGGAGTCCGCAAGTGGGGGGAAAGAAAAGACGCAAGGAGCCTCGGTTGCGCAGGCTGAGGTGTCGCCTTTCAGGGCAGGGATCCCTCAGCCGCATCTTAAAAGGCAGGGCTGCTGCTGCTTGTGGTAGCGTGCGTCGCTCATCGGGCATCGTTGTCAAGTGCCACATGCTTGCCTTTGTGCTATGAGAGCAGGAATGGGCTGCTGACTCTCAATGCCACACGCCTGCTCACATTCTCAAGGAAGACTGAGTGAGAGAAGGGAGACGTAGACACTGGCACTCCAGCTGGCTGCCATAGAGGCCTTGAGATGGGTTGCACCAACTGGTCTTTACTAATCCCGGTCCGAACTGCTAAGTCGGTCTTTGTTAAGACCGGTCTCTAGAGTGGAGTTTACTTCACTTGCACCAACCAAACTTAAGCCTCAAACTCAAGTCTAAGCCTGGTCTAAGCGATGCGCATCCAGGTAAATGTCCACACGACTATGGCTATCGCCTTCACAGCATGCGTTGCTAGGATACCTTGTTAACAATCTCCACTTGTCTTGCTAATTTGTAGCTAATCATTTATAATTTGCGGCAGAGTTACTGAGGATCAAAGAAAAAGAAAAGGTACTTTTTTAGACATTGAGGTAAGAAAATTAATAGAGCTGTCCAGCCACCACAATACTCATAATAATAAATAAGGTGAAGCAGTCAACTTGGAGAGGAATAATGGAGGCCCTGAATGATTGCAGTCTTCATTCAGAAAACAATGTATGTATGCCAGCTCTTGACTAGGTGTAAGATTTATGCCCGGTCTTAGCAAGAAGAAGGCTTAAGCCTAGATGAAGGAGGCCATTGTGGTCCCTTATTCACTGTCAAGGTCATATCTTTTAATATCTCTCAGGAAAGAGAACTGTGTTCACAATGATAACATAGAAGTAAGGTGATACTGTAAGTCACTACTGAATACCACAGACAACAATATAAGACTCCACTGGGATATTCTATAAATAGGAAAGTTGCACACATACACAAACACACATACACACACACACCCAAACAGGATACTCTGCCACTACTTGCCTTGTGTGTTTTCTATCATTTCCCATTTCCGCGCCTGTCTTTCCTACCTTCTCTTTCCTCATCTGACCCGGCCAAAGGAATTGCCCTGGTTAGCTCAACCTCCTCTACATCACTTCCTGTTCCTGTTGGTGGCGATTGTTCTAAGGGAAAGGGAAGGCAGACGGGATGGGGAAAGAGGTGGAGGGGGGGTGGCTGGTGGTGGTTCTTTGTTCCTCTGTCTGCCTCACCTGCCTGACCCCCCCACCTGACAGGCTCTGACCCCCGCAGGTCTGGTATAGCCAGCCAGACAACCCGCTGGCTGTCTGTTTCCTGCCTTGCTGACTGACAGGATATTCATAGCGTGCTTGGAACACAGTTAGAGTTAGACGTGTAGTCTCAATAAATATTGAAAATGGGCCTATACAGTTTGATAAATGATTATTAGGTGCAGAGTATTATTATCCCCCCTTCTCAGTTGGTCCACTTCACAGCTAATCTGCTGTCACACATCCTGATGAGCAGCACCATCTAGTCTAAGACTGAGGCAATTGATTGAAAGGCAAACAGCAAGAGCTGCCAGTTTAGCAAATAAAGCTTGCTATGTTTTTTAAAAAGTTAAACTCACTGCTAGCTTAACTCTGGCCCAACCGATCTAAGACACCTGCAACTAAATGCCCCCCCCCCCCCCCCATTTTCAAAAGTTTAAGAAGCAGTGGACTAAATACACCATACTTTAGCACCAGGCAAGCTAGTTGTTGTTTCTTGTAGTAGGCCTATAGCTGCTTTCATGACATGTAATCAGAATGGGTAAAGAAAACTTTGTTCTTGACTTTGAAGGATTGGATACACTATATAAATAGCTGTGTTAAATACTTGTAGCAGTTAATTAACAAGTGCCATTAGACACAAACGATGCATAGCTTGCACTGAATCCACTGATAAGTCCTGAAGTCAATGATCAATATCAAAGTGAAGGTAACTGCCAAAATGAAGACTGACGTGAATGTTTTTGTCACTCTCCTGCTGCTTCTAATCATGCTGTGAACAACATGATGTGTACATGTGAATTAACACACACTGGCTGTGTCTGTAATCACTCCTTAGTTGTTAGTGCACACATTAACACTATGGAGTCCATATAAGTGTCCATAACATGTGCTCTACTTTCTGCTAAATCCAAACTTCCAATAAATGCTTCATTTACTGTAATACAACACTAAATCTGTCAGTGACTAAACATGATGATTTATAATTGTCTCACATTTGGGTGTTGATCATGTAGTGAATAGTGAATGAGTGAACAAGAGGGCGATTTTGTCTCACATAGTCTCACTTTAAAGATGTTGAATATTGTATATTGTAAAATATGTATATTTGGACATGATCATGACTTTGACCCAAGAGCTGATAGTTTTGTGAGTATTGTGATGGGGTGTTTTTTCAACCCGTGTGTGAACCCTCTACCTATACACCCTATCACAGTGTGACACACAGTTCAGGTATTTCTGGTGGTTCTGAACCCGGTTGATGGTATCACACAGAGAGGTGATAGCAGTCAGTAGAAGACATTACCAAACAGTTGCTGACATGTTTATTCCCTTTTATTCAAAGCAGACAATCAGTTTGTGCCTGTGTAGGCTGGAGTGACTCGTTATTGCTCTAAACCTGCGATGTAGGAAACAAACCAATTGTAGAAACATGTAATCATGCCCCAACTTTACCATATATGGAGTTTACTCATATGTGTCATGACATAATTATCTCCTACCTTTCCAACTTCAATACACTTGTGAAAAACCGGGTTACAGCTTGTGACCATACAATTTTACCTCAAAGCACACACCCTTATTTGCATGTATTTTTACACCCAGTACACTTCTGTCACTTTTTTAGATTTTGTGTTGTATGATTTAAGAAAAAACTAAGTACAGTCCTTGAAACCCACTAGAAAAAGGACAAAAAAAACCGAAAAACATGTAAGGTCATCAAACTAGGAAGCTCCTATTTTGGGGCAAATGAATGCAAAGATGTCACTTTTTCAGTATAAGGTGGCTGTACAAAAGCATAAAAAGAAGAGAAGAAGAGGCCCTTTGTGGCACAAGGTAGAGAAAAACTTGACAGCTGCTGAGGGTGTAACACACTTCTCAAAGTGAAAGAAATACATTATAACTTCCTACTCATCAAAAAATCATCGAACACATAAAATGTTAAGAGCTCGCTGTCCTCCATATCTGAAGTGGCTCACTGTAATATTCAACGTAGCCTTGGAAGTACAAAAGCTGCTCTCTGTGTTTGCTCCTCAAATGTCTTGTGTGTGTTCATAGTTTTAACATGCAGGTGAACGTTTGACTTCTGACCTCTGGCGCTTGAAAGGGTAATGTCTGTATCAGTGACAATCAATAAATGACATCTACGGTGGCGGTGGTGGTGGGGGGGGGGTTACCGGATTGGTCACATAAGTCATAGCAGGCCTCAGCACAGCAGAAAAAGAGGAAAAAAAACAGTTTCCAACTTGTTCACACTTTCTCTATTAAACAATTCATTCAATAGCCACTGCCTCCGACTTGCTCATGTGGTTCTTATCTTGTTTTAACAGCACCGTTGAGATGCACAATACATTTATTTTCCCTCCAATTAACACGGTGAATAATACGCAGGTCCGATAAGGGCTTTTTGTTTCAAACAGTGTTTGTGAAACCGAGGAAATGTGGAGGCATTTTTCATTGTGAGGTTGTTTGGCTGTAACACTGGGGATCTGATGAACATGTTGGCAAAGCTGCTCCAGAAGTGGCCCGGGGTCAGTGAGCAGAGGTGCTGATGGGGGGGGGGGGGGGGGGGGGAGCTTCAGAAAAACCTCAAAACAGTAACCATCTCACCGCCCTTCAATATTATCAACAATTATTCCAAGCATTATTATTTGTCTTTAAAGACCATTAACCAAACTTTCTTATGACCTGTCGCTGTTTCATATGTTCTTTACTGTTTTTTTACATGTAGTGATAATAATTAGGTGATATGCAGTGAACATTCACCATGCAATACAGTGACGGATGTGAAAGCATGTGTTTGTCAGCTGGACTATATACATATATGTTTTGACAGAAAAAGTAATCAACGGCAATTTTCATAATCAAGTCATTTATCAAGGCTCCACCAATCATTGTTTGTATATGAACAATGGCTCGAAGGACTATACATAATGTGAAAGGGTTCGCTCATACATCTCACCTCACTGGAGTTGAGGTGTGGAGTTTTTTAAGCCCTTTTCAAGTCATTGTTCTAGTTTTGCAGCCCCAGACACACTATAGGCAGCAGTTTTCAGCAAACAAAGACTAACTCAAGGGTATTTAGCAGCTAAAGAGTCAAATTTTCTTGTTGGTGGGGAGTTACATTCACCAGGTGGACAGAAACATAACTCCAGATGAATCCTAATGTTGCTAATGTTTGCTTATCAGGTAATAATATGTCATTGTTGTGTTTTCAGCTTGTTCCAGTGCCCCCTAGTAACAAAAGGGAAATCAGTTAATGTTTGGAGGCTATTGCTTCTCAACTGTTTGAGTGGTTTTATACATTGGGCAAATTTAAAGTGTATAGTCCCACTGAAAGATCTTAATGAGGAGAGGTTAGTCATTTGTACTCGATTCTTATGTGAGGTTAATCTTGGGCGTAATCTGGCTAAAGGTCAGCACAGTCTCCACATCCCAGCAACAATTTGGAGAGTAGAAGACGGCATCAGCTTAGTCCAGCTGACAAAATTTAAACCAAAGCGCTTTCACTTTGTAAATGGTAAAAGTTTCTATGATGAATGTTTTGCTCTTTGCTCCTACTGCATCATTTTTGAAGTGTGACCTTGGTGTTTTTAATTCTCTGCAAGTCACCTCTCAAAGCAAGTGCATTATGGGAGAGTGGCCTCTTAGCTACTCCATCTGATAAAGGGGAAATCCACCCTAAAACACAATTGTGTGGGAAATTGCACTGAATTTAGTAGAAGGGTGTAGTTTGAGATATCTTATAGGCGCCATATTTGAGTAACAGTGTTCCAAACAGGGGTGGATCTAGGGCGAAGCCCAGAGCACCCAAGGCCAGGGCCAATTTTTTTTTTGCAGGATTTAATTTTACTGCATTGTATGACTACTGCAAACAATTAGTAGTTGTAGTGATTTATTTTTGTCAACAATTTCCCAAAAAGAATGCACATAAAAATAAATAAATAACCACAGAGGTGGAAGTAACAAATTATACTGTAATCATGTTACTGTAATTGAGTAGTTACTTTCTTTACTTGTACTTTTTTGAGTATATTTCAAAGTCAGTCATTTTACTTTTACTTAAGTGTGATTTTAAATGGTTTAAATGAATTAAAGTAGTTAGTTATATTTGTACATTCATCTGTTAGAGCAAATTATTTATTTGTGCTTTAAAATGATCAACAGCTAGAAAAAACCCAGTCTTGGACCAGACAGCAGCTGGTTGAAGGAAAAGCAACTTCAAACAGATTCTAAAAAAAAAATAGATTCAGAGCTTTTGTGGAAAAAATGGAACAGCATTCATTATGTTGACAAGAAGATGCTATTATATCAGCAGGGAGAAAATGAAAAATATGTTCTGTGAAATGGAGTGAAGTGTTTTAATCAACTGAGGCTATGATGCATTTTTATGTATATTAACATTACAATACATATTTATATTTATTATTGTTAATGACTTCTATTGACCAATGATCAATAGTCAGTGCAAGGTAGCAAGGCAATTAAACAGGATTGCTTGCACTGCTTGCTTGAGATCCAGAGGGGGGGAGAAAGAGAAGAGCTGCAAAACAAACACCACATATTTAAATGTATGTGCAAAAACTATGATATGTTTCTGTTATCCACCATCATATATTAGACTGCTATCAATAACTATTAGTCAGATATAATGTGTTTCACTGCCATTTTTCATTAGTCCGTATTGATTCTAGCTTTATCAACACAGTTTGTGGTTTCTATATGTACTGAAATCAGCATTTCATGATGTGTGAGGTTGAAATATCCACCAGATGTTTCTGATCCCAGCCTGTTGAGGTGTGATTGTCAGAATCGACATGTGATTGTTATGAGCATCAGCTCCATCAATCTCATGTTACACATCAAGTCCTATTGTGTCAGAGTTAATTTTAGCTGTGAATTATGGAGATGCTGTTTTGAGTTGTGCATGGCCGGATCTACCATACGGGCAAGTATTCAGGGGCCCTTAAGCACGAGGCCTGACCCATTCCCTTGATGTTAATAGTTATGGTCACTGTCAAAAACCTAGTATGTCCAAAACAAAAACTGTAAGTTAATTGCGAGTTACAATATAGTGTTACAAGGTTTCCACCTGACAGCAGCATTATCAAATCAGACTAAAATAAAAGTTGTTTGGGAGACATGAGCTTCAGTGTCCAGGAGCCCCTGGCGGTACTAATGCAGCCTTGGACTTGTGCATGAATTTTAATACCCAGTTAAGAAAGTGATGTTACCCAATTAAAACATACTTACAGTGCATTTTAAAATTTGAACCCTTTAGAATTTGCTCTTAATCTGCCTGGTCCTAAAACTAGATAAAGAGACATCCATAATCTTACACTTGTTTGTTTATTTATTGAGAAAAATTATCCAATGTTATTTGTGAAAACCCCGAGTATTATCAATTCATTCAAAGGATAAATTAGAGTCAGGTTTTTTTAATCAATGGGATGACAATCAAATGTGAGTCCGGGAGGCTCTGATTTATTTAAAGAAGAGAATCTGAGTCTTCATTGTCAAAGTCTGAGCTCCACAACACAGGTTGGTGGAAGTTTGTCATGGGTTGAACAATGGAGATTTCTGATGGCCTTAGAAGAAGAGTTCCTGATACTCAGCAGGCTGGAAAGGGTTACAAAACCATTTCAAAAGAGTTTGGACTCCACCAGGTGACTATCAGGCAGATTGTGTAGAAATGGAAGACATCCAACACCAGTATTACCTTCCCCAGGAGTGGTTGGACAACAAAGATCACACAAAAAGCATTGTATGTAATAGTCTGGGAGGTCACAAGGGGACTCCAGGCTAACATCTAGGAAACTAAATGCCTTCCTTTCAGTGGCTTCAGTCAATGTTCATGAGTCCACCATCAGGAGAACATTGAACGTCAATGGTGTGTATGGTGTTTGTAACAGAATTTGCAAAGAGAAAGCCACTACTTTCCAAAAAGAACATCAATGCCATCTACAGTTTGCTCAAGACCACATGGATAGCCAGAAGGCAGCTGGAAAATGTTCTATGGACGGATGAGAACGAAATAAAACTTTTCGGCTTGAATGAGAAGCGTTTTGTTTGGCGATGAGCAAACACTGCATTCCAACATTAGAACCTCATCCCATCTGTGAAACATTGTGGTGATAGTATCATAGTTCGGGCCTGCTTTTGCTGCGTCTAGACCTGGACAGCTTACAAACACTGATGGAGCTTTTGAGTTCTGAGTTGTACCAGCATATTCTACAGGAAAATGTCAAGGTATCTATCCATGACCTGGAGCTCAACAGAAAGCTTGTTATGAAAAAAGACCACAACAACAAACACACAAGTTGTTCTGACAAAGGAAGGTTAGAGTAAAAGAAAGTTCATGTTTTGTAATGGCTGAGTCAAAGTCCTGATGTTAATTCTAGAGAAATAATGTGGAAGGACCTGAAGCAAGCAGTTCATGGCAGTAAGCCTCTGTTGTGTAAGGACGAATTGACTAAAATTCATCCAAACTAATATGCAGGGTTACCAGAAATGTTTTGTTGAATTTATTGTTATGAAAGATGATCACACTAGTTATCTAAAGCAAGGGTTCACATCCTTTTGTCTCACAGAAATAGGAACGATAGAAGAAGATGTAATAATTTTCCTCAATAAATACAATACATTTACAATAATACATTTAATGTTTTTTGTTTTGTTTGTTTAATTGGGTTCCCTTTATCTAGTTTTAGGACGTGTAAAAACTCTTCAGGTCATTTTTATGTAGAAATAGAAAAAATTGTAAAGTGTTCACAAACTTTGAAGTAGCACTGTATAAAACAAGTATATACCATGCTTAAAAACATTGATATAATATTTCTGTAATATTACGTATACGTTTCCCCAGACTTGCTAAATCCCTTTAAAAACAATAGAGGAATATTCGCTTTTTTTTTGGTTATCAAGTTTTATGCAGGAAACAAAACTATTTACAGTTTTATCAGACTGTTTTAATCAGTAACATCAATGCAAATATACAGTATGTAGCAATTCTTGTGAAGTAGAGAGCCATAACTGGTTCATGGGCTTGCATGACAAATTGTGTCTCACTCAGGGTGTGAACTATGCCATGTCTTTCAAGGGAACTCACTTTTGTATCACGATGGGTCATTTTGTTTTGATTTCCGAGTAAGCTTCCTTGTTTTTTCTTAGCCATATCTGCATGCTGATTACAAAAGAGGAATGAGTAATGGTAGTTTGGAGATGTGTGAATTAGTAATGGAAAAACCCTCATGTATGACTCATACATCAACAATGGCTTGATCTTATCCATGATCTATGATGAAGAAGATTCAGAAAAAATAGAACTGTATGGCAAGAGTAGTATCGTCAATATTACAGAGACCCCCCTAAAATTTTACAAATCATGCTTTCAGGAGAATTAATGTGCTATTAAGAAGAGCCAAACTTCCCCTTGATCCCTTGTAGTTTGCACCCTGCATTTACCCATACCTATACCCTAACCCATACATATACCTATACCTATACCCTAACCCATCCCTATAACCTAACCCATACCTATACCTATACCTATACTTATACCTATACCCTAACCCATACCTATACCTATACCCATACCCAGTGTTGGGTGTAACGCGTTACTGTAATCACATTACATTTACCTGTAACGCAATAATGTAACATGTTACAGTGTCTACAGTCAATCATCACATTACAGTTACTAAACAAAGAAATGTGGCATTACTTGCTTTACATACGTTCTTCAATTATTATGTATAAATTGGGCGGATAAAGAAAATTTCAAAGGAGCTTTTCATGCACGCTTGCGGCACAACATGCTAACATAAAGCTAATAATGAAACACTTAAGGACACACAGTGATGCTCAAACTGAGAGTATGCAGACCCCAACCAAGCAGCCACAGCTTGTGCATTGCTCATTAATCTCCGTCTTTCAGAAACAAATTCAGCAAAGTAATGATAATAGTGAACAGATGGCAGTCATTAGACAGGAAAACTGTGGTTAGCTATCTGGACCGGTGTTTTGTGTTGTGCACCCGTGTAGAGTCTGTTCAGCCTGGTCAGTCTTGTGCTGACTCCGAGTAGAAACAGGTTGTCTATATTATTTTGAGGCAGTTATTATGTGTACAACATGGTGTTATGATGGTCAAGACTCCTATTATTTTATCTGTTGATATATTATTTTTACATGACATCACCGGCGTGGCGTGGAGTAACGCTAAAGTAATGTAACTAGTAGTGTGATTACTTTCCACAGGAAGTAATGAAGTAACGTAACACATTATTTTTTTAAAAGGTAATGAGTAATGTGGAATACATCACATTTTTTGAGTAACTTCCCCAACTCTGCCCATACCCATATCTATACTCATATCCATACCCAAACCCATACCCAGACCTATACATATATCCATACTCATACCCATACCCATACCCATATCCATACCCATACCATACCTATACATATACCCATAGTCATACCCATACCCATACCCATATCCATACCCATACCCATACCCATATCTATACCTATAGGTCTAGTGATACTTCCTTTTGTGTTTTTGCTCTTCAGTTGAATCATAAGTGTTCAGCCTTCAAATATGTAAACACAAAGGAACAGATTCAGAGATGACTAGTAAAATGTCACAGGTACTGTAACTTGTAGATTTCTTGAACTCCAAATTACTGCAATCACCAGTGCTACTAAAGGAAGTAAACAACAACATTATCAACCTTCCAGCCTGTGCAATTAAAAAAATACACATGTTGTATTATTAACTACCAAACTAGTAAAATGCTTATTAAAAAGATTCACATGAGACACAAAAAGAAAATCGAAAAGCCATTCAAATAGCAGGAAATGATTTTCACATTTAATTACCACTGTTCAATCATTAAAAACACAGTTTGAGCCAGATGAGAAATCAGGAGCTGTGTTAAGTATTGCCACAAATGTCTACAATTAATCTTCATTCCAGTGTTATAGGTTTATTGGTATTGTCTGTCAAAATGCAGTCATAGCAAGGACACATTGAAACCCTCACATATCCGCATTGTTCTGAGCCATTCTTTCAGTCAATGTTACATTTGTGGCCTTACTTGTTACTGCACAGCAGCGGTTAAATAAGTTGCTGTACTTACATTCCACTTGCAGAAGAAAGAAACAGAGAGAGTGAGAGAGAGAGAGAGAGAGAGAGAGAGAGAGAGAGAGAGAGAGAGAGAGAGAGAGAGAGAGAGAGAGAGAGAGGCACAGGAACAATGATTCATCTGTGTCCTCCGCTGCTGTCTGGAAAAACCTCACATGTCTCGCTCCAAGTGGACAAATTGCTACAGCAGGTGTGTGTGTGCTTCCAAACATGTTGGCCGTATTAAGGGCAATACTTCTTAATAGTAGGCAAGGGTCTGTTCATTCACCCCAACTAGCAGTTCACACACCTTTACTTCAAACTGCTGGGGCTTGTTCGTCAGAAAAATTGAATACATCACTGTCTTCTGAAAGTATCCCGGTATAGCTTCCAATACATCAGTGTGTAGTGAGGTTACACTATGTATTGATGCATTACACTAGGGAGGATATAACATGAGATGATTGTAATAATGACTTTAATATTACCAAGCTCACTTTCCATATGCTACATGCCATTTCAGAGGTGTTCTCATCATTAAAATTCACTAAGTCAGTAGCTTGAAGTAGCATTGTAGTTCCATCAGCATCTGCTGGAGAAGCGGCACCCATTAAAATCAGTCAACATCAGTTACAGGTCTGGGTCAGGATATGCACCACGGTCTGCCTATTAGTGACCTCTGATATATGCTTTTCCTTCCTTTAAGGCAGCAACTGGTTTCCATTCACTTCTGTACAGTGTGAAAATGTGTAGAAAGTAGACTTTTTGAACTTGCTTGAGCAGTATAATTGAATACAATTTTAATTTGTATCCATGTTCCTTTCCTATGAAGTTTTCAACCGGGTCTCTTCTTATCACCTGTGATAGAGGGAACAATGGAGGAGTTACGCATGAGTTTACATAGAGATTGCATGGCAACTCGCCACAGGCCGCTTTTCCCTGCTCTTCGGTGCCTGATAAGCAGCCTGTAGTCCGATATACTGTGGTCTGTTGGTAAGGTAGTCTTTAATCTAGACCACCAGATCCTGGTCCACCTGCATCACAAAGAGCTTCTCAGCTCAACTGGAGTGGCTGAGAAGTGTTGAAAGCAGGTCAATCATCCTCCATTCTCCACATCAATGAAAGCCTGGTACGCAAACTGTAGCAGGTCCAGGCGTGCACCAGGGGCCCGAGGTGCTGTGGAACCAGTCCTCTCAAAGGGTTTCATGAGGTGTGACGTTAGTGCCACAGGCCTGAAGTCGCTGAGAATGCTGGAGCGTCCTTTCTTGGGACTGTGAGTAATGTCTTCCGGCTTTTGGGCGCCTTATTCAGCCTCAGAGAGAGGTCAACAAGATACATAAAACACTGGCATGTTCATACTCATTTTGTAAACTAGGCTGGCTTGTAAATTTCCCATCAATGTGCTGTTTTTGTTGCCATTTTCAGCACCTCATCTACTTGTTTTATGTTAAAGAATGCACTTAGAAGAACGTTTCATCCATTACATGGCATTGTTTGACTCTGAAACATGGAATGTAGAGTTATCTACTTTTGCCCAGAACAAAATAAAGTTAAATAAAGTTTAATGTCAGTTATTTGTATTTTGCTATTTTACTCAATCAAAACAATCATACTGTAGTTTAATTGGTATTACCAGGAATGCACAATAAAAAACATGATTTATGAGTTTTTACAAATGAACACTAAAAGTATAATCCAATATGTGTCGGGAACAATGGGCTGCTCATGTGTTGGTTTGTATAGGCAAGTTTGGTACTAAAATGAATGTGACAGCTTGGACTAACAACAGCTAAGAACAGCTAACAACATCAGCGTTGAACATCAGAGCCATATGACCTACTGAACAGTGACGTGATCATTTAGTTTATGAGTGGTCTTTAAACCATTGAACTGAACTGACGTGATTCAAATCAGCAAAGTGATTTCTGATTTCCACATCAAGTGTTTACTTTGTGTCTTGGCTCCAAACACACACACTGACCACCTAGAGGCGTGAAGGCTAGAGGAGCATTCCTGATGTATCATAAGAAAAAAAAGGGGAAAAAACTGATTTGAAATTTACTTAGACAGACTTTTATTGTTTCAGCTGGACTTTAAACACAGCCTGATTTGAAAAGTCTGCACTGAATTACTTAATAATAACAATCTAATGTTGACAAAAATCAACACAGACTTGACTTCCTTCCCTGCGACAAATTACACAACTTCAGCAAGTTTCCAGAATATAATGATAGATTCTTATATTGTAAATGAATGGAGAACAATGACTGCCTGAAACGATACACAATACATTCAAATCTCCAAAACACAGCAAAATATGAGTTGATACTTTCAAAACCACTGTCATGGTCTCAAATAAACAAGAAATTCTTTATTTTGTGTCTCATTAGAAGACAACGAACACAAGATTCCAGTGTTCAGTATTTATTGTTGCCAACTTAACTCTTACATATTTTTCATATTCTGACTCATAATTAGTCTCTACACCAATTCAAAGTCATAAATTCCCCATCAGTCATTAATACATGTTTGATTCATCTTTTGGAAAAAAAGACATTCACAATCACTATTTTATGGTCCAATAGAATGTTTTAAAGAATATGATGAATACAATATGACAAGTTTCAAAGCTGATTTCTTTCTTAATAAACACAGGTCAAATTTGTATATTTGCATATGTAAAAATGTGTATCAGCCATACAAAAAAACCCTGTAAACTGTGGGTCACATTAGGAAAAGCTTGCCTAAAAGAAATGTGTATACGGTGTTTTTACAGCTCTCAAATGTAAAAATAGGTCAAATTTTAGCCTGAACAGTATGTAAGGGTTAAATCCAATGCTGGTATTTGCCTTCAGAAAGCCATACTGGTCAACCAATACCTTTAGATGATTAGATTTGGTTTGGTTTACTTTAGTTTTTTATGTTATGACACTGAATGCAGACAAACTTTACACTGAATATTTAGAGAACTACTACAGCTGAGAAAAGCAATAAACTGTTGAGTGTGGTTTTAAAGTGAGTAGCAGGAGATTCTTCAGCATACAGCAACAGGTTTTCCATAGTGACAGGCCTCTGCTGCACCACCGCGCCTCCCCTCTGGTTGACGGGCCTCATCAAGCCCTGTAATTCACCATCATTCACTATTCACTGTTGCCTGCTAGATAACTGTGTCATTAGGTGATAGGTTGTCCATAGTTCCTGGACATGGGCAGACTGCAACAATGTCAACAAAAGGCTGTTTCTGCACACAAGCGTAATTCACTCAGGACATGTTGTCCTCATAACCGCTTGGTCTCCGAGGACGTCGAAACAGAGAGGGTCATGTTTCATATTAACAGAATCAAGAGCCGCACATGGACAAAAAACCAATCTCACCCGCTGTGATGCCTGCATGGGCTTTATTTCATCTCAGAGAACTATTTTATCTTGCTTCCTGTTTTTATCTCCTCGTGAAACTGACACCTGCTCACATACACACACATACACACACACACTCACACACACACACACACACACACACACACACACACATTGGCAGCAGATCCGAATGAAGTGCCTAAATATGGTGAACAAAAGGTCTGCAGGGGGAGTGAAAGGAGAAGCGGAACAAAAAACAAATAAGTAATGAAATTATAACAATACAGAGAGAGGGGGGGAGATAGAGAGACAGAGAAAGAGAGAGAGAGAGAAAGAGAAAGAGAGAGAGAGAGAGAGAGAGAGAGAGAGAGAGAGAGTAGGGTTGCCACAATGGTGAGGAACAATCGCGCCGCGTCAATGGAAAAAGAGAGGGAGGGGGGGTGGAGAGGGCTATCTGGACAATAGAGCCGGTGACAGGAGCACAATGGCTGCAGTGTTTTCAATTAGACATTATCTCATAGACAGAGTGGCAGGTCTCATTGTGCGAGGGGGCTATTTCAGGGTTGCCTTTGTGTGGGGCAGTGCCATACTCCCCCCACCCCTCCTCGATCCTCAACTCCCTGAATCCCCCCCACACACCCACCACCTCCCTCTCCGCCCCACACTCCCTCGCCCCCGCAGAGGCCCTGTTATCTTGTGTGCGGCTGTGTATGTGTGTGTGTGTGTGTGTCCATGGACAGACCTTTTATGTTGCTTGTTATTTGCTTTCCAACAGCGGAGGGCAAAGTGTAGCCGGCTATGTGGGCCTGAGCTGCACAGGGATGGATTGAGAGGGGGTGGGGGTGTTAACTGGGAGTGGGGAAGGTGATGGGCGTTGGAGGCATCTGACCCATCCAGCTGACCTGTGATGTTCAAACTCACCGTTGCATCGTGTTGGTATTTTTTCCCTATGCCGATCCGAGCACCCTTACACATTTTTTTTTCCGTAGAATACTGTGCATATCGTTATCGACTCAATCAGGTCATTGTGGTCTCCGTATCTCTATAGGGTAATGTTTGCGAAAAAAGCGACTCTCGCCTTCGGCTTGACATGCTTCCGCTGCGTTGTTTTGCTTTGCATTGAGCGGATGAGGTGTTTCGGAAAAGAGGGCGCTGCGGTGTGCTGTCTTCTCAGAAATAATGCGAAACTTTGTTTATCGGCGAGGAGCATCTGCAACATGTTGACACGCTCACAAAAGCGGTTGTTTCAACAAGTCTCATTCAACCGCCCTCTGTGCGGTTTGCTATGGGTCAGGAGTGAGCGAGTGTTACATTGCCTCTTTTTTTTTTTTTTTTTTTGCACATCGGTGAAAAAAACGCCTTGTTCTCATCTAAATGCACACATAAGCAGATCTGTGCTATCGCTGTGATATTGTGTCAGCTAAGCAGAATAATCTTATGAGGTTTTTATAGTGTTGGTGTTTATCTCAGTGTTGTCAGGAAGTCAGGGGCCCTCCCCCTTGTGTGCATGGTACATTCCATATTTAGGCTGGATGCCATGGGTCACATTGCTGCAGGTGAAGAGGTTTGCTGTAAAATGATACTAATAGCTTGGAGATATGTTGTTTTTGTGTAAATTAACTGCACTCCCTACAGCACTAAGCAACAACCCTGTACCATTTTAAACTCATGATGAAGTATAATTAGAAGAAATATTTGGTCTCCATACACATTTTTATGTTTTCTCATGGGTTAACTCTTGACAATAATTTATATAAGAGGGCATTCTTGGCTGGTTTTTAACAAAGAAGCTTTACCAATTGTAAATTGATTGTTTACCAGTCAATGTCGCTATTTGCAACCTAGACTCATGATTGCAGTGTTTGATTCGTATTAAAGTACAAGCTAGAACTCCACCAGCTGTTTTATCATTGTTGTTTTTAATAGTTTTATTATGAAATATAGTTTTTTGACTATGTTTTATATTGTGAGTATTTGTGTCATTTTGGTTATCAGTGTTTGATTAGGATAGCAGCCTGGTCATTTCATTTATTTTATGAATCAGTGAACTGAACCATTGAACCTGTCTTGCTTGGTAATAAGTCCAGTTTGTCACAGTCCATCAAAAAAAAGGTTCCCGCTGACATTTTAGGATCCACGTTTGACTTATTATCACAATATTAAAACAGTACATGTGAACAGAGGAGGTGGAAATTTATTTAATGACTTTTTTGTCACGCTAATATTTATCTCTTGAAAGCAGATACGAATCTGTCAGGAAAAAGTTACAGAACATGCAGTACACTGACTGCATATAAATATGTCAATGATATCAGATGAACTCTGTAAAATCTGATCATCGTTCTGAAATCCCCTAAAAAACCACTTAAGATGTAACAAAAGGGCAAAGACTTAAATAGACAAATACCAACAGCTCTGTAACTGATAGCTTTTAGTTTTCATATTAATATTAATCATTTGGACATTTCACTTTTCAAATTGACCGCATAGAGTTTAGTTTTTGATGTATAAGACATAAAGATTTTAATAAATTCTTTAAAAAGTGGGGAAAAAAATCAAAGTTTATGTTGTATTTGCATTTCATCTCTGCATTATTTCTGCATAGTTATCCAGAAAAAAAAGAAGACAAATAACAATTTTTACTTGATTCTTAGAAAAACAAGACTCTTGATCGCTGACAAAAAGAACTGCAGTGCAACACTAATGAATTACAAAGAAATACCACAATCAAGAATGATAAGGTCTAACCCAACAATCACAAGCCTCAGTATACTTCTGTAGTAGTGTTACTTTATGGTATTTTACTTTGAATCTACTTTCAAAACATCCATCATTTAATCAGAGCAAGTGCTTTCAACCAGTCTATATTTGTGTTTGTAGTAAAAATGCTCAGATTAGTTATAACTGAGAGTGACCACTGCTGCTGGAAACAGTGACCCAAAACCTCCCCGCAGCGCTGGCTTTAGGCCTACTTCTCTCCTTCGTCCAGTCTTTCTCATGTCTATTTCCGTGCTCTGAACCAGTTCTCTGACCCAACAAACTCAAGTGTGTCTTTGTGAGGGGTCATTATTTTGGGGGTGGGGTGGGGGGGATGACACGTCTCTCTCAGTGGTTTCCAGCCATCACAGCCAATGAAGGGTGTGCAGTGCAGAGCAGCTCAATGCTTAACTACTGTACTCTGGTTTAATCACAGTTCATCAGTGAAAAGCCTTTTTTTTTAATATATTACCAGTGTTACATCTCTCTAAAGGGTGCAGGATGTTGCATTACGGGTTTCCACATTGTTATATTAAAGCAAACTTAAGATTTTAACAGTCTTGACACTTCTGAACAAGTTCCTGATACCAGATTTCAAATTTCGGAGGTTTAAATCATGGATGACTACGGCCTGCCCAACTTTTATGTCAGTGGACTATTGGCGAAAGTTTTCATCAGTGGTCCATTATTTCAGCATCTATTTAATATTGTAATATCAGCTGGATATCACCATGGACCTACCTGTTGTCAGTCGTTTCGTGTATGTGTGTATCATTGTGTGAGGACCAGATTGAAGTATCAGGTAGTGCTGTGCAGTCAGCAGCCCTCAGATAGAACAGATATCTATCTAATAGCTGAGTGGAGATGGCTGCCGAGTGGCCTGATTCCAATCTCTGAGGGGCAAACTGTGACACAGGAAGACAGTGTGGGTAATTGACTTCAGTTGAGGTCGGGGTTGTTATGACACGTTGCATGTAGATTACGTTGAACTGCTGATACACAACAAGCCTCTAGCAACTGCCACCGCGGCCACAACGGCATGCGGTGATAGTGGAAAAGTAAAAAATGCTAAACATACATTCACATATTTGCTCTAATAACATATTTTCTGTTATTTGTTATGTACCGCATGTGATATTTTTGGTGAATTGTCAGACACTGCAAACAAATATTACAAACTAATATCAGAACTCTTGAGCTTCATATGAGTATGTGTAATGAGCACCATCGCTACATTTTCTAGTGTTTTCTGCGTTTTCAGTGTCTCAAATCTATTTAGATATATCTACATCAACAATGGTGCAGATAGGTAAGAAGTTAAAGGACAAATCAACACAAATGGTTCACCATGAAAACCAAAAAAAGATTAATCAAGATCAACTGTAATCAGATCATAGCACACTGAATTAAAATCAAATTAAATGACTGGTGATTCATTTTGTACACCAACCTGTAACTCTACCATCATACATTTTCACTTCTTTAAATCTATTTATATCACCCCTTTTATATGATGTATCCTTTTATTTGCTGTTGTAATGGCTCAATATCCTCAAGGGAATCATTAAAGTTTCATCCTCTAAACAACCTGGCACACTACTATGGAAACTTCATGAGCACAAATAGAGGTTGAGGCTGTATAATGCACAGCCTGCAAGGATAGGCTGCTACAAACGACAGCTAACAGGGCTGAAGGTGCTGTAGCACAGCCCAGCTTGGCCACATGCAGAACAAACAGAGCAGGCTGGCACCGCTCAGCAAGGCTTGGCCGGGCTTCATCGGCACAGACAAAGGTACACGACCTGAAAGGCAGGAGGGAGAATAAAGCTACGAGACTGTAAAGCTGGCACTGTACCTCCTGCTAAAACAAAAAAAATGGTTTGTATGGGTAAAATGGCGTGTTTGTTGGGGAATGAATGCACTGTGAGGTTTGGTTTCTGCAGAGTGAACAAGTTTGTAGACTGAACAAGTGGAGGCCCCATCATCTAGATTCGGTCTTGAATAACATAAGTGGTTAGGCCTGGTCTTATTCAGGAATTAATCCTCCTGTGGCCTTGCTGCTGTAACTCTAGAGTAAGACTATACATGAGCTTGAAAGTTAGCATAAAAAACTATAGTTTGACATAATATTCTCAACTCAAGGTTGTGTTCCTAGATTTTTTGACAGCTGAGCATTTTCATTCTGCTAATAATGACTGAAATGCGGTTGAAGTCTCAGGAAAAAGCTAGTAAATGGGCCTTGAGTTAGGATTGTTTTGTGAAAGAACAGGTGCTTTTACTGTTGATATACAGTATTTGATATATTTTTTGTTTGATCTTGGATGATTATTGTACCTTTGTTGTATTCATGGGTGTGTTTGTGTGTTCAGACAGAACACAAAACACCTTATTCACCCCAAATGGCCAAAATACCACTGTACAGTATGATTCTGGTTATTTCTAATATTTTCCTTTAGTCTTGGTATTATGTCCGGCATATGTGCAATTTTTTTGCTCAACATTCTTCTTTAACTTATTCTTCTTAACTAATTGTCAACGTTAGCTTACTGGCAACACCTAGTGCACACTTGGGCTAACATTAGCTGCTTTAGCTAAATTGTGCTAACAGGACCGGTATCATAATATTACCAAAATACTGCAATAACAGACAAGAGTCCCAGGCCACCAGTATACTTATTAGAGGGCCTGAATTTAAAGATTGTGACCATAATGACTCATTGAACATAAATACTCACTCAGTGTTATTGACTCAGAGAAGTTGACACTTTTTTGCTGGAGTCAGGGACATTTAGGAGCTAGCTAGCATCTAGCCATGGCAGTTGCTGCTTTTTTAGACATGAAACGTTGAGGGTTAAAGGTGCATTATACTGAATTACATGAAAAATATGATTTTTTTTTAATTCCAGAAATTACTTGGAGCTGATGGTTGTCTCACCTAGCCAGATACTTAACATCTGTAGGACAGAGGGGTGCATTTTAACTAAAAATAAGCTTTCTGTTTAAGTTCAAGCATCGAGGCCATATAATTACACAACTGAAGGAAAACAAGGGTAAGGCTTTATTTTACAGGTGCCTTAATTATATTCACATGTCCTTGAAATCTTATTATAAGTCATTTGCAGGTTTTGACATTTTACTTTATAAATAAAAGAAAAGTGTTATTTTAGTTAGTAATTCGGGATCATATGTAGTGCAAAAAAAATCTTTATAAATTAGATTCAATACATCAGCATATAGGATGTGTAAATCTAATGTAATACGTAATTTAACAGACAAATCTTAACTATGAAAGCTAAGAAAATTTTTGCTTAAAATTGAGCCTAATTAACAACTATGTGCATACCCAAATATAATGAGTTTGTACTTACCAGTTAAACCAACTTTCATCACAATTTCTGTAAAAAGTCTTAATCGACAATTGTTAAATACTTGCAAATTACTCTGACAATGTCCACGAAATTATAGGACCTGTAATATATAACGATAGCTAATTAAGATTTAAGTTTAAATCAAGATCTGGTGAGTTGCAGCCTTTTTATTACGTTAAGGCATTAATAGCACTCACAGGGAAAACGGGGGTCTTGGTTTAATGTTGAAGCACTTAATAAATATTTAACTGAAACCACAAACTTTCACTATAACCTCAACCAAAGTGCTTCTGCTGCCTGAAACTATAACCACATGGGGGTTTCAGGATGCAAAACCCGGTCTCTGCTGTCGAGGTCCTGAGCTTTGTACAACCACCATGTACCCTGACGTCCTCCCTATAACTTCCATGTGGTACATTAATGCAGTGCTTTCACACACAAAAAAGAATGTGTGTGTGTATGTGTGTGGATGAGACCTCTACATAGACGTCACTGGTCGGGCTGTCAGTGGCATTTATGTGACATTTTCTAATCATAGTTGTAATAATACAGCTGCAGTAAATGTGAAGTAGAAAGAATTTGCAAGTTTTTTTAAGCGCTAGTTAATAAATGACTTCATGCTAACTTTTTAGACAACAGTTCTTACATTATCAGGTTTCATCGTCTCTTAGAGTCTAGTGGTTTCTAGACCCAAATGACTTTGTCTGCAGTAAAATTTCACAGTTTTTAACCAGACAAAATAAAATGTCCTATTTAGTGGCCCACAAACCTGCCTAATGTCTTCTATTCCAATTGTAGCAGAATCAAGTAGATGAATTAGATCTTTGGAGACTCTCCAAGCAAATGGGAGAGTAATGAGTATTTGTGGTTCCTTTTAGTACTGTGAAGAGCTGAACACACTTCAGATCATCAGAATAGGAGGTTGCATCTTTTTCATGTTTATCTGAAGTTAGATCCAGTTATAGCATGTGAGTTCCAACAAGTCCTCCGTATTAAACAATGCTGCTATAGTGAAGGTTTTTTGGCCCAAACATGACAGGTTTGGGCTGGTATGGGCAACAACATACATCAAGGATGTATGTTGTTGGGGTTAGGGGTTCTTACAGTAATGGTTGAAAGAAAAAGGTTGACACACAAGTGAAAATGGGAGATTCATCCATCCCTGCCTTCTTCCTCCATCATAATCCATATAGCAGCCAGAGTCAGAGCCAAGTCACAAACATACATTATGGGGCACTCGCTCAAATGACTGATTATTTTTCCTGGGAGGACAGTCTTGGCAGATCAGCAAAGTTCATTTACATCCCCCACAAAATTGGTAGAGCTTAGAGATGTAGTGACTACTTCACTTTAACCCTGCACCATCATATCTTTCCAAACTCTGGCTGCCATCCAGCTCTCTGCTCTATCTGCCAACTTAACCACCATAAGATTGAGAGCCTTCAGCAGATCTGCCCCCCACTTTTGGAACTCCCTCCCACCAGACAATTCTGATGATGCACCCACCTTTAAATCTAACCTGAAAACACACCTATTCCAACATACTGACTATGAAATCACATTCCTGTCAAGTTCTGCAATAATGTTTATCTATTGCACTATTGTATTGACTTAATATTCTACTTCAATGTTTGCTGATGTTGGATGCACTGTTGTTTGTTGTGCGTGTGTCTTGTGTGCAGGGGCGCCACCAAGGATATTGGGCCAACCATGCACAATTGTTGTAACCACACCTCTACCTGTGAAGGCTTGCAACTTTGTTGTAGTTCAGTATTAATTGTACAATATTAACTGACATTGAGCTGTGAAAATATAACACTGTGTTGACATGCATGCAACATTCTGCATACAAATAAAGCGTCTGTTAATAAAAAAATTAACTAATATTCAAAAACTTTTTAGGGTCCCTTTTATTCACGGGCCCTTAGAATGGTCCTAACTTTTCACCCACTTATGGCGCCCCTGCTTGTAAGGTGTCCTTGAGTGCTTTGAAACGTGCCTATAAATAAGATATATTATTAAAAAGATGCATTATTACTTGCACAGTGGCTACCATGGTTTGTCATCAGTGGCCAAATGAAAAAGGAGGATCTAATGATGTTGCTTGTCATCTGACAGTACATAATTTTACATTAATAATATGACACATCGGCAGTGCACACAGCAAAGTTAACCAAAGTTGAATTCAACATGAAAGCAGCACATGATTTAACAATTCAACTGATTTTGTGACTGAGCCTTTGGTCTAAAGACGACGTGACTGCATGTAAGGCTCTGTATGGTGTTGGCACACAGGATATGGTGACTGTCTTCTGGCACATCTGCAGTGCAGTCAGACATGAGGAGGAATACATTGTCAATAGATGTGACTGACTATCATTCCTAACTTCCCCCAGTGCACTGGATCCCATAGTGTTCTGGCAGCTGCAGAACACAGTGTGATAGGTGCAGATTCGCCACATGCAAATATATCCCTTGTAATACATTTACTAGTTAAGAAATAGCCTTTGAAACAATGTTGTTGTCAATGTAGGAAACATCTTTAACGGACACTGCCTCCTCCACAGTTCCCACTGCATCATGGTGCTAAAACTGACAGCTCTGCTCTGTGTAACACTCACACCACAGCCGTGTGTGTGCAGTTCAAATGAAAAATGCTGTGAATTTTAAGTCTTTCTTGCGTGCTTCAGGTGGCCAACTCATCATCCATTGAAAGTTCAGGTTTTAACTGGAACTGCTCATGTGCGTATAACGGCAAAGCCACAAAGCACAGTACAATCATCACATACAAACATGGTGTGAACGCACAGGTGGTTCCAATGCAAATCTTGGTAATTAATTGGCATGAAAATTGAATTGTTACTGGAACTGCACCTCTGCCCCCACACTGGCACAGTTCCCTTTGTCACCAAACAGATGCATGTAAATAATCAACCTGTGTATGAAAATGCGACTTATTTTTGCCTCAAAATCCCATCATGCACCATGAACTGTAATGAGAGACAGAGCCTGTAGTGTTTCTGAGGAAGAATCCAAATTCTTCTTCTTTTTTTCTCATCGTCTTTGAGAAAAGGTCACATCCTGATCACAGTGCAGCTGTCATATATACCAATATGTGCAAATAAGTGCATTTTCATGAATACTGATTGCTTTGTAATTATTCATTTGCTTTTGTGTGGACTGAACAACTTTCTTATTGCCTTTGTTGTTGTGTTTTGTGTTAAAGTGCCTTTTTCTAATAAAGGCAGCTGAACTATTTCAGACATTTTTAATATGAGCACAACAAACATCACAGTAATATTACTGCACAAACCCAATATATATTACCATTGAAATACAGAGGAATATGAATCGGATAGAAATATATTGACAATTCTTAACACTAACATACTGTAAGATGTCCTCAGTCTCATCACTTCTCAGTCTTGAAGAGGTCATAACTACATGTCCAGACTGTGATCTTAGAAAATAAACATGTGGCATGTTTCACACTGTTTTTTGCTGCAAATGTTTTGCTATGAAAGCAATGAATAAATCATGGTTAACTCTTGTTATAAACTTTAAGGTTGACTGGCATAGATATTCCGATATGTTATTAGTATAGCATGTTCTGTTTATTTAAATTGATTCATTTACAATTCATCATTCACACTGTGTGCTCAGTTGCCAACGAGACGGTCTAACATCTGGATCACCTGTATTCGTACAGCTGTGCTATAGGAACTGGCCACCTGGCACAGATAAGATAATAATACAGTTGAATTTTATACTCGAGGACTTTTCATAACAGCGTTTTAAAGTGAGAACAAAACACAAATAGATGAAAGATTATATTATAATATAGTAATATATATAATATAGTGAAAAACCCACAGTCCAGCAGTCTCACTTAGACAAATCAGCCGAGTTCATAGGTAGTGTTGGGTTGAAGCAAGCTGGAGCTATAACACCACCAAGGAAACTCCATACATTTGACAGACCCAGCCTGATGTCTTCTATTCTTCACTCCTGATCTCCATGGCAACCTTCTATGCACTGGAGCCACCTGGACAAGTTCAGGTTGCACATCTCACTTTAAAGGAGCCCTGCAGATGTTTTTTTTTTTTGTTTTTTTTTGTAAAGACACAAAGGTTAAGTTTACATTGAGTGTTGCATTGTGTGTAATATAGAGATCTAACAAACTAGTTTAATGCATATTCTTCCTCATAAAACATATGCATTTATTTTATTTACATTGTTAACATACAATCATGTTTACTAGATTTCAGTCTTCTCTTTCCTTACCATTGTCAGTCCATTTCTTCATGTCTCGGTGTACTATTACCTCTAGATCATTGGTATAGTGTGAAATCTTTGGTGGGACTGTGTATCATATCACTACTGTTGACCTGTCCTTGGGACCCACTGTAAAAAAAAACTGCACAGGATACCTTTAAGTTAACTGTTGGTCAGTTTGTTTGGGTACACTAGCTGTGTGATAAAAATGACTGAAGAATGAGTATCTTACAAAATAGTTTAAAATTCCTTTGTACTGCAGCTCAGTGAAAACAGAGTGCCAGATAACACACAGAGGGAATTTGACAGTACAAACTAAGCTTCTGTGTTTTGGTTTTATCCTCCATCTCATCCTAGAGTCCCACAAGCAAAGGATCACTTCAGGGCCAGTACGGACAGAAGGATTAACTTTTAACAGGAGTATTGCATTCAAATAGAGTTGACCCACAATTTTTCAAGTCTGTCTTTAAAACAATGGTCAGGCACCCAAATGATCTTGCTGTAATTATTCCTCCTGGTCATACTGACCATTAGAAGACCCCTTCATAATGTGCTTACAGTGGAAGTTGATCTGAAGCTAATATGAAGCTTCAGCTGTCCAAATGAGTCAAATCTAGTCTTCTATGTTTCAATATTACAGACAACTCTACAACCCTTCTCTACTGGGACAACCAAATGACTCCAATTCCTTTTGGACGGAAAGTGTGGAAAAACTTGACATCATTCTTCTGGTAACACTTGTTGACTTCCTGCTTATTCACAGAATGTGTTTGTTTGTTCACCCTCTGGTGTTTTAGAGAATATTGAAGAACACACTTAGCATAAACGCCTCTGTGCAAGCGTGTAGTTTATACGCAATCTGCGGAGGTCATTGCCACGGTGTCTTACATCAGTATTTAAATAAAGCTTTACACTGACAGCACATTTGGAGACAATCTTCTAATGGTCAGTATGAACAGGAGGAATGATTACAGTAAGAAAAACATATTTCAGTCATTTGGGCTCCTGACTGATGTTTTAAGAAACACTTGAAACATTGCGTACCTGTCCTTTAAGTTCAGTTAAATGCTTTGTACTACCGGTAGACATTGAAAAATTCATATTTCTTAGCTTTAAACAAGAGTTGCACAGCTCTTATGTTCTACACAGCAGAACATAACCACCATAGCTGCCACAGAAATAGCAGAAGTTAAGTGAATGAAAAACATAACAAACAAATAATAATAATCAAAACACTGTGTTGCTGGCTGGCAGGCTGAAGGTAGTTATTCAGGAAGATGGTTTCTCTCCATTGTTCAGATGCATTGTCACATGCACAATAGTGAACGTTTTTGAGAATAGGTGATACAAACAACACAACTATGTTTTAGTTTGCAAAGCAGCCAATAAATGGTATTGTGCTCTGCAACTCTTTATACCATTAACAAAATCACATAATGACTAAAATCATGTAGTGGTGCCACACACTGAAAATGAAAGTAAGATGTTATTTTAACTATATACAAGGTGTTCAGGGGATGGCAAGTGGTCCTAGATTTGAAGCTGCAACCTGAGCATGATAAGTGGAAGAGAAAGTGGATGGAAGGACATTTTAAAGATGTTTATTTCTCCATATCTGGCCTGATTACGTGACAGTTGTGTATGCACAATTGTTGCCCTGATTTCATGTGATCTTTTCTTTGAAGGCCTCCTACGGTGCTTCCACCTCGCATTCACACACCCCTGCGTCTCACAGCTGCATTTCCTACTCACTCCACTTCCTTTTTTTGTTGTTGTTTACCATAATATAATTTTCCACCTTTGTTCCGATCCATTGTTGGAAACAAAAGGCTTATAGTTTGGAGGAACAGTGACATTGTATTTGCAAAATGGTAAATGTATGCTGGAAATTGAATTGTGGTTTTAGTCAGTCTATACCTGCAGTCATAGAGAGAGAAAGGAAAATAAAATGAGTAAAAACCTTCAGGCTCTTTGTTGAGCTGTCATTTACATCAGGCCAGGTCACACCTACTGTCACATTCTCCCAATCGAACACCTCGGATCAGACGTCTGCTGTGATCTCAGGTGTTCATGGCCTCAGTAAGTGTGACCCGGACATGACAGGTGAAAACAAAATCCTGCTTACTTTAGTGAAGTAGTTGAAGCGCAGTACTACGTTCTAATATGATACTGTAACACTGTTTGGTTACTGTGTCACCTCCACACACACCTCCACAGCTGCATATTTCCTCCTCTCTTTGTTTCCATTTAATGCCAAATACCACCAGGTGAAATCTACACCTGGTGTCTGGACTTGTAAAATATTTAGCAAATCATTTTTTTCCCCTCAAGGCTCCATTTACACTTATTATCATGTAAGATGCTTTCAGTTACATTCAGCCACATGTATACATCTCTATTGGCTAGATCACAAGTCTGACTCTTGGTTTTGTTGATGATCTGTCTTGGTTTTCTCAGGCTATGTGAAAAAAGGGGGTCTGCTCTCCTCTGATATGATTATCATACAGCGACAAATCCTCAGTTTTGGCCTCTCTGGTTCTCTCCGATCCCTCAAAGATACGGAAGCACCAACAATAAGACTTCGCCTCTGAGAACAAACCCAGTGAATTGCAGTGATTTAACTCAAATAAAATCATTTCAGTTTAAAATTTCACTTTCATTCGATTGGACCCTTAGACTGCAGCTTCTAGTGAATCTGAACAATGGATAAATCAGTAAATGTGTAGTGCTTCACTCCTGAATTCAACATAGATGCATTCTGAACTTGCCTAAGCTCTTTATTTATTTCTTACTGGCTTCCTCTCCATAGCAACAGCTGCTGAGGCTCATGGGTACTGTAGTATTTACAGTAATTTTCTAAACTGAAGTAAAGGAAAACATGTCCTTTCTTTACACCAGAGTGAACATTTGTTGTTACTATGTCATGTCTCTATGTTGAGGACCATTGAGATTATAATTGAAAGAAAACTCTTCAATATTTACATGCTGAAATGTTTTCAATCACTTAAAAAAACACTTTAGCATCTTTCAACTGCTCAGAAAAACCTTTGTGGTTCTTTGGAGATGGGTTTGGAGGGCTCAGGTTGAACCAGTTTACACTTGTCTTTATAAACCTCTGTGTGGAAGTAGTTATCACATATCGTCGCTGTTGGGCAGAAAAACCTCATATCTCCATTTGTCATTAGTTTATAAGGTAGAGGTTTCTGGCACAAATTCACCTACTTCTGAGGTGCATGAAGAAGGGAAAAAAATCTGAAGAAAGTCAAAGTTTCAGTAACACTTGTAGTATAGAAAACTTTATTAATAGACCAACGCATTTCGTCTTGCAGCCTTCCTCAGGGTCATTGTGTTTTTTATAAATCAATGGTATTGGTTACTCTTTATGTCTGTGTGCGGGTTTTAACCATAGACTGTATAAAAGAAATGGACGTAACATCTGTGACGTCACCATTGGTTTGTGGACTGCTGCTCGGAAGCCAATAGTTTCAAATCTAGGCAGCGCCATCTTGAAAATTTCAGGTGCATGCTGGGAAAAATAAAAACACGGATTCTACTTATATGGGCATGAGGCGGGGCCATGGGGCGGAGTGGGGAGGTTGCGATAGGTTGCGAGGGCTGGATCTCGAGGACATTGGGCAATCAACCTTTCAATCAGCACGTAGCCATGCCCTAATGCATACCCTGCTTTATCATCACATATAAAATCAGGGAGGCCAAAATTTCACAAATGAACATCATACTGCATTGAAGAAGGCTTTAAACTAGCGGTTGAGACCATAAACACATTTTGAAAACGTTTACTGAGGTTATAAATCAAGTGAGAAGTTGGTGAATTCTCCATTGACTTGTATTGAGATGGAAGTCCTTTTGACACCAAAGCGGTCGCCCCCTGGTGGCCTTTTGATAGAATGCAGTTCTAAGTTACTTCCGTGTTGGCCTCATTTCAGAGGACTGGAACTCCCTGCCTGGTTTTAACAAACATTTAACCTTGTGACGAGATCTCGTTACTCCATCGGATCCACTGGATTGGTTTTGGACATACAGGGTTTGTGTCTGACAGTGACGATATGGTGCCAAACTGCAAATCTAGCATGGGTCATAATGAGTGGGGCAGATACTGCAATTATTTATAGGAACCTTTCAAAACACTCAAGAACACCTTTACAACAAACACACAAAAAAGTGCCCAAAAAGTGATTGGTAACCCTAACCCTAACCCTTAGCTCCATCTTCAAGAGAAAAATGGTTAAGATCAAGTTTAAACTAAATGTATCACTGCTGTTAGTTGCATGCACACTTTATTCATTCAGATTTCGGGAATGTGATCTATCTATGTGCCCACGCAATTAATTAGAACAGCTATGTGACATGCATGGTACCTTCGTCTCGCTCAACAGCTACCTTCCAGAACCAACTTATTCAGTGATATCTACACTTCATTAGCAAGGACCACACCAACAACGATTAATCGATTTATTAAGATAAACGATTCATGAGTATAGTTCTTCTGTTTGCTGACTGAGTTGGTGGGAGGCTTATAGGAAGGCCACTGTAGTACTCGGGCAGCGCGGACCCTCTGTCCTATAAAGGACAGGGAAAAACAGGAAAAGTGAAATGGGGTGAGGTGTGGGATTAATGTGGAAAACGAGAGGTGAAGTGGAGGAGAGTGGTGGTATATAAGAATGGCTGGAGATGGAGCAGTTATGGTGTGGTCCTGCTCCTGACCTTCACCTCTGTCCAATAAGGTTCAGTTTTTTAAGAGTTTGTATTAAAAAAAACTGTACGTAGAAGTCCAGTGAAGCCGCCATTTTTCAGAAGTGGAGAAATGTACATCCTCATGCAATGACGTTCACCCTCCTGTTGCCCTCAGGTCAAATTCAACCCATTTTTTAAAGAATATTTTTATATGGTTTTATATGAAATGGTTTCAAAACTGTATCTTGACTAAACTTTGATAAATTCCAGTTTGTAATAATTCATCCATTTTCCATACCGCTTATCCTATTTAGAGTTGCAGGGGGGCTTGAGCCAATCTCAGGGCGGGTTTGAACCCAGAACTCTCTTGCTGTGAGTCAACACTGCAACACTGTACATGTAATTTTATCTCAAAATGAGCTATAATATCATTTTAATAAGGCCTAATTGACCATAATTTCCCAGAATAAGTGTAAAATTGGAATCAAGTTGGCTAAAAAGGTATTGGGTAATGATTTACACTTGATGCTTTATTAACAGTTAAAATTGACTTGGGAGGACAATGGGAAGGTTAAGATCGAGGTCATGAGCAGAAAGAATGCAGCCAATAAGCCAGTAATCAGGTTTATGAAAAGGTTTAAAACACCACTCATTTCATTTGGGTTCCTTTATTCTGGCTAAGGTGTGCAGAGCATTCATACTCTGTTTAGTCTTTTAAACGGATCATAATCAGAATATTAGGGCCCATGTACTGTAAATGTAGCTATGGATAAATCTTGTTGGGTTTAGAGTGGTGGCTTTAGTTTTACATCTTCAGAACATCAGTGATTCTTATAAATTCAAGAAGCCTCAACTTCACAACACAGAGAGACAGCATCTAGCTCCATGTACAGCAGTACATGTAAGTGGTGTCTACGCATGTATCTGAGAGACTGAAAAGATGAACTGAAGGGAGAAAAAAAGGGAACATTAGTTTGAAAGTAGAAGAAAGGATAAAAGTAGGGGAGGGGGGGAGAAGGGGGAAAGTGTAAAAGAGAAAAAGAGAGATGGAGAGGGAAGAAGAAAAAAAAGGAGAAGTGTAGAAAAGGGTTTTGTAATCTCGGTATAGTGGTGTTGTGCCGTCTCCATGGCGACAGGCACAAAGGCCTGTGGTTGGCCATTGATGGCTAATTGTATTCTTCACAGCTCTTTTGTTAATTGTTGTCTGCCCAGCTCCCACTTCCTGCTGGGCCACGGCACAAAGCCACGAACAGGAGGGATTAGAAATGGCACATCAGCTCCCCTAATGCACAGCCAACCTCTCTCTACCTTGTTCTCTCCCTCTCTTTCATTCTCTCTCTCCTCCTCTCTTCTTTTCTCCCTCTATCTCTCTCTGTCCCCATTGAGCCGCACCTCCTTTTATCTTCCCCTCGCCGTGTGCACTCCCATGACCTCGCCGATTCTTTTCTTTCCTTTCTTCCCTTTTCTTTCTCTCTTGATATGAGGTCTTCACTTCTTCTCAGTCACATTTTTGTGACGTTCTGTCAGCCTCTTATTCTTCTCTTGCCTCCCTCGCTGCCAGCAGTTATTCACACAGATGCAGATAAGACCGAGCATACTGTACAGCGTGTCCGCACTGATGCAGATACACACGTCCCTTTTTTTTCCATCACTGAGAACTGAGCCGTGTGTGGTGACTGACAACTTTTCATATTTATGGACAAAGTACAGTTCTTCAACTCAGCAGGACCACCTGTCTGTTAGCTGTGACATTCTCCCTCTCCTCCTCTCCACATGCATTCACTTGCTCTGTGCAGCTGATCACACAATACAGACTGTATTATTTACATACTGTATTCCCCTGTTTCTGCTGTATGATAAAGCTGATCAACAGTCTATCAAACCTCCATCAAATCACTATTCTGTACTTGTAGAGAGTTCTCTGACAGTAAAAAAGAGAAAGATCTATTATACTGAAACACAAAACAACTAATCATGGACTCAAAGGAGACAAAACCAAGCAAATACCATCAACAGATGGTTTCAGTAATACGGTATGTAGCATTTTGTCATTACCTACAACCACTATTAGAGAGAGGAGGATGATGGTGAAGAAGAAGAGATTCATAGATGCTCTGAAATGGGTGCTTGGCCTTCCTGGAAAATGGCTCATCTTCACCTTGAGGTGCATCAGTAGCTGTATTGGTCGCATTACCCTTCCGTGACTATTCACTCCATCTTCAGTTCACTTCAATTGAAGCTCATAGAAACAGTGAATTCAAGGATACATTACCTAGTGGGTTTGTGGGTAAAAATTCTACATTTGTTGGACTTCAGCAAATTCGCCCAATCAGCCAACAGAAATGAGTCATTCTTACAAGCTGTCTACAGGACGTGAGCACTCTTCTCTGCATTTATCCCATGTTTCGACTGTGACTTTTTTTGGCACTGTTTCGTCAGCCGAGTGACCAGAATAAACATCAACATTGTATGTTTCTGCAAAACCATGGTTACATTGAATTTGTATGTTTCAGTATATTTAATATGTAGCATATCAACAATTCAAGTGATGTAGTTCATAGGGCTGGGTATCGGTACTCGATCGGTACCCGCGGAAATGAATCGATACCAATTAGAATCGAAACGTTTCCCATCATACCCAATACCTGCAATGGATCCTTTTTACACCCAGAGCTAGAACATATGACTAGTTGTATGGACTTGCTCACAACCAATCAACGCAAGTGTTCTTTGATTTAATGCAACATGTGATTGGCTCGCTACCACAGCAGCTACAACCCGTCTGTGGTAGTGAATCCTTGGTGAATTTGAGTTAGCAGGCTTAGCAGTTCAGCAGCCAAGATGCCACCTAAACACTCTAAAGTGTTTCTACACTACACGCCTGTTACATCAGACAAAAGAAAGTGCACAAAATATGGAAAACGTATAAATGGAAATTTACAGGTGGAGAACTGCACTGTGTTTGCAAAGCAAACTCATTTTTTATGTGTTAAATCTTGAGTGGTGACATTTTATGCAATTTGATACTTCTATTTACATGATACGTATTGAATGAAGTACTCAATTGGTATCGGTATAACTTTAATGGTACTTGGATTGGTGACTCACGAAAATTGCATAAGGTCCTCTCTAGAGCCAGTGTTTGGTTTGTCCATTCTGGGCTACTGTAGAAATACGATGGTGCAACATGGTGGGCTCCATGAAAGAGGACCCACTTATTATGTGGCTATAAAGGGCTCATTCTAAGCCAAGGAAAACATTATTTTTATTTTCAGGTGAAATTTCTGCCAAGTCTGTTCTGCTGGATGCCACTAAATTCTACACACTGCACCTTTAACCTAAATCGTAGTTTATGTTTACTTAACCCTAACCAAGTGGTTTTTGTGTTTAAATGTAGCAAGACTTTAACCGCAGCACTGTCATACCATAAAAACTGAATTGCAATGTAGATATTCAACATATACATGATTTGCAGAAACGTACAATACCAATGTTTTATTTGGGGGACTGGGTTAGTTTCATTGGATGGAACTGAAAAGAATTTAACTAACAAAGTTTTAAAGTTTCCGACCTTTATGCCTTACCTTTAAAATCTGAGGTAATATCAAACTACAGTTTTTCTTTTTACATTTACGATATATCTCCCACTGACCCGAATAGGAAGTACATCACATTTCATGGCACCTTTAAGTATTTTTATGTGTTTTTAGTCTGGACACATGCAGAGTGAGGTTCGGAAAGGCTGTTTAAACCTGAACAACTTTATTATAAAAATCTGTCTCCCAATGCTCCAAAGATTATAATGTTTCCAAAGAAAATATATCTATAAAAATATGTAATGAAAGCAATATAAAAAGATGCACCAGACACCCAGAATCATTTCATTTGATATAATAGTACGGCCATGAAAAATATGGCATAGGGTATGAATGCGTCATTTAGTGTAAGCCTCTGGAAAAAGTACTTATTGTGCTCTATACAATGCTGTACTGTAAGTTTATGGGGAATTTAATAATAATAATAATAATGATAATAAACTTTATTTATAGAGCACCTTTCATACAAGGGATGTAGCAGTGTATAAAGTGCTTTACAGAGAAAAATAAAAATACAATACAATAAAACAAAAATGTAAGGGTATAAATTGAAAGATTAAAAGGTTATTTCAACCAAATAACAAAAAAAGCTGTCTCTACTCATACAGGTAGATTCATTTGGTTTTGAGATATTTGTAGCTCAGATTTTCACAGCAACATCAAGGTGAAAGAGGTCAATTAAACTTTGCTTGTGGTGCTCAAAGCATTCAATGATATTTGAAAAAACTCAAAAGCATCTTGCCTTTCGTGGAAAAAATTGATTACTCCCATCTTTCAAATGTTTTTGTGAAGAGGAGAAGATAATTGGTATTTTTTTGTACCCAAGGTCTCTGAACCGAAACCATTTGACATCTGTGGATTATATGGAGCATTTTTACCTGCAGAGACACTGTTGCAGCACACACATTCAGGTGGTGGCAGATCTGAGAGCTTAATATCTCAAACCTTGACAAATAAAACCAGAACTACTTTGATTGAATTTGGACCTTTTAAGAATTCACTTAAATGTAGTCATTTTTAATCCAGTAATCAACAGAGAGAAAATTAAGGGACTGTCAAAAAATTACTAGGGTGGAGCTAGGTGGGGCTGGACTTCATATTTTACTTTTTTTTTTAAAAGAGTCTTTTAAGCTATTATATTTTCTTTTGATCCCCTTGATTTTATAGAAAACTGCAAAACCTTCCTTACAATTTCTTATAAGAGGAAATGAATCAAAAACTTAAGATGACAAAACAAGAATTCATTGACTAATAAATTGATAAATAATCCCTATATAACCTTACTAATGTCAAACTGACTGAACTACACTAAACTGAACTGAATATTGCTGCAGATATATATTAGGTTGAATATGGACCCCATATGGAGGGAAGATAAGAGCCTGTCAACCAATCAATTGGGATCAATAGCTTGGTCATTTTGTGTGTCAATGTGACAAGGAGCCATTGACAGATTATATTGACTCTCTCTCCCTTGCTTCACTCTTTGTTTTGGTTTTTCCTCTCCTCTCCTCTCACTCTCTTTCTCTCGGTCCTCACCATCACAACCTGGAAATCAGTCCCTCTCCCTTTAAGTGGGAGGTGAGCGGCAGGGCGCTGCGGACGGTGAGTGTTGGAAACCCAGACCAGTTAGATAGAAAGTCACTGGGAGTGTGTGAGTGAGTGAGTGAGAGGAGGGCTGCGCTCTCTTGTCTCCAAAACATTTTTACGCACGGCAGCAGCAGCGTTCCACCTCTCTGTACTGTACTGAACTGTACCGTCCTCCACCAACACACCAACATCCACCTTCGCCACCACCGACCCCGGCTTGTCTCCCTCTCTCTGAAAAGGACCGGAGCAGAAGTACCGCACACCGTACCGAGCACCTTCTGTTCCCCAAAACCACCGCACTTTGCATGCGGTGAGCAATTAAAGCGGGAGAGGAAGAGGAGGAGGACGGAAGTTTTTTTCTTTTTTTTCTCTTCTTGTTTTTTTTTTTTTTTTTTTTGCTTCTTCTTTTTTTCTTCTCGTGGGGAGCTCAGGACGCATCGGGACTGGTGAGTGAAAGCTTGATCACACCTCGGTGTGTCTTGAAATGTTCTTCATGTCAATGTGTACTACAAATGAAACCTAGTGAGATGTTTAGAGAGCTCTGCACTTCATAAGTCTGTGTGTCACGCAACATACGCGTTCAAAACTTTCTCAAAAAAAAGTGCGGAACCGTGCTGTTGCTGAATGTGATCAATCAGCAAACTATCAGCTTTAAAGGCGCAGTTAAAAAAAAATCCACCCAATTTATTTATATACTAACCCTAACCCTATTTCCAACTTCCAAAAACTTCTTTCTTTCTTTCTTTCTTAATTCTTTCTAATTTCTTAATTCAAACTCATCACCCAGTTCATTCTAACTTGGACCACTCAGCTGTATTGCATCTACCCTCTGATTCCTCTCTCTCTCTCTCTCTCTCTCTCTCTCTCTCTCTCTCTCTCTCTCTCTCTCTCTCTCTCTCTCTCTCTCTCTCCCTCTTGTGACATCTTTATTTTTGCCTCTGAATGTGCCAGAAATGAGAAGCTGACAGCGCTCTGCACTGCGCTCCTCTGCACGGGTGGCAGCTTTACACAATTATCTAGTAGTGGGAGATGATGATGATGATGATGATGACGATGATGTCAGTTCTGTTGGCAGATGCAGGCGGATATCAGCAGGTTCACCAAGAATAGGTACAAGTGTCAACATTTTTTTAGTAAAGGCTTCAACACCCGTTCCATTTCTGTTCTCCACAGATGATTTGATAAAGTGGAAATGAATAATGAGTTTTATGGAGTTTCAAAATAAAAAGAAGGTTGTTCAAGTCATAAAAAACCCAACAACAACATCCTGTCAGGTGTCAACAAAGCATAAGGTTTCTCCTGCTGGTGGTTGAGTTGTCCTTTCAGAGCGTCCGGGGGTCCCCGTATGTGAAAGGGGTCAGTGGTCTAATGCGGATCAGTTGTGATGTCTTGGTGTAGACTGGTTTTAGTGTATAAACTGGTCATGAATGTATAGACAGCAGGTCCGGGACCAGTTCAGAGGTGAAGTCTCGGTCCCAGAGCGGAGCACAAAGTGTGTAAAAGCTTGTGGATTTATGTGACACAGCAGGGGGGGGGGGGGGCACACTACAAAATAGGGCTAGAGATTTGCAAGAGTGTGTGTGTGTGTGTTTGTGTGTGTCTGTCTTTACAGTGGCTGGCTGCATACAAAGTTGTCTGTCAGTGGGGAGTCCCTGACCTTTCTTTCCGTCAATCCCCCTTTTCTTTCCTCATTCGCTCTTCGCTCCCATCTTCACACCCCCTACTGCTGCTACCACACATTGTCTTTTCTTTCTTTCTTTCTTTCTTTCTTTCTCGTCCCATCATGCTGTTCTGCAGGATGGAGTTGTAAAATAAAGAGCCTGTCAATACTATTTACCTCTGTCACTCATACACACACACATTGACAGGATAATCTTAAGGAGTGCTTTGGCATTTCACCCTTCACCTCTGCACCCCCCACACCCCCCCCCCCCCCCCTCCCCACTCCCTCCTCTCTTTAGGAGCTTTGTCTATCCAGGTGAATGGGTTCAAGCAGAACGAAAGGTGACCCGGGCGCTCACTCTTTCACTCTTTCACTCTTATTCTCTCGACTTCTCTCTGCCTGCCGGTCAGGCTTTGAGTACTATCATGTCTTACATCACGGCCGTAGAACATACTTGTTTTTGATTGGCTTTTGAGTGCCCATTATAAATCTGGTCAAGTGCAGGTTACCATAGCAACACTACTTCTTTACCTGTCAACAAACAAACCTTACCTTGGGTTAAAAGTATAGAGCAACTAATAATTCAATTTAGTGTTGATCGATTTTTTTTTTTCCATTGATTAAATTTGCAGTGATATTAAATGAAGAAAAGTAGCAAGTCTGAGAAGCTGAGAGTCTAGATATGGCTTTTCTCCAATTAATTGATTGTAATAATAGTTGGCAATTAATTGTCTGTCAATCAAAACCTTTCTTTTTTGACTTTTGTAAGCAGTTATGTCTTAATAACTATAACGCACTCTGTACTGTTCCAATATAGAAAATAATGAACTGCAGTTATTTTCTCATATTGGAACATCCAGTTGTGCATTATTGTTTTTTCTTCTCATCTTACATGCATTAGACTTTAGAATGTGTTGTATTTGTATTATGTGTTTGTGTGTGTGTGTGTGTGCATTGATATGAACGTGTGAGCATATGTGCCAGCGTGCACTATTTCCTATACATTGACGTCTCCATAAGGACAGCAGAGCACACAAAGGTTTCCCCCCCCCCCCCTCATCTCTCCTCCTGACCTCCTATATCCTCTGGACATTGTTCTCTGAATCCTATTGAACCAGGAGTCCATAGAGAAACACCACAATGCAGAATAATGGTGTGTCTGTGTGTTTCTGTGTTTGTGTGTGTGTGTAGTCCTCAGTCTCTCCTTCAGCGCAGTGTGAGGCCAAGCCAATCACACAGAACAATGCTGGGTTTTCGGGGGAGAAACTGTGTGATCTCTTTTAAACATTGTCTGCTTTGGATGAATCAGAAGAAACGTGAATGTTAAAACACTCTGTTGGTCGGCCGACTGATAAACACACTGATGTCGGACAGTTTAATGCACATGCCATGTCTCTGATTGATGCGTTACCATGGAGTCTCACAGCTGTGGTAGTGAAACTTCAGACTGGTCAGTGTCAACACTTTTCATCCTTTATCTCAGGCGTTTGATTCACCAATTGAACACATGGCTGGAATCATATTGTGTTGATATAATGTTATCATTCTACAAATTATAGAGACCAAATGAATGATTGACCAAATGGGTAAATAGCAAATTGACTCATTTTACACATATGAATTGACTCGGGTGGAGCACACTTCATTGCTTCCAGTATTAGTTTGATTAGTTTTTAGAGCTGCAACAATTAATTGACCTGCTGATTGATTTCTGATCAATTTTAATACTTCATAAAACATTTTTTCAAGAGAAAAAATTCCAAACATTTGCTTGTTCTGTCCTCTATTTTCTCAGTTTGCGTAATGTGAATATCTTTGGGTTTTGATCTGTTGCTCAGATGAAACCTTTAATTACAAAAATAACTGATGAATTAACTGATAATAAAATAAAATGACTGTTAGTTGCTCCTCTAATTATAATATGATTTTGTATGCATTTGCTATATTGCAATGTACCATATATATTAACCCTTACATAGAGTTTGGGTCAAATTTTACCTGTTTTGACATTTGACAGGTTGTAATGACACCCCAAATGTCTTTTAACCTGAAATTTAAAAGGTAAATGAATAGTTAAGTTTTAATAAGATAGGAGTTATGAGGATGAGGATGATGTAGCAGTGAAGACTGATTGGTCTAATGGTTATAAAGTTCTTTTCATTTTCACTTTACATAAAATATATTTCCATCATTATTGCTATCTTATATTTTCATGTCATAGGTAAAATAGGACATGATATTGTGTGATAGTAGCTGCTTTTTAAAAAATACACTCTCTCTGCTCTCTGAAACATTAATCAAGGTTTAATCACACATTTATTGATCAGTCAGATCGACTATTGATGCTTTCTAAACACATCTGTGGTTCAAAATTTGGTTAAAATATGTAAATTTTTTAAATATTGTGACAATGATTTCAACTATAGGACCCAAAAATAATCAGGTAATAAATAAATAAATTCTCATTCCCCCGAATTAAAAACCCTGTATTGATGAATTAACTTGACCTGCAGATCAGTATTTAACACTATTCACATCCCTGTTTTGTGTCATCATATTAATGAAATATCTGTTTCTGTTGTCTTAACATGAATCTTGGTGTTGTTACTTTTACTTTTCACACATTATTTAGTTTTTAAAGCCCAAATTAAAAAAACAAAAGAATCCTGTGGCGTCTCCAGTAGATAACAGGAGCGCTGTTAACTAGAAAAAAAACCCCATCAGACCACCAATCTGACTGTTGTAGAACTGGTAGATTGGTAGATTATTATATCAACACAAAATCAATCGGCAACTATTTTAATAAACCTTTTCAGCAAAAATGCTCAATTTTTCCAGCTTTGCAAATATGAGGATCTTTTCTGCTTTTCTTTGTCTTATATGATCGTAAACTGCAAATCTTTGTTGTTTGGCCTGTTGGTTAGACAAAACAAGAAATTAGAAGAAATATGTCGCCTTTAATTATGGGACATTTTTTCACCATTCTCTCTCAATTGACTGAAAAAACAATTGAGAAATAAAGCAAATAACTAGATGATGGTGCATTGCTTAGAGATGCTGCTATTGTTGAGTTGCGATCAGTTTGATGCAAATAATAGTTTCTGTCCGTAATGAATTGATGTTTGTATTCAGGCAGCATAGATGATACAGGTGCTTTTCTCTCTCTCTCTATCCTGTAACTTAAAGAGTAGATAAAGTGAGATTATTCTGGTTAATTCTTCACTGAGTCCCTATCACACTCTGCGCCTCACACTGTCCTCTTTTGCATTATATAACAGCCTATTCTCCTCATGTAAAGCTATTATAACCTGCGGACATGTAGTCTTTAACAAGTCTGTACATCAGTATCACACAGATAAACAGCAGTAAGAGCTAAGAGGAGACATTTGTGGTCAGTTTGAAAGTGTCAAAATACACCTCATCTTCATTTTTTTTTTTAAATCTTGAAGAATGAGAGAGTGTTAATTATAAGGAGGAATATTAAAAATGTCAGGACAAGCTGCTAGAATTAGTCTCTTTTTGTCTTCATGAAGGAAACACAAAGGTGGAAGTGTTCTTTGAGACACTTTCCACCTGTTGCCTTGGTAGAGGAAGAAAAAACAGGTGACAGTAGGAACTTTATAGGACACACACGCATACCACACACACACACACACATACCACACACACACACACACACACACACACACACATACCACACACAAGCATACATACAGTGTGCTCATGCTGGGCGGGTGATAAAGTACATGTCTTATAGTGGTGATGGGCCTCTCAAACATTGAGAGAACAAAGTAGACACCTAGAGACAACAGCAGAAGCCACCGCGCTTACACACACACACACACACACACACAGAGACACGCATCCCTGCAAGCATCCACACACACTTACAAGGTAAGATTCATGTTTTACTCACAGCATTAACACGTCTTTGTATCATTTAACAAACCTCAGTAATGTGTGTGCACTTCTGTTGCCTCTCTGCTCGCAAGGTTAAATATCTTGTAGGCTTTTTGTTTGTTAGTGAGGCAGATGCATCACACATCATCAAGTGTCTGATGAGTTGTGTTTGTGTGTGTGTGTGTGTGTGTGTGTGTGTGTGTCTGTGTGTGTGTGAAAGTGGTGTAGTATTAGGTGTTTAGATTTCTATTGTGCTGGTGCATATAAAGCCGTAGATTAAACTGTTTCTTTTAAAATGATCAGGTGGGAGTTCTCTCTCTCTCTCTCTCGCTCACACACACACACACACACACACACACACACACTCACACACACAGGTTGCTGCAAAGTGCACATACACTTGTGCTGGTGCACTAATAACGAAGGAGTGAAGCAGCTGTGGCAGCTTATTTATCCACAGCTGTGAATCAGTTTTTTTTGTTTTTTTTTAAGGAAAGAAAGAAAGAAAGAATGGAAGCATCCTTGAACACTGCCCTGCATTTTCTCATGCCACTGTTGAACTCTTTCTAATCCCTCACATGAAAAAAAAGAGTTTTGTGCACTTTTCTGTGTGTGTGTGTGTGTGTGTGTGTGTGTGTGTGTGTGTGTGTGTGTGTGTGTGCACGTGTTTATTCAGCACATGATGAGGAGGTGTGCGATGTCAGAATGCAAGCTCCTACAGGACTAAGGTGTGTTCCGTTAAATACAGAGTTGAGAAGGGGAAGCTTTTGTTGGGAAGTATGCAACGCACGCTTTACAAAAAAAAAAAAAAAGTCTGATGTATTTGTGAAAGAGCCATAAGCACAGATGTCTTTGTCTTGCTGTTGCCATAATGCTCATCACATAATGGCCCCGCATTGTTTGACGCACTAGACATGAAGGAGCAGGTTCACAGCGTGTCACTGTCAAACCTAAAACTCTCAATTTAAACCCTATGAAAGTTAAAGAATGACGTCGTCGAGGAGTTCATAATGAATGTAGAGCTTTAATGAAGAAGAAATGAGATTGTGATCATAACTAAGCGGAATGAATGCATGCATTGATCAGGCTTATAGTTTTATGTTATCTCTACCACAATGACCAAAAAGGGGGGCTTTGTTTGCCTTTTAATACCTATCAGATACTTTTTTATGACTTTTTCAGCGTTAACCATCAGATTTGCATCCACATCACACGAGCGCTCACAAACAGGTGTTTTTTTGTTCGGGGCCCGGGCATAGATGAGGGTATAATCAGCTCACTGCTGTCCCCCCCCCGTTTTTTTTCTCCCAGCAGATTTGTTTATTTCTGAACCGAAAGAATACAAATACTCTATTGATACATATAAAACCCACTAGTTTCCTGGTTCATTTACATGACTCCAACTCCTAAATTAAGTTGAAGTTTTGGACATGCTGTTTGTTATATGTGTTAGTGTGTGTGTATGGTCATTTGCAAATGACCAGCAACCGTTTTGTTTGCTCCACAGCAACTCCACTGTTATAATTTGCATTTCCTTTCAAAAAATCAGTGAAATCTGAAGCAAAGGTAGTCTATTATGTGTCTGCTTTGTAAAGGCTGGTTGCCTGTTTTGACTTTTGACATTTGTGGCAACATGTGAAACAGTACGGCTTCTATACACTTTTTCGTGCCAAAATAATGAGAAAAGGAATAAGTGTCTATTTACATCTTTTGCAGTCATACCTGTTTCTGTATGTTGTGTAACATGTTGCTCAATGGCCTCAGCGGATAAAACAGCTGCTCTACTGCAGTTCGTTATGCAGCGATTGAGATGCTCCATTTAAAATAATGAGGGATCAAACAGAAAATACAAAATAATGATAAAAAAGGTGAGATGGTAGATATTAAAGCTGCAGAATAGGCCCCTGCTACATATAATATGTCAGTTACAAACCTCAAAAATGTGTCCTTATACTTCCTCTATATGCCGCTCTGTGTGTTCTCGTTCTCAGCCGGCAGCTCACCGCCATCCCTCTGCAGGCAGATAAGGATTTCTATGTTTTAATGCTTCTTCAGGTATCTCGCTTTTTATCACGAGCTCAAATGGGACAACAATTGAAGGAGAAACCACCTAGATAAATTTCTCTATGTGGCATTCAGTCGCTTTATCAGCCTGTCACCTCTGAAAACAAAGACCCCTACTGTGGACTGAATAAACATAAAGATAAAAATGAACTTTCTCCTCTGATTATAAAAAAACAACAACAAAAAAGTCAAATTTTAAAGCAAATATTCTTTATTTTCAATACATTTTGTCATTTATATATATTTTTACTGCAGTCACAAAGAGGATGTCTTTAACTCCAGTAACTCCTGTTTTAAAAGCGCAATCTCCACAGTCAAACTTCAGTCAATGATGCTAAAAATCAGTCAGTTAACCTGCCAGTGCTTTCCTGCTACTTTGCTTTGCTTTGAGATGTAGAACCGAGCAGAGCAAACATTACAAGGATTAATACGCATTTACAAAGCAAGAGAAGAAGCTCAGAGAACATTCAGCTGTGAATCCACCCACAACAGCTCCATTCACAGAAGATTTGTTTTCAGTTTACACTCGCTTGGGCATCATATTTTCACATTTTTTTGGCAACTTTGGTAGAAACTAGTTTAATTGATATTTAGAGTCGTGTTTCTGTCCATCTGGTGAATATAAGTCCAATATTCACTTTCTTTTAGCTCTGTTTTTGCTCTCTATCAACTCCTGAGGGAAATATCTGGCTCTTTAGCTGCTAAATGCTACGCTACATTCACCAGATAGACTTCAGTTAACTGTGTCTGTTTGCCATTTGGTGTTGAGCAGGTAGTGTTCAGTGACTTTTTACAGTGTTTTCTCTGAAAACAGCTGTTTGCTGTGACCCAAAAGGACGCTATGAGAGCACAGAGAGTGAACCAACATAGTAAAGCTACAGCCAGGCAGCTAAACAATGAGCTGAAACTATAAAGCCGAGTAAAGCATCTCACATTACACATTGTTATTATAAAAATAGTGATTATAGCTGCCTGGGATAATTCTATAATTTTCTTAATGTAAACAAATTAAAAAAAACTATACTATTTATAGTTTAAAGTATTTCCCACAGCTACATTACCCAAATGAGAAGGTGCATTTTGTTGGGAAATATTTTCATTCGCGGATGAATCCACATTAGCTGCTATAGTTAGCATTTATGACATTTATGAAGGTGTGTGTGTGGGATCGAAATCAGCATGTCAGCCAGCAGTGTAACAGTGTGGCTCACAGATGTGTTCTTAATGCTCCGTGGCACAGAAGAATATCAAATATCACAATACTTGTTCATAGGATCAGGTTGTTGTCATTTTTTTTGTGTTCTTTTCATGGAATGTAGAATCTCACCAGCTAACCTTTTGAAAGTTGGTGTCTGTCTCGTCAGCTTGGTCTTCATCTGTGCTTTAAGCCTCCTGCTCAAACCTGCAGAAAACATTTTTCTTCTACTGTTGATTGTTCAGTTGAAAGCATGAAGGGAAGAGTCGCAACACAGATTCTAAAACAGGTTAGGAGCAACTTTTTCTTCTCGTCTATTGAGTTGATCAGCACAGATCCCAGGCTCAGGTTGACAGTAGAGATACAGTCATTTTTGTGTATGTTAAATATATATTTTCTCTCATTCCCTCATTTATAATTCCTGGCTCCTCATCACTGTTCTTTTACCCACTCACGGCCCAGCTTTTATCTTTTCTTCTGCTTCTTGAACTGGCATTGGGTTCTCTCGTGGCCCCTGCATAAGAGTTAATAGAGCAAATATTTCGCTCTCTTTTTTTTTCTTTCTTTCTTTTTTTACACCCATGTTCCTCTGGTGTTTTCCTATTTTCAGACACTATCCAGATATATCTGCTGTGTAGTCCAGTTTGTGTGCTAAGCAGGCAGCTTGTTATTACAGCGGTCAGCCTGCAACTTCAGACATGATCTCCAGCTTATTGAAGCTGGTTAAGACCTATGGCACTAAGTTGTTTGTGGCATAAGCTGCTATACTTCTGAAACACACGTCTACATGCAGGGACACACATACACACACACACACACACACACACACACACACACACACACACACACACAGCAAAGACCTCCTGCAGTTTCTCAATGCTGAGACGAACAGGCCCTCAGCAGAATCACCTGTTGTGCTCCTTACTGCTCAAAGGCGTTTCCATAGTAACACCTCAGAGCCCTGGCCCCTTGGTCTATACGACCCTCAGCAAACATAGACCCCCACTATTGCTGCTGCTGCTGCTGCCACCATTACAAACTCCATAAAACACACAAATGCACGAACACACACACACATACACACACAAACTCGGTGCACACGTGGGTACTCTCAAGAAGAAGCAGTGAATGGAGTGAGGATATAAAGTGTGCCGGGCTAAAGCAGGGAGCACATTGTGAGAGTCAGGCCTCCTTTGTCTGCGCTAGCCTGAAGGAGCAGGGGGTGGAAAAGGGTGTGGGGGTGGGGGGGCTTTGTGAAGGAAGAGAAGAGAGAGAGAGAGAGGAGAAAAAGGAAAAAAAAGTGGCCTTCATACACATCCTTTCTTCCCTTTCTCTTGTTCTATCTCTTTATTGGGAGTGTGTTTTGTCTTCTCCCCTCCCACCCCCCCCTCCCCTCCTCTTCCTCCTCCTCCTCTTCCTCCTCCTCCTCCTCCTCATCTTCTCTGATAAATGCCACAGTAGCCTTTCGCTAGCCGCCACAATAGACGACCTGTTTCAGAGAAGGCGAGGGGGAGAGAGAAAGAGAAAGAGAGAGAGAGAGAGAGAGAGAGCGAGAGAAAGAGGGATGAGAGAGGGAGGGAGGGAGGGAGGGAGGCATGAAAAGAAAAATGGCTGCTTTTTAACCTGTGCTTCTGAAAAGCAGAAGAATAAAGGAGCCGTGACTAAAGCCAGAGTCCTGTTCTCCTCTCTTTTCTCTCTCCTCTGTGTCTTTGTGAAGGGCGCAGTTGTGTCATCAGCCTATTTATACATCTTATTTAGAGAGCCTTTGAGAGAGAGAGAGAGAGAGAGAGGGACAGTGATAAAAAGAGAGAGAGAGAGGGAGAAATAGAGGTGTATGAAGTGTATTGAAACACAGCAGACATGTTTAATCTTTTTAACATGTAATTCAGCTCACTTTCAGTGGCAGCAGAACTTGTCAGGTTTCTAAGGTATTCAACTGAATGTAATGCAACATTATCAACTCGATATTTGATCATTTTTATCTTATAGGTCCCAAGCCTGTCATTCAAATTTAACATACGTAAAAGTAGAGATGTATTAACCGTAAAGTTTACAGAAAGTAGCAAATGTCAAAGTACTCATTACCTACAATTATTCCTGTCAGTGTTATATAATATTATTGGATTATTTTTATTATTATTATTAATGAATTAACATGCAGTCATTTTAATGGTGTATTTGGTCAGTGAGAAGCCTGTTTTAATTAATGTTTTGTAATCTGTAGCAATGCTAGGTCTGTCATGATAACCACTTTAGTTGGACGATATATTGTCTCAGAAATAATCCCAATAAACGATATTATTGTCATTTGATGATCATTTTATACCACTGATATAATGATTATATAGTAGCATAATAATGCAAGGGTGGTGGTGGGGGGGTTGGAATTGGATAGTGGGCACTATAATTACATAAAAATACAGAATGCCATTACAACTGTTAGTGATATAATCCAGAACACACACTGACAGTGGATGCATACACAAACATGCTCAGTGTACACATGTACCATCCAAGCATGTCATATATTTGTGCTGCATGCCTTGAACTACACACATACAGAAGTTTAAACTGGGCTTCAGAAGAAGAAGACACTAAAATTAAGTCAACTATTGTAGTCTTTTTTGTGTTGTAGTCTGAAGTGCTCCTGTTGGCACATTTACTGCCATGCCTTGAGCTACAGTATATACAGTACATGGATCTTATAGTTCAGTAGAAAATAACCCACATCAGATGTCTGATGCAGACTATTCTTGTATCAATGCAAGATATATTTGTCGTGTTACATAATTTCTTTGTTCTTATTATTCTAATGTCAGACTTGGTGACTGTAAAAAGTGTATTGTTTTGACCCAGCAGTGGGTATCAGGCTGGGTCTTGTGACAGCCCTGGGTCTTGCCCTGACCTGACCTGATCTGAACTTACCTTTTAAGGTAAGCTGCCTCTCAATCCTACACCCAGGCACTGAGCAGAAACTCAATGGCTTTACACGTCCTTATACTTACATTGAATCTGCTTAAGCTGAATTGGCATATCCCACCCTTACTAATTGGATAGGCAGTATCATCTTAATGAACCAGCCTTAAATCCTAACCTCATCCAGTCAAAAAGCAGATACTCTGTAGCATGACTTGGCCTTCTGTTTACATCGTATTGGCTCAGGTTAAACTACTGTGGCTCGCCCCAATTAAATGAACAGGCACCATGATGTTCTAATCATGTTTACCCAATCCAATATTTTTATGTTTCTATTTTTGCTAAATGTTTCCTACATTGTACAACTTAGACCGCACAGTTTACTTACAGTAGGTCTATGATGAGGTAAGTGTAGATAATGTCATGACACTGGTAGTACTGAAGCAGTTGTTGTTACATTTAGGTAAATGATATATACCTAGCAGCTTCTAACAGGCCTCAACATATACTGAGTGTCTTGGTTGTTGACCTCAAAAAAGGCCCATGTGAACCCCAAGTGAACTTGACTCGTATCACCTAACTGTCGGCTCACAGCTTAGCTTAGTTTCGCTTCATCTAAGTCGCAGCTACTAATAGAAACCAAAATACTGGATGAGAGCTATTTGTAGTCTTTTAGGCTCTTAACAAAGGAGTTACTCTCTAATCTGCAGCACGCCAACTTCCTTGTGTTTGTGTCTCTCTCGCAGGCTCATATTAGTAAGACCTGCCTTCTTGATGTTTGGGCAACCAACCAATAGACCATGTGACAAATATGTTTAACAGCTAAATATTATTAGTGTTTGATATTTGTTGATCTGCATCTCCAGCATGAACAACATATTCAAGTTTAAAGGCAGTTTTGCTGTATCTGATATAATAGTCTTGTGTTTGTTGATTAAGATGCACTTGTACCTGTATCTGTGCCGAGGAAGATGTATCCTGGATATTATTTCTTGTCTGGATAGCACTGAGTAATTCTACTGAAAATGTCAAACAATCTGAGCTTAAAAGTTCAGCGTTAAATCAGTGTAGCAGCTGCCTTCCACTGAAAGTGTGCACTTACCTTAAGTCTTACACCTGTTGACTGGATTGCCGACAGTAATCCTCAGACTCTTAAAGATTTCACTGAAAAATCCCTGTCTCTTTACAGTCACGTCTCTCTGCCTGGATGAAAACCCTCCCAAATATTGGCACTTCTTTGTATCCACCAAGAATCTCAGAAATAAAGAAGATGGCCCTCGAAACAACATCATTTTTTATTCCAATCCATTCTAATTAGTATTTGTACAAATGTGTCCATCCTTCTGCTTTTGAGATAGGAAACAAAACCATTTCGTACATTTCAATTATCAGCAAAATCCCATGCTGCTGTATGAATACATAGCCTACATACGCAGCTTCATTTGCTGTGGGTACACCGGTGAAAATCCTAAAAATAGCTCTTGTTTTTGAGCATTTGAACCCTGGTGCACCTTAATACGATCAGAGGCAGATGCATGGAGATGTGTCTGCTAGATGCTTGGTTAAGTTAAAAGATAAACTGTCATTTCGTGAAGCATTCTGCAGGAATCAGTTCTGTAGAAATTCAACCACACTCAACAAAGAGATGAATAAAACAGAAACCACAAGTCTTTGAAAGTGTTAGCGGAAGGCAAGGTGGGATGGCTGACTATCTGAATTAGACCTCCCCCACTAACACACACATTTCTTAGCCATGATTAGGATGCAATTCAAAGCAACTTCTTTGATTGATCGTAAGCATTGTTAATGATCAGTAATCATTTCATCATTTTCCTTCATGAACAATTGATTGTTGGCGATGTTGTTGTGCAACACTTTGTCTTTAATTGAAGCCTGTTATCTGTTGTGGTTGTATTTTTTCTGATAGTTTCTGACATGCGCAAAAAGAATTTCTGAAAGGATCACAAACAAAACTAAACTAATTTGTATTGTGCTGTTTGTTAACCAACTTAAAGTTAAAATGAATGAACACTAAACATACAGAGCACTTTCAAAGGCCTGAGTCATTCCTGTATCAATAAAAATGTTTGCAGCCTACAAACTCATATTTGAATAAAATAGGCGGCCCAGTTCTTGTGACAAACAGTCTTAAGTCTTAGTGGTTTGACTTGAGAAAATAATTATATCTTTGTGGTCATGGGTGAGTCATGTGTGGTGTGTTCACTGAAAGTACTTGTTTAAACTTTGGCAGATCAGCTTTGCATCAGATAGTATTACAGTAAAGAGCTGCATTTCTGTTTGAGTGTTATGTTTGTCACCCATTCCTCGTGAAGTTTATCAGAGGTGCTAGTTTTGGGATTGCTGAGATTAAAATAAATATTGTGCTTTATGTGGTAAAAAACGTTAGGCTACAGCTTAATATTTACATGAATATGTGAGGAAAGTAAGTTCTGTTGTCACCTCCAAGCTAGCTGCTATTCCACTAACATTAGCTTAAAGGTTAACTCTACTAGAGATTACATTGAGTTACAGTTTTCAGCTGCTAAAAAAAGAAAAGAAAACATGTTTCTGAGGTTAGCAGAACATATTCCATATTTCATGTAAATACTGAACATTGTTGCAGTATTATTCTCAGATTTATTTTGTCCTTAGCTAAAGTCACTATGCTCACTCTAGCTAACTTGAAATGGTAATTGTTAGCTGACTCTGACGAGTTTAATTTTTCACATTTTTACAGAGAGTGCCAACGTACAGCATTTAAAACAAGTATAACACACTTTGCAAGTCATCATTTTCACAATATAACTTGAGAAGCCTGAGCTAAGCAACTCATTTATCTTGAACAAAAGTCTCAACCTGAAGTTAGCACTAGGTTTAAGGAACCCTTGAAGATTATGCCAATGAGTCAGCAAAGTCACCAAGTTTACATCCATCTAAATGTTTTTCCTCTAGCTTTTCTCAATCTCTGCTGGGTGAGAGATTGATTGACAAACCACTGTCATATAGAAATAAGTGCTAATAGATAACCAGGATTCATTAAAATGGGAATGGAGCTTTAAAATAACAGTTTCAAAAAACCCCAACAACTTTAAATTTATAGGGATATTTAAGATTGTATTGCATATTTATTTATTACATTTCTTGTTATTATATTTCATATTATTTATTTATTGTGAATTTTATTCATATAATTACGACTCTTATGGTCTTCAATACTTGTGTTTCTGATTCATAAACCAGCTTTTGTTTGCTTGTGTTGGCACTGGTCGTGTGTGTATGCTGATGGGTGGAGGTCCACTTATTCATCCCAAGACGCAACAGAAAACTCAGATGAGAAATGAACCATGATGAATGCCTGTTTTTCATATAACAAGCTCATATTTACAGCAGCTGTTAATTTTTACAACGCAGATAATAATTGTCATCATAAACATAAAACTAATGTGTCAAAAATGTTCCCTCGCCATTGACTGTTCTGATATGAAATTTATTGAGATAAAGTGTCGTAGCTGAATGTGCGTTCTTGTTTGTTTGTGTGTGTGTGTGTGTGGGGGGGGGGGGGGGGGCAGTGGGTGGGCCTCTATGGGGCAGTCCCTGTACTCCAAGAGGAAGAGGGGAGTAAAATGTAGTCTTTGTGATGTCTCTATCACTCAATTGCCGCACTGGAGTTCCCAACACTGCTCTTTGTGTGATGAACTGACTAGTAACCGCAGAACAACAGCACCTTATCAGGGCTTGTAGTTCAGTGTTTGCTTTTCAACACACGCACACACACACGCACACACATACTCACACATACACACACCTACACACACATACACACTCATTGGAAGATAAAAAACAAAAAATTAGGAAACTGAGTGTGTATTCTTGATGAGCGTATTCTTTGGACTGTGCACTATGGTTCAGTACCCTTGACATCAAAAGGCCAAGAGAACAGAGGAAGAGAGGGGAAGGAAAGGAGAAGAGAGCAAGGCTTTTGTGTCTCCAGTCCTAAGAGCTCATTCTCTAATGAGGCCTAGTCAGCAACGCAAGGAAGCTTTGTTGCAGAGCTGTGTGTGTCTGTTGCTGCGTGTGTACAGTATGTGTGTGTGTTTAGATATCTTACCAACCTCTACGACAATAGAAATAAATAAATTCAAGACCCAAAACGTACAGGCACAAATTTATCATTTGTCAGTGTGATGTTAAGAGTGCTCAGTGTTCTGTAGGGAGGCCTTGTAATTTCACTGAAATGCTATTTTTGTACTTTTCCTACAGTCAGTCGAGTAGCGGTGCATAAAAGCGAGGCAAACTGTTGGAACATTGAACAAAAAACTGCATGAAAAGGAGTGTAAACCAAGTAAAACACTTGAAGGGACACACTTGCTGGTATGAGCACAACAGGACAAAGTAAACCTGTCTTTTCCCATCTTCTCTCACTGTATAGACTGGAAGTACAGTAGTGTGTACAGAGTGTGTGATAAGCAAAGTACTGGGCTGGAATCAGTTACATTCTTTATAAAATCTGTTCATAACATTTTCTGATTGAGTGCTTCTCGATCAGATTAGATCAGTAATTTAAGACCAATTCATACTTTCCACATCTGCATCTGACCACGAGTTTCACCTCTGCACAGCTCAAAAGTTGTCACTCTACAGACTTTACTCATGGCAGGCACGTCAACTAAGCATGTTGTAGAAAATCAAACAGGATCTCCTCAGCTTCATTCAGAGTGAAAACAGCCCTGTGGAAACAGTTTGAGGGGCTGTTGTTGGTGTGGGCGTGTTGTTTAAAGTGCCGGTGAGACTCTGAAATGTGATCCAGCAAGTCTGGTTGGAGTAACAGATTATTGGGTTTAAAGGCTGATCAGAAAACCAATGCACAGCAGTTTGTAATATTCTCAGAATTAAGTTTATTCCTCTGGAAAGTTCTCACACTGCAACCCTGTTTACTAATGCCCACGTGTGGGATGGAACGTGGACCCCCAAAAGTATGTATAGAGCGATGGGCATGGAAAGCATGAATTGGCCTGTGCTCATTACACCACCCACATCTGTGGCTTGTGATTTGAAGTGTCTGGAAACCATGAAAGCAATTCTGCTCATGCAACTCAATAATACAGATGATCCCAACTAAGGGACCTAATATACCCTGATATACTCTGAGATGGATACGTAACAACAGATGCTGATATGCTTATCCTATACTGGGTATATATCTGCATAGATCAGGGGTTTTCCATGAAAATTCACTGAGGTCCAAATTGTGAAAATTTGCTCAAGTGAAGGTCCGGAACATCATAATGTCTGTGTTATTGTTCAGTAGCTTGAAGTAGCATTGTAGTCCTATCAGCATCTGTGTCTAGTGGCTCGATTGTAGACTGTCAAATTAATACAGTAGAATTCATTTAATAGTATTTACACTCAACCTTCAGGATTAAAATAAATAATAAAATAAATAAAATAAGAATGAAAATTTTCTTTTCTTATATCAAATAAAGATGGCATTTTAGTGATGGCTTTTAGTTGTACTTCTTAAATAAAGTTCTTAGTTTTAGGAAAAATAAAAACGAATCCCTTTTTACTTACTTTAAACTTCACTTAAACCATAAACTTAATTTCACATCTAGTAACTTTATATCAAAACCCCTCAACACATATTAACTCTTATCTGTGTGTCTCACTGAGTGGAGTCTCTCTGCATGTCCGAATGCACGATTGATTAGCGTTACATGAAAAGATTGGCTATGCACAGTGCTCTGCGAGTTTCTGAGGTCTCCTCCACTTTTACTGTAATAGCTGGAGAATCTGCGCCCGTTAAAATAGAAACACTGACAAAATGTAACAATACTCAATATTTCATCAGTTACAGGCCTGGGTCTGGATAGGACGGCGTCTGGGTGGACGTGTTCACATGACAATGTCCTGCTAGGAAAAAAAACAGGATCAGCCGTTTATGCAAGTAGCCCAAAACACAATATATTTACATTCAACTGACAGCGCCCTCTAGTTGCTGTAGTAACTATGGAAGGAACAAAGCAGGAAACATGGTGATGTTATTAATTATAGACTGATCACCTTTCTGTCTCAAATTGTTGGTCATCATTGTTTTTTTTAGTTTTAAAAGAGCGTGACTATTATCATCTACTAACCTTAGCCACGTGGTTATTATTGTGACCGTGACGATGAAGGTTGGCTAACTTTAACAAGGTACTTATTTTAACCCAAACCATGATCTTTTCCTAAACTTAACCAATCATTAATCATAGAGTTCTCACTTAATGTAGAGAAAGATTTTACTTTTTTTTCTTTTTCTTTATTTGACTAAAAAGAATGCTGACATATTTATGTCAAATTCATGGCAGCCTCAATCAGCTTCCAGCAGTTTTTGGATGTAAATATTAAGTCAGGATTTGATAAGAAACAGAAAATGCATTAACACTTATTGTGGTATTATGACTACAACTTCTATGATTGAAACTTGACAGGTGCATCACATCTCAACTGTCACTTTTTGTATTCTACATGTTGCCTTCCTCCCTGGACATAAACACCATTAGTCTGACCTCTCTTCACCCACGCATACTCTCACCTCTCCAGGAAATCATAACCAAGATAAAGCCGACTTTGTTAGAAAGTGTCTGAAACAGATGAATGCTTTTATCACACCGCTATCACACCTGTTGGTGGGTTGATGTTCCATTGGCGTTGTGCAACCAGGCTGAAGCGAGGGTTTACCTGCAACAGCATGCTAATTATGCAAATGAAGTCCCTGTACGGTGGGATTTGAAGAGGCTCTTTGTACTTCCCCTCTTGAGAGGAGAGATGGGGTTGGGAAAAGGGGGAGGGGGGGCGGAGGGGAGGGGAGGGGAGGGGAGGATGGTTAGCTGGGTCAGAGGTAACAGAAAGAGTAGAAAAGACAGGCGTTAGTGGTGAGGGAGAGCCAGTCACTATGACTAGTGTCAGCAGATCTGTTGCAGTGAGGGAGTGCTGTTGGATCTCCTCACATCCACTCATCTCTAACAGGTCAGTACAGAAAAGCTATTGCAGTCTATTTGTACTCACTATAACTTTAACTTAATTGACACGTTTGCTGTTTTAACAGTAGTGATGCAACTTTCAATCGGCTCCAAATTTTATGGAAAATCATGTTGCTTGCTCTTCTCTGCTGAGCTGAATGCAAGCAAAGTGACATCACTCACTGACTTTCAATCAAAGGAGGAGAGGCAGGTTAGGAGAACCTGGATGAGTCAGGGACAGATTAAAATACAAAGAAAAAAAATCAAGACGAGATGCGGTTTCTTTCAGTGGTGTTTGAGTTGCTGGAAAGCTCTCGTCGCCAGGATCAGCCTGAGCCAGGCCCCTGTGGGCAGACAAGCACAAGCTGGCGCACAACACTGGATTGTTTTATCATCCCTAAGCAAATACTGCTAACTGTGAAACATTTCCCCCAAGCATTTGTTTATACATCGGTTCGCACTTGTCTTACCACGACTGCACAGCATGTTTGAAACTTACTGTCACGCACAAATCGCGTCACCGGTCACTGCACGATCTGTGAGAAAATGTATTGCAAATGCTTCTCGTTGGGAGATAGAGTGTGATGGAGCTGAACGTGGAAATATGCAAATATCTGGATGTGAGATATTTTACATTAGCCTCTTTTTTTCTTGCTTGTTTGATAGACTATCATGCATCAGCCAGCTGACTGAGATATATTTTCTGTTGTTGATGTGTTCCTGCAGGGAACCTTCTGCCATTACAGCTGTCAGTCTCAGGCTTGACAATGAGAATGTCTTTATTTGTTTATCACCAAGAAAAACCTCTTAAGATGTCTCACACTTTATTCTGCTGCTCTCAACTGCTGAGACTGGCTCCTGGCACTCTTGTCTGTTGTGCACTCCCTGCTATTCTGCCTCGGGCGGTAGTTGGAAAGTGACAAGGACGATATAAACCCAACAAGCTGCTCCTGTCAGGAGGGGGGAAGAAAAGAAAACACTGAGAGAAAGAATGAGAATACAAAGGAAGAAAAGAAAAGATAAAGAAAGGGAGAACAACGGAAAGGATTTGCATTGCCAATCCCCCCCCCAGGGGCAGAAATGTTAGGTTTTACGTGTTACAACTTGTTGGGTAACTGAAGGTTTTGTGTGAAGTGTTTCTTGTGTCGTGGGAAGTGTTAGGTTTCAGTGTTGTCTGCGCTCAAAGGAGAGGAGCTGATTTTTATCTGAGGGCAGAGGTATGTTCCCCTTCGTCCATTGTCATCCTTCATCACCCCCCCCCCCTTCTCTGTTGCAACAGGAGCATTCAACTCACAGTTGGGGACAAGTGTAGTTCTGTGACTGTACAGCCACCACTGTGGACAGACTGACAGTGAGCCACAATGGACTTCTTTTAAAGGATCAGTCCCCCTAAATCACCAAAAAACCAGTTCCTTCTGACTCTAATGATATCCAGCCATGCAGATAGTTTTGCTTTTACTTTTGTATTTTCTCTAAGATTCCCCCTCAGATGACAATTACTACTAGTTCTTGTATAGGATAAAAAACGTTTCAGTCCGCAATTAACAAATAATTAGCTTTTCTATGTTTTACAATATAGTATATGTGGCTGCAACCTGTTAATCACTTAAACTGACTTTATTAATCAGGTTAAACTTTAAAATATCAGCATATTTGGAAGAAAACTAGTTGAGATTCTCCATGATCCTAACACTAACACAAACAAACAACTAGCTTCACTTTATAATGTCAGAGTGGAGAGGTTGCATTACTATCACGACCTATAAGGCAGAATGTAGTGCTGCATAATCAGTCAAAAAACAGTAAAAACAGTATGAAGGAGGCATCAGTCTAGGGCAAGGCACCTGCCGCCGGCTGCAGCATTGACCAATGACTGGTAAGGGTCGCCAAGTAGAATAGAGCCAGACCAATAAATTTTTATAGATTATATTGGATTTTTCCAACTCTGAATACAGCACATCAGTGACTATGTTAACTTGGGTCGTACAATTAGACAATATATATCATGTGATCAAAGAAAAACATCTTTAGTTCATTTTACTCTTATATTTTTTGTAATTTGGAGTCTGTTCATCTTGTGCAGATTACATTAATAATAACTCTTCTTTGCCTTTTTTATTTACAAAGCTTTTATCGCACTTAGAGCAATGTAACAACTGTAGTTGTTATCAACTCGAGCACTTCACCCCCCACTATTACTGCCAATTTGGTCAGTACGTGCTTTTACTTAAAAAAGTCGCGTCCATTTCTTTTTTGTCCACTTGGGGGCAGCAGAACAAGCTGACATATTACCATGTTTTTATGACAAAAGTGTATAAAACCTAGAACAAAGTATTAACCAAGATAAGCATCTGCAGTCATGTTTAGATGTTCACTCTCCTTCTAGCTTTTCTTTGGTCTCCACCAACTCCTGTAAAACATTACAAGCTTTTTCGCCACTAAATGTTTGACTTCCTTCACCAGCTAGTTGCTAATTTTGTCTATTTAACAATATGGTAACAACAGCTGTCTGCTGCATCTGGAAAAAAGCTGTGGTAGACTCGTTAGTGGGCTGGAAAACCAAAACAGCAAGCTAAAAATGCTAAATGAGTCCACAGACATGCGTTAATTATTTGTGGGTTTGTCTCTATGACAACATTCAGAAAGAATATGTAATACAGATTAATGCCGCTTTAAGTGCAATTCAGCAACTGAATTAACTACACGCCAAAATTAGCCAGGAGTTACCAAAAAACAAGGCATGTTAGAGTATTTGTTTTCCAGTTTGCCTTCATTTGTTGTTTTAGGACTTCTGTGAAACAGTTGATGGTGTGTACTACATGACTAAATAATACTAATCACATCCCCTTAGTTAAACAAATAATATTTGCTTAAACAAACAAATGAACTTTCACTGGAATCAAAAATAGTCTCATCTGCTCAGGCGGTTTATTCCCTGCTACAGTTCGTCATCTGCTAAATTAAAATGCTTTTAATGTGAGAAAATGATCTCAGAAGTTTCTAATAGTAGGTTTTGGTCACTTTGTTCTACTTTATTCAGCTCAACAGCTGCTCTGAGGTCTGTTTTGTAGTCATTTCATAGCAGTGTGTGGTGAGCACCTGTAAAAGCTGAACAACACTGTAGGTGGTCAGAAAACAGACCACAATCAGATAACCCTTGTAATCAAATCACGCAATACAGACACACTACATGCACAATATGAACTCCCATATAGTTGCAGTCAGTTGCAGATAGGCTAAGTGTGCGTTTAAGTAGATGAGACTGATGTGGAGGGAAGCGATAACCTTGGCTGGCTTGTATTGTTCGAGCTAAGACGCTAAAGGCATTGTTAAAAAAAAACAAAAAAGAAAATCCTTTGTGCTTGTAAAACACACACGCACCTTGACGCATTCCTTGCTGTCAACGGCTCTGTGGGTCACTGAGATTCTGTGCATACCTCTGCATTGGGTGACACACACACACACGCATACACTCAAACACACACACACACACACACACACACACATACAGAGTCTGTGCAGAGGCGTGTGAAAGCCACCTGTGGCAACTCTACAGTCCAGCCTCAGTGGAACGTGGAGGGACCCAGGAATGACTTCCAGCGTGGGACAAAACACGGTGTGTTGCAGCTGCCAGTACGACCCCCCCACCCCACCCCACCCCACCCTGTCGTCACACAATCAGCCCCTCACCAATACCAACAACAGCTTCTGCCATGTTGGCTAAACAGTTTCCCACCTCTCTGCCTTCATCCCTCCATCCTCATTCCTTCTGAACATTTAAAAAGAAAATATACACCACACCTGAAAATAGCATCAGACAGGATTAGGTTGATATAGATCTTTGTAGATTTCAACCTGCTGATAACTGATATATAATTCCAAGGCTTGCTACAGCTCACACATGTTGGAACAAGGTTTAGATAATAGGACTAAAACTAAAAAGACAACCTTAAACTGCAGCCTAAAACAGAAGCCGATTTTATCAGATTTTTCCCCCTCAGGAAATTTAAATGCTGAACCTGAGAACAAGAGTTTGGCTTAAACACACACATCCATGCACACACCTACAAATAAGTGTAATATCCTGTCCAAAGTCAACAGTAGTCAAGCAGGTGGCATCAAATGAGTTTGAGTGCTGTTGTTCCTCTAGCTCGCAGCTGTATTTAATGCACTACAGGGCTTTTTAGTTATCATCAGCTGTGTGAAATGGATTTTTTATGATTCAGAGTTTGAATACACACACGAAGGTATACGTACACACACACACAAACACACACACACACACAAACACACACACACACACAAATACACACTGTGCGCAGGTTTAGAGCCTTGGCAGACAGGTGGCTTTTTGTTGAAATGCAGTAACAACATTATTATGCATTTGGCAGAATGCTGGCATCTCATGTTGCTGGGTTGCAACAGAGCACCATGCCAAACTTCATGAAGCTGTTAAGTTAGCATAGCTTTTATTATCAGTCCTGTCTGAATTAATAAATAAGACCAGGAGGACAGTTCATTGCATTTAACAGTTTTGTAATTTTGCATACATGTTCCATCCTGTCCTGTGTATATCTATACCAGTTCAAATATTCATATCAATATTGTGGTGTTGTTTTCAGTCATTGTGCTCGGCTGTACTCAGGTTGTTGTGATAATTGAAGTAACAGCAGTATTAGTAGAAATCAAAGAGGCCATAATGTTAGATACTACTATACTAATGTTTGTTTTCCCACTTTTTTTTCTTTATTGCATTGAATGCCATGTAATATACAATGATGTTAAATGACAGACTTTAATTGTGCAATTATAAAGTTATTCTCCATGCTCTCCACCACAGACTTAATATATTTTTAATCATCCATAAGTATGTATATCCCGTTCTGCCTTTATATTACAGGGCTTTCAGCCATATCTGTGGGCAGTGACACTGGAGGGCAGCGGCAATATATTTCAGATACTGTAACGTTTAAATGTCATTATTACAAACATGTTAAGATTATGTATATGTAAAAGATGCTTTGTGGCTTGAATTTTGTACATCAATTTAAATTGAAATGCTTCAGCCTATTTTTGTTTCATATATAATTTTATATATTGAAATCCATAGCAGTTATGTGTAAAATGTGTTCCCTTGGATCCATAATTTTATATAGTTTTTCCAATGAGAGGGGAACTTTTCAGTAAAGTTTAAGGTGCTCTTTGGAGTTTTTGACCACTAGGAGCGCTATGGAGCTACATATGTTTAGCATGTCACTGTTTTGTTAGTATGTTATGCTCTAGTGCTAGCAAACAAAGAGGACGTGCACGTACATCATGCTATTTCACTGAATGTGCAAAGAAATGTAGCCGTGTGCCAACAAAAGGCGAGAGGAAGAATGCTAGCTAGCAAACACGGATGTAAACAAAGCAGGTTTTTTTTTTTTTTTTTTTAAAGAAAGAAAAAAAGTTTGTTAAGCTTCAAGGATACACACAATAAGTTCTGGTAGGAGAAACAATGAATGTAAACAACAGTTTGCTTACAAGAAAATTCCGCACCTTTAATTCTAGGAAGGTTTTCAGTGCAGAACAATAGGTTGATTGTGTCAAGCGGTCACCCAAAAAAAAACAGTCATTATAAAAAACAGTGTGTTAACTGTTGCATTAAGTGTGACTTGCTGGTGGTTTCAGTCCAATTTTGTTTTGAAGACTCTTTTGTCCCGCACTGCTTGTTTTGATTCATCACTTCCTGTGATTTCCAGAAGTGACCACGAATATGTCAAATTCATTGCTTCTCAGTCGGTAGAAGGTAGCCTCACTTTGTGATTTAGCTTTAAAACTGTGTTCTGTGGTGCAGCTTTAAACACACACAAACACACACACACACACACACACAGAGACACACGTACACATGCATATACATCACGGAGGTTTGGAGCCTTGGACCCTGGCAGACAGGTGGCTTTGTTCAGAAACACAGTGTGCAGGCTGGGAGAGCTGGGTGAAGTAGAGGGGGGCTCTAATCATTATTATGCTTTCCGTAGAACGGTGGCGCTCCGCATTTTTTTGCCGTGTTCCCGAGTTGGTCGGCACATTCCGCTGGCATTGTTATCCGGCCTGTTTCCTGCGGCCGGCGGCTTTTGTCAGCCTCTCCCCCATTGTCCCGGCTTCCTTTGTTCCCCGGCTCCAACAATGGCTTTTTTTCTGCCTCTTTATATATATGTGCACTTTTTGCCCTTGTGTGTTCTGTTTGTTTTGTTCTGCTGTCTGCTGTGTTTTTCTTTCCTCCTGCTGCAGAGCTGGGAAATAACACACACACACACACTACACACACACACACACACTACACACACACATACACACAAACACACAAGTCTGAGCTGATTTGTTCAAGTTCACTGTGGTTCAAACCTCTCTCACTCAACCTGTCCTCTCCCGCTTTCTGACTCACTGAGGTGTTGTCTGTCTCCCTCCCCTCTAACCTTCTATTATTCACTTTTTTACACACACACACATACACACACATACACACACACAGACAATATGCCTTGCTCTGACTTTGGATGGCGGTGACACATCCACCACCTAACCCTTGACCTTGACTTCGGCAGTGCCTGTCAGTCGTCATGAAACAGAGCCTGGCTGACACACATTAGACATCAAGGACCCCCCCCCCCCATGTGAAGAGAGTTTGGGCCATGTTTTCATGAACTGATCAACATCAATTCAGTTAGAGAAGACAGTGGAGGGATGATTAACTCTAACCCAAGTAAATATTGAATGAAAAAGAGAATTGAGTGTTTAAAAAAAGAACCTCTGCCTCTGAGTTGTGAGTGTGGCATTACAACAGAGTGGTATGGATATGTACAGCACACTATCCTGAATGTATCATGTGAGCCAGCTCTCAATGTTTTTTACCTGACTGTAATAAGAGGGCAGCCTTTACTTGGTCATATTTCTTGATAGGGTATTTGAATATCAGCTTTTATTTGAGAACTTACAGTATACTTAATTTTGCTGAAGATCCTTTTGTAAGGCCCCATTGGTGGGATACATAGAAATCAGTTTTCTTAGCTCTAGAGATGAGTTGTTGGTCTTTTTGTCCGTCCTCCACTTCATTTAAGAATTGAATATCTCAACAACAATTGGATATATAATCATTAAGTTCTGTACATACACTTTGTTGAACCCCTGGTTTTCCCTCCTAGTATCACCATGAGGTTGACGTTCGTGGTTGGTAGAAAGTGATATATTTTGTTTAGTCTTTAATGTATTGCCATGAAATTTGGCAAAGACCTTCAAGGGTCTTTAGAGGATATATTCAAATGGTTTTGGTGATCTTCCAATGTTTCTATTGCAACAAACAGGTCAATTTTTCAATTATTCTATAAAACATCAATGTCAATGTGATGGATTGCCATGAAATTTGGCTCAAGGGTAAATAGTGATGACTTTTATACCCTTGTGAAACACGCCTTTGCTACAGTTATTCCCGGTTCCTTAAAGACAAATTGTAAAGACTTTGGTGATCCCCTGATCTTCCTCCAGCTTTGTCTTGTTTTTGTCTTTGCGCATACAGCAGCGTTTCCTTAAGCCTGCCGAGTCTAGCAGCTCTTTTCCAAAAGCTGTTTTAACTTGTTCATCTTGCAGAGTTACTCTTTTCAAACAGGTTGAAAGGGTATGGAAGTGAGCACATGCATGATTGCATGTTTTATTATATCAGTTAGATAAATTATTTGCCAAGTACAAATAATTGTACTTGGCAAATAATGGATGTTCTTTTATGGCGTTATCTCTGCTCTTTCCAGAAATGATATCAACTACCAAATTTATATGGCAAATGCCCAAACCTCAACACACTCAGTTGACACTTACCATCATAAATTTTAATTTTTATCTTTCACAGAATGGTTGAACCCAGCCCTCCAGCGCTGCACCTCCACTCCAGTGGAGATGTCAGCATGGTGGGTGTCGGTGTCAAAGTAGAACAAGAGGACTCCAGTAGAGGGAGTGGAGTTATTACCAATGCTGAACCTCTTAAGACATCTCCCTTACGTGACTGGTCAGGAAATCAGCCGCTGGAGGCCCGTCAACTGACCCCACCGCTGTCTCGCTCCCCTTCGGTAAGGAGATTACAAAAGGCATGAAAGAGTGTGAAAAGTTGCAGAAAAGCAAATGAAAAATGTAGGAAATGTCACAGATTGATATGTTAAAGTAAAATTGGTACTTTTCTTTATCTTGGTGATGCTTTGTCATCTGATGGTTTCTTTCTGCGTCCTGACAGGAGGGCTCTCCGGGTAAAGAGCTGCCACACAGGCAAAGCCCGCTGGGACTGAAAGAGGTCAGGCATGATCGACCAGAAGGACAATCCAACTTCAAAGAAGGTCTGTCTAAACTCTTATCATGGCCTTTCATTCACTTTCTGCTGTCCATTGTCAAGATGAGTACAATAGCTGACAACTAATCATAATCAGATCAGCAAAAGAAGCTGTTAAACATGCAAAATTACAACTGTCAATTTTCATTTATCTATTGACTTACCCTGGCAGCCAACCAGCCAACATTTTCATCTGGTGTCCTGTTTTGAATATTTTGACAAAACAATCCTAGATTTCTTCAACGCTGCTTTGAATGTTCTGTATTCAGCGGTGTGGCTCTAGGAATGGTAATGCCAGTCAGTTAGCCAACGACCACTATAGTCTAAACAAAAATATCTTAGCATCTATTGAATGAATTGCCATGGCATTTTGGTACAGATGTCCATGTTCCTCACAGAGTGTAACCTAATGACTTTTCTTCTATCACCACCATTAGTCCCCTAACCGTAACTCAGATATCTTCACAACTATAGAATGGATTGCCTTGAAATTTGCTACAGTAGCCTACCTAGAGGAACAATTCTGTTGGCTTTGGAGATCCCATGATGTTTCGGAACTTGCATCTATCGGTTCTGATAATGTGGGACCAAAGTCATTACCAAGATCCAAGAACACAGAAACATGAGCGGTCAGACGATTTGACAACCAATAGAAACCTCTGAAAATGAGATCCAAGTTGTAATAAAACATCATTATGTTTTAAACGCACAGTTTTTAAAGCTACTATGTGTAGAAGCTTGCAACTTGTGACAACTTGTGATTATCTTTCTTTGAAAGTATTAAAAGTACTCAAGTAGCATCCAGACTTATGAGGGGCGCCAAAGACATTTCCCCACTGCATATAGTATCTTTATTATTTTTATTAATCTGATATTTGAATTATGTTCAGAGATCAATGCAAACATTTGATCAAATCCATCAAAACTGTAGTTGATGCACTGTTAGTGTTTTAGAATAGGTTGTTTCTACAGCACTCAGCAGCATGAGAGACTGTAAACAGACTTGTATTTGGATCTGCACTTAATTCATCTCAACAATGATTTACCATTCACTTCAATACTGGATTTTAAACATTGGTATCTGTGCTCCACCTCCACCTCCACAGTCTTTCACCTTTTTTACCTCAGTTTTATTTCCCTTTATGGGAGTCTCTTTCTCTAACTCACACATACACGCATCCATACAATTTTCTCAGGGCCACATTCTGATGACTCCATATCTTATGTGTTTAAGTGCACTACATTCTGTGGCTATTCAGCATTAAACAATGCAGTCTGCAAAAATTGATGCGTAAAAGTGACACGGTTTGTCTAGCAAAGCAAAGGTGTTGTTTGGTTCCTGAATGGGTTTGGGGGGGGCGGGGTGCTTTTTTGGTCTGATAATGCTCAATCATTCACATGTGGAGTAAAAAGCTTCTGTCCAAGCAGCTCCTAGACTCTCCCTGCCCTTAAGTCTTTCACCAGCCTCTCCACTAGTTGACCTTGGATTGTTCTCTGTCCAAATATTGATTCACTCAAACACTCAAAACTTCTCCCAGATGCACAAACAACCTCTGCCCTTCGGCACCTCAAATGTGTTCTTCAATCAATGCCATTAGGGAAGGCAGAAGAGAGGCTGAGAAAGTAGTTTGGTGTCAGATGGATTTTATTTGACAGAATATATTTTTCACGCCATCTAGTGCTGCACTGTGCGGTTCTGCTGAGTACCTGTTGTGTCCTGTTAACAGTAATGCCTACCATTGAGAAGCTGCTGAATGCTGACTGGAAGGAGAAACTTCTGGATAAAAGCACAGTGGGGACAGGACAACTGAAAGGTCAGCTTTTGGTAGGCCACTGGTTGGAGAAATTTTCAGTCGAAATTGTTGGTGTTATCTTCCTATTTTTCTAAAATTCGGCCAAGTTGGGCGAAAAAGAAAGAAACAAAAAAAGCATATAACAGAAGTATTTCACAATATTTCTTAGTCATAGCCAAGCCAATCTCAACAGGCGGTAGACATTCACAAACTGATACTCAGAGGAACTCAGACCCACTGTCCCACTGTCATAATGCAGTATTTATTTACCCCTTTTATTAAGCTTTTTGGTTGTTGTCCTTACTTTAAGTTTTGGCGAGTGAAAATACATCAGTAACATAATTAATGATAGATTAATCTCATGAGAATGATCAAGAAACCAAATAGTCCAATGTCCTTGTTGTTGTTGTTGTTGTTGTTGTTGTTTATTGAACAAAAACGTAATTATAAGGAAAGTTTCCATCCTTAGATTCTTTCTACTGTCTCTTTTAAATTGTATTGATATAATAAATGAAAGATTTTTTCAAAGGAGATAATAGAAATATTTTTGGACACATAACATGATCATTTTTTTTAACATAACAGCTTGTAAAGGGGCAGCATAACAAAAACCTAACAATTGACATTTCCAACCTCTCCAGGTACCCCAGAGTCTTTGGCTGAGAAGGAGCTCCAGTTGTTGATGATGATCAACCAGCTGACCGGCTTGAGGGAGCAGCTGTTGGGAGCCCACTCAGAGCAGAGGAACATGGCTGCCCTGCTGCTGGAGAAACAGCAGCAGCAGATGGAGCTGGCTCGACAGCAGCAGGAACAGGTACTGCACTACTCAGAGTTGTCAAGAGTCTCAGCACCAAAATGTACAAATAATTAACTTGCAGTGACAAAACGTATAAATGTTTTTCGACATAACTTTCAGACAGATTTCTCAGTTTATGTGTGCTCTTTTTGTTTTTGTATTATCTTGATGAAAAATATATGTGGTTAAACAAAAGTCCCTTCTGTATGTATTTGTTTTTTCATCACATGCAAAGAATAGTGATGATTAGGCAAATTAGACTGATAACATTTCAAGGCGATCTTTGTTTGAAATGTCATTTGGTTGTGTTTTTTTCGCTCCTGTATGACTGAGAAGTGCATCAGTTGAGAAGGAGAGTCAAAACAACAGGAAGGCGAAATGGCCGTCTACAAAATATCATCTTTTTTTTGGGTTGATTTTAATATAGAAACAAATAAGCATAACATTTTTGCATCTTTTGCTCCGTTTGTTACTCCCACACTCTCCCCTTGTATCGCTCGTTTATTGAGAAACGACAGTCACCATGATTTAACATTATGATGACGTAATATTCATGTAAATGTCAATGGCCTTAGAAGATATTCCAACCCGGCGTCCTTACGTTAAAGGGAAACTTTTACTCTAGTGATGTTACTTGGTTCAACTTTTGAAATGGAAAAAAAAACTGAGGGTGTGGAGTTAGCTACTCATCTCTGCTGGAGGCTAGCAGCTCCAAGCTACATTAGCTGCTTGGCATGACAAACCTGAATGTTTGACCTAAATGTTAGGGGTTGAGTTGTATTGTATGTGAAGTAGGTGTCATGTTTTGTGACAGAATAATCCAAGGAAGACCATATCTCAAATTTGGTTGTTTTTTTAAACCCATTGTGAGTTTGACAATGTTTCAGGAGCACAATGCAGTCTCAAATGTGTTGGACACATGTAGGAGTCTGGAGATTAGTGTTTGACAAGTTATGGTCTGAGATCTGAGAGATTCAACCAAATATTTCCTTGGCCACTGACTCCTATCTCAAGAGTAGGGACTTTTTGTTAGATAGCAACTATGGTCAAACCAAAACTGTATGTTCTTGCAGATAATGTTCTTGACTTTATGAAAAGGTTTCTGAAAAAGTACCTGCGGTTAAAAAGAGCTTAAAGATAAAAATTTAGATTACTTTGAATGCTAATGGTACAAGATCAGTTAATGTACATGTATGTTTACAGCGCATTACTATACACACAAAATTCTTATCTTTAGATCAGTTTAGTAACAAATGTCCCTCTGGTGCAGTTCATGTTCACTGCAATGTTTTGTTTTTCAGTTGAACCAGGTTCATGTTATTAAGTATTAATCAAAAATGGATTAACCATCTTGTCTCCTTTAAATATAAATGTACCACTACATTTCAAATATGTATTTTGTCAATAGTGCACTGTGATTGCTCTGTGTTGAAAATGATTCACACATGTTGCAGTGATTAGCCAATGGTGGAAGTAAAGACTGACTATCTGAGTGAGGCCCTGATCATGGTCACCCACATGGTGTGCACTAATGTATTAGTGTCATATACATGCAATGTCTGAGTGAGAATATTGTGTTTTGTATCTCAGATTGCCAAGCAGCAGCAGCAGCTGATCCAGCAGCAGCACAAGATCAATCTGCTTCAGCAGCAGATCCAGGTCAGCTCCTCTCAAGACCTTCAGATGCTCCTTGAGATGCTCTTTCATGTACACACAGCCTGCAGCATACTTACATATGTCTTCATCTTAAGACAGAAACCGATGTTAGAACTCTTACGTAAACTGCATTTGTCCTGCATCGTCCCAGCAGGTGAACATGCCCTACGTGATGATCCCGGCTTTCCACCCCAACACCCAGTCCCTCCAAGTTACCTCTGACCCGCAGATGACCTTACCCTTGCAACCAATCCCTTGCAAGCCATGTGAGTCAACGAGCTAGCAAACAGGTTTCAGCTTAATCCCTTGTTGGAATGGCAACAATAAAAAGTTTCATTGAATAAAATAAAAGTACACTTCAAAAATAGTCTAACATACAATGGAGGATATCATAAGTCTAGACACATTTTGTATTGAGTATTTCCTGTTGCCTTGTGGTTTATAATAAAAATCCATTAACAAAAGACCAATGAGATTTTTTAACAGTTTCTATTTGGATGTTTCTTTTTTGATACAGTGTCTGTAGTAGCACACTGTTAAATCAAAAATGGGAAATGCTTTGGTGGGGGCATATCTTTCAGGTACCACCACCACAGAAAGACAATCCTAGAATGTCAGATTGAGTAATTGATTTGTGATTTTTTACTACTTCACAGTAGTTTAGGTGCAAATGATCACAGTGACAATCATTGTATCTTTTGTTACAATATATATAAGGCATTGTCATTTGCATTGCAGTAAAAGAGCCAGGCTCAGCTTGTTTTTTGCAATGAATTCCAATAGAGATAAGTTTTAAATGTCCAGAGGAACATCTAAAACCAAAGTCTCATGGGATCAATCATTCTTTCAATTTGTCTTCATTTATAAATGTGATCTTTTAGTAATGCTCCAAGGTTTCTTTTCACCAGGTCTTTAGTGATAGGAACTTCAGGGCTTTGTCAGCTTTTATGGTCAATTCTTACATACTCTATTACTATTTTTGCACTTCAATTCAATCTCTGTTTATGGAAAATGCAAAAACATCAGTGTCAGTTGAACAGTATGGTTTATAGTACCTTTCACACACTTAATGCTTGTACAGTTTGCAGGCTATAGAGGGCACAGCTTAGAAAGCCACAGCTTTGTGCTGTCTTGCTTTCAGAATGCTTAAAAGCTGTGCTCATGGGTGACCTTGTCTTTTCTATCTTTTTAAACGTAAAAGACTCAAAGCCAGTCTTTAAAACCTTGTGGGTGGAATTCAAGGACAGCCATTCATTTGCTTTCTTTATTTCAAGAAATGTGCATGAAGTTTTTCATGTTTTGACAAGACTAGGTCAAAACCTAGTACAAATCTGTACTGTGTATCACACGCTGGAGTGCTTTTAATTCCAAACGAAGGATACAGGAATTGGTGACACTAGGCTGAGGCGGCTGTTGAAGTTACACTTTCATTATTCGGTCCACCAATGAAATATGGTGAGACTTCTGTTAGGGACAGACTTTTGTTTCTAGGTCTGTTGTGGTCCAAGCCAAAAATGTTTGGAATGTTGGTTTGGACATTTGAAGGTGTCTTGTCTTTGAATGGCTATGCTGTTAAATTTCATTGTAGTAGTGTTGTATTTGTTTGTTAATTTTTATAGCGCCTTACTATCATCTGGATGTGTTAATTATATTATATTACTATTGCGAATGCTATGGTGCAACATTCTCAGAATCGGTTTCATAGCTGTCTCCTTTCTTTAAAAAAAAAAAAAGTTCCAATGAATGAGAACTAACATGTCATTTTTTCACATTTATCCTATGTAACCAAATCCTAAACCATATTGTATTGTATTGCCTCTGGTTCCCTGAAATGAAAATACAGAATGCAACAGGGGTTTAGGTTTGGGGGGGGGGCACTTTAAATGAAATAAAGACATAGGAGTTCTGATTACTGTGGACCTATTACAAATATTTGATTATTGCATGCCCATTTTGTCCAAAACAATCGGTCTTAAACCTGCATTACCCTTCAGTAATAGACTTATCTATAATTGTGAGAAGCCCGACCCATACCATACACAATCACATCAGATCTTTTTGTCCAAGCAGACAAAAGCAGTAGAATCACCTTAGCTTCACGCAAGGTTTTTTGACCTGGTGCATCTTATCTGAAATTCAAACATTACTTTCAGATGATGCTTAGCATGACCAGCTAGTTTCCCCCATTTACATTAATGAAGAGAACAACAAAAGGCTGATTTACTGATTGGGCGAGGTATGCCTGTTAGAGCTTGTTGTGCTTACTTACTTTGATTTAGGGTTGGGCATGTCTGCCATGTTCCGTTAAATAGTGGTAGTTATGCCAGTCTTAAACTTACAAGCCTTCCATGATGTTTAGGGCAATTAGTACAGTCTGATAGACTACTTCCTGTATTTAACAGTGGTACTTCACTACAAGCATCTTGTACTGAGGCCTAAGCAACACCAGCAAAAACCAGCAGTGACACCCTCAGCATGGGTAGTTCCAATCAAATATAATGATTAAAGACAAACATACTAACCAATGACATCTAAATGTGTCAAATACAAGTGTTTCAAATATAAACACATGCACTGTTAAAATATGAATTATTCCATTTAAATACTGTATGAAACAAAGCAATATAGTGTGTCATATTTGTGTTTCCTGATGTATTGGTATTGTGAATGTTATAAATGGTAAAGTTAAACTGAGGGAAAAGTGCAAGTAAACTATAAAGTCACTGACATTTCAACCAGCTGTGTGTCGCCATCACAGCTATAACCTTTATAGCCACCAAACTTTGTGTCCCATAGCGACAAGACTGACCAAGCACTTTGTTTCCACATCTGAGCTTCTACTACTTTTTCACACAAAACTTTTTATGTTTTTTTTTTTTGTTTTTTTTTGTTTTTTTTACAGCCGTGGACTATCCCCTGCAGCTGCTGTCCAACCCTAACCCCAACCCTATTAAGAGGAGTAGCGGTTCTTTCCGTCAGGTATGGTAACAGTGCAGTAATACTGTTTGCATGTGTAATCATTGTAACAAACTCCTTTTTCTAATTTCTGTAAATACACTTGTTATGCATCCACCCACAGTGGAGAGATTACATCTACAAAATGCAAAAAATGACTGAGGAGATAGTGAATGACAGTGTTTGTTGACTGTATAGTGTGTTTATGTACTGTTTATGTGTTTGGTTTAACGGGTGTTACACAAAGCAAAGCCCACTGGATTAAACATATGATACTTTTATGTTATTTGGAACAGTGAAAAGCTTTTACAACACACCACACCCTCTGTTCAAAAGTTTTATGTGTGTGGTATAGGTGTGTGTGTGTGTGTGTGTGTGTGTGTGTGTGTGTGTATAGCATGACCTGTATTTGCATTGCTGTTTCTCAAGCATAGATAGACCAGCTTAAATAAACAAAAGGCAAGAGAGGATGAGGTGAAGGTGAAGACAAAAGAACAGAAACGCTACAAAGGTGTGACAGATGTGCTCCGATGTGCTCCAACTTGCCAAATCTGCCGTGCATAGCCGGGATACATGCACACCCTCGCCTTTTGCGGTTACGCCTGAATGTGTGGCCCCACCCCTGCTCATCTGCTCTCACTGTTTGTGTTTCTAGGAAGCCAGTCAGCCCTTGAACCTGACCTCCAAGCCTAAAGGGCTGGAGCTGGGCAAAACACCCAGTCCACAGAGCATGGAGCTGGGATCGCTGGCATTGCAGGGGGCCTACAGAGCCAGAGATCTCCAGAGAGAGATGTCCCACAGCCCGCCACGATCTGCTCTCAGTGAGTTCTACTAACAGTTAGAAAGTGGGAATGCACTATCACAAAAAGGGAAACAACTGCCACGTCCTTGCTTAGACAACATTTTCTTGCAGTGTTGAGTGCAAGTGGGTCTACATTTTGCTAGAATTGTGGTGCAGGTGAACACACATGGGTCGTGTGATGCACAGGCCAGCTGATTCATGCCATTCTAGTGATTGAGAGTTGGTTGAATAACTGTAGTAATGTGCCAACAAAGGTAAGAAGAAGGTGTCTGGATACCAAACATTGATGTAAACAATTCTTTTAAAAATCTAAATTTCTAAATTCTAAAAATCAGCCTTGCAAATGTTTTATGAAGGAGGAACATCTGTAATATGCCTCAAAGACAGTTTTACAGTTTTACTAAGGAACATTTAATGTAAATATAACTATGTATTGAGAAAAAACAACTGCAGGGTACTTTTAAGCAGCTATGGGAAGAAATTCTTTTTTTGACTGAATGATGCAAAGGCAGTTTAAAAATTCATATGTGTAGCGGCTTTAAATTGTCAAGTCACATTGTCGTCACTGATTTAATCCCAGCAGATGATCATATTAAGATATCCGTCACAAGCTGACATCAGCTTGGGGTCAAAGTAGAAAAAGACATTGGAAACCAAGCATTCAGAAGAATTTGGAGCCGGTGCTTTTCACTCACAAGGATTACTTCTACATACATTTAGCTCATTATTTGGCCACATTTAATATGAACATCCAATACTGTAACATTATATTTATGACTGAAAAACTAAGGTAAAGCATAATTGGTCCCCTTTAATAGACAAATAACAGTGCAGCCTACAGAAACAGTTAAGACAAAAGACAAAAAGTCGTTGCACCAACAGAAACATTTGATTGACAGGTTGTCTATGTGCGTGACTGTGCAGTTAAGCCCTTGGCAGAAGGCATCGTCGTTACATTCAAAGCAGGAATTGTCCGTTATCACTTAACATATTATAAAAAAGTTCATTATTTAAAATCAGATAACATTATAATGTATGTTTCTGTAGTTTCTACCTGCAGGGACACGGAATTACTCTTCATCTGCTGGTGTAGGAAACTGTTTATATATCCGTGATGTGTTTCTAGAAGAAAACTTCATCTATCTTATATTTTTTATTTTTCATTATCGTGATTTGTTACTTTGTTTCCTCATTTTTGTTCTCCTCCTTCTCATCCTGGTGTTTTTTTTTTTTGTTTTGTTTTTGGTTTTTCCAAAAGGTTTCCTTGGAGACGGCGATGTTGTCACCCAGGCCATCCATGATGCACAGCAGCTCCTGAGAAACCACAGCACCGGAGGGAGAGAGAGGGAGAGAGACAGAGAAAGAGAGAGAGATTCCGCTGGAAAGATGGTCAGCTGATATCCAAACTAAATAATCCACACGCACACAAATCACAAGTTGTCTACAGCCCCTCTGAGACATGCAGCCATATGAACAGCAAATTTGCATGGTGTCTAATGTCTAGCATAGCAGCATAGTATAGCAGTTTTACATAAAGTCAAACCTGCCAGATCTTATCACAACATGTAATGATGATGAAAATGATTGTTAGTACAAGGCCAGTGTGTGAGCAGATACTGTAAATAGCTGGGATTAGTGATGCAAATACACTTACTGAATAAACAGGATAGGAGGGTGTCTCTGTCTGTCTCTCTCTTTTCCTGACCAACATTGACACAGTCTAATTGGGGGTCAGAGTTAGGTTTAGGGTTTCAGGGAGTCATGCTCCTTCTGAGGGTTTAACCAACTAAAGGATATCCCAGCTGTGGTGAACTCACACGCACGCTCACACATAGAAGAACATTGTAGCAACTGAGTATATTATGTGTTGCCCTCTAGACACAAAACACAAAGAGGTTCTGACTCTTTTGTTTGCCTTATAAGTAATTGAAAGGGGGTTGTGTATTCGGTATTCCCTGACGAATATGGTATGTTGTTTTTGTACGTTTGTTCAGTGCAGTCATGTGTAACATCTTTGTTCAACTTACACACATCTTCAATAGTTTAATACAGTGCAGAATTAAAATGATGCATTCAGAAGTTTAAGTTTAAATGCTTTGCCAAAGAAACTCATCTTGCATCTATGTGGTAGTCATTGCTTAGAGTGCCATGAAAGTATCCCAAATTTAAATGTTCTTTTGGTCCAGAACTCGATTATATAAACCCTGCTTGATTTTGTTTTGGTTCCTCTAAAAAAAAAAAACAAAAAAAAAACTGTCTTCTATTCCGGTCTTGGTTTTCATTCTTTGAGGTGGCTGAAGCTTTGGTCTCAGCCTCGTCCTGGAGCAACAGCTGTTGCAGCCTCACAATACCACAAAGGCCTCAGTGTGGCATTGACAGAGCCACCTGCCCTTTCTCTTTGTCCACAGTAATACTGTACTGTCGCTCTCCTCCTCCTCTCCTCCATTATCCTGCTCCATCTCGCCTCTCGCTACTGCTGCTGCTGCTTTAACACCAATACTGTTGACTGACCTATTTTGGTATTACACTCCACTGCATGCCAGGGAATAAATACAGTTTTACAGCACTTGAATGGATGAAAGATAATATGCCGGATGGTGCGCTAGCTTTGCAAATTCAGAGTTGCTACATTCCCATCTCTGCCTTTCTCCTTCACCTTTCCTCCCTCAGACAATAAACACCATTCTTCCTCCTCTATAGTGTGGTAATTTCCTTTCTTTGCATTTACAGCTCTGCATTTAAACAGCAGCTGATATGGCAGAGCGTGCCATTTTCTTTACCTTAAATAGCACTCTGTGTAACACATGCCAGCCTTGAACACACCCTTTGTACATTGGGTCATCTTTTTTACTGCGGTCAAAATTCAAATTGTGTGAATATCTATGTGACTTTACTGCATGTCTGACTTGATCTGTCTTTGTCTTTTTGTATGGTTTTTAGGAGTATAAAGATTCTTCACGCAGCGGGAGAATTTCACAGTTGGAGCGGGGTGAAGACAGACAAGCACTGCTGTCCACTGAGGACCACCTCAGCAGCGACTCTGAGGGTAGGTGTCCCCAGAAGAGCTTGTTTAATGTTGACAGCCTTATTTTCATTAATGGGAAGTAACACCAGCAGTGTCCAATTCAGCTTCTCTCAGTCATGAGTTTTGTAACAACCGTCTATTTTCAAAGACAGTATACTGTAGTTATGATCACAAAATGTCATGAGATATCACGTTGACATTAAAATATCTTCCACCACCACCTACGGATTTAACTTAATCACATCACCACCTCCTTGAGTGCGGCTGCTGTAATAAGGAACGGAACAAAAGTTTCGGGTACAAACGTGGGTGGGATAGGTGAATCATGACTGCATATGAAATGGGATGTTTGTGGGTGAAGCGAAACTTTTCCTTCAGTGAGTAAAGGTTAATAACCAGTGAGGTAACACAGTCTGGAGATATTCACCAGTTTTAGGGGTGTCAGAGAAAAGGTTAAAGACATTAAGGCTACCACTCCTCGGAAGGAACGGAGATGTATTTAAAGAGGAATGAGTCCAAGCCCTGCAGCACTTTGGTGTGGCCCTCTTGACTGTAGCCTTCTTTCCTGTAGGTGCCCTGCCCGTCTCAGTCCCAGGTGGCTACGCTGAGGCCCGGCCTCCTCCCTCTTCGGGCCACATCAAGAGACCCATGAATGCCTTCATGGTGTGGGCCAAGGACGAGCGCAGGAGGATCCTACAGGCCTTCCCCGACATGCACAACTCCTCCATCAGCAAGATCCTGGGTGAGCCCCGCTCTGGGTAGGGGTGGGTTTGACTCTGTGTCTCTATTCTGAGACATGGCCTGGCACATGTGAGGGCATGAACAGCCACCTGCTTCTCCACACACACACACACACACACACACACACATACATACTGGCATCTCTTTCCTTGGACCAAACATTTACATACCTCTTTATTGTGAAGAGTTTGTGGCTTGTGGGCAACCATGCTTCACACAGACATGCACACGCGCACACACACACACACACACACACACACACACACACACACGTCATTTCATATAAAGCATCAATCTACTTAAAGACAATTTATTTCTGGTTACTTCTTAAACACATTCTCCCAATTGACCGAGACCTGTTTTCTTTGATATACTCCATAGTGATAGGATCACTGAAAATTCATGTTTATGCTGATTTTCACACCAATTACTACAGCAGCTAATCTCACACCTCTCTGTTTGAAGATGTGTGAACCACACCTTCACCCGGAGAGCAGAAACGTCACTTAATTGAATCATCTTTGGTTTTGGTTTAACACAGTGTTAGGTTAGTCAACAAAGATCATGGTGATAGTAATGAAGTAAAAATGAAAAGATTCATCTGGTTGGAGGAAGAATTCTTCTTTTGCTCAGTTTGATACATTCAGGAGTTTTGTTGTTACAGCCTTACTTGGTCTAGTGTGCCCAGAAGCTTAAGTTAGCTAACTTTAGCAAACTTTAACTAGTTGTTGCTGTTAGTGACATTACTGACTTGTGCTATGACGTAGTAGTAATGTAGTTGGAGGGAGAATATTGACTTGTGCTACTTCTACACAGTTTTGACTTCAGTTAGGGTTAGTGGTGAAACATTATTCCTCATAGCCCAAGTACCGACCAAGAAGAAGCTAAACTAGCTAAGAATTGTCTCACTGCCCGGAAGTGTTCATGCTATGCTCATTTTATCGTACACTTTGTGAGGCGACATGTGTGAACTTAGGGTTACGGTTTTCCTACTAAAATTCTTTAGTTTTGAGATTTTTTTAAAAGTGGGAAATTAATAATTTAGATTTCAACTCAAAGACACGTAAGTTGAAGTGTGTTCTCTTGCTACACCTGACTTTCACCTGCTGGCTTGATTGCACATTTAGTAATCTTTCCCTCATCCTCCTTGTGCTAAATGTATCTTTGTGCTTTTAGGCTCCAGGTGGAAGTCCATGTCCAACCAGGAGAAGCAGCCTTACTACGAAGAGCAGGCGAGGCTGAGCAGGCAGCATCTGGAGCGCTACCCCGACTACAAGTACAAACCCCGACCCAAGCGGACCTGCATCGTTGAGGGACGGAGGCTGAGGGTGGGCGAGTACAAGGCCATGATGAAGAGCCGCCGACAGGAGCAGAGAGCGACATACACGCACAGGTAGAAAAAGCAACGCGCACACAGCGGCCAGCCTGCTTCACACAAGTTCGAGATAATGAGAGCGCATTTGTCCCTGGCAGACAACACTAACAATTCACTCCATTGGCAGGAGTTTGCTCTGCACCTCCACACATAGTAGATAATGCCTGCAGCTCCCAAAGCTCTCTCTCTTTTTTATTCTTGAAGACACAAACAAAAGTGCTGTATTGATACAGCAGCTGGGCTGTTTTTCAGTCTGTCCTCGACAATGAATAGCATCTATCGCCATTGTTCCTTCTAACTCTTCCAACTAGTTAAGTTGGAGGAGTTGGAGGTTGGAACTGTTAACAGGGATTTTGAGTGGGCTTTTGAGTGTCCTCTTTTTTTTTTTTTTTTTTCTTTGCCTCACAGATCTATTCACCACATGTTTCTCTTTTAGATTCTTTAAAGAGGTGAGATAATATTATGTCACAACGTTGTGTGTGTGACAGTAGTTTACTCCCATGGGGTTGAACGTGAACAGCTAATGATGTGTGTTGGGACTGGGAATTTGAATGGTGTGATTTCTAGGGGATCATTCCATATGTTCCTATGTGATTTAAATTACAGGGTAACATAAGAAGTGTTAAGGTTGATGTGAGTTTTCACAGTCTGGTAATTTGCCGTCACCACAGCCAGCTTGGCGCCGTGGATGTATGAAAACAACTGGATACAGGATACAGAATTGCTCGCCTGGTGCAAAAGCTGAAAAATGTCTCTAGTTTAGGGGTTTACTTCCAGGTGTGCAGTCCAATGAATATGCACAGTGATATTTCTAATGCTGGCCACGCCTGCAGTTACCACTCCACCCATAGACTATAGATTGCAATGATGTCAATTTCGCCTCAAGGAAAGTTTTACAAAATATGGGCCAAAATTTCAGAAAATAAATAGTCATAATTGATATTTCCTGTTGGAGGTGTTCTGTCAACAGTTTTACAGACTTCTTTTTATACTGAAGGTTTATGGAAAAAACACTGCAATAACGAGAGTGGCCACTAACACAAATTGGCAGGATCTCATCCATTTCTTATTATACAGCCATCCTGGACCCCTGAGAGATGGCTAATGGTAACTTGACCCCCTCCTTTGTATATTGTGGGACAAACCAACACTGAGAATGCAGGAGCTGCTAGTGACTCCTCAGGTGTTGAAATAACATCAATGTAAAGTAACGAGTAGTGGGAATCAGTGGCAACAAGCTGAGGCTAACTTGCACTCACTTTCCAAACCAAAAGCAAAATAAAACCACAACTTCTGAAATGTAATGTCACATTTAAATTAAATTAATTAAAATAATTAAAAATGTTAAAAGGGCAAACAGGTTATGCCAATGGTTAATACCTCACACTATCTTGGCTTGTTGAAAAATGTATTAAAATATGTATTAATGTTTGTAGGATTAACTGTATGACGTGCTTTGGTAAGTAGAAAATAAAAAGGTAACCTCATATTTCCATATGCAACAATTGGAGATAAATGTCAACATAAACGTCAATATTTAACTTTCAACTGAAAAACATAGTCATCAATACTTGTTTGAAGTCTGATGAAACTGCATTATATTAATGGTTTTGATAAGTCAACATGTTCTGCACATCAAACCTTATCACCTCTCTCATATGAAAGATAAGAGTCACTGAATACCAGCAAACTGTTTTTTTTGTGGGTTTTTTAATCTCAGTGTGCATGTGTCACTTCCTGTCTTTACAGTCAAACGGAACCACAGCCAATCCACTATGCTCACAACGATGGCCAGTACCCGGGAGGTGCCGGCTCAGTGTCAGTGGCAACCATGCCCTTTCACCCTGCGTTATTGGAGCATTACCTGCCGCAGGCCCCGCCCGTGCCGCGTCGGGCAGAGGGCAGAGCCACGCCCACTTCTCTGCCCAGGGAGCGAATCAATGAAAGAGAGAGAGAGCGGCCACCGTACAGCGAAGGAGAGGAGAGCGATGGTGGGGAGAGGAGTGAAGGGGAACTGGTGCTCCTGACAGACTGAAAGAGAGGGGAGGGGGAGTCGGGAGAGGGGAGAGGGGAAAAAAAGAAAACGGACGGGAGGGAAGGGTAGCTGAGGAGAAAGGGGTGCTCTTTGTTGACTGACAGTCAAAGGTGAAGAATGGAGGATGAACTAAGGAAACGGGGAGGGATTGAGTTGTCACTGAATGAGAAAATTGCCCCTTTTGTGAGGAAACGTCATACTTACTCCCTTGTAAATTAGCTCAGTCCTCAGTGAAACCCTGCCACACACACACAGAAAGGCAAGCTCTTATCTTACTCATTTCCCTTCATAGATATGTCATCAGGCGCTTTGTGTTAGAATACAGAAAGTATATTGAAGTTATAATGTGGATGTTTTATCCTTTAATCCCTGGAGCTTCTTGTTTTTCCCCCCATGTTGACTTTCAGTACATAAAATCCCTCACAGGAGTTAGTCATTGGAGGAAGCTGTAAAAGGAACCACACAAGTTCAACACAATCCTTGTTTATACATGTTAAGTCAGCTGATGGACCTTAGAGGCAAGTAACTTCCCTCTAGTTAGTGCAGCAGCACTGTGACGGAAACCAGTGTCAGCGGTATGCAAGTACTGCCCCCTGCTGGTAAACACTTGTTACTGAAGAATGAGAATCCCAGAAGAACTCCTGTCTGCTTATTTTCTTCAAGTTTATTTCATATTGTCAAAGTCAAAGTTGCTATCTTTTAGAGAAAAATTAAAGGAGATTAATGGTTTATTCCAGCAATTTAGTATTGCATTTTCATAAAAATGAGGGGTTCAAAAGAAATACAACCTTTTTCACAGACTGACAAGTAAACTGAACTTGATGTGTAGAATTGCTGGAGTGCCCAATCACATCACTGTAGCATTCAGGAACTCACTTTCGGCTGATATAATGTGTCTTTTAATTTGTCTCACTGGAGAGAAAAAAACATGGCAGCTGACGTTATTCCACTTTAATTTAGTGTGTCTAAAGGAGAGGCCAGCTCTTATCTATAAGTGACAACGGAAGTGTGTTTGTCACCACCAGCGGAGTAAATGTTCCATCTCTTAGCACACCTAATGGTTTCCAAAAAGGGTACCCATGAAATTAACATTATACAAAGTAAATTAACAACCAAACCTTCCTCTTCCTCGTCCTCCTACATCACACTGTTGAGTTGAGCTATGCTGTATATGCTGTATTTGTGTCTATCACTTCCCTCTCCATAGCATGGTGGGTTGACCTCAGCCTTGCCTATTTTTTTAATACCTCTGTGTTTGCTTCTTTGAGTGTTTATTGATTGTCGTGTTGAGCACCTCCTTTTTGTGTATCCAAATGTCTGCTGTTTTTTTTTTCTTTTGAGATACAGCCTCCGACAGCACTGCAGAACATTTCCACATACACTTTTTTTTTTTTTTTAACTCTTACAATGTGTGAATTTGGGGGGGAAAATGGGTAGCATTTTATTTTACAGATCCTTTAATTTTATACTAATTTCCTGGACATTTTCTGGGTAATTTGCAGACATTTACTGGGTCATTTTTTAGGACATTTTACAGAGAGGGTGGTGCAATTTGGTACAATTTTATAAATGTCTTCAAAATAACTGACTGCATTAGGGATGCTTCAATTTTGGATGATAGTAATAAAATAAGAATTTGGCTGATAACTGATATATACCAAATTGTACCTTATTTACTGATAGATCGACATTAGTAGATAAGGAGAATATCTGCTGATTACCGGTATTTGGCCGATATATCCATGCATCCCTAATTTGGACTCGTACAGTTGTTCATTTAATAATAATTTAATAATTAACAAATATTCTTAATTAGTTCTTAAAACTCATATAATTTCTTTAACAGACAGGTGTAGTTTTGTGTGTAAAACTACATATTAACATATTAGGTTGTTTCTTAAAAATGTAATTAGCACATTTCCCATATACTACCAAATTACACAACCATGTGAAACGAAGGTCCTCAGAATTAATGCTTACACAGTGGATACTTTTAGGAAATTATTCAAAAAACCTATGCTGCCAGTCAATAAATGTGTACCAAATTGTACCACCTTATTTGTAAGGTGTCTGCAAATTACTGGAAATTATTTCTATAAAAATTACTATAACATTTTATAGTAATTTCCTGGAAATTACAGTAAAATGAAGGGCCCTGTAAAATAAAGCGTCACCAAAAGTGTGTACTAGTGTGTCTTGTGTTCAGCCTCGTTTCAAGATAGTGACACTTTGACATTCGTTGAAAAATGTCCTCATCTTCCTGAAGCTGCATTGAAAACATTGGATTTAAAGACTGAAAGTGAAACTAAATGACTTATTGAATTGGGCATTTTTGCAATGACTGATCAATCAGTCTCATATTGGGGGTTTAGGTATAAAGATCCATCTGAATATGCTACAGTATTGTCATCTTTTACCTTCCTGTTTCACAGATACAGAAGCAAATCATTCCCAACTCTGTATGTTTCACATTGGAACAGCTACCTCTGGTAACATGGTGGCTACAAAGATGGAGAAAATGTCATGTGATGGTTATGTTCAATGTTTTGACAGCACCACCCAACGTGAACAGAATATTGTTATTTGGTCAACTTAACCACTGGTCAACTTAGTTATGAGAACACAGAAACAAAACATCCATGTGGTCCTCCATATCCCTGGCTGTTGTGCTAATGCTAACAGCTAGCTGACTGAGTGATTTTATTTTGATTTCACTTGTACAAAATAGGAAATCCTGAGTTCCCATAATCAAACAAGCTAATTAAACTCCATGCTAACAATTTAGCCTGGTTGGCTTTAGTCTTGTCCTGAAGGTCCCTAACATGTTCAAATTTAGCTACAAGCTTGCAAGCTCTCAAGTGGAAAGCTACGTAATCTTAGCTTACTTTGTTGTTTTATGTTAGCAGTTGGTACTTTAAACAAAATGTAGCCTAAAAGGGAAAAAAAACTACCTAGGCTACTTTCCGTTGGTTGTGGAGGCTTGCAGACACCGCAAATTAACTGTACAGGGGTGTTCAGCTGTGGTTCAGTTACCTAAAATAGGGCCACGTTATTGGCTACATTATTCGTAGTGTGTTTAGCTAATAGCTAATAGCTATTAGACTGTAGTACCTAACATTTAAGGCACGTAGATGATGTTCTTGTGTGTTCTCATCACTTAATGACCATGTTAGCAAAGAAAAACTTACCATAATAGCACTAGGGTTCTATTAACCTTTAGCTAAAGGTTGACAAATCAACAAATGGCGGGAAAATAGAAATTTCAAACCTCTGGGGTTGGAGCGTATCCATGCCTGTTAAGGGCTGTGTAGAGTAAAGATGCTGGTTTTGTGTACAGAGATGGATATCAGAGCAAAATGTTTATCTTATTTTAGTGGAGACATTCTGAGGAGTCACCGCTCGTCACCCCTGCTGATGTAAATATAGAAAGAGACTTTATTTTGTTTATAAGAGCCTGTGTAATTTAAAGGTGTACATTTCTCTATGTTTTCAGAGTTTTGTGTTTTTTTTTCTTGAAAGACAATAAATTGGTTGTGTTAATTGTGTTCTGTTTAATTTATTTTGTCACGTGTGTGTGTGCGTGTTTGAGTCAGAATTGTGTGGCTCCCTCCCCACGGGCCCTGGCTGGTTTGGTAATTACTTTGCACCTTAATTCAGATCTCCCAGAGGATGTTCCCACAGTAACAAACCACCTCAGCTTTTCTTAGCGCATTGCCACATTTGCACATTATCAGCTGGTAATAGAAAGTAAATGCAAATTAGAATCTTGTGTAATCTGATCATAAACTCTTACCTTGACAAGCAGATATTTTAATTCGTCACAGACAGCTGTAATTCACTCACATGGCTGCACACCAGTCACAGTCCATTTCCAAGGCGCCAGTATTATGCACGTTGTCTCACTGGGACACCTAAATGGACAGTTGTGGAAGAAGTGAAAGTACCAGTACAGCAAGGTGAAATACTCCATAAAAAGTAACTTAAGTAAAAGTACTGCAGTATTACAGTAAAAGTAGTGGTTTGGTCCCTCTGACTGATATATTATTATATATGACATCATTAGATTATTAATAAGCATCAGTGTTAGAGCAGCATGTTACGGTTGTAGCTGCTGGAGGTGGTGCTTGTCTCAATTACTTTATATACAGTTAGCTAGTTTAGTCCAGCGGTTCCCAACCTAGGGATGGGGCCCCTCAAAAGGGTCAGCAGATAAATCTGAGGAGTGGTGAGATGGTTAATGCGAGAGGAAAGAAGATTTGCCTCAAAGTCATTAAAGTGCTAAAGAGCAATGAGAAGTGTATTAGTTAAATCAAAATATCCAGAGGCAATGGAACCTGCCTGATCATTAACACCCAGCAAAATGTGATGCAGCATTACACCACACAGAGTATAAGATGACCCTGAACTGAATCAACAATGAGTCTAAGCCCAGGATGTTGGCTGTCATCACTGTGCATGTGTGTATTACATTATTACTAAGGCCCAAATGTTTTGGATGTAAATCAGTTGTGTAGAAGGATAATAATCTACTTTCAGAGTACAATATTTGTATTATAGGAGTCAGAGAGACGAACCATAAAGTAGCATGAAATGGAAATACCAGTCTTTACTGACTGTTGTCATTGTGCTCTGTGACAATGTTATGGCTCAATGTTGTTTTACCTCAATCTCTCAATAGCCAATGGCCAGAGCCGGTTTTGGTATATTTTGATGTTCTATAGTGCCATTGAACAGAGTCATATTTTCATTATTATAAAAAGGCTCTAATGATTGTAGAGTATTTTATTTTAAATTAAAGTTTTTGAGCTTCATTTTTCTGGTCTGACGTCGTGGTTTTAATGTTCAGGATGTGCCTGTATGCAGGTTTCTGATGCTCTGAGTGCCTTTGACTCTTCTATACCAGACAACACTTATTATATGATTATTAGTTATCAATGTTCTGATCTGATAACTAATGAGCCACTATTGACACCAATTACATTTGTTGACTATTTTTTCTTCAATTACAAAATGTACAGTGTTGTGAAAAAGAAGCAATTTGCTTTTTGATATTTAGATGATATAAAATGCATAAAAAGCTGCTGCTTTGCTGTAATAGTTTTTGTGTCTAGTGGACACTGTACATGGTGACAGGACGTTCAGTGTCAAATCTTACCTCTAAAGCAGTGGTCACCAACTCTGCTCCTGAAGAGCTACTGCCCTGCATGTTTTAGGTATCTCCCCACACACCTGATTCTAATTATTAGCTCATTATCAAGCAGCTGAAGCTTGCAAAGGGCTTGATAATGAGATAATTACTAGAATTAGGTGTATTAGAGTGGGGTGACACCTAAAACATGCAGGGCAGTAGCTCTCCAGGAGCAACGTTGGTGACTACTGGTCTAAGGCATAGTTGGAATGTTTTATATTAAAGTACTGCGCACTAAAATGTTTTTTTTTTTAGCTTTAAACTAAATGATATGCTGGTGTTAATACTGATATTGACACCAAATTACACATCAGCATTTTATGGGTTGAAAGTGGTTCAACCCGTTATCTGCTGGGAATCTGTCATCTAGGGAAGTATATATTTTGTCTTTTGGAATAAGTTTCCCGAACTATTGGCCTGCTGCTTAAAAGAGGAACTGCTGGGATTAGTATTCATCAAACTCCCCACCTGTTGTTGCCTGAAATATTCTACGTATTAATGAAACTGAGTTGAACATGCTTGTTTTACTGTTGCATTTTATTTTTAGCCACATAGCGACTTGCCAGATGACCGTGTCACTGATGGTGTCAAGAGTTCTCACACCGGAGCTTGGAGCTTCACGCAGGCCTGCATGTGTTAGTGTTTGACAGGATATCCCCCAACAGAGGTTTTCTCTTTCCTTCCTCTGTCAGGGCCGAGGCACAGGGTTAGCTGGCAGATAGAACAGATACAAACAGAAACCTGAGTGTCAACAGAAAGAAGGGAAAAAAGGATTATAGGTAGTTTTTTTTGCACTTTTTGAGACCAGATAAATAAAAAACACGCATATGTTTTAATCATTTTATACATTTTAATGGAAATATTTACTGACAACTATTAAATAAGTCTTCTTGCCACTCCTACAGAGGTGAGAAGGATCACTGTACAGTAAGCTTTTCACAGTATTTCTTACAGTATTTACATCCTCCATCTTGGCTGGCCTTACACATTGACACAGCGTCTCCTTCATCAGTGGATGAGTACATTTACAAAGTCACATCTGCAGGTCGAAGCATTTACAAAAAAGTAAATATCGGCATACAAAGGAGAAAAAAAAATTATCAGTTATATCTGTACAGTGTCTTTTAAAATTAAGTCGTTAGTACATTCACACACAAAAATAGTTAATCTCAAGTGAACTGCAATGCACACTCTCTGAAGCTAACCATTTTGGTACGATTAGAAGACGAAGAAAGAAAAAGGTGTGAAATGCGAAGTTAGATTCACTCAATAAATAAACCCTGTTTTAAAGACTGCCTTTAAACCTAACAGAAAAACAAAGAAAACAAAAAAGACTGAAATCTTTGACGGCCAGCATGGAAGAGGAAATTCAGACAGATAAAATGTATGTATTGGTCTTTAAATAGGGGACGTTTTGAGTCACTTCATTGAATGTCCACACCTATCAATTGTTTGGTTTCTTTACCACCTTACCCAGTGTGTGCTTTGAATTCAATTGTCAACAAAGTCATCTTTGTGTCTAATAAAGTGAACAATAAGAAATATCAATTATTCAAAGTGTAAAACTACTTTAAACCTATTTTTATTCAATGGACTGCAGATCAAAAAATATAAAACTTCTTTATCAGCGCAGTCAACAGTGCAAAAACTGTAATTGTGGTGATTAGTTAGTGTCCGAAATCTCTATTTGCTGCTCATTATTGAGTGTTTATTATATAGGAGTAGTGAAAGAGTGAATAAGGGAGTGATTTTGGACACAGCCAATAAGTTAAAAAAAGTTTGCCTGTTGATACTTCAAGTGCCCAAGGTATATCCACATACTGGAGGTTTCATTACTGATGTACAAGAAAAAAGACCTATTAAAAACCACAAGACATAATTTGTAGCTTTAGCATTGAGTTCATTCTTGCCTTGGAAACAGCAGTTAACAAAACAAGCGTAACTCAAGGTCCACTTACTACCTTTTTTCTAGACAATAGCTGTCTCCATCAAAACAAACGCCATCTAGTGACAGAGACTGTGTAATGCATCTGAAAGCTCCTAAAAAAGCTAGCAGCCAGACCTTGAGTTGCAATCGTTTTGTTAAATGAGTGCCACATTTATTCATGTATTTAAAGAGCAACTGCAAACCTTATCTTTGCTGCCCCCTGCTAGTTTAACTTCATATCTTGCTGTAGTAAATGTAAATGTACTCCAGGGTGTGTTAGTACACTGTGATATCACTGCTGGCTCATGTTACAGCTGTGAGTTGGTACAAAAGACTTCAGACTTTCAACTAGTGACAAGCAGCTTCTCAGCCTGGTGTTAAGTTACTCTTTAAAAGGCTTGGTAATCATTTTGGAAGCGACGGTAGGTTCCAGGCTTATGTTTTGGTGTTTGATGATGAGGGCCCACATTTAATAGCAGGCCTTTAATGCACTGTAGGATTATATGTGTCAGTGTTTCTTTCAGAGTAGGGTAACTTTCCCTAACATAGTGCAATAAGTAGAGTACTTCAGTGGTTTGTAGAAGTAGAGTGTGAAGCTTGGTGAAACCTTTAGAACACACACTACTTTGGTAACACATAGATGACTTTGGTGCTAAACAACAACTTTTTGGTGCCAAACAACACAGTGGGCAAGGTGACTTCTGGGCCAAATGGCTGCTACAATATTAATGCTCTCCTGAATGAGTGCAATTTTTTTTTTTTTTTTTTAAAGGACAATCTCAGTTTTGTGTGGAATGTGTTTTCAAGCTTATCGACCCTACATTTAACTCTGGCCTTTACCGTCAGTGTCTGCCAGGCTGTTGTAACTTTTTCTCTTGGAAACTGTGTCAACAGATGAGGTCCACTCGGGCTCAGTGTCCTCTGTTTAAGTGAATGGAGAAATTCATTCAGTGCTCATGGAGTGCAAATGCCCGTTTTCTGTTTTTTGTTTTTTTTTATCCAGGCTGAATTCCTACCACGGTATTAGGATTGTGCGTTCAAGCAGCAAGCTCACTAATTTGGCCTTTGTCCGCAAAATCTACTATAAGCAGATTATTCCACTATTAGGTCCCTAAAATAAGGTCCCTCTTGATTATTCTCAAATTAAAAAATGCGCTACTGTTGCAGATGATTTGAGCTTTTTCCCCCAAGACAATTTCACTGATAGGTTTTTGCTCCAAATATGTATTTTTGGCCATTATATAATTACATCGTTCAGTAAGTAACTCTTAAACCCGTTTAGCCTCACACAGCCCTAAAAATGAGTTTGGAGTCACATTTAGAAGGCTCTGATCATCACTTTTAAGGATAAGCATCACTGACACATTTCAAATATGCTATACACGCATAACATGTGTCATCTCTCACTAACGACCATTAATATCTATTAACATGTGTCTGTTCTCAAGAACTGCTGCTCATCTGGTAAATTATTAAGACTATCAGTTATATGACACCCATAGTGCAGGACAAAGGTCAGAGCTCAGTGTCTCCCCCTGCTGGGTCAATGAGGGGCTTTCCTTTCCTTTCCTTTCCTTTCTTTTCTTTCCTTCCTTCCTTCCTTCCTTTCCTGGACCTTGGTATGAATGAACAGCTTCTGATATGATCTGGAGCTCAGATTCATTCATGAATGTGTTGCATTTGTCAAACCAGTCTAACCAGATCAGTGATTGCGTCAGTGATGGGGAAGGAGTGAATTCGGTGCAGAAGCCAGTGTTTGTGTATTGGTTGATTTTTTCTTTGCATGTTCAGTATCAGTATATCTGCAGGTACCCTTTTATAAACTGTAATTTAAGGCCAGTTGAATAAAAGAAGGGCCGATATCTGATTTAATTTAAGACGATTATAAAGGTTCTTAAATTATTAATGTCCAGAATGAGAAAAAGAACAGCTGGAATGAGTAAAGTCCAACTACGCTCATTAAGACAGACAAGATGTGTAATTTACTATTAAACCTGTAGAATATTAACTGAGTGCAAATAATCCTGGTAATGCTTTATAAGGCATGTAGCATTTTTGCTTTCAGATCTCAAGGATCTCGTGTGTGTCTTCTGGGTGTTTCTTAAGTTTTTTTTTTCTACTGAAGTGATCTCATGACAGCAGCACAGCCCCCAGATGACCCAATCCTGTCTTTTTTTAATGAAATCTAGACTTGTGATTGCGTAACGAAATTGGGCTCTGAATCTAGGATGGGGATGGATTAGGGGCGCAGGTCTGAAAGCAGCGGTCTCTGATGGATGCTGCGTGGCAACAGGTGTTACTGCTTCAATCTCAACAGATGTGAAACAAAAGTGGGGCGAGATCAAAGATAGTAACATGAGGACACAGGAGGGCATAAAGTGGGTGGAGGAAGGGGGGCAGGGGGGGCTGAGGTTGTGATTTTCCGAGAGGTCCGGAAAGTTCAAGTGGAAAGTTTAATGGAGCGATTCGCCGTCACCATAAAAGTCGAGAAGGTGGAAAGAACGTACACAGAGTTTAGAGTGACATTTACGTAAATCCCCCTCTTACTTTTTTTTTTCCTCCTCCCCCTCCTCCTTCAGCATCGCTTCCCAATTCAACGCAGAGCAGCACTCACTAACGCAACCCAAACTTGACGAGTCGTTTCACCTGAGATGTTAAATAATCCGCAATGTCATCACATAAATAAATAAATGCACATTTAGCTACTCTCTATCACTGATTGCTATAACACAATAGTGATTCAACCTATAGCCGGTCCATGAAAAGCTTTCCCCATTCGCTGTTCCACACACACTCTGTGTCTGACAGGTCCTTCATAGGGGGGGGCAAAAACTCCACTCGCACACAGATAAGTTATATTTCACATTTCTAGCAGCAGCGGCAGCAGCCAGTTGCTTGGAACAACTAGAAGAGGAAGTGACAGTCGGCTCGAACGGCACCAGTGTTTGACGAGCTCTCGGAGAAACGCTGCAGCTACGAGCACTTAGCACCGAAGATGGAGAAAAATATTTAAAATTGAAGTGTTAAAAACGAAGAGGACACACCACGTGCAGAACCTGAGGAATCCCAGGTGAAACGGGTCTGGAGTCTACAGTAACTATAGCTGCTGCGGAGGCAATAAGTCATAAAAAGGAGGCTGCAGCACTGAGCCACAGACACAGTGCACATAGAACAAGATCAAACTCATCAGTCAATGGCAGCACCAAACCCTCCCTGACCTTCGTTACCAGCGTTATGGAATATTTTGGCGCCAGTGTAACAGACAGTGAAGCAGGTTTTTTCTTTAGTCACTGAGCTCTACCCTCAACTCAGACTGCTGTGCCCACTACGCCCCTTACAGGGAAAGCAAGATGTCAAGTGTATCGAGATTAATGAAGAACACACACACACACACACACACACACACACACACACACACACACACACACACACACACACACACACACACACACACACACACACACACACACACACAGAACTCTGGAAGATTTGTAATTTTTGAGCTGGAGCTGTGAGAGATAGATAGAGATGTGGAGCTTGGAGGAATGAAAAGAGTAATTGCGCTTGTTGCAGAAAAAGAATGCCAGGTAGAGGAAGCAGGTGGCCCATCAGCACCTGGCTTTGCAGAGAAGAGTTCCCACCCTATAGGAAGTCCTGGGATAAAACCCGGACTGCCCCCATTTCAATCCTCTCTCCTCTTCTCAGTCTGTCTTCCCCCCCTTCCATCTCCTCTCATTCTGGGATCTGCAGGGCCATCACTGCAGGTTTGGTCTTGAAGTACTGGTTGAAACGTAGCACGGCGTACCTGCAAGAAGAAAAAAGAAGAGCGAGGAGGTGTTACATTTAACCACATAGGAGGACTCATCGTGACCAAAGTTTGAAAGTGGAAGTTTAGTAAGCAAGTTAGGATAGATAACTCATGTCAGCACTGCTATTTCAACACCTGATGAGTCATGGGCAGTTCCTGTTGTCTAGATAAGATTAGTCGTCTCTCTTTCATTGGTTCAGTTGCAGTGACAGCTAGTGACCAGCAGTCCTGTAATGTTACCTGGTTATTTAAATCACGATGCATGGTAACTAACATATAGAATGCTGAAATCACACATGACCAGTACCAGCACTGTCAATCATAAGGATGGGTTCAATAACATTATCTTGAATGTAAATCCAGTATCTAATCCAGTTATGAACACTGAATAATTTTGAATCTTGATGTGTTTACCTTCCAACATTTTCAAGTCACTAAAGGTTAAAATAACTACAACTGCAACATGTCTCATCATATGTTTCCCATTGATCTGTGCTAATATAAGCATAAGGACAGATAAAATGTTCCATAAATATTTGTTTGCATTGGAGCTTAATGGTTTTCATGTGTTTTGCTGACCAGGGACTAGATCCGATATGACCCTACCATCAGAAACCATCTTAGTCAGTCGAATCCGAACATTCACTGAAGAACATTGACATTTCTTTCATCCCAAAAACAGTCCACAACCCAAAGACATTCAGTTCACTGTCACAGAAACCTCAAAAGAGTCACATATAAGAAGCTGGAACTAGCTTCGTTTTTCTTAAAAAATGACTCAAAACCGTTGGCAACCGATCAGTTAATCATCTACTAATTTCAGCTCTAATTTGTACCAAATTGTTCCACACTTTCTATAAAATGTCCTAAAAAATTACTTAAAAACCTGCAAATGACTCAGAGAATTTAGTATAAAATGAAAGGACCTTCTCTCAGCAAGGTGGGAGTGATTGGGTTGCGGTTCATGAACCTCCTTAGGTCTCCCTCCTCTGTGTGAACCCACTAGGGGAGGCAAACCCGTTGTGTGTGTGTTCCAGGTGTGTGGTCAGGGAGTGTTAAGTGCTATGGACGCTCACAAAAGAAATGAGAGACACGTTTGGCTTTTGAGGTTTTTGGTTTCACTCTTTCATAATGTACCGTTTAACCCACACTGACAGATTCTTTTTGAGACGCGTGGTCCCACCTATCACTGTAATATCCCACACGGGTGGTCACCACACACAGATGCTTACCCGAGGAAGTCAAAGTCGATAGTTGAGTATTTGGCCTGGATGAGCGCCCAGAAGCCCCAAAAGAAGTGAGAAGCCTTAAAAGAGACAAATCGGGTATTAGATGCGGTCGAGTAATGTGAGACACTGTAGGTGTGTGTGTGTAAGAGATAGTGTGATAGTGTGTGTGTGTGTGTGTTTTCCTCCTCACCAGTGCAAACTTGTTGACCTGTACATAGAGCGTCTCCAGCTCTCTCTGGCTGACTTCTTCGGTTTTCTTGGTGAAGAGTTTGTACGCCTGTAGATACACCTTGAGCCACTCCATCTGCATCTCCCGACTGGGGTACAGCCCGAAGTCTGGCTCAGACATGCCTAAGCACACACACATGCACACAGAATAAGCCATACTGGATGAATTTAACATAAACTCTAATGGTCAAAACTGACTGTGGTTCCACAAACCTGCAAATTCATTGAAGTGGTTGCCGATGTCGAAGGCCTGGTAGTTGTAACTGGAGTACTCATAGTCTATGAAGCGGACATGACCTGAAAGACAACAAGAGATTTTCAAGAGATGTCATGATAACTACTTTTATTGGACGATATATTGTCTCAGAAATAATTGCGATATACAATATTATCATCATTTGATCATTTTATACCTGATATAATGTTAATATAATAGAATAATAATACAAGGGGGCAGGGAGTGGGATTAATTATCAGCATCAACATGATGATGTTGAGAATTACATTATTGTAAGATAAGTCAATAATGTAATTATTGTGACAGGTCTAGCTAGGTCAGAGTAGGGCTAAGCAATATAAGAAATGTATTTGATCAATTTGAAGTTTTGTTTTTGCACAATATGAAACGTGTCTCAAGTTATTACAACATAACTTGGACAAAAAGGTTATTTTCAGCCAAAAAGTAACATAGCAGGCAGCTGTCTTGAATCACGACAGTCCTGTAAACTGTGACATTATTAGTTAGACTTCACGCTCCAGGTGGCTCGCTATTTCTGAGTATCTCACAGTGAAAGTAAGGGTCACAACTATTAGAGGAACAGACTGAAAATGACTCTGCACACTGATCTGCACTCTCACTTTCTGTTTGTTGACAAAGTATCATCTCTGGTTATGATCAGGTGACCCTGCAAACTAGGCTCATATAACTTATAGCTACTGTTAGGAGGGAATTGGAGCCGGTGTCAACCTCTGAATGGCAAATGACCCTCACTTCATCATTGTAGCTGCCCTTTAACAGTGTAAGTGATGGTGTATGGGATCTACTTTTTTTTTCATTGCTGAGGAAGGAGGGGTTGATGTCTGGTTTTGATGGGCAGCTTGACAGATGTCGAGTAAGGTGTACATTTCCCATTTTTTCGATTCTGTGCTTTTTTAAGACTTTTCAACACCTGATATCCTGTTTCAACTGACACAAATTTATCTTCTGGATCTAATCATAGCCTAACTTTAAAAAGTAGCCAAAATTATATTTACAGCTATGTCAACATGTGCTTTTCCTTCTCTGGATAAAGGCTACCTACCCTCTTTGCTGTTGTGAATGATGTTCTTGCAGAGCAGGTCATTGTGGCAGAGCACCACGGGGGAGCCCAGTGTGGAGAGATGCTCCTTCATCCACACCATCTCCTGCTCCAGCACCGCCTTGCTGGGCACCTCCTGCTGGATTCTGGACCGGGACCACCAAGGAGATGCAGGGAGAGGAGCGTGAGACAGAGAAAGAGATGGAGAACGGTCAACTTTTTGCACACTCTGACCTGATTTCAGCTTCTTTTAATACTATTATAAACACTTGCTGAATATCTGCAGTAAAACAGTTGCAGTAAATAGTGTAGACTTAGTTGTTACTGACGAAACAAAACAGCCTGTTCTTGTTCTGGTTATGTCTCAAAGAGGGAATATATGTAACGTGAAAACAGCTGAGACCAACATGTACGGGCAGCACACGGGCTCAGTGGGGCTGAGCTGCTCCTGGGATCCCAGTTACAGAGAAACAAGCAATCAGTGGACAAATCATAATGCTGCAGCGTGCTCCCTAATCACTATGGCTGCTCCACTATGTCTCCTGTGAAGAAGCCGTGTTCAACTGAGGTTTATATGGCTCCAACTTACCTCTTCAGACCATTGGCAGAAGCTGAAAGTGATATTATTGGCTAGTGGAGAAAGGGTTAAGTCGCTGAGTTGGTGTCCTAGCCAACCAGACTGGTGTGTGTGTGCTGAGCAGAGACCCCTGTGCTAACTGTAATGGGCTTAAGGGGCTTAACCCACAGTCAGCTTGATAGCAGGAGAGGGAGGTTGGGTAAAACACTCTGAGGGAATTCACACACACACACCCTCTCCTTGGAGATTTCTACCTGGCTCTCTAGCTCGCTGCCTCTGCTGCTGCTTTACCTGCTGCCTCTTTTAACTCCCTCACTGACTGCTGACTACTTACGTTGAATATTTGCATCTCAGTGAATATCTGCCTGCTCTTTTTTGCTCGACGCTGCTGTGCAACAAGTGTCTGCCGTCCAGGAGCGGGACACTTTAGCTGTCTGCGTTACCAAGGAAGAGGGTAAAGTGATCTGATACACCGAGCTGAGCAAACATCTGCTGGCCCCGCCGCATGCCTCAGACTCCCTAATCCAGTCGGCTATTATTGTTACAGTTATATAAACCACATGCTGGAGTTAATCTAATAGCCATCAGAACAAAAAAGATATCAGCTGTGACTGGGCAGCTGGCCAGATTATGAAACTGCCCACCTTTGTCAGGTCTAAAGGTCTAAGAGCTGAGATGCAAAGCTGACCGTCTTCAACCTAAAACTCTTGGGAATGTTTTTCTTTCCTCGTTCCCAGAAATAAAAATACTAGTTCGTATAATGCCTCTGTCAGTATCAAATGCCACACCGTCAGAATATGTGTGTGTGTGTGTGTGTGTGTGTGTGTGTGTGTGTGTGTGTGTGTGTGTGTGTGTGTGTGTGTGTGTGTGTGTGTGTGTGTGTCAGCTCAGGAGTCAAAAGTTTAGTGAGTTTGTTCAGAGCCTGAGTCTGAGTTATATATCACAACATCTGTTATAATCTTAGGCATTAGACATTAGTTTGCCTGCAACATCTGGAAGTAGTGTCATATTTTATATATGTTTTTGGTTATAACTGCATAAACACTACAGGCTGTATAGATTTCCTGCATGTTAGAGTGGCCTCCACACTGCCCCACTCTTTTATTATTAATTTTATTCATTGGCTTTTAACTCAGTATGAGAGTTGTCTTTTGTCTGTTACACTAGTCTTTGTATTTGTATTTGTGCTGTGTTGCGTTTATGTTTTTGATTGTTCGGCACTCTGGTCACCTGCTGTTGCTTTTAGATGCTTCATAAATAAATTTGACTTGACTTGTTTTAAATAATAATACATATCACCTCTGAACATGTTAATGCTGAAATAACATGTCTACAGCCATGCTAGCGGCTCTGTGAGGCTGCACTTGTGCAATTGATGCTTATTAGGTTTATCATGGTGGTCACCATTTGAATTTAGCATGTTAACATTTGCTTATCAGCACAACTGAGAATGATGGCAATTTCATTACTTTTGTTCAGATTGTTATGTATTTGATCACAAAACAAAGTATTAGACAATTTAATTTAACCTCTGCATAAGACTATAGGACTACAGACTACATCTATTCTGTATGTAACCTACATTATGTTCTAAATCAAGAAGCTCTGGTAGAAAATTAGACAAGACAACTTGTTTTTTCCCGATGCTAAAATATTTAACTCTTAGAATATATTAGGGCCAGGGGTTAGATTGCCTCTGCCCTCATAACTAGCCTAATGTAATAGGCAAATCCAGCTGTGTCTCATGAGCTATTAGCATTAAGATCACAGCGTGTGCGGTGTCACAAGAGGAGGGTCGATTTCTTAGAAGCAGCTGAGATCTCACCTGACGTTGGAAGCTTGCTCGGTGAACTCTGTAGCAACCAGGGAGAAGTATTTTCTCATCTTGATCCAGAGGTTGGGTTTGGGGATGCAACCGTTGTGTGCGTGGATGGCGTGGATTCGAGCCATCTCCCTGGCTATCAGTCTGAGAGGATACACACACACACCCATGAAATAAATAAGGTTATCATAAAGGCTAGATTTCAACATGCACACACTACTTAGCATTGACTTTGCTGTATTAGTGTAGCTTTAAAGAAATGACACAGTCCAATGCCACACTGCCCTGCAACAGGATTATGATAGTTTTATCTGCCAGGTTAGATGAGGATGAGTATCTCTTGCAGTGTTCCTGGTAAGAGTCTTAATGAAAACTGACTGACGTAGATAATGGGCGAGTGAAACAATGCCAAGGACTGTTATGAGTGCTTTACAGTAATTTCTGTACAATGATATCTTCTGCTCAAAAGCAGTAGTCGGCTTTTTGGCAGTATGGTTCCACCAACTACAATTTGCATGTAACTCGAATGCGTTTCCTTCATTTGCCTCTTCCCTGTGTCGTGTCTGCATTGTGTAAGTCGAGGTTTTTTCATGGACTGTAGAAAGCTAGGATTGTGAGTGTAATATGACACTGCTACCTAGCACTGTGGTAGAATTGTACCACCTCTGAGCTAGGTCAGTAAGTCCTGAACAGTCTCATGATGCTCTCATGTCCTGACCTGAGTAGGGTAGGATCTCTGACATCCTGTGTCCCGAGAGCGTCCCCCTGCATGAACTCATAGCAGATACCGTTCTGAAAGGTGCAGTAGAGGCGGGGGGCGCAACCATTAGCGTGCAGCACCTAGAGGAGAGATGCAAACACATATAACACATATGAAATAGGTGGAGAAACAATTCGGAAGCAGCTATTGATTTACTGAGGCAAACTCAGAGGAGAGCATGAACTCATTTGACTCTACCTGAAAGCTTTTGAGCTCATTGTCTCTGTCCACAATCAGCTCTGTCTTGTTCCCGTATACTCGGACCAGGACTACATCGTCTGGACTATCGTCCACGTAGCAGCCCACCAGCTTGTTGGTGGTCCCGTCAGTGAAGAGCTGGAAGAGGGAGGTAGAAAAGAAAACTCATAAATTCATACATTATGTCTGCCGATGTCTGAACATTGCCTACAAGATGATGCCCTCAACCTCAGAGTCAGGATCACCATGCAGCTCTGACATACATGAGATAAATGTAGTAAGTAATGGAACTCCAGATGTTTCAAACATTCAATCGTATCAAAAGTTATACCATATGTGATTGACATTGATAATAAAATTCCAATAACATTAATAAACTGTATTGCTTATTTCAAACCGAGAAAGACACATTGCATCAGGCTGCAACTTGAGAACTATTCAAATATGTATCTCCAATGATATTTTTCATTATCTGAGGCTGTATTCAGACCAGTTTTTTTCACTTCTTCAGTCTGCGGTTATAATTACATGGTTTAGTAACCATACAACAGCCTGAAATGAAATGGTCTACTCTTCCACTGCTTAATCTTTCCTCTATTGAATGCCTTGCTCTAAAATGTAAACCTCCATGCACCATGAAAATGGTTTTCATCTTCTGGCTCCCCAAACCAAACTCATCTGTCCTCCCTGAGATACACAACCTCCCCGTGTCAGCCTGCTCCATGTCAATCAACACTGCCATTGTTGGTGACGTGAATGTACATGTCGACAAAGCCTCCTGTCATTTTGCAGTGGAGTTCCTGAGTCTGACCATATGTTGTGGCTAGAAGCACCATGCTGATGTCCCTACTCACACCAGGAGGTCCACACTTCACTTGGTCATCTGACTCCAACTCCATAAATAACCTACAGGTCTATGATCTGGGTGTGTCCAACCACAAGGTGGTCACAATGGCTTTGACAGTCCTGTCGCCCCCCTACTAAACATCAGATGTTTTCCTAGACCTAGAAAAGCATTGACCCAGCCATAATGACTGTGGACCTCCAGCATATATCACCTGCCAAGCTTCTGTATCAGTGGAGCTCTACAATACATCTCTGAGCAGTGTCTTTGATCTTCAAGCCCCTGTCACAAAGCGTGAGGTCAATGTTTCATGCTCTTATCTCTGGTTCACTGACGAACTGTAGAAAATAAAAATAGCTGGGCATGCCCTGGAATGATGCTTCAGACGCTCTGGGCTCACCACCTATAAACTGGCCTTCCATGAACATCAAAAGGACTTCATTGCAGTCACTCCTGACAACCCTAAGCATCTTTTCCCCACCATAAATCATCTCCTGAAGCCGCAATCATCAGCTACAGAGGAGCAATGTAACAACTTCACTGACTTTTTCAGAACCAAGGTCAACAACATCCGGTCTCCGGTGTCCAGCTCTTTCCTCTTTGCCTCTATCTGTCATCGACACTGTGGGATCTCACCATTTGTACTCTAATTTATTGGCAGAGCCACCGTGAGGAAATCCTCAGGAAGAGTACTTGTGCCCTGGACCCTATTCCCACAACCCTGCTCAAATCATACATCCCCATTCTCAGACCCCCATCAAAACTGTCAACCTCTCCCTTCAAATGTTACCGTTCCACAGTCATCCACCCCCTCCTCAAGACGCCCTTGCCAGTTAAAGACCTATCTCCAACCTCCCTTTTCTGTGCAAGGCATTGGAGAAGATGATTGCTACCACCTTAAGCACAACAGCCTATTTGAAAATTTCAGTCAGATTTTCATTCAACACTAAAACATCTTTGCTCAGGGTTGTGAATAACCTGCTGATGGCAGCTGATGCAGGGTCCCCCTCTCTCCTCATTCTCCTTGATCTGAACGCTACGGATTATACTATACTCTTAGAGTGCCTCCACACCACCATTCAACTTTTAGACTCTGCACATTATTGGTTTCATCCCTACATTTCCAGTAGGACTGAGTATGTCTCACTGGGACGATGCAGGTCTAGATTGCTGCCTGTTACCTGTTGTGTTCAGCAAAGGTTAGTTGTCAGTCACCTCTGGTTTACCGTCGACATACTACCCCTTGCAACCGTCATCAGCAGACATGGGATGTCTTTTCATTGCCATGCTAATGATGAACATCGACGCATTTCACTTTTGACAGCCAAGACATAGGGCATCCCCATTTCCTCCTCAGTCACTAATCTAGGTGTTAGGTTTTATAAGTCAGCTCTATGCTGAATTATTGCACTTCTAGTCTTCTGAGTGCTTGTATCTATCCCTTTGGATCTTTTTTGTTTGTTTGTTTTTTCTAATGTTCCCAGATCTCTTAATAATTACTGTATAAGCTGCAGTAAACCTGTTTTCCTTTAATGTCTGATCAAATCTTAGACAATTTTATTTTGGCAAAGTTCGTACATGACTACTTTTAACAGTTGAAATGGTGACATCCTTTATTAAAGATTCCATCTATTTTTTATCCCATCCGGACATTCTTTTATAGCATATGTTGTTATTATCATTATTATGTACTTAAGGTGAGCACAGAAAAGCAGATGAACGTGAAAACATTGTTCCAATGTCAAAAGTCTGCATCATTCTTTACAGCGGAGCTCAAACATTCAAGTGAAGAAACAAGAAGGAAAACACTTCAGTTGAGAGGGACCTGAGAAAAATAATCATTTATATTCCTCAAATTAAGGTATTTTAAAAAAGTCATTTATCAATACTGAAACCCACAGCAGATGGTGTTTGTGTAACACCTTTGTGACAGTAAGCAGTTGAATCAATTAACACCTCTTCTAATATGAAATGTAAGCAAAAAGCACTCTATGCCTGAAGCAAGGTGTTATGCTGAGATCAGATTTAACAATATTTTTGTCTTTCATGTCAGATTAGGTAATCATAGTCTCATAAATTCTTGCCATGTCTTGGCCAGCAGACTGGTAAAGATTACAAGTATGACCTGACCAATCATAATTCAAGACTTTTTGCAAGTTCATAGGTCGATGGGGAGGAGGGTCAACTATTGGCAATCACGTCAACAGAAGTACTTTGTACAATATTGGTAGTCTTGTTTTCTGAAAAGTCAGAGAAGAAAGAAGAAGTGATTGTAGACCTGTTTCTGAGTTTCACAAGGAGGACAGTATGTGCTGTCTCTCCTTCAAAAAAAAGGTACCTAGGTACCAGGTTCTCTGGATGTAAACAGAAGGTCTTGTGGAGAAAAAATGAGACCAACTGGTCAACATCAAGGAACATGTTGGACTTGTCAAACCTAAAAAATCCTGACATGTTAGACTTTTCATTGGGGAGTCGTGGAGCATCCCAGACGCCACATCGCTGTTCTTCGATTAAGTCACACTACAAGGGGTGAAAACGCTTATTCGTCATTCCTGATGCTCATATCATATCAAAATCTGTCTGAATTCACATAGTCAGATCCCAGCATAAAAGCATCATCCCTCCAGTGGGAATCCGTGACCGGTCCGTCCCACCGCAGTGAACACAATAACAACATACACACGGCCTGCATCTCCCCCGGCCCAGACGCTCACTCACACATATCTGGCATTCCACGCGTGACTGACCACAAAGATGGGCGCGCAGGCATCCCTGTTATGACCGTACATACACAAGCATACATGCCTTTGCTATCACATGACTGATCCTGTCTACCCGCCACACAATACGCCGCTAAGACCGGCAATCAATACATCGACAGACAGCGATAAGCTTGGACCCAGACAGAGCCATACACTGCCTGTACGGGACAATGATGGTGGCGCTGTTTTATTTCCTATTTTTCAATCAAAGGGTCTATGATCAGTGGTGTGACTGCGCCGCCTGAGGCGGCCTTTCTTTGGCAGAGATGAATCACTCTGTCTTCAGTACAAGGAGGCCGTTGCTCTGTTGCTATTGGCACTCTCTTCTGTTCAGGACCTCTCTGTGTGTGTGTACAGTGTTTGCAAATTGACAATGTGTATTTACAGTAAAAGTCTTCCTGTCCAGGTGGCTTGGCTAATCAGGTGTTTCTGTCAACAGCACTGCCCTGCTGTTCTTCACCACATTTAGGGCTTCCTGCTCCCACCAAAACAACAGTCCCACTGCTCAAGAACATCCTCTCCGATTCGTCCCAATAACACTTTTTTTCTCCCCCCCTTTAAACCTCTCACTTTCCCTCACTGGGAGTACCAGCTGTGACCTGGTTCAGTCGTGCAGCTGTACATACGAGGTCTGTCAGACAAAAGCATCCACAGCTTGTTTGGGTGGTGGTCATTGAGAAAAGCTCTGCCGCTCTGGCCGTGTAGAGATGGAGAGGTAAACACTGTCGCGACCTCGGCTGCAGGTGTGTCGGCGGTGGGTGGGGGTTTGGGATCCAGAGAGATTAGCGGGCAGGATGTAAACACATGGTTGCCGTAGCTGCGTTCTGACCGGGCCTGACGAGAGTAACGGCAGTAAACGGTGTTATCGTGTCCGCACTGTTGGAGCCAATTCCAAAGACTTTGACCCGGCCATGACACATCAGTCACACAAATCTTTTTTTATAAATGATTGCTCGTCGACACATTTGTGTGCTAACTTCTGGTGGTGTAGTGAAGGAATAATAACCATAGACTCCAAAACGTACACCAGGAAAGGAACACTTGTCTTCCTACACAATATAAGTAGCAGCTAGATGGTGTTTTATTCTGCCAAGTAGTTTTAATTTAGCTTTTATTTTCATGTGCCTGCATGTCATTGCATGTATGTCACTTTCTTGTGAATCACGTGAGTTGTTAAGATTAATAGATTTCCTTGTATCCTATCTGACACACTGTTATCACGTTAGCGTCTATCATGAAGTTTATAGTGATGAGAAACACTTCACGTACGTCATTATGCAGGCGTGCATTTTGAGTCATCCAGAGAAGACGTAAGCCTAGACAGTGATTTACAACACTTTTTCCCTGTTTGACGTCACCCTTGTCATTCAGTTAAAAATACACTAATGTATACTGTACATAACACTTGGGATTTCCATAGGAGAGAATAAACATAAACACAGACCTAAGGCAGGGTAATATGACAGAATTCAATATCATGATAATGCTTTATATTATTAGAATCTCATGTCTGTAAAAATAATCTTCTTGCCCATCTGACAGTCCAATATATTGCAGAGAGAGTTGAAGACCATATAAATCACTATCACTAGAGGGCCACATATGATCATACACATATGATATAATTATTGCACAGTCATGCACAAACCCCACACATCTGTACTGGATGTGGGTCTATTCTTGAATAGTTTTAACACATGCTCTGAGGTCAGGTCCTGCACAGTCACATACACAAATTTAACCCTCTTATACGTTACTAAATAGTTATTTATTGATATAATGTTACACATTACTCAAAACTGTTTTTAAAAAACTGACGTACATGGAGTAATACACCCATTTTCATTATGTAAGTGCAAAGAAAAAGGCTTGATTATGCAAATAAGGCTGCTACACTGTATCTGTAATGTACTGATATTTTATTTACTGATACCTTATGCTACACACTCCATAAACATACACTGATTTGTTTTACTACTATTTAACATTACACTAGTAAAGTCAAGTAGAGCCAGACTGAAATATCGGTTAACCGATATTATGAGCCGATATTGGCCTATTACAGATATATCGTATTGGCATATATGTATGTCTTATATGCATCGATATTTTTTCAAAGTTATATAGGCAGCATATGGTTTACTGCATACATATATTTTTTGTTGTAAGTGATTTATTATGTATAGTAATTTAAAATTATTGTGTTGTGATATATATAGTTAAATTGTAAAATGATTCCATTACTTATCTTTATCACAAGTGTATGATGCCTACTACATTGCAAAAAATGTGCTTTTTATGTACATATTCTGTATATGTAAGATTATCGGCTGATATATCGGTATCAGATTTTTTTTAACTCCCTAATATCGATATCAGCTCCAAAAATCCAGTACTGGTCAGTCCCTATACACCATTAACCACATTTACTCTGGGGATTGGAGTCTGGGTACGACTGGTGTTTGGAGAAAGTTCAGGAAGCAAAATTTAAACATTTGTTCTTTATCTGAATGATGAGTTTCATGTAGGCATATTTTAAATACATGAATTGAATGTCATATTAATAGATAGGTAGCTAGATGGATAAATAAGGACCTGCATATTAAGCCAGCTATTGTTTGTTTTGTTTTCATTAATTAAAGTAGCCTACTTAAGTGTTAACCAATAACATTAAAATAGCTTTTGGTCCATTTTAGTTTAAAATACTGCAAGTGCATTGAATTAACTTCATAGACTACTGCCTCCTTACTAAGTATTACATGTGAACTACATTACATTACATTAGGAATCTTTACATTTTCTTCCTCAAACCCCTCAGGGACCTCTAGTGCCCAGAACCCCACATTAACTGCTAATGCCTGCATTAACATCAACACACTGGAGTCACACTGGATAACAAACCAGAGTGTAAAGACATAATAAAGCTAAGAGTGTATATCAGTGAGCAGTGTGAGGTCACCCAGCTGTAACAGTTTTCATAAGGCGTGTCTGCGTCCTTCACAGAGCTATTAACTATAATGTTTCTCCACCAAACTGACACCACGTCACCAACAGCTGATACTAAGAAACCAGCGTCACTTGGCTTTAGTGCTATATTTAGTGCTACATGTTTTAAACTATGGACATATGAAGCTGTCAGTAATTATAGCTAATTATTTTCCTACCGGCTTTTTGAGGGCAACTTACTTACGAGCGTTACTTTGCTAGCTTAAGAGTTCAAGACTGTAAGCGTCTTGCTAGCTTGGCTACCAGATTATTTTCGCTATAAAGACTGAGACATAGTATCAAAAACGACATGTCTTCGTTGAGGAATGAGGCAGTGGCTTTAGCTAGCGTTTAAGTGACATTAAAGTGTCCTCAGAGTCGTGTTTCTACGGGCCTCCTCCCGGCTGCTGCCCGGTGATGCTGTGGAGCTGTCAGTCTTAGCCTAGCCTAGCATCCTCCGTGCGGCTAAGTTATCTTAGCGGCTAACGTTACCTTGGTCTTGACGAGGCTGGGGTCCCACGCCGGTCTCAGCTCCTTGATGAGCTTCATGGCCCCCTCCGTCACGTTGTGTTCGTCCACGAAAATGGGGATTTTTCTAATGACCGGCGAGCCGACAGGCACATGTATCTGCGTCTCCATCCTGCAGCCGTTTATCTGTACCGTTAATCTCCCGAGCCCTTCACAGATATTTCTAGATACAAGTGTCGCCTGGTTCACAAGCAGCTGGATGATGGTGTGTTTTAATGAGTGAATGGAGGGTTGGTTTGAGAGGTATATGTTGCGTGACGGCTGCTGAATAGTGAGGGCTTAAAGCAGTGAAGATGTGCGGTCAAACTGCCTGGTGTGTGGATGCTTGTCGCCGGTTTTCTTAGGAGCAGTCAGCCAACTGCACCATTTCCTCCTACTTGGCTCCGCCCGCCTGGGATCATCCGATTGTACCGCCGGTTGAGACGCACCACAGCTGAGCACGCCCATTGTTTCCGAGTGCTTCCGAGGGAGCCCGGATTCAGCCGAATGAACGTTCATGCTGGCTTCAGGGGAAAATTAAGTTTTTTAAAAATTCTATCGATAATATCTAGCCTATTGCTTATTTTATTAAAACAACCAGTAATTTGTCATTTCGACTAGTAAAACCCATACTTAAGTAAAAGTACATAAATATTATGAGTGATATAGTATGCAATATTACAGTAAAAGTAGTGCTTTGGTCCCTCTGACTGATATATTGTTATATATTAAGACATCATTAGATTGTTAATAGTGAAGCATCAGTGTTAGAGCAGCATGTTACTGTTGTAGCTGCTGGAGGTGGAGCTAGTTTACACTACTTTATACAGTTAGCTAGTTTACACTACTTTATATAGGCCTACAGTTAGCTAGTTTACACTACTTTATAAGTTAACTAGTTTACACTACATTATATACAGTTAGCTAGTTTACACTACTTTATACGAGTTTACACTACATTATATACAGTTAGCTAGTTTACACTACTTTATACTAGTTTACACTACTTTATATACAGTTAGCTAGTTTATACTACTTTATATACAGTTAGCTAGTTTAGTCCAGCGGTTCCCAACCTAGGGGTGGGGCCCCTCCAAAGTGTCAGCAGATAAATGTGAGGGGGTTTTTTTGGACTTTTTCTCTTATCTTTGAAAAAAAATCACTATTTGGTGGAGCTGTTAACAACTCATAGACATCTGAAATGTGAGCCTGACTACACACTGCTTTTTGTAAGATGTCAAATGACAAAAAGGTTGGAGACCACTGGTTTCATCTTTAACAATGTGATGTATTTTAAAAGCTTGTTATATTATCAATTGTGTCAAATCTTCATCTGAAAAGTAACTAAAGCTGTCAAATAAATGTAGTGGAGTGGAAGTATAAAGTAGCATCACATGGAAATACTCAAAACTGTACTTAAATACATACTTGAGTAAATGTACTTTCTACCACTGGTGGTGTGATGGTTTGGCCTGTCAGAGAGGCTGTAAATGTATATGTGTTTGTGTTTGGGTGGTTATGTAAGGATTGCCAGGATACTGAGAGCTCTAGCAAAGAGGTGTGAATAGAAAGGAATGCACGACTTGCTCATTTAACGAACAGCTTTATGCAAGAACACATCAGGTAAGTGACAGTGGTTTGGTTATTGGTTATGAATGGCCAATTTACCATCAGTTAGTTTTTTATTTTCATGAGACAACTATCAATACATTTAATTATTATACTTTTTTAGGGCTGCAAATATTGATTATTTTTATCATTTGTTAATCTGATAATTGTTTCTTTGATTAATCAATAGATTGTTCAGTCTATAGAATGTCAGAAAATAGTGGAACAATGTTCATCACAGTTGTTTCATCCAACCAAACACCAATAAACCCAAAGAAATCCAATTTACAATTGTAGAAGACCAAGAAAACCAGTTATATTCACATTTTGAAGATAATTTATTTTGTAAAACACGACTCAAAACAACTGATTATCAGAAAAGTTGCTTATCAATTCTCTGCCTATTAACTTATTGACATATCTATACTATTCTTGCTAAGAGCGCTTACAAAATGACCAAAAATAGTCATTCATGTCCTGTGAACAGAACTACATAGTTTTTAAAAAATCACTTACTTTTTTTTGCTGCTATAAGTAATAGCAGCAAAATGTAAGTAACATTTGTTATTGTGAAGAATACCATGGAGTTAAATTATTATTTTAATGTAGCAGCTGGCACAGGAAATGCTTAGTGTAAATACAGTTAGGTCATTTGTAAGAATCATCAAAAAGCAAGTGCAGTAAAACCTACAGTATTTCCATCTACACTGTCTCAAAATTGCACTTGAGTACAGTGCTTGAGTGAATGTAGTATGTTATTCCTACAACTCCCATCATAAGTTTACATGAACTATTACTTTACACTAGATACAGACACAGTGGACTACACAAATACTCAGCCTCTACTGTGGCAATAGCAACTCTCAGCCAAACGGTGGCAGTATAGTAATGAAAATGTGTGTGGTGACAATGTGGTGCATACAGGGGGGACAGGTTACAGGGATTCCTCCAAGATACAGTGAAGTATTGATATCAATACATTCATATCATTCAGTTATTTCACAGATAGATCAAACACTCCAAATAGTTATATACTGTTGGCACTCAGGTAAGCATGTGGTGCAGATATTTGATCTTATGACGAAGATTTTGGGTTAACCATTTAAAAAGATAGAAGGAGCACAGCTATTTCTATACTATATACATATAGTATATCCATCTTAAACACTCAATATTTCAAAATTCTACCACTGAGCTTCTACCTCTAGGCTCAGGACTCTTCTACCAGTGCTCACCATGACTCTGCTGTCTGTTAATGTGATCTTAAAGTGTGAATCAAGCCATACAGTGGTGGACAGGACAGGAAAAACATGCTGGGATATCCGGTCACATTAACGCTGCACCATCTTATATTGCTGGAGGCAAACAGCAGGATAACTGGTGTGTGTGTGTGTGTGTGTGTGTGTGTGTGTGTGTGTGTGTGTGTGTGTGTGTGTGTGTGCGTGTGCGTGTGCGTGTGCATGCTCAGACTGAATGCATAAACAAGTCCACAGGAAGTTTGTCAGATTTTTGTCGATGTGTTTACTGTTTGGGAGCAAAGAGACATTATTGAGCCTTGATAAAAAATGTGTTTAATCTTCTCATAACATTCTTGTAACAGGAGCCAGCACTGCAGAATATGAACCACAGTGCTGAAATCACTCCAATCGCTTACAGTAATCATCTTCAGTTTGTACTAATAGTCTATAAAACACTTGATGGTTTGGCTTCTCTGTACATTCATGATCTGTTTACTGCACACAGTCCAGTCACACCTCTCTGCTCTCTCTCAGCTGACGGTGGTTTTTAACTGGATGTAGAATAAGATGACCTGACATCTGTCACAGCTGACTCCATATTCAAAAGTAAACTCAACTTTTCTACTTTTTAATTCATATGATTCACTACAGAGGTTGTGCTTTTCATATGTGTATCCTTCTGTGCGTGTCATTTCCAGGTTGTAATCAAATGTGCTGTTTAAATTAGATAAAATAACCTTGTGTCAGTCGTCTCAGTGTCAGCGTATCTATTTATGACTTACTGTATTTATGACATTTGTATAGTTTTATCCATATCTCTGATGTCATGTTTCAATAAGGATATTATTATGATGAAGATGAGAGAGAGAGCTGATCTTATAATATCTCTATCAATATATTAACATCATTACTGTGTACAGTATATTGTGCTGTGATTTATAGCATAAGTCTGAAATGTTATTTATTTTATTTTTTTTTTCATGATGACAGGTATTACTTTACGGTCAAGTATTAATAGGAGAGAGGTGGCTGTTGCAGTAATAAGCCAACACCTTATAATGGCTTTAAACTCAGCTGATCTACTGTAGATTACTTCAACTGAAAGTGCTGTTAGTCTGATGAGCTAAACCAGGGGTGTCAAACATACGGCTCATGGGCCAGAACTGGCCAGCTAAGGAGTCCAATCCAGCCCACTGGATGAATTTGCAATGTATAAAAATTGCAATTCCAATTTTTCTGCTGCTTCAGAGGATGTTTTTTTTCACCCTGACCAGAATACAATTCAATGAATACATATTGTGATCACATTTAAACTATTTATACATTGAATATATATTGAATAATCTGTAAAAGACTTCAGAAACATCATATTTTTGAAATTGTACTCATTTTTCTGAAGACATCTCAGGCTGTTTTGTAAATAGATTTAGGTTAGGTTAGGTTAGGTTTATTATAGTCCATTTTTAATATACATATTATATATTACTTGTAGGTTATTATGCACTGGTTTACTGATCTGGACCACTTGAGATCACATTGGGCTGTATGTGGATTTTGAACTAAAATGAGTTTGACACTCGTGAGCTAAACATACTTTACTGTCTATTTTTAGCATTTTCTTTATGTTTTTTCATGCATACTGTACATTAGTTCATCCTTTTCTGCTGTACGTCTTTACTACTTTAATATTAAATATGTATAGGTGATAGTCAGACTTGAAATATTTGCAGTAAAGGTGTGCTGTTCATGTGTCAGTATGTACGTGTGATGATGGTTACTGATGGATGGTTATTGGAGGGAGCGGTGCATTGTGGGTGTCAGAAATCTCAGTGAAGACGTTTAAAGGAATGCGCAATTTGGTAACATCCGCATTCTTGAGCAACCCAATAGTTTATAATAATGATGAATGGCTACTTCTTAATATGATGAATGATAAGATCCAGTGAGGTGTTATGCATATGTAAGGACAGATGTGTGAGCTGTGTGGGTGTGTGCAGTCACACTCACACACTGTCATTGCAATGCATATGTAGCAGCTCAGAGTACTGTAGAGCTCTACCTGTCGCCACATGTCTCATCTGCTCTCCTTAAACTTCATCTCAGCTCGTCTCTGGCTCTCAGGAATGCACTTCCCAAATCTTGTGAGCGTGTATGTGTGTGTGTGTGTGTGTGTGTGTGTGTGTGTGTGCGTGCGCGTGTGCTGGTGTGTAGATAGGCGTCTGAAGGCACATGCACATGACCTTGTACAATAGGTGGGGCAGCTCAAAGGTAGACCGGTGATCCCCTTTGATATCTCAGGTATGAGGAAATGTTTACATTGTTACACAGTGGAGAGCTGTTTGCATTGTGACGCACACGCGCGCGCACACACACACACACACACACACACACTTAGATCATAAATCACATCCTCATTGAAAGAGTGAACTCCCAGTCTAACCTAATTTCTCATGTCAAGGCTCATGTTGACAGACTCATCTATCATAGATTGCATGATTACAATGAAGTGTTTGGGAACAGGGAACCTAACACGTGAGGAGTATTTACTTTCACACACAACTTCATGACATTTACACACAACCACAGAAAGGATGTGATTTGGTTTCATAGTTGACAGATGGCTGAATGTGCAGAGTTTATGATCTACAAGGAAATAAGTGAATGGAGGGTCATTAAAGGACATGTGGCCATCTGGGTGAAGGACTTTGACTGCTCTAATGTCATTGTTTCCTTATTGTCTCATGTTAGTTACCACTGTCCACAGGGACATCTGTCAAATTAAGACCACCTGTGATACTGTAGTGATCTCTTTATCATTAAAACATTATCAATAAGCACATCTATGACTTTCAGATCAATCAATTCACTCATTTGAAATGTTACTAATGTATTCAACAGCTGCTGTTTAAACAACTTTTAATTACATTTTACACATGAATTCACTCTTTTCTGTATAAAACACCTTCCTAAAGGTAGAAAGCCCCAAGAAAATATGATTATTCATCTTATAAATGTTTTACAGTTAATGTGTAAGCAAACAGTTTCACACAGCAAATTAAAGCTCATTGGAGTTATGTTTCTGGCTATTGGAAAAGTCAAGTCAATTTATTCATAGAACTCATTTAACAACAACAAAAGCTGACCAAAAGTGCTTTACAGAGACCGAGGAATGCAATCAAATAAGATACATAGTTATTAGGATAAAGGGTAAAACTAATCAAAATGTAGAATAAAATGTATCAAAATGGGATTAACCCTTTCACACAGATCCAAAAGCTGTTTTCTTATACATGATGATGGATTTAGATGGCGTTGTGGCACTTCAGCCACCACAGTGGACACTACTGTGTCATCCCATACACTACCACTTCATCTGCAGTCACTGTATGATTACACATGAAGTAGTTGATTTATGTTATAATGTATTTATAATGTAATGTAATGTCATTTGATGAAAATAATGAAGTTCAAATATTTCTTTTCATGCCTTAAGAGAAATAAAAAAAGGAAAAAAAATCCTGACTGAAGTTATCATAATTCATGCATGAAAGCGTTAAATCTTGAAAACACAACAACATTGCACAGAGCCGAAATAAACAGTAGAGAGAAGGGGGAAAAGATCAATGAATAAAAAACACAAGTCTAGTCTAGTCTAGTCAAGTCTAGTGTAGTTTAGTTTAGTCAAATGTATACTGTAAATAAAGGAATGATCATGTCCTTGTTTTCTCCATCTCCCTTAGAAACAGTGACAAACTGAAAGGGAAAAGAAAGACAGAAAAATAAATAATTAAATAAGTAAATAAAAGAAGCTGTTCCTGACTTAAAATGTGTAGGCTGAAGCATTTGCTTATAACACATACATTTATACATTAGTTATTCAATAGATACCAACAAACACCATTCATGACCTCATTATAACTACTGTATGAAAAGGCCGGAGGAAAGAGTTGAGTCTGTATATCAGTTGAGGAAAAGGACCCTAATAATGAGAGTCAAGCTGGTCCAGTTTAAGGTCAACAATGAAAAATGTCCAATCAGCTCTGGGTTCTAACCGGAGTAAGGAGCAGTGATTGGTCGACAGATCTGGGGGAGTCTGGTGGTAGAAAGGAGTCAGAAAGATAAGCTGCATGGTGCCAGTCCATGCAGTGCAAATGACAGAAGACAAAATACATAATCATGGTGTTGAACTGCTTATAATTCACCCATGCCTCAAATGTATCATATAAAATACAGTTTACTTCATAGTTGTTGGCAGTATTTGTGTTGTCACCACAGCCTTTCACTTTTCCCTTTTAACAACATCTCCTCCCTGGCAACAGTCGTCCTGGTGTTGGTTGCCTTGGTTAGAATCTGCTTGACATTTCAGAGTGAGAGATCTAGGCCAGTGATTGTCCCACTCTAGATACTTCAGATAGCCACACCTGAGCACACAAAGTATTGAGATCACAAAAGAACTCTAAGTTAATGCACCGCTGACAAAAGCTTGTTTGTTCTATCACAAAATAAAACCACATTACACGCTGAGTCACATACAGTGCCTCTGAAACATGGCTGACTCTATGACATCATCATTGGTCATATATACTCAAGACTTAAAGCTTAAAACCTTGACAAATGCAAGGCTATACCTCTCAGAGAAATAGAACTAGATGAATTATTGAGCTTTGTAAGCATCTTTCAGCAAATTCTCATCATTTTCTGAAAACAAAACTTCCTGTACATCTAGTAACTGGTGATCATAGTGGAGCATTTAGCAGCTGGAGAGCAAAATAGAGCTAAAAGGAGAGTAAATATTGAACTTTCATCCATCAGATAGCCAGAAACATGACTCCTAATGACAGCTGCTGGTACAAGTGTAAATGGACAACTGTTTGTTATATGAATGTACGTAATAGGTGATAATATGTCAATGATATGTTAATAGTGTTTTTCCCAGAAATTCATTGTAGATTTAACCTTCCCGTTGTTTTCCTGGATCAATTTGGACTGTTAATGAAGCCTAAGGTGTTAATCATCACCCAATTCTGTGGTAGACCTTTTTTTAACCAACTTCATTCCAACTTTACACTTATTTTGGGAAATTTTGGTCAATATAGGCCTCATTTAAATGAGATTAAGCAGAAATTATAAATTATTTTAACTAAATTATTGATGGATTATCACAAACTGGTACAAACCAAGTTTGGAAACCATATGAAATACCGGAACACATAATCATCATATTCAGATTGACCGTTTATAGAACATAAAGTACAAATTATCTGCCAACTCAATGAAAGTAGTGATGATTATACTTGCAAAGAATGTAGTATGGAAGCATCCACGTGATTTCCAGGCAATTAGATTAAATAAATCCATATAAATGTGACCCAAGGACAAAAGGAAGGTTAAGCACTTTTAATTTGACCATATTATATTTTCAATTCACAGTGCAATTACTAATTTAATACCGCTGCTATGGATATGCTCTTTTCTTTCCCACATCAGCTGATCTAAAGTATGCAAATCCCAAAACTGTAAATAGGAAGTACATCCAGCCAGCTCTTCTTTGCAACTTCAACCTTTTGACTATTTTACTGCATACTCATAGAGAGATAAAAACTAATGTAGGACCTTAAATTTGACTCTTTTACCACTGCCACATTTACACTATTGCTTTTTCAGATTTAATTTGGTCCCAACTTCTCACTATATTTAATTAAATTATACGGTAGTGAGTAATTACAGCCACATGAGACAGGAAACTTGTTATTTCAGTTGCTGTGGAATTAAAAAAAACACACATTTTAACTCAGGATGAATTTTGCAGCAGAACACAATGCACAAGACAGTAACATCTGTACCTGATAACCACTATAGCCTTTATACAGCCACATATCACATCAGTTACTAGGAGGCCGCATGCATCTCTTACTCTATCCTATGGCTGCAGAAGGAAACAGTCACAGATCAATAACAACGAGAGCAGATAACAAAAATCTGCCAAATACAGTAGGTTAACATGTGACCTCCCAGTTAGAGTCCTTTGCCTCCCTGCAGGGTTAAGAGGGGATGAGCCTCTAGTGATCTGAACACAGCATATCGGTCAGTGTCACCACTTCAAAGCTGTGGTATGTATGTGTGTGTGTGTATGTGTGTGTGTTGGGAGTGTATGGCTCTATTTGTCTTTTTGTTGACCCTCAGAGGAGCATATGGCAGCCTACACAAAGCCCGAACCTAACTCCTATCAATACTGATACTGCCTCACTCCTCCTCCTCCGAAAGGTGAACGACAGGACATTCGGGCATGGCTGCATGGGTGCACACACACTCACACACACTGACACACACTGACACACACACACACACAAGACACCATACCACCTCCCCCTTTTTTTTTACAACATGTTCCTCTTGCTTACCATCCTTTCATTTTCAGATCAGGTCCTTTCACCCAGAGCAGGCAGCAGCTGGAGGACTGGCTCTCAGAAAAGGGAGGGGGGTGGGGGGGGGGGGGGGGGGGGCACGACAGCAGGGTTGAGGAGACCTGAATTGAGCAGCACATGAACTAATAATTACCCCACACAAACACATACACACAAATATACGTCAAGAACAGATAAAAAAGAGCATTTTTCCTCACCAAAACACCCATTATGTGATTTATGTAAGCCTGAGCCTTTTTTTTTGGACGCGTCTTGATAGAAAAAGATGAGCTTTAATTCCCAAGTCAGGACAGAGGGAAGGTCTAAATGTTCTTTCTGAAAAGACTGCAGTGACGACTGATGTGCTCCGCAACCCAACTGCTGCTAGGAATGGATGTGTGGCTGCAGGTTCGAGTGAATCTCTGACGGAATAGTTAACTGTAATAACAGCACCTAAGGGCATTCACTAATTCCTTATATGGGCAACTGTATGTGTGTGTGCACATTTGGTTAAGCCTTACATCCTGTTTAGGGTCAAATATGACCAGTTTTTACACTTGAGAAATTTAAAAACACCATATACACATTTTCTTTTAGCTGGACTTTTCCTAATGTGAACCTTTTTAAACACAAATTGGTGCAATTGATACACATTTTTTTATGCAAATGTACAAAATTTAAACCATTGAAACGTGTTTTATTGATTATATTCTAAAAAATGTTCTCCTGGACCATAACATAGTGTCTTTTTTCCATAAATAAATAGAATATGCTCTGCTTGCTCTCTGACATCATCATTAAGGATTCATTAAACATGATGGAAAATGTATGAATGTGAATTAGGGACTAATAGGGACTAATTATGAGTCAGAACATTAACAGTATGTAAGGGTTAACACTCTACTATTTATGTCCCATATTTAGCATTAGGAGTATACAGAAGGTATAAGCAGAAATAAGTGTTTTAAATGTATGATTATGTCTACTAATAGTAGTCATTACTTTCTGATTGATAAGCACATACAGTAGTTTTTATTTACCAGTGCATCGGTGCATTACATACAAATACAGCTTGTGTTTCTGTGGCTGAAGTGCACACCTTGACCTTGATTGTCTTATCACGGATTCTTCCACAGCAGACTCGAAAGGAAAACATCGTTTCCAAGACACAACCAGAGGAACTGAAGCGATTACCGCCACTAAGCTCTGCCTGTCTCCACACGTCTGTGAAATATGCCTCAGGTGATAAGTGTCTTTCTGTATCTTCAGGATAATTTGTGTGTTTTTGGGGAGTGTGTGTTATTTCTATGTGTGTGTATGTGTGTGTGCGTGCGTGCGTGTGTGTGTTTGTGTGTATTTCACATTTTTATCCTCAGGTAACAATGAAACTGTACACTCACCTGTCCAAAGGTAAAAGTCCCAGATGAATCACGGCGAGCACTGCAGGTCAAACACATTCAGATTAGACGTTAGGAACCAAAACAAAGACTAAATAATATCTGAGGTCTCCTTCTGTGAGCTTATGTGTTCATATGACTCATATATTAGCCATTAAATCATTGTATGGTATGTAAAGGTGAAAATGAAAGGTCTTCAGCTCTTTTTGTTTTGTTTTCAGTAGTATATGTGATGCATTTTGAATGATATATACCTCTATTCTCTCCTTTTAAGAGAGGTGAAGCAGTTGTGTGTGTGCTTTTGTCTTTTTTTGCTGGTTTGCATGAAGCACAGTTCCATTATCCAAGATTGGTTAGTGTGGGAGTCTAGTGCAATGCTTCCAAGGCCAAAGCCAGGACTTTATAAATAAGTATGTTTTCCTATGTTAGCCACTTTAGCCAATTTTAATATTGTTTTTAAAAATGGTTTATATATACCCCAAGAAATAGTGTAACTTTTGGAAAATATGATCATATTTTATTGCTAAGTTGAAAATATGGATACCATATGGAACCTAAGCCGGTATAGGTCCAGGTCTAAAAAGTGAAGCCAATGAGGAAGTGCTTTAAACATGCATTCTTTCTAAATGGCAGCATGGGGCGACTGCACTGGCTCCAAAAAGATGACGACAAGATCAACAAGACCTCAATCGCAATATGGCTTCAATTGCTAGTTTGAAGTCTTCTTTAATACACCATTATGTTTATGTTGTAATTATGGTCTCATTTAGACTGACATAGATTATAAAGTGAGGTATGCTTTAGGGCATAGCTACCTTGTGATTTACAAGTCGTTACCACGCCAACCCTGTTGGTTACGTATGTTACGCAATGTAGAATAAGTGATTAGATATACAATATTATATCTGTGTCTGTCATATCTATATATAGGTGTAGCTGTCACTCTTTTAGTGTGTTTTAAGTTCATCAAAGTTCATTGTATTACTTCAATTACTGTTTCAACTACTAAATGTCAGCAAGTACTAAAATAGTTTGTACAACCAGATCTATCAGAATTTTCTTTTATGGTTTATAAGCATTTTTGTGCAGACTTTGAGTATAGAATTTTGTCTGCTTGTCTTTGATATTGTAATATGTATCTACAAATGTCTTTAAATAATAAAAAATGTCCATTTCAATTTCACTGAGCTAAAGTAATGTCTTCAAATTGTTCACTTTCAAACAAAAATCCAAAACTCTTCTTATTAATTGACAATTTTTAAGATTTTTTAATGAATCGTTTGAGCACTAGTTCAGGCCTCATTAACTTATTTTCAGTGTGTAATGTGATAGTTAAATGCACCAGTGGGGAGTAATTCATGCGGTGTAATTACTGTCTAGTCATGCCTAGGTGAGTGTAACCAAGATGCTCTCTTTGTTTAGGCTGTCAGGTTTGTGACAAGTGGTGAGGTCAGAGCGGGGAAAGGTATTTCCGCTGGGAGTTGCTCGGTTTCCTCAAGGATAAAAAACAGAAATGAATGTTTGACTTGCAATTGAAGGAATGTGTGTGGTTGGCAACTGGCGACAGATTAAATATCAAGACTCATTTTACTCTTTTTTTGTTGTTGCTGCCACACAGGTAGTGACTCAGGTCCACTTAAGCATCATTCTGGTTAAAGTGCAAACTGAAACCCACCATGACGCATTCCGAATTGTTATGGTTTTGTTTTTATCACATTTCGACAAAGCCCTAAAAACTCACTTATATGAGCAATATGTGATCTCACATTACATTTTATCTGATAATCAACAGAGATATGGTTTGCAGATACTGCTTATTGTAAGGATTTACCACAGATCCTAAAACTCAAGTGTCTCTGAGTACTTTCAGAGAGTTCATTAAGGACATGATTAGTTGGATATGCTTTAGCAGTGTTTATGTGTATCTGTGTGTGTGTGGGTGGGTGTGTGTGTGATCCACTTTTCGAAATCTCAGACTATTACTGCATCAACATTGGCTTCACTTCACAGAAATCTGTGAAAAGCACTTAGTTGGCACTGTACAATCACACACATAGACACACACATGCAGGGTGTGTGTGTGTGTGTGTGTGTGTGTGTGTGTGTGTGTGTGTGTGTGTGTGTGTGTGTGTGTGTCCACAAAAAGGGTGGAGTCGGAGGACTGGGAGTTTTAGCACCCGAGGGGATCAGATCTTGACTGGATGTGCCGGAAAGGAATCTTAGGTGAGGTTTCCAGAGAATTACGCTGCACCAAAGCGCACGAGAAAGCCTTTCAGTTTAATCCAGGGTTGAAATTATATCCAGTGCTTATTGCCGTGATCAGATTTTTATTTGATAACACCTGGAGGAGAAAGTAAGTTTATGTGCAGTCATGGAGCGTGCTGCATTGGCTCTGCAGTGCGTCCAGCCCTCGCCCCGAGCAGCGCGTAAAAGCGAGTGGCTACGGAGCGCACTGGCCCATCACCACTGCCCTGATCCCTGTGTAGAGAACGAAATCGTAGTGTTGGCCACTGGAATAGATCAATACCTGCAGGAGGTCTTCCACCACCTTGCTTACACCAACCGGGACGATACGGTGTCTGCGGAGGATTTCACCTCACTCTGCGCAGTGCTGGGGCTCACTGGAGCTGAGAAAGGAAAGACGAAAGGACAGAAAGGAGTAACTGGAGATGCAGAAAAAGAGGAAGAAGACGAAGAGTTTAAAGATGTTTGTTCTGGGCTGCCCAGCCAGCTGTCCTTTAAAGACTTTCACTCGCGCCTCTGTGGGTATTTCCGTGTGCGCAGTGTGCGCAGAGGCACCGGGGAGTGTGCCTGGCGTCTGCCCGTGACTGAGGACACAGAGCTGGTGGAGAGACAGATCCGGCTCCGGTGGCCGCGCGTCAGGCGGAGAAAATGTGTCAGTTTTGATCTGACGAGAGATCAGAGTGGACCAGCACACAGACCTAGTAAAGGTCGAACCACAGAAGACCGTGAATCAGGTACCGATGTTTACCTCATACTGCAAGTCAAACTGCATTTAAATGCCTCATAGAATATTGAGTGTTAATGTAGTCTGTTGCCATACCTTCTAACTGTAACTGTGCACATCTCGATGAGGTTTATTAAAAACTTGGGGGGGGTATTTTGCTCCACTTACAATTTTGACTGTGGCTCTAGTTTAAGCCCTTGTTTGTGAAACGAATAGTTGTGTTCCTCTTATTTCTAAACTCATCTGGCTGCCTACTTGTGATGTAGCCCTACTCATTATTCACTGGTTAGAAATACACACAGCATTAATAGTTGTCTTGAGACAGTGTGTAGAGAAAAGGAAGATAATATTAATACCAAATACCAAAAAATATTTATTTTTTGTCTTTAGCAACTGTAACTTTCCCTACCTCCACTTCTGATTTATTATCCTCCTCCTGCACCACCTTTTTAAACTGCTCTACAGTCTCACGTTTTCTAAAAAGTATAGTGGTGGAGAGTGTGTTCAGATCATTTACTGAAGTTGAAAAAAAAGTAAAGGAAGCACATTTTTTTTTAAAAAGTCTCCATTAGCTACTAATTCAAAGGTCAAAAGGTTAATTATGTAAAATTACTCTATATTGTTTTCACCATATGTTTTGTATGTAAATCAGTTACTAGTTACTACAGCTGCCTGACAACTTAAGTGCAGTTTGAAATACAACATTTCCCTCTAAAGTGAGTGGAAGTACATAAAGTAGCATAAAGTACAAATGTACAGTTGCACAGTAATAACAGACGGGTAAAAAATTAAAGAAAAACAACAGTACAGGGAAGGGTTGCTCTGAAGGGTTGTTCTGAGTGATCATGTTTATCCTGTGATGAAACCTCACCATTTCTATCCTGATGGGAGTGGTCTCTTCCAGGTTGACAATACTCCCATCCACAGTGCACGAGGGGTCACTGAATGGTTCGATGAGTATGAAAATGATGTGAATCACATGCTATGGTCTTTACAGTCACCACATCTCAACCGAACTGAACACCTAAAGAAGATTTGGTGCGATGTGTTGGGCAGTGCTCTCCAATGAGGGAAAATCTTTTGGAAGAATGGAGTTCATCCCTCCAGTAGAGTTCAGAGACTGTAGAATCAATGCCAAGGAGCACTTAAGCTGTTCCGGTGGCCCAACACCTTACTATGAACATTTATGTTGGATTTTCCTTTAATTTATCACCTGTGTGTATGTGTAGTACCTGAGCAAATGTACTTAGTGTCACTGAAAAAAGCTGTGTGACACTAATACAAAACACTCTTTCAAAGTGAGATCCTGTTCTTTGTTCTTGTATTTAAATTAATATTTATCTAAGAAAAAATGACCCATACACAAGATGAACACATTTGATTTCACTTTCACCACAAATTTAACAGTCTCTTTCTTCTCCAGAGGAGGTAGCAGCTCTGAGGGAGTTGGTGGAGGACCTCCGCTCAGCACTGCAGGGGAGCGATGCTCGCTGCCTGGCGCTGGAGGTGGCCCTCCGACGCGAGAGGAGCCGCACCCTCCCCTCTGCCTCCAGCTTTAAGTCTACCGTTTCGTCTCCTTCAACTTCCATCACCCTCATACAGGGAAAACTGGTGCCAACACTCAGAATTAAAGGACAGTCTAGTGCTGGAGGTGACAGGGAGAGGAGGTCATTGAGGAGACGGGACATGAGAGACCCCCTCTTAAGGGAGTTGAAGCTGATCCGCTCCTCACGCGATGGGCAGCTGGAGGAGGCCATCAAATTTAATGAGCGTCTGGAGGAGGAGGTGCGATGGGCGTACCAGGAAGTGCGCAAGCTGCATGGGGTGGAGGGTGCACTGAGGAAGGAGAACGCTCAAATCAGGTTGGTGCATTTATTACAGGGAGTTTCATAAAGTTTGATTATGTTTAATAGCAGAGCGTAGACATTTTAGAGAAATGGCTTGATGATCTCGGATGATCTCCATCAGGAGGCGAGCGGAGGAGGCCAGGGAGGCTCTGAGCTTGGGGCTTGAGAGGGTTCGGATGATCCAGGAACAGGCCCAGTCTGTGCCGCAGCTCCAGTCCAGGATCACACAGCTGGAGACTGAGCTGCAGCAGTACAGGTACGAACAATGTGTGTGGTCTCATGTGGGGGTGTGTCTGTGCATCTATTTACACTATTTATCACTTGTCTCTCTGGTGTGCTGATTTGAAATTCAATGCACTAAAAACCAACAGGTAAAGTTACACTCGATCAAAACCAGAGTGTTGGGTTAAAAGCAGATAGAGCAACAAAACCACTGCGTTAATGTTTAACAAAGACTCTCTGTCTAGGCCTGCACAGTGAACAGATTGTACCCAATTCAACTCATTTGCATCTACAATACATCAGAGACAGTTGAAACCTGCTCTGAAGGTTGTCAAAGACACATTTGACATAAAAAGGGGTCACTCATAGTGACAAACCCCCAGAAAATAATCCAAAACTTTTCTTCAAAACAGGGTTTTTTTCATCTTTCAGCTCATTGTTTTGATTTAAAGCCTTTACTGTTTTGGTTGACTCTCGCTGCTCTCATCCACCTAACATTAAGCAAATGTTTGAGCACCCAACAACAAACAAAAAAGAGCCAGATATTCAGAATCTGGAAGAAATGAATCTGACTTTGAATTCACAAGTGACAGGCTAAATGTCAAGCTACACTCTTACTAACAACAGATTAGTGAACAGATAACACCCAGTGTGTGTTTCCAGGACTACATGATCTTTCCAATACAAGGTTGCCTCAGACTAGGATCAGACTACATTCACTAACAAAGACCACACCAATTTACATATGAGTTTAAGGATGTATTCCAACAAAAGTAGAAGTGTTAGACCTGAAGGGATGAGGGATGAAGGGATGAGGGTTGAATGATTAGGGATGAAGGGTTAGGGTTGGAGAGTTAAGGGAGGAAGGGTTAGGGTTGGAGGGTGGAGTGATGAGGGGATGGAGGGTAAGGGGTGTGGGATGAAGGGATAAAGGGACGGGGTTTAGGGTAAGGGATGAAGGGATGGCGTGAGAATCAGGGTGGTGGTTAGATGACACAGGATGTTGTACCTAGCCTGTGGTGGGAATAGGGAGGGAACCATTAGGGGGTTAGGGTTCAGCCTGTCCTGGATGGAGGCCCAGTGGTTCCTGAAATCAAACAAAAGAGAGAGAGAGTGTGTTTGAAAGGGTTTGGGAGGGAGGGATGTGAAAGTTAAGACAAAAGGGAGAAGAGCGGATAAGGTGTGACTTAAGTACTACTTGTGTGGAAATAAGGGAGGCATGAGGCGTCATCTTTGTTCCCGAACTTAATTATAAAACTTCATTTATAATCAGCCTGAAAATGGAATTTGTAGAATTTAATCCCATGTAGAACTTCATGTAGATCACAACTGATTCTAGCCTCAGATGGAAAGATTGGCACGTTTGAACCTTCAGACAACATGGTTTTTGTCATACGGTATCAGTCTAAAGTTTGAAAACATCTTTGCATTCCCTCGATAAAGAAAGTATGTCAGTACTGACACTTTTGGCTGGTACTGTATCTGATTTAAGAAGTTCGTCTGTGGCCTCTCACGCCACATCATCTTTGCACATCATGCCAGCTACAATTGATTTGAAGTCTAACATGTCACATATAGTGACGGGCCCTGATAGTCGTTTCCATTTTGGATCCTGTTCACAGACAGCAAAATGCCTGTATTTGTTAAACTCCGATGATAACGAAGCTCCTGCCAAACCTTTTCATCTTTTTTCAAGCACACAGGTAGAAGGCTTCTCATTTTCTGTGGATTGTCAATGTCAACATTTGAATCCGATAAGTTTCATAACACTGAACCACAGCAGGCTACAGCTGTTAATTAAGTGTCTCAGATACATTTTTATTAACACGATGTATTACGCTGCACAGCACATTTTCAGGTTGTAGCTACAGGTTGGAACATTATTTAAGCTGCCAGTAAAAACTGTTGTGTTTCTGCCAACAATCAAAGAAACTTGAAAATGTTTAAAGGTAACCTGTTACGATCCGATCAGAGATTTAAAAGGATTTGATAAATGGATTTCATATCTGATCTGGAACGTCACTAGTACTCTCCTGTAGGACAGGCGGTTTGTACGCATGTTATTATTAGACAGTAGCCAAAATGAAGAACAAGGCTGGGATGTTACATAAAAACCTTAATTGGTGCTAGCAGCGATTCATCATACAGGCCCAATCCTGCAAATGCTACGTTGAGTCATCATGCATCATGCACCAATGAAGGAGAATATTGGTCCACACTAACTAGCAAGATATTTAAGGTTTATTTTCTACCCTCAGATCCTGCTGCACCTGCATTCCCAACCCTGCCCATGAACATATTTACTCAGTTGAAGAAGAGACCTGCAGCAAGACAGGTGAGTGACTGGAGAGCTGATGAATCAGTGTGTGAACTATAGGTTTTCACCAGCAGTGGCATTGCACATTTTGCAACCGTCTTTGTTTCCATTCAGCATGTTTGTCAGGGGGTGACTGATCAATTTCAAGCTTTGCAACAGGGTAAACAGAACATTTAAACCACCACCATTAGTTTTTTTCATGAAATACCAATGTAGACCAGTGCACATGTGAAAAGTCTTGCACAATACATTGTCAGCAAAAGCAAAAAGATTGGTCTGTTTGCAGATGCAGAGGGTCTGCAGAGAGCAGTGGAGGGGAGAGCTGCTTCCGATGAAGAGGAGGAGGACAGGGGGGGCAGCGACGAAGGACAGTGCTGCCTGATGGAGGTGAAGAAGCAGATCAGCCGACTGCATAGCTGCGGGAAAGGGTTAGCTGATTTCTGACGCACATCAACACCTTAAAGGACTATTCTTACTTTTTGTTGTTTTGTAATCTGATAACATCTTCAGAATATGTGGAATTAGTGCTTAATCTTCCCCGGATATCCAGTAGATACCTGCAGCTCTCTGTGCTAACATGCGTAATGGATTTCATACTCTTATGTTTGATTAGGTGAACTCTTTGACACTTTTCATTGTTTAATCCTTGTGTGAGAAGCTTCTTAACTGCCGGTTCCCAGCAAGTGTGGAAGTATCAAAACTGTAGCTGTGATTCAGCCTTCAACTTTTCTCAGCAGAGACATAGATAGAGCCATCAATAAACCAAACAGCAACTGTGTATTAATTGAAAGACAAGTAAGTCTTTGAGGGTGATTGAGCTATGTGACATAGATGGAAACAAACTTACAAAAATCCAACAAGTGCCCACTCACAGAAACCTGTAACTGTGCCCTCTCTCTCCTCATCCAGCTGTCAGAAACATGTGGTCCACCAGCTGCTATCTCAGAGCCACCTGCATGACAAAAACCACACTTCTAAAGACAGCAGGGGGCGCTGCACCTGGAAGGAACCAAACCAACAGCATCCAGAAGGCTGCAGAAACTGTGAAGAGGAGAAGGTGGGTGAAAGAGAAGGAGAAATGTGATTAATGGTTTTGTTGAATGTGGAACTGCTCTGGAGGGATAATGTCAGATTAAGTAAAAAAAAATCTCGTCTTATCGGAGTGGCAGTCTGATCAAAGAAAATTGTAACAAAGTTTAAAGTCCCCACAACACTTCACTTTAATGGTTTATCAGATGATTTATTATTAGTCATTAGCTTACATGTGTTTGCAAGCACTAGTCTACTGCATGTATTATATAAAACCTTTTTGTGAGTCTTGTCAAATTTGTTCAGTTGCCCCAAGTAATGTCACTCGGGGTCGGTGTCAGTTGGGGATGGGGACAACAAGTTTAAAAAGTTAAACAAATCTGGTCTAATATGCCAATAACTTGAGTTCCTTTCTTAAATCTCAATTATTTTAAAACATAGTTTCTTGCTGTCATCAATAAATGTCTGATACTCCTTTCAAATTATCTTCTTTCTGGATAAACTCAGACTAAATTCTGGACACATTTTCATTCCATCACTTTCTTCTGTCTCATTAACATGCTAATCAGTGTGGCTAATATAGCCACACTGATTCAGTGAATCAGCAGTTTATTGTGTTGACATGGCCATAAAATGTTTGATTTTTGAATGTTGAGGGTTGAATTTGAGGTTTCTGGAGTACACCATAGAAGAAAGTTTTAACTTGGCTCAATTAGACATAGTTAAGATTGTAATGTATTTGTTTATTCCTCTTCCTGTTACCAGAGAACAGAGGAAGAGGAGGACAAAACGAGGCTGGAGGAGACAGAAAAAACCCATCTGTCTTTGCTGGAGGAAAAACTCAAAGATACTCTGACTCTGCTGCTGCAGCTACGTAACAAGGTGAAATTATTTACCACTCAAAGCTCTGAACTGAACTCACCTCACTTACACATACACCTCTATAGTGCCATCTAGTGTTTATTCCAGCTATTGATTTTCTGCTTATCCAGGTCACTATTATGTATTGCAGGATATACCCAGGACAGTTAGTCAGAAACACAAAAAAATATCACATTTACAATATGATTTTAGTGCATTATTCTTCTTTTTTGCAGCAGAATGAAACATTACACCAAACAAGTTTAAATCCCCTCTTTCTCTCTAGAACGTGTCCCGCAGGGCGCTGGGGAAGATTGTGATGGACACTCTGGATGTGTGCAGTAGGACTGGAGATGGTAGGTGTGTTTTTGATGTTTAAATGAATTGAAATTAACTTTTATGTTTTAGTTGCTCACTGCTTAACTTTCTCTCTGTATGTTTTTTATGTACCGGCTCAGCTTCGTCCCAAGTCCTGCAGGTAGCCGACACCCTGTGCATGCGCTTATCCTCCAGTGATCTCCTAGGAGACGGAGAGGATGACGGAGGAGGAAATCTCCTGGTTCCGCCTTCAGGGTGTCAGTCCAGCGGTGTCAACTCTCTGCTCATCTCCTGTTAACTAAGCTGCTAGTGTGGTACTTACAGTATCCTACAATGGTACAGGACAAGTGCTGAAGTGCTCTTCTCTCTGTTTCTCCATTTATCTCTTTAGCTATGTTTGCACCTATAGAAGTTTCACAGTTGTGTATCCCAGATTTTAAAACTGGCTAAATGTATTTAAACATAAATTTTATATACTTTATTTAATCTACTAGTGTTCTGTATTGTATCTATTTAATTTTATTGATTAAACATTTTATCCAATCCTTTGTTTCATGCTTTATAGTTGACATATATGAAACAATCTAGTGCAGACTCTAGGTTTTCTGCTATGTCATATTTGCTGGTCAGACCAAACAGTATTTCGTGTTTGCAAGGCCACACACAGCAGTGAATATACACATTGTAAGTGGATCAACTGTACAATATATGCATTTGGGGGTTTGACAGGAAAAATCTACACCATGGCAGTAACTTACAATCTTAGAGAACTTGTCTTCAGCTTCATTGCACACAGCCCCATCTCAGTTGAGCCACTCCTGCTGAGACAAAGGAGAGCTTCATTAGTCAACTCAGCCCAGCTGAGCTAATCAACTCACCTGGTGCTGCTCATGCTGAGCCAGCTCTGCCCAGTCTCTCTCCTACAGGTGACTTCCAAAACCACTCCCACCTCCACAATTATATTGCCCAAAACATAAGAAACTAACTTAATAAATTAGCTGAAGACTGAAACCAAGTTTTATTACTACCTGTTCATGTGGTTTAAAATGTATTTCTGTATGTATGTATGACAAAGATGAAATCACTGAATGTAACCACTGCTATGAGAAAAAAGAACATGATACAGGTATAAAGTGAGATGTAATAATTCAGGATTGAAGGAAAGGAAAGAGAGTTTTACCTTTGGTCAGAGTTTCATTGACAACTACAACTGTGATACATTCAATCAAATCAGAATCATGAAAACATCACAGATCAATGATCTGCATCCTCATGTACATCCACACTTTGATATAAAACAGCTTACAGTATGATAAAGCTGTGACTAACCTTGTGTTTATCATTATAACATGGTGAGTGGACTATAGTCACATTATATATGATGAAAGAAAGAGATCACATTTTCTAGCAGCTCTTTTAGTGTCATCCAAATATCTGTCTTCATGCCTGGTTGATGATTCATCTTTATCAGAGAATGAAATGAGTAATGCTGTATCAATACTTTTGGTGCAAGAAGAGCAAAGTCATCAAATCTTGTGAGAGGAACCCTAACTCTAACCCCTTAAGTCTGATTAAGGTAATTGTCAAGTTAAGTCCACTGTGCTTCATCAGGGCAAATGTTTGACTGCAAGTTCCTAAGGTCACAAATACATATCACAGAACTGAAGATAAAGGGTGAAGGATGAAGGGATAAAATGATGGAAATACACGTGAAATAAGTGGAGAACAAGTAGCATACTGCTCATATCAAAGTCCACATTAAACCCACAGGATGTAGAGAGCAGACAGTATATAATGCAGTTTTTTCTGTTGTTTTTTCCCCACTGTCCCACCTTATGGTTTCCTGATTCTGATTTATTCTACTGTATCTGTGGAGCTTTCTATGTCCTTGGACATGAAGCGTGGATATACCTAATGTACAGTAGGGCTCCACATTATGCTAAATGAAAACCTTCTCTTCTTGACAATGTAATAATCAGTGAAGTGTAACCAATTTGCTAGTTGAGGATAACCTGAGCAAAGTCTGAACAAACTCAGGTTCAGAGATCCTGTCAAATCATCTGCACACCTAGAAGAACCGGACAGTACCACAGAGGAATGATATGAAATAATATAATCCTTTATTTCCAGCAATTTACAAAGTCCTGCAGGGAGAAAGCCTTCCTCCAGCCTCACGGAGGGAGGGCTTTTACAAGAAGAACACACAGAGAACGCAAAGACCTCGGCCCCCGGTGAGACTGTACATGTTTTGTTTTTACATCTTTAATCTTTACATGCAGCAGATCTGACAGCGACAGGTGGAAGTAAAAGCTTATAGTGTCTTAATCAAAGGCTCAATCTCGATGTGGATGTTGGCAGCCTGAGGGTCAGCCTGGTTCCCTGTGAGTTGAGCTGCTTGGGGGTCTGAAGCACTGAGGTTAACAAGGCAGTAAGTGGGTGAAGGGGTTAAAAGGCTGGGTAGTTAAATACAGGGGGAAACATCTGGAATCAGAAGAAGTGACACTGCTTTTTTGTCATGCACTTGTGTTTTTTAAGTTTCTGATCCATGTGTGGGTTCTTCCATCTGTCGGTGCTTAACTTGACTCCAGACCTTTCAGATGCCCTGTAAACCCAACCTGAGGTTTTTTTTCAGCCTCCAAGTCCTCATTTTTTCAAAAAATGTGTAAAACAAAAGCTTGCAATTGATACTCCCAGCCCTCCTCTCCCCCCACTGCATCATATAAAGTCATTATTACATTACACATCATAATCAACTCACTGTACATCTTTTATTAATCAAAGCTAATTAAAGAGACGCTACTCTGTGCCGAACCTAGCTCTTGATTGGTTACTCTGAGTTGAGCTTGGCTCTGATAGGTTAAGGCCATTCTATGTCTTATAAGTATGCTTTCCCTGTGTAAGACAGAGTGTGTGTGCATATGTGTGAAGTGTGTATTAGGCACCTTGCTATTCATTCACCTTACCGCCTTTTTTCTATTGCGGCAAACGCCCAAAAAAAGCTCTACTGGCCTTTTTGCAAAGAGAAGAAAAAACATAAAGGAGAGGAGAAAAGGACAATAACATGGTGACAAAGAAACGGTGTCAAAATGAAATGACAAAATAAACAACCTTATATATAGAATAAATATAGTATGTACAATTTGCTTTGTGTGCTCCTAAAAATAAATAGACAAAGCATTGCCTGCCCCCTTATAGAAGTATTCACAACTTTCCATTGACATAGAGGCAGAATGCTGGCACCTGGTCAGTAAGAGTGGAGAATAAAGACTGAGAGTGAACAGATGGAAGGATGCAACTTTCACAACAAGTCAAAAACGCTGTAGAAAAGAAGACAAAACAAATGTCACTCTGAGTGGACGTACATATGTGTTTTTCGAATCCAGAGGACACAGAGATGCACAGAGAAGTAGTACAGTTAAGAGAATCCCTGCGGTGCCCTCTGGTGTCCATTTAGCAGATTACAGTACTTTGTGCATTTGACCAGTGCGGAGTATAGTTGCTTCATCTTTTACAGTGGTTGTTTTCTCGATGATATTCATGACACAAAACAATAATCACAAAAGAGTTAAAATGATTAGGGAAAGGAGGAAAGGAATAGAAGAAGAAAAAATCACAATTTGAACATAATCGACACATTAAAAAAAGAAAAAAGAAAATCAGTCACACCGAAAACAAAATATTTTTTTTAACAGATACATCAATCACGTTTTGCACATTCACACTATGTGCCCTGCACATGCATTCTGCTGGCCCCTTTTAAAACAACACAGAAGTCTGACAAGCGGTGGATAAGTCAAGCATGACATGCATGTTTCTCCCGACACACTAGGCTTTGCCTCTGGGCTGACGTCTGTACTCGGTACAGTCTGTCACAATGACTGTTTGCAGTTTCTTTTTCAGTCATGACTTCCTATTCATTCATCTCCTCACTTGTGAGCCCTCAAAGACAGAGTCAGCTCGGGTCAGCTGATTTTCAACAAGACTAGCTGGTAGATAATCAAATATTTATGTGAAGGTAAAGAAGGCATGTTAGATCAGTGTGTCACTAAGATTTTGCCCTTTGATTAAACATTGTTCTGTAAAGGTCAGAATCTCCCAAAACCTAACATAGTTACTGTGTTGTTATTAGTTGTTTTATCATTTTTATGTGTGACCAGAGAAAAAAAGCAAAGAATTTTACTCAAACTCACTCTACAGCATTTGAAAGAAAACCCTGTAATGAAATCTGCCCCAGTATCTGGCCACACCAGAGACTAGTACAGCAAAATAAATTTAGCATCCACCAGAAATAGGTGTTGGAAGCTTGGTGACTACTGCGCTTATAGTTTATAGCCCTGAAGAGCAAAGATGTATAAAATTAGATAGTGTAACACAGCTAATACTGTCCCTACAGTAGTGACAAAATGCATGTATGCCAAAGTTCATCAAATTTGAACTCAACGTAAAAGTTATGTGGCCTATGCGGATAATGCTAGCAAGCTGGAAAAACATGCTAGGACTATGTCAGTCAAACATTTCAGTCACAATAGATCGTATATAAATCTAAAGTTTCTTTCAATATTCTCTGTACTGGTCCACTTAATTCCCCATGGCATTTTATTAGCAGCATTGTAGATAAGTCTATTAAATAAAGAGTTACGGAAGGAAGATAAAAGCTCTCCAACTGGACAACTCAGTTAACAAGCTAGTTAGCTTGGTCGCTAATGGGACAATAAGTTTACTAAGTTTATTCAAAAGACATATTTCTACCATCAGCTCCTATTTGTTAACTTTCTCCAAAACATTCCTCTTTTGTTGAGTAGTTACTTGAACTGAGGTGAAATAAAAGTGGATGGTGCAACACAGCTAATAGTAGCTTCCTCCATTCCTTCAAAGGTCAGCTCTGTCAAGTCGACTTGACAGACAACGTTGTGTTTTTGTTACCTTAGAAAGAAAAAATTGTTCCCCCACATGTGAATCCACTGATTGTGATGATTTTATTGGAGTGAACTACCACTAAATGTTACCGTTTTAAATGCTGGTCCGACCGGGCCTTTATCTATGCTGTGTGGGCCCTCAAACAGCTTCTAGACCTACACTAACCTTTAAATAAAAAGCAACACTGGATACTTAAAAGGTTTGCAAGAACTTCCTCTGGTCAGATAATGTGACTGTTAACCAATCTCAAATCTATCTTTCAGTGGAAGAATTTAGATTCACAGTTCCACTGTCTGAAATGCTTTGTGAGAATCAAAGTGGTCAAATTATTGATATAAAGATATCAAATATCCAAACAATATATCAGCAATCATAACCTTTCATCCTTTCATCTGTACCAGTTGAACTCTAGTGAGCACATCCTGGCTAAGACCACTTAACACACTTTCACACCATGTGTGAATGCAATGCTGTTCAGCTGGCTGAGCTCTGCAGGTTTGCTCCAGTGCGTGGCAGCATATTGAGCCTCTTGTCACTTACTGTAAGCCTGGCATGGGCAACACAACAACAACAACAACAACAACAACTAGCCTGCTCCAGTAGAGAGTTGGCAGATGGTTTCAGACAGGGGGACTGGTGCTATTCTCACCTGGAACAGCTCATGGCATAAAACATCTCTAACCTCCTAGTGTCCACTAAAAAAAAACCACACAGTGAGCTTTAACAGTGAGGTGTGGGTTTTTGTGTGTAAGGTACAGTGACACATTCCTAACCGACAGTTGTCTGGACATTTTTCGACTTACTATTTTCCACCATTTCTGTTTTTCAGGACATTTCATAATGGTAGCATTTAGTAGATTTGGCCAAAAAAAAAAGAAGTAGCATGACCTTTGTGAACTCTAGAGGAAGTTTAAGGGTTAAAGACAAGTTATTGTGTGAATGAACACACGATCCTCATCCACACAAACTTTTAGGTACGCTTTAATAGGCTATTCTCAATTGCTAACCAAATCAGAGGTAAATCCGTTCTTGTAGTGGCTGACGAAAGTGTTTGTTGGACTGCAATCTAACCTCACGTCTGATCCTCTAAACTGTCAAAGCGCAGGAATTACTACCTTGATGTCCTGTACCTGTTCCAACTCAAATTAAGCCACCCACTGATGTGAGCGGCGCCAACAGGGATTTAGGTTGTTAGGTTTGTGGTCCAGTCCCCTGTAGTAACACCCCTCAACCTCAGTTCCTGTTGTCACAAGGCCAAAGACAGAGAGAACAGCTACAGTAGCTCTATGCACTGCACTAAATCAGAGATGAGACACATTAGATTTGCAATTCTTTGAATACTCATTCATGTATATAAGACATAGCACTTGGTGATTAAGCGTTCTAGGCTTGTTTGGGTATATTTTTTGCTGTCCTTTGTTGTCTTGGTTTCAAGTCTTTAAAAACAAGAGGGCTAGTGTCCCCATTGAAAATAATGAGGATTGGCCCCTCACATAGAACAGATATCGATTCATATCAAATGCATTATTTACCAACAATAATAATCATTGTCAATATAACAAAAGTATTAGGACTCTGTTATTAAGTAAAATAAAGTAGGAGAAGTGGAGTCTGTGGGGCTGCATCCATCATAGGTAAAGTTTTGTTCGGTGGTCAAGGTGGAGATTTATGCATCTCCATTGTTTCTGAAGTGAAACGTAGATACTGATGGGGTTCTGGGTTGCTGCTGTGGTGCATCAGTGTCCTGATATCCTGCAGATGAAACACTACTGCCCTACAAGACGACTATACCGTCAATCAGAGACCTACAGGAGATTAGCCCTTTTATATTGTAGACGCTGTCCAGTTTCAGATCAAATTCAGGCATACGGGTGGTATACCTCACTTTCTGTGCGTGCAAGCGAATGTGATTTATTTTGTGTGTATGTGCGTGCCCATCTGTACACGCATTCAGTTGCCCAGGCTACTGTCTCTGTCCCCAATGAACCAACGCATGTGGAAGCAGAGGGCGAGGAAGCCGGTTCCTAGCAGGTCACCCAGAGCGGTCAGGTAGGGGATGGAGAAGTTATCAGGGTCCATCCCGCGGCCCCACATCCAGTGTACCATCCAGTCTGCCAGGTAGAGAAGAATGATCACCTAGAAGACAGCAACATATGTTAATTATAGGATCCACAGAGGCTTTGATCTGAATGGTTTCTGTCTCTGAATGCGGATTGTCCCTTAACATTTGCTCTTGCCCTTTTGTTTTGTTTCATCCTTGCAAATGGTCTGCATAAAACTGTCAAACTGGAAAAATGCCTGCTATTTGAAGCAATAAACATTACACAGTATTGCTTTTACCAAAAAATAGTTGAATTGTACACTATAATTTAGCCTTGCTCAATTCAGTACACTCAGGGGATTTTCTGCTACAATCCAGCAACTGTTACACAATGTTTTAGCATTTATCATTATCACGTAATTATGACTTGTGGCCACATTGACCACAATTCAGCAAAAATTATACATTTTTGCTTTAAAGCTCAGCTCACTGACTGTCCAACATGGCACTGTAAGAAGCACTAAGGTTACCTCATAGTACCTCATAATTTCATGGCAATATAAATGCAATGCTGATAGAAATGCCCACAGAACTTCATCCTAGTATCTTCGAAATCAATTTTCAACACACTGCAACCTAACTTTACATATTATGAGTATAGCTCTCCAAACAGTCCTAATTTTTCCAGGGGACTAACTACCACGGATAAAACAGTTTTATTTTAGTGCACTTTTTTTGAAGAGCCTATACACGGGTATTAGACGGAGATTAACGAGCAACGCACAAGCTTTGGCTGCTTGGTTGGGGTCTGCACCGAGCCTGGGCATCACTGCGGATCTGTAAGTCTTTCACTATTAGCTTTGTGTTAGCATGAGAGGTCAGGCAGTTGTACCGCAAGCTTACGTGAAAAGCACATTTGATTTTTTTTTTATCCGACCATTTTATACATTATAATTGAAGAACTAAAGTAACGCAAGTAACGCCACATTTCTTTGTTTAGTAACTGTAATGTGATTACTGACTGGAGACACTGTAACACCTTACATTACTGCATTACAGGTACAGTAAATGTAATGTGATACTTGTGATTACAGTAACACGTTACACCCAACACTGGCTAGAGGCCACTAAATCCTCTAAAAGGGTAGTCTAGCAATGTACAATGGAATTGCTTTTTTAAAGATCAAAACTGATGCAGCAGAACCAGAGAAGCCATCTTTTTTATTCTATGCATTCCTTTTTCTTGTCAAAATGTGGCACCTACATTACTCACAATGCAATGATTCACACACTTACCTGCAGTAGTGCAGCACCCAGGTAGAAGGTGATGAAGACGGGTGTCAGGGTGGTGTGACCCCCCCTCAGCGAGTTGATGGTGTAGAGGAAGACAAGGTGACCTGGGGCAACCAGCAGGAACAGCACACGGGCCGAACGAGAGTTCACACCTGGAGGGGGGGGGGGGGGGGTTGCATTATAACTTGTGTCAAATACCTTTACTTCAGTAAAGGATTTGATACGATGTAGCTGAGTTCATTCTGAATTTGAGATAAACTAAGGTTGTACTCTTTTACCTTAAAGCTCCATTCAGTAACCCAATTTACATTGAATCAAATGTTTCCCTTCTAATATCCACTGTGGTTTTTGCTGTACTCAGTCACTCATGTCAGTCATGGAAAAATCTATTTTTGTGAGATTAAACAGGGAGAAAAACGGCGGAACATTCCGCAGCCACCTGGTCACTTACTGGAGCCGAAAAATGAGGTGCAGGGTGTGGGGCACTTCCTGGGCGTGGGGTTCGGATCCCCCAAGGGTAGACCATTCATGTGCAGATAGGTGGAGATACGACTGGCCTGAACTGCGACCAGGTTACCTCCCACACCTGGCACACACACATACAAGCAGGGTGGAAACATGGAAAATATTAATATAAGTTCCAATTGTGGTTTTTATTACTGAATGTGAAATAATCAACACGAACAGCTTTAAATACACATTTTAATCTAATGTTCTTTACTGGTGTGGCCACTTTCCCCTAAAGCATCATTAAAGACTCTAAATCTAAAATCTACTCACCGTTGATGACCGGGGTGAAGACAGCCATGCCGGCAAAGTTCGGGTTGGTGACAGTCTTATCAAGAATGAGACCCCCGACACTGAAAGACAGACAAGAGTAAATAACTGAAATCACTGTTTCCATTGACTTTGAAGATGTATATTAGATTCTACATAAATGTTATAATTATTATTAACAACTTGTTTCTCTAGATGATGAAATTACAGTCTGTAGATTAACAGATTGTTTTTTTTTAATTATAGTATTTTTGAAAAATCTTAGTTTGCATAATTGAAAATCTGATTTATGTGACTTCTAAATTTCATAAAGGTAAATAATGTTATTGGGTCCCTGTGTGATGTACCTGCTGATGGCCATGGCGATGATGACGGGCTCCCATCCGGAGTAGAGGACTTCTCTGGTGGACGGGATCTTCCTGGCAATCAGCACCCATAGGGGGCACAATGCCACAAACACTGCGCACACCAGCGGGTTGGCATAGTCGTTGTACTCTGTGTGGGTAGAACAGAAGGTGGATTATAGACGGAACAATATAGTCTTACTGTATATTTCATCTGTGGTTATGTGATGATTCTATTTTGTGCTATGAGTCATTTTGCTTTAACGTCACCTCTTAATTGCCGTGTATAATCTGTACCCCACAGCAATGGTATTTGTCACTATTATAGTATACCTAAAAAGTAGGACTGCATGTCCCATAATTCTGCTGCTACTTGCAAAGAAAAGTAGCAGATTTCCTGCCAAATTACACTGTGTTGTGCAATATAAAATGTGGCACTGAAGCAGAAAACTGGATCTCATTTGTTTAGTAACTGTCCAGATTCAATGAAAATAAATTGATAATTTGATACATTACATAATAATTTAATATAAAAACAGTGTAGAGCGAGAGCTTCAAAGAGCTTAGACTTCAGTTTAATATAAAAGTGCCAGGTGAAAACTTTGAATCTTGACTATAATAGAAAAACAGACTGAACAGGTCTGTGGTCGGCTTGACAGTAAGTCCCTGATTTGGCCTGTAGGAGGCAGTGTTACAAATAAATTGACACCACAGGAGACCAGAACCACCACAAACACAAAGCTGAGGTAGACAAACCATCTACATACACCCACACAACCACTAGGTTTTTGTGTATTTGAGCCAAAATAACCAAAATTAGCTCAATATGATACCTCACTGTGGCATTAACATTGAGTAAGACCGTAACTGTGAGACAGTGGGAGGAGATATGGGATTACGCCACACTCTGGTCAGCATGCTTCATTGCTTTTGTGTGTGTGTGTGTGTCCATTTGTCTGTCTGCGGTATGGATGATGGAACAGTGGGGAGTTTAGTGAGGCAGGGTGTGGTGGTGGTGAAGATATCATCACATATCTAACAATAGAACCAAATACCTGTGGAGTTTCTCGCCCCAAAAAACACAGCGAGCTTAGGTGTGGGCTTTCATCCTTATTTACCACTCACAGTCAGACGCCGAGTCACATAGCACACACATTTCTACACACACGCCGCTCCCATTTATGATAACACATTCCCAAATAACAGGCTTTTGAAGCTGAAATCTAGTACCAATGATGAATTATTGGTGTCTGACTTTTGAGAAGATTATCCTGTCTCTGATTGCCATTTGAGAGTTTTTACAAATAGTTAAGTCATCAGGAGCTCAGTTTTGACTGCTGTGTTTGCGACATAACATTTTGCTGCCTAATTTGGTGCCTAATATGTGAATAAAGTTGTAAAAGAAACATTAAGTTACGTTAAATACACTGAATTGTACAAACCATCTCTTCCACATACTACTTACTCACACTAAGTAAAATCTGATCAGTCTTAGTAGGGAATAATGAGTGAAAATGCGCTTAACCTGTAATTAATGTGAATGTAGTAAGGACTTAGTACAAACCTCTAGTGAGCCATTCGCACCATTAACTGAGCATTACATTACGTACTAAATATATCACATGAGAACGGTGAGTGTATTATTACCTAACTCCTTGTACAGTCCTGTTGAGATGCCTGCCAGCAGGGATAGGGTGATCAGGTCTCCCAGGCTAGCAGCGATAGGCGTGGCCACATTGTCAGGGTTGATGCCAACCTTCCTGGATGCGATGATCACACCAATCATGACGAGGCCTGTGGGAGTGTCCGGACAGAGACATCACAACGTGAAGACAGCTGAGGACCCTTTAATATGTGATGTGATTTGTGAGGTTCTTGAATGTAACCATCTACCATCAGTGTTCCAGGTTAACTTTGTTTGAGGGGAGGGAAAAAAAATTGAAAAAGTGGAAAATGTTGTCTTTGAGGGAGTTCTTGTTTTCCATTAGGAAAGTTGGGACAGGCAAAAACAAAAAGGTGAAGCCTGGGAACGTACAAAATAAAGTGAGAAAAACAATAACAAGAACAGTGATGTAACCGAACCAGTTCAGCTTTGTACTCCTATAACTAAGTTGGACAGTTTAAAGAGAGTGTCAACATTACCCACAATTCAACTCAAACAATGACAGTGGGGTCAGAGATTCTGCTGTGTTATGCTAGTACCAGCTAATGTAGCCTGGAGTTGCTAGTCTCTAGCAAGTTTGCTAACCTCACTTTCAAATTCTTTTTAAATTTCAAACTTTTAGTCTTTAGCCTCAACTCAAACCGACTCCAGTAACAAGATTTTCACATTCTAAGCTCAGTTAAATATAATATACACACTGTCTGAGCACATTTCTATTACTTTTGTGTTAAATGTTCATCTTTGCTATGTCAAACCTAAGCCGTTTGTTTGTTTGTACTATAATGTGCAAATATTGTTAGTTTATTTAACTAAAATCCTTCAGCTACAATTCTGTGAAAAATGTATATTAAAAAATCCTAAAAGGTTACAATTATTTAGTCAGTGACATCTCCATTTTAGAACAACTGAAAATCAAACATCCAATAAGGCATTTCAGCCAAATCCTGTTCTACACTACAACAAATAGGATTCAAACATACAAAATGGTAGCAATGTGCTGCGTGCACCTAATTTGCGTGCCTTATTTTAAGATGACTTTACATTTGTGTGCTTTTGTCTAACTGTCTCTGACTACTTTTGAACTCTGCCTTTCCATAATTTTTAGCTGTATTTTTATATTTTATAGTGTTTAAACATTCTCCACTTTCAGTCGCAGCTGTTTTATCCCTTGTACAACAGCTGGGATTGTAATTATGGGATTTGAAGAGCTACATTATGCTCCGGATGAGATATTGTCACCACATCAAAACCATATTCTTTATTTAGAAACAGTATGAAGATGCTAAATGTCTTTAAAGAAGCAGCCTTTTCACCACTCAGGTTTTTTGTCTTTTGAGAGCAAATCGGTATGGCGTTATAAACTGAATCCCTCGACAAAAATATTTGAATCCTTGGGTTAATCCTGCCATTCATTTACCTTTACAATAACAAAAGCTCAGTCCTCAATGTTTATGGTCTATACTGTGGTCATTATGGTTTTCAGCTTTCTGTGTGACTCATCAAGCCTGCAGAGAATGTTGTGTTTGGCTGTTTGATGTTTAGTAGGTGCCAACAGAACACACACACACACACACACACACACACACACACACACACACACACACACACACACACACATACACACACATACACACACACACACAAAATAGAGAGTGAATCAGAGTCGTCCTCTGATTTCATTTTGTGGGGACAATAATCTAGTGTGATGTGGTTTGGTGTAATGTTCCATGTTACGTTCTGTCTGAATATAGGTTGCTATAATTCAGCAGGTTATGCAGTAAATTATGTTGCAGATTGTATAATCTTGTTCCATGTGCCCCTTTTTTAACTTTGAGCACCTGCCCGTTTAAAGGTCTGCACGGTTCTGCCTGGGAACACAACTGGGAACACAATTTGATGTGTAAAATCGGTGGAATTCTCCTTTAAGGCTCAATATTTTTCCATTTGCTATTATTTGGTGAGGTCAGCTCAGAATATACATACATGTGCTAATGGGAGAACGTCCAAAAGGCTGGCTTTTGAATCCATAGAAGTCATTAAACAAATTGTGATACTGCAGACTGTCTGAAAGGCAAAGTATTTTAATCAAAATGTTAAGTGGAATTTTTAATTTTGATTTTGGACTTTAATTAACTTTGGCACTGTATAGAGAGTCAAATAAGACCTGGACATGTGTGATGAGTAGCTGTTTACACTGTGAATATCCCTCACTGCTGTGTGTTCATGGACTGTACCTAGTACCAGAGAGGCGATGAAGGCAGTGGCCACACTGGAGGCACACAGCAGCACGGCATGGCCCAGCCTGAAGTGTCCCTCTGGGATCCAGCCGAAGATCACAGCAGCTATGGAGGCCAGGAAACCCACCACTGTGGCCTGGACCTGAACACACACACACATACAGTACACGTGGTTCATGCAGCTATAGATTACAGTCAACATGTAAACTCCCATTACATCTACTCAGCTTTAAAAGTCAACACAGTTGAAGCTTGCATGGCCTTTAGGGATCCAGTTTTATTTACAGTCTCATTTACAGTTACCTTTAACTTTATTGGCTTTATTTCCCCAGGGTAACACGATCTTCTAATCACACAGTGTCACAGTGCGACAACCTATCAAACTACACAGTAACAGATACAAAGCTTCAGAAGCTCCAGTATATAACACTCATAATGAAGCACCAGTGTGACCCAGTGCAAGGGCAAGCTGACCCCAAAGGGGAGGATGTGTCCCTGCAACCTGCCAGCACTGGTTTGAAGTGTTCCAGGAACTATAGTCAGCAAATATTACATAATAACCACATGCCCACTGCAAATGGTAAACCCTAAAGAGAGGTGACTCAGCTGTTGGGGAAATATATATATATACATTTACATATATAGACACACACACATATATATATATATATGAACAAAAAACATTTAATACAAGGTGTTTGATAAAAATATCGGTGATTTACAACTTCCCACCTGCTTTATCTACCAGTTATTTTCAGCCTTTGCTGGACTGACATCTATCCCGATAGTTTTATGCATGCATTAAGGCGATACAGTTTAACTCGATATCGTTCTGACAGTCCAGTCATATCAGATAATAAGTGGAAAAACATGAGCAGGTGTATTGTGGGTGTGTCACTTAAACAGACAAGTTCTCATTTTGGAACAAATCAATGTTTTGAGTGCTTGTCTGAATTCTGAAAATGTGCTCCTCCATTGGTTTGTAAGGAGAGCATGTGTTCAGGAGCTGTCATATAGTATGCCAATGTTTCTGATGTGTGTGTGATCAGTCACTGTGTTTACTGTACACACAGCACACTTGTGAAACCTGGTTGTTTCCAGCTTTTACCTAACCTCCTGAAATGTCTTCCAAATGAGGGAAACTTGAGTAAAACAGGTGTAAACACCATCATTTGTTCATGCAAAGACATAATTATGTTTTCAAAGGGTTCTTGTTGCATGTGCAGTAAGGTCCTGGACAAGGATCATATTGCTGGGACAGAAAGGCAACTAGAAACATCATTAGTAGTAGCTGTGCATCCTCATATCCAAAATAATTCAGTTTAAAGTAACATTTAATATGCAACTGAAACCAAAGAAGACTAATCTCTCTCTCTGTGCCGCCAGTCAATGTTCAACAACAGGGATAAATGAGGTAAGAGCGAAGAACACAATGAAGTGAACGGTTCTTCAACCCCTCAAAAAGTACAACCATAAAAGTCTATTCATAATGTTTTATTTCAATTTTTACTCCAGGAGCAATGTCTTTTAACTGCTTTATTTTTGACTAAAGATCAGTTCTAGTGTCTCTTTAGGAGTACTGTCTATCCTAGATTAGATAGATTAGAGCCTAAATTAAATTACATTTTTGTTTGAAAATGCACAGGAGGTAAATGGACTTCTTACAGCCCTAAGTAGTGTCTGCAGTCTGTGACTATGTTGCCTAAGAGGCGAAACTCAGGGCAACTAAGGCCTTGTCCCTTCAGGACTCTGTGTGCTGGACAGTGAGAGGATACTCTTTAGATGTATTTTAATGAATGAATCAAACTGACTAAAAGTGAGGGGGCTAAAATAAGGGGATTGAAAAGGGGGATGTCCCCCACATCATCTGCAAATATGCCCTTGAAATTGGAAGTAGGAGTGAAATTTGATTATTAACCGACCTTTTTTTTGGAGTATTGAATCGAAGTCCATGTAAGCTTGTTATCTCATTTCTTGGTTTAACACGATTTTTCCCCGTAACATGGTTTGTTAAGTGGGTGTAAGCGTGGTCAGAGGTGCTCCATGACACTGGAGTTGAGAGTATCATCCAGCGCACATGTGATTCATTTACCTGGATGAGGGCCAAGTTCCCCATGATCATCTTCCACATGTCCTTGGTTGTGTCCATCTGACCAATATTAGCCTGAAAGAGAGACCAGAACACATAAGGTCAGCACAGTGTGTGGGTGTGATGGGTGGGTGAGTGTGTGTACACTGTGTGTACATGCTGTTGCCTCTTGGTCCCATCAGAACAATACAATGTCAGTTCTCTGGACAATGATACTTTGATCTCTGATCCCCCACCCTGCGGCCGACTCCACTTATCTCATCTTCCCTCTATCACAAACACACACTGATGGTCTCAAGTGTCAAGTGGCTGTGCCTACAGTGGGCTACTGTGTGTCCAGAGCAATGATCCTAATGGTCATCCACAGTGAGAGGAGACAAACAGAGGATCCCCTTTCCTCTCTGACCCCGAACATTTACATATACAGAGGGAAGGGAAACATCTGGATACATGAAAACACATACAAGTCTGTGTGTACCCATATCCGTTTTAAACTAGGGTTTAATAAACTAAGTGTAAGTATGAGTCTAAGTGTGAGTCTGTAAGTATAAATAAATACATGTAGATACATATTAAGTTATTTCAGTTGTTCTTTAAAAGATCATTTGGGTCTGTTTTTATAGTTTTGTCTATTATGTCTATCATTATAATATCATTGTACTCACCAAAGTAATAAAAATGAATGCTAATTTTGCTTTGTGTCAGCAAAGTGTGAAAGTAAGCAACAGTTTGCTAATATGTTAGCTGCTCATGGCTGGCTGTTAGCTTGCAGCTTTCATTTCATGAATCTTCCTTAAAATGTTGACTTCACTCATTAAAACTTAGGCAATTCTTCAAGGTTGGAACAGGATTTTTTTTTTTTTTTTTTTCAGAAATAACCCCATTGTACATATTATACATACAGGTTGACAACCAAAATGATTTAAAAGTATAGAAAAGCTATTAAGTTGAGGCTATACAAGTACATTCGGAGCTAATAAAGAGCAATAGGGGAATGGTCTCAATGACTGGTTATTAATATTTTTTTTCTGTGTGTGTGTGTGTGTGTGTGTGTGTTTTCTCACAATCTAGCACCATTTCCACTTGATAAAATGACTGACTTTATGATCGTGTGTAGGACTGTAACGTCAATACAACTTGTGTATCTGCCAGATAAACAGTATTACAACCGTGCAAAGCCACCACGGCCAAGTAAACATGTGTGTGGATGACTCCTGCTATGACAGTCATGCTGTTCAAAGAGGGCAGACTGCCACAAATCATGATAAGACGGTTTAAGGCAGATAAATAAGAGAAAACCAAACATCTGTGCAGGGCACTGGGGGCATCGTAGGCTCATAATGAACTCCTCTTTTTAAAGAGGTTCTTTTTGACAGAACCTTTATCAACAAAATGAGTCATGAATATGGACAGGTGACAAATTAAAGAAAAAACCAGGAGAGGTCTGAATGTTTGACCCCTGGTGGCTCTGTTATGTTGTGAGGGGCATTTGGCTGGCAATAGTTTGGGTCCACTTAGAGGGAAAGGTCACTGCATATCTGATCACCTTTGAATGGTTTGATGAGTATGAAAATGATGTGAATCTCATGATGTGGCCTTGATAGTCACCAGATCTCAACCATAGTGAACACCTATGGGAGATTGTGGAGGTACATGGAGGCCGAACTTTTATGTTGGATTTTCCTTTAATTTGTCCAACAGCTTTTGCAACTTGTTGCATTTTTTTCCTTTTAGCACAACATGCTACAAGCTTCACAGAAATAAGCTCATAGATTCATAGAAATATCATGCGGTTTTATGCAATGTGTGATGATGATGCCAAGCCCACTGCTTGCATGTGTGTGTGGGCAACTGGATTAGTGGTGTTTGGATCATAGTTGACAGAAAATGCAGGAGAGGCTGAGAATGAAAAGCAACACTATGTTTTACTACAACTCAAGCAAATGTGTTGTTTACAAGGTTGGATTGTGAACATACCTGAATGGTGTATGTTAAAACCTCTAATACACAGAAAATGAGGATAAAATAGGCTTTGTTGTTTTATTTTTGCAACTCTGAAACATTTTCAATGCAGGTGCCGCCAAGTTCCACTAATCCACAAAATATCATTATCCAAATACGCACAATCAATTAGGCTCAATTAGTTCACACTCGCATGATAAGGGATAAGACAGAATTGAGAAAAATCAACTGCTTATTTCATTGAGACAGATAAACAATGAAAGCACGCTTCATTTCAGTGAAATATTCAAAGACAAAGAAGGTTGAAAAGACCAAAGAAAAAAAATATCAAAAAGGAAACACGGTCATGTGAACTGAAAACTCCCACAGCAAGCCAGTACTAGGGATTACATTATTTTTTTCAGTAATAAGCGCATTAGGAAACTTACAGTGGTCTTAATCTTCTCATAATTAGTGGCGGCGTGGAAAGAAACGTGGTCCTGCTGGGGCCAGCCAACAGAGAGCTAACAGTAATGTCTCAGGACAAGCTCCAGACTATGGCCTACTTTGTGATGATGGATGTGAGAATCATTTTACGCTGAACTGAAAACTATGCGCATTGACAAAAGTTTCTGTGGCCAATTCAAAGAAAAAAATGTATATTCAAAATGGGTTCTTAAAATCATATTTCCTTCAAACACAGTTTGTGTCAATGCGGTTTAACAGTTCAGTGTGAAAACAACTTAATTATTGATTTGTACTCCTTGATAAAATGTAACTGATGTTACTTTAATCAGTTTCTAAAGTTCCAATTTGCTGACCTTAATTCACCATCACTTCCGCACCCTGGATTATTATTTAAACAACACTGAAAGTTAAAGGTGCAATATATGACATACAGTCCCACTAGATGTCACACTTGATCACTCAATAAAGTTGGGAGAAAAAAAAGTGACATCTGAACACATAGCTCACAAAACTAATCAAACTGCCAAAAAAGATTCTGTTACGGAATTGCCTGTTTCCAACCTCAAATATTTTCCGACGCTTATTTTAGTGTACTGTGTAGCTAGAATGAAAGTATGTGACTTACAGTACATGCACGCTCACAGGCAGTAACATGAAGCCAGCTTCCAAAACTCGAAAACAACACCACGATTATTTCACCATATCTTTACATAGCAAATAGTTGTTTGCTAACATTTAGTGGGGTGAATATGGCTTGTTTCACCTTCAAACAGAGCACTAACTGAAAACTGTTAAAAGTTAAGAAAACACCAACAGAGGATGAAGTACTGTCATTGTCAGTTTTTATGTATAGCCAGGATTGGTCTTTTATTGTGAAAAGCAACATTATCTACTATCTGTAAATTGATACTATTTGAAAATCAGTGGAAAATGTGGTTGATTAAGCCGAATGATAATTTTCCAAGAAAAACTGCCATTAGGAACACATGAATGTGTAGTATTTGACCCCTGTGTAATTCCAAATGTCTTGTTCGAATAGATTACTTTTGAAGTATGAATGAGTTGAGCTCTCTATGTCGGGTGGGTCACTGCTAGTAATGCTAATCAGCTTCGTCACCTGTTTCCCACAGGCCAGTGGAAAGAATTTCAGGATTGGTGTGCTTAAGAGCAATACTGGGCTAATTCTCTTATGGCTTCATAAATGTAGTGTGTGCTGCTATCCTCTGGTGAGCAATGCTGCTAGGTCATTGACCTCGTAGGCAACACAATGGACAATGGTACTGTTAGCTCTAAGAGCGGCATTATAGAACTCAGTGGAAATGTAAAAATGGATAGCCAGCAGGATGTCTAGCTATAATTATCTGTGAAACGTACAATAGTAAATTCAAGAGAACTTGTGATATGAAATAGTCAATTAAAGACATGACACATGGTCTTCTTGCTAATAATAGCTTATAAGCCTACTAAGACCTTCAATATTTGCTTTAATCAAACACAGTTAGCCTATTACAGAAAGAGACATCATACATGTAAGAATCTAAGCTAAAAAGTAGCAACTATTATTATTTGTTGCTACTCTGTGTCTTGGAAATTAATAATATCTTCAGACATATTTCAGAGTGGAAAAACATGAGAACCTTGCGTATAGGTCGGCTAATGAACGACTGACCAGCTTGTGTGGTCAGGTGAACAGGCTGGACACGCAAAAAGTTAAAAGACAAAAAACAGGAGAGGAATGTTGCTATCAGTTTTTTTTAAACACAGGTTGCATTTAGCAATATGACCTCTGACCCCAAGAACAATAAGCTTTAATGGACCTGACAGCGTTTAGGTTGTGGGGCAATGAGACCACATAGATTGGGCAACTTTTGAGTGGGGAACACTCTACGCAGTTATGCAATAACAAAAATTCAGGGAAATCTCCAGGCTGGAAAATAAATATAGTAGTGTTGAAAAACCCATCACAGGTCACAAACATTCGAAGGCAATTTACTTTACTGACAGGATTATTTTATATAGAATAATGAAATAGAATACAATCTATGGTAGTTTGAACTTTGGACTTCATAATGACTGATATATCTGTGATAAAGGGTAAGACCACACAAACACACACAAATGTCTTACCGCTGTGGAAAGTCTGGAGGCCAGCGTCATCTCCAGGTTGCCTTTGAGCCCCAGCAGTGCTGGAACCAGGATAAACACCTCTGACACCTCCGTAAACACGACCCAGTGCTGCAATGACCACAATGTAAAATCAGCAACACATTAATGAAGTGAACACACTGCTATATTGAAATGGGACATATCAGATTCACATAGACACAATACACTGTCACCTACACAGATATGATTTGTCCCTATGTAAAGCACATTGAGTTGCCATTGTGTATGAAATGCGCTATATAAATAAAGCTACCTTGCCTTGCCTTAGTTGGGAGCAGGTCTCTGTGACCTTGTGCTCTAATATTGATTCACTGGTGAAACCAGACCTTTATGATGGACCACATTGTCTGTCTCTATAGACCTTACACACTATGTATCATATCAGCTCTCCTTTAACCAGAACAAGGTTACTAGGACATGCTGAAATGATTTATCATCCTGCACATCTGCTCCCATACTCCCCTTTCCCTTGAGGAACCCCCCTTTCACCTATACCTACCAATTGTCATCTACAGCAACTTAAATATGAGGACCCTGGTCTGCCTCATATCTCACTGTAATCTCCATAGTGTGTATATTACACATCACCAGTTACAATAAAACTTTTGTTACTTAAGCAAAAACTAATATTTCTGTCAATACACATGGGTAGCACTAATGTGAACTCTGCATCTTAATTAGCAATATCAAACTTACTGTATTGCATAGAATTTAAAAATTAAATGAGATGGTCTTGTCTGTAGGCGGGTAAGTATTAAGTTAATTTAATTTCATAAGGTTTTAGAGTTGTGTAAAGTTTCTAGCCTGGTCTGGTCTATTCAATTTGTTCAGCTATTCAGATACCTAGCGTACTAGTTTGCTTCCTAGTTACACCCATATCTCTTTGATGGTCGTAAAAAATTGCTCAAAGCAACAGCTACTGCAGCTTTCAAGTGGACTGAAAAGGACACCATCAAGACATTGGTTAACATTGTGTCAGGTTGATTGAATGAAGTGGAATCAGTGAAATGCAGTTTTATTATTTAGCATTAGAGTTTCTATATGGTGGATATAAAAAGGAATAAATCCAGTACAATAAGACATATACTTTATTGGTATTCTCTGCCTCAGAGTGCTTCAGCATCAGGAAATCACCCACATGGTTATACTGCCCAAGAGTTAGGCCAGCTAAATCTGAAGGACAACCTGGCCAGGTCGTGATCATTGCTTCAGGGACATCTAATAAATCACAAATCATCTTTAGCATGTGCAAGAGAACGTGTCTGCTGAGCTATGCGTCCGGTTCCTAGAAGATGGCCTTTAATGAAATGTAGAGTTGGGGGGTATCAGACCTGACCCTCGATAACCTCCTCCTTGGCTGTTGGCCAGCCCTTGAGAGGTGTGCTCCCTGTTAGTCCCTGGGCTTGTCACTGTGCTGAAGTGCCTCTCTATACTGTGCCTCAATTAGAGTTCATGCAGTGATAGCAGGTTTGTGCTCCGCTGTGGCCAGAAACAAAGCTAATGCTGAGGCTGAGGCCATCGATCTCTCTCTAGTAAAAGTGCTTATCTTTGGAGCCGGTCCCATAGGCCCCTAGCACTTACAGTCCAGTCTGCCCAGAGTTGAATCAATATTCACAGAGGCTGGCACAGAAAAGAAAAGGGAAGAGAAGGAGAGGAGAAAATAGACGAGGGGAAGAAAATAGAAGAGTCGCTGACATTGAAGCTATATACAAACACTGTTGGCCTGCATTTCCCACACTCTGTTACTCCCACTGTGCATCCAGATGTACAAGACTGCTAAGGTAACGTTCCATTTTTTGTAGTATCAGTAGGTGTGGCACCAAAACTTCAGTGTGGGTTAAACTAGTCTGTCTATCCCCTTGCTGTCATCAGGCCAAGCAGAACTCCTTTCAAACAGCCAGTCTCTCTGCTTGGCTCTTTGCCTTCTGCCAACCCAGCAGCCTTGTGAGCACCTCTGTGAGCACTCCTCTCTTCTTTCACAGTCGCATGTTTTCAAGCTTACTCTCTCTCTCTCACTCTACTTCTGTCTCACTCTCCTATCTCCCTCTTTGCCTCCCCTGTGGTGATATATGTTGTTGTCTCCATGGAACACTGGCTCTGAGCCAAACAAGCCCTCCCTCCTCATGGCCACCTCCTTGGTTCTAAGAACTCGACTGGACAACCCCAGTACCTCTGTGTACAGACCTATAGGAGTTCTGGTATGCAAGGCCCGCAAGGGTCAGGTTGCCCAGTTGAGTAACATGGCCCCATTTTATTTGTGATCACTGTACTTGCTGTACTGAGTGGGAAGCTGAACCTCATGGCATGCAAGTCAACGTAACTCTGACAGCATCACAGAAACTATATTCAGTAGTGTCTATTTCATTTTCCTTGGGTTGCAGTATGGATTGTGCAGTTTGGGTTCAGTCTAATGTGAAAACACATGCCATGGAGGGTCAAATTAATGTCGCTATGGAGAAAATTATTGGATGAACTGAAGTCAAACCTGAAAGATGATCAGCTATACAAGACCTTAGTGGCCTAAAATGGATGAACAAATGGAAACAGGATCCTCTGATTTCATCTAGGTTCTTTCGGTTCTGGTGCGGGAATCAGAAGAGGTCAAATTTCCTGGTGCCAATAAAATTGTGAAAAAGCTTTCAGACACAAAATTGTCCCTGCAGCTCCAACACATGCACACAAAAAATACAATTCAGCTTTAAGTGAAGTCCTAAAGAAGCCTGAAATATGAAATGTTGGTGTCCCAGGGCTAGATGAAGGTTGAGGCAGGGTAAAGTCAGAACTATATGACCCTCCAAAGATTCTTGAGGATCCTGGAAAGAGTAAAAGATTAGCCAGGGCTTGGGGCAACACAAAAGATTTTTAACCCACTAATCCTTTCAAACTCTATCAATCAGATCCTAAACAAGTAACCGTCTAATATGTAGCTGCGGTCTGATATCTTGTTAATGATTGTCAGGGCACAACATCTTTGGTTGATGGAAATGACAGGCTGAAATAGCATGTCTGAAACAAGTACTCAATCAATACAAAAGGAAATACGAATGGTTGAGTAGCACAAGATTGAAAGTAGAAACAAATTTCAAAAATGCACTTGTCATTGTCCAATTAACGGAACCACGATTGGAGGCCAGTAATTGGAATGATGACTCAGTTTGAGGGATTAAGCCCACGCTCTGGTTTCTCAGTGGTTCCTGTGGGAAAACCAGGAAAGTGGATGTGGTTGGACCAAAATGATGTCTGGTGTCAGGGAGGCTTGGCTGGTGTTAAAATCTTTGTGTCGACTACGATTTCCTGTTTACCGGTGCCAGTATTTTTAGAATGTTTGTTTTTGAGGCTGAAGCTGTGTCCCACTTCTTTGCTTTATTTTGGTGTCTACGATCTCCACAGCGTGGGACAGGCGGCTAGACTCTGAGGCAGACAGATACTCACACAGATGGTGAGTACAATTTATTGTACTGAACTGTTTTGCATTCTTGGTTTGTGGTTTGACTGCACAGAGGAATGAACCATGTGTGACAGAATATGACACAGTATCTAGTGACTGATAGCAAATCGTTCATTTGGCCTTTGAAAGTGGCATTCCCAGCAAAACTAGCACTACATGACCTTTAAAAACCAAATTTGACCTTTAGTTCAAGTGAGCCGGTCAACCTCACAGTATGAAGTTTCTGGCCCTGGTGATGGGAGACAGACAGTTTTAGGTCATTCTGCTGCCAAGTCACTAAGCAGAACTATGCAGGCGTCTCAGTCCTCCATACCAGCCTGGACAGTCCTTTCTGGGCCAACCTCGATTGGGAATGAGGCCAGAAGCTGTGTGTGTGTGTGTGTGTCTGTGTGCTGTAGATAGTCAAAGTGACCAATGTTAAAGAGTTCACATTTCAAAAAAACCTTATGGAGAGTAACGCAAAAGGCCAGGTCATGCACCAGTCCAAGCCACAATTCTAATCTCAGGCCAAGAAGACACTTAACTAAAGGCTTCAGCACATTAGAATTTTTAAGATTACTTCTTCCAAAGGAACTGGCGCAGTCTGATTAAACCATTGAGAGAGAGGGCGAAAGACTGAGAGAGAGAGTTAGACAATTACCTTCCTGCAAGGACAAGGGGGGATTAGCTGAGTTAGCGTTTCGCAGTGTCATGGGGGGGGGGGGGTGGGGGAATTAGGCAGCAAGACAACCTGCTAGACGCTCACCCGCACTTGCTAGAAAAGTCGTTTCAGACTGACCGTCAAACCTCCCTTCGCATCTGACCATGAGCAATTCTTCAAGGTTTGCCCATGGACAATTAGAGGGGAGGGATTAAGGTCCTGTACCTTCCCTGTCTCCTCTTTTCCAGCTTCACCTCTAAAGCAATGGTGTGCCGAGTGTTTTGGAAATTAGAGAACCACAGCAGCATGGTGCCTAATTTGAGGCAGCGTGAAAAATTTTTGACCTCAAACCTCTGCATTCCTGGTTTAGTGGAGATACCTAACCACACGGTAATGGAGGCTTTGACACTGTATTTTATTTTGTTTTCATTCTAGCTCAACTATAGCATGCTGCCATTCCAGGTGCTCAAAGAAAGTACACTTTCTCTTTATTCCCCCAGTTTTTTCCCCTCCTCTCTTGTGCTGAGTTCCTGGGGTCCACCATGTTGGCATCAGTATGCATGTACACAGTGTGCCCGAACTGGTCTCCTGGCAGCCTGACACCTCAACAGTTTTATCTGCATCACAAACTGACTTTAAAGAAATATATGACCTGTCAAGCATGGCTTTGGCCTGCATTTCTACACTGCACATACACAATATAAAGCACACAGTGGCATACTAAGATGTAGTCAGAGCAAGACAACAACTACAATGAGTCAAAAGGAAAAGTGGGCAGGAGAACGATTATATTTTAAGATTACGGTTATACTCTTAGGAAGAGTGAATCAAGCGGCTTTCTGGCAACACACCATACTAGACAAACACCACCTAAACACCTATTCTTCTATCTATTGTTTCTATTGTTTCAAAGTACGTCAGATTTCAAATAGAAGGGTGTGTGACCAGTCATTAGAAGACACAATGTGTGTGTATGTACCAGTATGGACCCAGCCCTGGGGATAGGCAGGCGGACAGGTAGACAGAAAGGTTATGTAAATACCCCCATGGTATCTGACAACTGCCCCATCCACCCATCCTCAAAGGTATGCCATCAGATAGGCTGACTGCACAATGACAGACACATGCCAGGGCGAACAGGGCTTGCTAAACCAGTTCATTCATATGCTTCAGAGGCAAGCCCATCCTTCATTGTGACTCAGTACACATGGTCTGCCTGGAGCAACTGGCTCTGTTCAGAAATGTGACTGTTAAACGTAAGATGGATTTTACTTTTTGTAACTTTAGTAACTTACACTGATAAAACTCTTTAAAGTGATGCTGGTGGATATAAGAGAGAGATACCTAAATATAATATCAATAAAACAGAGCTCCTGCTAAATTAACTTGACTGATGTTTAATGAATGTTTCTACACATTTAAATCCAGATTATCTTGTGAGACTGTTCTCCAAATAATTATGAATGAATATGAATATGTTGACCCAAAATGTTCCCTGCATCCCACCAGTTTCAAAAGCATCCAACACCTTCAAACATTTTTAGATTTATCTGCTGTATGTTCTCACTGTGTAAAGAATATATTGGGACTGCTCACCTGGACAATGTCTAACACCATTCCCGCTGCCACTGTCCCAAACCCGGCCAGCAGGAAGGGGAAGACCACCTGCAGGCCAATGGAGAAGGAGGTCTCCTTGAGGGGTGCTGGTGGTTCTGGGCTCTGGTCAGTGCTGGTGTCATCACTCTCATTGCTCTGGCTTGCATTCTCCAGGAGAGCATCTTCCTCCCGCTGACCTTTGGCGTTGGCCCGGCACTCCATCGTCACCACAATCTCCGACCTGTCCTCATCCTCCCCAGTCTCATTCGGCCTCTCTGCAAAAGGTGCGACCTCTGTGAGCTCGAGCTCGCCCCCGTTCCCTGGGCTCACCTCCTCAGAACCCTTAGTGAGGATCACTGGGTGGACAGAGCAGTTGGAGTTGAGGAGGGCCGGACTCAGAGGGCCTCCCTCCTTCATCTCAATAGCCCCGGAGGACATGTCGATGTCGGGGAGTTTGTCTTGTTCTTTCGACCAAAGTACCATGCGGAAGCCTTTGGAAGACTGTTGGCTTGACAAGAAAATGTCAGGTTGCCTTGGCCTAACAGTTTTGGGGAAGTCAGAATGGTAATGACCACCTGATCTGGTTTTGAACCTGATCAATCCAGCCGATTTATCCCATTAAAGAGGCTTACAAGGTGTGATGGTCACTATCAAAGACCCGGAGAAAACGGCTCTGTGTGAAAAAAGCTGCAGCAAGGCACATGCAGCCGTGCTTCTGCAGAGCCCGTGTTCCTGTCGGTGCTTCGGAAGCAGGACCAGTATGTTCTCCATTCACTGCAAGGTGCTCAGGGTAGGCCGGCAAAAAAAAGAAGAAAGCATACTAGTTCAAAACAGAGGGGAAAAAGAGAACGATAGGCTTGGGGACTCACCACAGAAATCCCCTCCAGTCAGTTGTAAACAGTCCCTTTTCTTCTTCTTCTAAACAGCTTGACTTTCAGCTACAGGAAAGTAAATCAGAGGTCTGAAGTGGCCAGATTGCAGTGCAGGCTGGTCATGCTCTCAGTCCACTGATCATGTCACACTGGTCGGTGTCTCACCTTACAACACGTGGCTGCTGGGAGGTTTTTTCAAGGGAGATATTTAAAGATCTGCAGTATGAGGATTGAATTACCGGCTGCTGAAAAGTACCTCTCCAACCAGAGTGGACAGTCACCTGGGAAAAGAGCAAACCCATTGATTATTAAATGTAAACATTCTCCATCTCCATGCCATTTTCTTTCATTTCCAAATCAGTAGCTGGTAGACCAATGCCCTTTCCTGACAATGCAATTCTGATGAACTTATATATACATATTAAATAGCAAGAACATCTTGAGTAGCATAAGTTTCTATTAATTAACAAAAAATAAAGACATTCATTTTCCTCATTAGAACATCATAATACTTGGTGAATGTAGGCTTAAAAGTACATTTTACAGCAAGCAAAAAGTCTCTGAATTTAACAGAAACATCACAATTGATTTAGAATTAAACATAAATAAACAAGAAGGCACGACAGTAATCTTACAACAAATAACACATACTAGAAACTTGAAAACATTTTTTTTGTACCATAAGGATACAGTGGATGATGAAAAACTCCCTAAGCACAGAAACTTGACTTTGTAATAGACTGTTTAAGAACAATTAAACAGCTTGACTCTGTGCTGATGTTACAGCAGAGGTGAACAGGGACCGACAGTTTCATTCAGCGCCAAATTTCCTCCCGGCAGCTAAAAATATTCTACCATTAGCAGACGTGCTGCTGCGTACATCCTCTGGAAACGGAGTGTCACATTTTTATCAAAACAACCGCAATGCAAAGATAGCACTTCCTGCCACAACTTTCAAAATAAACACCCCCAGCATTTTTTTTTATGAGCGTCGCCTATCACTCTCATTTTAAGAGCAACTGCAGTGAACATAAAAGGACAGCTTCAGACAGCAGTGACACAAAAATATCCTATTCACATTATAAGACCAGAAGAGACCAGTTTCCATACTCTGCCAGTTCATTAGGCCAAGAACAACTACACATACACTTTTAGTTTCTGATCATTCACTAATATTGAATGATCAGAATTATCAGCAGGAAGCTGTCACTTCCTTTTAGATCATCAAAAATACATAAGGTTACATCCCTACCTTCTAAAAATTGATTTCAACTGCAATCAGTGGCATGGACGCAGTCTGAATGAATGTGATTTTGTGACATCTCCATCCAAACACAATTCTTCAATTTCATTTCAATAGGCTTGGCTAGAGAAAGTGGTAGTGAGTCTGGCACTTCAGTCTTTCTCTTCTGTCCTTGATTCCACAGCAATTCACCACAAAAACTTCTGAGGTTTATTCAACATCTAATAGACACTGAGGTGAGTGAAGCACACTAATCAGTAAACAATATTTTAATTATAGTTAAGGAAAGAATGTTCCAAGGGGATTTCTGATAAAGATCAAATGTGGACTGCACCCGATATACCACTATATAAAACGCGTTTACTTTCTCCAAAATAAAACAAAAAACTATATATTTTAAACACATACATTTATTTTGAAGGCCCATCTACTTGCTTCCTATCTTATTGTTGCACTCTTGACGCAGCTTTCCTCCGCCTGCATGTTGCGACATTCACACACAGACTTTGGCTTTCCCCGCTGAAACAATCCTCTGTTTAGTAGTCAGGACCAATACCACCCGAACCCAACATGGCAAAGGCGTAAATTAGTGCTCCCCTGGTCAGGGTTGAATAGACGAGCCCTCCTTTTCTATTCTACTGCTCATTTCATCAAGGGCAGAGGGCTCTCTGTTCCAACACCGGGCTGGAGCTCATGTCACTGCCACTATCACCACGAGTATTTCACTTGTGAAAATTAAAGCCAAACGCACTCATCATTTTTCTATCTATTCTTTGACAACATCATACAAATATACATCCAAAGACACAATCTGTGCTTTAACAGTCTGAGTCTCTAAGTGATACATTCCGTTAGATAAAGCCATTATGTGAGTATCACAGCCGGTCACTCATTGTGCTATATGAAATTACAGTTTTAATGTCCAGCAGGTAGTCAGATAAAACATTTTTTCAAAAGCTCCTCGGCGGTGGTTACCTTTTAGTGTCAGCGGTCCAGAGTGGAGAAGAAGCAGAGTGAGGATCAGTAACAGAGGAAAGACTCCGTGTGTCTGCCTGGCTCACTGTTTTCTCCTCTTGGTAACGCGCTCAGGCTGAGGCGTGGACGCCGGTGCGCACGCCTTATGTACGGTACCGGCTCTGCACAGCTGCCTTAATGGTTAATGGTGGTTAATGGTTAAACCCTCCCTCCCTTCCGCGCGGTTAAGACTGTGTCCCACTCTCTCCACACCCGTCACATTGCACCCCGTCCTCTGGCCCCCGCCGCCCGGCTGCTTGGATGCGCATCTATAATACACCCGTCCGGTGCAGGGGGCCAGGAAGCCACAAGGCGGGCCCTCCCTCCACTCTGTAAGCTGTTACGATACAGCCCCCCCTCACCTCCCCTCCCCTAACTCCCCCCCCCCCCCTCATCTCCCCTCCATCACCAACCCTCCCACCCCCCTTCGTCTCCATTGCGCACAAGCGCCTCTCCTCCCCTCGACCCCCCATGCGTGTGGAAATTTGTGCCCGTGCGGTGCCAGTCTCTTCCTCAGGCCTACTAATTTACTACCCCGGGGGCCGAGATAGAAGTTTTAATTTAACAATAGGTTAGATTCCTGAATGAGTGAGCACACACGCATATCTGTACAGTCTAACTTGAGCCAGGCAGAATTTTAGTCACTGATCCACAAGCACACAGAATAAATAAATGCAAGTGTTATATAAGTGCCATTGTTGAGATTACACCATGTATGACCTGACAACACAACAAAAAGATGAATGTGGTCAAATAGAAACTGTATAAAACTCTAACTACTGTTCATTTACAATAAAGAAATGAACATATATTGATAATAATGTTCATTTAACTACATTATTCCTATATGGACCTGTAATGAGTCCTGATTCAGCAGTGAGTTTATCTAAGAGACCCAACGACCTCACCTGACTTATTACACCATGCACCTTATGCTATTCTAGTTATGATCATTTTTGGGACTTTTTATTGCATGTGGTTATAGGCCTTCTTTTGGAGTTCCCCAAGGCTCTATCCTTGGGCCTCTTTTATGTAACAATGATGCAGTTCTATTGGGCCAAATTATGCAAAACAATGAATCATACAGGCATTGTTATAAAAGCTGGAATTTACCTCAGGACCAGTTCTATTCTCTCTGCATGGTGCATTGGAAATTATAACGAGTGGATGTATGTCCTTGAGCTAAATACACACAAAACTACAATTATTTTCATAATTTCCTTTAAGGCTGAGACTTATCGCTCGTTTGGCCTCAGTCTCTGAATACTAAAAAACAGTTAACAAGGAAAACTGAACAAAACTGAAACTCTGCCTCAATTGTGTGGTAGTGGTGTGCTAACTGAAAAGAAAATTAAGTACAACTTCTGCACATGAGAGCTGGAACAGGTGCTTAGAAAATATAAGACTCTCCCCCGGCTTTAATTACATTCAATTATTAAATGAAAAATGTGACATGTTTTTGGAATTTGCTCATTAACTCTCGTCTTGTTGTCTTTCTTGGGATGATGTTAGCTTAGCTTAGCATAAAGACTGGAAACAGCTCTCTTCAAAGTTCATGCTTCTAAGCACTTCTAAAGTTCACTAATTAACACTTTGCATCACAGTTGTGTAATCCATGCTCCAACACAAATGTAACATCAACACATTTTGCTTTGAGAGGGACTTTACAGAGAGCTACGTGCTGTTACTATTTCTTGGTGAACAGTTGCCAGGCGCAGTGACCTGCTTGGAGTCTCTGTCGGTTGCTTGGCAACCTCACAGTGAAGACAGAACATTTCGACAAATGTGTTTTTTTCTTCCCAAAACCTCAAATTATACATTTAAATGTGGCTTAAAACTTTTGATGGTTTTATTATGTTTATTATGTGTACACAAGTTATGGATCAGGATATGTCTTAAAAATCATTTTAAGAGACGTTAGAAGCTCTGTGTTTAACTGAACCTTAATAAGAACTCATTGTTCTTAACAATTAAGCCTACATGTTGACCTATATTGAATTTGTGTCATGTGATGTCATGTTTTGTGTTTTTTCAAAATGATTTGCATCCTTTAAATTTACACTGTGAATGTTATGCTGTATTATTTTCAGATATTTTTACTCAATTATGCAAAGCACTTTTGCTACTTATTTATTTATTTATCATATTTCTTTTACACAACTGCAATATCTTTCACAAGTGCTAATTTTTATACTTATTTTGGTCCATCTCATTTTTAACTTTCTTTTAACATACAGTAGTAATTATGTGAATGTCTGGAACTTTGTATGTGAGCATGTTTGATGAGTTTTGTGTTTTAGGCAGTGTTCTGAATCTTGGTGAGTATTTTTACACAAAAACAATAAAGTGATCTTGAATCTTGAGTTTCTGTTGTGTATGAAATATGAAAATACATTGTTAAACCTTTTAAATACTTCTTAAACTTTACTATAGGAAAACAGAAGGTCTTTTTCATCAAGGGATTGCAAAGTATGTGTGTGTGTTTTATGTGTGTGTGTGTGTGTGTGTGTGTGTGTGTGTGTGTGTGTGTGTGTGTGTGTGAGTGTGAGTTATCTAACAGACCAAATGACTCTCTGCCTCAGCCTCCTCACGCTGTTCCTAAGAGAGCAGCGGCTCTAACAACGTCCCCGGAGGACCCGCAGCTTTGTTGTGCTGTTCGCCTGTTGCTATACAGCCGCTCGGCTCAGCATCAGCAGCCCCGGCATCGCCCGGAGAGCAGAGGGCTACAATCCATTCACACCCCCCCTCCTCATGCTGGCACAGCGGTGAGCCGAGCCAGTTTGCACACAGCGTAAACATCCAGTAATGACAGGGGAATGAGAGTCAGATACATTGTAGTCAGTGGGTGGAGGATGTGTTTGCTACTTTTTTTTTTTACCCAGACCTGTTGTAGTAGGAATGGAAGTTGTGACTTTCTTGCAGGTGGTCATATTACTCACACTGCAACTACAGGCAGAAGATGTAAAAGTAGAAGTTGGAGTGTCTTTTTTAAAGATCACTTGAAGGACATCATCAACCTCTGCAACTGAACATGTGGATTGAGTTGATACACTGGAATAACTCATTACCTTTCACAAACAAGCAGCTTGTTATACATTTATTTCTCACGTCTCTCTTCAAACATGAGTGAATATTTACTGTTGTTCTCTATTTCCACATGTAAACATCTTCCTGTGAAATTACTGCAGCTTATTTTCTCTATAAGACGTCTAAATATCGTGCTTCCTGTTTGAAGAAGCAAGTGTCAGTTTCACAGTAATTGTCACTCACAAATTAAGAGTCTAAGGCTGCTTGTTCATAGGTTGCAGGTACTACTTTGGATTACTGGAAAGTGTCAAAATGAACAGGAGAGGAATGTGTGTTTGCAAGTGGCAGTTTGCATGTTGCACATTCAGTGAAACAGGTGTCTAGATAGCTCCAGATTTGAGGGGGTTGTGGGTTTTTGTTTTTTTTTTGTCATCAAGATTTCCAGATAACTTGGTAAAACTGCTTCCTGGAACAGATCTGAGTTCACTGAGTTCATGTCACAGGAAAATAACACTGCAACAGAGTAAGATTACAACCTTTCAGTTCAATAACAGTATATCTAGGACAGTACTTGTGACATTTTTCCAATATTTTATAACCATTTAATGTCTGTTGTGGCTGTCCAGTATCTCAGGTTCATTTATTTCCATTCAATTAAAAAAAAGAGAGAATCAAGCACTGTGTGGGAGAATTTAACCATTGTATTTTGTAAAGACAGGAACCTCTGCATACCTGAGTAGTGGCAGGTGCGTAGGAGGAAGGTGCAATCAAAAAAATAAAAAAAGCTCCCATGTTTGCTTTAATAACAATGTTTCAGTCTCTCAGACCTTCATCAGGCATATCACGGGCAGCATTAAGCCACAATGTTGCCTCCACTATCCAATGAGAGAACTTGAAAGATGGCTGACTAATTGATGAGCACCTGGGTTAATAAAGATAGTATGAGTCACCTGTCAGACAATAGAGTAATGCTTGGTAATGCTGCCTGTTAATATGCCTGATGAATGTCTGAGGGACCAAAATGTTCTTAAAAATGTTCTTATTTCTTTACATCTGTGATCTCCTTCATGTGTTTATCAGATTAAAAATATAATGATAAAACATCCAGGTACTAATCAGAAGAGTTACACTATAATACCACAATTTTTTTTTTAGTTCAGGGATGCTCAATTATCACTCTGTTGCCGGATGGATTGCTTTTAAATTTACAACATCATGTAATCATCATCTTCAACTTTATGGAACTAACAGCTCTGATTTATATGTGTGCCACACTTGAGTCTATGAACGTAACTCTAAATCTAAAGCCAGACCATTAAGAGTAGCACACTCATCTTTCAATGTTCCTTCCATCTGACAGTTTTGTCGATGGTGGTCAATAAGGCCAGACTGATCCTCCAGGAACTGAATCTGCTTTTTGCTGTCAAAATATTAACTCTCCCACACACAATCATTCATCACATCTAACAGTAGAGTCACAGCCACATTCTTTGTCATTCATTGATCGGTCAGGATTTCGTTTTGGCAGCAAAACCTTATTGTTTTTCCAAAAAAGCCATTACAACATACATTCACTGGCAGTCATTCAAGGTCTAACCTGCAGTCTAACCTTTTTTATTTCCTCTCCAACAGCAGCAGCAGCACAGAGCTCAATGAATATATAACTAAGTAAAGGAAAATGGATGAACTACATGGAAGTCATTACATCAAGTGACTATCTTACTGTACATTCTTACATAATGTGTACAAGAAAGTTGGAGAAAATTCACTTCCCTTGTGCCCTTCAGGGTCAGCATGTTCCAGCATTATCACGTTATAACCAAAATATGATGAAATATGCAGCGTGCCTTTACCACTAACATGGTTATCTGTTGACGTGCATCATATCTATAATTAATGTTGGAATGATACACTATCGTTTATTTTGAAATGTGCATTTGGCCATATTTCTATGCAAATATGAGTGTGCATAAAAACATTCAGACAGCTACAAGTGCATTATTTCAGTACATCCAGACTTATAACATGGCCAAGGCTGTGTGTGCTACTAATCCATGGTCAGGTTACTATCACCATCAAGTTCAATAAAAGCATAATCATTGCTACTACCTGGAGTTCAATAAACTGCACCTTATTTAGTGTTGACTGGGACTATTTGAAGCGTCTTTATACTTGCTTTAAATGGGCACCTGCTAGAAAATAATAACTTTTTACACTTTACTGCAGCAATCACTATCACACCTTTGCAGCATTAACACACAAATTTGCTCTCAGATTTGACCTGAATTTGCCCAGAGTTGATGGAAGGCGCCTATGAGTATTATTTAATAATATGGGACAATGTTGCATAAACAAAAACATATGGTATCATATCATTTTCTTATGGGCCTTAAAGACCCCCTCAGGACATATTTAAAGACATAAAAATCCTTTAAGTGGAATGATAATTTGAGTCCAGGATGGGTTTTCCTTTACCTCATTACAATCCTTCAAAAGATATCTACTCCTTCTGCCTCATTAAAGTCCAGAATCTATGAATATGCTAATCTTGTTCATTACACAACTGTATATGCTAGGTGCAAGATGTTTCCGACTACACTGTAAAGGTAACTAATTTTCCACATTTCTCTTGAGTAAGTTACGTACTTGGCAAATGATTGGCTCGACTAGTTGTGATGTCACAAATTATGCTTATTGGTCCATGTCTCAAATGCATGAAGACATTTTTCCACCTTCAGCAGATGAATGTGGAAACAAACTCTGCACAGTGAAGCTCAGATTTCCAACAAGAAGCAAAACACACTTTCAAGGGTAGGGGGACTTTAAAATGGTTAGTCTAAGTGACTTCAGCATTTTCTAAGGTATACTATATGTGTATGATTTTCACACTTAGATGAGTTTCCGGATGCTACATGAGTTTGGTGGATCACATTGACTGCAGCGGTCAAGCTGCAGTCAATGTAAGCTGGGCGGATGGGTCAACTCACAGGTTGACCTTAAGAGGATTCAGAAGCTAAGAGGATTCATTCTCAGAGTCAGTGCACATGACATAATATTTAGTAGGTGACATGTGAGTCTTATTATATTCATCACCGGCATTTCTTACAAGACAACAACAAATAAACAGACTTTATTACTGGTGAGAGTAAAAGTGTGTCCTAAGCTATGGTTCATTATAAATATAGTACATGTTTTCAGTCTTGTACCCAGTCACAACTTGTACATGTGCACGTACTTATAGATTCAGGACTTGCACAGTCAGTTAGTTAGTCCGAAACCTCTAATACTCTTTTGACAATGGTCATTGGACATCAGAGCAAAGCTTGATAACAAAGGAACACACAATATAAAATCAGTTCTAATGTATGTGTGTTTAGTCACTATGGGACCTTTCCTGGACATTTGGATCTTCTAAACCTTTTAGACTTTCTTCAGGATACCATGATTCCCATCATCAGTTAGAAGTGCTCATCCACTGAGCAGATATAATGTCATGTTTTTATGCAGAAGTTACAGTGTAAGCTGCAGTCAGAGGCCGGGCATGGAACGGTGTGCCCTTACTCGTTGGGCAACTGGTCCGTGTAACTACTTGAGATATGAATAATCTTTTCTTCGAGTTAAGAAATCTACCTGACGACAATTCAATAGATGTTTGCTTTAGAGTGAAAGAAGAGAGAAGCCATGCCAGGGAGTGAGAGAGAGAGAGAGAGAGAGAGAGAGAGAGAGAGAGAGAGAGAGAGAGAGAGAGAGAGAGAGAGAGAGAGAGAGAGAGAGAGAAAAAGAGATGTTTCATTAGACTTTTCTTGGTTAAATCAAAGTTACATAAAATAAGAAATAGGTAACTGAATGGAGACGTGTTCTGAGCTCTGGTTATGTGTGGACATACAGTGTAGTATGGGGCGCTTCTTGTGGTTAATGATCCTCCAGCCTCTTTTTCCAAACCTGGAAGTGAGGTGAGAACGGAAGACAAAACAGCGCTGGGCCCCAGCAACGCCTCGGCAGAGTGGCTGTCCCTGGCAACGCCGAGGCGGTCTGTGCCAGTTTCGGGCCACTTCTGTCCCGGGGCTTCTTTGAGCCCAGAAGAATGTCGGGGGGGAAGATTTGGAAACCTTCCCTCAGCTCAGGATGAATGGCTGTCCACCGAACACACTCCCCCCCTCGCTTGCTCTCTCTCTCCCATCCCCTCTAACCTTCCTCCTTCACACAGAGAGGACAGGCAGAAAACTGCGACAGGCCGAAGTTTAAGCGTTCACTTCTTCTCTTCATTCCTCTCTCTTCCTGAGAGTCATTACATCCCCCAGGGAAAGTGCTGCTATTAAACACCATTACATCATTCCATGCTTAAGGACATTTCCGGTTTGTAGTTTTGACCATCATTCTGGTTATAAGTCTGGTACTAATCACATTGCACTCAGGTGTAGTAAGATGGAGCAAAAAAAAAAACAACACACGAGTATTCAGGCAATCACACAGGTATCAAACAAACACCAAAGATAGCAAAGAAACATTTGAGACAAATTGTAAAATATCACCCAAGCTGTCCATCACATTTTATAGGAGACTTTCCAGGGATTATTATTGCTGTGTTCCATTTACCTCGGAAGTTGGATGTCAGAGCTGGGAATGAGTGTTGTAGTTAAAGAAGTCAGAAGACCAGTTCTAGCCAAGTTAGCTATTGATAGCTAACTTGGCTAGAAATGTCTGTATTTTGTTCATACAAACAGCGTAGCAACATGTCCACAGATAGAAGTTGGACAGTGCTGTGTGTATGATTGATTTAATGAGACATAAATGAGACAAAACTGCTAATAAACAGGCTATTACTACAACTTTCACACTGTTGATGTGCGGGGGCTACCATCTTGGATTTTGGGGCTGGTGAGATTCTTCTGACCTTCCAAGTCAGAAATCCGACTTAAGGGGTCATTTCCGTTGAAAATGTTCAACTGGGAACAAGGACATTCTGACTTCCGAGTACAAATGGAACACACCATGTGACCTGTGAGCCAAGAAGTACCTGTCCGAAAAGCTGGCACTAGCATTAGCGAGCAAATCTGCTAGTTTATGTACTGTAAGACAATCATTGATGGTTGTGCTTATATTAAAGTCTTTGTTTTATTACAGTAGTATTGTGGTTGGGATCATGCTTATTAACATCCTGTGATTTGCTCATTGAATGGGTCCTTAAATGTAGGTTCAAAAGTTGACTAACTAGCAGTCTTTTACATTAATACTCATTGAAGGGTGTAATATATGATATCATTCTTCTGGAGGAATATTGGCTTGTAACAAGTCTGCAGGAGGTTGGTTTACTTTCTCATAATCATAATTTTGGTATTCGAAACTTGAAATGCCACTAGCGCAAAAAGCTAGAAGTAGCACATAAGGGTCAGTTACACGTTTAGCGCCTTTTCACCCAATGATACATAGTTTTTATACATTTTTTGTTGCCATTTCTCCACTGTATACGTTCAAAGCAGAAATAGCTTAGCTAGTAAACTGTATCTGGATACATTATCTGGATTATGACATCTTAAAATATGTTCTTGTTTTCTTAATTGTACCCACACTGAGATAATATGAGTTCAAATTAGTCAAGCAGGGTTGGCGGATTTGTCAATAAACATAGTTCCAGGTCAAGGGAAGGAATGGCATCATTAAATGTTACATTTTTGCAAGGTAAGACTGGCTAGCCACTGCTGCTACTTTTCATTTTTTGCAGGGCTTGTTGTAGCTGGTAGGAAAAGGCGGCACTAAGTGACCTTTCAGTTACTGGGGCGATTTTTTTCTTGTGAATTTGGTCACGCTGTACAGTTTGCATTGCGAACCTGACGACCTCCAAATGTGGTCTGGACCATCTGCTCGCATTCTGATCACAATGCGCTCTGGATGCATTTATTAACATGCATTTGTCCTTACTCAGGTAATGTATCCAGATACTGATTACATTATAATGTCAGGTTATCTCTGTCATGGGACACTTTCAATCTACTGCAAACAAGTCACGTAACTGGCACAGACATGAGGAAGCTAATTTTTAATAGCAAAGTGCTGGATTGTCGCCCATTAAAAGACCTTCATCACCTCTGTTCAGAAAGTACATGAAAGTACAGAATAACAGGTGATGAAGAAAACAAAATGTCATTTTCAGTAATCAATTCCTACCAAAAATGTGTCTATTGTAACATTTTTGTTAGTAAAATTCACAAAACATGCAATAGCAATAGTGTTAGTTTAGCTACACCCTTCAGTCACATGACCCTCGCCTTGCAGGTGGTGGTCCTTCAAGATTCTCCCCACAATTTACAGACTGACATCCTGGTTCAACTTTAAATACTTTTGAATGCATCTGCAGTGTGGGGTGAGGTGAAGAAAGTGAAAAAAACATGACTTCCTGATGTGAAAATACAGTTGCAGATTGTAAAATTGCATTGTTATATTGTAAAAACTGTGACGTGTGACGCAGAACTCTTGTAATGTATGAGCTGCAACCTTCCAAACGACTGTACAAGCAGCTACACACGACATCCTACGAATGTCAGAGGTGGGAAGATGTGTATGTCAAAAATGTTACTTATTCAGAAAGAAATTCTCCAGCAACAAACTCGTCAATGGAAAAAAAGGCGTTAGAGAGTAACAAACAGTCTCACAGATTAACTGCCTTGTACTCATATGTGTGCTGCTCTGTGTGTGTGTGCACGTATGTGGGGTGGGTGGGTGAAGAATAACCTCCTGCAGGCAGCCCATAGCTCACCCATTAAACAAAACAGACATCATCATCACATCATAAAATTAGTTTGTTTTAGGTTAGAGAGAAGCAAGTCCTGCCTTGCCTTAAAGCACCAAACTGTCTTTTTGTTTTTTTTGCAAGTTGTCACTATAGATTATGTGTACTTTACAATAATGCCAATCGCGCCTACTGCATATGTGGTGGTGAATGTTTCGCTAAATTCAGATCTTGAGTATGGCCTCAGGCTTGGCCCCTCCTCTAAGCATCCCCTAATCAGGGCTAGATGATTTAAGGCACCTGCCTTGGTTCCTCCTTTCTCTTGCTGCCATGCACCCTGGACAGAGCTTCCTTGTAGGTGCCTCCTTATCATGACTCTTTGTCCTACTATGATGGTAAGTGGGGGCCCAGACACATTTTATTATTGTGTATGCGTGTGGCAAGCTAACCTTTTCTTTTCTTGCAGGTTGCCACCTGCTGCTGCATTGTTGCCTGCCCCATGTAGTACAGCTTTAAAAGTTTGTCTGTGGTACCGATGTTGTAGTTTGAGCAGGCCAACTGGTTTTATTTTGTTTTAACCCTATTTTCAGTTTTTTTTCCTTTTTTTATTTTATTTAGTGGAGTTGTGGGCCAGTCTGCTGGGGGAGGCTAGTCACCCTGGGTGATGTTCCTTCACTGCATGCTACGTTTAAGGGCACGCATGTTTCACCCGTTTGCTGTGTGAGTGTGTTTAGTTTGCTGTGCTGCACTGGTGAGTATGGGTTAGTACCCCTAGCCACACCCCTGTGTAGCCTGCCATCCCACCTGCTAGGCCCAGTCCCCTTATGTTTTGGTTTTCTTTGAAATTTAATATTGGTGTCAAAAGATTTTAATTATATTAACTGATTTTGTAATAAAACAATCCTTTTACATCTAAACTCAATATTGTGCCTTTTAATCATTTCCTGTGCCTCAGCTTGTTTTCAGTTTTGAATAAGTTATGAAAACTTTTTAATTTGGAATCACGCCTGTCCCTCAGTGAGAGTATCTGCCTGCTTTGTTTAGTGTTGAATTAAGGTTATAAGGAAGTCAGTGTTATCAATAATTCCTGGGGTGTAGTTGCGATATTAATAATTTCCAAACCCTTAGCACCACCACACAGAGTAGTATACTGTAGTACTACACTACAGTATGACAAATGTGAAAAACTTGAAGGAGTTAGATTCAAGTCGTGCCTGAAAACGGCTGCCTAGAATGCAAAAGACACAACATAAGCCAATAGTGAAAAAGTACTCCCTTTTACTCAAGTAAAAGTAACAATAGAGCAAATGTAGTAAAGTCCTGCTAAAGAATAAGCATTATGAGCTTGATGTAGTTAAAGTATCACAGTAAAAGTAGTGGTTTGGCCCCTCTGACTCATACATTATAACATTAGATTAATCATGAAGCAGCATGTTACTGTTGTAGCTGCTGGAGATGGAGCTAGTTTAAAATACTTTATATACAGTTGCTTGTTTAGTCCAGTGAGGCCCATACAAAGGGTCAGCAGATAAATCTGAGGTGTCATGAGATGATTAATGGGAGAGGAAAGAAGGGGGGGGGGTTCTGATACACAAATGTGTTTTTGGACACTTCTCATGTTTTTTTTTGCTGAAATATTGGATCATTTGAACATTTATTGAAATGAAAGCATGTGAGAAGTTTAGAGGGAAAAATCAGTATATGGTGGAGCTGTTAACAACTCATAGACATCTGAAATGTGAGCCTGACTACACACTGCTTTTTGTAAGAAGTCAAAAGACAAAAAGGTTGGATACCACTGGTTTCATCTTTAACAATGTGTTGTATTTTAAAAGGCTTGTTATATTTATTGTCAAATCATCTGAAAAGTAACTAAAGCTGTCAAATGTAGTGGAGTAGAAAGTACAATTTCCCTCTGAAATGAAGTGGAAGTATAAAGTAGCATCACATGGAAATACTCAAGTAAAGTACAAGTACCTCAAAATTGTACAGTACTTAAATGTTCCTTTCAACCACTGACATAACTGGAGACAGGCATTAGAAAGTAGCTGGCAGCAATGTAAACATACAAAAACATTACAATGACCCTTTGACAAAATCAATACATGAAGGCTGATGAAAGGGTGGAGGACAACTTTTAGCTACTGGGTGTAACCACTGGGAGTACTGGGTGTATGCTTCTGTGTGATTATGCCTTATTTATCTTTGCCCATATGTGTGTTTGTGCATGCATTTTTCATTATGATGATCAAACCAGACAGTAAGCCTAGATTAATCCCTTGTGCAATGTTTCATTTGCACATAAGCCTGGTTTCCTGTTGCATCTCCTGTTTTAGGTTGTCAACATGTGATATGTTCAACATGGGTGTATTATTTCACACACTTCATGCATTGTGTTCCAAATATGTTAACATTTACATTTACCACCATTATGGAATTATGAATCATTACGAAAAAGAATATGTAACACATTTCATATCTTAGAACACATCATTGCACTATTACAGTATTTTTCCAGCTTTAGTTTGTATTTTATCATTTTGCTTAAAATACTCTGACCTTACACCCACTCCCACTCTTCTGACTCAAATGCACTTCTGGACTTTCCAGCTAAAACAGCATTTGACTGAGCAAATACTCATGTTCAAGCAAATGATGTAACAGGTGGTTTGGAAATCTTGAGTTCATGCACTGATGTGATTCATTCTTTTGTGTGTAAAAGATGCTCAGGTGACAAGCAGCTGATCGTGCATTTAAGTAATTTATTTCAAAATGAACAGCATAACCTGAGTACCTCAAATTGCATCTCATTTTGGAGCGATGCAGTTATGTTTTCCACTGGGGACAAAGATACACAAAAGATAAATGTATTTTCTTTGTGTCATGGTGACAGTAATTTACTCTTCCTGTTACCTGGAAAGGTTAAGCGAGTCACTACTTCAGGCAAATAACTGTCCCCCTCTGAGTCTCTCTCTCTGCTGTGTTGCCTGGGCAATTAGTTTGACCGAGTTAATGTGGAAAAAACACAGAGAGGAATACAGTGGCCACAGAGAGCGCTCACAAACATGCAGCCGGCGTCACTTGAATGCAATCAACCCATTTTAGACTGGATGATGCCTTGTGTGTGTGTGTGTGTGTGCTACCTTTTTGGAACCTTTTCCAGTATAACCACAGACTTTGTTGGGAACAGTAGTTCTCATGTCCTAATGAGGTCAAATGTAACTTCTGAGATACCGGTTAAGATTGGGGGTAAGGAGTTTACTGAGGTAAGGTTAAGGTTAGGGATGAATTGGTTATGGTTAGGGCTAGGGTTAGGGGTTATGATTGACATTGGGGTTAGGTTAGGGTTGGGGTTAAAAAAAATAGTATGTGGTGTACCAGGGATACAAAGCAGTGTTGTGATTAGGATTAGGGTTGTCCACAATGAATGGAAGTCAATGCAATGTCATAACATTGCAAAGCTTAACAAAATTCGATCCTTAGTGGGCAGTAGAAGATGCCACAGAGAGAAAATGATGGTAGATGTAGAGTAAGCAGTGAATAAGCATTACAGACCTTATCAACCATGACTAAACCTGGCTGATGTGTTCTGAGTGCAGCAATTAAAGCTGCATCACATTAAATGTTCATGAATCATCATCATCACTGATGGTCAAGGACCCTTTAGTGCCTATTAACTTACAGCTTTTAAGCAGTGCCAGATATCTCTCACTGAAATACACATCACATGGCAATAAACAAATCTTAAATTTCAAAATAGTGCTTGTCCTATGTACAGCAAAGGGTCAGCAGGTCATGATAGTTTAGCAGTTCTTAGAGATAGAACAACTTGTTCTTTACTGCAAACCACATGTTGATATGCCAGACACCTGCCAGCTCTAGATGGCCAACATGGCACATTTAATACCAGTAAACTGGTAGCTAGAAATGGCAGCTAGTAGCAGTAATAAATCCAACTTAGCTAGTTAGTTAGCTAAAATGACAAGTTAGATGTACAGGTAATGAGATCCTGCTGCAGATATACACCTTATGTTTGTTCAGAGTCTCATCATGTACCCTCAGTGTACAGGCGATTCTTCATTCATGACAGATGTTTAGTAATATATCAGCTGATGAGGGCTCTGCATACCTGTTTCAATTGATACTGATATGTCTTACTTTAGAAACTGACATCTCTTTCTGGCTAAAAGCTAATTCTACATTCCAAACTGAGAAGGAGGTTTCCTTCTTAGGATATTGAACATTTTCCATGCATTACTTTTGAGATTTGTGCAGTGTCCTTTCAGACATGATACACAAACACTTAGCTTAAAAAAATAACATGGTTTTTCAACAAAATAAAGTCTTATTACCATGTTAAGATCATCTCCTTCTACCTCGCTCAAAAATACAGAATCTATGCATATGCAAATATTGTTCATTTCAAAAGTACTACTGCTGGACACAAGGTGTCTCCTACTTCACTGTAAATCATTATCATTAATATTAAATTTTCGGAAGATACTCATTTAGGCTTTTTTCTCTCTTACCCTATTACAATGTAACTTATCATAATGTCTATTCAAAGTTTATATATTTTTTTTAAGCTGAAGACTGTCTCAACCTGTTTAGCTTAAGAAAGCGTGTCATTAGTTTAAAGATAGTCAACAGACCTGCTTGTGTAATAATATAGTATCAATTTGTACTGACTCACATACTGAGAAGTTGAGATTGTGTAACAAGTCAGTGAAAGCCTCCCCAGCTCCTTCACACAGTGTGATCGCTGCCATCTAGTGGACAATAAGTGCAATACAAACTACAGATCCCATTTATTTGGCTGAATATGGCTACTCATATCCTCAATATTACATGACATAATTCAGTGTAGGAAATAACAGAGATTGATCATGTTGCAGGATGAACTCTAATCATCAGCACAATAAGATTCCTTATTCATCTGTTACATAACAGCCTGAGCCAAACAAACAAAACAGAGTTCAGTTTGGGCTATAATGAAACAAACATAACAACAGTCAGTAGAAAGTGCACAAAAAAACAAATCTTTAACATCACAAAACCTGAGTGAAGAGTTAATAAATGTTCATTATTACTGCACGGCACATTTTTGCACTAAATGAAACACTGAAAAGTCCAAAGTTGTATTGCTGCAGGAATAAAATGTACAATCAGTCAAATAGGATCATTTTCTTCTTACAAACAAACAACATGTTGTCATTGAATACACGGTTTCTTTTCATATATGCGATATAATAAACTCATGATCATACCCACACGTGTGCACTGTTACAGCACAGATGAGTGACAGTACAGCATTCTAAGTGTACTTACTACACCTACTAGAAATGATTGATGGTAACAAACTTCTCAATCGGTGTTAATTGCTTTAGTGCAAAATGTTGTTACAGTACAGTTTATTGACCAAGCATTACCCTATTTTTTTTTTTTGATGATATTAAATAATAATTAAACAAATATTGCAGTCACATCATGTGTAAATCACACTATGTACAATACAATTGCTCAGTTGGTAGCAAGCAGCACGAAAATAAAACACCAAACTAAACATGAAATGCTTATATGCTAAAAAATACTGTAAATCCTCTGTATCCTTTCTGTCTACAGTGCTAGACGTATAAGCTACAAAATAGTTTCTTCTTCTTCTCTAAGTATGCACTACAACGTACAACGCAGAAGGCTTACTTACTAAAAATTCATAACTCGTAGAACGTAGAAAGAAAGAGCCAGCTCCTCCATTGTGCATGTGTGTGTGCTTTAACATTAGGGGGGTGTCAAAGTCATAACAGCCCAGCAGGGGGCAGCGTTACCTGTTACATCATGTTAGAGAGTCAGACTTTTACTCCGTTTCTCTCTGTGTTTTCTGACGTATTGCACTACTGTCTCAGATTCAGGAGGGTTGTAGAGAAAAAAGAGGAAGTGGAAATCACTACAGACTACAGATACTCCTCTTCTTTCACATACAGGATCTCATGTGCAGAGCTGGGAACCTGAAAGAGATAAATAAAGAAAAGATGGTTAAATGCTCTAAATATTCCAATACTGGCATTTCATTCAAAACTAACCCAATACCAATAAATGAATACATATATTTGTTTCTGGTTGGCTGTCAGGCATTGCTGAATTTTAAACAGAGCAGGTCATCTCCATAGAAACAAGTCTCCTTTTCTTTCCTTTCTTAGTGACCATGGTATGAGAATAATAATGCACTCTGTGGTGTCCTGATTTACAAAAACATCCAAAAGCTCAAATTCAAATGAGTTCACAGAGCTTTAATGTTGGTCAAGACAACGAAATTACAAATGATGATAGACAAACAGTTATAGACTTAAACATTAATTATAGACACAGTCTCATGTGTAAAGTGTGTGTTGAAGTCCTGAGTTTGTGCTCCAGTTATTGCACTATGTGGTGGAATGGAAAAGTGTGTCAAGTACTGGGCCTGTGCTCCAGTTGTGTGTGTGTGTGTGTGTGTGTGTGTGTGTGTGTGTGTGTGTGTGTGTGTGTATGTGTGTGTGTGTGTGTGTGTGTGTGTGTGTGTGTGTGTGTGTGTGTGTGTGTGTGTGTGTAGTGCATTAAAAAGTATGTAAGGTCCTGGACATGTGCTCCAGTTATTGAACTCTTGGGAGTCGGGGAATAGGTGTAGAGGCAATATGAAGCACCTTATAGAAATAGCTTGTAACTCACAAACTCAGCAGACTGCAGTTTATCCACAAGGGGGAGCTGTTCAGTCACTGTCAGATTAGTTTTAGTCAGTTCAACACTGGTGCCAGAAGCAGGTTTATTCTTTATCTTGGTGTGTTTCAATGGTTCTTGGGTGATGTTATGCCTCAGTGATTATTAAAAGCCCTGAAAACATACGATCTCATTTAGCTTCTTTCTGTCAAGGATGAACACACGTTCCTGCCAAAATTAGAACAGTTTGGATTATTTCTCTATTAGTGTTTTTTTTCTAACCTTTTCTCACTGGTTTGACGTAGGTGGGTTCAGTTAGAAGTCACTGATGTCATGTACACCAATGAGGATTTAACAAGTTTGGTCTAACCACACCCGCACAGTCTTGATGAAGCAGATCAAATCAGGTTTTGACTGTTTGTTTTCCTTTGAATTTGCATGATACATACAGAGATATACTCAAAATTTTAAAGCTATTTTTCAGGGGTGATATACAAAATCTTCAAACAGAGCTTTGGCATTATTCTGTTTCAGGTAATCAACTGTCAGAGAAATGACATCAAAGAGTTAATCATCTATAGAAATAGTACCCAGTCTACAGCAAAGTTTTTTGTATTGTTAAGTAAAAGATGTAGAGTTTGAAAGTTCATTCCTGACCTTGGAAACTGAAACCACTTATACCCTTGCCCTGGAGCTTTCAACAGTTTCACACAGTCCTCAATGGCAGACTGATTCTGAGCACCATAGAAACTTTAAATACCTGCAGTTTCTTGGCAACTGGGCAAACTGATGAGTGATGAGTTTCAACAGATAAAGAATTCAGTTTGTAGTTCATGGTCCACATCTGTATTTCTAACCTGCTGCTGCTGTTGCTTCCCTTGCCGACAAGTGGTGCAGGTTGGACTACGACTGCAGGTCCGGCACTGCAGGTCTGAAAAGTGCTGACACTGTGGCTTTGTAACTGGATGATAGTGGCTGGGTTCTGCATTAATGACACTATGTCTGTGTCTTTCTCATTCAGTATTGCTCATTTCATGTTTCATGTTTTTTTGTATATCACCTGCTTTAGATATTAAGTGTGCAAATGATTATACATAAAATACAATTGCCTTTATACAAGAAGCAATAAACTGGTAGAAACTGCACTGTAATCCATTTATTTGGGATTACTTCATTTTAATCCACAGTGATATACAACACAGTGTACTATACATTACACAGAGACTTGACTGTGACTGATTTAGAGTTTGAAGAGTCAATATAGAGACACCTATAGTCTCAGACACCCTGAAATTAGACATAAAAGATATATTTTAGTGATTCCACTTATTACTCTATTATGAGTTATTATGTTATATATTTGATTTATTTGGGTTACAGCATCACATCTGAAGACTGCAATCTTTTCTTTTTTTCTCTTGTAAATGATCACTAGCGTCTAATTATGATGCATTACAGTATGATGAACACTAATTGTGGGTGCAGGATAAAGCCTTTAGATAATTCAAATGGAATCTGATATATAATAATGATGATAACAAAAGCAACGTCTTGCTTTTATGCTCAGTAGACAGGGAACTGATCCCAGTTATTGCTGCTGCTGTCAGTAGATTTTCATGAAGTTGCACCACACTGATTACAGACTCCCCAACCACCTCCCCCCTCCCCCCACATTTTTTTCACATTTTTGTAAAACGCTTGAAAAAACAGCACAGCTTCTAAGCTCTTAAAAAGCTAAATAATTGTAGAGTGGTATTATTGGTCATTTTTGTACATACATTTGGAAAATAACACATGAATCTGTAAATTATGATTGGATAGACTTGTGTCACGATAACTAATTTTGTTGGACGATATATTGTCTCAGAAATAATCACGATAAATGATATTATTTTCATTTGAAGATCATTTTATACCACTGATATAATGATAATATAATAGCATAATAATGCAAGGGGTGTGGAGGGTGGGATTGGAGAATGGGGGCTACACTTCTGTAAAAACAGTCATTATGTTTGGGGACAGAGTTATTTACCTTTAATTCTTCTACAGTCTCCACTCAGGACGTACACAGTGAGGAATGGAGGACACTACTTGCTTAGCCAATGTGACATGAATACCCTCTTAATGTGAAGTATGGTTATATTGAGGTAAAAAATGATCCAGGTCATGTCCATGTATCACACAGTAGGTCCATATATAGACATGATGATGTTGATAATCACGTTGTTGTACAATAAGTTGATCATTATTGTGACAGACCTAGCAGAGAGCAGTTAGTCATTGGGCCTTTCTTCCTAACAGAGTCACTCCCGATGGAGTCCCAGTCCCAGCTGAGTGCACTTTACATTAAGAGTGAGAGGACACATAAGCAGGGAAATTGGGCGACCCACTCCAAAGTCTTTACACTACTAATGACCCTAATGAGATGTCTTACTTGTTCAGCTGATGAGCTGCTGTAATTTTGTGCTGTTTAAAGGATAAGGATTTTTCTTTTCTATAGTTTTCTAATTGTCGGCAAAGTCAGCATGTATCCGAAGTCTGATATATATTATTCCTCTGTGCTGTAGACCTCTGTTGTTGCCCCAAAATCTGTGACAAACTTTAATGATCATGTTTTCAGTCTTTGGAGAGTAGTTCTGTGTAAGGCAGATGGCACTCAATATGTATAAGAATTGTTCTGTTTACAATGCTTTGCTAGAGGTACGTTGACTAGGAAAAATATAAAAAATCACCAGCATTTCCCTTTAAAATGAGGACAATTTACCTGGTTGACTCCTCCCACCACCAGGAGGCGATCTCTGATGACGATGGAGGAGGCTGAGCATCGAGGGAAGGTCATTGGAGCCATCCTCTCCCACTTCTTCCTTTGAGGGTGAAAGGCCTCCACTGTGTCCAGAGCTGAGGGCTCGTGACCTGCAGTCACACACGCACGCACACACACACACACACACACACACAAATATCAGACATATCATACAGTATGTTTTATCAGGTGGATCTCATATTTCAGACTTCCTACATTTTGACATCACCCACACAGTCATCATCATCAAACATGTATTTGATCCTATAAATGAAACAAACAATCTCTGGGTTCCCTCTTCAGTTGTTGACATTCCAGTGTTTTATTAATTATTGTTATTGCGTGCTGTTCATTTTGTTGATGTCTGCCAAGCATGAAATGCTGATCAGAAGCAGCCGAGGTTCAGAGAAAACTTCAGCTGTGAAGTCTTGGCAGCTTCAAACAAGCAATGTGAGCGCTTCTAAGTGTGTGCTTCATCAGTTAGTTCTGACATAAATCATATAATAATGCAGCGTGTCTCTTACCAAGCCCCCCGGCTACCACCATGCGACCACGCAAGAAAGCAGCCACAAAGTCCGCTCTCTTTGTTTTCATGGCCACCGTCTCCTCTGACTTCAGCCAGGCGCCTGCACAAGAACGAGAAGCGACAGCTGGAGTGAGCAAATGTGTGTGTTTGTGTGTGTTAAAGCTTATAAGAGGTGAAGCCGTAGTCCACCTTCAGGACAGGAAGCTGCTGAACCTTTTTTTTTCTTCAGTGTGACCCATAGAAACAGGTCACAAAGATATCAGCTGCAGCCAGGACATGTACAGCGCACGCACGCACACACGCACGCACACACACACGCACACACACAAAGCAAGGACACAGAGAGGTTACAACAAGCACAGACTAACAGAGCTAAAGAAGGGAAAGGAAAGTTAGTGTCAGACTACTACTAGGGAGAGAAGCTGGGATAATGTTGCTTGTTAGCAACACCATTTTCAAGACTGAACTTTTAAACTGGTGAATATCAGGAGACCAGAACATTGACAGCTCTATTTCTGGGGAGTGTTTTCTGTTTAGTGTGAGATGGAGGGGGTTGTGGGTTTGAAGTGGCAAAGTTCAACAAACCACCCAAGTAAGCTAAAGATGAATGAAGAAAGTTAAGAAAACAAAGTCTAAACTTTGGAGTAATACACTTGGAGTTGGGTTTGTTATTTGTAGCGGTGTAAAACTGCAGTGACATAGTATCAGAACATGCCGAACAGCTGTGGCAGAACATCCAATCACAAACAGATTTTCAATAGAGGCGCGGCCATGCTGGCCTTGTGTATCCTTACTCAAACTTTTAAATGTTGTTTTTGTCACATCTGCACCAAAATCAACTTTACATGCTCGGGGTTATTCGCCATGAAAATGGATACATTAAAAAAATGAGGTTCTTCTGAGGTTATTGTGTGTATTTTAACAAATCCATTTCAGTTCCATTCCAGGAATGGATGTACAGGCTGCCTGGGGACATCTGTGTTCTTGCTCTGATGCACACAGAGTTGGAAGTCATATCTTTTCACCAGACAGCGAGGAGCTTCTGCTGTAGGGTCTCTAGAAGACATTGCAATTTTAATTGAATCTCCCTCATCACCTGAAATTTAAAGGACCAGTGTGTAGAATTTAGTGACACCTAGTGGTGAGATTTCAGATTGCAACAAAAACTCAATATACCCTCCTCTTCCAAGCATGTGAGAACCTACAGTGGTTGCTAAATTTGTGAAAAACATGGAAGACCTTCTTTAGAGCCTCTGTTTGGTTTGTCCAGTCTGGGCTACTGTAGAAACATGGCAATGTAAAGTAACGAAATCCATTCTTATTTTCAGGTTATTATACACTAATTAAAATCTACTTATGAATATAATATTCCATTTCTACCAAGTTAGTTCTGCTAGATGTCACTAAATTCCACACACTGCACATTTAAGCCTCACAATGAACAGTTTCTACAATATCGTTGTGGTCTGTACAGAGGTTCCACAACCCACAAAGCTGAAGCACTCAAGATGATAAAGGGTGTATGTGAGAGTTGAGGGGGAAATAAAAACACAGCCATCAAAACCATCTTTCTCTTCCCCCAGCAGATTCTGTAGAAGTTTGTATTTCTACATCTACGTTCTGTTGCTGCCAAGCCTTGTTTGTCAGAAGGAAACCCAGACTGGAGAGAATCGTGACAGAGGAAGAAAGATGACTTCATTTGGGCACGAGGGAGCGAGAGAGAATTGGAAAAAACCAGAGAGAGATAGTACAAGAAAATGATGTTATTGTCTTTTTATTATTACCCCTTTTGCATTGCCTTTTCTCTTCCCTTTCTCATTTATTCTCTATATCTTTAAATAAGAGGCAGAGACAACAAGGTCATGGTGAACAAATAGAGGTAAGAGAGATAAGTAGCCAGATGGTGAGCCTTCCTGCGTGTTGCAGCAGTGTGTAATGAGGAAACGTGTCTTCCTTTCCAGTCTGGTGACGTTACACAGAGGAGAACAGAGCACAGATCACAGCTGGCCTTGTTGTTTTGCAGGTGAAATATTTACCATGTTCCTCAAAGCACTGGACAAATTTGGACCTGATGGTGGCGCTAAATGAAAAGTCACCAAAGTTATTACAATTCACAGTCAGAGCGTGGCTTCACCTATCAGACCCCAAACTACCTCTATGTATAACCTTACATAATAGTGTGATCCACTCGATCCAATTAAATGTGGAAACTTTTTGGAAATATCTATCATTAAATGATTTTATGCCATTCATGTGTGCAGGGAGCCAACAGGAGGTCAGCCTGCTCAGTCTCCAATGTACATCCTACTCTAGTCCATCTCTCCAAAAATGCACAAATCTGAATTTTTTACAGGCTTTTCAGTGTAGCAACTTCCATACTAATGAATAGGGTGTTATCTTGGAACATGGGATCTAGTTTTTCTTAATACTGTTATGACTCCTCGCTTTCTGCTGGCTGTGGTGCAACTGGTCACTTCCTGCAAAAGCTGGCAGTCAGGGACGGTCATTAGTGCAATGTGGTGGCACCTGGCTAGGCATCTACCAAGGTTACAAATACCAGCCTGAACTTTTTCTCTCCCTCCCTCTCTCTCTCTCTCCTAGGCTCCACATCTCTTCAGGTTCTGGGTTTATTTTGGCATTTTCATTTGCATTCAGTGGCAGCACACCCATGCCTCACTCATCCATACACCTCATACCTTTTGTAAATAGTTGTATTGTTTAGTTTAGGATAAAACCTGGTAATTAAACCTGCCCTTGTTGTCTCATGCATTGAGCTATTTGTGACAAGTGGGCCCCCACTTGTCACAAATCGTCTGTGATTTGAACCTGTGACTTCTCACAACATCTATGAGACTAACAAACTGTAATATGACAGCTGTTTTAGGAGTTGATTTTACTACCTTATTCGTTCTCACATTACTGGCAGGATGTTTTAGGATTTTAGATTTTTGATCAAGTGTTGACCATATTCCATTTTAAGTGGGTCATATATGAACAAGCTAGTTTGTCACTTGGTTCAGTCAGTATCAGTTACACCTGGCAGTTACAGGGTGTTCATATGTATTTTGAAAAATCTCTATGTAACTAGTTTGTGTGATGCAGTCTGTTTTTTTGTAGTGATGTATAAATGTCCACCTTGAAAACACTTGCAATACAACTAGACAAAATTTGAAGTCATGAACAGCTAATGCAATCGGCACCTGGTGGTTACATTCTGGTCTATTGAGGCTACTCGTGATTCTATTATTCCAGTCAACAACCTCGATACAAAAAGCAAGATACAACAATAGAAGCCCTTTTCTAAACAGTGTTACATGTTACAGGCTGGATTTTCTTCTTTAAATCACAGTTGTGTAAACACTTCACGCTACAGACTTATGGTCCAGGCCATTGAGACTAAGTTGCAACTGCAGGCCTGATTCCTATTTGCTTTTGGAGGGATTACACGAGTTTTTGTGCCAAGATTTTCTTTGTAGGACGGGGGGAAAACACCAGCATGTATTATTCTGCTCTGGAGGGAGAAAGCTGAAGAGAATAACGAGATAGAGAAAATACAGAGAATACAGATAGAGAGAGAGAAAGAGAGAGAGAGAGAGAGAGAGAGAGAGAGAGAGAGAGAGAGAGAGAGAGAGAGAGAGAGAGAGTGACAATAGAATCAGGGAGATGAGGCGATTCTCTGATGACTTGGTTTTGTAGTCTGTGTGGTGGTAATTTTGTCCACAGCTCTCCTATGTAATTGCCCCTTGTGATTAAAACTAGAAAAGGATGATGATTGGTTCTCTGTCTTTGATGGATTCTGTCTGTCTGTCACATGTGAAATCTCAGACACTGATGACCACATTTAGATGAGCCCTTTGAACAAGAGCCATTATTTTCTAACATTTTTTAATCATTATCACATATTGGTCCAAGAAGGCACATTTGTTCTATTCATATTTCTGCTTTTGTGCTTTGAGTACTTCCACCATCTAAAGCAGGATATAAATGAAATAAAGACAACATGGGAATACATTTTGGGCCTCAGGGGGACTGCATCATTTCTGGTTATTGTTACTGTTGCCTGAGTTCTATTTGCTTAGGCAAGAAGGGCTGATGAAAGTGTTGCTTTGTTGTCCGCTTCAGAATTTACTACTCCAGTTGAGAAGAGCAACTGAAACAGAACATTTAAAAGGCCAGTTCGCCCAAATCACAAAAAACATGTGGCCCTCTTTGACCTAGAAATAGTTCCAGATACTAAGAAGCCTCAGGAACTAAACTAGGATCTAAGTATAAACAGTTTTCTGACTGTCCAGCTGCCAAAATGTATTCTAAAAAGAGACATACAGTATGCAAGCAAGTGATTTGTTCATGTTTGGCCCTGATTTCTGCTTTTTAGGCAACATATTGTAGGGGTTGTTGAGGCTGTATGCAGGAAGACTCCCGAACTACAGACTGCAAACTCGGGGACAACAGTTCGGGGGTCATTAGAAAGTACTACATTCAGAGCAGGACCATTCTGGGGCATTTATTTTGTCTGGGAACTGAATTTAGCTCTCGATTTACCAGTCTACATTCCAACCTTCACCTATGGTCACAAGCTTTGGGTAGTGACCAAAAGAATGAGATCTAAGCAGTCAAAATGAGTTTCCTCTGGAGAGTGTCTGGGCTCAGCCTTAGATATAGGGTCATGAGTTCAGACATCCGGTGGAGGCTAGGAGTAGAACCTGAGCTGAGGTAGTTTGGGCAGCTGGTCAAAATGCCTCCTGGACGCCTCCTTCTAGAGGTGTTCTGTGCACATATAACTGGTAGGAGACCCTGTTGCAGACACATGCTCAAGGGATTATATATCTCTCCTGAACTGGGAATGCCTTGGGATCATTGAGGAGGAGCTGGTAGGTGTTGCTGGGGAGAAGGATGTCTGGGTTTCATTTCCTCGGATAAGCGGCAGAAAATGGACGAATGGACTGAACTTAGACCTTGGTTCCTTTAATTGATACTCAAAGTTCTTAAAATAGTTCCAGGAGTCCTGGAAAAGTTGCTCTGGTGTAAAAAGGCTAACTCTGCTAGTAGTATTTGATCAGGTTTTTGAGATTTCTGCTCCCACTTAACATAACGGGGGTGAATGTAATTTTGTTAGTGGTGCTCACACCACTAAAACGTCCGTTGTATTGTGATGGGGACAGAAATTTTGGAGAAGAAAACCTCAAAGGCGAACTATCCTCATGGCTAGATACCACAAGAGGAAACAGACAAAATATATAAAGGGTGAGCTGACCCTTTTAGATGATTTTCAAAAGCCACAGTTTTTCATTCTCTCGTGTTTATTAACTTTCACAACTACAATCTTTTGTGTTTTCCATTGGGCTTGCTGTGACTCGCCTGCTGGTGTGCACACAATGTTGAAACTCTTGCAGAGACATCACCTAACAGGCGTGCGTGTTAATACTGGCGATATGGAATGGAACAGTAATAGAATATCACTGTGTGACAGCAGATTGCATGACCACGTGTGTGTGTGTGTGTGTGTGTGTGTGTATGTGTGTGGAGTGAGATATTGCTGAAGATGGATAATAAAGCAATCTGTTTCTGGATCTTGTAATTTAAAGCGCTCCTCATCCACGGCCCTCCCTCCGCAGCTCATCTCACGTCTCATCTCCACCAAAATTAGATTGGAGAAACGGGGGTACGTCTGCCCCCCCCCACCCCCGCGCGCATTTGTGCATGTGCATCACTATATAAGTGAGCTGTATTTGTGTGTGTTGGAAGGCTTTTCTTCTTTTCTATCTCCCTCTCTTACACACAAGGCAAACTTTCTTCCCATTATCATACATTATCATTATCGCTCCCCGTGTTCTCCTTTATTTGGCTTTCATTTGACCGATCCCGATGTGTGACCACATATCCAGCTGTCTAAAATGACTTATCGATTTTTTCTCTGTCTCCCGTTTCTCTCCTTCTGGTCCCTCCTCAATTTGTTCACCTGTTACTCTGGGGGTGTCTTCGCCGGACAGAGTGATAAGTCATTTTGCCGTGTTGTGGGACGCAGAGTGTGAACAGAATGACGAGAGGAATGAGCCTATTGGAGTAGAAAAGTATTTCTCTTCATGGGGCGGGTTGATGTTAATGCCTGCTTTGTGAGACAGTAAAGTCAAAATGAAGATGTATGCTGTCAGTGACGAGAAGATGATGAGACATTTGCTAATACCAAAAACAAAATGCCTCTTGGGTATGCTGTCAAAGTTAAAATCTCTTCCTCTAACATCATAATTTTCATTTTCTGGACTGCAGACTTGACAGCAGGTCCCTTATTGGTTAGAGAGACGCTAAAGGAATACTTGAGACATTTAGGAAATGTGCATAATTTCTTCCTTTATAAGACTGGCATCAATTTTCTAATATCACTTTGTCTGTGCATTATGTTTTGAGCTAGATATTTAGCCTAGCTTAGCATAAAGACTGGAGGCAACAGCTGGAGGGGAGCTAGCCTGACTAGATGGTATAAATGTTTAACTCGGTTGTTTACACTTGTAAAAATGACAATTTGTGATTTTACATGGAGTTGAAGCTGGAGGGATTTCTTGGTGAGTGACAGCCAGGGGGCACAGACTGTGTGAGGCTTTTCCAGCTTCTTGTTTTCATAGTATCTTTACCAGATTTGATATCATCACATCTGTACAGAGAGCTGAACCAAACTAACTGAATTATTGGGCAGATGCTGTCTGTTTATGGGAGTTAAGCAAACAAGATACATGATGTAAAGCAGACAGCTACAGATGTGTTGGTTGGTGTATTTTTTTCACTTTCACTTTCACTTTCCACACCTTCTATATTCCCTTGCTTCAGTCTTTAGCCAGTTTTCCAGGCTAATCACGTCCTGACTCCAGCTCTGTACGTAATACAAAGACATGAAGACATTATCTCAGAAAGAAAGGATTACGCACATTTCCAAAAATGCTGAAACAATACTTTAAAAATCATTCCAGTATATGCCAGCTACATTTTTCTACAGTTAACAAACTTGAATATAATAGTTTTGGACACAGTTTTGGAGCAACATTATGCATACGGTGCCCTCAAAGCCTTCAACCCTTCTTTATAGTTTTTAATCATTCCAACTCTTCTACATTCTGCTTATACTGAGTAAAATACTCAAACTCATGATGACATTTGTTGTATCTGCGGTTCCAGCTGGATAGTTTTATACACATTACAGTGACTCATCCTGACATATCTGACATCTTTCAAAAATGTAAAGTTCAGTTGTGTGTGTATTTGTTCTTATTAGTGAATTATGGTTCAACAAGCAGCACTGAAAAGACAAAATATGTCACTGAAAGATCATTAAGAGTTTATAATAAAAATATAGAAGCTTTATCATATGACAAAAAATGTTTCTGTACCTTGGTTGGTGTCAAAAATGTTGATGTTCTTGGTGAACTTGGAGCTCTGGTGTCCTCCTCCCTGTCGCAGCCCTCCCAGCAGACAAAGCCTCCCAGCTGTGTCCCATATCACTCCCCCATATGAACGTTTGCATGGCACCATGGGTAACGTAGTCCAGGAGCGTGTCTCTGAGTCGTAAACTTCAAAGGCTTTCACTGGTCGCTTACACTGACGGCCACCTACGAGATTGTGTCAAAATATCACCACTGTGCATATCAGGAGAATTCAGCTGTGTTGTAAGCAGTCAATGTTGATGATTGTTCTCTTTTGGAAAAATATGCAAATGCCCTCTGTGAGCTTATTGAAACATGCCATGCTTTAGAGAGACTGACATATATTGTTAGAGGAAAAAGAAAAGAATTCATCTAAATTTTGGAAACCTTTTAGAGAATAAGAATCATCATCATCATCATGAATGTCACTACAGCTCCTTTTTTATACCTGTATTTCATATTGATCAAATAGATTATTTAAAGGTGCACTATGCATAATTTTCAATGACAAAGTCCTACTAAAATAATCCCTCTCAATCATTTCTTATGACCCACTAGACGTGTTAGGAGGTGTATATATCTCCACAGACCTCTGCTTGTATTTTCATATTATTTTGCTGCGTTCAGAAGGTTTCTGAGCGTCAACCAATGGGGCAGTGGGTGTGTAGCCTTCAACCAATAACAGTGTGCAAGGTGTGAGGTCAGGAGTCGTAACGTGGTGACCAGGTTACATCGTTGTCTCTGTCTCTCTGTCATGAATGTATAAAGAGCAGCATGTCTATGTGTCAGTTTGACTAATGGTAAAGCAGAGCTACAATGTGGCAACTTTCAAAAGATTTGTGCAGAATTGTGTAGAAGAATCAATCAAAAAATAACATTTTATTTATACGTTTCATCTGCTTTGTTCTTTTTCTTGTCATTCTCTCTCTAGCTCGCTCGACCACTCACTCACTATCTCATTCTCTCTGGATGAGAGGATGAGGGCTCACTTTTGAATGCTGTTCATTTACAAACACAACCCAACAAATCCTGCATAGTGCACCTTTAACTACACATTTGTATGTCAAACCTTCGTATATTCTCTATATGTGTAAAAGCATTTGACACAACTGTTATTTTCCTTTACATTTTTTTAAATTAATATTGCTTAAAAAAAAGAAAACACAGCCACACCAGTCAGTTTGTACCTGCCACGTAGAGCTTGTTGGCCAGCAGATGTATGTTAGCATCGTAGCGTGGGGTCGGCATGGGAGGAAGCAGCGCCCACACGTCCTTCCGAACGTCGTACTGCTGCAGGATGCTACGAGGGAGCAGGTCAGCACCCATTCCCCCTACAGCCAGAGCCCGGCCATCTGCACACACACACACACATGTATGTATTAGATAAGCAAAGTTGAAGCCACAAACACACTTGTCGATGTAAGGTAAGACACATTTGTCCATACAAATGCTGCCTAAATAAACAGACACCAAAGAACAATAACCAGCTGCTCAACTGAGATTACTTTATGAAAGAAGTGAGCTCGTGACGAGGCAAGAGACTGTGACAGACATTGGGGAAAGCTCAGGGAGTACAGCAGCAGAATAAAAATGCACGAATCCATGTCTGGCACTTCAGTATGACACCTTCAGCATAAGAATAGAGGCGGGTGAGGGTGCTGAAGCAAGAGAAAATACAGCATTAATCATCAGGATGAAGAAAAAAAAAGAAGGGGGCTGCAGGAAAGGGATCTACATTTTTATTATTTTTTAAAAATGTTATTTACTTTTCTAGGTTTTCAATTTACCTGCCGTTTTTCCAAGTCTAACCTCAGTGTATCCAAAACAAAACTTTCCAAAACACTTTTGCAGGTAGAAGTAAAGCTCATTACCTGGAGTTCATTATCTGATATCTGGACTATAATGATTCTTCAAACATCAATAAAAATGACATCATTTAGTCAATCAGGTGACTGACTATCCTTTTCAAAACAGCATATTTGTTTTAATTTGGCTCCATCGATCATTTTGTCGGACTATTTGTCTCTTTTTCAGCTGCTGGGGGCGGGGGGTGATGAGTTTGAGGGCGAAGCCTCGAGAGAAGGGGCCAAGGATCGAAGATTGGTCAGGGAGATGGAGAGAGCAGCACGATGAACCTGTACGCACCAAATAAGTCTGTGTGTGTGTACAAGCATCTATCTGTGTTCCAGCAGACACTGACAGATGCCTTGCCGGATTGAACACAAACTCACCAAGCCTGAAGAGACGCTATCTCTCTATCTTTGAAAAAAAAAAAGCCTGTTTATTTGTATCGACTGTTGGACTGATCCCAAGAAGTGAGTGTAAAAATATTGCTGCTGTAGCATCAAATGGGAGAAAGTGTGTGAAAGACTTCTTGGTTGAAATTAATGGAGCATTGTTGCAGTTCACATTTTTTACAGTTTAGACACAGGATATATATTTTCATCTGTTTTAAAGCAAACTGACAATTCAAATCATAAAAATTGGATCCATATCTGGAGAAAAAAAAACAAAACCAAGTTAGCATATTGAAGCCTGAGGTAGAGAATATGTTCTATTGCAAAAATAATTTTTTCCCAGAAGACTCGAATGCACCATAAAATGCACATTGATACTGACAGCAAAAGCAATCAGTATGTCTCTTTGTTTTAATGTGAGATATATATATATGTATTTTAGTGTGCTGTAGCTCTCTCCAGCACCATCACCACCATCCTCCTCCTCCTCCTCGTTTTTACCGTTGTTGATTTAACTAAGATTTAACATTCATGTGTGTGTGTGTGTGTGTGTTTTTTAAGGGTGGATTAACTCTCCCAGAAGACTCCTCGTCTCTGCTGCTCCGATTCTTTAAGAGCTCCCTGAGAGAGAGAGGAGCTTTTTACACTGAATCTAACTGTAAAAACACTTTCATAAAACATTTGTCTGTGTGAGGTTTTTCAAATGTAAATTTCAGTATGTTTTCTGAAGAAGCAGTTTGATTGACATCTGCCTGTGAACGGCTTGATTTTCTTTTGAGTACATGCTGCTGTAGTACATTTAGAACATTTATTTATTCTCAGGAGAAGAAGGTAAATAATGACATTTATTCAAGTTGTATACGTAAGTACAATTTTGAGGTACTTGTGCTTTACTTGAGTATTTCCATGTGCACTTTCTACTTCACTACATTTATTTGACAGCTTTAGTAACTTTTCAGATGAAGATTTGACACAAGGGTTATTGTTATGAAACCAGTGGTTTCCAACCTTTTTGTCTTTTGACTTCTTACAAAAAGCAGTGTGTAGTCAGGCTCACATTTCAGATGTCTATGAGTTGTTAACAGCTCCACCAAATACAGATTTTTCCCTCTAAACTTCTCACATGCTTTCATTTCAATAAATGTTTAAATGATCCAATATTTCAGCAAAAATCAAATGTTATAAAAACAGATTTGTTTTTTCTTCTTTCCTCTCCCATTAATCATCTCACCACCCCTCACATTTATCTGCTGACCCTGTGGAGATTGGGAACCACTGGACTAAACTCCCTAACTGTATATAAAGTAGTGTAAACTAGCTAACTGTATATAACGTGGTGTAAGCTAGCTAACTGTATATAAAGTAGTGTAAACTAGCTAACTATATAAAGTAGTGTAAACTAGCTAACTGTATGTAAAGTAGTGTAAACTAGTATAAAGTAGTGTAAACTTGCTAACTGTATGTAAAGTAGTGTAAACTAGCTAACTGTATATAATGTAGTGTAAACTAGTATAAAGTAGTGTAAACTAGCTAACTGTATATAAAGTAGTGTAAACTAGGTAACTGTATAAAGTAATGTAAACTAGCTAACTGTATATAAAGTAGCGTAAACTAGCTAACTGTATATAAAGTAATGTAAACTAGCTAACTGTATATAAAGTAGCGTAAACTAGCTAACTGTATATAAAGTAGTGTAAACTAGCTAACTGTATAAAGTAATGTAAACTAGCTCCACCTCCAGCAGCTACAACAGTAGCATGCTGCTCTAACACTGATGCTTCACTATTAATAACAGACTGTATAAAAATAATGGAAGTAGCTATTGTGATGTCATCCAATGGATTGTTCTCTTTCCTTTCCAGACTGGTAAAGGTAGCAACTGTTACATGTCTTGAGAACTATGGAGTGGGTGAATTGCTCTGCTGGGCAAAATAAAAACTCTTTTGTGGTGTATCTTGACAGGTCGACATGTGTCACTCACAATGAGTTTCCTTCTTACTGGACACACAAAGTTTTCCTGTAACTGGTACTTTGGGCTCTTTAAAAGAAATCTGAGGAGGAATCCAGTTGACTTCTTATAGTTAGTTGATATTGCCCAAGTACTTCAAACCTCCAGTTCATTTGGAGTCATTGTACCATGTCTTTTTGGGAGAGAGGATGTTCTGTTCTTGTTCTTATGTATGACTGGAGCAAATTCTTGGGTACATATTTCAGGAAATATGACAACATTAAAAGCTACCATCATTTTTCATGCAGTCAGGGCTCTACATTGGTCACAGTGGAAAAGTTCTTTAACAGTGATGAAGTTTCCCAAGACTTAGGGAAAATGGCATCGGATGCTCTTGACCCAAATGCTTTGCCTGATCAACTCCATCCAAATGGTTCTGATGCTAAAAGGCAACAGTATCTCTACAATGAAATAAGGGAAGTTGTGAGAGAGGACAAACAGGACTTGGTTTGTCCTCTCTGTCAGGCTGTGATTGTAAATAGTGATGAATCAAGTGATTCTGGGGATGAACTTATGCCACCACCTGCCAAATACAGAGGTGGTTACAGAAGAGGAGATGTCTGAGCTGATTATTGTATTGTAGCCTAGAATGCCCTTGAGTCTACAGTTAGTGTTTATCTCTCAACATTTCAGTGTATGTCCTGTTCTACTGAAAGTCATATATCAGTGTACCATTATTAAATATATTTGATATTATGTTATCATATTTAATATATATAATATATATATGTTTACATAATATGTATGTAAGTATGTGTGCAATATAATAATCAATATGTATACTGTAATAATATATAATGTATAGTAACTTCGATAATTGCATTACTCAATATGTAGTGTACACTATATGTCTTTATAGAAATATGTTTTTATAGACTTCATCTCTATGAAATGTTTTTATATTGATTCTTTAAAATGATTCTTTATGAATGTCATAATAAATACATACATCATTTTCAACTCGGTGTTGTGTGCTGCTTGTTGACAGAGTGATCATTTTGCATATTTCACACCATGCACAGTGACTAAAATAAGTGTTTATCATAGTAAAATGACAGAATGCTCGTCTTTAAACCTGTTTTTCTCAACATTCTGTTCTGAAAAATCTTATTGATCAGCTGACTTCAGATCGCCATTACTTTTGTTAGAGACAAGCTATGGAAAAAATAAAAACTTGAAATCGAGCTTGAAATCATATGGAATCATAATGTCTTGTAGGTAAAATGTCACCATGTGATTGTGATGGTTTTCCCAGGTCCCATCACATAATTAGCTTATATTCAATACTTTAATACTTTTAAGATGGATCTGAATACTTCTTCTACCACTGCTTAAAACAGTGTATCTTACATACAATGAAAATGAGCTACTACTGTATATGCATCCTCTAAATCATCATGACTCAGTCCATACCTTTCACAGCAATGAATACACCCATCAGGGCCTCCCGTAGAGCGCTCCTTTTCCTCCACCTCCCTTCCTCTGTGTTGTACATCTCTACCACCTTCAGGGGACTCTGGTCCTCTCCCACTCCTCCCACCACCAGGATCTGCTTTCCCAGCACCGCTACAGCTGCTCCAGCGCGAGGGGTGGGCATGGGGGCCAAGCTCGTCCACCGGTCCGCCTGCGAAACAGGGACGAGCAACCAACGATGAAGGACACATCTGCTATCATAATATGTGGTTGATTCTCACTTGTATGATTCAACTAACTTCAATTAGGTCATACTAGCAAGTACAACTCATTGGTTCATCTGTGACACACTTAATATATTGCTGGCAAACAGAGCAGAACAGATGCTTCATTATCATCATAATCTTCACATAAACTTCCAGACTGTCTTTAAATGTCAATGTGTCAGGCAGCAGCAGCAGCACAGCTACCGACGTTTCCTGTATTTGAAAAAGCTAAAAAGTTTTCCGAAGTTTTTCCCTTTTCTGACTTTGTGCACCTCCTCTGTGTCAGGATTTGCTTTGTAGAGAGAGCTGGTTTATTTCCAATTTAAATCCATTGATTTGTGACAGCGTCTTCAGGGGGCTTAGATCTCATTAAAGTTTAAATAAATCCCCAAACAGTTGCACAGTGGAAATTGAAATACAGCAACATGTACTGCTTTGCTGTTGATTTGCCAAGAAAATGATAAGCCTAATATTCTAGTGTGAATTTTCCCCTTCCAGTGTATTCAGAGCATTGTGAAAAAAAATGTGTCATTTCATTCGAGGGTATGTGTGAAATTCAGGGCTCTGTTTTCGCAAAACCAGCGCAGTCTTTATGTCATTTTCCTCAGGCGCAAGTTGTTTTTTGTTGTTTTTTTTGCGTCTGTGCCTGTTTGGTAATTTCCTGGCACCATAACAGGCGCTCCTCCTGCGTTGACATGAGAAGAGAGGCACAGCTGAGGTCGTGTTTATGCAGATGACGCGCTGCAATTTTGGTGTTCATTTTGGCATGAAATTGCGTTTGCGATACAAAAACCTGCTCAGACCATCTCTTATCACACACGCAGACACGGGGCAATTTTCACGGCTTCGGTTGGCAGAGGCGTACACACACACACGATGACGTCTCCAAAAAAATAATCATAAAACGCCTTTCATTTATGTTAAGTTTCGCCCCTTTATCATCCACATGAGTGTAATGCAGTGACCTAGAGTTCAGATGTATGATCTGTTGGATGATTGAGTTTCCCACAACAACTTGTAGAATGACAGATCTTTTCCATGTTTATTAAACAGCTGGAGTCATCATCATACAGCAGCAGGAATAATACATGTGTCATTTCCTAAACACCAGCCTGGCTGTCTAATACAATCAAATCATAGGAAGTAAAGCAGGATGTTTTCTTGAGCTCCATCGAATCTATCAGGACATTTTTTTCTTGAATAAAAGTTCAAACTCAGGTTAAAGAATTCAATTATTTTCTCGGTCATGTCACAAGGATCATGACGGTGCACTTTTGGTTTTGCATATATACACAAAATATTTGCAGTAGTCAGTTTTGCACATGCATATAATCAGTGTGTGAGACAGATTCTGACAACTGGAGCTCCTTCTTAAATAGAGCAGACGTATATCAACATCCTCGACACTGTGAACAGATAAAAACATGTTTGTGACAACTTTAAACAGTTGAAACACACTCCTACTCACTTCACACACAGCTGGCAGAGTGGATACTACTACATCACTGTTTTAAGGTTAATATCTTAGACGGCACTCTAAGTTGTATTTTGTGTGTGAACAGCATCTATCTGTGTTTGTCTGTATTGCTCTACTTTAGCTTCATTTTATTTCCTTTTAACACTTTTAATTGTATTTATTATTCATTTTTCCTTATTATTATGTTGCTTTTATATCCTGACTTGATGCATTCGATGTTTTATGTAAAGCACTTTGAATTGCCTTGTTGTTGCCTTGCCTAACGACCAGCTTTCCAAACCTTTACATCTGTTTATTTATGGATATAATAAGTATCTAAAAGCATAAACGAGAACTTTCAAATATGCAGAGGAGAAGAAGTGCAGTGTTTAAATGTATTAACACATCAGCTTTATTTGAATTGATGAATATTAATATTTGGTGCTTCATAGAAGTGAACTCATTTCTCTCTCTCTGTTGCTGTGTATAAAGTCTCTCCCCCACGTTGCACCTTGCTGTGTCTGGGTTGCTAATGGTTAGGAAAATTACAAGAAATTAATATTCACACCCACACGCACTATGAGCCAGGAATCAAGACCTGGATCTGTGCCTGCGCCCTATTTCAAGAAAATAGGTCCCATAATGTTTAACCAAAATATTACACTGACATCATCGCTAACAGTCCTTAATTGGTGTAAACAATGACATATTAGATACAGTATCCAGGTGGTGCTTATGTCATACCTCAGGGGAGTAGAGCTCAAGGGAGGGGCACGGTCTCCCCGCAGCGTCGCAGCCCCCCAGCATGTACATCTGCCCCCCCACCTCAGTCAGAGTGTGGTAGACGCGGCCGGTGGGCAGTCGTGCCAGGCTCTGCCAGTGAAACTCCTGGGCTGAAGGCACCGCCATGGCCTCGGTAGGGGGGGGGGAGGCCAACGGACAGGGGTTAGGGTTTTTTCGGAGGTGGATTGATTAGGGGGAAGCTGAAGACTGAAGAGGTGTGGGAGAGCTGACAGAGCTGGGAGAGCTAGGAGAGCTAGGACAGGCCCCCAGGGTGAGGGGGAGGTTCTTAATTGGAAAGGTGAAGCGGAGGTAACACGTGGGAGTGCTGGATTAGTTAAAGGCCAGGCTGAACTCTCCTCTCCTGGGAATCTCTCCTTACACTGGGCCCTGGTGAAGACAGGAGGTGAAAATACATTTAGAAGTGAAAATACACTGAGAGCAAAAGTGGATCACATTTGAAGAAGTTCAGTGAAGAGGAGCGTGCACTTCCTCTTGAGTGGCCATTAGCAGTAACCTGTAACATGTTGCAGAGTGTGTCATTAGAAACAAACTCACTCAGTGTATTTACTCAAGTACTGTGCTTAAATGCCGTTTTAGGCACTTAAAGCGGACATTGCGTGTTTTTTCTGATTCTCTTTCATTTATATACCATTATGATTCCAGATGTCTATGTTAAACATGATGAAGGGTCCAAAACTTGAGGTCAACATCTGTAAAAGTCTGTTAGTCTGCTCTTATGTTTGCAAAGTGACTTCTATTTCACCATGGACCAGTTGTCAGATTGTTTGTGCACGTCTACAAACTGTTGTCTGTTCTGTAGCCTTTGTTGCTAAGGCTGTTGCTAACGTTGTTTGCTTCCACTCTCATATTTCAGACTGGACTTGAATGAGTAAGGAAGGATATGAGAAGCTTCGAGAGTAATTAACAAGAAAAATAAGTGAAATCCAACCACCGCTGTTTATTTAAGTAGCATGAGCTAACCAATCAGAACAGAGCGGGCTCATCAAGAGGGAGGGGCCTTGAAGAGACTAAAACGGCATGTTTCAAACAGAGGCTGAACTGAGGGGCTACATAAAGGGCCAGTATAAGTTAAACAAGGAGTTTTTAACTGTAAATCATGTATTAATCATGTATTAAAATTTTTATACGAAACAAAAGTGTCATATAAAAGATTCATTGTTACAGATTAAACTACTCACAGCATAAATTAATTTCAAATAAATTAAAAATAAAACAATGCTGAATTATAAATTAGCTCAAGATAACATTTAAAATGATGATCTGATATATGGTCATTTTAGCATACTTTGTTAAATTTACTGTAATATAATTGTAATATTAATATACTACAAGTATTATTTTTTATTTTATTATTTTTTATATCAATTTTATAAGGCGATAATATGTCAGTGTCATTTTTACAGCATGTTGTGGCCCAAATATCAATGAATGCAGATAAAGGTCTTCAATACTTTCTCACCCTACTGCCTGGAGTATTGTGGTTCTCATCCAAGGTAATGGTTTTCGAGTCCAACATTAATGAGTAGTACAAACGCTGTCAAATCCAACAACATGCAACAACCCATCCAATTACGGTGTAAGAATTCACTTTTTATGACATGAAAAATCTGCTGTTTTTAACAAGTTTGGCAGGTTTACATGTGTCTCATTAAAATGAATCATCCAGCCTTAGAGCTGCTCCGAGTTCTTCTCACTTAAAGTAGAATGCTTACCCAACTTACTGGATTGGCAGAACAAACTGCATGACAGATGTTTACAGTATGATGATTGCTGACTGCAAGTTACCCGCTGTTCTTTAACTCTACACCACTTTGCCTGCCTGTAAACTGTGAATCCCTTCCCTCAAGATGAGTAGCAGCCAGTGTAGTGGAACTGAACTGACAGGGCATCTCTCACGTAGAACTTTTCCTTCCCTTCGTCATTCTGATGTCAGGTTTGCCGTTTGTTGTTTTTTTCCCCCGTGTCATCCCTCAGGAGCTTTCTGTTTCCTGTGTGTAACCCATCTCCTGCCTACGTATACGCTTTCCAGAGAGGAGCAGGGGAGGAAAGCCTGTCACTGACGTGGGAGGAAGCATCCAGAATAAACCCGCGGCTCTCTGCGAAAAACCTAATTCCGACTACATCACCTTAAACGCACTCAGCCTTTAGTGTCACACACAGGGAGAGACGTAATTCTGGCCATTATAGTCAGTCAGGTGTGTTTTTGAGGAGGGAGGAGATTTAAGCAGGAGAATGTGACTTCTGTTAAAATAACCAGCTGTGATTTAACACAGCCTCTCAGCAGTTTATCCTTTAAAAGCCTTGCATCTCTTTTTTTAACCCACACCCCACCCCTCCCCCTTCCCCCTTTCTACCTCCCTCCATTTTATCACCACTGCTTTATACACCTGTCTTACCTTTGATCACCTCACAGACGGGAGGAATAAAAAACAGAGGGAAGAAGATAAAGAGAGGACTGTCCTTCAAAATTAAATCTCCCCCATTTTAGTGTGCTGGTTGGTTGCCATAGTAACAGTTAGGCTTTTCCCAAGAGCTTCAGCTTTTGCTTTTTTTCCCCCCCTTCTTTTGCACATGATTGCTTATCGCTTGGTTTGCAGTTAATAATGGTTCATGAAAAAGGATGAGAAACCAATAAAAGCTCTTTCTCTGCTATAGGCCTGAACCCGGCAGGCATGCACTAGCTAACGAGGCGGGATCGCTCTCTTTCTCTCTCTCTCTTCTCAGCCGGCTTGTGGAGTGCATTAATTGCAATCTGTAACCAATTTGGTTCGCCACATCGCTTTTTTTTTTTTAATTAACTGCTTGAACAGCTTGAGATCAACAGTAAGCCCACCAGCATCATCCGAAGTCATTTACAATCAACGTGCCTCCAACTCGAAACTTTTAATTAGGTTGCGTATAATAACTCTCCCTCCGCGCTCCCTCCGCGCAGGGAGCGTCTCTAAATGTAAAGCTTCATTCCTTAAATGAAGCGTAATGAAGCGAGTGTTAGTTTCATATCATCTCTTATCATTGATTAGTATCTTATCAACCTTCCATCCAAGTTTGAATGACAATAAAAAAAAGTAAATGATGATAAACAGGTTGTAGCAGAGGAGGAACAGCTGAACTCGGTCTGTTGGTTGCTCCGCTTATGGATCTTAAACACATGAATATGCAAATACTGAAGACTGCAAAAACTTAACCCGAAGCCAAACGAACAAACTCAACCAGTAATAAAATCTAATACAACAAATTGGAATATTTGAGATGACTAATCTGGATCCGACTGCACTGCCTTGTCAGTTAATCCCTTATTAATCAGACCTGGAAGTGTTGCTCTGCCCCAGGAAAGGCTAACATAAGAGAATCAGACTGAATTAAAGCTCACAGTCACAGACCCATGGTCATTTTTTATGAGTTTGTTTTCAAATGTATCAGGAAGAACATTTTTCAAATAAATGTGTTGAGTTAAATTTGAATAGAATGACTTCTAGGGTAAACATGCGAGGCTGTGACTTTCACATCAAATGCTACCAAGTTCACCTGATTGGATGGCTCATAGTCACTGTCAACAGGAGCCAGTGTTAGTTAGTTAACTGGAAACTGGAAAAATGCATTAAATATATTTTACTACTCACAAACATACCATTATTCCCAATCATATACACATATACATATGTATGATGGACAATAGTAGTGATACACTATTCAGATTAATAATAGTGAGGATTTTAAACCTTATAATGTATTTTACTACCATGGAATACACTGTTCATTTAGCTGAGAGGCCAAGCTACAGTCAAGGAGAGGCCATTAAAAAGCACTTTTCATGAAATAAACCCAATGAGTGTTCATGTGTTATTTCAGCCCTGTACCAATGTTCATTTGGTCAATGAAAACCATAACAAAAGATATTTGACAACATTTTCTTCATGATAAAAAGACTAAAACTAAAATGAAAGCCAACTCTGAAAATGAGAACAATGATGAAATGTTTTACTCATCAACTAATGAAAAGTAAACTAGTTAATTGAAACTGAGACTGTGAGCTTCCCCCTCACACAAAGCACCCCACTTTGAGTTTGAAAGATGAACAGGTTAGGGTTAACATGCAAAGTCATTCATTCAGTGACCTGCATGCACTGTAGCTCCGTCATCCAAACCTATCTGTAGTTCAGAAGTTGGTTCAGCTGCTTGACCTGTTGCATTACCTTTACTGAGAAGCACCTTACATTAACAATCTGTCTCTCTCTGTAAACTTATCTGATGTAACACTTCTAAATTAATAACATATTTATGGATTATATTTGTCTAAAATCTCACACATTACATCCTGTAACTATTTGCATCGTTTCAGCTTCTTCTCTCGAGCTAACACGGCTACTGTGAGACTCACATCGATAAGCAGGAACAACAGATAGTGATCAGTTCTGTTTACACACAATCTACAAATGACGACTGGATTCTACAGCGTTTTCCACTAACCTCAGAATGACGAGAACAACACCATGGCAGCCATGGCAACTGCAGGACAAAGAGTTGTATATCTCTCTCAGAATGCTGACCTAAACTAAAATTTGAAGGGAGCAGGATCCATGGTATTCATTCTGGAGGAAGGATGGAAGGTAGTAAACAGTTAGAGTATGGTGCTACCTGCTAACACAACATTACTCCTCTGATGTGTCTCAGTCTGGCCACTCAGAAACATTGACATCCAGATTGCAGGTATCAGGCTGTGATTACAGCTCAGCACGTGACTGTCTCCTTTGTCCTTGATGTCTGATTTTGAGGTTTTGACTCTTGGAGGACTGAAACAAGATATTCATGTGGCACAGACTGAGAGGACACATTTCCACCCTGATGGCAGCTTGTTGTTTTCCTTCTGTGTTGAAAAAAAAAAATGAAAAAAAAAAAAAAAAAATCACACTGCCAGTTAGAATACATACACACATCTAGGTTGTTACCACAGCAACCAATGCAGATAGTTACAGCATGCCTGAAAAAATCATGGCTGACGTGATCGCACACAAACAATCTAGAAAGCCATTCTTATACATTGGGAATCAGTCTGATTATCATTTCTTGAAACCACAGCTGAACGCTCACAACACACACGGGTGTGATCAACACATCTTTGCACTGGAACAACAAACAATCTATAACAGAAATACTGCATTAGAAACTGGAGGGGGGGGGGGGTGTTGAGTTTGAAATAAGGGGTAATAAAGGGTGTAAAATGATTCCACTGGGCCATAGCACTGGGCACAACTGTGTCACGTAGGCCTGTCACGGTAAATACTCATGTTGAACAATATATTGTATCAGAAATAGTAGCAATAAAGGATACTATTGTATAGGATCATTTTATAACACTGATATAATGATTATATGTTTTTTTTTTCGTGATCTTCGTGGTCCCTTAATTAGACAGTATTTTATCCTCATTTTTTTTGTACACGAAAAAATTCACTCGAAATTTGAACTACAACAAAAATATCCGTTTCGAGACAGTGAAAGACTTTTGGAGGATCTGTAGGGATTTTGATGGAGGCAGCCTGGAAATTGACTGGGAATTGAAATTCTCCATGCAAGAAAAGACCCTAAGAAACATACTATCCAGTGATTCGGAGACTAAAATATCTCATCCCCCAGCAGACCGGATTTTACTCTTCTTTTTTTAAAACTCTGTCTCCTGTGAGTCCTCTGACTTTATAGAATAAATCACTGGAGTGACCTTTGAAAATCTGCATTAACATATGCATTAACATGTTTCTTTCATCTTGTTTTTGTTGCAACATTAAATCCTGCAAATGGGCAATAACCAGCTATGAAATTCTGGACGAAAAAAAAAAACCTTGGCGACTGCTTTAAGCATCAAATACAGCAGCAATATTAAACCTTAAGAACAAACTCCTTCCATAAGTGTCCTTTTGTTAATCCTTCTTTTAAAGTGTGTCTTATGTGTTGGGCTGTGATTTGAGAGGGTTTCAATAACCTCCTACACTAGGTTGTTTGTAGTGCTATAAACCTATTTTTTCATTACTTTAGAGGTCAGATAAAATGCCTGGTGAGCTTTATTCTGCTCTAAAAACAACCCTCCCTATACTCCTCTCTCTCTCTCTCTCTCTCTCTCTCTCTTTCTCGTTGTGTGTGCTGGCAGTTCAGCGAGGGATCATTTATTGACTTGTACTTAATTAGTCTGCAGTATTCAAATAGAGCATCTGTGCTGCAGTCTGGAGCTGACCTCAGTACATCGCTTAAAGTTGCCAAAAAAAATGTGTTAGCACGTGCGAGTGTGTGCATGTATAAAGTGTGTGTGTTTTTGGATGTGTGTTGTGAGTTGCTGGAGCTTTATCAGACTAACAGCTTTTCACACTGGTCTGCTTTTAACAATGCTGAATTTGTCTGCCCCGAGCTCCAGTAGCGGTTCCGCCTCCCTGAGTCTGATACAATCAGTGCTGTTTTGGCTCAAACGAGTCTTATCTGGTGAAGTTCAGCAGGGGCCAGCTACTTCATGGCAACAACCTGCTATCGATACGGATCCGTTTAAGTTTCCGAGTAAGAAAAACTTTCAGTAGGATGAAGATAAAGTGAAGACACAGCAGTTCTTCTTTATCGTTAAAGGCTTCTGAGTAAATGTGGATATTTTTATGTAAATAAATGTGTCTTTTTTTCTATTGACTGACAACAAAACTACTGATTTTCAGCTTACTGAGGTCACCATGCATCATACTGCATGGCTGCATTATTACTGGTTTCCACCTTCTGCCCACTTGTTTCACCTGAGCTCCAAAAAGCTACACTGATAAAATATGAGAAATACTACATTTCCCTCCTGCTAACCCTAACCCTTCTCCTATGTTTACACGCCTAAAAATAGTTCCTAATTATGCCTTCCAGAGCCAAAACATTTTTTTTTTTGTAATCGCTGATGCAGCCTGTGAGAGTACAGACAGCACTCGTGTTCCTTCACATCCTTATTTTCCAATTCAGCGTTGCTCTCTCTCTTCTCTCTTTCTACTTCCTCTCATGCTCCAAGTGTCAAATATCGTGTAAACGCCGGCGCTTCGCATAAACGTCCTGTCAGGAATGACACAGCAAGGATCGTGTACATAAAAGTTATGTTATGTGAATGACAGAATGCCATCACATTAACAGATACATGAATGCCAGCCATGTTCCATGTTTGAAAAGTGCTGTTCCAACTGTTCTTTGGGATGAATAGAAGAACTGGATGTATAGCTGTGATGCACAGTAAAAAACAGAATAGTGGAAGTACTACCCACACGATTACAATGATAGGATGATCTGTGGGAAGTGCGACAGGAAGTAAAAGAAGAACTGGTGGATTACATCTGTGTATGATTTGCCAGCAGCAGGCCTTGTTTCCTCTGACTCCAGAGCTCTTCTTCACATTCCACTATGAATGCATTGAGCCTTTCTGGCTTGACAGATCCACAGCATCGCCGGCTTGCTCCTGGCAGCAGCTGCAGACATCCTGCCGGCCCGGCTCAGCTCAGCTCCCGAGATTAGATGAAGCCTCTGGTTACCTGGCTCTGCTCAGCTCCAAAATGATCTAATGGTCCAGACCGGATTAAGCCAATGTTCTTTCTTAAAGAGAGCAGGGCGGAGAGCTAAAGTGTGAAGGTGCAGAGCTGCTTGAGCTCTTTTGAGTCCGAGAGCTGAACTCAAGATCAATAAGACCAGAAGGCACGACAGCATCGTTTTAGCCTCCAGAGAGCAACGAGAGCCAATGGCTGCTCTCCTCCGTCTCATTTTATCTCTACAGGTACGCAGCGTGACCTATCTGTAATAAATCACTCCAAACAAAGAGACTGAATGGTGAGAGGTAATAATGCAGAATAATGATATTGCCACAACTCTGCAGCAGCAAAATGACCTGCTGGATCCTCTTCTAGCTGCTGCTACTACTGGCCGCCTCACTGTGCGTGTTGTCATTTACATATTTTACAGAAGATTGAAATAGCAAAACGCTCCAGCCCAGCTGTTACTGCGGTCTGTGTTGGTGCTGATGAAGTGAATTAGGAGGCCTGAGTCTGGCAGCGCAGGGGTGTCCAGGTCCTGTAATGAGAGAGCTGAGACTAAATCAGTTGTGGCTGATTGTTGGCCGTGGCTGTCGCCGAGAGCAGTTGGCGTTTTCTCTTATCTGCCTTTAAAAGACAAACAACTCGCTCTGTTTCTCCTCCTCCTCCCTCCTGGCTTGGTGTGGCTGTCCGTATGAGTGTTTGTTTTTATTTGTGTCTGTGTGTTCAGCTGACAGATGCTGGAAATGTTAGAACGCCGTTACCGTAGCAACTCGAGTGTGCCGTCTTTCTCCTGCTCTGGTTCTTGTGTCATTTTGTGTATCCGTTAGATGAATTTACCGACCATCTACCAGCCTGTGAAGCCACACTGGAAAACACCTAAAAAGTAGCTGTAATCACACATAACCTGAGATTACCTGCAAATTAACTGCTGACATTATTCTTTATCAGGTGCGTGACTGTGTGTGAAGAGGCGGATTAGTAAAAGTCTTTTAAATACCACCTGCATGAAACAGTGTCACATCTCACTTAACCTTTTAAATTTTGGCTGTCTTCACTCCTGTTACTTACAGGTTCCAAGCAGAGTCACTACATATCTTAAACATAGGCATGCCATATAATGTTATCACTGAATAAATTAGGGGTCAAATTTGTATACAATTTTCCTTTTTTGCCTGATCGTCAATGAGCTTTTAAGACATATTTGGGGTTTTCTTCCATTCTTCCGTATGACGATATATTGACTTTGACAGTTTGCCAACGTTGCCATGGAGTCAAGTTTAAGTTCAAGTTATTATGTGTCCCATGACGGGCAATTTGTGCTACGGCAAGCATAAAAAACACATAAAACAAATAACATGAATACAAGGGCAGGCCTGCACACATGCACAATGCAATACTATCATCGCCTCAGAACATGACCATTTCAATGTCATTGTTATAGTTATAATTAATACTGGACATCAGCAGCATCAGACAGATTAACATTATAAATCAATATACTACAACCTCAAGTTAAAGCATAAATGATCAATTATCGCCTTAGCAAACGCAACAATGACCTCGTCCTTCTCATAGCATTAAAAATGCAGGCCACCTACCACACACCAATCTACAGCTCAAGATCCCTGCTGCTCCTTCTGTGTGAGCTAAGGATTAGGAACTAAAGTGACTACTTTAGGGCTGGCTTTTCTCTGTATTACAGGGTGAAGGCCACTTGTGATCACCCACTGGAGGTCAGAGTTGAACCACCTTTTGAAAACCAACTGTACAGTATGTGATGAACTTGTTTGTTTGTGTATGGTGGTTTAGTCACTCAGTGGAGTAGTAAGATCAGCCAATCAGTGCGCTTGTTATTAATTCACCAGCACTCACTAGTTAGTTCACCACACTTGAATGTGGCAGCTGTATTGTTTATTTTGGTTGTAGTTTGCAGTGGATAAAGAGACAGTGTCTGGATAAACTATAAACAATAAGCCATTCATGAATCATCAATGTTTCTGTGCATTCAGAAACATGACAGTAGGATTGTGTAACATATGCTGAGTTTATATTGGCTACGTAATATGATTGGTTGATGTCAAGATATTAGCATCCAAGTCTGCTAACTGCATGCTAACACTTGCTATCCTAATAGTTAATCAGTGGCTGTTCCTGCAGTTTTAGAAACATATGTGCTCACATATTCTAATATTGATACTATGAATGTATTATAAGGAGCTGGATAGAGCACCGCTGCTCAGCCATCAGCCGGTTTTTCCCAGTGGTAACTCGTGGTATTGCAGCCTGCAGCACTTTTTTTGCTCCAGCCAAGCAATTCCTATAGGAGTGAATGGGTGCCATTTTTGGTCCAATATCCAGCTTTTGAAAGTAACACTATACATGTTAAGACTCACAGTAATGTCACAATTCCTGTTGAAGTGCCTTATGTCAGCTTTGGTCTTAGTGCTATGAAGCATGCTATTAGAATTTGTTAGAATTAGCACTGCTACAGTATATGATTCATATCAGGACTTTTTCTGTGCTTGTGTGCTAAGGTTGTTTGGTTATTCTTGTATATCTTGTAGAAGCACACACATACCCGTACAACCTATTATGAGAGATGAACACTATTGGAGGTAACATCCAAGCATGCCTGTATTCTTTAACCGCCTACAGTTACAGCTCGAGCTATCCATCCTACAGCACACAGTATAGCTACATGCACAGATGCACACACATATGGATGAGTTTTCATCTGAGAGCTGGAAGCAGTTGAAGCCAAAGAGAAAGCTCAACAGAAGATGTGGCTATATTTTGCATGTTGCTGCGCCAGGAACCATGGAGACAAGACGGAAATAGATACAGGCGTTAAGAAAACATTAGGAGAGCCGAGAAAAAAAAACAAGCTTGATGTATGCACGGACATGACATGCCCGCACCAAAGAACATGCTTGCTTACATAAGGGCAAAGTATATTCACTTTCCACCATACTGCATTGTGTTCCTGATGCACGCCCCCCCCCCCCCCCCCCCCCCCAACCCTTTCACGCTCGTATATTCGGGGCATGGTGGTTGTGCTCGCTCTCGCTGGCTGCTGTGTAGGAGTCAAATTAGAGTGAGCTGATCCAGTGTGGCAGTGCTGTGAAGGCTTGAGTGGAGAAAAAGAGCAGAGGAGGGAAGAAGTGTAAGGAAAAGAGAGGCAGAAGAAATGGAGGAGAGGTAAAAAAAGGAGGAAAGGGGGAGTAATGGTGAGGAGTGGGAGAAGTGGGCTAAGTTAATGGATGGAGGATATTACATAGAAGGGATAATGAGAGGGAGGGACGGCTTAATGAAGGGGGTGATAGAGACTGGGTAGCAAAGCTAAAGGGTTATATGGAGCACAAGCTCTATTACAGATGGGAGTTGGGGACATCATAATCCCTGTGGCCTTATAAGTAATTACTATGTGATAGAGAGAAAATGGTAGGTCCTATCTACTGTCAGCAGAATTGGAATTAACTCCCTAACGGTCTCTTGACTGTGCTCTGCTTTTATGTGTGTGAGTGTGTATCCTGTGCCTGTACTCTTTTAAGAATTGAGTGCTTTGACTTTTAGAGTGAGAACATTTGTGTCTAGTGAGGGCATTTTTCTGTCAGGCTTCACATCCACTAGAGAATTACTCAGGAGGTGTGTCTATGGGTAAAAGAAGCTATAGAAACACATAAACTGTGTGCCCCCCTCCCCTCCCCTCTTCTGTACGTGGATCATAAAGCAGCAGGAGGTCTCGACAGTGTATTCGGGGCCTTTAACGCAGCAGGCAGGCCGACTTTCATCTGCCCTGCTCATCCTCAATCTGCTAGGAAAACACTCACATGGATAAAAGTGGACTGTGCTGATTTAGCACTGCACTCCTCTCACAGTGTTGGACTCACAATGGAGAGTTTGAAAAGAAGGGTGGGGGGGGGGGGGTTTCAAAATCAATGCAGCAGAGGTATCACATTTTTAGTCCATGCATTCTTCCTTGTCAAAACCTGCAGCCAGGGTAGAAACTAACTGTTTTTACTCAGACTTTCTTGGTGCTCATCAAATTTGTCTTGGGCATTTTGGATAATTTCCTGGGCTTTTTTTTTTCAAATGATGGGGAATACCTTAGTGCTACGTTGCATGACAGGCCAATATTCAATTATCTTCATTAAAAAAAAGTGATGGGAAAAAGTACTCACACTGATGCTGTGTCTCAAATCGTGTACTTCTGTGCATAAGTACATTCACACTGAGAAGTATGGAAAAATGCAGTGCACTACAAGTACCCAGATGTAGGTTTCTTGGGTTAATTTAGCAGTCTGTAATGATTTGGTACCACGAATGCTATTGCTAGCTTGCTAATGCGAGCTTGTTTAATTAGCTAATCGTCATTTCCAGTAAGTGCACAACGGATTTCAGACAACACTAACCTGTCCAAATGTGCACACTACACATATAAGTACATAGTGTACACAGTGTACTACACAGAAGTGTACTAACGAAAGTATGTGATGTCAGACACAGTATGAGTTATAATCCCAGCTACAGGTTATAACTGTTTGACCACTAACATCAATCAGATTTTGCTTGGCTTAACTAAATAAATCTACTGGCCACAGATTTAAGTTTGTTACTGTTTTTGTTATTAGCTGCAGCAGCTCTAGCCTATCACTGGCCCTGTTGAGCAACCAAGAGTTCCTGAGCTGTGCAATGATTTTTTGACACAGTCTCCAACTGCTCTCAACTCACTGACCACCCACTCACTATGCATTGAGCTATTCCTTAAAGGAGATACACTATTTGTATAACATATTTCACTTGAGAAAACATCTGAAATATATATATATTTTTTTAATTGTTCAAAGAACCAGCAGGGGATTCAACTCAGTCTATAAATAGTCTATATTTAATGTTTCTTTCTTCTTCAGCTGGATATGATGAATTATAGATTATTTCTTTGTGACGTATTGCATATCACAGTATTACGTTTGTTGTGATGTATCGTTATCATGGGAAGAGTATCATGGTAGTAATGTACTGTATCTTGACTTCATCTGTGATATCCACACTCTACTCTGGATGTAATATACAGTACAGGTTATCCACAATATACATTTACAGTACCATGGCCTGCTTCATTAATGGTGGGATGAAATCACTGGGGGGTTTTATGTAGTCTGTCAGACTACTACCCACTGTGTTAGAGAGAAACAAATATGTTGCTGAAACAGATCACAACAGTGGAATTAAACTGTGTTTGAATTTCCAGGCTGTGTTTTTCATATTATATTATTTATCTGTGTTATTCATCAGGCTTCATTTCAGTACAAACTATTCAAATAGTGAGATGCAGAACAAGGCACAGTAGCCATTGTTGGCAGTCCTCTCTTCATGTTTGGGCTGTATTAGTTTTATGAGGTCTCGTTTATTGGGATATTGTAAACCAAGTAAATTCATTAAAAATCAAGTGAAAGAATAAATATACATTATGAAATGGAAAACATCAGCATTCATCAGGGATGGGTCTGATTTAACCAACAGACTGGGACTGTTATAAAATGTTCACAGTGTAAACAGTGTACTTTGCTTCGTTATTTACTGTTTTGTACTGAAATGAAACCATGCACTGTAACAATGCGTCATAAGGTGGACCCAAATGCAGGGTACAGCAGGCACAGGAACTGAAGAATTGATCTTAATTTACAGTAAGACTCGGGAGCGCAGCCAAAGCAAAACTTGACAGAACAGAGGATCCAAGAAAGACTGAACTAAACACCAGGACTCAAATATAAACTGAACAGAACAGGGAACACGTGACTGGGCAGGAAAATAGTCAAAGAGCTGATGGGCTAGGGGAAACATTGGGAGGCTGAAGCAGAAAAGGCAGGCTGGAGAAGGGTACAGGACATGAAAATAACATAAAAAAGACAGGACAGTGACAGGACAGTGACATGTAAAGCGTGTGCCACCACACATCAATCAAACTGAAACTTCGGAGCATTGCCGGCAATATAAAAATTGAAAATGTCACTCGCCTTGTCATAGAGAGAGAGAGATGGCCCAGCATCCCAACGGCACTGACTGACAGACATATGGTATATCAGTTTAAACTTCCTCCTAAATTTGACAGGAAGGAGCCCTATCCAATGTTTGCCTTAAGAGCAAATGAGCAGGGTAACGTTACGCAGAGATTGGCATCGAACTGCATCGATTCAACATAACTGCTGCTCACCAAGCATAGCAAATGACTGAAATAGTATTTATGAGTGTGTGAGGAAGGAAGTAATCAATGCTCACTGAAACAAGAAAGGATGAGGGCAGGAAAGTAGAAATAGTGGAGGGAGGACAAGAAATTAAAGTTAGGGGAGAAGAGGTGAAGAGGAGGAGGAGGTGAGACTCTTTTTCCTCAAAGAAAATTAATGGAACTACTTTACCTTCAGGTCGGAATCCCGGACAGGAAAGCCGGTACGATTTCTCAGCGCTGTGATTTAATTACCTGTGAAGTCAAGAGGTTGGCACTATAAACTCTACAGCACATTATATTATACATGTTTCTGATCTTCAAAACTCACTTAGTTCCTCAAAAGGTTCTCAGTCCCCTGGGAAAGTTCCTTTTCAGTCCTTATAAATTATGTAGGTAATGCTGCATTAGCTTCGTTTTAAAATTGGCTAGTATTACCTAACTCTGCAGCTATACAGAGATTTTTATCCAGAGCTCAGGACAGGTATCAGCATCAGCACTTTTTGTGGTACCAATGAAATGTTTTGACAGTATTGAACTATCAAATACCAAAAGTCTCTATCTTGTACGTAATTGTTGGAAACAAATGCTAAATTGATCAAAGTTGCAGCATGTTTCTCCTCTTATGTTTCTAATGGAGACAACTTAAACACACATTAGTACTTAGTAATTATAATTTAACTTGAAAATTCCCAACTATGGAAATAAAGTGTCAAAGTGGACAAGTGTGACAATCTCCCTCGGGGGAGAAAGAGAGAAGGAAGGAAATGTCATTCTTCTTCCTCCTGTACATCTGTGCTGAGTCTAAACCAAGACTGCAGACAGACCGACAGGCTTGGGGAATATTAAGTAAGTGACCTTTCAGATAAGGCCTGAATGGTCTTTATATTCACTGGCATCACTGTCATGAGGACTGTAACAATAGATCCATCATCATCAATCATCATTCCATGGGCGGGTGGGGGGAGGGGATTTAAAAAACCTTTGGCAACCTGTGTGGAAACCAATTTTTAATAATATTCAAACTGGTAGCTTATGTCATAAGCTAAGGTTCATGCTATTTAATATCTATACTGTCACGAATATTATACTATTCAGCTCATGTTGAAACTATTTTAGAGAGGTGTTTATTCATCTTTATGGTTACTATGTTACCCTATATCAATGAAGGTAGGCTGAATAATAGAAACACCTTCATTATAGCCATAACATTATAGCCTATGAGTAAAAACACAGGGCTGTTGTACTACAGTAGATTGCATTAATTGCTGTATCTAACATACTGTCAAGACTGTGCACTGTATATTGTATTTGTACTCTAATACTGAATTATGAATCTGCAGTACAATAACAGCCCATTGTATTTTTATTATCCCCAGTGTTATCACTACATTATTAATTAAATACCACTATAGTGTGTGTATGGTAGGCTTAATAATGGTGTGTGAAATAGTACTTGGAGGTATTATTCTGTTCTATCCTTTAATATCATTGATTTTCATCTATTTCCATCACTCTATAATGAACATGACCATAAACCCAATCATGGTTTATGGTTAAGTTTATCCTAATATTAGTAATAGAGGCTCAGGCTGCTAACTGTTAAGGCAGTGTTAGTGTTAGAGGTATTATTCTATTCTATTTTTTCATATCAGTAATATTCATCAAGTATTTATTTCCACCAGTCTAAAATGAGCATGACTATAAACCCTTTATCATGAAGTTTAAGTGAATATTTGTTATAGAGGCTCAAAGCTGCTAATTTATCACAGTGTTAAGTCAATGACAGGAGCACATTTACACTATAATGTCCTACTGAGGTGGCCTTACGGTAGCCTATATTAGGCTTAGTGTATTGACCTACTGCACTTTCTTTAAACTGCAGCTAGCATTAAAGGAAAACAACATGTCACCCTTCTCTAAAAATACTTTAATGTTAGCTTACATGCACCGTATGTGCGTTAGTCTCCTCTTATAGCCGAAGTTTACGGTACAAAACAGTAACTTTCTGGATGTTTCCTGACTACTGGGTAACCTAACGGAGGAGTAATGTAACGAAATACTGCTAGCTAAAGTACAAACATCACTTTTCAGCTGAGCAAGGAGTCGTGTAAACCTTCTCAACTCACTGCATTTCCGTTTATTTCTTTCTCTGAAGCTACTTACTTTTTTTCCTCCCGTTTTCTGTCGCCTCTCGCTCGGTGTGTGTGTGCTTGTGCGCGCTCCGCTTCTCTTCCTTCTCCCTCCTCTCCTCTCTTTCTGGATAAGAGATGGAGAGACAGGAGAGAGCAGTCGGGTCCAGGCGGAGGAAGATGGGAGGCGAGGCGAGCCGCTCGAAGCTCCGGCCGCGGAGGAGAAGAGAAGAGAGGAGAAGAACGAGTTGTAACACGACGCTTAAAGAGCCTGATACATCGCCATGATGTGGGTCAGAGATGAAGAATTCATCTCTCGCTTTCATCGCACAAGTTCAAATTCATCCCTACAATGGTACAATCCGGAAAGAGAGAGAGGAAGAGACAGCCTGTGTGTTGTGATAATAACCTATATTTGGTAAAGGGGAGCCCACTGACACTATTTCCAGTGTTTGAATTGTAAAATGGATTGTAGTGCTGGTCTTACAGCTGATTTGAGGTCATCCTATGAATATTTTATAGATGAATCTAAAACCATAAGGGACTATAGCTTGTTGTTGTTTTTGTTTTATAAACCTGTGTATAGTATATGGTACCCTGGTTAAATTGATGCAGCATATTTATTCTCAACAAAACCAAATTTACATTGGTATCACATACACAAGTCACTGTATCCCACTGCAAGTACAACTCTTCCATTATAACACTATAATTGCTTATAGTAAGACAAAATATTGTGTTATCAGTTCATCTAACATTATTCCAGCCAGAGAGTAATGCTGCACACAGGATATTTAATGAATTTCCTTTTTATTATTATCACATATACAAACAATCCATACACACCCGGAAAACAACATTGGATAGGAGGGTTAGGCACCAATAAATACAACAATACATCAATGCATAATAAAATGCAGTCAGGACATTTATTAAAATATCGATGTTATGATTGCAAGTCCCTCCACAATGCATCCTCCGCCAAAAAAGACTGAATGCAGTCTTCATATACTGCTACTGTATTTAGTCTACTGTTTGATTCCCAACATCTAAATGCTGATTCAAAGCTTTGCCATGCTGCCACTAATAAAGAAATAGTGACAAAATATGCAATAGTGTACATTTTGTAATTTATTGTTGTAATGTAATGTCAATTTGTTCTAAAAGTACTGAACGCAGCCTTTAAAATATATATATATATATATAATACCCACTATGTCACTTTGTGTCATGGTGCCATCTGCTTGGAATAGCACCTACATACAGTACAGCATAAACAGCATTTATCAATTCACCTCTACAAGCTTATAGGCACCATGACACAGTGGAGACCACATAAGAGGGAGGAAGGCGAACTTTACTCTGCACATCTAAGTCTGTTTACAGGTGTTGGGGGGGCACTGATGCATATTTGTAAAAGGTTGTGTAAAGCCTTTTTGGTTCCAGAGGGAGTTGTGTGAAGTGAATAACAAATGTGAGTCAGCATTGGTTTGGGCTGAAGACTACAAGTTTGGTTTAAAAAAAAAATGGAGGTGTGGATTTAGAAAGAAATGAGATTAACAAACTTGTATAGCTGCTCATCTCCAGACTACATTAGCCACTACATGCTTAATACACCTCCAACTGAAATGTCAAATGGCTTTGACAAGAAGAACATATGAAATTAAAAAACGAGGATACCATCAATGTTGGTGTTTTTTATTAAAATGCCCATCATGGCTTTGATATAATAGGAGTGCAATGCTCCTTATGAAGTGCTCTTTTAATATTTCCTGAGGGTTAGCATACACATTAAGTCAGCACTTTCTGAAATGACTCTCTGAAATATTCTTCAAAAGACTGGCAAAGCATTTTTATATCATCATGAGATTCTAGGAATTTTTCGCAGATTAATTGAAATACAGATTAATTAGTTGGAAACTAATAAAGTAGGTCTTCATTAACAATGAATTCGCAACATTACAAAGCAACGATTAATAAATGTACGAGTGAAACATGTTTCATTAAAAGATTTACAGACTGCACTGAAAGCGAGGACCACATTACTGGCTTTTATCAAGCCTGTACATCATTCTGTGTGATTTATGATAAATTGTCCAGCTTGTGTTGTTTCTGTCAGTTCTTACAGCCTACAGAAAATCAAGCCTCCCCTGTTTTCATTGCATTCATTTCTTTGCCTCCAGTCGGTGCTTCCACCCCCAGCCATGCTATTATTTAAAGTCAGGCAGAGGGACTGTGGCCCAGAAATCTGAAGATGGGTACCAACTCGCTGTCAGCACTGCTGTCTGCCCTCCAGGGACCTAGCCTGATTACAGCACCATCATGCTCTCTCTTTTACTTCTAGACACACACACACACAGAGAAACACACACATAGTTGTGCTACTGCTCTCTTGCTGCACATCTGCACTTTGCAGCTCATTGAGTATGCCTTTTCAAGCCAAACTAGTGCATTATTTTCTAAGGGCCTTGAATCCATGTGGTGTCCTGTCACTGCATTTTCTGGCTCTCTGAAGTCTGCGAGCTTAGACAGAGATGACTGTGGAGATATTGTTGCCGCTGACAGCTGGCCAGTCAAATAATTGGCTTGTCGACATGTCACTCTTTATCATCGATGTTTCCATTGGAGCAGAACTGTGGTCTGGGGGAAAGGAATCCACTGCTACATCTATAATTCAACTGAGACTCAAACCGTCAACAGCCAGCAGTTTTTACTTGGTGAAACTTAAAGCTGATAGTATTAGGCACAAGTATGAGGTTTGCCAGGGAACGTTACTGCATGATTTGTTTTATACCTGGTCAACAGGAGCACTAATTAGGCCAAGATGTTCTCTCAGATTGTGCAAACCAATTACTAAGTCTTTCTCATACAAGTATTCCCAGTTTTTAGAGACAGTGCTCTGTTGGCCAATTTCCATATTAGTTTTTGAGAACTCAAACGCCAAACTGATCCATCTATTGATCACTGCTTCTAGTGCTTCCTGCTGTCACTTTCACAAATACTTTACTAAAAAACAGTCAGCTCCTGGAGAACTGCCTACACAGCATTTTCTGTGTTCATTGTTTGGCTTTGGTTCATTGAATGCTTCAGTGGCTGCTTGTAGTAAGAGCAGACATTAGAAACAGGAAGATACAATTTATCTTTTCCCCTGAACGCCTTATTGTTTTCTTTTCTTCTTTTTTTTAATTGTACGTCTGATTCAGTGTCAGTTTGACTGCTGGAAAAAATAAGAAAAAAGATGTGCTGTTCAGGATGCTAACACATTTTATCAAGCAGAGAAGAGGCTTTGCAGTCACCTATTGTTTTATGCACACATTATGTAACTGTGCAATATACCCAGCTGTCTTTTATAAATTATACAATTAGATCAACTTGTGGGTACACCACACTTCCGACTGATATTTATAGTTTTCATTGCACTTTCCCACACAAAGAAGGAGCTGTTAAACATACATTGTATTAGTCTGTCCACACACAGGGCTGGGTCACCTGTTAACACTGGATTGATCAACCCTATAGCCAGGCAAGAGGGGCAATGTCCAATGTCAGTTTTCTTTTTAGATTGCAACCATTGACGTCATGTAATCAATGTTCATCCTTCTTTGTAGAATCAAACCAAAAGGTCAGTAATGTCATACTGAGAAAAGAATATTACATTTGTGCAACTGGTTACCCTACTATTGTTGAAGTTTTGCTAACGTTAAACTGATATAATCCTCACAGGCACCTGGCAGGTACAAGAGAGCATTTTCAGGTAATGTCTTCAGCAGTTGGAAATCTGAATTACTGACATTTAAACATTATTTTCACTGCTGCTTGCAAGACTAGTTTAGACATTCTTGGATGACTCGCCCCCCCCCCCCCCCCCCTGAAAACTATGTATCAGTGCATGCTAACATTAACGTTAGCTAACAACTGGCCTGGTCTATACCTAGACCTTGTTTATCGTACATACATTTCGTAATTAATAATAGCTTACTATCTAAAGCACATAACAATTAAAATTTATTCAAATATGTAGCTAAGTTGACAAAGATGTGTTTGCTTCTGAGACCCAAAAAGACAGAGTGGTTATATTGGTAATCTTAGCTGTATTTCTAAGCTGTAGCTAGTGCTGGGTTTCAAATCTCATACTTCTGTACTTACACTTAGTATTTTGAGTGTATAAGTGCCTTCAAACAGAGCAAGTGGAAAAATTCAGTGCACTGTAAGTACCAGGATAGAGTGTGCACATAAGTTGAGTGTGTAAATATAGAAATACAGAAATAAGTGTAGGAAGAAATAAATAAATACATAAATGTATAAATAAATACATGTAAATTTATAATATACATGTAAATACAATGTAAAATTAGCCTTTTTCACGACTAACAAATATGTATTAATTTATTTATGCATTTATATATTTATATGTGTATTTATTTATTTGTTATTGTTGTCATTTTTTGTCCTTCATAGAAATAAAGGTCAAGCAATAAGTTTCAAGAACAGGATACTGGTGCGTTCAGTGTCTCAAAATGTGAGTTTTATGTATGTAATATCTAGTTGGTGTGTTACTGCATGAGATGATGGGTGGCTTGACCCCAACTTGACAAGAATCAGCAGAGGACAAGTGACAAAACCTAAGGGGCACAGTACAGAGACGTAGGAGACGTTCCTTTTTAGCTACTCAAAAAAGAACTGTTAAAGTGTATTCTATGTTTTTAATACTTTTTCATTGCTTTACCCTGCTGCAAAATTTCAATTACATTTAAAATTTGACTTTGTCAATCACTGAATTAATGAAAAGTGAGAAACTGAAGAAAAAAAACACTTGTTTTCACCTCAAAATAAACACATTTGTTCAAACACTATCAAAATTACATCTGAAAAAGATTTGATAGATTTTATATTAACACTGTTATCTTGAGTCCTTTCATGCTTAACATTCAACTATGTGAAGTTTGCTGGTTTATCCAAAAAAAATGTGTAAACAGGTTCTCATCATCAACTGGGCTTGCTAACTTTAACGTTAGCATGCAAACCAGATGAATCAACTGGAAGACACGAACAGACTTGTGAGTGATGAATATTTACTGCCATGTTGGTGACACTTAACCCATCATTAGAATTTTACACAGACATACTAATATACCGCCGGCATCACATTCCACCTAGCATCCACACAAACTATCATGCTTAACATAGGTAGCTCCCATATACAGTCTATGGTTGCTACAAAGCGTGGACCCACCAGTGGCTGGGACTATAACGTTAGCCAGCAACATCTTGGCTAAGATTTAACACAATGGACAAGCAGGTAGTGGTGATATGTGGAGATATTCACCAATTTTGATAAGCTTTCACCAGAGTCGCTGGTTCTTCCTTTAAGCCTACTTTTGCATTAGTTATGATTTTAAAAAATCTGCCTGTTCGCCTGTCTGACTAAAACGTCTCAGGTTGTCACAATATTAGTCGGTGTAAACTAAAATATTTAACACACTAACATGACACCAGTCATTTTAATATAGTTCTATATTGCACTTACCAAGAACCACAAGGAGGTGATCACCACAGTTTGCCTGCACAGTCTGTGCAGTGCATTGCAAGTTTAAAAAACAAAAAAAACCCGTTAGATTAAATTTGAATTGTGGCCCGTCCGGTCTGTGCTGCTGCCCTGGGTCAGATCTGCACCTATCTGACAGACCGTCATTCAGCGGTTCTGTACAAGAATGATGCAAAACAGGCGCAGAGGCACTTCATTGTGATAAAGCCTGAGAGGGGAACAGAGGCCAGCAGGGGAAAGTAATTAAGAAGACAAACAAGCTCACAGTGAATCTTTGTCACCACTGTTCAGAAGAACTTGATGTCACTTCGTAAAGGTGTCTTCGGTGTCCTTCTTGTTTAAAATATTTATATCTGCCATTCATTCTAGTTCTTTCTCACTTTCTCTGTGAGCTGTGAGCACCGAAGCCTGGCGGACTTCCATCTGCCAATTATAACAGAGGACATTTGAAGCCACTACTAACTGTGTATCCTGCAATCTGTTTATTTGTACTTATATATTTTACAATAGTTTGCAAAGCAGCTGCTGTTTAGACTCAACATTAAGTTTTGCTGACATCTCAGGATATTATAAACAACAGATTTACATTGACTCCCCGTGAAAGTACATAAAGAATTATATTTTCAAACATGTATTCTTAAATATATTAGCATATTTGACAGCTTTTAAGTAAATGTTCAATTTTTTATATGTAAAACTGAGTCTCATTACTGGACGATTAAGATTGAATATGTCTGCAATTTACAGTTTTTTATTAATATGAATAAGACTACAACTTATTAGTTGTTTATTGTAACATTTACAGTGAGAAACCTTTTGTGTAGATGACAGTATCAACACAGTAAAAATAATTTCAGTTAATATTATGCTTAATGGTAGATGTTCTTTAAAATTAATGTATGTGTAGTCACATCATCACTAACTGACATAACACACAGCAAACACAGGATCAATAGTCAATAGTCCACAGATCAGACCATGGGACCAAAAACAAATAAATCTGATTTGCAGTAGTTTAGTTATAGTGTGACGGTGTTTGTTCAGTTTGTAGGCTTTATATACTGATCTATGTTCCATCTGATTCCAGGCTAAAATATATTTGGTACCTATTCCCACTCACATGAGGGCACACATCTCAATACACAAAAATACCTCTATAGAAACAGAAATGAAAAACCATTTCACTCTGAAACTTACAATATGTGATTCAAATGTTGACCGATAAACATCATACAAACCAGAGGATTAGAGTTTTCAGTGTTGGCTGTTAGGCATCTTAACTATAATGACACGCAGAACGGTAATTTTTCCAGTATTTTATTTATATTTTATTGAACAACCTTAGTTGCTCTCTGGAGACTCTCTCTTTCTCTTCCTCAGTCCCATTAAGTGGCGGAATCTTTTCCACATGGAGGACTTTGTTTTTTGTTGGGAGGTTTTCTGGTGGGACACTGACCTCCTCCAGGACCTTGCTGGCCTGGGAATCACAGAGGGGCTCCTTTCCCTGCTGAAGGTCCTGAGAGTCCTCGTCCTCTGGCTTGATGTTGGCAGTGAGTTTGAGGTTGGTTGAAGTCAGCTCTTTGAATTGCTCTCTGAGATCTTCCAACTCTTTGGCAAATGACCTCTCCCTCTCTGAGGCGTCTTCCTGCAGGATTTGGATTTCCTCGTCCCTCTGCTGATGAAGATGATCATTATTGGCCCTCAGTTTGTCAACTAGTTCCAGATCAGCTGAAATCCTTTCAGCATGAGATCTTCTCTCCTGCTGCAGATCTGTGGAGTTTCTCATTTCTTTCTTTTTCAGACTTGAGTTATGTTTCGTACTTGAGCTTCATCTAATTGTAGGAAGCTTTTATCAGCTCAAGTTCTTGCTGCAGACTTGTGTTAATGTCCTGTGCCACCTGGATCTGGGCAGGAAACTCAGCTCTCACTGCTTCCAACTCATTCAGTGTCACCTTATTTGTGTTGGTCAGGACATTACGGAGCTGTTCCACTTCTTTCCTCGCTGTCTCCTCGGCTGCCATGAACTTGTCCTTCAGACTAATTTCTTCCTCCAACTGTCTTTTCACCTCAGCCAGTTGTTGGTAAAGCCTGTTCCTCACGGATTCATCCTGATACCTCATGGCGCCTTCATGCACCGTACCATCTATGTGCTTAACCCTTTGCTGGAGGGACTCACACACTTTCTTAGCACAGTGGAGGGCCTGGTTCTTCTCCTTCACTAGTTGGCAGAGAGACTCTATTTCTTTATTCTGGTCCTCCAGTTTGGCAGTAAGTGCCTCGTTCTTGATTTCATTTCCTGAACCGCTCTGTCTTACAGCACAATGAGATGAACTGCCAGAATTGTTCTCCTGCGCTTTGAAGGTGTTGTACAGAGGATGTTTGGGATTGTTCATTATGGCTTTTACCTTTGCACCTGTAGCCCTTTCTACAGTCTAAACAGTGAGTGCCAAGCACCGAGCCTGCCTTCCTCACCGCCAAGCACAGACTACAGCGAAAAAACAATACACTGGCCACCACTGACTGGTAAAACATATGCAGCATTTCATTACATACATCAAATGACTTCAGTCTGCGGAGGAAGAAGAGTGTGTGATAAAAAACGTAATAACTTTCCTTCTAACCTCCGGAACTTTAACTTTGCAGACGGATAATAAAATGTGTATCCTGCCAATGCTATCTCTGTCTAGCATTCCAATAAAATAACCGTTAGCATTGTTTAGCATTACTTTGCTAATATTAGCTTGTATTACCAGCATAATAAAACACTCATAATTGCTATCTCATTTGTGAGATATAACCTTTAGCATTATAGACTAAATAGCTAAACACATCTTCACCTCATCACTTGACAAAACAGAGATACCTGAAGCTTTCGTGGACGATGCTAACTTTAGCAAATAGCTTCTTGTTCCTGAAGGCTACTGTCACTTCTGGAACTACTCCAAGGTTTCGGGAAAGGGAGGGGTTCAATCAACTCAATCTAATATGAACAAAAATCCTGGGTTGAGTTGATCCATACTATAACACTTCTCCTGTGTGTTACTGCTTCAGCTCTATTATACATGATTCAGAGTTTAATGAGGAGAAAAAGGAGATTTCCCAGATCAAGGCATGGGAATCTGAAGGTCTTCAATAATGAATGAGTGACTGTAAAGAAGACATACATTATACAGCCTTAAATATGTAAATTGACCTACTTTTAAGTTAGTTGTTCTTTGGTATTGGTACTGTTCATGGCATTGGGTAATCTCCTTACTTCCAATTAAAGGAATAATTCAACATTAGATTATACCACTCTCATGCCTACACAAAGTACTAAGTAGTGCCAGAAGGCCATTACCTTAGCTTAGCATAAAAACTTGTAAGAGGGGGAAAACAGCTAGTCATACTCTGTCCAAAGGTTAAAAAGTATACCAATAAATACTTCTTAAGCTCATTTTAATATGTTGTATCTTGTTTGTTTCATGTGCATACAAAAATGAAAAAAAAGGCAGTGACTTCCTGGAGCTTTGCCTAGCAACCTTACGGGGTGGTTGTCAAATAGCTTTATTGTGTAACTCCCATTAAAACACCAGCTTGACATTTTTATATTCCTGTTTGCGTACAGATTAAGTAAACAGATATGAGGAGTTAATTAATGAGTTTCTGTAAGCGAGGCTAGCTGTTTGTGCTAAGCTAGGATAATCCTTCCTGGCTCTAGCTTCATAGATATTGATTGTCTCATGTAACTCCCAACACGAAAGCAAATAGGTGTGTTTCTAAAAATATAACATGACTCATTTAATGGGAATTTCAATACTACAACATACCCTGATATTTTACACATAAGAATGCTTGACTTTGTGACAGTTTAAATTTGTCACTATCCTGTTTCAACATGGCTATACCCTCTTGCACAAAGCCAACTACATAAAGAAATGTTTTTTTTTAGTTTTATGTGGAAGAGCTGCATAGAGCCCTGACCTCAACCTGATCTAACAGCTTTGAGATTAATTGGAACACCAACTGCAAACCAGGTCTTATCAGCCAGTGGTGGGTTTAAGGGGTCAGATCGGCACAGTTTGGTGGTTGACCATGAGTAAACCCCTGCAGTCATGTTTCAAACTCTAGTGCAAGACCTGACACCAGAGAAGGTGAAGGTTATTGTAAAGGCTTATTAATGGCCATAGATTTGTCCATTCATAATAATAATAAACTGTATCTATAACACTTTTCCAAACTGAGGTTACAAGGTGCTCCGAAGTTACAAACCGAGATGACAAGGTACACAAAAACACAATAAAAATAATGGTGATGCTTACATAGATGACAAATGTAGAAGAAGCACATTAAACAATTAAAAAACAACATTACAAATATGGCAGTCTGTACAGGTGAGTTTTTAAAAAGCTTTTAATGAAATATTCCTCGATCACACGGTCAGGTGCAATGTCCATTTGTCCTCATATGTTTGTTCATGTAGTGTAACTTGCAGATCAGAGTGAAGATACAGTAGCAAAGAAGGAAAAAAAGACACTACTTAGTTTAAATGTCATACCTGATCGTAAATGATGATAAATATGAAGCTAAAACCATGTTTTTGCAAAGTTGCAGAATGCTAATATCAGGCTATAAAATTTTAAAAGGCGTCACAGCCACATTTTATTTCTCAGATGGGACCACTGCTTGACTCAGATGAGGCAGGAGGGGGCATCATACTTCTGATAATGTATTTACCTCAGACATTTACTTTAGAAGCCCACACGCTATAATCTGTCTGTGTGGGCAACGTAAAAAAAAAACAAACTCATAAAAGTTCTACTTTTAAGCTCATCAACCAGTCAAAGTAAAGCCAGGGAAGCCGAGGATTGCCGTGCATGAGCTATAGACAATACCTATTCTGCAGAGTGAAGTGTACAAGGCAGGGAAATCTCTCCCCATGTACAAGAACATAGTGAGCCCCAGGCACAGCCTCACTTCTGGGCCCCGTCTTGCTAACTGCCTACCTTCATCCACTTTGATCACGGAGGCGAGCAAAGGAAATTCAGGAGAGCTCGACTTCAATCATCCAGCAGAGCCCCGTCTGTGAAGAGATTCAGTGTAGTGGAGCTTCTTGTGCTGGGAGACTTTTGTATGGTAATTTGTTATGGAGGTGGTGGGGGGGCTGAGGGAGCGACAGAGGGCTGTTTTTCAAAGGAAAGCCTTTGAAGTTCTTGCAAGAAGTGTACATGGATGCATAGCAAGATTAGAATATAGAGGAGTAATTGTTCTGTCCCAGGCAGAGATGAAACAATGAATAAATTCTTCAGTTATGACCTTCAAGTTTGAGTCAAACAGCTTTTGTTCCAATCTGACTTGAGAAAGTAATTTGACAGTAAGAGACTGCTCTGCCTTCTTTCTCCCTGAGAGTACTGACAGACATGGCAGCCTGAGATCTGATATCCTCCATTACACAGCAGCCGCCTGGGTATATACACCTCTTAGAGATATTATACGTAGAGATTCCAGCTGTTCTGACAAAACACTGGGTTAATACACATGATAATTATTATATACTGAAAACAGTAGGTTGAACACAAGGCAGTTTTATATTTAATTACACTCTAACTGTAGTTTTTTTTTTTATCACAATCCTCTGTATTGATTTGGCTTGTGATAATGTGATGTAATTGTAATAAAATTATGTATTTATCTTTAAAAATACATACATGAAGCAAAATTTGATTTATCTTGCATGACAGACTCAGCTGATTTCAAAACACCATATTTACATCAGCTTTAAGATTCACCATAACAGCTTTGTGTTATGACATAAACACACAGACTGTCAACATATTCATATTCAACACATTCCTCCTTCGATTGCATATTATTATCCGTGTCTCATTAGCTCTTATTCGTTATAGTGAATCAATTTCCTAAAGTTCATCTTTATTAACAATCAGATCTGGCTTGCACTTTGATCATTACTAAATTGGTAATATATGGAATGACCTTAAACTTTAACATTTTAATTAGATTCCAAATACCTGAAACTATATTTTAGCTGACTGTGAAAGGTCATTCTAAGTCTAAGTAGTTTGACTATAATCTTAACTCGATGTTCACTGTATAGCTTTTCTCAAGGTATGAGTTTGTCAAACTGTAGGCCATCTTCTAGTCTTGTTCTTAGTTTCACTGTTTTAGAGACCTTTCTACAACAAAAAGAACATCATATGGGAACAAATGTAACTTGCAATAATGGAAAACTTTGGCATGAGAATAATCTATGACTGCAAATGACTATTGGTTCAATATGTACTTAATGATTACATATGTGACGTGTGAATAGAGGTTAGAGGTACATGTCCAGACAAAAAGTCAGCATCCTCACCATCTGATGATCCATGCAGAAAATAAAAAAGAAGCAATGCTCTTGTACTGGAGTGAAGAGCTAATTAACCTATAACCAACCAGTTAGAAACATAACTATTATAAATGTAATAATGATAAAGACAGATCTTTCACAAGATGTGCTTGTCGTGAACCGAACTTTCTTTAAAGAGCTGCTATTATGGCCTTTTGGACTCATTTTTATAAATACCAAGTATATTTTAAACATATGTGATATTTTATTCACCAGAAGTTTCTCTACATGCATCTTTAATTACAGTCTAGAATCCCCTCTGTCCTCCAGCAGGCTGTTTCGGAAGCGATTTACATTCAATCTGCATTATTAATGAGCACCTACTCCAATCAGAATATGACCTGATGAGTGATTCAAATACATCAGACCGGCACATCTGGGAACATCTGTCCCTTTTTGGGAGAAAACAAATGACCTTCCCCATAGACTTTATTGTAAATAGAACAAAACCAATAGAAAACCAGCAAAATTAAATTAGTTCATAAATGACCCAAGGAAACTATGTCCACTCTTCCTGCCATAGAACACACAAAACACACTGAAAAGATTCATTTGATCACCTCATCACCAGTGCAATAACCCACTCACTGGCCAGATATGTCCTACACAGCAACTCTTTAGCATAGTGTTATTAATTTAAACCGGTTTATTTTAAGTATATATTAAAGTTGAGACCATTAATTAGCTCAAAAATAAATGATAACTTGGTTCTAATTTAGTCTTACATATGTTTTGGTCCATATTTAGCCCCATTATAGCCTACCATATAAATTACAGGTAGGTATGATATTATGTAACATAACATGAATGTAATAATGCATGCTGTTTATCTTTTACAATGCGTTACTTAACTCTTTCAGGCATAGTGGTCACTATCCATCATCCCATACACTACCACTACATCTGCAGTAACTTTTTTGGTTGTTAAAATAGTTGATTGATGTTATTGTAATGTAATGTAATTTGATGGGTGGGTGAAGTTAAATATTGTTTTTCATGACTAAAGAAAAATAAAAACACAAAAAATCCTGACTGAGGTTATCATAATTCATGCAGGAAAGGGTTAAAACAAATTCCTTATAAATAATTCATCATCATTTAAAAGTTGCAAAAATATATTACTCCTTTATTGAGACTTTTGCTGTTTTGGTTTTGAATAAGCTACAAAAAATAAATAAATAAAAATACTGAGTATCACTATAAAGCCCCATAGACATTGTTTTAACATGTGAAAAAAACCCAAGCTTCCTTTTTTCAATTTTCTTACCATTCCCCTCTCTGTATTCTGCTTTTCATCCTTTGTTTTGCACAGAAGTAAAAACCACCAAATAAAACTTTTGTGTATGCACCCTGCACATCTTGTAAAAGTATACATCTGCTTTCTTTCCAGTGCTGGATCTTTCATTTGAAAAGCGCTGGTGTGTACATCACGACCGCTACTCTTCCGCTTCACCGGTGGATGTGGCTGCGTGTTGCTGTAATCCTCAGGATGCTGAGCAGAACCCATCATGGGATTTCACGCCTTCCTTCCCTCATCTCCTCGTCCCCTTCGCCTCCTCGTTCCCTCATCCTCTCGCCTCCTCTCTTTTCATCACACCTCTGCTGACCTTCCTTACCCGGAGCGCTTTCCCTCACTATTTCCATTCTGGAGCTGTCGTGATGAGCTGCAGCCTTGCCCGAGGACCAAGCTAATCACTAAAAACAAGTAAACAAGTGGAAAGGTGAACGGAGTGCAGCGCAATCAATAAGGGGCGCTGTCGTTGATTTGTGTGGCGGTAGAGGAGTGGAGATAGAGGGTGTATGAATACAAGCACACACACACACACACACACACACACACACAGGGTCACAGAGGTCAATCTGAACAAGACAATGAGGGGGAGGGATCAGTGTTAAATGGTGGTTGCTTGACATTAACAAACGAACAGGAATCTCTCAAAGTAGGTCTGCACCTTCTCTGACCTCAATTCCTCATTTCCTCTGCCAACACACAAACACACACCTAAATGTGCACACACATAGACACGTGCACATACTGTGTTACTGTACCTCTTGTTCACACTCACACACTCACACGCACATACACATAGACATGGAGTTATTAGCAGTTCCACTCCATTAGGGAGTACAGCTGCTGTTGTCGTGCATTTCGGCTGCTTTACTTGATCAGTTAATGGCACTAATTTTCCAGAAAGAGCCTCCACCTGGCTTCCATGCCACTCCATCAGCCTCTGATTAAAAGCTGAGTGTTAATACCAGCACTCTGGTGATCCGCGGTACTCCTGTGTATAAAAAACGGGCCTCAGCTCAGGTTGGAAGGAGTAGTTTGAATATGTGAAGGGAGCATCTGCAGGCAGTGATTGAACAGCTCCCAGTGAGGCAGCGGAGGAAGACGTATCCAAATCCTTTAATACAGTAACAGTACCAATACAGCAATGTCAAAATATTCCATTACAAGTAAAGTCCTGCATAAGTAAAGTATTATGAGTGATGTAGTATGTAGTATTACAGTAAAAGTACTGCAGTATTATGGGTGATGTAGTATGCAGTATTACAGTAAAAGTACTGCAGTATTATAAGTGATGTAGTATGCAGTATTACAGTAAAAGTACTGCAGTATTATGGGTGATGTAGTATGCAGTATTACAGTAAAAGTACTGCAGTATTATGAGTGATGTAGTATGCAGTATTACAGTAAAAGTAGTGATATATTATTATGTATGACATCATTAGATTGTTAATAGTGAAGCATCAGTGTTAGAGCAGCATGTTACTGTTGTAGCTGCTGGAGGTGGAGCTAGTTTACACTACTTTATATACAGTTGGCTGGTTTAGTCCAGTGGTTCCCAACCTAGGGGTGGGGCCCCTCCAAAGGGTCAGCAGATAAATGTGAGGGGTGGTGAGATGATTAATGGGAGAGGAAAGAAGAAAAAACACAGTTCTGATACACAAATCATCATTCAGTTTTTGGACTTTTTCTCTAATCTTTGATTTTTGGTGAAATATTGGATCATTTGAACATTTATTGAAATGAAAGCATGTGAGAAGTTTAGAGATTGGAGACCACTGGTTTCATCTTTAACAATGTGATGTATTTTAAAAGCTTGTTATATTATAACCCTAACCCTTGTGTCAAATCTCCATCTGAAAAGTTACTAAAGCTGTCAAATAAATGTAGTGAAGAACAATATTTCCCTCTGAAATGTGTGGATCTGAAAAGTGGAGTGGAAGTATAAAACAGCATCACATGGAAATACTCAAGTAATATATGTCAAAATTATACTTAAGTACAGTACTTGAGTAAATGCACTTAGTTACTTTCCATCACTGCAATGAAGCGAGTCCTATCAGAAGCAATTTTAAAGAAGCATATAAACCTGGTGACTTAAAATGACTGTGTGACAAGCAGGCGAAACACTTGTCGCAGTGCATTGTGGGAACATCCGCCCCCCACCTCACCCACCTCCTTTCCCAAATGTCTCTTTGACCGTGTGTGTGACAGCGGTACATCTCATGCATCTCACCTGCAGATGAGGCTGCTCTGCCTCATTCAAGGTCACCTCGCAACAATTCAGAGCATCTTCATTACTTGTGTCGGCCCTCTGCCGTTCCCATAGCAACCCTGCGAGCTGACAGATGAGAGGCGCGGGAGTCGGCCTCCCACATAGTTGGAAAAACACGCGCACACAGGCACGTGTACACACATACACAAGCACACACACACACGCACATAATTATGTCAGGAGAAGCATACGCTGCATTGTTTAAAGTAAACCAGGCATCAGAGGCGAGGTGTTGGAGCGAGATTGTCGTACACAAATAGGCCATTATGGCAAAAGTGGAACACAAGGAGTCTCCTATGAAAACAGAGTGTTCTCTCGCGCTCTCGCTACTCCAGGACTCTCTCTTCTGCTCTCTGCCTCTGTGTCTCTCTGTCGCTCTCTCTGTGGGCAGGCTGAGTACGCCTCTATGCTCGTTATCAGAACAAACAGAGCTGAGGGTGGAAGAATGGGGTACACACCACGTACCAGAGAGGGGAGGATGAAAGAGCAAAAAAAAAAAAAACACAAAAAAACAAGAGAAAATCAAACATCCGGCATGAGGAAAACACCGGGGAATTGCTTCTATTGGTTCTCACCTGCTTCCATAGGGAGCTTTACCATTTTAACAGCATTAAAGGCACACCACAGTGTAACACACACATACGCTGGATAGTCAGCTCCTGAAAAAAAAATTAATTCCAATTCCAGTCCATATATCAGATGTACATTTCCCTAGAGGCTGTAAAAAAAGAAAAGAGAGAGACTCTCCAAAGGCTGCAATAGGCTTGTAATGAATAAGACATTGCATCAGAATTGGAAAGACAGTGAAATCTCCTTCCTGTCTTGCTTGCTGCGAGACGAGGGATGTATCATTACCGACTCTGTCTTTTCATGTCCTTGGAAGTGTGAATCCACAGTGTAACGAGTGGTGAAACATTCCAATAAATCTAGTAGACACAGTGCTTAGAGAATCAGCGCTATAACCCCCCAAAAAAATACCAGTCTGGTCCGGAGGTGGAGGTCTTACTGAGGATTTAGTGTTTAGATGAAGTGATCAGGTACAAGTTCCTGCACACATGTACATGTATGCACCGAGATTGTTTGATGGTGTATTGTGCTTTGATGTGTATGACTGTAAAGATTCATGTGGCTCCATGGAAACAAAACAGGTTGGTGCACAATTCTGCTATTGGTACTATTTCGGCTTTAACCAACCCTAAGCTGAGTTCTACCAGGTTCTCATCCAGAATGTGGAACCACCGGTGTTCCAGCCTGAATGCACATGTAATCTTTAGTATTTTATTGTGATATGGACCCCCACATGAGCTGTCTTAATTAAAGTTTGATTTGAAAAACTGCATATACCAAAATGTTTATAATGTCTAGTTCATATTCAACATTTGTAATAATTCCAATTTCTGTAAGAGAATATGCTTAACATGCACCAAGTCCTTCAAGTATGCTGACTATAATCATAAAGAGTGTACAGCCAGACTAACAATCTTGAGGTAAATGTTAAAGTTAGCATGCTAACATGCTCACAGTGTCAACATGCTAAACTTACGTGGTTTATTAATTTGGTTTTGAATTCATATTTAAAATGTTCAAGTTCATGTTTTTCTACTAAACAGTATTTTTGTTTCTCTGAATGATCCACCACACAGTTTCAATTAGTAACGTTCTATGATGCCTATGTCTTTAACATGGGTCACTATCGTAGTTTAATATGCTGCTAGCATACTAACATTTTAATCTAATTAACAATGGGCGAGGCTTGCGGTTGGGTTTTATTTGGTTTTATTGTAAAGTTTTGGACAAAGTGAAATGTTTACTTGATGGTGGCGCTAGATAAAAAGTCAGGAGCTCAACAAAGTTTATATAATTCATTCTAAGGCAAAGATAAACATGTGAACCAAATTTCAAGGAAATCCATCAAAGATTAGTTGAAACATTTCATATAAAACACAAATGTCAACCTGTTTGTGGCATCAAGGGAAAAAGGAGGATCACCAAAGTAGGATTCATCCTCTGGGGACCATGAATGTACTACATGTGATGCGATCCATACAATATATCCAGTAATATTTCAGTTCAGACAAAAATGGTGGACTGACTATCAGAACCTTTTGTGAACCTAGAGCCACACCGCTGGCATAGCTAAATATACATGCAATATTATCATTTTCTATTTCATTTTTGATTTAACATGTAGGTTTTTGGTGGGGATGGAGGGTTATGGAGTCTTATTTTGGTTAATACATGGACATTTGTGATTACATTAACTTACTTTGTGGTCTATCAAACGTGTCTATATAATTGTGCTAATATGCTTAAAATACCAATAAAAGAATTATCACAAAACAACATATATGCTTTTGTCAACCAAATTGATATTTCTGTGTCTGAAATGTGGTAATCAAGTCAACTGTATGTGCTCATTTTGACAATGTCCTGTATGTATAATAAGATGAATGATGCATTGTAAAAATTCACCTAAATCCTCCCTAATCTTAATGAATGAATTCTAAAGATATAATTTAAATATAATATGCTTAATCTATGTCTTGCGGGTGAGAAGGCAAAAATAAGTGGGCACAGTGAGCTTAAAATTTGTGCATGTCAGTCATATTTTGATTAAATCTTCCCTCTGTCAGTCCAGACTTTAGTTTTTGACCTTCAACTTTAAAGATGAAGAACGATTTGCAGCCTGACGCCTCATCCCTGGCTGTAAACCATCCCCGTGCCACGCTGCGAGGCAGTCACCCATCGAGCTCCCTTATCTGCCGAGGGAAACACCCTCAGTCCTGATGTCTGGATATCTGTGTAACAGCGCTGTCTGCACAAAATCCCAAGCGGCTAACAGCCTGTAGAGAACAGACAGGCAGGGCTGAAATCAGACTTCTGATAACAGTCAAAGAGGCTCGGGCCTTCAGAGCAGCCTTTTAAACAGACACACATACACACACACACACACACACACACACACACACACACACAGCTGGTCAAATCTGATAAAATCAGGTTGATTACATCAAGACAGAAGATAGGTTTACTTTTCAGATCTGTTTATACAACCTGAGTCACAGTCCATATGCATCAGTGTCGAAGTGAAGAGCTTGTGGCAGCTGCAGTACTGCTAGTCTCCATTTGGTGTCCCTGCTCCACCAATAACATCGACAGGCCGTCTGTGGACTTTGTTGATGAGGTTTTTCTCCTCTTTGCACCCAGTATGCCTGGGGAACAGGTGAATGGACTGGAAGTCTAAATGAAATCCAGCAGCTTTCTTTTCGATTTATTTTCCTATCCTCTGTGTGTGTGTGTGTGTGTGTGTCTGTGTGTGTGTGTGTGTTTGTGTGTGTGTGTGTGTGTTTGTGCCTCTATCATCAGGAGGACCATATATTTCAATAGGGCAACAAGCTGTCATAACTAAACAAAAGAGGCAAAACCAGCCTGAGTGTTTTGCTAGCTTGCAGCCCTGATAGCAGCACAAAAACGTGTAAAACTACTTGGTTAAAGCTACCATCTATATGTTTTATATGCAAAATGTTTCAAACAACTATGTTTAATGTGAACATGGTCACTTTTAATTAGAATTATCACATTCCCCTGCAGTTTCCCTCAGCCCTACTGAGCCTTTTAGCTCACTGTTTTGGTTTTAAAGCCTGCAACTTTGTTTTGCCTCAGTCTTATGGCTCTCATTAGCAATCATTTTATGTACACAGGAGGAAGTTTTCTGCAAAAAAACACCAAATAGCTGGCTTATGAAGAAACACCAAACAAATACAGAACCAAATATATCATAAAAAGAGAAAAGAAAAGAGGAATGAATATTAAACTTACATTTACCGTGTTGACAGACCACAGCCTCCAGTGTTAAAGTGTGCATGACTTTTGCCTTTGCTACTGTCAGAGGATGCCAAGTGTTTGCAAAACTGCAGGCATGGACGGTTCTACCATGCAGACAAGGGGCCCTTGAGTAAAAAGGGGTCCTCAATGATGGGAAGAAGAAAATGCATTTCTTTTTTATTGTCGGGCTCTACAACAAAATCACACATGGCTGGACCCTTTCTCTTGATGTTGATCATTACGGGCGCTGTCAGAAATCTAATATGTCCAAAATAAAATATGGAGTTAGGTTTGCACCTGACAGCAGTGTTATCCAATCAGGATAAAATAAAGATTGGAGCATGAACGTTGGCAGTGCCCAGGGGCCCCTGGCAGTATTATTCAAGCCTTGAAGGTTGCTCATCAGGAGAAAAGATAGATAGATATAAATATAAGAATATAAATATATTAACTTCATGTCAAAAGTAATAGTGAGTCAAGAGTTAATAGGTTCAGCACCAGTATGGCCTCTCCCAAAACAGCAGAAGTGGTCAAATCCTTTTAGATTTCCATTCAAGGCAAAGAATGAATAAAAAAAACTCCAAACACATTGAAGTTTAATGATTGCAATGTGGGTCCATAATTCCAATATTTACTTCATTATCCTCTACGTGTACCTCATTTACAAACCTCAGGTTGCCCAGGAGTGATTTGCTGGAGGAATCTTGCTGCCTTAATGTGCTCCTTGCCCCTTGTGGCATACTCATGCACATTCCAGTCAGAAATATCTACACAGGATTTTAAATTAACAGCTGTCTCTGGGAGAACTGGACAAACAAATGTTTTTTACACTGTTTATTACAAGATTTGATTTATTGGTAGATAAATTCACCTAAATCCTTAATCAAGTATTCTTATTTGACAAAACTTAAAGAAGAAGCTTATTTAAGATTTGTTTTGTTTTTTTGTAGCAGTGATACGGAACATTATGAGGCTATAATTGATAATCTATTCAAAATGTATGAAATGATAACATGTAATGTGAGAGGTGTCACCCATATAGTGATGTAATGATGAACCTACAAAGAGCTGTCACCCAATTCTGCCGCTCTGCATCAGGTTTATGGAGCTTTATAGCAATTTCAGCTCATTGTTTAACTGTTATGGTTCACTGCTTTCATAGTGTTGTTTTCAGCTGCACCTGTTTTCACTCAAGCACCGAACGACAGACAGACACAGTTAGTGACTGGCTGGTGAACACAGTGGAGCATTTAGCAGCTAAATGGACATATATTTCCTTTCTTTGTGTGGAGACCAAAGAGCAGAGTCCAACAAAAAATACAGCTAAAACAAGTGAATATTGGACTTAGATTGACAGCAGCAGGGCACATGACTCCTCACAAACAATCATTTTGATCTATAACTGCCAGTTTGCTCTCTGTTTCCCTTCTGTGTTCCTGCACTCCTCCCCAGCCCCATTCTTCCCTCTACACCTGCCCTGCATCAGGTTTGTCAGCCCTGCCCTGTCCCCAGTGTCCTTCCAGTCAATTAACTCCCAGTCTGCCCTAGACGAGGGCACTTTACACTTAAAATTCTGGGTGCATAAGTAAGTTCACACTGACAAGTATGGAAAATTGCAATGCACAAATGATGGTCAAGAAGGTAAAAAAGGTTGAGTGTGTAACTATGGACACTTCTCGCCCTCAACGGTCACCTTCTTGGCTACACAGCAGCACAGGGGAGTGACCACTTATCAAACAGGAAATGGGGGCTGAGGACGTTGTAAATATTGTGAACCTTGCTGCATTATACAAATGTAAATTATACATGTGTTTTTGCTCTAAACACCAATATACTATTGTCACATAATAGCCATAGGTTTCTTGGGGTAATTTAGCATTCTGTATTTATTTAGTAGGCTACTGCAAGCGATAACGTGAATGCTAATACTAGCTTGCTAACTAGCTAATAGCCATTTATGGTACAGGTGCACAATGGCCATGTTTACTTTTTGTATTCCATAATATATCAGACGACAGTGCTATCAAAATTTGAGCCTTTCATGACTTTTAAACAAATAATTGGTTAGCATAGCTACTGTAGGCTATAAAAAGCTCCCATGAAGTTTTCCCAGTGTAGCAGTGTGTGAAATAAGCTTTACTCCTTTCTTTCAGTTGTTATCTATACTGTCTAAAAAACAAAATTTAGCCATTTAGCACGCCTGTCCTGCTATTGTAGCTGTTAGCCTAGCTGTGGCTACTCATATAGCCTCTTTTGTCTTGGTTTCCTTTGTTTCCTCGGTGATGGTTGTTTTTTATGATGAAATGTCTTCTATTTATTAAGTTACAATTTTCTAAAAGAAAGGTACATGGGCATTCACTGCAGGTATTGCAGCACAAACACTCAGAGACAACGTGTGGGGAAACGACAGACAGCTAGACCCACAGAGAGACGGTGACTGACAGAGACAGAGGGAATAGATTTCCCCACTGCTCTTGTAACTCCCTTTCAACTCTGACGTTTGCTCTGTCGACGTGAGTGAGCTACTTTTTCTCTCCGTTTTTCCCGCTTCTGAAATGTCAAAGAAGCTGCCTCGGCTGCTACAGAGCTGCACTGTGTCTTTACTACTGGAGAAATATGGGGGGTGGGGGAGGATGGGTTTCACTGTAATTGTAGTATGACGACTACTATTCCTTCCCTTTCTCTCTTTTCATATTTGAGTGAGCAGAGACTTCAGGATGCCAAGGAGAGAATTTTCCTCCTCATTAAAAACACTGTAAGAAGAGTTTGTCAGGTGCACACACACAAACACACACACAGGCATAGATATATGGACTCAAACGCGCACATGAATACACAAACATAAACGCACAGCTACAGCGAAGGTTCAGTCAAGCTAACAGAACCTGACAGAGCAATCACAGTGACATAGACGCTCCTCAGTCTTTCTATCTCATCTCCGTTTTATCTCCCTCCTACCTTTATCCTCATGATATCTTTCCCCTCTTCCACCCTCCTTTTCCTTTTACACTGTTGCATTCTTGTTATTCCCCTTTTATTTTTCTTAGTTTTACTTCATTACTATTTGAGACTCTTTTTCTCTGAGCAAAATGGACACAAACTACAACTATTAAAACAACATCTGGAGTGCTCAGTTTCCATTTGTGTGGTGGGAACACGGAGAATAAAACTAACCATGTGGCCATACTCCATATGGTTCATCATATAATAAGTATAAAGATTGAGTTTTTTAGTAATCACATATTCATTAGCCAAATGAAAACAAAGATCGGTATCCCTGACTTTTATATGCTGAAGATTAAAGTGTTTCTGAATAAAGATATCATCCTCATGTAGACAACACTAAAAAACATACATTTCAGCTTCCAGGTTTGGAACAAAAATGAAACTACTGTGAAGATCATTCACACTATATCCTCCTGGGTTAATCAAAACCGACTGAATAGAAAATATTATTTCCCATTAAGTTTGCTGCTCAGATTCCACCAACCCCAAGAATTCTGTGTGAAACAATGCAAAACGTCCGGTGCTCAAGCCTCCCACTATAATGTGAATTTTATATTACTATTCAACATCTCGAGGGCATTCTTCTATATCCTGTCAGAGTTAAGAGAATTCAGTTTGGATCTGAAGTTCAGGCTTGAGTGAAGGGTAGGAATAATCTCTATTAGCTTACTTGTAGGCCAGTGCAAGAACATTATTGCTTGATATGGATATAGATGGAGGGTCAGATGTTGATTATATTTGGTATGGATCCTTCTCATGAGTTATTTGGAGAATTGGCTTTTGCCATCCAGTAAATGATTTGAGTTCTGCAGGTTAGGAACTGTGAAATAGGAATATGAGTTATCAGAAGGTAAAGAGTCATGTTTAGTTTCCCTGAAAATGAAATGCAGAGGGCAACACACACCTGTTTGTAACACTGTATAGGGCACGTGGTTCCCAAACTTTTTTGTTTCACTACAACCTGAGACGCCAAATCCCCAATATAACCTGCATAGCCTATGTGTATAAAGAAGCTTAATATTATAATATATTATGTTACGCTACATTATATCAATATTAAGTTGAATGATATTGGCTTATTCTCAATCACTAACAGGTGCTGTGCAGATTTACAGATACATCATTTAAATAAACAATGAATACAATTAATAACTGTACAATGATATGTTAAATATGTGTTGTGCATTTCCTTCAGTTTAAATGACATCATATTTAAAGTGATGGTTCAGTGTAATTTCAACCTAACATCATTTGCACCATGACGTCTATCTAAACACCCCCTCACCCCTTTTTTCCCCTTGGTCACAAATTGGTGGAGTTAGAGCTATCAGCCGAATAGCTTAGTACAAGCGCTAATGGGACCAACAATGTATCTCATAAATGACCCCACTAATAATGCCTGGATTGTTATCAAACTTCTACAGTAGTACAAATAGGGTCTTTACTCATAAATCAATGCATTGGAAAGTTTGTAAGTTTGTACAGCAGGAGTTTATTAAAATAACACTTACCTGATGGCTTGTACTCTGCTGATCCTGCTAATGCTGTAAACATCGTCAAAATCTTGCGCGATCACTGAAATTTTAATGTGATTTGTGAAGAGAACAGATGTCATTTATACCAGCTATCAGAGAGCCACACAGCATATGTATGAATTTGTGAAGGTGTAACACCACAGTGAATGCACATGGACAATGATGAATATCCATCTCCCACAAGCAGTCAATACCTGTCTGTTGAGCCGTTAGATGAGTAGTTTTGTCAGTCAGTTCAGCTTCAGTCGTCTCTGTGTTGAAAGCATTTCTTTGAGCTCTGTGAAATCTTAAATCTTTCCATCGCTGCTCTGACACTATGACAACCAGCAGCAGTGAGTTGTCACATCAGCCTCGACTACCTGCATATTAAAGACCTTTTAATATGATGATTTGGATATTTATCACTCGTTTATTACATTTTGATATGTTTGAAACACAACATTAGATGTAGTTAACGTGAATGTTGCTGATTTTTTTTTTCATGTGGTGAAAGACTAAGTAGAAGAGCAATGATATGATTCATGATTCATCTCTCGGCACGCTTAGCCTGTCCTCATGGCACCCACTTTGGGAGCCGCTGGTGTAGAGTCATGAAATCTGATGACTTTGGCACACATCACACAGACAGAAGAAGTAGTCACGGTGCAAGAGCCTGGAGATGCTGCTCTGGAGCGTGAATGTGATCAAATTGTTGCCTTTCTGGAGCGCTGACCTGCATATCCTGACGTGTAGACTCGTGTCATTGCAGGGCTGTGGGTTTATATAGAAAACAATAGGTGTGGGTGTTTTGTGGCTGCTCTGAAGGCTTCAAATTTTCCAAGACTAATAAAATCTACCCATGTGTGTCAGACACTGAATAATACACAATAGAATAGAAGATGCTGCTGCAGTTTGTAATATTTTACAGTACAGACTGTTTCATGTGTGATATTACAGGGAATGGACCAGTATGTGAGGGGGAAAGCCCTTCTTTTGTTGTAGTCTCTTATGAATACTGCTATGGATCACCATGCCTACATAGTGGCAGGCTTGGCTCTACTGAGTCGTGCCATTGTACCCTCAAGAGATGCTACAGTATACTCTGGTCGGATGCCATTCAGCATTGAATCAAAGGGAGATCGGGATAAAACCACAGTGTCACTATGGTCTTTTTCACTGCTGTATGGCCTGCCAACTTTAGCCTACGCTGATTTACATTGAGAGACAAAGACGAGTCGAAACTAAGCAGACAAAAGCAGGGATTAGGTGATATAGTAGATCCTAAAAACTCTGAAATGGTTGACATAAAACCTCCGATCAGTAAGATTTCCCAAAACATATGCATTGCTGTGCTTGGCATCTGAGTTTGGCAGTGAGTAGAGTTAGGAATAGTAAGTTGTTTCATCTTAAAACATTTGAAAGGTGTAGCATACGCTCTGTGAATAATCTTTAAGTCAAAGAGTTGATACGCAAGGCTTTTAGAGGTACTGCTTAAGTTGGAACACATCGTTTCTCAGTCTTGTTCCAGACCTGGTACACTGTCATACCCTTGCAACTGCAGGTGTCTTGATAGAAAAATCAAGCAGAGTTATATATAAGTATAACTTCGAGAATGCTACCCAGAGCCGATCCACTCCTCCACTGGGTGCTCTGGCAATGGCCTATTTCAGGACATCCCATATGTTTTCATTGCAGATCTCAGTCTCAAGTAAAGAAAGTTAAAGGTTCAACATGTTCCTCACTAATATCTAGGAATAACCGTCCAGCATTGTTAAAATATGACTGTTAATGGAAGCAGCTTTATTAGGAGGGTTGTCTTCCTGTCGGCCATCAAACTTTGGTCCTCCCTGGTCAATTTTGACCCAGTCTGGTTAGACTGTTAATAAAGCACAGGGCATAAGTTATCACCCAATTCTGTGTTAGACCATTTTAGCCAATTTCATTCCAAGTTATTACCACATGTTTCAAACATATTTTTTTGGTAATTGGTCAATAGACCTCATTTTTGAGTTAATACCTGTTGTTCTCCTGGGTCAAAATTAACCAGAGGACAAAAGTGGGTAATGTACAAGGCAGCCCACTCTATTGAACATCTTCCCTAACGGAGATGTTTGATGAAATACATCTGTTGCAGTTGTTGCAGTTGTTGCTGTTGTAGTCATCATCAGTTCCACTTCTTGTGCATACAGCTATAGACTTGGTTACGATGCTTCCATATCACAGAATGAATGTTTCTGTACCCTCCACCTGTGTATGATAAATTTTCTATAGCTGGTTTCTCCAAACATGCCATAACCTAATTTTCAAAAGCATAACAGTAAAGATTAAGGCTGGGGACAGCTAAGCCTGCAGTGAGTTTGCTTCTCTGTAAGGCTGTAAGTTTGATTCGTGCACTCTGTCCTCCCCAGATGAACTGCGATATGAAGGGAAGGCATCTCTGTGATAAATTCAGGTGGCAGTGCTATAGGAGGATGATAAAAAAAAACAAAAAATGAACCCCATCTCTTCAGGTCATCCACAATCTTCTTTCTTTCATACCCCCCAAAATTTTCCTGAACAGTTTTATTAGAATGGAGTCAATCCTTCTTCACATGAATGTACATAAAACATGCACAAATACAGATGTCAGCAGTTAAACTGGTGTTTTTTGCAGCTGTATTCAGTGTGAGAAGAGCAGATTTAGTCCAGCTGATTTTGTATACAGTTTAAGGACCTGCAGCAGTGATGTCTGACTATTAGATATAAAACGAAAGGCTTTTATTTTGATATATATGTAAAACAGACAAACAAACAAATACTTCAGTTGTACTTTGCAGTTTGACAGTGTTATTTATACACTGAATACATTTATGTCATGCTCAGATATACAGCAGCAAACTCCACACAAATAAAAGAAGGCATACATTATTTTTTGGTTTGGTTTGTGTGCTTCATCAGAGTTTATTCTAGCAAAGCTGTGTGTAAGTAACCTGTATAAGCAGGCATGTAATTCACAGATGTACGCACCCCCCCCCCCCCCCCCCCCCCAAAAAAAAAAACCCTGAGCAGACTATCAGGTGTTGAGATGAATTGATTTTGTAAGATGTTGCTGCAGAGCATCACTTGAAAGAAACTACAGTGGCATACAAAGTGGAACTGGATGTTCCGCTGACACTGCATATTATTATCACTCAACAGCACGGTGTTTGCTAAAGTGCAGCACCGCACCCGGGAGACACAGATGGATTTTTTAAAAAGTCAACAAAGGCCCCCCACCCCACCCCCCAAAAAAACCCAAAACTGTACAGTATCGACTGTTTTTCCTTCAAGTCAACAAAAAAGTCACATCCCAGCAATTTTTAAGTCGTTACAACAGTGTCATTGGATGTCTTGGATGTTTTTTTTTTCTTATTTTTTCTTTTTTTTTTTCCTCCCTCTATCTGTGGTGCTGGATGGGGTGGAGGTGGAGAGGTAATGCGATGCAGAGGAGCGACTGGAGCGAGACGGAGCTCTGAGAGAAAAACCCAGGTTCACACCGGGTAGGCTTACACCACTGCTGCTTCACTCTCTGCTCACATGCACACAAATGAGCATACACACACACACACACACATGCTCATTCACTGGGGCACACACATACAGTACACGCATGCTCATGCATACACACACATACACATTCAGAACAGCTTATGAGTTGTGCACCTCAATACCAGCTGCTGTATAGCCCATCTGTGAAAAGGTAAATTGAATTTTACAGGCACAAAGCCGACTCCCCTGCGGTCTTTAGGAAAAAAAAGCACCACTTTGTGAGTCTAAAGCTTTTCTAAAGCTTTCTTCTCTTCATCTCCTTTTTTCCCTATCCTTTTCTTCTCCTCTCCCCCTCTCTTTTTTTCTCTCTTTTTCTCTCTGTGGGGGGAAATGAAGGTGTGAGAAACACTGATCGATATGCTCATTAAAGAGTTGTGTCTTTAGGAGGCCTGCGGAGGGTCTGCACACACAAAGAGCACAGAGACACAAAACAAAAGCCTGCCGTATCACCTCAGCACCGTCCAAAAACTGAACAGCGTCACTTTTCACAATCACAAAGAGCTAACAGAGAGTAAAAACAAACCCTCTCTTCTTCTTCTTCTCAACTTCTCCTCCTCCTCTCTCCCGCTGCCTCATTGCTTATCCAGAGATGTAGTTAAAGCAGTTTTTATTCTGCTTGTGCAGAGGATTTTCCAATCTGTCCGTGTCTCTATTATTAGACGTTCCCATACATATCTTGTGTTTCTTTATTGAGTTCACACAAACAGCGATGCAGCTAGTCACTCTGCCCACACAATTACACACCAGGGTACTGAGAAAACACAGTTTGATATGTTAAATTCTAATTAACTACAGCAATACCGCCTCCACTTCTCTACCAAGTGCGTGTGTGACTTTGTGTGTGTGTGTGTTTCAGGCAGGTGGGTAAGACAGTGACAGGTGGAGAAAAAAAATTGCTAGTGTGATGTATCCATCTGTGCGTGATCCACCATATGCATTTCAAAAACTGCGAGGATTCCGTGCCAAATGACGAAGAGAGATTGACATTGTTCCATCTGCCAGTACAGGGTCTATATTTGAGGTGTATAAACAGGGGTTGGAGACATTCTAACAGTGTCCCATTCCATTTGAGGAGATGTGCAGGGCTGAAATGCTACTTGATAAGAAGAGGAACATGGTGTAATAAAAGACAACAACAACCACTCTCTGGCGAGTGAGTGGTTTATTCAAAATGGAACCAAGAAGTTGCTCTGAAAAAATGGAGCATACTGGAGGAAGGTTTCTGTTAAAAGCAATACATAAAAAGACTAGACTAGACTAGACTGGACTTCTTAAATTGGCAGATAAATTATTACTGCTATGAGCATGAAGACAGTTGAACAATCTCCATTACAACTCAGCAATCTATCAACAAATGAAAACCATAACATGAGGTTGAAAGCCTAGAAAAGCCAGTAAGTGGACCTTGGGTTAAGAATTTTTTGTCCAACTGCTACAAATTTGGTGCTGTTTCATTTGACAATTTGATACTGCTGCCAATGCGATACCTGAGTTTCGATTCCAATATTGAAACAATATGTTTGTACACATTTTAAACATTTTATTTATTTAACATCGTTTTTAAAGGGTAACTACACCCTCAAATTCTGCCAGCATATTTAAAGACTGCAGCAGAGGAGGGCATCTACTTTAAGGGTTTAAGGCTAACCCTAACCCTAACCCTAACTCTCATGGTTTTGTAGTGTGTCACATGGGGGGACAGTGGACACCGACTGACCACCGCTCAATGTATCATGATTAGCGATGTAGAGCTGTTAGTCAGTGGTTAAACAGCTATGGGTGGCTGCTGTAAGACTCGCTGTGTCTTCACTGGAAACACACTAAGAGTCTACAGGAGCTTTGACCCCATGTCAAAAACCAGTACATCAGTGTATCCACTGATGTGCTGTTTTCAGAGCGCTGTGGCAGAGCTTCATTATTAAATCTGTTACGCTTTTTTACGGAAAGAAAACCCAAATCAATGAAACTCCGTTCCATGTTTTCACTAATATCGACAGCTTCTCGCACACACACACACACACACACACACACACACACACACACACACACACACACACACACACACACACACGGTCCTGCTGATGCTCGGTTGATGCATAGACACTGGGAAGCTTAAGGTGTTCAAACACTGTCACAACTACATGTTCAGGTCATTGTTAACTTACTGAAACTAAATGTTGGTATTTTGTCGCCTTTATGTTTCTGTCTCTATACAGACTGTTAGACTAAAGTTAGTTAACTGTTAAGAAGCACTTACATGGACATAAGGTTGTTTTTTACAAAAATCAGTTAACTTCAGCTAACTACACCTTACAGTCTTATGAACATGAGCTGACTAATAAAAGCCTGGCTGCCTCATTCATTAACTGGCTCATATAACTGACAAATATTCTACTTTTTGAGGAGTAATCTTTGGCCTGCTGCTGAGGGCTTTGGGCAAATGTCCAGTTTCACAGACTGCTATTTTATAGTCAGTTGTATTTACATTCAGTATTTATATTCAGTATCATTTGTTTTGATTATAAACATGGAAGAATAAATACTGCTCACTAAATAATGATCACTCCACCACCTCTCCTGACATCTAGGTGCATGAGAGTGAGACAGAGACAGGATGCAGGATGCAGAGATCCTTTGCTGTGGTGAGTGATGAAAGGGATTTGACAGTTAAGAATAATTTGTCAATGGGAATATTTAAAGAGAACCATTTCAGTCAGTGTGTCCTGTATGACCAGTAAAGTCAGGAGAGCATCACGCACCTATTTGAAAATGTGATAACTTAATATCATATTATTCCCAGGTGAACCATCTTATGCTATGCTCACTTTCAAACTGTAAATCAACAATGGATCCTCAAATTCATTGTCTTTTACTGTATTTGTAAAGGCACCTCAAAAAAATTGGAATTTGCGAATGACAATCTCAATCTATGACTCTAATTATTAAATTAATCTATATGTCACAGCTTTGACATGTGTGATCTATCTCTCCAATATGTGATCCGGGGCCAAACTCTTCCTCTGGATGTTATTACAAAATCTACCCATCATTTTTCTCACAGTATAGTCAGATCAAAGTGTCAAAACACCTGTTAAAAAGGCATCAGAATACAGGAATGGACCCTGAGACCCTCATTATATCATGCCATCCACATTTTCCTATGCCCATAGTCATGTTTCTTTACTTAAAGTACAAAATTTAATAAAATGTCTTTGATGTATGGTGGCGACCATGAAAGGGCCCCAAAAAGATTGGGGTCCACACACAACTCAAATCTCACTCCAAGGTTTTCTGAAAGTTGACAGCGCTGTACAGTACCTGTGTTATAGCTGAGCTAGTGGCTCAACTAAGAGAGGCTATCCAGTGTCTGTGGAGGAGTGTCAGTAAGTCACCTAAGTCCTGCTGGTCATATTGGTTAACTTTAGTTAGAAAACACAGTTTTAACATGTGTATTTTTGGAAAATCACCTGTGTTAGCATCATATGCCAAGATAATCTTATGTGATCATGTGTGATTATGTGTACAGTGTAAAAAATGGTTAAATGTTTATTGTATACACTCTAACCAGGCGGGGAGTTCCGGTCCTCTGAAATGAGGCCAACACGGAAGTAACTTAGAACTGCATTCTAGCAAAAGGCCACCAGGGGGCTTTCGTCTCTATACAAGTCAATAGAGAATTCTCCAACTTCTCACTTGATTTCTAACCTCAGTAAATGTTTTCAAAACGTGTTTATGATCTCAATCGCTAGTTTGAAGTCTTCTTCAATGCAGTATGATGTTCATTTGTGAAATTTTGGCCTCCCTGATTTTATATTTGACGATAAGCAGGGTATGCATTAGGGCGTGGCTACGTCGTGATTGACAGGTTGATTGACCAATGTCCTCGAGATCCAGCCCTCGCAAACCATAGCAACCTTCCCGCTCCACTCATGGCCCCTCCCATGACCCTGCCTCAATCCGTGTTTTTATTTTTCCCAGCATGCACCTGAAATTTTCAAGATGGCGCTGCCCAGATCCGAAACTATTGGCTTCCGAGCAGCAGTCCACAAACCAATGGGTGACATCACGGAAGTTACGTCCATTTCTTCTATACAGTCTATGACTCTAACGCAAGTCCTCCAAAGACAAAATCATTGCCTTTTAAAATGAAGCGTTAGAGCAGGTGTGTCAAACATACAGCTGTGGGCCAGAACTGGGCCACCAATGAGTTCAGTCTGGCCCACTGGATAACTTTGTAAAGTGTGAAAATAGCAGAAAATTAATTCATTGTTTTAAAATAAAATGCACTGCTATTATCGTTTTTTTTCACTCGCCATTCACAGTCATGGCTTCTGATCATACTGTTGGCAACTTGAAATAATTGTCCTTCAAATCTGAATCACATTCACAGTTAAATATTTCTTCTGTGGGCTTGGACACATTTTATCAGTATCTCTTACCAGGGTACCCCTAGATGCTTTATTATAGTAAAGTCATAATATGTATTCTATGTATATGTATATATATACACACACACACACACACACATATGTATATATTATACTATTTATAGTTTATTATGCAATGGTTTTACTGGTCCGGCTTTGACTCCCATGCATTAGAGCATTTTCTGATCTGACACCACCAACACTGTTTGTCAGAACCTTCAAAACATATTTAAAAGTGACTATTAAATGATATAAAACCACTACAGTAAAATTCTGCTTAGGCTATGGGTTTAAAGGAATGGAATACTACAAACAAGGGGTGTGTCGGATCGTCCAGTAGCATCTAAACACCACTCCTCTCTGAAGTAAGAGCTGGCAGGGGGTTACATCTGAGAACTTTCTGAAACATCATTGGAAAAGCAAGTACAAAGCAATGGGCATAGTGTGTGACACTGTGAATGAGTTCAAGGAGAGCCTCTGAAAGTTTGTGAGGCTTAAAGACCGTGTAAAGTGAATTCAGACTTTTTCTTCTAAACACATTAAATAGGTCATAAATGTATTTCTAAAAAATGTGTAAAAAGCATTTCAACCATTTAAATTTGAATTGTGGAGCTAGGCTTCACAAACTGTGTTTCAAGATTTCTGTGTTCAGGATTTAGTGGGCGGTCTTTTCAGACTTTTCAGATATAGCATAAACCCACCCCTGCTGCTGTAGAGGTATAAATACATTCAGCGCACACTACTACTACTAGTCTACTGTTAGCCAGTTAGCTGAGCTAGCAGCCAAGTTAGCCACTGAGCTAGCAACCGAGTAGCCGCCAAGCTAGCAGCTGAGTTAGCAGCAGAAAGCTCTGAGACATAGCGTCCATGTTTCTGGTAGAAGTAGTGACTTTGATTGACAGGTGGCACTTGGTAGGGGGCGGGGTTTCAGCGAACTTGGAGGGGACCCCCAACAACGTTTGGGCGCAGAGAAAGAGGCTGAGTTTTACACAACTTTGAAGCCTAATTTCATATATTTGGCGATTTTTTTTAATCATTCAAATTTGGCAGGGTGGTTAACAACACATTTTTCTGTCAAACTCTGAACACATATTTATTCTTACTTTAGACTGACTTTAACTGCATTGAGGCATAAATAGACACAAAGGTTCAGGAAAGATTTCAGATGCTACTAGACAATTTGTAGGTAAGTTAGCAGCCATTCTCATCACGTATCAATCATCTATCGTACATTTAGAAACCCCAAGACTTAAGTAGATGGAGATCTCCAATTGTCTGGTATCACAAGACTATTGTTGACCAAACCATCCAAACTAGAACCCTTCCCTTAAGCTTTTTTGGTGTTGTAACAATATCTGCCTTTTGTATCTGATGGACTCATAGTTCAAAACACAATACAAGTTATGTTTACTGTGAGAACACTGTGAAGCCTGTGAGAGAAATTGGTCAAATCCTATCCTATCCTATTGGCTAAATAAAATATATTCTAAAGTTAGAAAGGTTTCCTGACTCATCCCAGTATCTCCAATCTAAGAACCATGTTGGATTATTACGCATCTCATGATTCATGTCCAGTACCAAAGCAAGATGTGGTTTCATGAGGGTGTGGAGGGTGGGATGGTCGATGAACATAAATAGTATCTGATTTATTTACAAAATGTGTATGTTATCATAGCAGTTAATCTTTGGCTTTGTACTAACATAAACCATACTGTAGTTGCCATGTGCAGGTATTATAGAAACGTTAGCTTGGATTTAGGAAAAGGAAGTATCTGACCAAAGAATAAGCCGACAAGCCTTAGAATTTGAGCAAGGATTCAATACAAATCTGACACCTTTTGATTTAATTTCAGTCAGTACTCAGAAGTATTGACGTTCATTTTTATTTCTGTGGAGAGACGAGAGAAACAGGAAATTCAGCAAACTAGATTGTGTGCTTCAGAAAGTAAAATCCTTACAACCGTACATAAAAATGCTGCTCACTTACAAAACAATTGCAAATCACTCCTTCCACCCTTGGGTGTAAATGTTTGCTCAGACCTGCGAATGTTGATACATTAGGAATGGAGACTGGGAGGGGAGCTCCATTTGTGCCTCCGGTCCCAATAGTTGGACCGGCCAGCTCTGGTTGCCTGGGTTACTGTATCCCTTGTGGATGGTCAGCTCGCTGTTGCTATGCTAATGACAGTACATCAAAGCTACGAGCGACGGTGGCGGCTGCCGCCTGTCAAGTGTGTGCATGTGTGTGTGTTTTATTTACCATGCGGTCAGATGGAGGGCCAGAGCTTTTAACTTGAAATGTCACGCCAATTAAGAATTTGTGAAATTATGCATGCGATATCAAACTTAGCATTTTATTCATTAGGCATGGAGCTGCTGCTAATGGGATTTCTCTCTCTATCTCTACACTGCGCCTCTCCTCTCTCACCTCCCCTCCTGAATCTCCCTTTTTTACTCGCTCCTATTTCATTATTTACATCCTCTTCTCTCCCTTTTTTTTTGGTGCAGTTTATCAGTTTAATCAGCCTGCGTTCTGGAGAGGAGGTGGTGGAAAGCGAGGGGAAGACGGGGCACAGGGAGGAGGGGGAAGGGGGGCATGATCCGCATCATTCTCACAGGCTGGTAGTAATGCATCTTTATTAGGCTTCCCAACATCAGCCCAGGAGACGAGTCTCTGCTATCACTGTCAATTAGCAGGGGGGGTGGGGGGAGTGCTCTGGGGGGAAACGGTTTGCTTCTCTTTATTAATATCTCCAAACAACCACACAGGCACACTCGGATGTATAGAAAGAAGCTTTCTCTTTATTAAAACACACTCAGAGCAGCATTGCAAAAAAAACAAAAAACATACAAGAAAATGTCATCAGTGTAAGGTGCAATAGCAAAAGCTTTAGGTCTCATTTACTCAAAAAAAAAGGGGGAGGATAGGGGGGTTTTGCTTTATTCAACACACGGACAGATATTACATTATCATTTCATCATGGCTTTCTGGCAATATGGCTTTTTTTTTCTCCAATCAGCGGTTACAGACATTATTTATTCATAGATGCATTTTTTAAAAAGGCACACAAGATACAGCATAGCCAATCTCCACAGAGTTGACACAATCAAATATACATGAATATAATATTAGTGTGAGATGAAGAAGGGAGGGGATTGGGGGCCAAACCGGTGGATGAATTCAACTTTATTCGTATGGAGAACAAGGAGAGGAAATGGGTGAAAAAGAAAGAAAGAAAAAAAGAAAAGAAAAAAGGATTGGTATGGAGGGCGTTCTCTACATTTATTCTCCGTGTTTATTTCTTTCGCTGAGATTTCTATTCGATTTGTCCGGAGCCGCTTTCTGCGTGTGCGTCACTTTCTGTTAGCCTGAGTGAATCTCTAGAGTTGGTGTTGAGCGTGTGTGCGTGTGTGAGTGTGTGTGTGTGTGGTCTGGCAGTATATCCTTGCTGTCTCTTTAATGAGGCTTTGCTGCAAAAGGAGCTCCCTAGGACTCTTGACGTGCTCTGCATTTCAAGCGCACACTCTCCTGCACCACGCAGACCACTAGCACATCCTCTCCTCCATCACACACACACACACACACACACACACACACAAACCTGCAGGGTACTGTGTGTGTGTGCTGTGCCAAAGCATTGATTGGTGGATTTCCTGAACAGAGTGAAAGCTTGTCAATGAGAGACAACCTTTCTAATGCTGTATATCTGTCTTTCCTCCCCTGCTCTCTCTCACCCACAAACTCACTCACACACTTTTTCTTTCTCCTGCCCTCTCTCCTTCCTCTCCTCCCCTCTCCATCTCCCACCGCAATTCTCTCTGACCTCATGTTTATGTATCTCACTATGTCGAGCTGTTTGTCAATGCTACTCTGTCAAAGGTCCCTCCTCCTTCGCTCTGTCTTTCCCTCTCTTTCTGTCTCTCTCTCTCCATCTCTGCCTCGCCTGTGCTCTGCCGCAAAGGCCGGCAGATATGAATTATAGAAAAAAAAAACCGGAGGCAGTATTACACGTACTTGGACAAACATGCCGGTGTGCGTGCGGGGGGGCTAACACGAAGGGGGGGGTGAAAGAAACTGCGAGACGCCACAAAAACAACAAACAAAAAGCTGTCAAACAAAGTAAAGTCTGGCCGCTCTGAGAGAAGAGCAGAATTAATGGCTGGATTCTGGAGAGAAGAGAGCGCCCCGGTGGTTTTTGCGATGTGCTCGACAGCTTTGGCCATGTATTGGATCGAAGGCACACGGGCTCTTTGTTGGTTCAGACGATATCAGGGGCTTAGCAAATGTTATGAATAGGCTCAAACGGCACAAAGCGTATTTGCAGTTGGAGTAGAAAAGGCTCTCTGCCAGAGAAAGCAAAGCGTAGAGCTCTCGAATAAAGACTGAGCCGATCGTCGTTTATTTGGAGCTCTGATGAGCTAACAGTTTGACTTTAGGTGCGTGTGGGATAAGCGATGTCTTACATGTGCGTGTGTGTTGGTGTGATGCCACAGTTCATTGTTTTTCCAAGGAGAATGAAGACTTTAAGAGTAGATCAGCTCATTAGCGGCTTCGGCTTGGATTGCTCTTAATGAATACGATCAGCCTCTAATGAAAAGTATTGTTCTTGAGCGCGACTAAATCAAAAGGTGTTTAACGCGTGAACACACACACTAACAAACACACACACACACATCTCCATCGATGAGCGTTCGGCGGAGGAGTCTCTGATGGCGACTCTATACCGTGGTTTCAGGGGCTAACACCCCCATGAGAAATCAAACTCTCATTTAGACCACAGCCACTGCTCAATACTCGCTCTGGTATCGACCAGCTGCAGGAAAAGTGTGTGTGTGCGTGTGCGTGTGCGTGTGTGTGTGTGTGTGTGTGTGGGGATGAGAAAGAAAGATTGTGAGAGAGAACAGGAGGTGGGGCAGGATGAAGAGAAAAGGACTGAGGAAAGGAGGTGGGAGACATCGATTTATCTCCCCATTGATGATGGTGATTTGGCTGCAGATATGTGGGACACTGACCTGTTTACAGCCTCCGGCCAATTAGAAAAGTTTTTTCCCTGCGTTCAGTTGAAAACACAGCTCAATATACACTCATTTCTTTCCATTTTCCACACTGCGCAGTAAATATAAAATAGCTGTCTGAAAGCAGTGTGTGTGTGTGTGTGTGTGTGTGTGTGTGTGTGTGTGAGAGAGAGAGAGAGATCAAATAGCCTGAAGCTGTTGAGGAAGTTGTTGTGAGGGTTATGAAAGATTCTTTTTAAAGGGATGAGAAAAATATAGTGTCCGTCTGTGCGTCTCCTTTTAACCTCAGCCAACTAAATTGGAGGACTACAGCATTTTTTCTCCAGTATTAGAAACTGGACATTAAGTTGATGCTTTGCTGGCAGAGATGAAAACCTGTTCTCATTGCCCCTGTTCAATTCTGACACTTAACCTCTACATACAGTTTGGGTCAAATTTGACCCGTTTTGACATTTAACAACTGTAAAAATACCTCAACTGTCTTTTACCTTGAAATTTCACAACTTTTGCTTTTTGTTAAGTTAATAATTAATCATTTTAAAAAGATAGTTATACAATAAACCCCACACTTCCATAAAGTTCTTTTCATTTTCACTTTCAATAAAATACATTTAAATGATTATTGCTATGTGAGAGTAGGTATTTTATCTCCAAACTTGAGTGGTGTAAAACCTAAAAAATACACTCTCTCTGCTCTCCGGAACATTAATCAAGGTTTAATCAGACATTTATTGATCAGTCAGATCGACTATTGATGCTTTCTAAACACATCTGTGGTTCAAAATTTGGAATAGGCACCTCTTATGAGGGGATTCTTAGAATGGGTCAAAATTGTCTAAAACATACAGTGAAGGTGTAGAATAGGAACAGTGTGTAAGGGTTAAGACTGTCAAGCAAAACCACTCTGAGACCCAAAGTGTGGCAGTAAACCAGGTTACTTTCCACAAAGTGTCTCAGTAAGATCATTCCTGGTGAGTATTTACAGAGAGAAAAATATCAGATGCCATTTTGATGGTAATGGAAAATCTAATAATTTTGGGCAGAAGAGTAGCTATTATATTGTTTATAGATGAGTCACACAGCAAAAAAGATAATCATGGTGGGTCAGCAGTGGTGGAACAGGGCCGTAGCCAGGATTTTAGTCATTCCGAGGTCATAAATTTAAGTGGCCCCCATTGAAAAACAATAAAATGAAAGAAAAACAGAAAATAAAACTCTAGTGCTGAAACAACTAATATTTATATATTTTTGTTATATAGTGTATATTTATTGAAATAGTATTTATTGGCCTAATATATTAATGAAGCCTAAAAAGCACATAAAAGATCCACCAAAGTATAGTGTAACTTCCCCCATTTGGAAAACCCCAGCAGTCTCCATAAAAGTATCTAGGACCGTTTTTTATGGTTTATCAGCTAGAAAAGCCTGTTGATTATCATTCTGTACATTTAGATCATAAATCATATTGTATCTGATTTGTAGCTTTGGACTTGTGTAAAGCACGTTTGTTAAAGCCATAGTCAAAACTCTTGTGCTTTTTTGAGTCTGTCCTGATGAAATTCTTCTGTCAAAATGTTTGATGACAGGGAATCTTTTCTGCAAATTTATAGAAAGTAAAATAGCAGCATGGGGGAACTTTGTCCCCAGGATGATGGCTGAGCCTCTTCATCACCACCAAGAGTGGGACATTTACTGACATCACCTTACAGGATTTCTCTGTACTGAGGTCCTAAATTCCAATCAGTCATGTCTGGCTGCCGTTCGGGGGGCTGTCAACATGTTAAATTGCCAGGTGCGGCTTTAACTGCAATTTATAAATACTCGACTTAATTTCATCTCTCCTCAGGCATCAACCCTAACTCTCGCGGGGTGTCAGAATTGCGTTTCCATTGCAAATTTGGGGGTTGGCAGGCGAATGCGGGCCTTGATAGCATTGGTCGGGGGTTAGAGAGTGAGGGCTGGTAATGAACATGGCGCAGACCCCAGGTTGGCACAGCGGGCTGCAATCTAATCAGCTCGACACCTTATTTTCACCTAGACGTGGGGGAGAATTAGATATTTAACGGCGGCAGTTTTATCTTCCAATCACGCTGCTTAGGGTCTGCTCTGCGGACACCTTGTTAAGCGGATAGATGTGTCCAATCAGCGGGCGTAGGTGTGTTTGTCAGCGTGAGTTCGCGCATATGTGTGATTGAATGCGTATGGGTGCTTTTAGCTGGTTATCACTCTCCAATCAGCGCCGTTTGTGAACCGGCGTGTGGCTCTCATTCACTTTTGATGTCTGTGGACTGGCACAAATTGGCAATCAGGTGAGCTTGGCATGGACATGAGCCTCCCTCCACTGGGGGATTCTGACTCCAATTGGCCCCTTCTCTCCTCAACCATCCTCTCATCCCTCGCTTCCTCTCTCACCGAAGCAGTTTTAACTTGACCCTGACAGGTGCTCCTGACAAAACCCATTACAGTCTCAATTACACTATATATCTCTCTCCTCTCCTCTCTTCATTTTTATCTCCTCTCCCAGCAATCCCTTTTCCCCCCTCTCCTCTTCTGATGCTCTGGGAACTGATGGGAGTTTTAAGCGGCCAGCATTGGCGCGTCCCTCCTGACTCTATCGCAAGTCTATCAGTGCTTCGCATTTCAGTCCTCCTAATTAGCCTGGGTGGGACTATCACTTTCCTGTTCATTAGGAAAAGAGAGCAGATGTAGGTGAGGGAAGGAGACAGTAATGGAGGGACAACAGGCTGAGGCACAAGAGGACATTTGGAAGGAAGAGGAGCCTTATTGCATAGCATTAATACTGGCAGGGATGAGGGTTCCACTCACTGAAGGAAAGTACTAACATGGATCTAACTGCCTGTTCAGTCCGACAGCTTTCAGATGGTGAGACAATATCAATTTCAAAGTCTGATTTTGCTTATTATCATTATCATATATCACAATTTAGTAATATAATTTCATTTTACAAAAAAAACAGACCACTTACTAAGTTTGTCTGGAGCTTTTAACCACATCTCATGGTCTTCATAGTTGGATGAAGTAGTTTAAGTTCAGAAAAAGTAGACCATGGTTTGGAAATGTCACTGTGAAATGTTCATGATTTGCTAAACTTGCCATATTAGTCACACCATTATGTGCGTATAGCTACACATTTTCCTCCATCTACAGCTACAACCTGCACTGTTAAACTATGTGATGAGATTGGGTGGATGGCAGCAACTCAAAGCATATGGTACTTTAAACAAATTTGCGACATGACACAATTTTCGCTCATGTTCATTTCCATAAGTACCATCATTTTTTAAACCATGATGCTGCGACCATGTGACATCTGTGTGTAAGCAGCTCAGGCAAATGAAACAGATCCCAGGTTGTTAAAAGGGTTGCATATATAGTTGGTAGCCGCAGGTGGTGGAGTTGCAGTTTCTTGCTGCCCAATTTAGTAGGCTATTTCTCCACCGTTGCTGGGCTACAGAAACAGTGTTACCAGCTGGCTGTCTGAAAGCACCTTTATAGGCAGACGTCTGCTTGAGTTGAGAATTAGCAAGTCATCTCCTCAATGGGACTTAAAGGGGCCATATTATGCTTTTTCTGATTTTTAATTATTTATATAGTGTTATGACAGAGATGTCCAAACTATTCCATAAAGTTTCATGTGGCTGCAGGCTTTCATGCCAACCAAACAGGAGCACACCAGACTTGACTCATTTAATCAACTGATCTCAGTCTTCAGACAGTTGATTGGTTGAATCGTGTGCTCTTGATTAGTTGGAACAAAAACCTGCAGGCACATGGCCCTTTATGGAATAGTTTGGACATAAATACACTGGCTCATCGGGCATGCCCAAAAGTGGCTGTCTGTTCCATGTTGTTATCCTTTTTTGCTGAGGTTGTTGTTTGTTTTATCCACTTTAATATTTCAGAACTTATTTTGGCTTGAACATATACATATGTATTTGAGAAGTTGACATTTTGAGTAAAGAATGAGAAAAAAGTAGTGACATTCTACTGCTATAGTTTGTTTTGTGGTTTATCTTTGTAGCCGGATGTCAGCCATGACTCAGCTTCCAAGACTAAGAGATTGAGACTACCCAATCAGAACAAAGTGGGCCTATATATAGGCCCTTAATATCTTTAAGGGCCTATATATAGGCCACTAAAAACAGCCTGTTTCAGATAAGAAGCTGAACTGAGGGGCTGCATGAAGGAACAGTATAATATAAGTAAGGAGTTTCTAATTATGAATAATGCAATGATAGTCTAGTAGAGCCCAAGTTTTAGATGGTTCATGTTCTTGAACAAGGCACTAACATGGACAGCATTCGGGGTTGATCTCCTTTGTGATGCAAAAGCTAAAACCTGCATGTTTCTACCAACACACCCAATTAAAGGAATAGTTTGGCTTAATAAGCTCATTTGCTTTCTTGTTACCACTTGTATAGCATACGGAGCAACAGCTGGGAGATAATTAGCTTAGCTTAGCTGGTAGCAGGGGGAAACCAGCTAAGTTGTCTCTCTCCACACTTGAAGAGATTAAACAAACACGATATAACATGTTTCTTAGTGAGCTTTAGCAGTGTTGCTGGGTGTATGTTTGAACTTTGGACAGAGCCAGGCTAGCTGTTTCACCGTGCTTTGAGTATTTAAGCTAAGCTAATTGCTTCCCACCTCTAGCTCCATACTAAAACAGACCTGATAGTATGGTATTGGTATGGTATTCTCATCTAATTCTTAGCAAGAAATGGTGTAAGAATGTTTCCCAAAGTATTTATTTATTTATTGCTTTAAATTGGGAACAAAACTTTGACTTTTTTCGATTCAGAAGTTAGAGGAAGACTCTACCATTAGCGCTCGTTCCCAGCTGGGATCATTCATAGTATGAATTTATGTATGCACTCATTATACAGCATGGAGCCTTGGATGAAATGGCATATTTTAATATTATAATGTTATCTAACCCGAGCAGTGGTTCACTCCCATTATACATTCACGCCTCTCTTTTTCTGCCCTGCTGCCTCTCCTTTGTCTTTCCAGCGGTTTACCATCTTTTCTCACCTATTCCTCCCCCCTTTCTCCCGCTGTCCTTGTTCCCATCACCTTCCCCTCTACATATCCTGCAGGTGTGTCTGTGTGTGTGTGTGTGTGTGTGTGGGGAGAGGGTGGCAAGGTGTTGAAGGAGACGAGTGAGAGGTACAGGGAGCAGCGAGTGATGAATCTCTCCGCCGTCTGTAACACTCTCCGCTTCGTCGGCTCTTCCCCCCGTTTCTGACCCAAATCTAATGCGACAGGACTCGTTTTCGCTGTCCCCACACACACACACACATACAGACACAGACACAGACACACATACACCTCCTCTCCACCTCCCTTTCCTCACCCTCCCGCTATTGCAGGAGTCGTGCACCACCCCTCTATTTTTAGCTGTTTGTCCAAGAGTTACAATCCCTGAAAATTGCCATGATCCATAAAGGACTTGGTTGTGGTGCTTGAGGGGAAAACACACACCCACCAGCACCATCCTCCCACCATCACCCTCACACACCCTTCCCTCCACCCTACCACCTCTAAGTGCATGAGCGTGTGTGTGCGTGTGAGCAACAAATCGTCACCAATTCCAAGTCTTTCGCCATTACTGGAGCGAATATTCCTCTCATTAAAGAGGTGAAATGGAGGGAGCGTTAAACGAGTGTAACGCCGACAGATCAGGCTGTTCTTTTCTCTGCCCCCCATACCACCACCACCACCACCACCACCACACACACACACACACACACACACATCCTCCCGCCTCAGAAAGTTATCCACTGTAGCCAATTAGCATGACTACTCTGTCTAGCATTAGCCCCCCTCTTCCGTATCCAACACTCGCTCTCATTACCGTCTTCTCTCTCTTCTCCTTCCTCTCCGATCCTCCAACCCCTCCTCTCATTCTCTCTCTTTCTCATTAGGGCTGCGTCGTAGCACAGTGAATCATAATAGGTGCTCTACACTGTGAAATGGCTTTAGCTTTGTCTCATTTCGTCGCTTGTAGCGGGAGAATGAGTAAACAGACAATCTATTCCACGCAGGCATGGACACACACCAACAGACACAATCAGGGCCGTCCATTAATCTGTCGTAAAGCAGCTTTTTGCCCGCCTGAAGAAATCCGTGATATTCAGAGTCAGAAAGGGAGAGAGGGGGGAAAAAAAGACAGTGGGAGCTAATCTATGGGAGCTGCCATGCAAGGCCGTGTACTATCCTCCAATGATAAACAGATGAACTCAGAAGAAGGGGGGGGGGGCAGGGTTTCACTGGAGAGTTTTTAGATAGATGTAAAAGATGAGGGAGGAAAGACTGAATGAGGTGGAACACCGAAAGGTAGACAGAGAGGAGAGAGAGTGAAGCGGGAGAGAGCGAGAGAAGGGAAGGGTGGCAAAGCGAGAGTGTGGTACTGGAGGTGGTGGTGGTGGCGGTGGGGGGTGGAGGGGTGGAGACGGCGGCACCGAGCCGTATTCTAAGCCCCGAATGTAAATATGCGTGAGGGGATTATCAGAGAGTGCCAGGCGGCGCTTTTTGGGGCTTTGTTTCCGTGACACCGTGACGTTGGCTTTGTTTCCCTGACAGCAGACGTGTGTGTGTATGCGTGTCTGTGTGTGTGTGTCTGTGCGTGTTTGTGTGACATCCAGGCATCTGTTTCCTGCTGGAAAAGGTTAATTACATCTCCACTGCCTGACTGGACGTGCCATGCATAATCACACACGCTAATGAGACCTACACGCGTGCATGTCTTTGTCTTTGTGTCTCCATGTGCATGCTGAAAAGGCAGTTCTATAACAGCTCAATGGATATCTTAACCACTTGTTTCAGGTTTTGAAAGTCTATTGTTGCAGCTGAGAAGAAACACACACACACACACACCCACTTGCAGAGTCATACACTCAAACAGGTGACAGATGGAAGCGCACCGCAGTGGCATTTACGGACAGACACTCCACTCCCTCCGGGGAGACATTAATTGATGGGTCTGCATCGGTGTGTGTGTGTTTGTAATTACTTGTCTGCCTATTAATGAGACAGAGATGCTCCGGCATCAAAGGATGGACTTCTCACAGAACCCTGTTGCTCATTCTGACCCTTGACTCCTATCTTCACACTCCAGCTAAGCTGCTGATTGGCTTTAGATCGGGCCCAGCCCAGCGTGAAAAGCGAGATGGGCTCCAGCCCTCCATGGGTGACTTTGGAAATGGTTGCACACTTTCTCACTTGCCTGAAGTTTTCACTAAGTTGATCTGACATAAGCAGGTAGGTGAGGAGGTGCACAGCTCCGAGGAGCTTTGGTTCCAATTCAGCCTCCGTGGAGCTGCGATTAAGGAGGAGAAGGGAGAGACGGGGCGTCGGAGAGAGGTGTGACATGAGAGAAATAATGGATTTCTGGAGCTCTCCACCTCCTCACACCTTATAGGGTGCACCAGCTATAGCAAGAAATGAAACAAATGGATAAGATGTTTTTTTTGGTGGAATCATATCAGCAGAAGCAAAGTTCTCAGTCAGCTGCCAAGGGAAAATTAGAGTGCTGCAGAAATGGGTAATGGGGATGAGCTAAGAAATCACTTGCCGACTTTTATTTTCATCAAATCTGATTCATTCTTGAGTAATATGGTTCAAGATTGCTTTGCGGTTACTGAATTCTGGCAGTATAAAAAGTAGAACCTGACGTCTTAGTCTTAGATACTGCTGGGAAAGAATCTGGTTCAAGGATTTGAGTTACAGAATAGAGAAAATGAAAAAAAATGCCCTATTAAATGTGAGTTTCAGTGAAAAAGCTGCGCATGCTGACACCTGTTTACCTGTTATAATAACTCCATACATGAATCACACAGCTGTAACCTGGGCTGTACACTCCAGTTCATTAAAGGATTAACGCAACGGTGAAGGTGACTGTCACACCTCCGTCTCCTGATCCTTCAATCGTTCTACCTCCTCACCCTCTTCTTCCTCCTCTTCTTCCACTTGCTCCTTTTTCTTCTTCCTTCCGCGACAGAAAGTGTTCAGGCCGCAGAAGCAGCAACAGGTGAAGGGCATGGCCTACCTGACGCACTGCATCCACGACAACCTGTGGTAGGGGAGAGAAAGAGAGAGGGGAGGAGGAGAGAAGAGAAGAGAAGAGAAGAAGAGTTAAAACATTTCTTTTTCACGTGGCAGCCTGCCGAGACATCACACTGCTCATAAGGAGGTTTCTCTTTCACTTTTGAACATTCATGAGTACAGTGTGGTTGAGAGAACACTGAGAAGAGGCTCAGCACTCAGACATTTCTCCATTCTCTGTCTAGCTCAAGAGCAGCTGAGATTTACATTGAAATGAGAACAGCACGTTACGCACTGGCCTGTTCCTTAAAGGATGGTTATAACAGTACCTTGGAGAATGAGAAGAGGAAGGATGATCAGAATGATTCCAGGGTAACGTAGGGTGTTATCATGCTGACACAGTGTACAGGTGAAAATTTGTAGTAGCTGATATCAATGATCATGTGAAATTTTAGCAGGGGCAGTACACCACTGCAGAATGACTATAAGGAAAACACTGAGATAATCTAAAATCCAAGAAAGAGAAGGTGGTTTTCATTATTTTAGGTAATTGAAGCAAATTGAGTTTTCTGATTAGAACTTTTAACTTCATTTAAGTTCTTGATGAAGAAATTTCTCCTTATTTGGCACAGTTTTATCCATTTAAAGATCGCCTAGGGGGCTTGGAAATACAAAATACGATCAAGTGAGGAAATAGCTGCCAACTCATGCTGTGTAGTGGATTATTTTAGCAAAAGACCCTCCTAGTACAATGCTGACATCTTTCTTTAGCCGTGATCTTACTCCTATCAGCAGCTATTTTGAACACTCAAAGTAGTTTTACTCAGAAAATTAGCACATCAACACATATGCAAGGACATGAACTTGGGAACACCTGCTGAGGAAGCTGCCTCACGTTAGGACTGATATTTTAATAAAATATGAATCTTAAATTAAAGCAGTCAATGGTGTGAATGGTGTAACACAGCAATGATGAGCCAAATATCGAGACCTGTGGGGCACAGTGGTGTTTCTGATGTGTTCTGTAAGCAATCTCTGAGACTATAAAATCGATTATGTACTACTATGTATACTACATTTGTAATATTGAAGCCACAGAGTAGTTCCCAGAAGTATTTTTAAATTTCACTGTAAATTCTAATTTGAAAGTTTCCTTTAAAGATGTCCTTAATGTAAAGAGTGAGAGTAATTAAAGTCATGTTTTTTCCTCCTTCTATCTATTGGGAATAGTGAATGGCTCTACCCATGAGCTTTAGCCACAGTTAATATGAAGAACAAGCCAGTCACAGCTGTAGCAAATTTGTGTTATGCTGCAAATGTGAACAAACCACAACACCATCAATGCTCCAACTGTACAATACAGTGTGTTGTGTTGAGCTTTAGTTCTCACTCCCTACAAACATATACGTTTTGGCTCAGTGATTGGTTGTTCCTTACTATTTCCTTACTACATTCCTTAGGTGTCACAGTTTCTTCACTTTCTTTAATTTTTGTTCTTTTGTACATTTTAACCACAGAACCATTTTTCAACTCAGCTTCTCATGTTTTGTAGTTCTAATTTATGAGCATCCATACCTTGAAAATGCTCTAACTGCTATGCAGTTTCTATGCAGAACATGACTATGGAAACCATGGACATTGACAATAACTACATATTCCCACTATACAGCTCTATAAGTAATCTGGATTTTGATGTAAATTCAAATGAACCAACATGGGAATGAAGCCTGAGGGAACTGTCATCATGGCTTTAAATTACATGGCCTCAAATCTTAATCATCCGTCACTTATATAAACTATAGACCGATGGCTGGAAAATGGATATAATCCAGTAAATATGCAGTGAATCAAATGAATCAAAAGGAGAAATAATTAAAATTGAAAGCCTTAAACATTAATTTATCATATTGAGTTATATCAGGGATGGAGAGAGCTTCTGTGCTGACTGACAGAAGGGGAAAAAAATAGTAATGCAAACATGAAACATACAGTTCTTGAAATACATTAGTTAGAAAGTGGTGCTGAGTGTCACAATGAGCAGACAGCTGTCAATATAATCCTCCAGGCAGTAAGTGTGTGTGTGTGTGTGTGTGTGTTAGTCTTTCACATTTTCACTGCGCTCTCAGCAAGAAAGTCAATGCAGTGAAAGTTACGTAGGTTTAGTCAATAGGTCAATTCACACACACACACACACACACACACACACACTGCGGTAAAGATTGGCATGGCAGTCTATTAAGCGCTGTCACTCAATGAGGAGAAAAACTCCTTTACCATTACACCTCCTCCCCCAGAATCTTCACATTCGTATTTGCGCTTCACTTCCTCTCTCTCTCTCTCTCTCTCTCTCTCTCCCTCTCTCTCTCTTTCTTTCACACACACACACACACACTCAGCGCAGCCAGAAGTCGTCTTAAGGCCTCGCTAAACTCCCAACGTTAACATTTTTTTTTCCGCCGGTGCGCTCGCAGCCAATCGCAAACGAGCGCTGAGATTAGGAGACGCGAGGTGAAACTGAGAGCTTCATTAAATACCAACCTGAGTCAGCAGCACCAGCAGGCCTGGCTTGGGAGTACTTTACTGTGTGTGCATGTGTGTGTGTATAATGCAAGTGGGAGAGAGAGAGAGAGTGGGTGACAAAACACAGGCACAGACTGAGCATTAAGTGTCTGTGTGTTTGTGTGTGTGTGTGTGTGTGTGTGTGTGTGTGTGTGTGTGTATGTGTGTGTGTGTACGTGTGTGTGTGTGGCTTTAAGGATTGATGCTCACTTCAACCTGTCTCATATGGGGGCAATTAGCTGAGCTAGACTCTGGGCTGCCTGCAAGCGGAGGCAAAAACACCTCGGGCCATGTAGCGTACTGTATACCAGTATGAGTGTGTGTGTGTACATATATGCTATTAAACCTCCTTCTATTGTTCTTTTTATCCCTCCTGTGTCATTCCATATATCCATCTAATCCTCGTCTGCAGATCTCCCACTCTGTACCCAATGGCTTTAGACCCTATGTGACATGCCAGAGAAAATCACATAGGAATAGAAAGCCATAAAACACAGCAGTGAGCCAGTCACGCCAGTGGCAGGAGTAAACTTTTCTCTCTCTCTGTTTCTTCCTTTCTTTCTTTCTTTCCGCACAATGATTCCCGCGCATGTGTCCGTGAGTGTGTGTGTGTGTGTGCGGCTCTCTCTCACTTCATGCCTTTAACACCCTCAGCTTGTCTGACAGCTTACAAGGCCCTGCAGAGGATTTACAACTGTGCTGAGACACCTCTCTCCGCTGTGTATCCTCCTTGTCTCCCATGTATCCTCCAATCCCTCCCCTCCCGTCCTTCCATCTCTCCTTCCATCGCCCGCTTCCCTTTCATTCCACCTTTCCTCCTCCTCCTCCTCCTCCTCCCTCCACCACCATCTCGCTCGTGCGTGCCCGATCCCCAACCGCACTGCCAGCCATCGGAGTCAGTGTCTTGTTTTGGCGGTGTGTAATTACTAGGGGTTCTTTCACAAGGCAAGCGCAGAGATGAGACAGATGAAAACACAGCCTGCAGACCCTCTGAATTATTAACTGGCTGAAAATGGATGAGTCAACGTTAACGGAGGGAGGGAACGAGCGAGAGAGAATGAGAACGAGAGGGAGGCAGAGGCGGCCCACGTGCGTCCACAAATACACACGTAAATGAACAGCCAAGGGCCCGATAGCAGCGCGGCGCCGTGCATGAACCAACCACGAGTGGATCCAAACAAGGGTTAGACAGATATTTTTGGCTGGTGATACTGGTTAAGGTAAAAGGAATGCTTTAGGGATATTTAACACATTGACACATGTTTCTGTAGTAAGTTGTTTGTTTAAGAGTTTCTCCATTCAGTGGTTGGCTGGATCATTGCGCTTGTAGAAGAAAAGAAGAAGAAGAAGCATTATCAGGGTAGAGTGCCATGTACAGCCCCACTGAGACTAGATTTGTAGGCTGATACTGAGTTTTAAACATTAATTAATAACCATTTGTGAAAAGTGTTACATGTGTGAATATTAAAAAAAAAAAGTTTAAAAAGAGAATTCACAAATTTGTGTCAAACAACAGCTAATACAACAAAATATAAATAAAATGGCAGCCTTGTAAAATGTGGGCAAGCCTGTATCATGAAGATCAAAAACATATTTGATCTTTTGGTAAATCTGTCAGTCAGACTTTTGATGTTGTGTAGTCTGTCCTTGGCATAACATGAAAACTCCTGATATAGGTTACTGCCTTCAGGAATATGTATCGCTTTTGATCTAAGGCATAAACACACTTTAAAGAGGACCTGCTATGCTTGTCCATATTATCAATCATATATATATTATGTTACAATGTTGGGTGTCCATATTAAATGTAGCCAAAGTGTCAAATAATGATGTAAAAGTTTGTAGAAGTAAACATTGTGAGCAAAAAGTACCTCTGTCAGACTGCTCTGAATGCTAAGTTTCTGATTATTTATTCTACTTTCAGCCCAAGATGACATCAGCTTGTGATGGATTTCTTTATATGGTCATCTTCTCCACGCACAGTGCACTGCTCTGCTCCTCTAAAATGATGGCATTTTTCCATTGTTTTGGGGGTAGTCATGCCATGAGCCATGAATTTATTATACAGCAGGGCAAAGTAAGACAAGTAGTTTACCTGTTGGAGGTGTGCTGGTCTTCGTCAAACATCATCATCATCATCATCATCACTGTGGCTGTTTCTGCTTGTATTATTCCTCCCTGCATTACTTCTAAATGATCCACTCAACAAATACCACCAAATATCTCCATATGGTGTTGTTTAAGCCGTTTTTTTGTCAAAATAGGAGGGTGGATAAACACATTTCATGTTTCCTGTTTCTTCACAATACAAGTCTGTAGTTATTAAATAATTTGAAAGCTTTTAATTTGAAGCAGTAAAAGCAGAAAGTGTTTTCATCAGCAGTGACCTACCACAACTCTGATAAATGCTGAAAGCTATAAGCAGAGAGTAAAATAAGGCAGATATATAAAAGTATAAACAGACAGAAAGTAATCTTGAAACCTCAGGGATTTAATTAGAAGCTACAAAAGTTGTGCGAGCTGAACACAGATAGGATAAAGATGTCAAACAATAAGCAGGTAATGAGCCTTACCAAACAGAGACATCCTGCTGTAATCTTTGATGTTGTGGATGTTCATGCTGTATAATCGCATATTTCAGATTGGATTTCGGATTCAACAAGTACGGCTGTATTTGATGAGTTGATATTTTGAGTAAAGAACGAGAACAAGAAGTGAAACCCGACTTCTGTAGTTTGTTTACACTGCCTCCAGAGTCTTCTTCTGGGACTGGGGGAAACTTCCTGAAGGCTTATCAGAATAGAGTGGGCTTTTAGGTAGAGGGACTGAGGGGAGAGGAATTATGCAGAGTTACACTAGTGGAGTCTAAAAATAAAAATATATAGAGCATCATAGGTCCCCATTAACACACCTGTAAGGTCGCTAATGACCAGACAGATGCACAGTATGTTTCACTCTACTGTATCTGGAGTAGCAGGAGCTATTTTACAGATTGGAAGGGAATCCCTTTTTTTTTTTTGCAGATTGAGACTGCTCTAGCAACAAGCATGGGAATGGGAAAGTCAGAGGGCTGGAAAGACATGCAGAGATAAGAAGAAATGAGAGATAAAGGAACAGGGTTGGGGAAAAAAAGTGAGAGGGCACTCAGAGAGAGCTCGAAGCAGGTAAGATTAATGTCAAAGTCATCCATCCTTGTTTTAATCCATCTTTTTCAACCTCATCCTTTTGCGAAAACCTTCTGTATCCCTGTTTGCGCTTGTATATTTTTTTATGCGTGTGTGTGTGTGTGTAAGCTGATTTATGTCTTATCGAGATCCTCTGTGGAAACAGACAATGTGGTTTATTTGCTATCTTCTTGTTTGGACGAGGAGATAAGGCGATCAGTGTTTGCGAGAGTGCGCGTGAACATTCGGGCATGCACATATACGTCTGTGTACTCAAACTAAAGTGTGTGTGTGTGTGTGTGTGTGCGTGTGTGTGTGAGCGATAGATAAGCTGAGTGTTGTGCCTTTGAGTTTGAGTGACAGAATCCTAATGCTGATCCCAACGGTCAACAGCCCAGAGACGTTCCACAGAAGGCTTATTAGACCTTTATCCATTATTTATACCTCCCCTGTCTTCGGACACACAAAAAGCAGGAACACTGTACGTGAGATTGATTCATACTGACATGAGCCTGACTCATAGAATATAAGTAGCCACTGAGAAACCCCCCGTCCAGAACATTTCTCATCAAACAGGTAACAACATGCTAGAACCCGTGTGTGTATATATACCATATCACATTGAGAAGTTTTACCCTGCACTTGCTTCACATACTCCAATCCCAAAGCACTTGCCTTCATGTTTTTTTGGGTCATTAAAAAGACACATTATAGCTCACGGAACTCATTGATTTCTTTTTCAAAGCAAAAAAATAGCTCATAAAAAGGAGCGAAAACGTCTGAAAATGTACTCACATCTCACGTTTGCCGGATCAGCAGCACTTTTCCAAGAAGGGGGGATATTCTTTGTCATCATTAATGCGGCCATGTATGAGCCATTTCCGTCTTCCCTTGTTCTCTCTCTCCTCTTTCTTCCTATCCTTTCTTTTTCTGGGTTTTAAGCCAAGCTGTACTATCGTGTGGACATTAAAATCTATGTGTATCCTAGATTCTGTTTCTGGTACCTGCACAAAGCTTTTACCTGTATCTGTTGCATTCTTGCCCCCCCCCCCCCCCCCCCCCCCTCATCCCTCAGCTCTCGCTCTTTCTCTTCTCCTTCTCCCTCTCTCCCTTGTTCCACACAAAACACCCTCTGTCCAGCTCTCAGGTAAAAAAAAAAAAAACTCCCATCCACCCGCACCCCCCCCCCCCCCCCCCCCCCCCCCCCCCCCCCCCCCAACAGCCTAGATAACCAGGAGAGCTGAAAAAAACAACAGGGAAACAGTTTCTGTTGCTCGAACACAAAGCGAAGGCAAAGATAGGGAGAGAGACAAATGGATATACTATACAGTATGTAGAAAGATAAAGAGTGAATTAGGAAGAGTGGCGCAAAGAGGAGGAGGTTTTTTTGGAAAAAGAAGTGATAAGGTGGTAAAGGATGTAAAACAGGAACAGTGGACAGAGATTGAATGACATCCTGTAAGGTATAGGTATTCGAATTGAGTGTGTTTGAGCTTTTGTGTGTCCCTGTGTGTGTGTGTGTGTGTGTGTGTGTGTGTGTATGTGTGTATGCAGGTTCAGGTATACTATGGTGCATTGGAGTTTCAGTCTGTCCTCATGGCTGACTGTCTCCCAGGCACAGCGAACAAAGAGCCTATTGACTCTGTAACACACAGGAGCTTTCTCTCTTCTCCACAGGCCAGTGCTTTGTGCTCGTCGACCCCCCACCCTCCCCCCCATACACACATACACACACACTTTCAATCGCATCTCCAAATCCCCCCAGCACACATACACCTGTGCCTAGATAAATCCGCCCTCATGCAGCTCGCTACTCCATATGACCGTTTTGTCACGTAGCGATAATTCCACATACTTTTTAATGCAAACAATGTTATTTCAACTTGTTTCTAGGAATAAAGTGTCTGACATGTTGAGAAGCACCTCAAACAGTAATTAACACCATATAAATCAAGAAGATCGTCAATTTTTAGAAACTAGTAAAACGATCTTGTGCACTTGCAATTTTAAGGCTCTGTGATACACTGTACAAACCATTATGTCACATCAGGATCAAAAATAGATTTTTAAAAATGCTTGTAATGTTGTCAGAGCCCAAGGCGACGTCTTAAGATTATTGTTTTAAATCCAAACAGTCCAAAAACCACAGAGATACACAAGATCTTAAAAAGTCTGAGCAAACACTCTCATTTGAGAAGCTGGAAGCAGTTTGTCAATTTTGCTTGGTAAATGACTGCAATTAATACAAATTGATGTCGGTTACAGTCATTTTCTGTCACTTGACTGTCTAATGAATCCAGTCTTCTCTTTTTTTCAACATTGCATGCACCAATCAAGATTTAGCAACATTTGCAACACTTGATGGGTTATTTGGTTACTGTCTATCAAATCTGGTCAAACTACGCCTGCACAGTCCTGATGAAGCTTTTGACTGTATATTTCTGTTGGACTTGCTCAGCTTTGATTGGACATTGAATACCTAGAATTTGAAGCCAAGTTTTCAGGGCTTTTTTAGGGTTGTCTGTATAATAAGGTTACAATGGTCTTAACTATTATATTGCTTGTCAAACCCCCTCCCACACATCTATCTGACATCAGAATTGGGGTGGCCGCATCCAAACATTGTCTAAACTTTCTGAATCACTAGAAAAACACAAAGCTGTTGGACAGGTGTTTGAAGTTGAGAAAGTCTGAATAATTTGAACTTCCCCCTCGGGCTCTACTTTTTCATTATTGACACTACATCCTCCATCATTTTGCCTTTGAAGAGTTTGGACAACATTTCCTATGAATTAGTTACCTCCAGGCATAAGTTGGCTTTAGGTCTGTTTAACCTCTGGTCATGGACATTCACTGCAGTTTAAAAATAATTTATGGGGGAAAACAAGAAGCAGCAGCCTCAGCATCCAGGAAAGTTGGCTCTTAACTTCCCCGAAGCTGCTGACAAATAAACTTTGTGTACTCAGTTGGCTTCTATAGTTATCTCCCTTGCCCTCTTGTGGAGTGAGATTAGGACTACAGAGAGGTAGCGAGGCGCTCCTGAAGGTACGTTAATTATAACCTCCAGGTTCCCAGTGGGGAATAAGGCTTAACGAAGCCCGGGCAGAGAGCAAGGGGATTACCAGGTCTCACTAGCACTACAACCGCCTTGCTAACCATTGAGCTCCTCTATGAAGTTATGAACGTGCTGAATATTAATGTGGTAAGTCATTGGCCAGGGCCTTGGAGTCATTGGTCAGGGCCTTAGAGAAGCTGTGGAGAACAACAGACAGATGGAAAGAGAGAGAGAGAGAGAGAGAGAGAGAGAGAGAGAGAGAGAGTGCTACAGCCAGGTTATTGTGCCTCAGCTGGTTGGACAGATTACCTGAAAGTGGAGGGAGAAAATAAATAGAGTGAAAGAGAAAGCAAGAAAAAAGAGGACAGAAAGGTCACCCTGATCTCAAAACAGAAGCGAGCGAGGGAGAGATGGGGGGGGGGGGGGGGGGGGGGGGGATGGAAATAGTACCAGCAGGTGGAAAGAGAGAGAAATGCTGCTGAGGGAAGACGTTCCCAGCAAAAATGTGTTTAAAGGGCAGGTGCTTCAGGTCTGTCTCACTGTAACACTCACATGCTTTTGAAAGAGTTATTTGTCACTGTAATCAGTCCTATTGTCCATACTGGTGTTAAACTATGCCTTCAGAGTGAGACACTCTCAATCTCAAGATGAGATACATATCCACAGTCCTTGTCCTGAATAGAGAGCCGCAGTCAAACAAGAACCAGAATCAGACATTTGAAACTACGCTAATAACAGAACGTTCCTCAACAGTATGTCATGTGACTCGCTTTGTATGTTAAGATAGGGATGATAGTAAAAAAATAGAAATCTAATATTGCTGTTTGTTCAATATTTATAAATTTAAGCCGGCTTTAACGACCTCCATTTCCCATAAGGCTTAGACATTCACAGGCTAAACGTCACGGCTCGACAGAGGAGACAAATCCATGTGCAAGTGGAGGTGGTCGCAGCGAGTTCAGACATATTTGTAAAACCAGCAGAAGGGAGTGAACGCTGTACAAGTCTGTAGACAGCGAAAATGGCGATAAAGTAGAAAAAATGACTTAAGAAGGTAGTGTTGGTGAATTTTATGGATATGTATTACTTATTACAAGGTTACAGTACAACAATTTACGTACCCATGCTGCTGCCTGAATTGTAGTTTTTCCTGTGCTAACAAAGTAATTGTTGTTGAACTTTATTAAAGCCACGAAAGTTTCAACTTCTGACAGCAATTTGGGCAATGGAGGCGAGTTGTCCTAGAGTGTAGAAAGTAAATGCCAGGAACACACTTAAACTTTTCAGAAAGACAAATGATGGAAATGCGGACTGAGAGATTGCATTGAGTTACAGAAGCTAATGCAGTAGCCAAATTGAGAATGTGTAGGTTTATTGCCTTAAAATATGTGACAACCAGGATGTATCACTGTCTGCGGAAACAAGACATTTTTTGTGTGAAAGCTACTGTAATTTTATATAATGCCCACTTAATTTGGTTAACTTGGCTAAAGATTTAGCATTAGAGCTGACTGAACACAATGTTCATTTTCACTTTGTACAATTTGAGTGAATGTAACACCGAGAGTGGATTTGTGCTTTGTGTCTATTCACCCCAAACAGTTACTATACAGACTAGCTGACACTGTAGACCTAGCTAGCAATACACCAAACATGTGTATGAGTACATTGTGTGTTTGTTAGCCAATCAATTTTTCTTTTTGATAAATCACCTAAGTGTCAAAACATAGTAAAACATAGTCAAATTTGCCAAAATTCCCAGAAGTCTGAGCGAAGGATTCAAACTGCTTATCTCTTCAGTTGTTAGCTTTACCTAACTAGCAACGTATTTACCAGCTATTGCTGTGTCTCAATATCACATACTTCTGTTAGTATACCTCTGTATAGTACACTGTGTACACTCTATATTTGTGCAGTGCACAGATTTCGACAGTTTAGTGTCTCAAGCTAGCATTAGCATTCGCGTTACCGTTTGTAGTACAAAGTCATTACAGACTGCTAAATTAACTCAAGAGTCTGAAAACGCCTTTTACAGTGCTGTGATGTTAAGAAAGGGTTACTTTACAGTAACTCCAAATACAAATGGGCATGTGAGAACTGTATTCAAATAGATTTAAATTTTTTTTAAGCTCTTAAGAAAACAGAATAGTAAAACAGGCGTAAGAGGCAGAGGGAGAATGACTGAGTGTCAGAAAGAGAGAGAGAGAGAGAGAGGGCACCCTGCCCTAGATATTCGCCTGTAAGCTGCTCACAATGCAAACATGGCAACGGGCCGTGTGAGGCGAGCGAGGAAAGGAGATGAGAGGAGAGTGGAGAGATGGGCAGAGGAAAAAAAGAACGAGGGACAGAAAGTCAGGCCAGAGAAAGGATTAGTGATCAAAGTAAGCCAGCGGCCATCCTGAAAGCCCCCTACATGCACACACACACACACACACACACACACACACACACATTCATAGAGAGGGCTTTATAGGGGGAGGTAGAGGGGAGTTAATCATTTACCTTCTTCCTTCCCAACAGCACCTTGGCTGTGGGAATGAGCACTTTATGCATAAATCCATTTGCACGAGCCCAAGAGTAAATGTTAAGATGGCAAACACACACACACACACACACACACACACACACACACACATTGATTGATTATAGTGCTGTAATGAGAATATATACCAGTCTAACTTTTTCTCTAATTGGTTTCATAGCCTTTTCCCAGGAGAAGTACGTTGGGGAACTTAAAAAAAGAAGAAGAAAAAAACATAATATGACATCTACCTTTTTCTCTGGCAGAAATTCCGAGTTAGAAACTAGACTTCTGAAATGCTTTTAATTCCGCCTCAACCTCTGTCTTCTTCACTGTGACGAGTCGCCGATGAAGAGATAAACAACAGGCCGGAGATACCAATTAAGGCCGTCAAACGGCAGCACAACAATCTTCAGCACTCCTCTGCTTCCCAGAGAAGCGCTGATGGGGGGAGGGGGGGGGGGTGAAAAAAGAAAAAAGAAAGGAACAGTGATGGAGGAAGGGAGGGAAGGGGAAGCTTGTGCAGTGAGGAGGAGGTGGAGAAAACTTTGCCAGAGCTCACATCTAATCAGGGAATCCTCCTTCTCAATCTTTATGCAATACAGTCACAGAGAAACACACACACACACACACACACACACACACACACACACACACACACACACACACACACACACACTCCCCTGTCAGAGGCTTGACCTCCACTAGCTGATCTCGCTCCTTGGTATTCCATCGCCCTCCCACCAGCTGACCTGATTGGCTAATGACGGCTCATTTATCTTGATGCAGCACCTGCAGTGTCTATAAGGCACGTGCGCGTGTGAGCCAGAAAGAGTGTGTGTGTGTCTACATGTGCGCACACACACACAGTGTATCTCCTCCCTGCTAAACTAGCTCGATGTACGCCAGCGCTGCCCTTGCCTTGCAACAGCTTGCACACGCCAGTTCACCTCTGGGGAACGATGGAAAAAAGAGAGAGAGAGGCAGAGGAGGAGAGGATGGAGGAGAGGGGGCATCAGGGAGGAGAACAGGTAAAGAGCAAGGGGGGGGGACAATGATAAAAGAGGTGAAGAAGAGCGGAGACAGCAAAGAGAGGAGGAAAGAAGAAGTGGAATAACAGAAGGGTGGAGAAGAAAAATAGGGAAAAGAAAAGAGGGGGATGAGAAAAAGAATAAAAGAGGAAATTAAAAGGAAGAGAAGGGAATAGGGAAAAGAAAGGCGCAGAGGAGAGGAGGAGGGGAGTTCAGTTGGAGGGAAGAGGGATTGATGCATGTTTTATTCACTCACCGCTAACTCTTCTTTAATTACCGCAGCTGAAATCACTAGCTGAGTGTGAGCACTGCATGTGTGTGTATGGGCCTCTGGAATATGTGTAATAGAGAGAAATCATTAATTATCAAGTAGGCTGAGTGAGTGAGACAAGCCAAACAAGCCAGTGGATAATATATAATCCCAGTGTCCATGAACTACCCATTTAATATTGTCCATCAGATGTTACACACACTGGTTACTTTCACTTTCTGGGGTCATTCCACATAACATCTGTAAGTACGTACATTGCATTACATTTACATATCAATGGTGCTATATTGCTGTCACACTCAATAGCAAGTTTCACTTTCAACAACTCCTTCAAACTACATAACTAAATAGGTTCTTTGTCATCGCCTTACAATACAGTTGAATCCTAAAGATTCATATGGCCGTTAACCAAACATCAAAGAATTCAAGTTTTTTACAAGTTGGGTATTACGGTAGTTTTGGCCAATATTCGATCCGGTCAGTCGTTTATGAAAATGGCGAAATTGCTCTTCTTAGATTAGCTACCACTTTTTTGGAGCTGTGCTAAAAGCTCAATGGGTAAAACCAACAACGAGGCTAAAACTCAGTTACATAGATTGGAAAGTTTGTCCAAATGTATAATTATGAAACTATTCATCTTGGTTAGGCCTGTCACAATAACTACGTTACCGATTTATCATACAATAATGTAATTATCAGCATCATGTCTATATATGGACTTATCGTATGATACATGAGCATGGCCTCGATCATTTTTTTGACCTCAGTATTGCCACACTTCACATTAGCAGCTAACAGGCTATTCATGTCACGTTGGCTAAGCAAGTAATGTAACTCTGTCCCCAACCATAATGGCAGTCTGTGTTTTTAGGGAAGCATAGCGCCCCCTGTGACAGGCTTAATCATGGTTTTCACTTCCAAAAACATCTGACTAACAGATAATTTGCACCATTCCACCAACTTAGTAGTCATAAAATATAGTTTTTATTATTAGTTTGTTAAGTTTATTAAGATATTATTAATTACTTACAATTAATAAGAAAAGATTATTAAAAGAAACCAACATCAGGTGTTGGGAAAAGACTGGAAGTGAATCATAACTGGTGTTCAACAGTTGGAGGTTTTCTTGGCATTATAGAAACATTACGTCACTTCTGATTTAGCTTGAGTTGAGAGATGACCGTCATTATTGGACAACCAAAAAAACAAAGCAAAAAACTGTTACTGTTTAAATCATAGTGGTGATGGCAGTCTTTATTTATTACTTTTATCATCTCATTACGAGCCTCTTCTGAACGTTTAATATGTTGAATGGGGCTATTTCCCTCTTCAATTTGTGTGAAGAGACATTTACAACCTTAAAGTCCCCCCGCTTTGACTTTTCTGGAGCAACTACACCAAAACTTTATTTATTTTTATTCCTTTTTTTTATTTTTTATTTTTTACATAATTTGATTACCGCAATCGCCTCACACGTTATGCCTTACTCATCCCTCCGCTCCTCCTCCTCCTCCTCCTCCTCCTCTCCATCCTGACTGCAGAGAGAGGAGGGTTTGCATGTATTATGTCTTCTTTTGTTCTTTGCTGTCGGCTCATTGTCAAAAAAAAAAAAAAAAGCAAGAAAAGAGAGGAGCGAGAGCAGAGAGGAAGAGAGGGCGGTTAGCGCGGGAGATGGAGTGAGAGAGAGAGAGAGAGAGAGAGAGAGAGAGAGAGGATGAGTGGGTCTTGATTTGACGTCCGTTCTGAGCGGAGGTAGATATCGGAGGCTTCACCCACTTCTGTAACCCCCCTCTTCCTCTTCCCTCCTCCTCCTCTCACATCCCCACATCTCTTCTTTGTGCGTCCTTATCTTTTATTTTTTTTCTCTCTCTCTCTCTCTCTCTCGAGTCGGCCCCTCCACCATCACCCCCTCCCACCCCCTTCCCTCCATCCTGCTTTATCTCTCACACACGCCCGCCACAAACTCACACTTTGACATATGAACACACACACACACACACACACACACTCCTTCAACCTGCTCCCCCTGTCTTCCTCTTCCTCCTCCTCCTCCTCCTTCCAAATCTTCCCTTCTTTCCTCTCCTTGTCCTGGACCCGCTGGAGGCAGCTGGTGGTCTGTGACCTATCCTATCTGTGCCGTGGAGACGGGAGCTGATACGCAGACGTGACGGCCGAGCAGACAGACAGACAGACAGGTAGGCAGACAGACAGACGGGCAGCGAGGAGGAACTCATCAACCACAGATCTGTATCTTAACTCCAGTCTTAGAGGCTTAATCCAGCTGCTCTCTCCACCGCAGGCAGCTACTGTGGCAGCCAAGAGCCGGAACAGACAAATCCAATGTGGCTTAAACCCACCCCCCCACCCCCCCACACCCCAAAATCTTTCGAAAGTCAAGTTTCTATTAACAAATCAGACACTTTAATATCTCATGTGGCTATCTCTCATATTAATGTGCGAGCAGCGTGACCGTAAACCGACGCGAATCCCCCACCCAAAAAAAAACTGCGTTGTCTCCAAACCTCCGAGACGCCCTTTTGTCCTCGCGCCTCCCATGTCCAGCGTCGAGGCCCGAGCGTGAGGGGCTTTTCTTTTTTTTTTGGGGGGGGGGGGGCTTTTTTTTTCTTACCGTTTTCAGCGTTGGTGCTATTTCACAGCGTTGCAGCATATTCACTCTTTATAAATTCAACTGGTAAATTTGCAACTCATCTTTGAAGTTTTTTTTTTTTGGGTGGAGGGGTGGAAGTGTGTGTAGCTGCCGGCCGTTAAAAGGAGGGAGAGAGGGAGGGAGGGAGGAAGGGTGGCGAGGCAGCCTGAGCCGAGCTCTCTGTCCTGATTTAGAATTAGATCTATTTCTGTTCACCCTCAAACCCCGCCGGGAAATATTTAAATCTGCCGTGGAATGTGTGTATATGCGTGTATGTGTGTGTGTGTGTAAGAGACAGAGAGAGAGAGTGACTGAGAAAGAAAGGAAGAGCGTGAAAGAGCGAGAGATCATTTGAACGTATAAACTCTTAGCTGTTTCTTTTTTTTTGTTGTTGTTGTTTTTTGTGATGAGGAGAGAATTTGCATTTAGTACGCTGCTTTGGCACAGCGCCCCCCCCCCCACACCCCCCTACACCCCCACATCATGAGCAGACACGCCAGTTAAGTCACAGAACTCAAATCGGACAAGAACGAGAAAAAGAGGACGATAGAAAAAGAGGGATAGATAGACGGAGGGGGGAAAAAAGAGGAGGAAAAAGCAAAAAAAAGGAGGGAGTGTTTGCAGGCTCAATGTGAACTAGTGGGGAGTAAGACTCGAGCCGTAGTCAGTAATTCATAAGCAGAGCACGTACAAACTGAGCCAAGCTTACCCTCTGGCTACACACACACACACACACACACACACACACACATACACAAACACACACTCACAATCACACCAGCAGTCTGGACGAGCCTGAGCAACAATCTCAGCTCCATATCCGATCCTACAGCCATCCAAATGTCACCGCCAGCACCTTTGACCCCTGTTAACGCAAACAACACACACATGCAGAACACACACACACACACACACACTCTACACCATCCTCACCTTGTCTATATAATTTTTTTTTTTTTTTAAGATAACACACACACACACACTTTAAAAACAGCTCCCACACTTTCAAAAGCCTTACAAACTAAAATGACAGTGAACAAAAAGTGTGTATATGGAAAAAAAAGGAGGCGACACACACTCACCTCAGAGTGGAACCTGGAGCTCCGCTGCACTGTGCTGTCGAAATGACCGGCTGCTGCCCCGTCCTCGCACAGACACATGCGCACGCGCGCGTGTGCACACACACACTCGGCAGCGAGGTGTGTGAGGACAATGAGACTGGACTGGATGGAGCTAAGCAGCAGCAGCAGCAGGAGGAGGAGGAGGAGGAAGAGGAGGAGGAGAGAGGGAGGAGGGAGATGTGTGGTTGGGTGGGAAGGTGAAGGAGAGAGAAAGAGAGAGAGAGAGAGAGACTGGGTGAATAATGAAATACAGCAGAAGGAGAAAAAAAGGAGAAGTGGCTGAATAAAAAAAAGAAAAAGAAAAAGAAACGTGAAAGGAGAAAAGGGTCCCACTGAAGCGGAGTCCCTCTTGTTCCATTTGTGGTTTTGTGTGTGTCTTGAGTGTGTAAAATGTGTTAAGGTGACTGTGTGTGTGTGTGTGTGTGTGTGTGTGTGTGTGTGTGTGTGTGTGAAGCCTCTCCTCTTCGTCACTTGAGACTTGGCGCCCTGCCTCAGAGCAGAAAGTGTAGCGAGAGAGCGGCTTTACATCTCTTGTAAGTGTCGATGTGTGTGTGTATGAATCTGTGTGTGTGTGTGTGTCCTCTACTCAATCAGCTAGTCTGTAGCTTGCCAGCATTACAACACATCTCATGTCTTGTCGTCTCTGAAGCTCCTCAAGCCTCCTCTTCATCTCTCTCTCTCTCTCTCTCTCTCTCTCTCTGTCTCTCTCTCTCTCCAGGGAAATACCTCTGCCACTAATCTCTTCAAAAGGTCTCTCGACCAATCTCTCTCTCTCTCTCTCTCTCAAGCAACCAAATTCTTTCTTTTTCGTCTCAATCAGCTCTCCACTGTATAAAATCCCTCTATTATCAGACCACTGCTGTCCATAATCGAGTCCTGAAGCCTTTTTGTGTTCAATCTAACCAGTTTTCCAGCAGAAATGATCTTGTTTTGAGAATTTTTGCAACTTGAAGCACAAAAAAAAGAAGTTGGCACGTCTCTGCACTACAATCAAGAAAATAAAACATTGAATAAGACCAAAACCAACAAGTCACAGTCAAAACCTGATATGTAATTCATTCCTTTGTGACGCAGAAATCCTTCGTTGTCCAAAAACTATAAAAAACACATCAGTTACATGTTCCTTCGTAGTTTATTTTGACCCAATCCCACACACGCACCATCCTGCTGCTGTAAATACTCACTAGTGCACTAAATGTGTATTAATGTGCGACTGAAAATAGTTCCAGACTCCCGTTTGAGTAACATTTACTGAAAACTACATTGCCCAGCTGTTTTAGCCCATTTTAAACTATCCAACTATATATTTGTGACCCGTTTTTAAAGATTTACACCTTTACTAGTGCCACTGGGTGCTGAATGCCACATACAGAGCAGGAAAGTTGGTGAGTATTGAGCGACAGACGAACACATAGTTGGATTTGATGTTAATAAAAAGGTTATTTTAATAAACATCTGCTTTATATCACTCACAGACTTCATGAACATTTCTTGATAACATTTTCTTGTATTCACATTCACACACACAAACACACACACACACACACACACACACACACACACTCAGAGTTCCAGGTGTAAGTGTGTACATAATTGTGTGTGTGTGTGTGTGTGTGTGTGTGTGTAGTGCTGTGCAGCCTCAATCCTCCGGCTCAGCCACAGAGAAGCCAATCTCCACATCCAATTATTTGCTTCTCAAAGGCAGACAGATGGAGAGAGGGGAAAAAACAGAGAGCGAGGTAGAGAGAGAGAGAGAGTTAGAGAGAGAGAAGGGGTGTGGGGAGGGGGGGGGCTCTTTGAGGGTCTGCACAGGGGGGAATTAATTAGAATGAAAAAGAAAACGGAGGGAAGAGAAAAGTCTCTTCTCCGCTCGAGTCCAGAGAATACTTTCACAATTAGTCAAAGTCCCAAACAGAGCCTATGGACACAACTCAGCACAGAGAGCGAGCGAGCTAGAGAGTGTTAGAGAGAGAGAGAGAGAGAGAGAGATCAAAACCCAAATGAAAAACGCTGAAAGCGACAGAGGAGCTTAAGTTGTTAGAGAAATGATTGGCAAGAGCATGTTTTATATATTTTTCTGTTCTTTTTTTCTATGTGTGTGTGTGTGTGTGTGTGTCCGTACCCTCCTGAGGCGAGCGCTGGCTGTCCTGCCTTCTGATTCCCTTTTATTCTTCTATCAGTCCTCCTCCTCCTCCTCTTCTACTACTACTTCTTCTTCTTCTACTTCTCCCTCCCTCTGCCCTCCGCCGTCCGGGATATTCCATCAAAGAAGAGTCCGGCTCCTGGTGATGGAGGCATTGCTGCTGCTGAGCTCCAAACACTCCAGCTTTCACTATCTATCTATCTTCTCCTTCTTCTTCTTCTTCTTCTCTTTCTTCCGTTCTTCTCTCTGTCTGCTTTCTCCTCTCACTCTGGTCGGCCACTGCATTTTTTTTTCTTCTCTTCCTTTTCTTTCCCGGCAGTGGTGACACACAGTGCGTGAGGGGGTGAGTGGAGTGGAGGTGGGGTGGGGAGAGCAAGGACGAGTGGAGAGAAGACTGAAAGAGAACACACACACACACACACACACACATACAACAAAAAGAAAAGAAAAGAGAGAGAAATTGAGGGAGGGAGGAAAAAGAACAAGTGTAGGTAGATGGAACGGTGCGCGGGGAATGACAGGAAGAGGCAGGTGGAATGGGTAGTGACACATCACGGAGGTGTGCGTCTGCATGTGTGTTTTTGTGTGAGTGTGTCAGAGCAGGGGGGGGGGGGGGGGGGGGCCGTCCTTCGAACCAACTCACCACCATCACCGAGGAGGAAGAGGTGGAGGAGGAGGAATAGATAGATGGACAGATAGATACAGTAGGTGGATAGAGGGAGTGATTCAGCAAGCGTGCCACCTCCCCACACACACACACACACACACACACACACACATATACACAAACACACACACTTGCTTAGTTCATTATCATTCACTGGATTTCGCCGTGACACGGATGGCTAACCCACTCACGGAGACGGAGCCGAGCCCTGAACTGAATCCTAATGGAGGAGAGGGGTGGGAGGATGAAGAGGAGGAGGAGGAGGAGAAGGGGAGGGGGGGTGTTTCAGGCGAGCAGGTGTCCCCTCTGCATCTATTGTTCCCTTTCTATGTGTGTCTATTGTGTGTGTGTGTACATGCACAACGGTGAGCACGTGAGCTTCTTCTCGTGCTCAAGTCGATAAAACAAACTGCTTCTGCACGTGCTTCTGCTTCAGGTTTAAGCTCCTCTTCTAATTTGGGATTCAAAACTGCCGTTAGCCAAAACTTTTCAGCTTGAAAAAAGAAAGGAAAAAAATTATGACAGGGATTCTGTGTTTCCTAAAGAATCTCCCTCTTAGGAAGCCGAGAAAAACATCTGGAGCAGAATTTCGACTGTTGAGACGTGACAGACAAGCTCAAATTTGCGATGTTAGAAGTCAGACACAGTATAAGTGAACATGGATTGATCGGATCAGATTTCAATTTTGAGGGGTTAGAATGTTGTTAGAATAACAATTTTGGAAATATAACTCATCCTGGCCCCTCTCATTTCATACTGTGGACCCACATTGTGACAAGAACAACAGACTACAAGAAGAAAACCTGTTCTGCATCGTACCACCGAGTGACATCATAAAACCTCAGAATAAGTCACAGTTGAACTTCCATACCATCTGACAGACAGACAATGTGTCCCTACTTCAAGGTAGTTGAATCACACACACTAGTCACATTGCTTTAAATCCATGAGTCCACTAACAAGACTGCATAGCTTACCATCAAGTACAGAAAAGGTGGAATTAATATCATGTCCTATTTTACCTAAGACATAAAAATATAACATAGCAATAATCATTGAAATGTATTTTATTGAAAGTGACAATGAAAAGGTTTATTGTATAACCATTAGAGCCATCAGTCTTCACTGCTACATCATAAAAAGAAATCATCATAACTACTATCTTATTAAAACTAATAACTATTCATTTAATAAAAAGCCATGACAATAGATGTTGGTCAAATTTGACCCAGAACAGTTTCAATGTTATACTTTTGTATAGATGCTATGTATAAGCTTTTGTCCATTTTAAAATATTTTCATTTTTGTGCATTTTGGGCCACTTCAGGAAAAATTTCAAGGTAAAAGAACATCTGTCGTGTTTTACAGCTGGTAAATGTCAAAATGGGTCAACAGTATGTAAGGGATAAACACTTAATTGGAAGTTTATATTACGTGCCATGATGTGTGCTTATTTTTGGTGCTGTTTTCTTTTTCTCTGCCCGCCAGGTACTGCCCTCCCCCTTCCTCCGCTGGTTGCTGCAGCTGTGCCTTATTGCCATCAGCCTCAGCATAAAAGCTCCAGCCGCTCCCAGCCCGGTGCCAGCAGGCCATTCAGCAACGTTGTGACTGTTACTGTTGCTGTGTGTGTCTTTGAGATAGTGCTCCCGATCAGTGAACACTGGGTATTGATTCTACTTTCTTAGATCGGCTTCCTTTTTAATGAAGTCTGTTTGGTGTTCGAGTTTTGGATGACTTTTTTGCGAAGTTGTTAAGTAAATCATTGGTTTTGGTACTTTAACTACAGTTGTCCTCTTGTTTTTCCCCTGGTTATCCCAGTTGTTACTTCCCTCTTCCCATTTTTGGGATCGTTGTTCTTGAACGGTAGAGCAATCTACTTTTAATTTCAACTTTTAATCAAACATGGACTAGAAGTTCTCCTAACTATTTGCCTTCTCACCCAGAATTAGATGTGAAAATCGATATCACTTTGATGTCTGAATACTTAATAAGAAGCACTAAATCTTAGTTTAGCATATGGACATAAAGAAAGCAGTCTATCTATCTAGTCTTTGGCTGAATGGAAAAATATTCTTTCTTCTATCCACCTACTAACGCCTCTAACCTACACAAATTAACATATTAATTAAAGCAAAGTGACTTCCTTGATCTTGTTGTCAATGTGAGATTGCCAGAAAGACCACCTGAGACTCCCAAAAAGACAGTCTAAATGAGTCAGGGATGTCATGAGATGGTCATTTGATTGTTGTAACACTGAAAGGGAGAAAGAAAATGTCTGTTTTCATACACACTGCAAAGCTGTGGTTGGTACTGCAAGCTTCAACTCCATCTATGTTTACAGCTGCTGTTACTATGTTGAGAACAATCAAATCATGTAATTTTACTGCACGAGTCAACTTTAATGAGATTACAAAGCTGGCAGGCAGACACCAATTAGGTGGAATTAATCAATTTAGGTGGCAAAATGTGTTCGCCAAGCATCTGTTAAGCACCTATTAAAGGCTGTAAGAATGGGTGGGCTTTGAATGGTTATAATCACCTTATTGGAACAATATTATTTAGCATGAAACAAAATCACATCTACAGGAAGGGATAAGGGAAACCTTACATATATATTACTGTAACTGTATCAGAGACATGTTTTATTGAGATGTTTATTTAATACAGTCATTAAAATGATCTAACATTTTCTAAATAAGATGTCAAAATGGTAACATTGGTTAAAAGAAAGTGTCTCAAATATACCACCTTAAAATAATGTTTGGTCAAAAAATGTAGTGCTCTTTATTTAAGGTTTAATTTTAATCTAGAGTGTTAATGGGTCACATGACAAAGTTTAATTAAGGGTATTGCTGTGGTATCTTGCACATGGCCCAAGAGGCGCACATGGTAATTATCTTTCATTGCTTTTATATTTGTGTATAATGTTTCTTGATGTGTCTTTACATGGACAGTGTGACACATTTTCAGTAATTTATTTGATCTCATCACATTTCTGTTGGGTTAACATGTTTGGGCCTGCCAGCGGAAACTAGCTCGAGCTTTTAAACTTTTTATGTCTTTGTTTTCACAGTGTCTGCTGACGAAAGAGAAAGCAAGATAAAATAAATCTTCAAAAGACATCTGTATGATGCAATCATTTCATTGGATCAGTGTAGCTACAATTACTATTTAAAGTTCAGGTGTTCACCTTTTCTTGACCAACAAGCTAAGTTTCCTTCTATGATCACTTCCGTTAATATAAACGGTCTAGCTTGATTGGCACAATTTGAACATGCCTTAATTGTTACTATGACAACACGTCTAAAAAAAATGTAAATTGTAATAATAGAAAGACTTCAAGATACAAATAAAACAAATGTCTTTTCATACACTGATGAAATGCTTAATGATGTTTTGACAGGTCCACAGTCAGAAAAGGCCATACTGGCACAAAAGTAAAGGACATTGAATCAAATCGTATATTAATTACATTATTGTTATACTCTATATTAATGGTTGGTTGCAGATAGGTTTATTTTAATTCCCATGAAAATAAGAATTGTGTTATTGTTACTTTAGAATGAGCCCTTTATATCTACATAGTGAGCAAGTTCTCTTCCATGGAGGCCGCTATGTGCCATGTTTCTACAGTAGCCCAGAAAGCACTAACCAAACACTGCTTCTGACATGTTTTTGTCAGTTTTGCAGTCATCATAGGTTCTTCTACTTGCTTGGAAGAGTATGGTGCCAGGTGTCCATTTGGTTGCAATCTGGAACTTCACCACTAGATGCCACTAATTCCGACACACTGCTCCTTTAATATCACATTGTTTCGTTTTGTGCTATTCATACCAACAGTAGATCCCATTCTTTGCTGCTGCAAAAGCAATGTTTGCTCACACAGGGATCATTACAGCCTAGTCTAAACACATGTAATCAAAGAATGAAAATGAGCACACTTAAAGCCTTTGGAGTCTCCAAGTCAGTCTAATGAGCCACCGAGGTCATACCCAAGTCAACATTCAAGCTTGAACAGTCGTTCCCACAATTACTACTCATTGTAGAGCCATCTACATTACATTTAGCAGGCAAGCAGCAACATTATCACTTAGGTGCAATATGTTTATGACATTATTATATTAGTGGTTTTCATAGTCAATATGTATTCCTATAATGCTGATAGGATAATGTGTGACAGGGTAATGCTGATAGGATAATTTTATATTATGGGCGGGTCCTAGTGCACCATTAGCTACCTTAGAAGGTTGTTTTTCCTGTGGTTTGATCTGCTGCTACTTGTCTTCTAAAGCTTCGGAGCAATGATTAAAAAAAAAAGGGTGTCTGAAGTGATTTTAGTTTCATGCTTAGTCCAGATCACAGCAACGTTATCAACATTCAGATTGAGTCACAAATCATCAGAACTCAGGTCTTGATTACGACAAAACAGCATGTATTGTTATAAACTTTGTTCTTTTAATTGTAATAAAATGTGTCATTAAATGTTTTAAATGTTTTTTAACAAAATAAAAGTAGCATAATTGAACTTACATGATGGGGGTTGAGGGTTTATGTGATGTTGCAGAGGCCTGGTGTGCACCTCCAAAATCTCAAACCACAAAAATGCTCTTAGCGTTCATGTCTGTGATAAGAGATTCTATCTCAAGCCAAAACGATTACTAAAATTGGACCGCACTGATGAACAAAAATACAACCCACAGCTGCGCCACTTCAAGCAGCTCAGTGTAAGCAGGCTTGTTTGGAGCCTGTAAATTACCAAACAGGTGCAAAAGCAAAGAACTGACATGCAGCTGACAAAAATGGCACAATGAGTGTGTTTACAGCAGGCATGGCTTTGTACCACCACAGAATAAGTGATTCTAGTGTCAAATGCCTTTCCTACAAAGAGAAAGCACCCGGCATCTACGAAGTGATACAATGGTACAATTTATTTTTTGGAGTCTGTGTCCAGAATAAATAGAAGCATTGTACACTAGGCTACAGGACCTAATGTCTACAGAAGCTTGAGATGACCTTCAATATCAACAGACAATTGAGGAAAAACATCAGAATTCTTTCAATTCTATGTTTGGCAAGCTATCTCAGGAAAGTGCAGCATAAAACCGTTATAGTAATGACTGCAAAAAGCTCACCTCTCCTGTCACATGTGTGGTTGGGTTTTGAAGGTCAGCTGTGTCATGAAGTCTGGATGGCTGATCCATTAACGTAACCTACTGGCTCTACGGGTTGGATCTCCTGTGTTGCTCTGCTCTCTGGGGCTGTGTGGAAGAGCTTCATCTTTAGAGTTACCCCACCATGAACCACTGACCTTCCTGTAATGGTTACTCCACCTACAATATCTGGCAAAGGAATGGAGTGATGTGAAGAACTGATATTGCAATGATCTTATTGGACTTATGCTGGCCCATTCCTTGTACTTACATTGCTTGACTTCTTATGTCGTACTTAAGTCATTTTGGCCTACAGTATTATAATCCAGTGGGATAATTTCCCCACATATTGGTGGGGTGCACTCTAAGCCATCATAGAAGGTGGATTTCCTGTTGTTTGATCCCCAAGGTTCCCACCATTCTTCTCTTCGTTTGCTAAAGTTTCGATGGGAGTTTCTACTTGTCTTTTAAAGCTGGAGAGACACTGCACGTTATTATCACATTATTATTATTATCATATCCAGTCAAGATAACTCACACTACACTTTTGATCAACTTTACTCTCACTGAACATAAACACTGAACCTTTGCACAATGGTGTCCATTGACAATCCTAGTGAAGTTTATTTGAGCAAGATGTCCTCAATATTGTGTGAGGACATGGCCATGGTCTAGAGAAAGGTAGTGTTACTAGTAGTGAATGTCTAGGAAGATGCAGGTAATATGGTCTGTTCTGCAGTGAAGATCAGTTTTATTACAACTCTAATAATATTTTTTTTAAAAACATTCTGATCATCAATAAATCTCTATTATTTCATTGGTTAATTGATAATTGGTTAAAATAATTTGCCAAAAATACTCCCCAGATATTCAGATATTCTGTCCATGTTCACATTGAGAAGGTGAAACCAGTGATTTTGGGGCATTTTAACTTGAAAAGGGCCATAAAATGATTGATAATCTTAATAGTTGCAGATTTAATTTTCTATTAGGTACTCTATTAATCAGCTAATGATTTCCCTATTCAATACAGTTTGAAACAAATCTTTCTGCTGCAGCCATGTGAGAAATCAGGTCATGGAAGTGCTCAAACTGCAAGACATCCGACTGAACTGAACAGCAAAACGACAAAAGAAATTCAATAGGATTCTAAAATTAGTCTAAATGACCAACCAGGTTAAAACTGGGCTGTTGTGAGACACAGTATATAGCATAGAGAAATACAGATAATGTTGACTTGCTGTATTTTAAAGTGCTTTTTGATTAAGTACAGTTACAGTACACTTTCAATGTTTCTCCCACCATACAATGCCCACAATTTCATCATGGCCACCACATCAATGGTAAAAAATAATCACTCCAGCCTATAATACTGAACCACTGTTGTACATGATAATGACCAATATGGTACTAACATTCATTCTGTGATTGCTCCATTTAGTTTTAATCTCTGTTTGCCCACTCCCTGAACTTTTACACTTTGTTCTGTACTCATTGTAGTTCCCCTCTGTGTGAAATCCTTCCCTAAAGTTTCTCCTTCGTCTTTTCTTAATAAGGCTTTTGGTGGGTGGTTTTTCCTTGTTCTCACAGTGGGTTTAAGGCTGTGGGGTGCCATTTTCATTTACTGTTTCATCGTGTAGGCGTTACGAAGCCCCCTGAGATTATACTAGTTAGTAAGAGCTATACGAGTACGCTCCACTTCCTCCGGTGCAAACGTGACTAAAGCTTCTAGTTTTTTTGGCTAAAGACAATGGTGGGAAACGTTAAAACCCCCCGAATAACACTTTTAATGTGTTTGTTATGTTTAGAGCGGCAAATTATGAACCTTTTAACAAAGGGAAGCAAAGAAAATGAGGTGATAAAATGAAAAGCGATGTGCCAACTGCAGTCTTTAAAAGTCATTTTCACCACTCACCATTTGTCTTACTCTCATCTTCTCTGTATTCTTTGGCGGCGCGTCGAGCCGATATCCCCATAGGGGTCATTTAAGTCTCATCTCATCTGGCCTAACTGAATCTACAGTCCAGTCAAGGAAACAGCCATCCCCAAACGCCTCCCCCCTCCGCCTCCCACTCAGCCTTAAACTGTTGTCATCTTTCCTCATCTCGTGACACCTCGGTGACACCCAGGGTGGCACTCGCCATCGCCTTCGCCAACATCTCCCTTTCAATCACACTTTCAATTGGAATACTCTAATTCTCTGCTGGCACGTCAGTCCACAGCGAGGATATATGAGATTTGTCAAGTGCTAGACTGGGGGAGAACCTGCATCCCCCGTAATGAGTAAACGCGCTATATCCTCGCCGCGCGCCCTGCAATTCATTTTATAAATGTCAGATGAAGCTTGGCAAACCTCCTCGCCCCCCCACTCCCCCGCCCAGCTCCTCCCCACCACAGCCCGATGGGTAATATTCTTATTAGAGATCATTTTGATTGGCTTCCTGTGCCCTTTTCATTGTCTGAGTGACAAGGAGGGGAGGGAAGATGAGCTATGTGTGTGTGTGTGTGTGTGTGTGTGTGTGTGTGTGTGTGTGTGGATGCTCTCACGGGATGTTGAGAGTTTATGTAAACAGAGATTAGAAATGCAATAAATCTGTCACATGGTGAATGGTGCTGTCATGGCGTCAACCTGAGCTCGCTGTCACTCTTATCTACCTATTTTACACACACACACACACACACACACACACACACAAACACACACACACACACGCACACACACACATTAGATAACGAAGGGGGGAGAATTACAGTTGGATATTGTGCATCTTAAGCCATCCTGACTCCCATGTCATGGTGTAGTACCAGTACTGTGTGTGTGTGTGTGTGTGTGTGTGTGTGTGTGTGTGTGAGGAAACGGCGTCTTGGTGGCTACTGAACAATCAGCTTGCTTTCCTATTTCTTGTGGTGCCACAGCTTATTTCACGGACCTTCATCTGCTGTTTGTATGCGAGCGTGTATGAGAGGCCTCCCTCTAAGAGTCATTTGCCATGCCTTTGGAACATGATTGTGTGTGTAAGTGTGTGCGCATGCATGTGTTTGTACCATGGCCGAGGCCCTGATGGGTCCCTAGACACAGAGGATGAGTTAGCCTCTGCCCCGGTTTCCATGGCAGCTGCTGGCTTTATTAGACTCTCACTTTAGCCCCCACAAACATACACAAACACACTTGCGCACACACACACACACCTCATTGTACACTGACAGGGCTACATTGCCACCCCACCCCGAGGCGCTCGCATTTTGGAGCAGTTAAGAAACTTGTCAGGAATGAGAGATGGGCGATGTGTGGCTAAATGAAGCGCAATGGAGAAACCGTCACACGATTTCACACTTGAGTAGCCTCCGGCGCTGCTGCCTCCCCACACACACACACACACACACACACACACACACACACACACCAGACACACACACATATACGCAGACGAGGGGTGAAGATGAGCTTGAAATGAGAGCTATGGTGAACATCAATACAGCCCTTCCATATCTTCGCTCGGCAAGAACCATTCTAGATCAATATTCTCCAGACCAAACCAATGTCACATTCTGTATGCTACAAGCCAGACGGCATTCGAGCCGGTCCAGCCAGCATCAATCAGCTCCGAGCCATCCGTCCAACCACTTATGTGGCTCATAACATGCTTCATAAAGACTGTAACCACCTCCAGACACACATACATACACACACACACACACACACACACACACACACACACACACACACACACACACACACACACACACACACATTACACTAATATACAGATGTAAATACTGATGTAGTAGTTGGGGATCACTGTAAAGCATTATGACTGTGTGTATAAACAGATTAAAGACTTTTTGAAAGTTTGCAACGCTGGTCATCTCACCTTGAGGATGTTGCTACAAGTTCTGGACCACATGAGAAACAGCTCAGTCAGAGCCTGGAAACAGTCAATATCTGGGGTCTTTGTTCTGCTCATGGCACTATGCACCGGTCAATGTTTTCAAACCCTTTCATCCACTGCTGGCTTTTTAAAAGCAAACAATTATACACACAAGAACATAGGAAGTGCAGCTTTCTTTAATCATTATGCTCCAAAATGATGGAATAATTTACCTAAAGCTATAAGAGATGTGATATCTGTGAGCATTTTTAAATGACAACTGAACTCATATTTATTTAATCTGGCTTTTAATTTGTGTCATTTTAACTTATTTTTGATAAATCTCTTATATATTCGCTCATGTTTCATTGTATTGTATTTTTATTGTTCTCTGTAAATCACTTTGAGCTACATCCCTTGTATGAAAGATGCGCTATAAATAAAGTTTATTATTATCATTTGATGGCTTTTCTGTACTCCAATATGTGATACAATAAATACAAATATTGTGGCAGGTGTGCAGGTCTGGCTCAAAGTGAATTAGACAACTGACTATTGACATGTCATTATATATATATTTTTTTTAATATCCTACAAAATCCTGGTTGTTTCTGAGGTTACATCCATGTTAAAAGTCTGAAGAGGAGCTTTGTGTGTGTGGGCTTGTTTGGAGGGTGTGGGATGTCAAACATCTTAATCCACTGTGGACTCAATAGATCAATAAATCTTTGCATTATTCAAATATTCAAAAAATGATTTAACAGCTAACAACTCAAACTGTGAAGAGTGGTCATAAATAGACATGGCTTTATATTAAGGGGTCACAAGTAACAGAAGGTTTGAAACAACTGCATTAGATCAGCTTTGTATCATCTCTTCATACAGAGCAATACATGTGAGTGATAGCAATGTGAACACAAATTCTAGATTACTATACACTTTTAATTAATAAACCTCATAGCTTTAACAATTTTCTCTGCATTGAAATTTCCATTTTTTTGTGCTGCACATTTTCATGCACTTATTGCCCACTTTTGAGCAGTTTAATGTGTAAAAATATGAGCAAACACATGAGAGCTCAAGAGGGAGCAGTTGAGACTGAGCCAGGGAGACTCTGGGGAGTTCAGACGGGAGGAGACAGATTATACTTTATTTATACAGCTCAGTCTCTTCAGGAATTCTGTTCATTTTTATTGGATGTTTCTGCCAGACATAATTTACTTCCAATGTCAATGTTGATGCCAATGCAGGAAGTGTAAATATACTGTTCATGTGATGTGGGAAAAAGGTGATAGTTTGACATGTTTGATGCTGCAGGCCAAACATTGACATTTAATGTTGATTTTAAAAAAATATTTCACCAAGGTGGAAATGCCTAACCCTAGCCAGTCCTTAACCATGTTGCAGTGGCCAATTGAATATATCTTCTAGGAATAATTCAGTTAAAACACTGGATTAAAAGAGACTGTCTGGTTGGAAGAGTTGCTTTTGGATTCTCTGTTACTTTTAAATTAATTTGTTCTACAAAGAAAAACCTTTTTCTTTAGCGGTGTGGCTAATACCAGTATAGAGTCTAATTGGTTGTTCCCACTATTGAAACTTGACCAATTTTCTGTCATGCACAATATGCACCATGTTCCAAGCACCAAGCACCAAGCAGAAATATAACTAATAACCTGCACACCATGTATAGTGTTGCATTTATGTTGATTATTCTGGTATATACAGTGTTTCAATTCTGTGTTGTCATATGGAGACCATGGATATGATACAATATTTTCATTGAGGGGCAAAACACAAATGACGTCAATAATTTAATTAAAATGATCACCCTATTAAGGATCAATTATCAGGATCATCAATTAAGGAACAACCACACAGTCTAACACAAAATGAAACAGCAGTGAAAAGTGTTTTAGATACAGACCTAATGTACACATTAGGACATGGTGACTGTTGTCCCCAATCCAGCGTTCTGTCTGTCCGGTCTAAAGAAACCTCTGAAGTGTACAAGTTAATCACAGAGACGTGTCAGTTACAACACTGTCTCTAGCAAACATCTCTCAGTTTATGGGGCTCCAGTAGAATATCTTTGTATTATTTACAGTTAAAAACTTCTTATTAATCTTATACTAGCCCTTTATGCAGCTCCTCAGTTCAGCTGAAATAGGTCGCTATAGCCCCTGTCTCTTTTAAACCCCTCTCATATGAGCTGATTTTCTTCTGATTGGCCAGCTCTCAGACGCTGCCCTTCTGCAGACATCCACTGGCTCTAGAGGTAACGTGAATAAACCATGCAACCAACAATAGTTGTAGGATTCCGTTGCCTTTTCTCATTCTTTGTATCTCAAAATGTCAAGTTCTCAAATGAATCTGTAGCCTACATGTTTGAGCCAGAATACAATCTGATATGTGGGATATGTAACGCAAATAACATATGGAAAAAACGTAGCAAACATCACGTTTTGAAACTTCAATCATGTTAAACATTATCCTAAAACAAAGGAAGGGACATCTGCACACTGACTTCACTTGCTCAATAAAGATACTTTAATAGATAAAACGTTATGGTCAAGGATGTCCCTCAGTTGTATCAGCCCACTCAAGTGTGCAAAAAGATTTTTTTCCTATGATTTTTAACTTAGATAGCCAACATCATAACAGTATAAAAAATAGACCACCAGAAACAGTCCCTTTTAAATCTTTCAGATTGACTAGTGGGTACATGGGTTTTCCATGTTGGAATTGCAGCTGACACTTACATGCATAACATAAGTGTTACTTCAAGGCATGTCCCAACCATGTTTTTCTGGCACAGATCAAAATTCGAGTCCTTTAATATTGGATAATGACTAAAGTTCAAGTCAAATCTGATACATACACCTTATCTACAGAGAAAATGTAGTGTGAGCACCAGCAGGAAGTGTTCAGTCTGTGTGTCTACATAGGAGGCATTCAGGTACAGCATCATCCATGTTTCGGAAACACTCAGAACCCAATACAAAGTGAAATAAGGAAAGGAAAATTGACTTGAAGTCTAAGAATACGCTTGAGGTCACGACATGCGAGCTGTTACATGGCTGTGTAGAAAGCTGTATTGATTAACATAGAAGGCACACGTTTTTCACAAGCTACTTAATCCAAATACCTCTAGCCAATACCACTACCTCTCTCAAAAATAATCTTTGGCTAAGTACAGACACACAAACCCAATAACAGATAGTTTTAATTTTGACCTGACTTAAAGTTACTCACAGAATCAATGTTAATTAACAACAGCTGATATGATCTGCTAATTCGTACACTGGTATTCTTTGGCAATGAGAAAGAGAGAGTTAGTTGTAATTTAGTGAATATGTGTATTTTGCCCACCAGCACATCTGAATTCAGTGTCACACACACTCAAAATTAAAGTAGAGTAAAGAATCAGCTTTTGATTGGCTTTTTTTCAGCCTATGCCAATCCTTTGAAATATGTTCCAATACCAAATATCTGGTTACTTCTCTAATCTTTACTCAGCAAGTGGTATAATCAGATACTTGACATTTCAACAAACACCCTTACAACCATGTTTATAGATACCATTTTTGTTCACATGTAGGTCTACTCCCATCTATTCAGTGTTCTTCAACTCACATTTCTACCCACTTTTTAAAAAAATGTACCAAGGACTCTCTTCTGGCCTGGGAACACCTTGGGATCCCTCAGGAGGAGCTGGAGGGCATTGCCAGGGTGAAGGATGTCTGGGTTTCATTACTCTGTCTGATGCCTAATGACCCAATCATGGATAAGCATCAGAAAATGGTTGGATTTGAACGGCAGTCGATTCATGACTTGTCCAACCATGTACACAGCTGAGCTTTTCCAGCCATATTGCAATTAATGATTGCTCTACAGCTTTATGTCATGAGATCTTTCTAGACAGTAATAGGTGAGGTATTTCATGTCCACAAGTCAACAACATGCCATGTCATTCACCAAAATTTAACAAAAATGTAGGGTCCTGGGCACCAAGGTGTTCCAGGAGATCCAACAGGGCATCCAACAAACACCTACTGCCTTTACTCCACCAATGCCAGTGTCATGATTAGGGCTGGGTATCGGTACATGATACCTTTAAGATATCAACCTAAATAAATCAATACCAAGTAGTATCAAAACGTCTTCCGTCAAACAGTACCTGCAATCAATCCTTTTTCTACCCAGAGCTAGAACATATGACTAGTTGTATGAACTTGTTCACAACCAATGAATGCAAGCATTCTTGGATTTAATGCGACATGTGATTGGCCCACTGCCACAGCAGCTACAACCCGTCTGTGGTAGTGAATCCTTGGTGAATTTGAGTTAGCAGGCTTAGCAGTTCAGCAGCCAAGATGCCACCTAAACACTCTAAAGTGTGGCTACACTAACCGCCTGTTACACCGGATAAAAGCAAGTGCACAAAATGTGAGAAACGTATATATGTAAAAAACACTAGTAATATGATTAAACACTTGCTTACACATGGAGAACATTTATGGGTAGAAAACTGCTCTATTACGCATTAATGCTACTATTCACGTGATGGGTATCGAATGAAGTACTCAATTGGTATCGGTATCACTTTAAGGGTACTTGGATTTGTAGTGGTATCTTTCATTTTTTAAACGATACCCTGCCCTAGTCTCAACTGAGGAATATTGTCCTATCCAGTCTTTACATGGGCTTAATGAAGATGCTTCACATGAATGGATTCTAATCATCAAAGTATTTTTCTAACACGAACCTCAATAAAAAAATAGTTTTACACTTCCATCTGTTAATTGAACTGAGCACAAGCAAATTTGTCACACAGCCTTGTCCACCGCCCACCAATACACCTTCACTGCAGCTGTCAACAATGCCATATGATTGATTGTAGGCTGCATGGTGTTAATTTACTTTTACTAGTTTCAGAAAAAAACACTTGTCTGTACTTTTTTGCTTTGAGGACGTTGTAAGGCATGTCTGCTCCCACCGTGACTTGCAAACCTCACCATCTGGCGGGAGCACATTTCGGCAGCAGCCTGAGAAGACGCCAAATTAGATTTTCTTTTGGAATATACTGCTGTTAGTACTGCTCCAAGCTTCTGATTCCTTACTTTTGGGATAACGCTAATCACCTGTGATTACAAAGCACAAGTATGTGACAAAACTATGTATTGTATAACTCAGTTTACTAGAATGTGAACACAACTTTAAACTGATTTATATGAATATCAGAAGGTTTTAAGCTCAGTTCTGTCATATAAAGGGAGGATAAACAGAGCGTAGGTGGGTTTATCTTCTCCTAAACCCTTTGTCTTATATCTCTGTAAAGATATGCAGGATCAACATAGCCTTTACTGTGTATAGACACGCATTGGACAACATAACAATGTCCTATTCAGCACACCAACAGCTGCATCCCCTTTAATTGTCTATTAAAGAATGCATGCCACAGCTCCAAGGTTACATCAGTCATGCTGTATAAACTTTATCCACCTGCATTTTGTTACTCACTCCCCTGTCTCCTCCTGTCCTGCCTGTTTTTTTCTTCTTCCCCTTTCTGTCCTCCGCCATCAGCCGTTGGTATTCTCATCTGAAAGAGGAGAACAGAGAAGGAAAGAATAAGCATGGGGATGCAAGGGCGCATGGCTGAGAGAATACTAAGCACCGATGGGTGTTAAACACAAAGCCCTGCACAGGCGCCGGTGTGCACGCACACACACAGATGTAGGTGTATATAAGCACACATTACTCAGCGGCACATAAGCACGCACACGTATACACAAACACACACTCTGCTGGGTATTAGCGGACCCCTTGGTGCGGGTTGAATAGAATGTATTTGTACCTCAGGCTTAAACAGTGAGGATTATGGGGGATACGAGGGGAATGCTAAAGCCAGGAGGGAGGCCAACGACCTTGGTATGGACTCTGGGAGGAGGAGGAAGAGTTGATTGTGGGTGGCACGTCATTCAAAAATTGCGGTAAACATTTAGTGCTGAAAACCATGATGGCCTTGCGTGGTTGTGTGTGAGTGTGTGTTCTGTTCTAGAGAATTCCCAGCGTTAATGGCGTCATCGACTATTCGGTTGTGAGGAGTGTCATCAGCCCCAAATGATGCAACATGTTTGCAAATGATGAGCTTGTGCTTGTTGGAGATAAGCATCAATAGCGTTCACGCCTTTGTTTTCCAACTCTGTGTGTGCCTATGTGTGTATGTGTGTCTCCAGGCACAACCACTTTTCCCATTTTGCGTGTGTTTCTCTGCACCCAATTGTGTGGAAACAGGGGATGTATCATATACTTGTTACGAGTGGCAGGACAGAATGCATAATTCATTTTCATTTGGGCTCCTGTAATTGGGTGTGCGTGCTTGTTTGTGTGTGCATGTGTGTGTGTGTGCAGCCGCCTGGAATGTGCTTTTCTCTTGTTCTAAATGTTGGTGTGTGTGTGAGAGAGAGTTGACACATCTGTGTAATAACCTGGGATTGGATGTGTCAGGTCATTTCTACAAGTGTTAAAGAAAGCAGGGAGGAGAGACAGGCAATCTGATGAGTGGAGCTGCATCTCAGCTCATCAGAGGAAAAATAAGGAGGATGGAGAGATGGTGGGATGAAGGGATGGAGGAGGGATGGGGATTGGAGTAACAGGGGAGGCGGTGAGAATAGCCAATGTGGAGGGGCAAAGAAGCAAATATTAGGAAGGAGATAGAAGAGAGATATGAGATGGATAAAGAAAGATGGAGGAAGGGGTGGTTGGGCAGAAGAGAGGAATCACAGTAAGTGATAAGGGAATGTGAGGCATGGAAAGAGGAATCAACACCAGATGAAGACATATCAGAAGAGATGGAAGAAGGTCGAGGAGATGGAGGGTGGAGAGCAGAGAGTAAAGGGTGAAGATGGAGGAGAAGAGGACATGGTGGAGGAATGATGAAAGGCTGATAGATGGGAGATGAAGCAGGAGGGATGAAAGTAGCAGTGAGAGGAAAGACTGATGAATCATATATATCATTTTTCTAAAGTTAAAAAGAGCTTTACAGTAAAACAAGGAAGGACATGATTTGAAAATCAAAAGACAACAAAATTCAATAAAAGTGAGTTTTTTATAATGATCTAAAAGTCCTTACTCTCACCTGTGGTCACAAGCTTTGGGTAGTGACTGAAAGAATGAGATCTCGAAAACAAGCAGCCTGAAATAAGTTCCTCCAGAGGGCGAGGAGCTCAGAGATGTGGGGGAGCTCGAAGTACAGCAGCTGCTCCTTTGCATCAAGAGGAGCAGGCTGAAGTGGTTTGGCCATCTGAATTGGATGCCTCCTGGATGCTTCTCTCCTGAGATGTTCCAGACATGTCCAACTAGTAGGAGACCCTGGGGCAGATCCAGAACACGCTTGAGGGACTATATATTTCTTTTGGGATCCCTCATGAGGAGCTGGAGGGCATTGCCAGGGGGGTGAAGACAGGTTTCCTTATTCAGTCTGATGCCATCGTGACTCAGAACCAGATAAGCATCAGAAAATGGATAGATATGAGCGGCAGAACATTAATGAGTTGTCTGACCATTTACAGTTGGATCACTCTACTTTCCGCAGCTGTACTCTACCAGTCATATAGCAATGAATGATTGCTGTAGAGGTTTATGCTACCAGTCAGTAATAGGTAGGTGTTTCATGTTCTCAAGTCAAAAATGTGCCACGTGATTCACTGAATTTAAAACACTGTTACCCATCTGCTGTCCCATCAAAACAAGAGTAGGATGATATAGCAGCATACTTCTTTAATGTTGCCAGCTTCCAAAGAGTGTCCAGGGTAGTATATGGGATCTACATCAGGATTCAAATGCCTGTACTATATGAAGATTGTTCACAGGAAAACAATTAATATTCAGTCAATGTTCAGTTAGTTTGCAACATTGGAATTAAAATAATCAACGTTGTAGCACATTGGCCTGGTAGTACCCATAACGCTTAGATACTGGATGAAAGCATCTTTACAAGAGGAGTTTGAGAAGGGGAGGCATACAGGCATCCTCTTGGAGAAAGTGATAATGAATGTTATTCATGACTAATGACACCATTCAGTAACAGATCTCATGCCAATGTGCCTAAGTATCCAAATTGTAACATATGCCTACCTTGTTCAGATGCATGATTGACCATAATTTATAATTGATTAAACGTAATTGATATTAATTGATAGTACAATTCGGTTCCTTCCCCCTCTCCATCTTTCCACACAGCAGGAGAACTACAACTTTAGTTTATGAAAGACACAGGTGTTTATCGAGGGGGTCGACAGGTGGTTGAAACACCACTTTCCACTGCATGGTTAGTGTTGTGTGGAGCCAGGCAGAGCATGCAAGATTGTTCTTCTGTTCAATGTATCGAAGGACTTCACAGTAAATGGGAAGGATGAGCAGCATTAGACCATTTAAGAAGTCTAAGAGGATATGGAGGAAGGAGTTGAAAATAATGGCTACATTGTGTGAGAGAGCATAGTAAACAATTTCTTCAGCCAAAAGAAATAATAATTGGCTATAAATAATGATTCCACAGATGACTGTAATTAAGTAATTGTATTTGTTATTGATCAGGACAGAAATTACTATAAATATTTCATGATAAATACAGGAGCAGCCACAGTAAATGTGATCGATTCTTCAGAGAACTTTCTTATTTTGTGTTGCAATAAAATATTCTACATGTGCAAACTGTTTGTTTTTTTTCAATTTGAAGCTCTAATTTGGAGAAGCAAAACTTTTCTTTGAAGTGCCAGAACAGATGGAAAAAAGAGGGGACAAGTTATGGTGCAACTTTAGCGACAACAAGGTGCTAAACTAGTAAAGTTTTAAAATGTATGTGAACTTTAACTGAACTCCAGTAAGAAATATAAGACAGTAGTATAGCATAACAATAACCCTTAACTTTGACACTCTTGATGTCTTTGGAGGGTTTGCTGGGCTTGGAAGACTGACAGTCAACTTTCCTTCCCTCCCTCATTTCCACATCTGGCTCACTGGAGAAGGTTTTGGTGCTTGCATTAATAGTAATGTCAGTTAAGCTTAAACTGAAGAGTGTTATTATCTTTCCAAAGGACCATCGTTCTCCCCTCCACCAGTACTTTCAACCATGGTACTGTAGGTGAGTCGTGACCAATGATGTCCACTACCATCACAGCCCCGTTTTAAAGGGGTTTTGGAGGTGAACCTGCAGAAAATATTTTTTCTGGTTCATAGACCAATATGGTGTCACCGATGTTATTTATTGGATACTCCCCTTGCCTCCCTGCCTGTCTGGGACAATGATTGGCCTGAAGTCCTATTACCATATATCCAACCCACCTTAGTAGATTACCTAGTGGCTGATGCATATCTGGATGGAGATTATTGGTTACTTTTTGTAAAAAAAAAAGTACCTTTTTGAATTTTTTCTGTTTTTTAAATACCCTATATAATATATGGCGCTTTTCCACTACACAGTTCCAGCACTACTGAACTCGACTCGACACGGTTCCAGGAACAACCTTTTCCATTACAAAAAGCTACCGTCTTCTCAACGTGGGCGGGGTCGTCATAGCACGGCGCCGCAATACTGCCGTGACTTCATTTTATACGCGACACAAACACATAAACAATGGAGGACATGGAGGCGATGGTGTACTTGCTGCTGTATGTGGCTTTCTGTCACACACAAAGCAACAAAATTGAGCCATATGGCTGTAACACTGTTGCTGGTATTTAAAAATGGTGGGTTTGATTCTTGTGTGGGATGGCTCATGACTCTTCCAGCGACAACTCTTCTGACCAATCAGAGGCCGGCAGTCTGTTGACGTCACATTTAGTATCGGCTCGGCTCGCTTGGAACTTCAGCAGAGCAGGTACTAAAAAAGTAGCAGGTACCAGGTACTATCCCTAGTGGAAACGCAAAAAAAACAGAGTCGAGCCGAGTCGAGTCGTGCTGGAACTGTGTAGTGGAAAAGCGCCATAAATGATGCATGTAATGTGTTTTATGATGACACTGATGAAGGCTGCAAGCCAAAACACTTTGGTCTATTATATAAATAGTTCACCTATACTACAAGTGTCGGTAACAACAAAATAACAGAATTAATGGTCTCCTGTCTACCATCTAAATTCAACACCCATTGTTTCCAACATTTCTCATATCATTGTAAATTGCATATTAGCCCTGTGCAAATGGAAAACTCTGATGTAGCAACAGTAACTATGGGGACAAAGCAAATTATAGTAGTCCAAGTGAGAGCAGGTACAAAACTATTCTCTGAAACAGTTACAAAAATGTATTCTTATCTAACTGTGCTTGGGCTACCGTGGATACTGGGCTGTCAATAAGTGGTTGGAGTCATATATAACCCCCAAATTGTTAGTGGAGTTCTTTACATTTGATTATATTCAACCAAGTTGGGACTGCAGAGGAACTATTGAGGAAGAGTGGCTAAGTAATTTCCAATTTGGACTGCTTTAATCGCTGAAAATGTTGTGCCATCTTGCTCTTTTAATCACAAAGACAGCGGAAAAGTTGGAAATCATTTGCACCATCTCCAGGTTGGAGGAGGCAAGAATGTGTATACGACTAAAGGAGAGATGGAGCAAGCAAAGCCCGAAAACATCTGACGATGGGGGGTGGCTGAAGATGGCGTGATGGATGGAGGGGTAACATGGAATGGAAGGAAGAGTAACAGATAGTTAGCGAGCTAAATCATGGGTAGAATACATAGCTCAACAACAGTGTGTGTGTTTGTGTGTGTGTGTGGAGAGCTTGACGATAAGGTGAGCTGATCAGTCACCGGAAACTCCCCCGTACCTTCCTCACTATGGGCTGTTTAAGGTCACTTTGTCCCCGTAGCAACAGGGACGTCAGTGAACACCCAGCCCACCCCTCCCCAACCCAAAACCCCCGCATCACTCCGACCAAATGCCACCATCTGTGTGTGTGTGTGTGTGTGTGTGTGTGTGTGTGTGTGTGTGTGTGTGTGTGTGTGTTTCCTGAACTTCGACAAATGCCACTGACCAGTGACACCATCAAACCAAACAACGGGGTCTTGGGTAGGGTTTTCACATCGTGTTAGGAGTGCTGGCTTTACAGCACCGAGTTCATACACAAACATTCACCTTTTTTATGCTCCTATGCTTTTTCAAAAAGTTTATACTGAGTGTACTACTTAGAGTTTAGTCCTGAATGTGTGTTCTAGTTACACAGACCCACACGTACACATAAACAGGTTTGAGTGTTACTCATATATTTAACTAATTGGACTTTAGGTTATGCATTTGCTTCATATGCATATATATATATATATATGTGTGTGTGTGTGTGTGCTATCCGTGCCCCTTCTCATTTGCCTGCAGTGACAGGCTCCCCTCTCCTCGCTAATGCTAACACGCTGCTGCTTAGCTTCTAATTAAGATGTATGAGTCACCATGTCTGTGTGTGTGTGTGTGTGCGCGTGTGTGTGTGTCTTGTCATCATAGTCTACCACACATGAATGGTGCTGTCTGCGTTGTGTTTGGCAGGGTTGAGCGCTTTTGCGGCCAGGAACGTTGTCTAATTTAAGATGTCACACATGCTTGGTAGCTCATGTGCGTAAGCCTTTCACACACTTATTCTGCCGTAGTAACAGGCGACACGCGACAGTCCAAAGGCCACACACACACACACACACACACACACACACACACACACACACACACTTGTACCACAGAACATCTTGATAGATAGACAGTTGAGCGAGGGGGTGTTGATGAGAGATACACACAAATGTCATCTGCTTACGAACCCACACACACAAGAACGTGCCACTTTTTAAAAAACAGCAGCCACTGTGCCTTCGGTTCCCTGGCAGGGTGATTACTGCTTTTATCATCACGCTCATCATCAATCATCATCCCACAGACACATGCATGCTGACATGAAAATGCTTCAGCTCTTTAACACACATGTGGTCTCTAACATCCTTGTTAAGGGTTGTGCTGGGATGTTTCTATGAGGACCACTCATTCAGGTACAAGCAAACAGTGGAGCTAAAGACAACTTTTGTCAAAATCAAATGACCGAGAGTAGAAATATTCTCATCCTGAAAATGTTAAATGTGTAATCCACATATAAAATGACATAGCAGTTGCCACTGGGTTGTTTTTGTCAGCTAAACAAGTGTACAGTATGAATATTCTGGAGCAAAGCCACTAAAATGTCTGACAGCGCCAGCAGAGAATTTACAAGGGAAATAGATTTGGATGCACTCAGTTAGCATTAGACACAGTGGAAAAGGAGGTAGAAAAATGAAAAAGAGAGGCAGTGAAATCTACTAACAATGACAATGGTAACATGCAGATGTTTAACAGGAAATGTGTACCACTGTAACCAACACAAATGTAATTTAGGCTGCATTCAGATCAAATCAGGTGGTGCTGCGTGCTGAAAATACCCGTCATCTCAATCATTTGAATGGGAGTAGTGTGTTGGGGCTGTGGGGTTTTTAGGCTGCATTGATGCGGCACCGGCCTGCAGCAAAAAAGTTGATCCAGAGTGAAGTTTTTTGGAGAAACCCATCTCATGAAGTAGCAGCCAATCCCAGCCAGTGATCAGACTGATCAGAGGTGTACAACCCTGCCACGAGGGAGGACAACAAAGAGATTACTAGGAGGAAGGGAGGACATTTCTCTTCATTTGATAAAGTTAAAAGTTAGGCTTTGCTGTCGACTTCCTGACTCTTTTTAATAAAGACGAGAGAAAAAGAGAGATCGAGAGAGAGAGTAGATATATTCCAGTGAGCTACAGAGTGAATGAAGTGAGGAAGCGGTGGTAGTGAGAGAGCTGGTGAATCAGATCAGTTATTTTCTGATTGTTTCACAGTCACGTTCTGGAACACAAACACCCCCACACACCTCCCTACAACCCTGCAGTGATGAATTGTACCAGCTGATTTGGTCTGACTATGGCCTTAAACCTGATGATGGTGATGTACAAAAAGTTAAGGGATCACCAAAGTTATTTCATTTATTCTGTGGTGAACATGAGAGTCTGTACAAAATGTCATAGTTATTCATTCAATATAAGTTGAGCTATTTAACTCTCAACCAAAAATGTCAACCTGCTGGTGATGCAAGAGATCCAGAGTAATTGGGATTTGGGCCATGGATTCTTACCATTACAGTTAATAGTTGTGGACATATTTTACTGGAAAAATGACAATTTTGAATTACTGGTGACATTTGATGAAAAGTCAGGATTAGAAGTCATCCTTCCTCTGGGAACCATAAGTGTCTACAGAATTTCATGGCATTCCATTGAATAGTTGTAGACAGACTTCATCAAAAAGGTGGACTCCCTCAATTCTGGTCAATTGACACTGCCATCCCAAGAACTCCACTCCTAGGATGGCAAATAAATGTCTTAGCTTGAATGTATCCCAGTCCTTTTTTAAAAGACCAAAGCAAACATTTTGTTTTCAGTTGAAATGTTTTACTTGAGTCCGTGGTCCATCTGCAAGTGCAAGAATGAACGCTAATTCGACCAATTTCACACTATTCTATTAAAAAACATAACTCCAAGTACAGTACTTTTCTTGCTTTTTTTTTTTTTTACCATTTTACCAATGGCTACAGTTTTACACAATATAATGAGCCAATTCAGAACCAATGTCACAAGTTATAGTCAAATAAAAGTCAAGTTTAATCAAAACCTTTCTTTTGAAGCAAGTGATTTTTCTCACTAAACATAACTAAGAGAGGCATTTTTTGCCTCGAGAGTGCAGATAGATAGAAAGCAGGGATAGAGAAAGGGGTATGATGTGCAGATTCACAGCCAGACTTGAACCATGGATGTTGTGATTAGGTGCTATGTTAATAGTGGGCTACACGGCCTCCCTAGAATCAAGATTTTAAAGAACCATCTCACATCTCACACTTAAAACTAAACATATAGTTTAAGAAACTTGCTGACAATGCAAACTGGTCTGTGACTTGATTAATAGATGAAAAAATGTTAATGTGTGTTCAAGTGGCTAGCTGGTATGAGTTCCTTAAATGATCAAACATTTTTACAACTATCTTGTCTTATTTAAATGTACCTGTAATTTATCACAAAACAGCTTCAAAGCAAAGTCTCTACAAATTCAGCTACTGTAGCTGCAATCATCACAAATAAACTCTTACAGGAACAGTATCATCAATCAGGGATGCCTCCTTGACTTTCTTATGAGCTCATCTGGCCAGATGATGTCTTGACAACACACACAACATAGAAACATATGTTAACTTTTGTTCTTCAGATCTGACTGATTTGACTGCTGAATTGCAGAGTGCTTACTTGCCAGACTGTTTATCATCCACCGTGGAGTTTTTTGTTTCCATTGCGGCTGTTTCGCACCTCTGAGGCAGGGAGACAGGCTGCTGCCAGGAGGCTGACTCTACCCAGCTGGTACGTCACCGCCCGACCGGGAGCCTTTAAACAAGTTCGCCCACGCACAAACAAACAAACGCACCTCCTCCCTTTCATTCCATCTTCATCTTACGTATCTTTCTCCAGCATGTACCGCAGGCCTACTTACCCATTCTGCACCGCCACATTTCCAAGTGATTCCAGACTTCAAACGTAATTGTATGTAAATCAGCAATTCAAAAATCTTTTTGTGTCTCTCTCTCCATTGTTCTCCATGAAACATTTTATTTCCTCTGCTGTATTACAATGTTTAATCAAAGCCTTTGCTGTTTTGCACTGTGCGCACAGGAAAAAAAACAGCTGCTAGAAAGAAAAAGTCGAGAATGGTTTTCTCACAGGCCAGAAAACGATTTCACCAAATAGATGGATGTAACATTAGAGGGTATCTACTGAGAAGAAAGTTGTTGATTTGTTTAGTCAGTTAATGCTCTGGTGGGCCTTTGCTTCGGCTGTGTTTTTTGTTCCTTTCCAGCTGAGTTAACTTTGTTGCAAATCATTCCAGCAGGTTTGTGAAGCAACTGAAAAAAGTCAATTCTTGAATGACCTGTTATTTCAAAGACCTATTTTATATTCTTAAAAGACTAACAAAGACAAGATGTCTTTAGTTTTCTACTTCTGATTGTATTTCATGCTGTCTAAACACCAAAGACACCAATACATACACATGGCAAGTATACGTGTAGTGATTAATGTCATGTTATGACATGTGTGGCTGGTTATGATGGAAAGATATTTTCAGTACTACATCAGTCTTCATCAGTGACTTTCATTTTCTGTTAAATTGTACTACTTTTGTGGTCTGTTATGGTTGAATTTGATATTTTTATGATGAGTAGGAATATTCAAGGTATTCATTGAGTGTCAGCAGGGTTGAGATTGCCACTGAGGGAGCAGGCCAATGAGCAAGAGTGATTGACTTATGTTTAACTTGTGGAATCGTTTGATTATACGATTCCATGGATGGACAATGGAGATTTGGCTTTAAGAGCTAAATGTTGTTTAGGGATTGATATGTCCTCCAAGTCCTAAATTATTATTATTGGATTAAGAATACGCTATAGTGCCATTGCAATGTGCTATAAAAGCAATATAAATGACATGAAATCATATCTTTATCATCAATTTTCAGGCAACGCTACAACTTTTAACAGCACAAGAAAAACAGAAGGTAAAAAGGAAAAAAGGGTGTTGACTGAGGAGAAAACAAAGATACTCAAACATTGACTTTAAGAGATGAGGTTTTGCTTTAGACTTTGAAACTACTGAACCCAAAACGAAAAGATTTACATTTTATGCTTGGTAGCAATACTACAGTAGCAGTGTCATGGTCATGCAATTTGCAACTGTCAGTTTTGCATGGAGAATTTTCCTCTTATGACAACAAAGCGTAAATATTGCACAGATGGGGTTTGCAAGAACTAAAAGAAAAGTTGTAGTGGGAAAAAGAAACATGATTTAATTTAAGCTCATATAGAACCAAAATCAGGGATGTAAATTAATGTATACAATATATGATATAGTAAAATATTTGTGATGAAGATGACTGTTGCTATTATTTGAGCTGACAAATTAATGAGCTATCTCAATAAATTAGATACAGAACACCATGTTGTAATTAAATCTTGCCCTTAGTCTTGTTTGACTGTGTGGCAACTGCTATCAGAGCATTTAGTAGGTGTGAAAATGGTTCTCCACAGGGATCTCTTAATTGCAAATAAGAATATTTTTACTATATTTTCATTGTGGATTAGAGATCAATTATTTGTCCATTGAAGCAGTGGAACACATTGTAAACAAAGTACTTTGGCTTGGTTTTTGTGAAAAGAAGGTCATGCTCAATCAAAGTTACAGCAGCCAGACATCATTGTCTTCATAATGTGAAGTTCACAGAATAAAGAACAATGGAAATGTATTCATATTTCTTCTGTACAGTGACGCGGCCTTCTGCAGTAAACACTTGACGTTGCCACTGTGTCACCAATAGAAACATCTCTAAACAGATGGTGGTAAATCCATCTATTCAGGATTCAGGGTGAATGACTCAAAACTTACCATCTGCCACAACATATGCAACTTCTGAGATGGATTTGTCTTCAATCCCGTCAGAAAACACAGTTTTTACCGGAAATGAAATGAGATAGGTATGGACACATGACAAACGTAGGGGTGCTGAGGCATCCTCGTACATTTACTCAAGAGCTCTTCATAAACCAACCAGTTCCTTCAGAATACCACCATATGAAATGTTATACTTTTACTCACTATCTTTTCTTTACTCCATATTTATCTGAAAGCTGTAGCTAGTAAACTTTCAGATTAAGATTTTTCATTCAGTGTAGATAATGATTAGCATAAATATCAATGTTGATGTGCAAAATCTCTTATGTCTACAATTTCAACAGTTTTGTCTCGTCTTGATGAAAATGCATTTTTAAACATTATTAGAGACAGGAGTAGGATAAATTCCTCGGCCTGTAGAAGAGTCCTTCAAATAAGCATGAAAATCCCTAAAATTGCATATTTTCACCTGACAGCAAGTGTGCATTCCTGTAGTTTAAACTCACCAGCTGGAATAAAGTTGCTGGACTCAGTCGGACCTTTTCCATCCATCCATCCATACTTAACATTTGCAGGGTCATGGGGGGTTGTAGCTGCTACACCCTGTTAACATTGTCAGTCTATCACAGGGATGTGGAACTCACGTTAATACATCAGTAATCAAGCACTTTATATTTTATATTTGAGTACTTTGTAATGCTACTAATGATTTCACTTTTCTATTGGGGTTGTTACATTTCATTAAAGCAGAAATAGTTGAATTTTTGCAAATTGGTGGCAGTGCAAAAAGCAAAAACCACATTAACACCTTACACATCAGACATATTTTCATCTTCATTCTCCTAGCAGTAAAGCTAGAGGCTGTAAAGGTAAATCAGTGAGCTAAAAGATGTTTAAATGCTCTGTAGAGCTGAGGGTAATTAGTTCCACACTGGCCAAACACACACTAGTTCCTACAAGTCTGTGCTTCATTTCATCCAGCCAGCTGTATGGAGTTGTAGTTCTAGTTGTCTTGTTAATGTAAGTTATCATTGCACCATTTTTTCATTGTATTATGTAGCCAAGTCAACAGTAGAACCTGAACTTGAGTATTGCATGCATGCTAACTAACAATAGAAACATTTGAACACATTTGACACACACACACACACACACACACACACACACACACACACACACACACACACACACACACACACACACACACACACTGGTTATATTTTAACTTCAATTACCCAAATATTTGTAGCAAGAGCTCCAATCCAGGTTACCCTCAGGTAAAGGTCCAGACTGCCAAATAGGAAGTGAGAGATTCCAACTCAGACTGTACCATGTTGAGTGCAGAGGAGGGGTTTCATTATGATCAGGGGATAGTTTTTTTTTTTTAAGTTACCAAAGCAATATTTATATAAGACAGTTACAATAGTATTTATGGGTTTGATGGTTGGAATGTTTGGAAGCTGGCATGTGATTTTGAAGAAATGGATATAAGTGGTTTGTGCATAAACTGATATGTGACTGGCCTAAGGATGACAGGGAATAATGACAATGAGCATGAAAGTAGGGATATGGATGTAAATGATTGGACTGAAATACAGAAAAAGAAACAAGTTAGGAAGCATGGTCGTGTAAGTGGTAGTAGTTTTGATGGAGAGGTTTAAATTAATAAAGATTTTCAAGAAGGGACATGATATAAGTGAAAATGACAAAGACAATGAGCAGAAAGAGAAAGTGATGAAGTTGACTAAAGTCTGTAACAAAATGGTAGAGAAAGCCAAGAATACAGGTGACAAGTCCTTTGTGAGAAGAGTTATATATGGTATCCCTGTGGAGGAAAAGTTGGAGGTTTTGAGGTCAAGCATAAAAGGTGGTAAAGTTATTGGCATTTAAAGTCTGCAGGCAAGAAGGAAGGCAATGTATTAATTGTCGAGGTGCACATCCTGTAGTGTGGCTTATGGTGGCTGTGAAGTGAGAGAGGAGGCAGTGGAAGTGCTGAAGCTAAAAGAGAACATGGACATATATTATGCACAAGCAGTAAAGGTGGTTCAGAGGGAGAGGAGAGAAAAAGAAATATCAAAGAAGGAACAGACAACTGAAGTAATCTAAAAACAACTTATGACAAAGAGTCAGATAGGTGATGGAAATACATTGCTGGTAAATAAGGAGCATATTGTGTATTTCACGACTAAAGTAATTAACTGCATGTTCCAAGCAAGGCAAGATATTTAAACATTTATGGAATATCTGGGATGGATGTTCAGAAAGAGCTTAAAAAAAGGAATCATGTTCACAGGATTACTCATGTTAGTTCTTCAGTGCAATGCAAGGTGTCTGCTGTCAAATGGCCAAGAATTTAAAGGATTTCTCAAGGGGTTGAATTGTAAACCGGATAGAACATGTGTAAAAGAGAAATGGCTTGAACCTAATTTAGATTAAAGGATATATACGCATAAAAGGGATTGAGAAAATGGGGGATATGTGCTACCTTTGTCATGTGAGGTGTTTGCTGACGTGCAGCAGGAAAAGGGAAAGATGTGGATTCGGCTATGTAGTTGTTGAAGTTTGGTTAGGGAATGGGAGTTTGGTGTTAAGGGTGTGTTTCTTTCTCTCATCATTTCTGTTTCTCCCATTAGGTTCTACCCCCCCACCCCCTCAGTACGGTGATATGTTAGGCTGAGTGCACTGGTACCCACTTGCTTATTAAGGCTGGCAGTTAAAAGGGCTGGAGATACAGCAGATGGTGCCAGTGGGCCATTCGGCAGCTCTTCAGGCTGTGTGGCGATGCAAAACTAATAACTGTTGTTGTGGTGTCAATAAGTGGCATTTACTCCTGTCCAGGTGGAGGATTATTCTTCTTGTTTTCATTGTCTTTGGTTTACATTGTAGTTTGTGTAACTTTGTTCATTTTAATTATCTAGTTAATCAGCTTAGTTGGTTATACTTTCTTTTTTGTGGAAAGTCGTTCTCTGTTCACTTAATTCTGGACTTTATTCATCTGGTAGATTAAAAGCTTGTGTTAATGTTACTCCATTTACCTTGTTTTTCATCCCCTGTATTCATTCGGGGAGGTAACAAATTTGGAGGTTCATCCAAGATAATATATGGAAGTGGAAATAGGTAATCAGATTTTTAATAATCCATCTCCAAGATTAGAAGCATTGGAGGCAATAAAGGGACTAGATAGAAGAAGGATCATTTGGTGGGGTGATTTTAATACCCATTGTCCTCTTTGGGGATAGGTAGGAATGGTTTGATGGTGGAGGATTTGATGGACTCTTTGGGACTGTTGTCTGTAAATAATGGGAATTTCACAAGGATTGATCACAGTACAGGCAATGAGTCAAGTTATACTTCACATTAACACCACAGTTCTTGGCAATTATCTGTTTGTAGGAGGTAATGAACTGTTGGAAGTGATCATTACCCCATTTTGTGGAAAGTAGGTAGTGAAAGGAGGCTAGGCTTAAGATACTTCAGCAAGATGGGTATTTTCAAAGGCTCAGTGGGTTAAATTTAGAGAGCAAAGTGAAAGAAGTTTGAAAAATATAGATAAAGAACAGAGTATATAAATATTTAATGGAAATGTCACAGATGCTATAACTGGGACTGTCATTCAGACAATTATAAGGAAAGCCGGCATGAAAAGACAGAAGTTTGTTCTGTGGTGGAATGATGGATGTAGTAATGGGGTAAAAAAAGAAACATAATAAGGCTTTTAAGATATTAAAAGGCCAAAACAAAATAATGAAAGCAGTGGTTTGAAAAACTATTAGAGCTGCTACAGGGAAGCATTGGAGAACATTTTGTGACTCAATATGGAGAAACACTCTGATTAACCAAGTTCGGAGAATGATAAAGGGATTGGGGATACCCACTCCCAATTTACACCATTTGCACTGAACATGGACTCATGAGACCCAATTGTGAAAGACAGCATGGCTCCCTTGTCCTTGAAGATGCCCTGGGGTGTGTCGCTTCTCTTGCGAATAGGCAAAGCCCAATGTGAGCATCCGCTCAATGCAGCCCTTCATGTGAAGTGAAGGAAATAAAGAATTGCTGGAAAGAGAGCAAGAGAAGGATGATGCAATTAATGCTCCATTCACATTAGAGGAAATGAAAAGGGCTATATGTAAATGAGGACTAACTTCTCTGGGAAAAGATCCAATCTGGTATACCATATTGAGCCATTTGCCTGATGTAGCATCAGAGCTCATATTACATTTATATAACTAGGTTTGGCAGGAAGGAAAATTACCACAAAGTTGAAAAGCAAGCAGTTATAGTACCCATCAGGCAACCAGTACAAAATCCCACCAATCCATCTAAGTACAGATGAATTGCATTCACATCCCACATGTGTAAATTACAGGACGTTATCACAGAAAGACTAACATATTATTTGCAGGTAATTAATCCTAGAGCTAAACATCAAAGTCAATTTAAAAAATGATGGATGATACGATTACTAGAATCAGAGGTGAGGAAGGCACAAGTGAATAAGGAGGTAGTGATAACGGTATTTTTTTATGTGGAAAAAAAAATGTAAAAAGGTTTCAAATGTGATGAGATGTTATGTGGGATAACAATGGGGAGCTGACAGGTCTGCCTTGAAAGCTACACACACACACACGAATATATAGGTTTAATAAGACTGGTTCTGGATTATGGGTGTGGCCTATGGGTCAGTGTTTAAAATCGTGTTGGGAAAACTGAAGGTAACACAAACTCAAGCATTAACGACATATAATGGTGATTCAAATGAACAAATGTGCAAGCATTGCAGGTAAAAATGAGGAAACATGACATTGGACTTAAGAAGACATGAAGAAGACTTATGATAACATATTGGTTCAATCTACAAGGGCATAATAACCATCCTACAAGAAGTGCTATTGAGCCATGATTGGGAACATGAAAAAAAGGCCAGCAAAGAGCTTCAGATCGGTCGTTAAAAAGAAGCCTAATAAAAATCTGCATACTGGAGAGGAGTTACTCTCCGTTCTGACAGCTATACCTTCCTGGTTAGTGCCACTGCCTGAGATAGATCTTACCTGCTTGAATGGGTAAGAGATGAACGAGGGGGAATTTGTAGGATCGTTAATTCATACATCAGAAGGAATTACTATGGTTACTTCCAGATTTATACAGATGATTCTAAAGACCCAAAGGCAGGTAGAACAGCAGGAGCAGAAGTAATCCCAGACTTTAATGTTGAGTGTGGGAAGAGACTTACTGATGATATATCTGCTTTTACATGTGAAATGATGACCACGGTTATTACCTCGCAATGGATAGAGGACGTCAGGCCAGAGAGAGTGGTAATTGCATCAGATTCGTGTGCAGCATTAATGGGTTTAAAATGTTGCAACTCCAGGTGTAGAGATGATTTATTGTTTGAAATATTACATTGATTATTCAGAATTCACCAAATGCGATTGTGAGTTTTGTGTGTGTCCCTGCTCATATTCAAATGGATGGGAATGAGAAGGCCGTTAAAGTGGCAAAAAGGGCTTTGAAGCGTGGGTGTAGTCACATTAATGTAAATATTAGTAAGTTAGAAACTAAAGTGGTGATTAAGGGAGTAATCAAAAAGAGGCGGCAGAATCATTGGAACAAAGAAAGTAAAGTTGTTTTTTTTCTTGAAATAAAATCGTAGTTAGTCTCAAACATCAAATAAGAAAGAAGAGAGTCATAACAAGATATAGGACTGGTCATATTGGCCTAAATACTTATCGCTACCTGATTGGAAAGCATATTGATACAAACTGTGAACATTGTGGAGAGGAAGAAAAGAAGGAAGATTGAACAGCAGAATATTTGTCTTTGTCTAGACCTTTGAATCCGCCCACTCCACCAAGTCGAGTTGACAATTCTGTCTGATATCAGACAAGAATATCATGTCATATTGCAAAAAACCCAAAAATCCTCAGGCAAACATTGTTGGAAATTCTGACTAAAATATTTAACATCAAGCTTTAAGGTTTCAGTTCAGCTGCAGCATGTGCTAATGTGTAATAGCCAGCATCTATCCAAGGCCTTTTCTTTCAGTTGATTGCTGAGTTGCCTAATTTTGAAAAGATTTTATAAAATGTTTTATTTCTTCACCACCACACTGGTCTCATAAACAAGAGGTTAAAAAAAACCTCTTAATTTGAAATGACAGATACAGGAAGGTGGCACCATTAGTTACACCGTTGGTCGGCCAATAAATGGTGTAACTTTATCACTCTGTCAGTCAGTCAGTCAGTCAGGGACAGACATTTGTGTTTATAGAGCTATTCCCTGCAGTCCAGCCAAAAATAGCTGGGCTGCATTAAAACTTGCTCAGAACACCTCTTATTGCAAATGCAAAAAGTTTTCCAGGCTTTAGTTGGCAGAGAAACAATCATACCAACCTCTCCAAAAACACTTAACACCGTTCAGGCAAGTTGAACTGGCGTTATTCAGTTTGTTACCCATATTCCATCTACTGCAGATTGATATGTATATTAAAATATATATTTTTAATGTCATTAAGGAAAATTCTTACCAGCATGAGACATTCTGCTGACGTGACGTTCCTATAAACTAAAGTTCTAACCCCATAATGCCTCAAGGATTTTTTGCAGTGTGAATTCAGTTTTTTCTCTCATCTGCACATGGAAATTGATCAACATAATTAATAACACCATAAAATTGTGTGAAAACAAGTTTAAACATGACATTTTACTGTATTTTTCAGCACATATATACACACAAGTTCAGTTACCAAACCTGGGCTACAAATACAGGCTTAGAAAAAAGCTCAGGCTGCAGAGTTCTGTTGGGAGTGAAGGTATTCAGAGAAAACTAATTATTTTTTAAAACCTCACTGAGATGTGCAGATTGCTAAAGCAGTTGGTTATGTTCACTTCTGTTTCAACCCACTCAGACCAAGTTGATGGCAGAGGATCATAGGATCATCATACTCAGCCCACAGGTTGTTACAGACAACCAAGAAAGTTGGATCACAACCCATTCACTCGCTGGCAATAAAAAACAATTCGTACATGTAAATTGCTCCACAATTCTTACATATATAACCTTTAAACCTTCCAACACAACACCAGGTTTTAACTCAGCTGACCTTTCTGAACTTTACTACACGCTAAGTAGCAAATCTCCAAACTCTGTTTTGCATTTGTTTATTTGATGATATGAGATTTAATTTTGGGTTGTTTTTTTTCCATTCCTATTTTGCTCTCATTCTGTTTATTAGACTTCAAAGACATGAATGAGGCTTTTCAAATATACAGAGGAGAAGCAGACCAGCAGAATCTGAATCTGGTAATCAACCTTTATTAATTGTTCAAACAACTATTACCAGTACTGCCGGTATGCCAGCAACTGTGGCACAAATAAGCCTATACATCAGCTGCCTGTTCATTTCACTGACAGCACATGATGCTTGATGTAGATAGGGACTGTTTTTATTTGTATTTTAGAACTTCTGGTACATATTTTCTCTCTTTGTCAGGAAGATTGAGCCCTGAGTCTCTCTTGGCCTGCCCAAACTGTCAGTCAAAGTTCCCATTAACACATATATAGAAAATATCAATAGCTTTCTACGTTGTAAGACATTTGTTATTTATATTCCTAATTTAACAGGAGTAACTACTTAAAATATTAATTCTTGTCATAATTAGCTCAATGCCATTTATGTCACACATGTCTGGACATGCTTATGATAACAAATGCTGTAGGTTTTCAGATTAATTTTCTATCTGAAAGTCATGACCAAGAGAGATGTACAGCATGAACAGTTTGACAGAACTGCAATTACCTCTGATTACTTTCCTAATCATAATCAGACAGGCTCCATGTTGTCCATGACAGAGTTGAACTCAAACAGTGTCCTTGTCAGCGAGCAGAGCCTGATAATGATTGCAGTTTTCTGCCTCAGGTGGGAGAAGATGTGTTGTGTGTTTGAAGAGTGTTTATTTGACACAGCAAAAACACATCCTTTATCAGGCTTGGAGATCAGTAATGAAATTACGGACTTGTTTTCTCGTTTTGAAATGATCGGGCCTGAATGGCACCCATTTGTCTGAATCACCCGCATCTTAATTGCCTCGAGCGAGTCTGATACACATGTAAATTCAGTTTTGTAGTTCATTTACAATAATTACCAGCCATTTAGCATTTGTCTAGCTGCCAGGTCTTACGAAATGTATCGTGCGAGCATCATGGTGGTGTTGTTGTGGCTGTGTATTTTTTTTTAGAGTTGTTGACTGGCACAGTTACCCTGATGGATTCCGCTGGAGTCCAATGCATCCAGCCAACTCATCTGCCATACCAGGCAACTCAAACTATTGTACCCAGTGGAAGAAATTTGGGTTAGAGGGGATTAGCATGGATGCAAATGGTGAGAAAATAATAGCTAATGGTGGGTGAAACCACTCTCACATTCTGCTGAGGTAATAACCCTCAAATACTCATTTTGTCCTTTTCCTTTTGGCTCTATCTTTCTTTTTGGCAAAAAGTACCGCTCCAAGCTCAGTGTGTATATTTGAGATGCATCCCACAAGTAAAAGGTGATCGTTGTAACATAATTAGTTATTGATGTGATCAGAGCTGTTATAGATCGGTCACTAGGAGAGATCAATTAGTCAAACTTTGCTTTCCAGCTGCAATGACATACTGTCAGAAAACCAACTCCTGTCACACCTAACACTTAAAAGTGATGAATATCAAGTAGTTTCAGGTCTGATCAGGTTATGCTCATTGATTAATTGCATTGCCCCCACCCACCCACCCACCGAATGAATGGACTGAATGCAAGAACAAAAACTTCTGTTGTAAGAAAGGTGTAATCACATAGAAATTCCACACATAAACGCTTCATATTTCACAGACTGAATACACTCAGTGCTATGAGAAAGTAATATTTATTTGTCTCTCCCTTCACTCAGAGAGACAGCAGGAGGTTGGGAGCCAGCTGAGTTGTCAGAGGAGCTGCAAAGACACAAACATGTTGTCAGCTATTGATGGAATCTAACCATGCACCTAAACTGACACATTTCTCTTCTCTAACTTGGTATTAAAGCTGAAATTCCTAAATGTCCACACATGTGTGCCCTGTCAGTGGCAAAATAAGCCTGTTACCAATATATCATTTCACAAATATAGTTGTGACATAAATGTCTCCATTTGCCATCTTGTTAAATCACACAGCAACCAGCACTGGTCACTTTGTCAATGCCATACTTGTGTTATTGTGTTATTATTTTAACAATGACTCAGGTGACTACATGTTACTGTAAGTGACAAACTCAGCTAGAATTGTCAACTTGTCAGCTCTCTCCACTCATTGCTTTGGTGTTATGGTTGACACATTTACAGTTTTGGTTCAGTGACTCACTGGTTTTCAGCAAAACTGAGATAAATCTGCTGTGCACCAGCTGCTCGTTATCAAAGTTAATCACTAGCTGGTGAACATGGTAGAGCATTTAGCAGTTACATATTTTCTCAGGAGCTGGTGGACCATGAAACAGAGTGAAAAGGAGAGTGAATGTTGGACTCACAATCACAAGTATGCAGCAACACCTTTTTGTAAGGTGGTCATGTGTCAATGTTGTGTTAACAGCTTGTTCCATCTTCCCCAAACTTGCAAAAAACCTCAACTAATGATGCATAAAGTAGCACAGTAGACACCTTCAACTAGCACTTCATGTGTTAGATTTGAGCTGGTTACAAACAGAGCAGCAAGAGTAAAGGGGTTTTTAAAGGATAGGTTTACAACTTTTTAAGTCTGCCTTAAAATAATAGTTGGGTGCCTGTCAGGGGAGTAAGTGCCCAGGAGTCCAGGATGTTTTACGCCGAAAATGTTTATTGAAGCCTGTCAAATGAGAATCAGAGTTATATCTTAACTCTTTAAGCCTTCCCAGATAGTGCCACGAATACTCTATGCTCATGAATGGTCATACTCAGTGCATCTACAGCACATGGAATCTGCCTATTGGTTTGTTATTCTTCAAACAAGGAAACACAGTTACCCACCTGTGAGTTTAGGGAGTCAGACAGTCATATCCTCTGACCTTGGTTGCCACAGCAATTCTGCATTATCAAAGTGACTCCTGCTTTCCTCAAAACACCATAGACAGGTGCCTTCACCATCTCATGCCAAGATGATAGTGCTGCCTTTAAGGCCCATGCTTGACCCTAAATCTGGAAAATTCCCTAACTCAAATGAACATTGACATATGTTTTTGCTATAATCATCCCTCCAGTTCATACTGACCATTAGAACCCTTCATAATGTGCTTACAATGTAAGTGATGAGGGACAAAATCCACAGTCCTCCTTCTGTGCAAAAATGTATTTAAAAGTTTATCTGAAGCTAATATGAAGCTTCAGTAAGTCAATATCTTTAAAAGTAGGCTTTTAGTGCCAAATTCCCTTTTTTGTCACAGTTCTTACGCTGCAGCTAAACAGGAAAATCTTCAATTCACAAAGACGGATTTTTTTAATACTAAAAAGATTAACTGAAAATAACTTAGATGGCTGGCACATCATATTATCTTCAGATAAACTTTTAAATATTTTTTTCCCAAAACAAATTGTATGAATTTTGCTCCCCATCACTTATAGTGTGGACACATTTGGAGAATGATCAGTATGAACAGGAGGGATGATTACAGCAATAACCTGTTTCAGTGTTCATTTAGGCACCTGACTATTATTTTAACAAAGACTGAAACAAAAAATATATAAACCTGTCCTTTTTAAATGGATATCATTAGTTTTTATGCAAAAAACATGATATGGTTCCTTTGCTCTGCTCTCATTGGGAGATTAAGCCCATGGGTCAGTGCCTCAGCTCTGTTTAGAGTGGATGTTAAGCAATGCTTACCTCAGATGGCATTTCAATAGCTAAAAGTCCCATTTCTTTCAGTATTATCATATTGCTATATATTGCTATACAATCTGTCCTTTTAATCAAGTCCAGTACTTCAGTCTAAGTGTTTTGTAATGCAGATATCCACTGCTTTCTTTCAGTGTTATGTTTTTGTGTTGGACTCTTTTTTTTCCTTTAATGTAAGCTTATGTAACTTCATATAAATCCCTTGTAGCATTTCTGCACCTTTTCAGAAAGCTTGTGTAACAGGGTGGAAAGTTAGAAAACTAACTTAATATGACTAAATCACAAAGCTGTCATCTGATAATTAGTGCTGTGGTTATGCTGTTTGTGAATATTGCATCAGAATATTACTTCTAAAGGCCTGTAAGGTAACATTGGTACACGGAACAATTTACAAAAGCAATAAGACCAATAAAATGATAATAATTATAAAAGTGCGTTGCCATTTCCGAGAAGGAGCAGCAGTTTTCTGTGAATATTTTATGACTTGAAACCTATTTTGTGTAAAGAAATGATGAACTGCAAATTTTGTGGAAGTCATTTTGTGGACTGCAGGCATCCTCCTCATGGCTGTTCAGAGCAGAGGGGGAAAAATGCACGTGGCCATGTTACTGATGACTTTGTGTCGTGCTGTGATGTATTTTACTTAGACTTCAACATTTTAAAAACTAAGGACACAGCTATAAGTTTTAGAGGATTACCGCCTACTGCAATCGAAAGCAAGGAAATTGAGTTGGTGGACATCTATAAATATCTGCCGTTGATAGCAAACTGTGCCTCAAGAAATATACAGGAGCAATCTGTACAGACGTTACAGCACAGCTCGTTTTTCCTCCGCAGGAAATGATCTCTTTTAATGCGGGTGATAAAAGATGACCTCGCTTCATCAGAGTTTTGTTCAATATGTTTTGACATTTCGGATCGCGGACTGAATTGACATGTTGAACGGGTGTAAATCAGGCTGAGGAGAATAGAAAAAATGCCAGCAAAGGTTAACTGTGAAACAGCTACAAGGTAATGACATTTTGTCATGATATCACCCGCACAATATATTTTTCACCCGTCCTGGTCAGCTTTTTAGAGGTCAGATGACAGCATAAGTAGTAAAGTGTTAGTAGTGTAGTATTTTTTTTAGAAATGCCCTTTTTCCCACTATATTGCAATTGGAATGTTTTGCTGACTCCTAGAAAAATGACTGCTTCATGTTCAGTTTATGTGTTAATGTGTTAAATACATTAGAGCTGTTAAGCTATGTTGGTATAAGACTAAAGTGTGACACATACTGTGCAGGTGCCACCCTCCCTCTTTGTCTCTGCTAGGCCTGTCACAATAATCACGTTATGGACTTATACAATAATGTAATTATCAGTATTATCGTGTCTATATATGGACTTATCGTATGATACATGGACCTTGATCATTTTTTTCCATCAATATTGTCACACTTCACATTAGCAGCTAAGAGGCTATTCATGTCACATTGGCAAGTAGTGTCCTCCATTCCTCACTGTGTACGTCCTGAGTGGAGACTGTAGAAGAATTAAAGGTAAACTCCGATCCCCACGCCCTGATGATATATTATTATATCAGTGGTATGAAGTGATCTACAAATGACAATAATATCGTTTATTGCAATATTTTCGGAGAAAATATATTGTCCAACAACAGTAGTTATTGTGACAGATCAACTGTCTGCTATAGTGGAGGGTAACTTGGAATGAAACTCTTATTTACAGCATCCTATGACATCATGTCATTTAAAAATAACAGTAACACATATCGGAGAGATAGAAGTAGCAGTTAGGGTACATTAGGGCAAGCAAAGGTGATACAATTGTGGCTTTCCTGGAGAGTTAGTCAAGGCGCTGTCAGCTATAGTGCTGGAGAAGGGAATCACTTGCCTCCCATATAGTGTGGTGGGTCACTGGGCCAAACAAAGTTATTTCACTTTGTTAACGTTGCTGTAGCTTCCTTAATGGCAAATGAAAACAAAAGGGCAAGCAAGGTCCAGCAGCAAGTGTAGGCAAGTCTGTGAAGAGAGTCTAAATAAGGGCAACAAGTTTAGGAGTGTGTGTTGTTTACTGTGTAAGTCAGTACACAAGTAGCAGCTTTGCTTACTTTCCAGCAATGTAAGTCTCCAGAAAAACAGCAGTTCTATCACACATACATATAGTTATTCACTGGATCAATACATCTCTGCTACTGACATTTTGTCCTGATGATGGTGTGAGAGTAAAGTAGGGATCACCAAAATTCTCTGAATTCATCCTATGAGGAATATAAATGTCTCTACCAAATGTCACAATAATCCATCCAATACTTGCTGAGATATTTTTCCAAAGTGTTGGATCGACAAAGTGGCATTGCCATACCTAAAGCCATAACCTTACTGTAGCATGACTACAAAGGAAGAATGCAAAGTTAAAATTTCCACTGCTGTCATATCAGTAATAATTTATCATAGCTAAGAAACAGATCCCATCTGATGAAAGGACTGCAAATTGGCTCTTGCTTTTGGGCAAAGTTAATGCGGATAATGTGTTATGAAATGTGTCATAAATCTTTTAAAGCTTAGCTGTGTTTACTATTCCCTGTATCTGTTTAAATTGTGCCAAAATGCTGCCAGCGGTGATAAGGGCTGAACTAAACTACATTAGGGCAGACTCCTGTGTAGCAACACCATCTGTCTGTCTCTATCGCTCTCACACACATTTCTTTCTCCTCCTCTTCACTGCGCCGAGGTGCTGCTGTCTCTTCCTCTTTTCAACGACTTCCCCCCTTCGCTGAAAGGCAGATGCGCAAAATCAATTGCACTCACTCAATTTATATCAGCTCAAGCCAGCACGGCTGAATGAAATGGAAGGACGTTCACGGATCGCGTCGGTCTAAACTGTCTGCAATGTTTTACTCATCAATAACATGGCTGATAAACATCAGGTATCATCAAGCGCACGGAAAATAAACATTACTGTTGAATCACTGATAACAGTATGCTTCATTTTCCCCGAACAGCACAGAGGCAATTCAAATCAGACTGTTATACACATATACTATTACTTATGCTAGTGGCAGCTACAGACCTGTAAGTGAACCTGCCTGCAGTCACAGCATCATATCAACACACTGGGGGGAATTCCATATGATACACTGTAAGGACGAAAAAAGCATTCAGAATTTCTATGAATTTATTTTTATCCAATAATAAGAGAATAAGAGCCTCAACTTAAAATACTTATTAGACAAAGAAAAGCTGCGAGGCAAGTTTTAATGAGGCTACTTGTAGATCCTGTGTGTAAATGTCCCTACATTAGTTATTAGAAGACTTTGGAAGGTCACTGTTATGAGAGGGATGATTATTATTTGATACTTCAAACCCTCTTTATGTTGGAAAATAAAGTAAATGATCATTTCCTATCTCAATAACGATCCTCCTTGTATGATATTAAATTATTTGACTAAATTATGCTTAGAATAACAAGCGCCATCATTTTGTGATGCTAAATGAAGCCCGGTCGAAATTCACTTCAAACATCGGCTCCACCTCAAAGTGACGGGTGTTACAGGAGAGCAAACTCCATTTTGCCTTTAAATATTCATAGTCATAATGTATTGGCAAACACAAACAGCTGACGCAAGTGTTTGCTCTGGGATATTGGGCTGGAAAGGCGGCAGCATCTTCCCCTCGCGGGAGGGAGAAATTCAATTGAAGGATTTGGAGAAAATCCTGTCGGGTGAACTGTGTCTGCTCCAGTTGCAAATGCAGTGTTCTGCAGCATCCTGTTGTTTCCCTCTGGGCTCTGTGCATGTGTGTGTGTGTGTGTGTGTGTGTGTGTGCGCGTGCGTGTGCATGCTTGTTTGTGAGACACTGTGAGGTGAGGGGGCGGGTTATAAAATCAAAGTTTTAAGTTCCCAAGACCTCTGCAAAGAACTGAAAGTAACAATCTGCTCCATTTTCATGACAATAGAAAGTACACTTCTTTCTCTCTATTGTTGATTTGTTAAACACAATAGTGATTGAATCTGTAAACACAAGGCGCTTACACTCACTGTTTTAAAGAATAATGCCAAAAAGGAGTAAAATCCCTTTGTTAAAAAATAAATACTTCTACAGTAATGCCTAACATTTTGTAAATAAGAAGTATTGCTAATTGTTCTGCAAGCACTAGGAGCTAAATACAAGAATAGCATACACCTGATTAGAAAGCTGCATTATACCACAAGGAGTCATGATACATATTTCACTTGCTGAAACAGATACAGTAAAATAATTTGGGAAAGGTCAGATGATGAAAAACAGCATTTCCAGTGCAGTGGAAAGACCAATCAGCTACCTGTTTACACAACATCACTATTCATTTTCAGTTTGTTTATGGTCAACATAACTGAGTTTATGCCCAATATTCGCTTTCTTTTTTAGCTCTGTTTCAGTCTCCACTACTTCCTGAGAACAAGACTGAGTCAAATCCTAGGATATGGCAGGGCTGTGTATGGTCAGTATGTGTAATTGTGGCCAGTGTGTTATATGGATAGTCAGTGGTAGTGTCCATAATGTGAATTCCTGGATATCAACTGTTCATCTGTGGTGGTCCCAGTTATATTTGTTTTTAAAGTGTACTGAAGTAGCGGATCACATGACATGGAGTGCGGGACTTTTGTCTCCCCCTTCTGGCAGTGAGAGTAAAGAGGGGTCAGCTGTGATTGCCTGAAATAGGCATGTAGTATGCTCTAATGTGCACCCCAAATGACAGACGTACAGAGAGGGCTTGTAAAAACAGATATGTTTTGATGGTCTACCAGCTGACTAGAATTTGTCCCAGTACGCCTGATGGCCAGTACAACACTGGCTGTGACCTACAGTTGTGGCTGTAAAATGGTGGAGTAATTATTTTGAGTGTCACACCCCCACGAAATGACTAGTTTCATTTGATCCATTTGGTCCAATATTCTAGAAGAGCGCCATGATTAACTACCAGACAGTGGGCATGAGAGCGCCATGCCTAACATGAGATGTAAAAACTCTGGTTTACTATGAAATACAGAGAGCTGTATCTGGTGGTGCTTAATCAAGAACTCTTTGGGCAAGGGCTTGAATGTAACAGATGTTCATTTACATGTAAAAGTTCCACACTGCAGGTTTAACTACATCTGCCATTAAAAAAGGGTATAAAAGCAGAAGTTAGAACAATACTTTCCACTTATATCTTGGGATGTTAGATTTGAAAGACAACTTTTCATTGTAATAAAACTACTCTAATTATCTATTAACCCCACTGTGAAGTCTTTAATAGCACACAAACACCTTATTAACACCTGTCACCTGCCAAGCATAATGCTGTTAACTGGAAACACTACACCTTTATACAGTCAATAGGCTACACACAGCACGGTACAGATATGCTAATGATGCTTGCCATGCTATCTAGCTGCTAATTAGTGTGCAGGTTGGTAAAAATGGATCTGTGGGTTGGTGCTAATGTCAGTATCAGTGCCTTTGTGTGCTTTGGACAGTTTTTAAAACTTATTTTGGGACTGTGCTCAGTGACCTACACACAGGGTTCTGCTTTAAATGCCCCCTGAGGATGTAATTGAAACAGTTTGCGCCGATTCATTCCAAAAAGAACAACTGGCAGCGTTCCCCTCCAGGCGACTGGAAGGCTGGAGCAGGGTCGAAGGAGACGGAGCAAGAGTGCAACGGACACAAAAGTCGAGTAGACTCTGGAGCTCTGCCCGGCCTTGTGAATAATGATAGTGAGCAATACTCTGGGCACTGTTGATAGGGCGTGTGTGCGTCCGGAACAAGTGACTTCCTTTTCTTTTTCCCATTTCTTTTTTTCATAATTGTACAGTATTCATTTGTAGGATTTTTTAGTTATTTTTAGCCTAGGATCTTTTGCCTTTTTAATTTGCTTTTAAAGTATTGTAAGACATGATTCTATATACTATATTATAGTGTATAGCTGCATGGTTGTTCCTAAACCCCTAAAAAAATCAATCTTCCCTTTATCCCCCATTTCATATAATGAATTCCTCAGAGCTGGACATAAGGTAACAGTGAGCTGAAAGATACTGAAATACTCTGTGAAACATTAGTAGAGGTCTTCATGGGTCCACTTGGTTCTAAGAAAACAACTCACAAGTCAGACCAGCGACAGTGTGCAGCAGAGCAGGCAGGTGCTATCAATTGGAGCAGATTAAAGGTAACCATAAAACAGTGAATTTACTGTTTAAGCTTCAATTTGCCAGTTGATAAATGCTACTGCTCCTCAAGCCCCAAGCCAAGTTCCCATGCTTTGCTCGAGAAAAGTAAAGTGAAGGAGCTTAACCTTGAAGTTCTTTGGTCCTGGCCTTCTCGACCACAGTCTAGAAGGTGAAGCAGGAATGGTTCATTAGAGTGCCAAACAATATTTTTAGAAAATCTGTGACCTGTGTGTAAAGTGTATGCTCATAAATGACAATTATTTTTGGAATTTGGCTCACAGATATTACATTTCTTTAGAAAATGAGCTTCTATCTATCGTCCAGTCAGCTACAGAGCATTTTAGTCTTGATGCACTTTAAATTATATCTACAGTCTCTCAATAATCTATATTATTGCTCCTGTTTTCCCTGCAGCTGCTTGTTAGATTGATCATGATCATTGATAGATCATAATGCTGCTGCTGGTGTTAGCGTTTCCTCTCTGCTATTGTCAACTGTATTTTGGATCAGGTCTAATTATTATCGGGTCTATTTGGTTTGGGTCAGGCAAAGCTTGAGCCCCTAATGAATCGGTTTCCTTTTTTCGAAAACTTATTTATGCACATATTTTTCCATTTTGTATCAGGTTGTATCAGGTCCAATATTTTGGATCCACAAAAACCCCTACGACAAAGCAATATAGTGGATTTGTCACTACAAGCCATCCCCTTTTCATTCACATTTAGTCATTAGATCCATTGTTTAGATAACAATTATATAGATTTAAAAGGTCCTATACATATTAATGACATCAATAGCACTGTCTTCACAGTATTTTGCTTGACCTCTACTAGTATCACACAAGGAGGATAGTTAGGATAGGAAATGATCATTTAGTTTATTTTCCAACAGAAAGAGGGTTTGAAGTATCAAATAATAATTATCCCTCTCATAACAGTGACCTTCCAAAATCTTCTAATAACTAATGTAGTTTTCATAATAACCTTGCAATTTCTCAACACAGTCTATGTCATCCTCCAAGTCATAATTAGGCCTCAGGAAGTGCCTTGATAACTTAAAGTCCAGATGGAATCACATTTTAAATGTTTTGTTAATAGTTTTGTATTATTAAAATGAATAAAAAGGTGAACTTTTCTAGGAACAAGCTAAGGTTAATGTTTTTACCCATTTTGTTGTTACCAAATCATTCGTTAAGCTAGGTATGTAGCATGAATACCTGATTATGACACTTCCATAATAGTCGTGAAATAATATTCAATTTATCAGGTCAATTCATTCTCACCCTTCACTTGCATTTTCAGCATTTAGCTGACACAACCCTAAATGATTTATGACTCAGCTGTCTCAGCCCCTATGTTGAAGTCTTCAAGGTTAGACAGTGTCTATTTCAATTGTGGGTCTGAAAATACAGGATATTCCTCAGTTCCTGGAATGACTGCATGATAAAGATGCTACAACAAAAGCAGCAGGTAGAGGTGAGAGGAAGGTACAGTATATGTCTTTGCTTTTTGTCTTAGATAAAGTTAAATAAAATGTGAGCAGGAAATTCAAGGATTAGAGAAAGACTGGAAGAATTCTGAGAAAATGGATTTGCTCATGTACACTGTAGAAGAGTGACAGTATTTGTTGTTCTCCATGGAATATTTTTAAGGCATTACCTGCTTTCCAGTTGCTTTCCTCTTCAGAAAACCACAGAGTGCTTGGATTTGAAGTGTCAGCCTAAATGAGTAAGCAGACCTGAAAAGAATGCTTGATCTTGTCTTGGTCCAGCTTTGCCTCTCCCTCATTCCTAGTGTTTCTGCTGTTTACTCCTCTCCTGTGTTTCTTATTGGTCCCGTTTTGTTCTCTTTCTATGCCTGTGAGTGTCTGTCTGGGCTGCCAATGCACCTGCACACCTGCTACCCATCCACTCATCAAGCTTCTGCAGTATATATACCTTGGCTCTACACTCCAGTCGATGCCAGATCATTCAGTTCGTTGTGGTACTAACATTATGGTCAAGTCGAAGTCTTTAGTCAGTATATCTTTCGTGTATTCCTGGGCCTCGGGTTCATTATCCATCTGAAGATTTTTTCTGCCAGCTTTGCCCTGTATCTTGCCAGCCTGCCCTCAGCCAACAGCTCAGCTCTCTCTGCCTGCCTGCCCTACTCAACTTTTATCCCGGATCAGCTCTCCACCTCTATCTCAACAACTCCTTAATAAAACTGCATTAGAACTACTGCAATCCGTGTGTCTGGGTCCTGCTTTTGGGTCCAGGCATACTTTGATACCTTACAGATATCCACATAACTGAAATAGCAACTTGAGCTCTCTCAAATCCACTCACTTTACAAATCAAGCTAAGGCATGTAGCAAGTCATAAAATAAAGCTGTAAAGTTGGTGTGGTAAGTGCATATTGTATGAGCATTCACATTTTTATTTAATCTTATATTTCCCTACCTTAACGTAGGTATAATAAAAATTCAAAAAGAAAACTGTCAATGAATGTAGCTTGTGGTTTTGCAGAATCACTGGACATATACATTCTTGACTCAGGATTGGTTTGTTTATTGTGCTGTTCTTTCCACCCTAATGCCTATCAAATTAATGATAGACTCATTATTGTACTTCAATTAGTATTTTTAATAATAGGTACTTGTATGTAATTGTTGTTATACAAATTTGGACTTTATGAAGTCCCAGTAGCCTATCTTAAACATCTCATGGTTTTGGTTCAATCTCAGATTGTCCATGTACCGAATCCTCACTTGAATTGTCCACAGGTGTCCCACGGGAACTATCCTGGACCCAAATCCAAATGCATGCAGATGACACTGTAATTTATAAATATGGTTCTAAGGTAGAGCCAGATATCTTTATATCAAGCGGGTTCTGACTGGGTTTCAGGTGGGGTGCAAATGGGTAAATTACATATGTGAGGCCTATGTTTCTGAAACAATATGAGGCCCATACAATTTGCCCAGTTCAAGCCCATGCCCGCTCAGTAACCACATAGACCACATTTAACCCATTTGGGGCCCACATGGACATGCTGGCTGGGTCAGCCCCCCAGATGGAGGGGATTACATTATCCCACTCAGAAAAAATAGCTTTCAGTCAGTCTGCATTCTCTGACTCCATCACTCCATCCCAGCAACTATTAGAGGAAACATGCCGTTTATTTCAGAAAATGTTAATTAGCAGTCCAGCTAAAACTCTATTGCACCTCACTGTCCTCAGTCTGCCATTCTTGTGTCAGATTGATACTGTGCATGCCTTTTATGTCTGATAAAGGTGTCTGAATGATGTTTTCATTAACATTAATATTCTCCTTTCTTGTTATTATTGTTCTGCATGCTTATAAATGATTCCAATAACTTTGTAAATTAAATCATATATTCAGTTTTTAGGGTGACATCTGTCCAGGGACTGCAGATGAAAAATAGCCTCTTGGCTAGCTGTAGCGCATTTAAAGCAATGTTTATTCATGTGGACTGTCCCTGTTAAATAAACAAACAAGTACAAAACATAAATTGTAAAAGTAACAGCTTTGCAGTAAAAACCACCGAGGCTTGCTTCAGGTACCAGTGAGATGATGAAATACGGTCCTTAAGAAACATTTATAATACTATAAGGAAGAATTTTACAACACTAGAAAGTTACTCTGCAACAATTATTTTATCCTCCATCTTGACTGTTGCAAGGAAAACAGTATAAATATGCAGTTCTCGTTACAAAGTGTGTCACCAATAATGTTTTTTAAATTGATTTGCACAGTGCAATTTTGGATGAAGCCAGATTGCATTTTTTTTAGCATAGCCCTCTAGCGGCAATGATCTTACTGATCCTAGCAGTGTTAATATCAGTTTGACCACAACCTCATCTAAATGTACTGAATTCTATTTGAACCTACTTCTCCATTACAGCAATACCCTTTGTATTCCCACATAAGCTACCCAGTCTACTCACGGTCCTTTACTGATGTAATTGAGCAGCTTTTCTGTAGTTTTTGTTATTATAACTGTTACCTCTGCTTGAAAAAGAGAAATTGGCTTAGGAGAGACACAGAATGCCGAGACATACTCAAACCTCCTCTTCCCAACAAACAGACAATTAGGTGCCAACATGAGGTTTTCATGATCTGTTTTCTTCTCACTCTTCTGTGTTGAAAGTAAACTGTTTCACAGAAAATCCAAATATGCCTGCAGACATGCTGTTCCCACGTAGAAAATGAGTAAAGTAAATTCTGCAACTGGTCTCTAGGCAAATGTTCAGTCAGGTGTATCATGGCTGCCACCCAGTGGCTCAACTACAGCATCACATTTATTTCAACCATCTTTGTACATGAAAGCTGTGAAAACATCACCACTACTTTTTGTAAAGTCAAACTATAGCAGTACCTAATTGTTGTTAAGTGGGGAGTCTGATACATTTAGTTTTTTCTATTTATTAGGAACAATATCCAATTATGTCACTCTTTTTGTTTCAATCCTCAAGGGCTATGGTAATATAAAGGAAAAAACATAGAGAGGCACAATCATTCCATTGACAATCATTAACATACTGTGTTATTTGCATTAGCATTCATTAAAGTAAGACAATGTAACTTTTACTAAGCAGTAGCAATAGCAACACCCTCTGACACAAGTGGTAATTACACAACGCTGGCACATTTAATTCTGTTAATTGATACTTCTAATGAGAGATAAATGCTATTTAAAGGGGAACAGACTGGAACAGAGAGGGAAGGAAACACGTCTTCAGATGAGGTGAAATTACTTACTTTTGATAGCACTGGTGTGACATTCCTCACTGCGCTTATGGCTGATCTCATTACTGTGACCGTCAACATCTGAACCCACAGCAGCTGTGTGCTAACTTGTAGCTGCCTCAGCAGGGCTGACAACTCAAGCTGTGACAACAGCAGGTTACCCAACGTATAATATGTCCCACTAACGCTAAAATCCATATTATCTTCATGCACTGTGGAAAACAGAGTTACAGTCTGATGGCTGCTGCAAAGTAATTTAGCTCTATTGAAACAATGTCAGTTTTGTTGGTGAGCTAATGAGCAAACTGATTGTATTTCACCAAAAGAGCTGATAAATAAGTGATAACAGGACGCATCTGGCAAGAAATGCAGATACTATTAGTGGCAACTGTGACAAAAATAGTTTGTTTGACTTTGTTATATTTAGCTGAGGCAGAGATAACATAAGTTACCAATGTTACCTAAGATACCATACTTTGTAGAAGTGACCCTGCTAAAAAAGTGGTGCTTGGATACTGAATCACAGCAATAATTAGCTGATAACAGAAAAATGTTATACCCACTACAAACTGCCACTTCCACATATGTAGTGACCAATGCAGAGCAGAAGCCAATGTTAGAAGTTACAATTAGTCCAGGCTTTGTACCCCAAAATGTGGGTCAACCTCACACAATAGATTTGGTGTTCTCAATAAGTTCTCAATAAGAGGAAAAGTCCTAAGGAATTTTGTGAAGGGAAGGTTTTGAACATTGTCTAAATACAATGCTACAAAAAATACCTTTTTAGCCATATGTTGTTGAGGTCGTTCAATGATCCAGTCCACCTGTCGATGTGTCTTTGTGCCTTGATACCAAATTGCTGCCCATGCCTGCACCAACAATGTATGAATGTGTGAGTGAATGTTAGCTTCCTCCTGATGAGCAGGTTGGCACTCTGCATGGTAGCCTCAGTCATCAGTGTATGAATGTGTGCCTGAATGGGTGAATGTGACATGTAGTGTAAAAGCATTTGGAGTGGTCAAAAAAAAGAAAAAAGCCATAGAAGTACAGTCCATTTACCTTTTACTTTGTAGGACGAAGTCCATCTGTAGAACCCCTCCATTCATGTACTTGTTTGGTATGTATAAATGTGGGACGAAATGCATATTTCTACCTTTAAAATATTCAATACTGCCTTTGTATTGAGGAAAAATATTGCTTTAACCTATCATAATAATGCTTAAAAATTAATAATAAACTAATGCTTAGACCTATATGATAGCAGGAATGGTTTTATCACAAGGTGGAGCACATAGAAGATGTCCATGACCTCAGAAGAAACTTCAGTTATTGTACACTGTAGTGCAAGCACAGAAGTTCAGATTTTTGTCTCTATATATAGCACACTATTTTGTGATCGTCAAACTGTCGCTGCCCATCTGATGCAACAAGGTGAGAAATCTTGAATAAACAAGACAGTCCAACATGTCAAGCAGTCTAAACCCAAAGATCTATCATCTAAGTCATCCTCAGCTCTGTCAACTCCTGCTCCAATGAAAACATAGGCCATGTCATTTGTGCTGCTTATAAACTTACTGACAACCAATTGACCTCCATCAATAACTTACCTAACTCTGAAGCAATAGAGCTATCAGAGATGACCCTGCCCCCACAGATAAACAGTCCTATTCCATTAAAATGTCCCTGTTGGCACCACCTGTCAAAACTCTGACAACCATTAATGGCTTTGTTTAGTTTTAGATTTGAACTCAGATTAAACATGTTTTCTAAAATGGTTTGTGGACATGGCTGGCAGCTACAAATTAATGACTAGATTAGATTTAAATGTACAGTATCTAAAGGCTTTAAAGGTTTACTTGTGAAGTGACCATCATGATTTTTTGGCAGTTCTTAGTCCACACAAATATGTTTTTTCTTCTTGTTCCTTCAGTTAGATGTTTGAGCTTCACTGTGCAGAGGTTGACACTGACTGGCAGAGGCTGTTTTCACATTCATCTGTTGGAAGTGGAAAGTTTCTCTGTGCTCAATGGAAATCCAATTTTAAGGGGTCAGCCTATAAGCATGATTTGAGACATCTTGGTCCAATATTGAAATTACACAAGTGTGATGTGGAAACGTGAAGTCTCTAGTGCTCTGACACTGAAAATAGACTTTACAGTAAAGTAGGAAACATCTTGTGTCTAGCTGTCATAAAGCAGCTCATTCCAAACATAAGAAGAGTTGTTAAAAGGCAATGAGAGCAGTATATTTAGGATAAAATCAGGCTTCAACTGGGTCGTTTGGTTACAAGATGAGCCAAAGTGAGGAAAAGTGCACATTCTCTGGAACCAGTTTCCTAAGAATAAGCCTAAAAAAACCATACACCTGAAGGAGATGGGAGGTGCTTTATAACAGCAGGCTGTGACAGCTCTCATTCAGATTATGAATATGGTTTAATGAATATAAACATGCTGTCAAAAATCTCAACACAAAGACTGTAACAAACAGTACAATATTACAGAAGCATGCTGCAAACAGCATTGCCCTTACAGAATCTTGTCATGTTCCTGATATTTGTGATCACTCTGCTCAATTATTATTTAATACCCATGTTGGAACTGTGGCATAACATCCTTTTGAGGGGCTGAATGTGGGGCAGTTTCACTGAATGGAAAATATGACCATGCTTCAAAAGCATGCCTTGTTGCCTGGTTGGTTATCAGTACTGCCATGCTTCCTGTTGTGACACTGTGTCCACATTTTGGTGGACAGCAGTTATATACCCATACACCTTTAATTACAGTAGGGGAGAACATATTAAAGTAGGTATTATAGCCCTTTTTTATAAATATTGCTATATTTTAAACATATAATAGCCATTTTAACTGCTAAAGACGGTTTAAATTTCTCCAAATCCATGTTTGGCATGTTGTTCAGAAACACACACAAGCACACACACACACACACACACACACACACACACACACACACACACTCTCACACACAACCACTTTGCCGATAACAGAGGGAAGATTGTCTCCAAAAAAATGTACCACAGCCATTCCTGATGTAAATTTCAGGAATTAAGACTACCAGCAATAGAACACACTTCTATCCTGCTTTGCTCGCCATCCAGCTGTGATGCAAACTCCAGCTATTAAAGATACATACACACACAGCGTTGCACTGTGCAGGGGTGAGCTAATGCTGAAGCTTCCTGCGTATTTGATTTTACTTTCTGGTGTGACATGGCAACGGATCCCACCTCAACAGTGCTCCCTCTTGAGACGCTAATTTCAATAAATTAAAAAGACAGAAGAGATGGAAATGAGTCATTTTACAGCACAGGAGAGCCCACACTATCACCATAATCTATCCCAAGATGACAAGATGCTCTGAACCATTGGGGAGGCTACATTGCTAAAAGCTACTGATTAAGACAATTAAAGGCTCATATGTACATACACTGAACTCTAATATGTTACAGTTGGAAGACGTGGGAAGTATTAAGTGATTTCCAATTATTATTATTATTACTATTCTCGAAAATAAACCAAACATGTTCTTTTTTTCAAAATGCAAATATAGGACAACAAGTACACCTGCTTTAATCAGACACTTTATGCATACAGGTAACAATTAAAGTTTGAGCTTCACATTTAAAAAACATGTTTTTTCATGTTTTTGTTTTTTTAACACTTATCCCCCCACAGACGAAAAACTTGTCGCCAATTAAAAATAATTAGCTGTGGATTTGCCACCTAAAAGGACAGAAGTCAGGGTTTTGTGAGTGGGTAGTCATAAGAATGTAGGGGGAAATTTGTTTAACCTGCCAAAAAAAATTAAATTAACATTTTCATATGTGTAATCCATACCAACCCAACCTCCTACATGCTCTATGACCATGCTGAGGTGCCTCCATGTCTCAAAGCAGCAAAACACAGGCACAGTGAGGGGGTATTCAGTAAAGGTGAGGATGTTTCACTCCACAAACACTTGCTGGATCCCATTATTTTTAACCAACGTTTGATCACCATCATTACGAAACCCTAACCGGTCTCCCTGTGGCGCAACAGATTTACAGCTCTGCAGAGGAGGGAAAAAAACATAGAAGAAGTGGGGGAGAAATAAAAATTCTAATTGTGAACATGGTTCATTTCATCCACGTCCACATTTAGTTTCTCCTCTGCTGTGATTGGACTCTTCAATGTCCAAAGAGACTGAGTCAACTGAACACAAAGAAGTCTCTTACTCACCCACGGGCACCATTGCTAACGAGCTTCGATGGTCTCAGAGCTGCTCTACATGTGTTTCCGAGGAGGAGGAGTGCTGCTGTCTGCACGACTCTGAATGAAATGTAAAAAAAATAACTAACTTGGTGCAAGTGTCTCCTCTTTATTTACCCCACACATTCCAGCGGAGGGCCTTGATCAGGGTGTTTTGTTTCCCTTTAATCAAACACACAATAGAAAAGACAAAAAAGATCATAAATGATTTATAATAACTATAAAATTGTTACTCAAGTGAATGCATTGCCTACGTTTCATCCAATGAGGTTTGAAAGGTTTTTATAAGCTTGAGGGAGAAACACATAGACAACCAACATCATCAACTCATTAAAAAAAAATAACACAAAGGTTTTGTTATAGCATTGTCTGGTGAAAAACATGCCAGAAATATGAGGAACACCCACCTCATAAAGCAGCTTCTTCACTTTCTTCTGCACCATCAAAACATAGCTGGAGGTAACCAAGCTGCAACGTGTCCTCACAGTCTCCGGCCAGCTTTATACCAGCTGGAGCTGAATCAATCTCAGTGTAAAGTTGGCCTGCGGCGCACCACTGACTGAGGAACAGTGCAGCACTGTCCATCTGGGCTGGTTCCCCAGACTGAACAAGGATGGAAGACATCATTTCAAACAGATAGATAATAACAGATTCTTTTTCTTTTTTTTTTTTAAAGTAACACGTCAAAAGTTGAATCCAATCCCATGGCTGAAAGGCTTCAACAGCATTGCATGACTGATAACTTGATGTTTACATAAAACAGCAGACGGGTATTACAGACATCACTAACCAGTTAAATACTCTGTATTAGAAAAAGGAGAACCATTAAATTGCATTGAAATTCCACAATAATAACAAATTATGGCCAACCATTGCATATTTCATTAGTGTTTGTTGTAGCTAGTGTTCACACTGCATATAAATTATCACCATTTCATTTGTATCTAGCATTAAAAGGCCAACTCAAGTATCCACATATTAATGGCTGATGTGTGAAGTTTCTGTTACAGTTGATGCAGAATTGCAATTCTCGCATGTGTTGAGAACTTATCTGACACTATATTTATACACATACTGTAAGCCTTGGTAACTTACTTTTTCCTACAATTAAACGCATTGTGGACGTGCCAACTGCTTCTTTACATTTTAATTGTATTTTTGATGAATGAGTCATAAACCAGTGTGTTATTAGTGTCACTCTCCAACTCTGAATTGTATTTTCAATACACACTGTGCTAGTGCCTGCTTCCCTTAATAGTAAATGGATTCTGACAGGATGTTTTTTTAACTCAACCTTCTCCAAGATACAATGGGCACATTTAATTGTAGAATATTGATCTATAACTCATTAGATTTTGATTCTACAGTGGATATCAGACCACATTCCAGCAAAGAGTGCTCCTAGCCCCCTAATCATTTGGGGAAAGTATCATTTTTAAAAGGGTTAAGTGGGCGTGCAGGTGGTCAAGTGGTTAGAGTACATGCGACATACACAGCCGACCCCAGTTCAAATCCCAGCCAGAGGTCCTTTGCTGCATGTCTCACCCCGCTCTCTCTCGCTCTCTCTCCCACATTTCCTGTCTGTCAACTTCTGAATAAAGGTGTCTATGCCAAAAAAAACCCAACATAAAATAAAATAAAAAGGGTAACTGCTAAGTGTGCTAACTAAAATTAACCGCAACTTCACCACCACAGACGGGTAGTACCTGCTGCAAAAACGATCGATTACAGGTATCGTTTGACGGGAGATGTTTCGATACCAGTAGGTATCGATTTATTTCTGTCAATACCTTAAAGGTATCGATTACCCTAACCCAGCCCTAGACTGGATGGTAACTCTGATCATGACAACAACATATGAAGACAACACCACACTACATGACACCGTCTGACACCAATTCAGTAGACTGTGATAAAGGGGTTTGGGGTCAAAAGGATCATAGTACTGTTCGTAGATGCATACTCAACCTAGGGGACCCATGGGTGGAGGCCCACTGCTTCGAAGACTGGATGCTGAGTCATGCACCTAAGCGATACGTCTGCCATTCAACAGTTATCCCTGACTTTTATTATATAGATATTTTCAAGCTGTATTTTTCTATTGGTGCATTTCTACAGACAAATGAAAGCTGTGGGTTTTCATGGACTTATTTTTCGTGGATAGACAGGCCAAGGTCTAAACTGTTAATACAGTACCACAAACATTTCTATCTTTCCGACAGCACACATTTTCAATCCATGTAGTCATATTCAGACAATAGCCAGTGACACCTGAATGAGAAGCATAGACAGGATGTTAGTGCTTTCATTATTTAGTGTGAGTATTAAGTCTCGACAGTAATACTATGAAGCCATTATAGTCTTTGTAGGCTGGTGGAGTTAATTAGTAGCAATGGAGGCTGTAATCAGAGCTCTAACTGAAGTTTATAATATACTGCAGTTTATTCAACAATTTCAAAACTGAGCTGGAACATTTGTTGTTCATGAGGTAAATTTGTTTAAATACATCATTCTGTGATTTTTCTAAAGGCTTTGTGTAGTAGTAGTAGTAGTTTTATTTTATGAAAATGTACCTCATGAACAAGTGGAAACGTTAGAGGAATTCTACCAACATGCAAATGTATGCATCCTGTTTCACAATGCCACTGAATCCGATGGAGAACAAAGCAACTCTTGTTCCTCTGGTGTTGAGTTAAGAACACAGTAAACACTGCCCTCTGCTGGACATGGGTGTATGTACACTACCGTTTTTAAAAATCTAACTGATTCATATATAGGAGCATGTTGATATACCCGAGGTTAAGAAGGGTCTACAGGCCTACGGGTTTTAAATTGCTCCAAATCTAATGACCAAAAAGTCAGAAGTTCCTGGTGGTCAAATTCAAAAAGAAGCCACTGTTTTTATTTTATGCAGATTTTTGGAAATTCAAGGTCTTTGCAAAAAAAATTATTTATGATTAATGATGAAAATGTACTACTGTATGTGAGTTAATAGTACTAATAAAACATGTATTGCTGGTACTAAGGAATAATGACAATAATATCTTTGCACAAATACACTTTAGGGTCAAATTTATGTTCATAATCTCAGTTGGTTATAGTTGCCATAGGTCCTCTCTGAAGAAAAAAACTGTAATTATACCTCTGTGACATTAAATTCCATTTTCAGTCACAGGAGATGAAGTAATGAGTAGATCAGGATAAATTAGTTTTCAATAAGAAATCACAGCACTGATGATGCTGTTTCCTTGTTTTAAGCATTCATAAAGCTCCATTGTGTATGCTAAATACTGTACAGCAGTAATCAATACTGTACATTGGCCAGCAAAGCTGCTATCTTAAGTTTATGAAATCCAACATTATAATGCTGAGGTTGATAGGTTAGTGGACCGGTGTGATGTCATCATTTTTCACTTTAGTGTCTGTAAAACTGGGATCCTGTTGAATCCTGGGTCAATATGTTACCACAGATCTGTTGCCATACACAATCAGTCTTAAAGTTCAAGTCTCTAATTCTCAGTCTGTAAAAGACAGCAGGAAGATTACGGAGATGCCCACATCCCTCTCACCTAAGACATTTTTAGCAGTTGACTATTTGGTGGTTATCTGGCTCCCTTGAGATGTTGAGAATAAAATAAAATAAAATATAAACAAGCAAACTTAATGCAAACTTAATATTCCATGTATCATATTATCATTATCATGGTTAACCAATTTACATTTTATTGTCATATTTCAGAACAGCAGCTTCTACACTTCAGTTGTTGTAAATAGTTGCTTCAGGGTCTTTCTACAGATCTCTGTGCAGTACCATCATCAGTGTCACATCTTTTCGCCTCTGTTAACATCTGTCACATCTTTGGACCACCTCTCATATTAGTCATGGAGTGCTTTGCTTTAGAAAAATACATGTTTTAATAGCATCTAACTTCATGATAAAACATTCCCTCTTTTTTTCTGTCACAGTACAGAGCTGCTCTGATGACACATTGTTGGAAGATGGATGTATATGTTTTAATTGTTTCAGCTACACTAACAGGACAACTGATACTGTTAGACTTGATATATTTGTGTCTGCTGACAGCAGAACTTGAAAGTTTTTACTCTTTGGGAACATTTCTGTGATTAAAATGTGTACAAGCATACCAAATAGGCATAGTTTTTAAAAATGAAATACATTTTAACCACTTTTGTACTAACTCACTATATCACCACTTTCATTGGACTGTTCTGGTTTATGGACCAAATATGGTGTCACCTATGTTGTTTGGATACTCAGGGATAACAATTGGCCTGAAGTCACATGACTTGAGTATATACCCACCCATGTTGGTAGATACCCCATTGGCTGATAAATATCTGGATTCACATCATTTGTTATTTTTTGTATATTTTTTATCTTTTTGAAATTTTTCAGCTTTTTTAACTACCCTATTAAATACTGTTTGTAATGTGTTTTTATGATGACCCTGATGAAGGCCACAGGCCTAAACGTGTTAGTCTAAGAATAACATTGGTGATACTACAAGTGTTGTAGGAGCTTTGACCTTTATTGTGAATAAAACTTGCCCACAAATGGAGTAGAACATGGAACCTTATATGGCTATTTTAGTGACGTTGATTATGAATCTTCATCTACTTATGAACACATGTACGAAGAAGTTGTGCAGTTAAGAGATTTTTATAGAACATTCATATGAGAAAACCTCACAAACAAAGGTTTAACCGTAACCCTAACCCTTTAGAGAACCTACAAAAAAACATACACAAGTCACGGCACAATACAACCTCGAGACTCTTCATCGGTGCACTCGTTTGCATCATTCCTGTTTTTTCAGCACCATCCGCTTGTGATCCTCTCCCACACTTCTCCACTTTTTATTGCACTCACCTGCCAGAGGACGAGTGTAGACAAGTAGAGATGAGTGGAGTGCTGGCAGGAACTCAAAGTGGAAACATAACCTGAAAGTGGGTGCTGTGGGTGGAGGTTAACCACATTGTTGATGGGGGGATGCGGGAGCTTTAAATGCATACATAAACAGACTTGGCAAGAAAAATGATTGGAAATGAAATGAACTGCTGGAGAGGCAAAGCTTTAATTTCTAGAAACCTGAAGAGAATTGTCTCCATTCACTAACTATTCTCCTTATCATCTTGTGCTCCAATTGCCTTTTGCTACAATATTTCCTAATGCATGTGTCACACCTACAGATTGCAATTATAACAGTATGTTGCCATCAAATTGGTGTATTGATTAATAAAGCAGAGATAGGAACGGAAAGGATCAATAAACTGTAGGTGCAGGAAATTAGAATACATGTCAGGTGAGTAGAAATTGATTTGAAAAAGTAGTCTTGACTGCTTTCATTAAAGTATTCTCACTACAGGATGGTACAATCTGATAAAAGAAAGAGTGAGAATATGTCTCATAGCACAATGAATACAAGTCTCTTGTCACTTGAACTGTTTCCACAAAATGAAAAGATTTTAAAAAGTACTTAATCAAAAGTTAATTAATAGAATAATGTGATTCAAAATAATTGAATTCAGATGTTTTAATAAAATACAGTGTCATTGAAAGTAATGTGTCTTATTCTTTGGTGCCTTTACAAGCCCTCTGGGTTTTTACAACTCTGGTGTTGTGCTTGTTGACAACTGTTTCTTCTGCTGGCTGAAACAATGACAAATAAAAGCTCTGAAAACAATATTAAGAATGGGAACATTGTTATCTTCGTGTCCCAGAGCCAACAAACTGCTGTACATTCACTTGCATACACATACACTGCTGAAAGGCTGCGCAGAACTGAGAAAAAAAGCAGAATGTGGTTATTAGGCTTGGGCGGTATCACGGTACTACGGTATACCGGGGTATATAGAAATGTCGACAGTATGATATCCAATACTATCAAAAATACACGGAACACAGAGTAAACCTCGACTATACGTGAAGCACCTGAAGGCAGCATGTAATCCCACCTCTGTCCAGAGTGTGGGTTGCAATGTGGTTGATCTCACAGGAAGTGAAAACTGCAGAAGAAGTGATTCAAAGTATCTAACTTTGCTAAAAACTTTAGCCAAAATATGAGAAATTTGCTTGTTGTATGTGTGGTGAATGATGAATGAACATTTTTCTTCATCTGAGCTGGTATTCATTGTGAGGCCTTCAGTGACTTTGTTCCTGACATTCATTCAGCTGTTTCTCTGCTGCGGTACCTGATGAACAGGTAAGCCACACAAATGATTTCTCTCTAAAGTTTGGTCTTCTAAGCGGTTTGTGAGTCATATTACCGTAGACCCCGGTAAAATGCCAGGAAGTTATGAAGACATGAAAAAAGTAGATACAGCCCAAGCCTAGTGGTTATAATTCTCTATAAGTTAATTGCTACTCATGACCTTTTTTACATCACAAATAGCCATTTGGTCCAATGTTAAAGGTGCAGTGTGTAGAATTTAGTGAGATCTAGAGGTGTAGTTGCAGATAGCAAGCAACTGAATACCTCCTCAGCCCAAAGTCTATCCAAGGTCAGGGGTCTCAAGGCAGTGTGTCATGTAGGTATAAGGGCTCATTCTAAACTTATGAAAACATAACAATTCTTATTTTCAGCTGATTATACACTAATTAAAGATCACTGATAAATGTTATACTCCATTTCTGCCAAGTCTGTTCTGCTAAATGCCACTAAATTCTACACACTGCACCTTTAACACAGAAATGTTGATTAGTGCCGTTTTAATATATGATTATCAGTACAACAATATTACACAACCACAGAATCAGCTACAAAGCTTGAGATAAATTGTTGTAAATGAACTTGCAACAACTTAAATCTGCATATTACTTCATGCTTCTCCTAGCAACAAAATGACACAGCCCTTTGGATGTCAATGAATACTTTCCTTGGTTACAATTTATGCAATTCTCACTCTCTGTGGCACCCTCTGGTCATCATTACTGGATCACACAGTGTGCATGTGCAGCATATTTGTAAATGCAAATGGCAGCAAGTGATAACTGAAATATCCAAGCTTTATTATCTAAAAGTCCTCTATGTTAAACTGAATATATGTTTTTTTTTCTGGAGCATTAACCACATTTCACTGTCTTCACTGGTGAATAGAGTTTGCTCAGTTATCATTAGGTGACCAACATATGGAACTTCTGTCACATGATAACAGGTGGTCATATAATGGTGGGAGATGGATACTCATGATAAAGCATTGTTGCGGTTAAAGGTTCATTGAAAGAAGGTTGAAGGTTTCACTACTGTGAATACAAGCTATTTATGCTGTTTAGTCTCCATCTCAACATTCCTCCTTCATCTCTCTGTACAACTTCTACACCCGTAGGCGAACCTGCCCTCTCCCCAGTTTGTCTTCCAATCAGTGTTCCCTCCCTCCCTTACTACAGCAGGAACCTGTCCTTGAAAGGCTCTTGTACAAAGTAGCCCACCAGACATCCGGAGAACTCTCCTTCCTCAACAGTGGATGATGATAATTAGTGTCAGCTTGCGTAATTAATGTCAAATCTCCTGGACGATTGTAGAGCCCAGAGGAAACTGCAACGGCCTGTCAGATCTGCCAGCACACAAACACTCTAAGCCTTCTGTAGGAAGCTGTAGTTAATAAGTAGACTGCACTGACAAAAGAAAATGTAAAAGGGTGGAAATGATAGTGAATAACTTGTAGCTACATAACAGCACCACACAGTCAGAGCGTGGTGATTGAAAGTGGTTAACGTGGCATTTGCATGGAGTCTAAAATAGTCACCCCTGTGGGTTTGTTTGTCCGTTATGTCACAAACACACTAGTAGCTCCACAACACAAGTAAATAGTAATATTGAAGTATTCATTCTCCATTTTTCCATCAGGCCAAGACTTTCATTTAAGACCTTCTTCTATGGATAAAGGGCATGTCTCACAGTCTGACATTGAAAAACTGACTTGCTTAGTAAGGTAAAGGTAAAGTTGAGGATGTTATTATCATGTATTACATATATTTCTATCTGTTTCATTAATTCAATTTTTTCCATTGGATAGTTAGAGGTGTGTGAGTGTGTGGCTGTCTAAAGTGTGAATGTAGCTGCAATTTCCTGTGAAGATCAAAACATCTATCTATCTATCTATCTATCTATCTACCTATCTATCTATCTATCTATCTACCTATCTATCTATCTATCTATCTATCTATCTATCCACCTATCTATCTATCTATCCATTTATGTTTGTGAACAGGGATGGAAAACAGGAAGACTGAATTGTACATCTTAATATTTTTTTATTTATTTTCTTACAGTTCTCTGTTTTTTGTTCTCCCCTGTCATTATTCACTTATTTATATTAAATATTAGCAACCTGATCTAACAGAAATATGTGACATGACCATGAATTCTTGACACGGAATTCCATGGTGGTGTCACGTAATGTGTAAAAGAAGAAGTCTTTTTTTAGCAAGAATGTTGTGTTATTTGGATGGGAGTGAATATCTCTTTGTAAATGTTTTGACCTAATATGTAAAATGAACAACAAGCCAACAAACATAGGTTATAATTATGAAAAATACCTGCTAGACAGTGGAGGCCAGTGTTAGACACCAAATGTGGCTGCAGCTGAATATGGACTGAATGGCAACAACACTGTTTTACAGATGAGACTACAGCTAAAAAGGTGAGTGTGGGTGTATGTATATCATGAATAAGGGACAAACTGTTATAATGATGTATTTTGTGCCAGTCTGGTAAAACTTAACTTAAATATAAAATGTTTGACTGCTAACAAATGAGTTGTGGTCTAACTTTTTTTTATCTGTTAAAGTTTAAGTGTAGTAGATGTTTGGGTTACATGACTCCAGGAGACAGGTATGCTTTGCATGCTGTTATGAGAATGAACAAAATTGGCAGCTAGCCGGGGAATGAAACAGGATCAGACCTGGACTACTAACGAAGTATAGTATGTAGCCTTATTGATATTTGGACCAATTGGAGCTTCTTCAGTATTTTCCTGTGTTTAGGTTCTTGCTTTCACCCCAGGCACGTCAGACCCACATGCCTCTTAGTGATGCATTTAATTTCACTTGCTGTTTTTTCCATTTTTTGTGCATATGTGAAAAGAAACCAAACCAAGCGGAAAATGTGACAAATTTACCAGCTCATTGAGTCAGACCAGAGCAAACAATCTACAGAAGGTATGTCCAAACTTTTCCATACTGTAAGTGGCTGTGAGCCTGCAGGTTTTTTGTTCCAATCAATCAAGAACACACAATTCAACCAATCAGCTGTCTGAAGACTGAGATCAGTTGATGAGTCAAGCCTAATGTGTTCCTGCTTGGTTGGAATGAAAACCTGCAGCCACATGGCCCTTTATAGACATACCTGAACACCCTTGGTCTACAGGTTTGAAAACACCCTTAGATGTTATAACTGATTCTTTGTGGGTGTTATATATGTAGTTCTATCTCTATTTTCCCAATGGTGTATACTATACCATGACCAAGTATACCTTTTTGCTTCAGAAACACTCTCAGTGGACATTTGAACTTTGAAGAAGACATGATGGACACATGGTTCAATCATGGACCTGAGGTAACTATTGGGAATCAAGGGTATCTACAGCTGCCTTTCTCCATGAATAAGCAAGCTGCAAGCCTTCAGGTATGTTATTCTTTACTCCACACTGGTAATGGAGGTAAGAATGATGATGTGGGTCCATACAATGGTTTGTTTGTTCACCTGATGGCCAAAAATGTTAAGTACAATTTCCAATATACTTGGTGACCCCCCTACGATACTTTCAGATTGCATTAACACTTCTTAGATAATAAACCCTTTCCTCTAGCTGGACCATTCAGGACATATTTACCATCAGTAACAGTGTAGGAGTAATAAAGTGTTAACATTGCAGCCTTTGGGTGCTGCTAACAGAATCCAGTAGGCCCCTCAGTAATATGCAGTGGCATTTCTGGCATTGCAGAGGAGTTGTGTGTGTATGCATGTGCAGCAGAGATAATTATCTCTGTACTCTACATGCCGCCTGACAGCGGGAAAGGAAAAGTTCTATAAAAAACTTGACTCTCTCGCAACTGTAATTACAGAAGTTGTATAGTGAGAGGAGAACTCTTGTACTGCCTGACCGGCCTCACCCTGTCTCACCTCGCTGTCTCTCTCTGGTTGACTACTGTACCCCGACCCACCTGCTTGTCTTTCCTGCCTGTCCGTCTGTCAGACATTCCGGTTGGATTCACACCAAGATGTCTGTCTGGGTTTTCCGGCTGAAAGAGCCAAATGACATCACTGCTGTCGGATTAAAACAGAAAAATATCATTGTTCTATACCACAGCATTTTTGCTTTATGTAGCAAGTGGTGACTAAGCTTCAAAAACTCATACACTATTAACTACTACTACTCAACTACCACATAACCTCATAATTTAAACAGGAGTACATTGTTTTCAGTAATAAAAACTCATTTTATGTTGCTGGGCTTCTATCTATCCATCTGTCTTGTGCTTATCCGTCAGTCTCTCTGGCATTCACCCGGGCAGTCAGCACTGCCATAAAAAAGCTTGTTCAGTATCATCTGCTCATAAACCCAATGTAACGGGACTGTTAACATATCAAAACAGTGTAAAATGTTGAATCCAAATCACAGTGTCCTTTCTTTCAACTCTTTGTTCTTTCTCTCTTTGCAGCCATCTGTGTGAAGCCCAGACGCTCTGCACTCATCCTCCTTTCATCTCTGTGTCTCTAAAGCCAGGATTGCATTATTCATTATGAAAATTGACTTGGTATCAATGATGTGGGTTTTCACACAAACACACACATACACACGGCCAATTACAAAGTGGTTTCTTTTAAGCTGAAAGGGTGAAAAAAGCAACATTTGAAATAAGGACAGTGACACTGATTGTAGACTTTCACAATAAGAAAATAATGAAGACATACAATAATTTAAAAGCCTAAAAAAGTAATCGTGTTGGTGACATTTTTACCATCTCACAGAGACTCAGCATGAAGTAGCAGGAGCAGCTGTTTGGTAGCAGACTCCTCGTCTAACCCCTCTTTGAACATCGATTGTCCAATTACTGCAACTGTAACAAGGCACAGCAGGCCTGTCATGCTTTGGATTTCACCACATTTTGAAGTGGTGAGCATGGAACTGTAGTAATTATAATGATCATACATCAACACTCTTTTAAAAGTACAGACGCACACATTAACCAGAATTCATCTTATGGTTCCCAAAATGTTCCCCTAAGACTCCCAACAGGTTTTGAACATACGTTTTAAGGTGATTCTTAGCTTTGGCAAGGTTTTAACAGGTTTCAAGGATGTTCTTTACCAAGGTTTGACTATTATCTAGCAGTGCCATTTTACTGGAAATCCAAAAACAACAAAAACACACTTTTTTGTGCCACCTAGTGGTAGCAAAAGCACAATACATTAATCAGTGTAAAAACAGGAGAGCAGGCATCTTGGCAAAGTCAATCAACAGCCAATAAATGTAAGGAAATAGTTTTATACACTTGTGAATTCATTGTGTTTCATTCTGTTCAAAGACAATACTTAGTTTGTGTAGTAATCAGGTCCCGCTAATCCCAAATATCGAGGAGAAATCAAAAATGCATACCAAACAAAAGCTCAAGTCTCAGGAGGTTAAGCACAAATTAGAGTTACTTCTACTTTACATGACTGTTCTTCTACTCTACTCTACTTTTTAAAAACAAATTCCACTTCATTATCCGGCTGCTACAGTCAGTTACTTTCCAGATTTTACAACACATCTGGTCAATATGCTTTTTTTTCACAGTAGACATTTTGATTTGTCACAGCAGTAAAAAGCACAGGTGGTACTGATAACATTAACAATGGCTCTCCTCTGATAACTGACTGCTAAGCAAATGTGTGATGTCACTGACCAATCAAACAATGTCACTTTTAAGACCTTTTATGACTGATCTTGATGCATTGAATTACTAGGTAAAGCTTTTTAAACAGTGATGAAGCGCCTCCACTCATTTCCCCTGAAAGTTAATATTGTGTTAATTAAAATACAATAACTTTGTGTGATGTCAGTGAAGGTGCTTTTCATTTCAGTGTTTTGGCATGGAGCCTACAATCTCTCAGAATATGTATGTTAAGAGTCAGCGTGAAGCACCAGAGCCGACCATCATTAACATATGATTCAAAGTCTTTGTTCTGATCTCAGAAACCCACGGGTAATGTTATTGTGACCTCTTACTTGTGTCGTGTGAATGGTAAATAGAGAAGATATGTAAAATATACAACTGTTCCAAGAGTACACCTTTGCCACTTTAATTTCACCCTGAGCCAAAGCAAACAGCAGAGATGCAGAGGAGAGCTGCTGTTACTGAAAATATCCCTGCTGTCTGAATGGGAGGTGGTGCAGCTGTTGGAGAGAATAGAGGTCTCAGCAGGGCTGAGCGGCAGGAGGAGCAGTATTTATCCTGCTGCTGAGAGCAGAGCTATTCTGCAGCACCTCATATCTCACTGTGCTGCTAAATCCAATGGGGAAACTCCCCCATCTGTTACCCTGCAGGGAAAATCTGATTTGGCTCTCTGTGTGCGCTTTGCTGTCTCATAGAGGTGATTGTGTAATGAGATGCACTCAAGACAACAAAATGGCCATTAAAGGAACATACTGTGCCTATACAGCAGCACAGCATGGACATGGGAATACCCTGGTCTGTGTTGTTAATTATTAAGAGACCTCCTGACATGGGCTCTCACCAGTGCATTACTGTGTTTGTGCTCCTGTTGGTGGGCCAGATAAAGCTCCAGATATTTTTATAGTGTTCCTACTGTCAACAATGAAAAGACTGCATGAAAAGACCAAAACCAGCAATTAATTGATTGATCCTGTCTGTATAAGGTTGGACATCTGTGCCATAGAGCTCCATTGTTGTCCAGAAACAACCAACAACAAATTAGTGACTGGGCGACATCTTCCTTTATTACAATGGGCACAAACTTTGTATTTATTTATTTATTATTCATTTTGAGTCAGTCCCACACACATTGCTACTCTCCTGCTACTCACTAGCACACCAAAATCTTAATTTATGTCGTCATTGCACGTCAGATTTTTTCAACATATCTTCATCATCATCTTTGCCAGACATGTTCATTTCATATTTTTCTGCCATCTTGTCAGCAGATGTTGTGATTTATCCATCACTCTTAAGAATGTTTTTTTTTATCAAGTGTCACTTGGGAATCAAAGTGAGAAATGATGGCAGATAAAATGTCTGTCAGAGAGTCAATCTAATTTTTTTCATTACTCATGGTAGTATCTTGCTTGTAATATATTGTAAGTGGTAAAACCTTCAGAAACTATACAACTATACAGTTGTGTGCAGCTGGTTCAGTGAGTCCCATCCCCCCTATTCACACAGTCACACGCACACACACACACACACACACACACACACACACACACACACACACAGAAACACATACACATCAACATTGGATGACGTAACACACAGACGGGCATTGTGTTGTGGGCAGACTTGGCACGTTTGACTCCTGTTATGGCTAAAATATCTGAAATAGAAAAAAAACAAAACCAAACCAGCTGTAGACATGAAACATACTTCCAATTGAAATACATTAATTAAATGTGCTTAGTGTCACGAAAAATACTGGGTTAAATTATGAGTTTTCTATTTTTGGAACAGTCACATCAATAATATTATTTTCAGTATTGGGTTCTGTGCATAAACATGTATCCATATAACTAGTGTTTAAAATAACCTCTGACAACCGGTCCTTTTTAAACAGTGATTCATTACCAACCATGCCTCCACACAATAATCCATCCCGTACACTGTGCGTCATAGCTGTGAACAAATAAAACTTACTCTGACTGCGCCTGCCATGGTGATACGTTGGCTACCTGCTTACATTTTTGCTGCGTTTGGCTAGAAAGTTGGTGAAATAGTTAACTAAATCCTTAGAAACTCTACAACTCAACAATTCTGCACTGGCTGGGTGTGAAATCTGTTAATACACAAGCCGGCAAGAGCACAGTCTTACTCATAAAGGTAAGGTGGCATTCCACTTTTTGATACACGATACAAAACTTACAAGACATTAAAAGGACAGACACACTCTGTCTCTGCTGTCACTGGCATGCTGTGGCCTTTGTTGTTGTCTTTAAAACTTCTCACCATATGATCCATCTGATGTTTTAGTCATTGCAAAAGGTTCATATATATTCTGGAGAGTATGATCCCTTAGTTGTTGTTTTAATTACTTCACTTTAAGCTCCATTGTGTGTGTGTACTAGTGCCACTTAATGGGCTATTAGCAAGTCTAAGCAGTACAGCATACATACTGCAGTAGCACTGTGTTAATATCTAATTTATTGTGACATTTAGACACAATCGGGTGTTGGGTTATGTTTTTATTCTTTAGATAATGAAAGTAACTGAGGCAGCGTCATGTATTATCCTGCATAGATAGCGTGTGATTGCGAATGGCGTTGGTTTGTGATTGCAGTTGCATTGTTGATGTTGTCCCCTCATTGGATTATGTACATAATTACTAATCACCAGCGCTTACCACTGTGAGAAGTTTGCACGTGTTGCTGTACAGTATTTGAAGAGAGAAAATAAATCACACCTCGTGTTATATTGTGCTCCACAAAAGCCTTGTCAACGCTATTGTTCCTGACGAATGGGACATGAGTGTGAGTGAGAAGCATTATCACAGTAACAGCACTCATTCAAAGTTATTATAATAACTCAATGTGACCACATGGTGATACAATCTTATCATTTGATCACATGATCCACTTTAGTCATTCTGCTGCCAAATACTGTAGCTATGGAAACTTTAATTGAACCATATTATTTGAACAGAGATCAAATACAAGTTTCTACTATGGGTGGATTACTATTTCTTGTGGGGGAAAATAAACCCAAATGAAACTGGACAGAGACTCTAAGGTGAATAAAATATTTTTGAATTGTATGGAGATACTGGTGGATGTTAGGAGTCTATTAAGAAAGCTTGGTTGTTGAAATTGGTGCATGTTATTATGATGAGCAGGATGATCTTTAGTCAAGTATTTTAAGTTGCGATCAGTGGCAGATCTAGGAGTTGACGTTTTGGGTGGTTCAGAATTTGCAGAATTTATTTTTACAGCAATGTATGACTACTGCAAACACTGGTAGTAGTACTGATTTTAGTCCTTATTAATAGTTTTCCAAAAGAAATGCACATATAAATAAATAAATAACAATAAGGCTTTAAATCAAAAGGAAAACAAAAAAACATTACATTCATTTTAATTACATTTCTATAATGTTCTTACAAGTTTCACTCTTAATCACAATTTTTATAAACTCACTTGGATTCAGTTAACAGCAAAAAGTCACTTCAACCAGAATTTAGATTAGATTTTAAAAAACCCAGAAGCCCCCCCACCACCCTATCTCCACCCCTGGTTATGACCTTGCACTAGCACTCAAACCATACCTTAGCTACCATACCTGCTATTATGACCAATCATTATCCTGCAAATTAGATGGTGAGAAAAAGGTAACATAACCCCTCAGGTCACTGTTAAAACAATACGACCTCGCAACTGTCAAAGAAAGTTCTCGTAGGGTTTTCTGGTCACCTCGACCTTAATTGCGGATCATACCCCTCAAGCTCTCCCTGCTCTGCTCTGCCGGTCTCTCTGCACTCCATTATGCTCCTTACCTGCAGCATACAGCTACTTCTTTTTAAGTAGACTGTATTGATTGACATCCAGTGAAATGGAAACATATTCAATTGGCACCCTGCTATCTGACTACTTTTGAAACCACATGATTGGTCGAGCATATGGAAGGTCTGGTCTTTCAAATTTCCCTTTTATTTCAGCTGTCAGAAACCTCAGCAGGCAAAGCCGACTGAGCAGATGTGAACCTCTGACAAAAAAGTTGAATCTTTGAAATGTGATGTTGAGTATCTGCATCATGCTTTCAAAACATAAAACACACATTTGTCACACATTTCTGGTCTTCTTACTTGTTCTTCTTTTCTCAAGTTTATTGCAAAGTTCAGCACTGAGATTCTATTATATTTGTTCATCTTCTCATCGAAATGAGAAAAAATGGATTACTGCATGAAGGAAAACTCATTACCTGTTCATTACACATTACATCTGAAGCATTACACTTGTATAGTTACCAGCTATTACTCTAAAAATTGAAGAAAAAAATAATATGTAATGTCTGATTTTGTCTTAGAGCCCAGACTAATTAATTGGACCTGTTACAGGGAAGAAAATGATTCCACTGAGCACTGTAATGAACAGAAGTTTCTGTATTTTGTAGATGTTTTTCTAAAATCTTCCATTTCCATGAGACTCTAAGGGTTGTTTTTATCACTTTATCAAAAAAACAGCATTGACTTGATGTTTATAACCCTTGTGCATACAACTGTGAGGGTTCAACCAGCCTCGGTCGGAAGGAAAGGGAATTAGAGAAGCAGAAAGAGAGAGAGAGAGCTCCGTGTTTGCTCATCAAATATGAAACAGACCGTTTGGTGCCAGCAGCTCCCCAGGATAGATTTTAATTTTCTGTAATGCTGTGTGCTTGTAGAGAGAGAGAGAGAGAGAGAGAGAGAGAGAGAGAGAGAGAGAGAGAGAGCCTTGTCCTGTACAGAAAGGACAAGTGCAATCTAATCACACTGAAGAATGTTCCTGGCCAGGCTGTTGGCTGTACTCTGTCCATTGTTGTGTATTAAGAGGTTGGTGTGTGTGTGTGTGTGTGTGTGTGTGTGTGTGTGTGTGTGTGTGTGTGTGTGTGTGTGTGTGTGTGTGTGTGTATGTGTGTGTTTGTGTGTATGGCAGAGTGAGAGGAGTCACACACATGCATATTTGGTGGCATGTTTCCACCTTTCGAGGTATTTATTAATGTATTCATCACATTCCAAATAGACACATCCAGACCCATAGTTTACTAAGTTTCATCATTTTAAACCCTGTAAACATTCCTATCACATCCAACCACTTCACTTTGGATGACTCCTCTCACCTCTCATAGTGCATGTGTGTGGCTGTGTGTATGTGTGTATGTGTGTGTGCCCTCAAGAGAGTTCAAATGAGATCAAGCAAAAGTTAGAATGTATTCTTAATTAATCCAGCTGTTGTACTCTATGCAGTGAAATATTACATTCTAATGATAATGATGCCCAATGGAGAACTTCCCACCTATCAGGAGGTGATATGACACTATTAAGACCAGCTGAAAAGGTCTCTGCACACCTCCAGCTGAACTCTAGAGCAGACTTCAGATTGTGTGATAACTAAATCCGACTTTATTAAATCTTTATCATTTGAGAAATTGAGTCTCTTTACAACTTTAGTAAATAATCATATCTAGATTATCTTTTGTACATTTTATGAGATCATCATGGCATCCAGAAGAGATAAATAAGCCTACATGTGCAGTGAAGTGCCGCATAACTCTATTAGTCATCAGATTATAACTAGATTTTGATTTTACCCTTATAAGTGAGGATAATGCGGCACTGTGCAATAAATGGCTTTCGTGTCAGTCCATGTGATTTCTTGTTACAACTAATGAATGGTTTGTAATAAATCAGTTTAAACCATGAGCAGATTAACCTTTTAGTGGGAAAATGTGTTGTTGGGCTCCTGTTTACCTCCTTACTCCTTTATCTCTAACCCTCTGTGCTGTATGTGATGTGACATCTACATCTCATTTCTAACCCTTACTGTACCTTTTTACTCTGTTCAAAAAGTGCAAGTCACTAATCTCTCCTGTTATGTCACACCCTGCCATTTTCTCCATGTCCTGCAGTCGTCCTCAGGGTGCTTGTATTCCAGCCCTTGTCACATTTTTCTAGCTGTTTTCTAAATCTCAGTCATAAGCACAAGCATATTTTCTACTTCTACAGTAAGCCAGAAATGAATGCAGAAACAGCCTTAATCAGCTGTTAGTGTATCAATATGCTGCCTGCTCCACCATGTCAATGAAACAAAGATGGAGGAAGAGCAATTTCACAGATTGTGTCACTAGATTATGTCATTATGTGACCAGTACACACAGCTCTACAATCTGTCCTGCTCCCAATTCCCCCATTACCTCCCCAGTAACCATAACCCTAACCATTAGCCCTTTACCATCCTCGCTTCCCACCCTTTTTTAAACCATGCCTGCTTGTTTATGCCCTTTTGAACTTTCCTGTCTGCTCTGACTACATGCCTGTTGTCAACCTCCGACTTGTTATTTGACCAAGTCAACCTTCTCTATCCGTTCCGCTTGTGAGCTGTGTTTCAAGCCATACCCTATTATACACTACATTTGTGTAGTTGTGTACCCTGTCTCGTCTGAGACTCCGGGTTGGCTCCAAGTTGTCTGTGTATCAGTAAGCTTCAGGCAATATGATTAAACACAGCTTTATTTAGCAATATGAACCCTTACTTTGCCACAAGATAATGCAGGGCCCCACTGAGTTAATGTTGTGGTTCGGTGGCAGCAACTCCTAAACAAATGTACAATTTATCAGATTATAGCCATTTGTCACTCAGTGTGAGCAAACACAGTACTACTACCACTAAGCTAAGTTATTTAATTACGAATTTCACTTATAAAGCACCACAAATAGTGTTATGGGGTTTTTGTTATCTATCTATCTATCTATCTATCTATCTATCTATCTATCTATCTATCTATCTATCTATCTATCTACATATACAACAATACTTTAAAAGGCTTTGGCTTGTCTTCCTCTCAGAAATAGTCATTTCTGATTGACAGCTAATAGCTGAGGTAGAATAACAGCAGCTTTGCTGTTGTGACAGCATCAATCATCTGTTCATTAGTGTATAAATCAGTCTCATCTATTTTTGACACTACAGTCGTACAGAACATGTTACCTCAATGGACCTCTGATCAGTAATTCAGCAGACAAGTGCACTAAATTGTCAGGACAGCTTTTATTCTTCCCTTAAATGCCATTTATTGTAAACCCATTTGTATTTTGAACACATGCACATCTAGTAGACTATGAAGAAAAAGTACTAGCTGTATTCTTTGTATTGGCAAGCTCAAAAACTAAATGCTCAGATTATATTCAGACCCAGATGTGTGTCCAAAAACCAAGGCCCATTACTCATCAATGCAATCAAACTTGGAGATGGAAGTATAAAAACTCTGCAGATAAATATCACACCCAGAGAATAAACCATAAGCAAACATGATCATCCCTAAAAATGATTTTGGCATTTTGATTGCTTCCTTCATTAAAACGACTGTGGGTGCCTTCGTGCTTTAGTGGTTAAGGCATCAACCATGAACAACAACTGGGAGAATTTGATGTGTCATCCCCCAAATTTAATGAAAGCTAAACCCCGAGATTTAAAAAAAACTAACTTTCTTCATAGGCTGTGTGGAAGATGAAAGTTTCCGCAACACCTGACATCATCGCACATCAACCAACCATCAACCACTGTCAACAAAATGAGATAAAACACGCAAGAGTTATTGTAAACTGATTCAACATAGTTATTTTTATTCTACAGCAGAGGAAACTGTGAGGGAGACAAAGAGAAGAGAAAAGAAAGGAAACGGTGAAAGTGTGAAAACTGTGGGCAGCAGCAAAGAACCCCTGAAGGGATTTCTCTTAATTCTGCAGCAAGCCAAATTAATCTGTTGAAAAGAATTCAGTGATTCATTGTTGCTTGATTCCCTCCATCCTGTTCTCATTCCAGACCAAACATCTGACCTTTAACCTTTGGCATCTCTCACTATGGGCTACAACTGCTCTTTTAAAAGACTCTAAAGGCGCCAATTGGTTCAATGTGGAAAAGCATACAGATAAATCACAGGCACATAAAAGTATTACTCCTATTTCGAAGACACTGGCAGCCACACTGACCTTATAGCATTGCAGTATAGATGTATGATAATCTAGAAAACAATCAAATCAGCAGGCAGAGAGATGCTTTGAAAGACCAGCTTACCAGGCTAACAGGTAGCCTGCACATTCAGTTATGGGTCTCTATAAAATGCACAGTTATAAGGTTTGAACATACACAGCTATAACTGCAGCAGCAGCAGCCACCCTTGGCCAATCAGAGCTGTTTTGAAGATGCCAAGATGATGTGGTGAGATGCATAATTTCCCCCATATCAAATAACAGAGATCACCAAAGTCATTAAAATACATCATCTCAACCATAAATGTCCAAATATTGAATGAACCAAATATTGTACCAATCTACCAGGTGGATGTAGAGATACTGTATATCACAGCATTAGTGGAAAATCTGGACTGTTGGTGGTACTAGAGGTTAAATCAGAGGGTCACCAAAGCTTTTAGAAAGTATCATCTGGGGATCTTGAAATATTATTATTTTTGGGGCATTTTTACCATTATTTGACAGTTTGCTGACAGGAAACAAAGAAATTGGTATGACATGCAACAAAGTTCCCTTGCTAGGCTCAAATAAAGGGTCACTGCAGCTATATGGCATACACTGTAACCACTTGGCTATGAGGATGCTTTATCTTTTTGTAAAATTCATTGGAATCCTTGAAATAAAAAAAAATTGTTGAGCTATTTCTCTCAACAACAAAAAAATTCAACCTTATGGTGGCACAAAGGTCAGTAGTCATAAGTCAGGATTCATCCTCTGGGGACCTTGAATGGCCCTGATAGTTGGTTTGTTTTGGCCATAGTTGCTACAGTGATGTTAAATGTGACATGAAATACTAACAGAAAGGTTGTAAAGAGCCAGATAATCCACTTCACACAAAGAGGAAATTGAAAGGCACTTTTGGGAAACCAGAGTTATTTCCTCAGAAACAGCGGAAAAGTGCAGGGTAATAAAAGGCTGTTTAAAATATGAGGTTATGCTCAGTCCTGTGGTTTAATGAAAAAAAAGTCCCATTGCTCATATTCACAAAGCATGAATGAACCAAACAAATTCACAACCCTTATGTTTACAGTGGCCAGTCAACTCAATGAGACAAACATTTTCATTTAGTGTCTGTTTGTGTGTTCGTGTGTGTGTGTGTGTGTGTGTGTGTGTGTGTGTGTGTGTGTGTGTGTGTGTGTGTGTGTGTTGTGTGTGTGTGTGTACTGTATTAAACCACAGTTGGGCTTGAATCACTGCTCCCGTACAATGGGTCATGTTCTCATGTTACTGCTGCGATTAATCATCACTTTACCAAATACACACTCAGTGACCTGCCACAACAGCTTTTTACATAATACAATTTATTTGAAATCTCTGCAAATGGACTGTTACAGTGGTTGACTCATCAGTGCCAGAATGTTTTTCAGTTTTTCACCTGGTAGAGGGGGTTGGGTTTTAAGTTCAGTATGTGTGTCTGTGTGAGTAAGAAAAAGATGTTTGAAAAGCAAAGCAGAGAAATGAAAGTGTTAGAGGTTAGATTCCCACTGAGCCCAGTACGGGAGGCGAGGAAGGGTCTACATGTGAATCATCCTGATAGTGTCAGGTTTTATTTATATCACAGTCAAGGGGTAAAAAACTAGAAGTCACATTTCAGAGTTAAACCTTTTTTAGTAGTCTATTAACACTGCAATATGACTTACAATAGAAAATATGGCAGGCTCTGACTCTTAGTAACATTTATAATACCACAGACCAAACCAGACCAATATTTATTCAGGTTTATGGATTGGAACATGTGAAACAACAGTCTCTTCAACACTAAACTGTGAGGAAAAACTGGAGTCACCATTCCTGCAGGCACCCAGCATGGACAGAAATACTGCGTTCACATTAAAAGGACAAGTACAAAAAGTCAAAAGTGCAGTAAATATAACATTTACTAAATGTAAAGCATACTTAATGATGACCTGCAAGCTATAAAACCTTCTTGGCATCACAGGAGCTGACAAAAGGCTTTGGATCATTAGGTAGGGACCACAGGCCAATGCTGCTGGGACACAAGTCGGGGTCCCGAAACAGGCAATGATCTCAGGAACACCACTGATGATGTCTCCCAGCGCATCTTACAATGTATCTTTAAACCTAATCACAGGCAGTGTTCAGAGCATTCAGGTTCAAAACAATATTAACACAAAAACCCTGCATTAAATCACTACAAGGGGTTGTACTGGTGGGAATGTGTTGCTTCAGATACAAGTAAGACATGAAATACAATGCTCAAAGACCAGTTTGAGTGACAGATTTGTGAGTTTGAAGGCTATCAATGGTTTATAATACTCTGGAAATGTATCACTGCAGTTTTATCTTTTGTTGCAACCGTTTTGAGGTCAGTGGTATAAATAATCTGTTGATGTTACAAAGTAATGCAGCAGGAATGTGCACTTGTATATGTGATTGGCCAAAAAAGTTAGCATGGTCCAACTGTTATCAGGCTACCGTGAGTCATGTTTCTGAATACACAACAATTTTAAGGCCAGTATTCACTCCTTTTAGTTAGCCAGATAGCTAGCTAGATAGGTAAGTAGGTGGGTAGGTAAGTAGGTATAATACACACACACACACACACACACACACACACACACACACACACACACACAGGATATTTCACAGGAAGATAGTTACAGAAGCTACATCCACATTTCAGACAGTCACACGTAACATAATACAAAAAACGCATCTTTAACTCTTTAGTTGTGTCTTAGGTCTCCACTCACTCCTGATGAATATGTCTCACTCATTAGCTGCTAAATGCTACACATTCTCACCAGCTGGCTACTAACTTTTTCTGTGTGCTGTTTAGTGCTGGGCAGCTAGTGTATAGCAGGTTTATCCAACAAACAGCTCCCTGCCATAACTGAAAACAACACTGATAAGAACAGTGAAACAGACTGTAAAACCAAAACAATGAGCTGAAAGATACTGTAATGCTGCACAGAGGTGACAGGTAATTCTTACTATTAGTAACCTCTGTTACTATGTAAGCTTCATGGTGAGACATTTGTCTTGCACATATATGATTAACCAGACAGCGCTTTGCTGGATGACTTCAAGTTGCTTTGCAGCAAAAGTGAAACCTGGTAACCCTGTGTTTATTTTACATTGCCAAGACTTCACCCATTCTACAGGACAGGGCCCCCTGCATTTTATTCTTACTGCTAGTGATTTAATTTTCCAAAAACAATGCACATAGAAATAAATAATACATAACAATAAGGAATTAGAACAAAAGGAAAACAAAGAATATTACATTTATATTATATCTGATATTCATTATTACATTTTTTAGATGCATTTCACTCTCTAACACTGACTCAACTGGAATGTTTCACTCTTAATCATGACTGTTATAAACTCACTCAGATTCAGTCAGCAGTTGGTTGAAGTCATTGTTTGGAAAAATTGACTTATAGATTTATAAAAACAAACAAAAACATTTGATTTGAAAATAGATTCAATTTTTAGATTCAAATCTACCCCCCTAGCTCCACCCCTAGATTGCGGTGACCACATCCAACCAGTAAATTCATTTCATCTAGATTTAACATTTGCTGCTTGACTTCCAATCTCAAGCTGTGAAACTCCAAAAACACAAAGCTAAATGAATTGATATGATTTCACTGTGATGACTGTGTATTTATTTGTATTTTATTGTGTTGTTGGCATGTGAGATATGCATGTTGTAACTTCTGTTGCAAATCAAATTGCCCTTCGGGGACATTAAAGATTTTCAAATCAAATCAAATCAAACTATCATTAAATCTGCCGTTAAATAATAATGATCAAATGCTCATAAGTAATTGTCAGCTTTCTTATTGTCATACAGATTTCAAAGCCCTACTTCCCTAATGAAAGTATTGCATATTAACCATTCAACAACCACACACAGTTTACAAATCTGTGTGAACAGACAGTTTTTTTCTACCATGTGACCCTAGGAGGGCCCTGTATCATTCAAATTAAAGACTCTGCTGCCTTTTTCCGCACTGGCAAATGTCAATCTAAACGTGACTTCACTCAGACTAGCTTTCATGCTTCATCATTTCCTCCTTAACAGGACCTAAATCAACACAACCTCACCACCACAGCAGCTTTTTAATAGAGTACTGTTTCTGATTTATACACCTGATTACCTACGTACTGTAAATAAAGATTGCCCTGCCTTTAGAAACACACCTCTCCTATTCCCAATGCTTATTTTAATTATTTATTCATCACCCGTAGCAATGAGAGTCACACTTTATTAATACCTTAGCTGTTATCTCACACCAATAAAGTAGAGTGCAAATTGCTGGAATGGTCACACTTAGTCACACAAAACAAAAGGTGTGGATTGTCTTCCTGGTTCGGTGCTCACATTTCTGGCTTCAGGTGGAGATCACAGATCACACAGTGTCTGGTGTGGTGTTTGGGAGGTGTAAGGTCGACCTCACAAGTGGTTTGCACTGAAGATGAGGGTGACGAAGACAGACGCAGTATGCTAAAGCCTTAAAAACAACATGCCTTGAACAACATGAAATTAGCCACTCCAATTTATCTTTATATAATCTATGGTATCAGCAGCTGCACTATTTATGTTTTAACAGCCACACTGTAGTTTTTAAGGGCTGCTGATTGGAACCTCTAATAAGAACATGCAGAAAACAGCAGGTATAAATACACAGCTGATACACAATACTGCTAATTAAAGAAATGTTGAACAAGAAACACAAACATTCGCACACACCCATAGACACTCCCACATACACGCTCCAGTGCAGTTGTCATGTATTTTCACATATACATACACACACGCATAGGAATACTGTACACACAGTGCGTACATCCACTTACAGTTAAACATATGCATACACAACACTGTCATCACACATAACACAATCATACTTCAATGCACACACACACACACACACACACACACACACACACACACACAGACACACACACACATCATATGCACACATGACAACAAGCACACGCATATCCACATGCTTTCATAGCTCCTTGCTGGCGTGTGACAATCCTGTCAACAGCAGAGGCCGGTGGAGGAGGAAGAGGAGGAGGACAGAAAGGAGGAGGCTTGTGTTATGCTGAGTTCCCATTGGCTGTTGCCATAACAACAAGGGAGGGCCAAAGTCAGAGATTGGTGGAGGAGGAGTTCCAGGCTGATTATAAAAGCCATCAGAGCAGCAGTTTCTCTTCTCCTGAACTGTTTCCACTGCATCTCGTCTCTTTATTTAGTCTTTCCTGTTTTGTGGCCAGTTAGGCAGCTTGCAGCAGTCAGAGGAGGACAGAGGGAGGGTTGAAGGGTGAGCTGTCAGAGGGACTCGTGGACAGGTCGGTCCATTTTCACCCCCCCCCGACCCCCCCGGCCGCCTGTCTTCCTGAGCAGAGCTGTCTATCCATCCCTCTGACAGAACTGCCTGCGTCTTGTGGATATAACTGCACAACAGTGACACCTGGGAAGGCGAGGGAAACCTGAGTGGAGAGAGGCAGGACTCTGCCCCCCCTTCTCCAACCTCCCCGTTGTCTCCCCCCCTGTATGTGGATGACCTCTGCTGTTCTGTAAGTAGCCCTGCTGCAGACCCATCCACTCACATTTTACATTAAACAGAAGACATACGCACTCACAGGAAGGGTCAGGGGTCAGACACACAGGTACATGTTGCTCACTTGAGGCTGAACTTGTGCTTTGAGGAGGAACTTTGTTTATTATTTTTATCAGAATTGGCTTACTGCATATCACAGACAGGTCATCCTGCGCTCCACTGGAGATGACTAATGGGACACATTAGTTGTTACTTGTTCAGCTTTTGGGTTGAAGCATTATCTACAAGACACTTTTTTAATCATTTTTTAATCTTTTAATCTAATGAAATTTAGAGGTTACATCACAGTACAAAATGTCAGACTGGTGTGAAAGATATTGCAAAATTATCTTTTATGGGGAGAAAGCTCATTATGTATGGAGATATTGAATGGGAGGCACAAATATAAGGTTTTAACATATTTGTGTGTATTTATACTAATATCTGTCATTATATAATGTGCAGCAAGTGCAACGGTGTGATCTCAAGATGAGGCTGAATTTGTAAAGTTCAGTTTATAGTTATAGTATCTGTACCTGTATAGTTTTTCTTTCTCTGTTGCTTCTGTTTGATGCCCACCTCAAAAATAAGAACATCTAAGGACACCTGAATCCCCCTCTCACCCTCGCACCCAACCACCCACCCACTCACTCACTCATCCACCTCTCCGCTCTGTGATGAGCCTCATGCATTAGTACTCATGTAAACTGACACTTGCATAGTAGTGCAGGAGAGGCCACTCCAAATACACAGAAGTCCGTCCATAACCACTGTACACACTATGCTGTTTACCTAAGGGCCTGTGGGTGTAATTTGGTGTCTGGTGTGTGTGTGTGAGTGTGTGTGTGTGTGTGTGGGAGTGAGTGTGTTTGCAGTGTACACACACAAAACTAGTTCCCTTTTCCATATCATTGTCACGCGTCATTGAATCACACAGTTACACTTCTGTTGAAGGTGTTATATGTTGAGAAGAAGTGTTGACTAATTGGGTTATTGTTATTGTAATAATGCCTTCTTCGAGATAATATGTTGGTTTATACATGGTTTATTCTGAATAAAGTCTAATTTTGATGTAGCTATGATGTGACAATCACATCACTACACTAAACCTTTTTTTTAAACAATTATTGTCCAGGTTCAGCGTGTCTAGCTTTAGCTTTCAGAACATGCTAAAACAGATTTGAAAGGGTTTTTAACAGTGAAAGTTGTCATAGTTATATTATAGTGTATGTAATCATCAACAGCTACCAAAGACACATTTGTAGGGTTCTCCTTGTAAGACGAGTCAGCTGGGAAACACAGTTTTCAACCCACTCACAGAGTAAACATTAATTAGCCGGCTAGCCAGCTGCAACCATATCTGCTAGCAATAGTTGTCCTGTCATCTATCAAATCTGTTGGTCACCCTCTCGAAATGAGAAACTGCTTTGATTAACTTCTGTGAAATCTACTGTTTGATCGATTTTGGGTGGTGAATGTTTCACATTATCACTGTAAACTGTAATTATAGCAAAATTAGGAGTTATATCGAATAAGATTAATTAGATAAATATCATGAATCTTGTAGTATTCAAAACTAAAGTGTGACTAGGACTGGCAGCAGTGTTATAGAGGGTTACATAAAATGTTGTACTTGAAGTAAAATACAGCATAACTCTGTGCAACATGGTGTATGTTGACTTTAAGATTAATATAAACCAAGGCTGATGAAATATGCCTTCCGCTGATATCATTCCACTAAACATTTCGCTTGTTTGTTCAGTCTTTGTCTTCATTTTGGTTTTCCACTCAGTCATTAATGTAATTCCAGGAAGCATCACGACACCAACAGAGTCCTTGTGTCCTGTACTGTTTACGTTGTTTTAACCATTATCTCTTTACCTCTGAGAATGGCTGTTACTGTAATTTGGAGTCCAAAGTAGCAATCTTTTGCCTTAGCATGCTGCAGCTGAGGCACAATAGTAATGTTTACATAAGCAGCTTATTACTGGGTCCCTGATTCATCACACAGCCCCGGGCCCACTCAGCCATGATAATGTGAAGATAGACCCTACCATATTCGACAATAGCCTTGGCACCAGCGCTAAACACCGATGAACAAACACATGGAAACGTTTGGTCAAACATACCAAATGGAAGGTAGTTTGCGTTTCACACAGCGCCAAGCCAATCTACTGGCTTCTGTGATGGCACAATGAATGGTTAAATGCTTCAGTTTAATGCTATTTGAGAAAATAAACCCATCATCTCTGTAACCTGAGACTCCATGGATCTGTGTACATCATATCACAGAGACTGTATTATAGCAGTGGCGACTGTTTTGCAAACAGCACAGAAGATGACTATAAGACTACGGCTATTAGATATGTTGGCTCTGACTCAGTTAATGCTTTAGTGTTTTGGGTGTAAAGAGATAATTGACTGGCTGTATTTGCAAGCATGAATGTGCTGTTTGCATACTGACATAACAGGATTTCTAGGTAATGCAGTGTTTCACTTGGAGCCATTTTGAGATGCCAACATGCAAAACTGCCAGTTGTTGAGAGCTGTGTAAGAATGATCAACACAGCTCCTCAGGGTCTTCTTGTTGCTTTCCACCCTCTACTGTTAAATGGCAACAGCAAGCAAAGGCGGTTCTCTATGACCACATTATTACAGCTATTTCTCAGTAGGTGGGTGCACTGTTGAATAAACTGGAATAAAAGCACAGCGCAGTGCACCATTCACATATACATTGGAATATCTATCTATGTCTATCTATTTTGCTTACTTTGTTGTCGTCACCACCTCTAACTAGCAATCAGAAGAACAACAGGAAACTGACAAGAATAATGCATATTTCATTGCATGTGTGCATGGAACAAAATTCTTCCATAAGGCTAATAGGGCTAAACTCTCAGGGTATCTTTGACTAGGGCTTTGAGTTAAAACCCCCTAGTTAGAGCTGTACAGGCCATGGATGCATCCCCTCTATCTCAGCCTGAAATTGACTGGTTTGTGTTTGCTCAATGCCCCTCTCTTTTGATCTGCTGACAGTTTTCTGAGTGATGTTTGCCCAGGCCAACCACAGGAATGGTAATGGCCAAAGAAAAAAAAAGGCTCTGGATAATAATGACTGGTAAATTGAGAATTAAAACACATTAAAAACACTTAAAAAAAAAAAGACCTGAGTGCTGCTGCGCTTGCTTCCCTCACTTACGCCCAATGCACTTCTAAATTTTTCACAGGTGGGTGGGCAATGCATTCACTGCCAAGCTATCCAGCTAATTTAAAATGATCCACTCTATCTGAGGCAGCCAGTGCTTTATAAAGAATTATGCTGTTTTTTTAGGGCACACTGGTCAAACACAAATGTTGTGGCAGGCACTGTCTGCCAGAGAGAAGCTGCTTGATGATTATTTGAGCACCCTGAGGTCCAGGGTATGCTTCTCTGGGCAGGAGAGTAGCCAGTGTGTTGACTTTTAACTGTCATGCTCAGTGGTGTGTTCAGCCACTTTACGTAATTGCAGGCCTCTTTCTCCCAAGTTGCTAGTCTGGTGCTGCAGCTGTGATGGTTTACAAGAGGCTGGCTTGCACACTGACACAAACAGAAGCCACCTTGGGAAATGTATAATGTGATGTGTGTGAGTGTTGTGAAGTAAGCCATGAGTCAAAAACCTGAGGGAAAAGTCCAAACAACCGACACACAGAATAAACACACAGATACAATGAAACAAAGCCAATGTGACAGATGTACGGGTCTAAAACATTGTTTTAGGCATTGGTCTTTATGGCATTAAACTGACAAATATTTTTAATTGCACGTTTGAGTCATGTGTAACTAATTTAATGCTCTTGGTTTGTTCTGCCTGCTTAGTCAAATAACTGATTAATTTGGTACATGTATCTTTTAACCGTGTAAGAAAGTAATCTAATAAGATCACTAATGGAATTAGCAAATGAAGACATCATGAGGTTTAGCATTGTTGTTAGCCAGCCAGCAGTTAAACAGGCCAGGGATAGGGCACAGTACCTCACTGGTAAAAGTCCATAGTCATGTCTGAGATGCAAAAATATGTAGCAATCATCCAGGGTTGCTGTACATATATGTATATATATTATGGGTGTCAAGATGAACTATTACATCACCAACAATACACAACCACATATCTAAAACTAATCCTGGTAGAAATTTGTCAAATTTCCTTTCCTGCTAGCTGTCTAGCTATGTCACAAGGTGTACATTTAATATGTGAAATGGTGCTAATGGTAAGCTACTAACAGGAACAATCAATGCTAACATTATTTATAACAGCAATATGAAAGAATTCTCCACTTAACTTCACTGAGTCAAAAGCAATAACTGAAGCTACAAGCTGTTTTATTTACATGGACTAATATGGTATTGTTGGACAAATCTCATTTAGTGAAACAAGTATATTCTCCTTGTTGATGTAGCAGCTATTTCTGATTCAGTCCTTGAAATAAAGCTGAATTAGTTGTATCAGCTTTGCATCATCATGTTGCAAATTGAACAGTTTTTGTATGGCGTTGTAAATCATGTGTCTCAAAGGGGAAAGATACACACCTTTGGTACACATGCATTCCACTGAAGCTTTTATCTGGCTGCTGCACTACATATCAAGGGAACAGTGTGTTTTCGGAGTGATGTCATCAAGAGTGGTAGACTCACAGTGTGACTACTAAGCTCTACGTAGGTCCACAAACATAGACATCTCTACCATTTAGTGTTTGCGAGGAATAAAGTGAAACTAGGCTTACTTTCAGGTGTGGATTCTTGTAATTTGCTGTTCCAAAAGCTCTGACTGAATTTATTCATTTTTCTTGTCAGCAGGAAGGAATCTGATTTTACAGCATGCCCTTTTGGCCTTGCTTGAGTAATTTCATGCTTTCAGCCACAATAAACAGACGTCTATTAGACTGAGCCTGTCTGAGAATGATAACAGTCTGTTTTGCTGCTTTCTCCTCAAAGGAGAAATCCCTTGTACTCTGTCTCTCTCTGCTTTGAATCTCTTTCTTCTGTCCTTCTTCGCCCCTGACCTTTTCCCTCAACTACTCCTGCTATCCACATATCCCTAGAGCACAATTTGCCTTTTTTGATGGTTTGGGGGGGGGGGCAGCTAAATCTGAGACACTTTCAAAGTGACTCGTGCCTAGCATCACGTAGTAACATACCTTAAGGTTGTGTGTGTTTTGGTAGGTTGGGTTCAGGTGGCGACAGAGGGGGTAGTAGAGGGAAGTAGACATTTTCAGTATCAATAAACCAATGCCACATCAAACAGGTAAACATACTGCATATTCTTACCCACTTAATGTGTGACTTCCTACATATATAATAGTTAGCCCAGTTTTAGGCTTCATCCCGGAGCTTTAACCTATCCAGGTGCTTTTGTGTCAATCAGCTGCCTCTTCTAAAGTTATCACCAGAAAACCTGAGGCTACATCTGAGACAGCAGGAAGAACTGTCATGAAGTCACATTTGTTCTGCTGTTTCTGCCTTTAAAACACATAGAAGCTGCTGCTATATGAACATAGACAGTAGTGTGTGGATGCAGCAATGGTAAATATACAGTACGTGCTTCCCAGTTCTAATAAAGTGTTAATCTTCAGAAACCTGTTTCCTGTTAAGCAAGTTTCAATTTAAACTTCATCCTTGGTGGTAAGTTCTTATGAGCATGGTACTCTTTCATGAAGCATGGTGGCTATTGCTAGCCACAAATAAACACATACAGTACTCAGATACTGACTGTACTTACAATAGTTTGCACTAGTACACTGGTTCTCCAACCCTGTTAATGAGATTTGTGCTGATCTTTAGCTCTTTCATGTGTTTCATAGCAATGTAAAAGGTACAGTGTATGACCATGTCCTCCAGTGTAGGGTCATTTTGAGAGTATTTTGAGTCAGAGCAATCTCCATATTTTCATTTGGTGTTGAGCTCTGCCAGGGTTGTGCCTTATGACCATTTGTGATTTTCAGACAGAATCTGCTGCCAAGCATTCCAGAGCTTGAATAACATTTAGATACTGCAGAAAAAGTCTAAACATGATGATTATGCGACAACATGTTAAGTTGTCAGAAGTGAGGTCATAAAAAATGTTTAAGCAAATTTATGTCTATCATCCATGATGGACATGCAAGGTATTCCTGTGAAGTGGAAGATGCACTGATTCCCTGATTCACCATGTCTGTGTGACCATGAAAAGAAAGGGTGCAAGGGGTGCACCAAGCAATGACATTTCCTTTCTCTGAGTGCTTCAAACACACTGGCACCCTAGGAAATTGCTTATGTTGCTGTTGCCACCAACTGTCACTGGCTGCATCTTTGCTTTTCGCAGACACTTGATCAGACTGTGACCTTAAGTGTGCACCAGAGGGTTTGTAATCGAGTGTGAAGAGGCAGCGTCCTTTGTGTTGAGAGTGCATCAATGGCCAAGGTGAAGGAGTTCAAGTATGTTGGGTTTGTTTGTTTGATTGAGGGGTGATCTATATTCTGAACATATGGTCATGAACTGTTGGGTAGAGACCAAAAGAACTAACCTGTGGAACCAAACAGTTTAAAGTTTTCCTAACATGGCCTCAAACTTAGAAACAGGGTGAGGAACCTGGGGTAGAACTGCTCTTTTGCTCCATAAGAGGTCAGTTGAGGCAGGTCAGCAACTGATTAGGATTCTTCCCCATGGAAGTTTTCCAGGCACATTGAAGAGGGAGGAAACACTTCGTTTGACCCAGAACATGCTGGAGGTATCAGGATCCCCCAAGAAGAGGAGGAGGCTAGACAGGGAAAGCTGTCTGGGATGCCTTGCTTAATCTGCTACCAACACAAGATGGACCCATCCAATGAATGATTAGAGTTCATTCTTTTACATTCCAAGTTCTACATTGGAATGCAAAATGTATAAATATTTGTTTTTTAATGATTTCTTGCTAAAGTAACCTCTATTTAAGTGTTTATTAAATTGTTGTCAAATGAAAAGATTTGTACTTTCAATAGGGACCACTAGTGTTCATAAAGGCTCTCAAGGGTCCTCCAACCCTGTTTTGACCACCACTAGCTTAGTTAAGCAAACAAAACTGTTCTCATCAACAGAAATATTGTTGTGTTATGTCATCTCGAGATAGGGTTGCCTATGAACTTGTTATGCTTGCACTGAAGAAAAAAACTCCAATTATGAGTGGCCAGTTGCACAGACTGTGGTAGCCTGAGCCTGTGATACAATAGGCCAGTCTGATGTTGACCCCAGCAGTGTTGTTATTCCCTGGATACAGAAGGGCTAATGTTCACATGGGGGCAGGGGGTGACATGAAGACAGACAGGGAGAAAGACAGAGGGATTTATTGTTGCTGTCAACACTGTTGTGAATGAAAGCTGCTAGTGACACCTTCATCATTAACACTTCTCCAAAGAGATTCTGTAGAAAACAATCTGAAGAGAGGTGAGTTGGATTAAGAGGGAAGAAAAACAACAGATAAAAAAATAGAGAAAGACAGTAGTGTGAGACAAACAGAGGGAGTATGATGTATAGCCATAAAACCGAGCCAATAAGGCTGTGATTGTTGTCTGTTGAGGCACGACTCCAAGAAAAGATGGGATGGGAGGAAACAAAAGGTCATCTTTATTATGACTTCAGCCTGGAGACAAAGAGAAGTGGAGGACATGACATCATATTTCTAACTGCACGGTTTGTGTAAGATGTCATAAAGATGTCGAGCGAGAGTATGCTGGATTTTTTCACAACTGATTTGAGGGACAGGGGCTCAAGCATAAGCTCAAGGTTGGCTACTGTTGCCTACAACACTGCGTCAGCACAGAGACCTGTCTGGCAGAATTGATTATCGCTGTGGGAAAAGAAGGAGAAAAACACTCTGGGCTGCTTCTATCTCTTAAACCAATCACTCTTGTCACAGACGGTGCTTAAACCAAGTCTCTGTGGCCTTTTAAGAACAGTGTTCAGGGTGAAACTGGTTTTCACTGTAGCACGAAGGAAGTTAAAGGGGAGGGAGGTTAGTATATCCCAACTTCCTATTATTTCAGACCATACTGTTTAAGGCAACAATTAGACTGTTGAGAGAGTCTGTTGAAGCTTTGTTTTGAGTTCAGGAAAATAAAAATCTGGCTGGTATCTGACCCAACTACATACTGTAAAGCTCTGTGTATTATGGGCTAAACACAGACATGACCATCTAAAAACTCAGATAATGATCAGGCATCATGGTGCTTTGGTTTGTTTGGCCTTTGCTGAACTAAAACTTCTGCCATAAAATTGCCTTTATAAATATTTATAATCATTTGTAATATTTATGAAGAACAGATCAAATGAGTATGTGGAAGGTGTTCCAACTTTACAGCCCTCTGCAACCCAATAAAGCGTTTTAGCTTCTTATAGCAAATGATAATCTAATGTTAGACAAAACTAAACCTTAGAACAGTTTATGTACTACTTCAGTTTGTCCAACCTGGTCCCAACTAGACTTTTTACAGGCCTAAATCTACCTTCAATTTATATCTTTGAATACTAGTTGAGCAAAAGGGAAAATATTTCTCTCCTGATTCTCAGTTCATATGAAACAAAATTGTTGACACATTTACAGCTGTTTTTAACTCTATGTTAAAGTTGCCAAAAAAATGGATTCCCTCTTATGTTCTCTGTCAACACAGCAAATAGTACAGGAAAACCACATAAAACCACAAAGTCAAGATCTAGTTCTAGGCAGAGAAGAAACAGCATGTTTGCTGAGATCTTAGGTAGGTAGATAGGTTTCACAACTTTAAAAGTTTAAAAAAGTCTTTAGTAATGCTACTTTTAAGCCTTGATAGCAGCGTGGCTCTATTCAAACCTTTATCTAAACTCAAAGAATCATTGAGGTTGCCTTCATTTACAATGATATTGAGTTACAGACAAGCACAAATAAAAATCAGTTAAAACAGTTGAAACGGGGAGGTTAGGTTAAACTGTCCATAGGTTGGTAGGCTATTGATTTTTAGTGTGTGCTGAAGATCAATCCAGGTATTTGGTGCACTTAAGGAAAAGGTTGATATTCCAAATTCAGTCTTTACTTTTGGGACCTTACGTATAAGCCAGTCGTGTGCAAGTTCATAATTGATAAGTATGGTGGTAATTTACCAACCAGGGCTTAATTACCAATGATAATTACACCGTTCTGCTTAAGACCAACCCAGTTTGTCATACAATACACAATGTCTACCATAATTATCAACAGTAATAAATCTGAGAGCAGAATGGTAGACTGAGTCGAGAGGTTTAAAATACAAAATACTCCCCTGTATCTCAACATATATATGCGTACTGCCTTGAAAATGTGTACAGACACTTGTCCCCAGAGGGTGAACCCATTGTGGCGAACCCCTTGACTTTTCCTTTAGCAGCAACATAAGGTTCCCATTTTTGGTGTTGTGTGACCGTCTCAAATACTATTTGATGAACTGCTGTGAAATTTGGTTGAGATATTCACGTCCCCCTCAGGATGAAGTCATCCTTTAAGTGTATCAACACCCAAGTATGCCCTGTTTATATAACTTCCCAGTTTTTCTGTGAATTTCCTCAAAAAACACTTCACTCTTACAAACATTTGTATTATCTTCATTATAAATGTATTGTTGTTGGTGCGGGGCTAGATAATAGCTGTTAAAATTGGATTAGCTTCATTACAGACTATACTCACCAGCTGTTAAACAGTGATTCTCTCCAATCTGGTCTCTGTGAAGCAGCACTGACATTACCATTCAACTCCTTTAGGGAAAACGTGTGTGTATTTGCATGTGTGCACGCATAGTCGTACAAGCACAGTTGTTGTTGCTTTTTTTCAGTCCATATGAACTACTGGAGCACACAGTAATGTAACCCCAGGCCCAAGGTCAGTTTGAGAGCACATGACCCAACACACAGATACACAGATGACACAGACAGATGTGTAAGTTTGTTTTCTGTGTGTCTTTCTCATACACAGAAATGCACACTGTCTGTCTGTTTAACAGCAGGGGGAACAGAAGTAGAGTATGAGGAAAAAGAAAGAATGGAGCAAAGAGAGGAGTGCAGAGAAAAGCACGTGAGGATGATTTCCTCACATTAATTGAATTCATTTCTGCTTTCTGTTCTCAGTCTTGTGTTTCATCTCAGGGGTTTTAAAGAAGCTGCTCATTCTTTCTTAAATAAAGGCTGAAAAGTTTTTTTATTATAAGAGTAAAAAGTTGGGAACATTGTGGCAGCTGAGCAAGATTTTCGTTTCAGAAAAATGCTTTATTATTGTTGAAATTCCTTCTTATCTTCAACAGAAGTGGATAAAGGATATTATTTTAATCTGGTCTGGCATTACAAGCATTCGCTTATAAGAAGCTATTTCAGAATTACACAAACAAAGCCGGAGTGTGTGTTTCTTTGTCGTAGTCTCTGTGTCTCATCTTTTTTTATTTCTGCATCTCCAAATAGCAGACCATGTGTACTCTCAAAGTCACCTCTCTTTCCACCTCTCTCGTTCCTCCTTGTCTCATGTGGTTGTTTTTCCACATCTTTGTCATTGCCTCCCCCCTCTTGACCCTCCCGGAGATCACAGCTTGTGTTGGCAGCCTGTCCAGCTGTCAAGAGCAGGAAGCCGCCACGCCAGGTTTCACTGGACAAAGACAGCGGTCGGATGGAGCTGAGGTCTCACTGTTAGCGGGCTAATGGTCGGTCCTGACGCTGTGCCAGAGCTGCTTTTCATTTGCCTCTCGGGGTCGTTCATTCATTCAGTCTCGACACACTGGACAGAATGAACAGAAAGTGAAAGAGAGAGTGAGTCCAAAAATCGGAGCCAGAGGGTTTGAATCTGAGAGTGTGCACGTGTGAACACATCACCCAGCGTGACTCACAGTTGTGCATCTTCATGCCCCATGTGTGGATGGACTGTTTGAATGTGTGTCATATTTTTCTAATGACTGTGCCTACTGACCTGTAAAAAAAAAACACATGAAGCCCATTTTAAAAAGGCACACACATTTTCCATCAGCTGGCTCCATTCTAAATGAGTACACATGAACAGACTTGGGTCAATGGACCTCTGTCATATGGCTTCTTGCTGAATCAAACACACTCCCCAACTACCACTGCACTGCTTTAGCGGATGTGGTCACTGAGTTACTTGTCCTTAAGACATAGCTTGCATTACTTGATATTCTGGCCACTTGGGGGCAGGCATACCATCATCTTTTAAGTTGACATAGGTACAATTTTGGCAAACAATGGCTCACACATCCAGAGAAACATTAGCATTTATTTGGCGTCATGTTTCTGAACACCCTACAAAACTTAATACAATATATTCACTCTCATTCTAGCTCTGTTTTTGGTCTCCACCAGCACTTGAGGGAAATATCTGGCTCTTGAGCTGCTAGATGCTCCACTCTGTTCACCAGCTACATGCTGTTCATTCGACTTCATTCAAAACTTCTACAGACTCTGGGTGCCATCAACCAATCAGCATTAGCAGAATGCTAGCACTTTATGGGCTAGACCATCTCCAGTGTAAGAAAAACTAAAGGTAGTGAAAGTATTTTTTCATTTCAGTTCTGATATATAATCAATACTATAATTGCAAAACTAAAAAAAAATAATTTAGTTAATTTATTCAAATGTCTCTATTCACTAACTTTCATTAAGAACTACTTTGTGAGTGCCCTCTAGGTGAATTGCAGGTCATTTCGGTACAATGGCATTAATAGGAAGTGAACAGGGTCTCTGGAGAACTAAGAGCAGTGAATCAAATCAAATTAATTGTTGCCTGTAAAAACCAAAACTATGACATGAAAGATATTCTAATGCTCCATATGAATCTGCAACCCTTTCACATTACACATATTCAGTCGACCTATACAGAAATATTGATTAGTGCAGGTTTAATTGACACAGTGTACTGGAAAAGGGTATAACTCCTCAAAACAGAGACTGGCAAACATGAACATGACATCTGACTGAAAGTAATCTAATTTTTGGGCCATATATACACATAACTGGGTTTCAAACTGGATGTTTACATGTGTGCATTACAAGACAACAGTGTGGCAGGATTAAAATTCTTAAATTCAAGGTCAGACAACATCATACAGACACTAAGTAGCCTCTGGAAGTCTAAAGTCTGTTTCCACTGCTGAAGATTTGACTTAAAAAAAATCAGACACCACTGAGCTATAAAAAACTCTAATTCCTCTCTCTGGGCTGTCAGCCTGACTTCTCAGAGAAAAAAATGAAGCAATGTATTAGTAATACACCTAAAATAAATCTGCCATGGTTCCAGAATATATCTGAGGGCGAAGGAACGATCTGATAACTGACCTGCTGCATGTGATCTGCTACTGGTTCATAGTAATCAGGTTATTACAGTGCATGTAAACATTTCCTGGGAACCATGTGTTCTCAATAACCTGTTTTCTACTGTGCATGACTTTGCATTTACTGACTAAACAACAAATTCATTCCCTACACAAGAGCACCTATACACACGCGATAGATATTTGCTGACTGTTAAAGTTAATGTTAGGAAAAACTTAAAGTTAGGAACCAATAATCATGATGGTCAAAAGAAGAGATGTTGGGTTAAAGTTAGGGACACATTAAAAGGAAAAGAACATTACTCTAGATTTTTCTTCTACCCTTATGTTTGGTGTGGTTTTTGCAAAAAGGGTAATCCTCAGAGAGTGGAAAGAAATGAACAGTTTGATTGGACTATACTGTACTGTACTGTGTTGTATAGCATTGCATTGTCATATGCTGTGATCTACCTGGTTCATTTTCTTTCCTGGTCTACTTTGACCTCTCTGTCTTAGTTAAATCCAATCCACTTATGAACATTTCAGTCATTACATAGATTGACATGCCTATGTACTTTTTTTTTCTTCTTCTTAAGAAAAGAAAAGAAAGTTGACTATCCATAGAAAACTGGAAACAAACAAGGTTTTGCTGCACTAATCACAATGTTATGCTATTATTCTGATTTACAAGAGTCATAATTTGCAGATTATAGAGGCCCTTGACAGGTTAACGTTGATAAAGGTTGTGAGGAAAGTCTTAAACATACAGAAGACATGATCTCAGTATCTTTAGTCATGAGATGCTTGTTTTAACCTTTTCCACAGTACATTTTCCTTTCAAGATTATTTACTGACTGTAGCTGGCCGTAGCCCTGTTAAAATAACTAACATTACGTACAATTATTCAATACTGAGAGTCTATTCAGTTTTCAGTAAACACATCAAAATGAGTTTGCGCGCCCCTATTATTACAGAAACTGGCATATGAATGGCCTGCTGTTCATTTGGGAGGTCGTCGTGTAGAATGTATGAGAACAGAGATGAACGTTACGGCTCAACGGCCACAAACAGGAAAGATATAAACCCTCATGAAGATGCATGAGAGGGAGGGAGGGGGGGAGAGGGGGGGTGGACAGCTGAGAAAGACAAGCAGAGATCAAAGAGGAGCAGGGATGAAAAAAAAGAGGTGAGTAGGAACATGAAGTGTGCTCGTGTCCAGGGAGGATCACAGCTACGCACAAACTGAGAATTTGTTGGCACCTCGCTCGGAGCAGATGCATTTATGAGTGTGTGTGTATGTGCGTGTGTGTGTGTGAGAGAGACTGTGTGTGTGTGTGTGTGTGTGTGTAGTGTAGTCAGACAGTGTCACACAACCTAAAGACCAACTTCCTCCCTTTGATGGAGTAGCTCTGAGAATGATGCCAGATACTCCTGATTGGCTGCAAGCACCCAGACCCTAAAATTGTACCCTTCTCTAAACAGAGGAGTCTGTTGTCCACAAGATAAATAGAGCACACAAACACACACACACACACACGCACACACACACACACACACACACACACACACACACACACACACACACACACTGGTAGCAATCAGGAATTTTCTCACTCACGATCCATGCAATTAAATTGTTGAAGAGGGCAAATGAGGTAGCAGAGTGAATAAAGAGAGGCTCCCAATCAGAAGTAGGGGACCGCTGCATTTAAGAGACTTTAGATCCTATTTCAAACACCGGGCCAGAGCGACAGATGAGAGGCGAAGGGAAGAAGAGAAAAAAACGAGGGAGGACAAGAACAGAGTATCATTTTTGGAGAAGCTGAACTAAGCCGTCTCCTCTGGGTGACACTCCACAAACATGTTGTATCAGAGCTGTGAGTGCAGAAAACAAAAAGTAGAAAAATCACTTTCAAAGACTCTCAGTGAACTGTGGACAAATTCTTGGTTATGATTTATGGCTTGAACTGTATACAAGACAAAATGTCAGCACCTTGGAAGTTGCTACACTTATTTACAACACATTTTTGGGAATGAAGCTATTTTAGATATGAATATGAGTTTTGAGTTCTTACTTCACTCATCCATGGTCACAAGGAAAGCTTTTATTGGTTTTATTCCTTCAAAAATATTTAATTGAAGCTTCAGTATGTAGGTGAAGTGTTACATAAAAATAAGTTTAAAGAGGAAATCAGTAGGATTTTATTATAAGTCTTTGTAGAACTTCTCTGAACATTACTTGTCTATAATCAGATTAAAGTGTCAGTTCAGCTATGACAGGATGATTTCTTTGCTCATAACTACCAGGTTCTTCTTCTGTTTATTCCAAACAAAGCCCCATAAACAGCCATCCATTCTGCAGCCTTTGTTGCTAATGGTTGTTGTTAAGGTTTTTCCACGTTTACATAAAACTATCCAATAAGAACAGATTAGGCTCCTCAGAAGGTGGGCCTTAAATTGACAGGATCTAAAACAGCCTGTTTCAGACAGAGGCTGAACGGAGAGGCAGTGTGTGAGTTCAATCAGGAACATACATATACTGTATATAAACCTGTACATGTGCATAACATTTGAAACCGCTGCCACCACCTTCCACTGAAAGATGCCACTCACGAGAGTCATACACATTATATAAGTCACTCACATATAATAAACAGTGACATATGTCTAAAACAAATGACAAGTTGTATATGTCAGCGGACACATGCCTTCAGAATAAGAGCGGCCAGCCGTCTGGATCACTGATGTGTAAAAATGGCCCTGATAATAACTCATATCATAACTGGAGCTGACTACAAACACAAAGCAGCTTTGAGTTAAGCATTTAACACATGATGTAAATCAGTGTGGTGTCAAATTATACAATGTGACATTTCAAAGTGTAAAAGGTTTCATTCAAAGGAGTCAACCTCATAGATAGTCATACTCCCTACATTTGGTCATACTACCTTACAGTTTACAGCCATACTACCTTAAAAAGGAAATGTTGTATTTTAACATAAGGTGGTATGATCACTACTGATGCATGAACATGAGTGTAGGGCACAAGATGAGCAGTGGAAATTAAAAGTGTGAGACAGAAATGAACAGCCAGCAGCAAGTGGGAAACTAAAACACAGCACTCAAAAATGCTTTTTTATATCTTCAGAGTATTTTTAATGTGTGAGAGATGACTCATCAACTCATGTATACAAATCTCAACTATCCTTATAAAATGACACCGGTGTGATTGCAAGGTGATGCTAATAGGAAGATAAGGCGATGTTATGGTAGTAAGATGGTGCATTAAGTGAAGGAACAGAAAGATGATCCTGTGATGTCTCTGTCTGTTTTCTGGTGTCATTTTTTTCCCCCAGGATGAGAAAGATATTAATAGCGTGATGCAGCAACTGCAACAGTTACAAAATGTTCCTGTCTATTAAATCATAAAACCAGAACACTTAATTAACTGAAAACACTGAATAAGAAAAAGGAAGCATTGAAAATGTGGATCAGAGAATGTAACAGGGGGCTCTGGGGGTCCTCCTCAGTAGATATCATTTCCTGTATTCTGCTGCCTTTTAACATGTGGTCTGATTCTTTTATGGCTATACTAGCACGAGTACATTCTGTCATCTCATCTAGAGGAAGCGTTTGGGCCCAGATTACACATTTAAAAGATATTAAAAAGCTAATAGTGCAAAAAATGATTTGATGAGCCATCTTTAATAATAACCACACACTGTTAATTTTAGGCTGAGGCTCTCTTGATACTTACATGCAATTGCAATCTCTGTTAAATGAATTTCATGAATGTGATCAAATCAGTGGATCAAATGAGGAGAACTGTTGTCAGTGTCTTTATGCTTTCTACAATTAAATACATTCATCTTTAAATCATTTCTACTCCTGTGAAGAATCACAGGATCTGAGGCCTGTGTCTCAAAGCTGCATTATGTTAACACACACATTTTACACACATAACCTATACCAGAAGCACTCCACATAAATATTTAAAGCAACTTTTTATGACAAATGGCATCAATATAACAAACATCTTCCAGCATTCATGAAAGGAAATAGCCTTGAATTGGTATGTAGTGTAGGTCTGAGGAGTGTGTGTGTGTGTGAGCAAATCCATTAAGTTGGCTGCATAACATTATAATAGCTTTGTGCTTTGCCCCCTGATATATACTAAAAAAACATAAGTTCATATTATGACCCAGTACTAATTACATTATAATCAGTGCCTACAAATGTATTTTATGTTCATGTTTTCTTTAGATTTGACATTATTGTAGTGAAATTACATTCACAATCACACTCTATTATGATCTTATGTCATCTACCATGAGAACGTGACAGTCATAATTATTTCTGACAATGTATTGAAAGTGAAGGATGCAATAACATTTGAATGGGAGGCTTTAATACGTTCTATGTGCAAAAATGTATACCAGCTGTATAAAAATAAATAATTTAAAGAATATTTCCATTTTTCTGGTACTTTTCTGGAAAGTTTGTAAGTATACCAGGAGTTTATTAAAATAAACACTTACCTGATGGCTTGTACTCTACTGCTACTGCTAAATCTGTAAACATCTCGCAAGATCCTGCGCAGATCTCTAGATGTGCTGTGCAGGGTCTCGCGATATTTCAACAATGTTTACGGCTTTATAAAAGGGCTGAGGCGCTGATTAGATAGACCTCATGGTGCATATGACACTAGGTCGAAATTACACCGAACCATCGCTTTAAGTGTTTCTAGATCTAGCCACACTGATTTCGGGTCATCATTAATCCAATAGGCTATGTAATGAAGCTGTGCAGCCAGCTGAGACAACCTGACATTAGGGACAGCTAAGCCCTCCTTCTTTACAGACATCTGTAACTCAGCCATCTTTAATGTGAAGGTCATTTTTAATATACATCATAACATAGATAATAGAACAAACCAAACTATACAGAAGCCTACACTGAAGTCTTTGTACTACTGATTTTTAAAGCAGATGTCAATTTTCTGGAGTGGATTATATGTCTCTATTACACCACTGTGTCAACTACTTATGTTTATTTGTACTCTGTTATGAAACATACTGCAGGTACCAACTAGCTACAGTATATAGCTTTACCCTGCGGTGACACTGTCTGCCTTCACAAAGACTTCCTCACAGATTCTCAGAGCCACAAACACACCACCACTTCATCCAGCCTTGTAGTATTGATTACTCTCTGTACACTAAGCTTCTTTCCAATTCCATTCTTAACCCCTTAATCTGTGTTATTCTTTATTTTGATAGTTGTTTATTATTCAAGCTCAACAGGCTTCCATCAAATTGGTGGAAAAGTATAGTTTGTCTGACTTTTAATAACAAATGGATATGGATTTTTCATGGTTTTGTATTCATTTTGGTCAGTTTTAGGTCAGTGTGTAACTAAGCAGCTCTTCCATCATGTAGTGATGACAGTTAGGATATCCATATAAGCCTGAGTGAGCAGGAAGAAAACTGCTGCACTGCAGTGAATCATTGCTACAGAGCCACAAGCACTCTTACAGCTCTAGAAATATATAGATGAGATGTGTGTTGCTGCCTCAGCTGTTAATGAAACACAATTGTGTGTTATTAACACCATAGAAAGGCTGCTGTTCCCGCTCTTCAGCAGGGCTGTGCCACTTACTCTTTTGTGCTACCGAGAGCGTGATTCCCTCTCCAATCCTGGAGTCACATGAGCTGAATTTGATTGATTTCTAAAGACTTTTCCCTTTTAGAATTACAAATCCTCCTTTTCTTTGTACTGATCTGGGGATTATTTGCTTCCATCGTTGCCTTTTGAGCTGCTGCTTCTTCTCCTCCACTCAATTTATGGCTGCCACCCACACTTCTTTGGTTCAGAGAACTCCTTCGTTATTTTTTTAACTGCTGTGCCTTTGTGCCTTCTTTATCTTTCACCTCTATAAATGAATGTGCATAATTAGTTTAGTGCTTTAATCTGATTTCACAATGAATGCCCCTTTCCTCTTTAAACACTGTGTCTAAGCCTAAGAAGACAAAATAAAATAAAATAGTACCTATCTTTGATTATTATTCAAAGTGTTGTCAAAGAACTTTTTACAAAATATATGTATATATATATATGTGTGTGTGTGTGTGTGTGTGTGTGTGTGTGTGTGTGTGTGTGTGTGTGTGTGTGTGTGTCAACTATGATTTGATCAAGGTCATGACAGCAATAATATTATAATATTAATTATTATTTATTCACTGCTTTCATGTAACTGTAGAGAAAGCCAGATGCATGATGAATATGCATGATATTCAGAAATGAATAAACAATGAGAGGGGAAAATTTAGAATTGTCTTTTTCCATTTTTAGTATTTATAAATTTCAATATGCCAGAAACCAGTAAAAAGGACTTTTTAGAGGTAGATTTAAAAAAAAGACTTTGTCTTTCAGCTTTTTGCTAACATAACATAACACAACACATGGTGAGAAATGGCAGCTTGTAGGAGTGATAACACTATCCTAGACTACATAAAGGTAGCTTTTGCAGGCAGTGAGAAATGGACTGTAAGTGTGTCCAAGACACATCAATGAGCATCACAGGAAAAGGCCTCCTCACACAAGTAACATTAGCATTAACAATTAAAGTAACATTAGCAAGTTAAGGGCACAGAAGCTCATTCATTCAGTATATTATATTACTAATGTCTACATGCATGAACATCCAACTGTTTGCTATCAAAATATACCAGGCACAAGATACCAAGGCCAATGTCGTTCCAGACACATACAAACCTTAAATCCCTAGATGAGCTATAAACTATGTGTTAATACAGGATTCAACACAGTATCATGAATAAAAGACTTACTAAAAAAATATATGCATGCATTTGTCACTCGAAAACCAGAGATGAACTCTATCGGAAATTTTCAGCTCTGCAGTAATTGATGCATTGCTGTATGATGTGGGTGAGAAGGTCACTAATGTTAATGGCTGTTATAATAAAATAGCCTTGGGGGGGGGGGTTATTGTTATTGTGCAATGTGGCTGCATCCAGTTGCTTTGTGTGTGTGTGTGTGTGTGTGTGTGTGTGCATTTCTGTACATGTATTCATGGCATGTTCCTGATTGGGCTCAGGGAACCATACGGACCTGCACTGTGCTGCTCCTGCAACAGGCAGGGTAATCTGACCATATGTTAGGAAACTGTAGTATCGCGATGGCTTATTGAAGCTTAACAATAACAGGAGGGAATATGCAGTCTTGCTGTAATTCAACCCACGACATCTTTTAGCCTTTTGTAATAATGAGCAGAAAAACACACACACACACACACACACACACACACACACACACACACACACACACACAAATCCTTGACAGTAAAGGAATCTTGGAGACCCCATGACAGCAGCCTCTGCAGCACACAGAACAAAGGAGATAGGATGAGAACAAAAAGATGAGTGAGAAAAAAAAAAAGCATGAGAGCGAGGACTAACTGGTAGGGCTGACTGTGAGGGAGCAGATGAGAGCGTGTATATTGATCAGCTGCTTTCCTGATGCTTTCTGCCTCATTATCAGATAACACTAAGGACCATCTTTGGTCAAGCTGCACATAAAAATCCATCGGAGCTCACCACACGCTCTGGAAATGTTTTACAGTTCAGTTTCTTTGATTTATAGTTTACTACAGTATATACTTTGCTCAAATGTCTATTATTTTAACATTTATCTAAGTAGTTGTGCACACACGTAGATGGATTGATTTTACATATGTCGGTCAATGTCTCTATTGTCTTTGTAATGACTCTCTGTATCTCTTTCTTTTCCCCTCAGACTCTGCTCCTCAGCACCATGAACAAGATGAAGAACTTTAAGAGGCGTTTCTCTCTTTCTGTTCCTCGCACCGAAACCATCGAGGAGAACGAGTTCACCGAGCAGATCAACCAGCTCAACATTCAGCATACTCAGGGTAGGTTACCTCTTCTCTGTCTCTGACTCTCAGTGGAGAGACATTCAGCTGTGGTGTACCTTCTCAAAACCATCCTTAAAAAAGGTCCTTGTCAGAGTCCAGAATCTTCTCCCAACCCTAACACCAAACAGAACATAGATATTGGACAATTCTGCAAAGTGTTTGATTAAGTTGAATGACATTTTTAAACCTTCAATAGCAGTGTCTTAATATGAAAAAGGTGTGTTAACAGTTAAAGCTGTGCTAACTAATAATTTAGTATTAGCTCTGTTTTCAATGACTATGTGTAGTGTCAAAGGGGTCTTACCTCTTTTATCTCTGTTTTCAGCAACAGTAAGCAGCTGTTGAAAAAGCTCTGATAAAGCTACTGTACACTACCTGCCTAACAACACCTGTCATCAAACAGACAAAGGTTAGCAATTAGCAGGTATAGCATACCATTTAGCAGCTAAAGAGAGCATGAATCTCCTCAGAAGTTGTTGGACATCAAACCAGGCTAAAAGAAAAGTGAATAGAGGATGCTAACTGCTAACACATTTGGCATGACAACTTTAGAAGGTGATAATATGTCAGTGTTGTGTTTTCTGCTGGTTCCACGCAAGTGGACAAAACTAAATCAATTAATGCCGGTTTATGCATCTTGGTTAAAGTTACAAACCATTGTGATTATGGTTCAAAAGGGCTAAACTTCCTTGTAGGTCAAAGTTGGATGAGAATGTCTCCAGCATGAAGAACCTTATTTTCTGCCTAACCAGTATATAAACACTATACTGTTTGTTACATTGGCACTGACGGTGCCATGGATTCAAATTGTACTTGCAACAGGCAAATATGTCATCCAAACCTAAGGCGTTTTCAGGTCTGCCTTGTTTGATAGAACTGAAATGGACTTTGGATCATTTCCCTCCTTGATGCGATATATTTGGGCAGGTCTGAACACAGCAATTGTACTTTGGGGGCGGACCAAAACATATTGAGACCCTGAAGAGGAAGTAGAAAATGCCCTTAATTCCAAGGGATATTACACTGTTCAAATATATGACAGTAAAATCAGTGAGTATAATCATTAGCTCAAACTTTAAGCTCTGTTGGTTATGTAGGTCACCAGGGAAAACCATTTAAAAACCTACAAACCATTTGTTAATTAGGAACCTGAAGCCTTCTACCTCTCTTTTCGTCTCTCTTGTGAATGAATGGCTCGTGCCTAATAATAGAGCATAGGCTGAAATCTTGTTCTGGCTTTTACTGCCAAATACAAACGCCTTCCAACCTTAGCTCTTTCCTTCCGTGTCTGTAGCGCACCCTCACAGATTAACTAGGGGTTTTTCCGGCTACGACTGGTACCACCAGCGCTGAGCCACAGAGGATCAGGAGGCTTCAAAGGGAAATGAGGGTGGGACAAGTAGGGGTAGATAAGGTAAAGGACCATAATGCATAAAGAATTAGTTTTTTGAAAATTTCTCTGCTTTATTATGTAGCGTTTGAATGCGAATATAGTACAAAGAGATGTGACGACAAAGCTGTAAGCTACCAAGAGGGTTGGACACTTTCATCCTACACCTTGTCATGGCTGCTTGTGGTTCCTGGATACTATGTGATTGGCTATGAGGTGAGAAATAAAGCTTTGATGATCTGATCTGCATTTATTTTCAGATTTCACGCAAAAAAGGGCACAATGGGAAAAGTGGGACACAAGGTTACTGGAGGTAAACTCAATTTGCTGCCAAACCAAGTGCACAAGCATTACAAAACGTAATCCAGTGGTTTCATCAGACCTACTTGTATGTTACCAGTCAAGTCAAGTAATCAAAATCAGGCAACTAAAGCTTGTGCTTCCTGTGTGAACACAGAGTATGTTTAAGTGAGGCTGTTGTTCAGCTGCCTGATGGAGAGAAGCAGCTGGATATGTAGTTTAACCCCCCAGAGTACATCTGTCTGCTTCACTGTCTGCTCCTGAAGGTCAGGAAAAGGAGACCCAGACAGACAGACAGGAAGAGAACAGAAAAAGACAAAGAAATGATGATAAACTACTCAGTGAGTGAGCAAGGAGACACAAAGAGAGACGGTGTTTGACCCAAACCCAATAGTTGTCTAATGTTTACACTTCTCTAAAAGCTATTCCTAGTCATCTTCCTTTCTATCTTCCTCCCTCCTATGTGAGGATGAGGGATTATGTCATGTCTCCACAGCATTATCTACAACATTTACTGATGTTTAGATGGACATCATCTGCAGGGATTAAATCATGTCATGGCCAAAATATTCTGTTATCAAGCAAACATTTCACACATGGTGTACTTGTTGTTGGATCCAATGGATATCAAGGTCAGTGTGGTGTTTGTTAACTCAACTCGTATTCGCTTTCTTGCCAACAGACATCGTATAGCTGATAACACTCATATGTTCAGTGCATGTCAGCTTAGTTTAGCAGCCTAGCACTGTTAGGGGAAGTTAAGTGCTGTAGTTAATTTTTGCAAGAGCTTGGAGCAGTGACTTCCTGTAGTCTTGTTGTTAGAAGTAGCAGAGACGCTGCACAGAAATGCTGTCTGGGTAAACTTTGTTTTAACGCTCCCACTAAAACTGTAAATTATACTTTTGACGTCACTGTTTGTGTTCATGTTAATTAGTTAGCTTTTGAGCTACCAGTAGCTAGGCGTATGTGTATTTTTGAACATCGAACAGAGTCATGCCAGCTATTTCCTCCTGCTTCCGCTCTCACTAAGCTAACCACCACCTACTTGTAGATTCACACAGAAGAAAGAAAATGGGCTCATTTCCCAAAATGTTTAACTTAACCCCTTAAATGAGCTTCTCATTACTTAAGTAAAGCTATCTTTTGAATGTGTCTGTTGCTCACGTGTAACCATCATGTCAGACTGTTGAACTTGAGAGGAATCCACTAATTAAACTTCCTTCAACTTTCATTACAAGTCAAGACTAAAAAGTAATTTTGTATTGTAATATTATTATTGCTACGTTACTCCACAAATCCTATTAAATGTAGAGCTCATGCTGAGACGATTTTAACTACTCAGCCCGATCAGATTACTGGATTCTCTGATACTGTTTTTCCCATTTGAACACGCGAGCAGCTGGATCAAGCTGGCAAAGACAAAGAAAGGCAATCAGTCTCAGATCACTGAACACAATGAGTTCATTCGCTTCCCCTACGGATGCTCATACACACAAAATACACACAAAAACAGGGTGACACATGAACATGAACACCAATTCTGTTTTTATTGCACTGGTTCCCTGTCTCCATCACGGTTGACTACAAAGTCCTGCTACTCACATACAAACCCATCAACAGTCCCCAGTAACCTACCAAGCTTCCCATCATGGAGGGGATCAAGCCTTCTGCTCTGCTGCACCACGCTTTTGAAACAACCTTCCTAACCATCTGAGGACAGCACAAAAGCCAGACTCTTATAAAATAGCCTCAAAAAACTCAAAAGCCTTTTTATTCAGGAAGGCTTTTTCATCGTAACTATTATTTTCTTCATGTGATATATTTTTTACACTGTAGCACTTTGAGATTCACTGTAAATGACAAATGCAGTACAAATTACATGCAGTATTTTTACCATTATTATTATACACACACATATTCTACATCTATTTAGACAAGTAAAGGTATACTATCTGAGCCTCAAATGTAATAGTGTCTATGTGTATGTGTTTGTGTCAGAGGTAAAGTCCTAAGGGATAGCCAGGAGTCAATGCCTGACTACCTGCTAATATTTCACATTAAGCAGAATCCCCTTGTTCACTCTTCATATATTAGTCAGTATAAAGCTGTTTAGCTTAGCTCCCATAGAAACGTGCTAATGTAATGTTGAGAGTAATCACATAAGCCACTGTGACACATCACCTCTTTGATGAGAATTTCTTCTTGATCAGATTTAAATCCATCTGTCTACAAAGGTTGTGCAAGTAATAAATCTTGATTAGAGAAATAACAAATACCTTGTTTAAGGCAGTTGATTTAAATCAGTTCTATGTGACAGTGAGTTGGTCACTCCTTTGATTATTCACCTCGTCAGATGTTTTCAAATTACCAAACCCCCTTGGCATACACATTTCACAAAGTGACAAAGACTTTTATCACAGTATATCTTGGTAATGTTGACTGGCTTCTATCCAAGATACACTGCCATTTGCTTTTACTAGAATAGCACCATTAGCCACCATCCCCATTAACCTGCTTGACCACCTGATACATTTAGCTTTGCATAGTTAAAGCTACCAATTAGAGAAAACTGACATTTACATATACAGTCACTACTTTTAAAAAGCTGGTAAGGATATTATTTTATCTATTGTTTCATGGCCAACTGATAAATGTAAATACATTTTCACTCTCCTTTAGAATTGTTTTGGTCTTCCGCAGCTTTTGAGGGAAATGACTACCTCTTAACTTAAAAGTGCAGTGCGTAGGATTTAGTGGCATCTAGTGGTGAGGTTGGATATTGCAACAAACTGAATATTCCTCCTGCTCCCCTTCTAAGCGTGTATGAAAACCTATGGTACAAAACTCAGGAAAGACGCGAAAGGTTCTCTCTAGAGCCAATGTTTGCTTTGTCCATTCTGGGCTACTTCAGAAACATGGTGGAGAATCTTATTTTCAGGTGATTATACACTAATGAAAAACATACTTCTTAATATTACACTCAATTTCTGCCAAGTCTGTTCTGCTAGATGCCACTAAACTCTACACACTGCACCTTTAACCTGCTAACACTTCACTATATTCATCAACTGATTGCTAGCTTTGTCTTTTTGCCCTTTAGTGCTGGTGTGCTTTTGCAGAAAATTGCTTCCCGATGTTGCTGGACATGAGGTTGATGAGAACTGAGACTGAAGCAAAACAGTAAAGTTGTAGATGGTAATACTAAACAGTAAGACATAACACCATACAACTCTCCATCGAGGTGAGGCAAACTGTTGAGTCGGTCAATTATTTGTGTTCGTCACCACAAACAAACCTCTTCACATTACACACATCGGACCCATTGCTCATATAAATGAATTAGTGCAGCTTGAAGGTTACACACTAAAGCACACAAATACATACCCTTGAGGCATAACACATGTGTCTGAAAGTATTTATCTTTTTAAATAAAACATTTACAAATCCAGTTTAAAAAATATATTTTGCATGTTTTCCAGCACTGTAGGCTAATGCTTTTTTGTCACATTATCTCTAACTTTCAATCAGCAATATAGCCTGAAAACACTGGGAGGAATGAGTATAGAAGTTAAAAGTGGTTAATAAATAAATAAAAGTTCAGTTTCACATTCAACCATGCTGAGAACTACACCTGGGATTTTTATGTGTGAAACAGCAAGAAATCATTTGTCTTGCATTCACAGCTTCTTTCACAAAGGCTTCTGGCCCTGAAGAATGACAGTGTTGAAAAGTGGAAAATGTAGGTCTATTCTCAGGCAAGCTGTTTAAAAGCTGTATTGACCTAGCTAGTATGAAAACATTTTCCAACATCAGTTGTCAAATTCTAGCATAGTTGTTTCTGTTCTGTCATTATTTCTAAAACATATTCCTCAACAGACTTCCACAGTTATTTCTTCCCTGTCTCCTGTCTGCTTGTTTCCACATCTCCCTGTAACCAGTCAGATGGAAAAGCTTCAAAAACATCATGTGATGTGCCATATTGGATTGTCCTTTTCCTAACAAAACGTCTAACAGGCATCCATCCATATCTCACAGCAATCAGAGACTCTGTGTGTGTGTGTGTGTGTGTGTGTGTGTGTGTGTGTGTGTGTGTATGTCAGTGTCGCGTTTGCTGACCCTAATCAGCATCAGTAGATCAAAGCTGTGCTGTAGCTGTGATATTCAAATGACTAGCAAACAGGTTGTCATTTCATCCCCTCAGCCCATTTAGTCTGTCAATCAATATGAGACAGGATGGCTTGTTGGACACCTCTCTGTAGCGCTGTTAAAATCACCTTGTTAAACTCAACCAGGCGTTTTAAATTTGAGAGAGCCAGCTTGGCCTTTATCTGCCTGCCTCCTTTATCTTTTTACTGCCACTGATACACCTGCCACTTGTTTTAGTAGGTGTGTGTGTTTAATTAATACAACACTGTTGAATTGCCTGGAGTGCGGAAGAGATCATAGGTTGTGCAGTAAATATTAATGGTGTGTGAATACATGAAAATGTGTGTGTGTGTGTGTGTGTGTGTGTGTGTGTGTGTGTGTGTGTGTGTGTGTGTTGAAGGCAAGGTTTTATAGAGGAGACTGTCCTCCTGCCAAGATAAATGACAGGATCAGTGTTCCAAATTGAAATATGTTTATGTTCAAGTAATTTTCGCCCTGACCATGATCTTTCCTTACACATACAGTAACATACGTTTTTTTGTGCCTAAATGGAAGGAATATTAACCATAGTGTTGTCATATAATAACATTTATTTGTCCATTTATTCATAGTGATTTGTAGAAGGCACTAACAAAGGATGTTGTCTTGGTGACAGCAGCATCAGATCAGAAAACACTATATAAAAAGATATATTTTGTTGGTTGAGTAGGACTTGTTAAAGAGATTTATGAGACCTCCTCTACTCACTTAGCTTTGCACTCCTTTAACATATATATAGATATAGTTGTTTTTATTGCTCCAAACCTGGCCCTTACGTTACCCACAATGCAACTTGACCACTAACAGCTCGTTGTTGGAGATCAGTGATGATAGTAGCGGCTAATAGGGCTGCTAACCTCAAACAGGCTACAGAGATCTGTTTTTCATCCAAGACCTCACCTCATCACTTAACACAATTTATCAGTTCACACAGCTCCCTCTGAGCTTAAAAAAGGCGGTATACACCTTTTTTCCCACACAAAAACTTTAGACCTACCTTTTTTATTTGGCTTTCAATCTAGCTTTATTTTATTTATTAATCTGTCTTTTATTTTATGTTTTAGCCTGCTTTACCCACCTTTTATGTCTGATTTTACTTCATCACATTTCCTCTTACTGTAGTTGTTTTACTATCTTATTTTTTATCCTTTTAATACCCCACCTGACATTTCTGGTTTTACGTACTTTATTTTATATTGACTTTATTATATTACTTATTTATTATATTTTGTTAATCTTTTATTGCCTATTATTTAAGTTGTGTATTCTCAATTTTTTACATTTTAATTCTACCTTGGGTGTTTCCTCGCTGCAGATTCATGAGAGTTATGATAGCGTTTCTGTTTTTATTGAGTGTAGTGTGTTTCCTTTTCTTTTTCTTTTTTTATGTAAAGCACTTTGTAAAGCTGTATAAGAAGTGCTAAGATAAGTAAAGTTTGATTGATATAATAATAATTTTAAAAATCTTCATTTACATTGCACTTTTCAATATCCACATTACAAATTGCTTCACAAAGGAAGCAAAATAAAATCATAGATCCTAAGATCATATAATCATTCCATTTAAAAAACATAAAACCAATTTAGTGTAAGATAAAACAAGAGAAACAAAAATAAGAGGCAGCTTAAAGAGAAGTAAGATTAGGAAAGGCTTTTCAATAAAAGTGTGATATAAGAAGAGGATGAAAAGAATTCACTGACTCAGCCAACCTGATTTACATGTACAGTGTTCCTCCCCAAGACTTATAAATAGACTTTGATGTGTTAAATCAGTGGAGTTCCCCTTTAACACTGAGACCTGCTCCCCTTGTTAGCCATTGTCCCCATGGAAACAAGGAGTTATAGCGCTTCATGCTTCACCTAAGGAGGGAATGGTTGTAACACACATGCCTTGAGGCTACCGATAAAATGGACACAAACGTCCACTTCACACCCCACGCTTGCCAGCACCAGTGAGGCAGCCAACTCTGGCTATTGAAACAAGATCAAACTGCAGCTAAAACCACACAGCAGGTAACATTTAAAAGACTCCGACCTGGCTTCAAACACACATCACATACAAAGTTGCATGATGAGGATTAAAGTCCATTCTTCTTGCCATAGCTGGTATTCGTTAAGCTGAAATGCCTTAATTGTCTAACACGTTCACTTCAGCTGCTCTAGCTATGATCACTTCAATATCCTTGATGAGCTTTGTCTCTGTAAACAAGATGTTCATTTTGTGTGCAGGCCACTCTGCCTCTCTGTCTTTTGTTCAGATATGTCAGCTGGTGAAAGATGAGAGATTTCACTGTGGATATGCCAAACATGTTAAATGCTTGTTGAGGTGGATTGAAAGAGACATGCTGCGGTCATTTAGAAACAGTGTCACCACAGGAACATTTTGTCCACAACATTCACTTCACTTTGTCAAAATGCTTTCACATTTTCTCTTTCACTGAAAATAGATGTGTGCGGTGGCTGGGAATTAAGTTGACTAGAATAATGCGCCCATTGGGTGCTGCAACATGTTTACTTGCCAGAAGACACACACCCATAGATTAAAGCAGTGAGAAGAATGTATATTTGTATATGAAGGTCACAGTAAGTATGTGTCCCAAACACACTTGTGTATGAGCACCTGTAACCTGAGGTGGCTCTAATGTCTTCTTCAGTTTCTTTCGGTGGCGATAGTTCTCACGGCGCTCAGGTGAAAAGTAAATATTTCAAATGTGTTTATTATGCTGTTGAGAAAATTATAATCCATGAATGTAGTTGCGTCAGACAGTTGTTTGAAATTAGATCCACATAACCAACGACATGTTAGGCCATGTGTGAATGAGATGGTTTATGTAAATGAGAAGTGCTGTGGGATGAATTAGTTAGGTAGGTAGGTATTTTATTAGCATGGTAATGCTAGCAGGTAGGTAAGAAAGTGAAGCAGCAATATGTTTATTTGTACATTAATTGAAATATACTGTATGCATAAATAGGCATGAAAGAGTTAATCAAAAAGTATGAGCACCTGTGTGGCTTCAGGCAGCTACAATGACCTCTGCTGTCTCATTCTGTGGCAATTGTCCTCACATTGTCCTCACAGCGCACTGCTGAAAAGTCAAGATTTTTAAGAGTTTTTAAAAATTAGATAATGCATGATTTATAAGCTAAGCTCTACACAGACTAAACTGTAATGTAGTGGATACAATGCATGAAAGGGTAAGGCTTTACATGCATAATCGCATTGTGAAATATGATCTAGTGGTAATGAAAACAGTCATATGTTAAAAACAAAAATCATTTCTAAATCTTGGTAAGGATGGGTAACGATAGAGGGAAATGTGAATACTCATTAACTCAGAAAAATGTAATATTTTATTTTAAGTATTGTTTGAAAAAATATATCTTCCCTTGTTTTAACAGGTGTTACACCAAAATCTGTGACCGTCAGAAATGGTGACCCGTGTTGCTGGCTCTCTGCTGAAGAAATTGCTTATAAACCTAAACTTCACCTTAACCTCAGTGGAGACCTCACGTCCCTCCCTAATCTAATAGACAGCTGAAAAGGAAATGTGTTGATTGTCGATATATATACTTTATAGATATAGTGATTGTTTACTTTGCAGCGTGGCTGTTTAGTGGTAACCAACATGAATGCAGCCTCTCGTAAAAAATGAAAATCAACAATAATTGTGCTTCCAGCATTACCAAATACCAAAAAAATACTACCACCAGAAGTGTGTGTGTGTGTGTGTGTGTGTGTGTGTGTGTGTGTGTGTGTGTGTGTCTGTTAGGCGAGTTATTATTTAACTCTGGAACAAATCGGATCTTAACCCTGAGATAAAGAGGAACATAATGTGTGAATTCATGTCGCAGAAGGATAATTACATGGTTGGAAGGCTGTATGGGTGAGTAACTAACAAACTGTAGCATTAGCATTAGCTACTGTGTGGATTGTGTTTTGTGGTTTCTTACCTGACTTCTCTGGAGTTTCGTCACCTTGCGTTAATGTCATGCGGCGTTTGGGGGCGTCGTTCATGTCCCTATGTACGGCAGCTCTACGCAATTACGTCACAGACTGAAAAAATAGTCCCTGGTGGCAGTAGCTCTGAGTAAATAAAAAGTATAACTGCAGACTATTTAATTAACATTGAAATAGAAAATGAAGATGACATGAAATTAAATGCGAAAAAAATGCCATATGTAATGGCTGGCTCCCTGAACCTTGGAGGGGATGCAGGGGGTGGACGGACGGACGGACAACATCCCACTCTCTAATTATAGTAGTAGGATAGGATGAGCCTCAATCAAACTGTAAAGTCAGTGAAAATAGAACCAAAACAATGAGCTAAAAGACAGTAAAGTGTTTCTTCAAGCTGAGAGGAACTGTAGAACTGAGTGATGATTGTGTGTTTGTTACTGCAAGAGATCCTTTTCATATTAAGCATAGTAATTTGGTCAAGTGTTATCATGAAAATATTTCTTAATCAGTTTTAATAAGTACATTAAGTTTTATATTTTCATGTTAAAATATAACTATTGATTTATCAAATATTTCATTGAGTTTATTTAAATTCTCAAATATTAACCAAGTAAAGTATTAGTTGGGCTGTGCGTGTTAGTCTGTGTGTGTGTGTGTGTGTGTGTGTGTGTGTGTGTGTGTGTGTGTGTGTGTTTTTTGTAAGGTAACCTCAGTGGAGAAATAAGTTATAAGTTATAAGTATAATTTGAGGTACTTGTACTTGTATTTGAGTATTTCTATTTTATACTACTTTATACTTCTACTTCACTACATTTTAGAGGAAAATATTGTACTTTATAAAATAATAATACACCTAGCTACTTTATGATAAGCTAATACATTCTGAGATATTTTTATGAACTAAGATAGCTACCCGCCAATATATTAAGTAAACCTGACCTTAACTGAAAAATGCCTTTTTAACCCTTTTAGATCACATCCCTATTGTGCACCAATTTAACAGTACATGCCTATAAATAGAAAAAAAACCTATTCATTTGTATTCTTGCCTTTAAAATCCAATCATGTTTTCTTTTTATAAAACAATGATGTGTGTTTACCTAGGCTAAACCTAACTAATTTCAACCAATAATGTCCTAACATCCAATTAATCTTTAACTTTTAGCAGCACAGAGCTGAGATTAATTATGACAGCCCATGATGCGTGTCATAATTAGATACTCTCAAATTCTGTTTTGTCTGGACTTAAATGCATGGACATTTATAAACCTTACACTCCAAATATATCATTTGATGCTAGTACTTGTAGAAGTTTTGCTTAAGTAAAATTTGGAATACTGGACTTTTACTTGTAGCAGCTTTGAGTACTTCTACCATGTGGTATTACTACTTTTACTTTAGTAAAATATCTAAATACTTCCTCCACCATTGGGTTACATGTTGTGTGCATATGATTTAGAGTCACTTTTTACAACTTGTGCAACAAGTGGAATGGTCAGGTCCTAAGTGGCATTAAATAGGTAAAGGAATAAAATTAAAATTAAAATTAAAATTAAGGAGGGGATTCTGTTGAAAAATGTATGTTAATAATGACATTATTCACATTCATATATCTCCACATGAAGTGCAGGGTCAAATATACTGCTCTGAAGCTGGTGTGATTTAATGATTCACACAGACCAAGGATGGATATTTTTGACCTTGATGTTCTTGCGGTGTTATGAAAGGACAGCATGCAGCAGCTAATTATGGGGAAACCTGAATAAACGAGTGGAGAAATATAATGAATGCAAATGCTTCCCTACAGGGCACAAGGGCTTAGTGAATGGGTTGATTAGCATGAAAAGGACTGTGAATCATATACTGTGGCCTTTGTAAAATCTCTACCTAATTGAACATATACGGTAGACTGTGGGCAACTTGTAAGACGTTGCTCTGCCCTCTCTCCCAGCGTTCTAACCCTTAATGTTAGTTTTAATTGGTCATCCATCTACATCTGCTGACCAAATGTGATGTCTCTCCCTTGTGGGTCAGACCTGACTCCAGACAGGCTGGGTCCTGGATCTCATGATGTCAGTCCAGTTAGCCCTGAACCAACCACACCGGGAGCTCAATCCCCGTCCCACCTCCACTACCACAGCAAGGCCCAGCACAGACGTTTCTCCATGGAGGTAAGTAGCTGTGGGATGAGGTCAATGTGACATAGAGGGCTAACAGGCAAAGTGTTCACTTATGTTTCTGGTCAATCTGACCTTAGATACAACCAAGCTTTTCTTCCCCATTTACAGAATGGCAAAGTTAATAATAAATTGCATTACAAAATAAGCACTAATGGGAAATGTTCTTGTCTCAAGTGTACATTAAAAGTCTGACACAGATGTCATCAGTGGCGCAAGTAGTTCGTCCTTTCATTTAAGGAGTTGTTTCTCCATTACCACCTGTGCCAGCTCAATGAGATGAGTCACCTCAGAAGCTTTTAACCCTCCTCACAGCGCCGGACTTTTTTATTGGAAATGTGAGAGTTCACAGTTTCACCTTTTCATAAAACATCTCTGTGGACCGAGTGTGATTCAGAGTCTTTCTCATATTCCACACAACTCATACCAGTCAAGTGAAGCTATGCCAGAGGGAAGAGAGTGCTCAGGAACAACTTGGAGCTGTGAAGACAGAAATAATGGTGCTACAGTGAGAAAGCTGAAAGCTTAGACAGTCTGGATACTGTAGCTTTATTTGACAGGCATAAGACATACTTCTTTCTAATACAATGCTTTATAAGTTATCACAAGTGGCTATATTGTTATACATCTTTTATGGTTGCCTCATGTTGGTGTATAATTTTTATTCATCACGACAACCTTTCCAATATGCAACCACCTACCTTCTTGCAAAGAGCTGCAGGACTTTCAGACCAAAATCCATTTACTAACTTATTAATATTTACAAGTCCAGACACAGATCATTTGTTTGGGTCAGACAGTGCTTTTGCAGCATATGACATATGGCATGAGTAGGAATACGGTAGTTCTACAGTTGTGAAGCTGTAGTGCCAAAGGAAAGGGCTGTCTGACAGCAAGGTAAAAGCGATGAGAAGTTCCTATACATGGTGTACACTTAAACTGATATTGATTTTTTTAGGTGGCTGCTGGCCCTATACCCACAGCAGTAATTGCTTGGCTAATGTGCTGATACTCCTGCCTGCTTCTTCAAACTGGGGGGAACAGCCAATCTCCATTTACTGCAATTAATACACTGACAATGGATAAGTACCTCAAACATACTGACTTCAAAAAATGAGAACTATCCCTTTAATCCAGTATTGTGTTTTTTGGAAAACTGTACCCAAACAGGCGGTCGATTAAAGTGGCTGTCATAGAGTCCACTGAGGGTTGAGTGTGCCACAGCTACACCCACTGCTGCTGCCTCTGAGCAATAACTTGAAGCCAAAGTGAACTTTATCAAAGAGTAAAGCGTCTCTCTGGTGTTGACCACTCTGACCTCGAGCAGTCTGAGTTTTTATTACAGTGCTCAGGTGTGCTGTGAGCTGAGCCTCTCAAGGGATCCCAGAGTCTGTCAAAATGGGTACAAACGTGGTCAAATTTAAACTGATTTTTAGTGAATGAAACACTACACTGAGTCTATCAATTCTTTTTTGTTTAACATATGTAAGAATACAAAATGAGACATGGTGGTCTCCTGTCTTGTCCACATGTTGAAGTTGCTAACATTAACAGACATAGATGTGTTGGTAGTTAGCTAGCTAGCATGAAAGATACAGCAACAGTAAAGTTTTAAGCTGTTTTCCTTTTCTTTCAGTCTCTTTGGGCAAGCTAACATTTGAATTAACACATCATGGATAAGCTTCACATGATTCGCCTGGCTGTACCTGCAGTTAATTAGTGGGCTAAGAAGACATAACATGTAAATAAGATTAAATATGAAGTTGAAATCTTTCCTTATAAGCTAGCTGCCCCCTTGTTCAGTTGCCAAGCTTAAATTTTGGTAAACTCTTCCTGAAACGGTATGCACAAAGATTTCAATCAATTTTCACATCCAGCTATATCAACCAACAAACCTTTCCAAATTAACAACGCATCACAAGGAATCGTGATGTTCTCATGGCATGAAATCTATAGTTGTAAATGTTAATAAGTTAATACATGGATTTTGGTCTGCTGCAGCTCTTTGAAAGAAAGTAACTGGTCAAACTGTCCATTGGAAAATCCCTCAGAGAGCTAATTAAAAGGAGAAAGCAAGCTATGCTGGAGGATACAAAGGGATTTTCACAAATTGGCAAGCCTAATTGTATGTATGTAAGTATGACTGATAAAGCCTAAAAGGATTAATTAACTATTAATGAAGGGATTCATCACACCTTATAAACCCTTTAAACAGTATACCTTAGTAGAAAGTGGAACCATGTCCACAAATCAATGTGACCGTACACTGGTCAGTGCTGGTAATTGACATGATTTAAGAGGATAGCTGTCAGTTATAGTGCAAAATGAGTGCAAGGTGGTTAAGTTGCATGCTTGACTGGCAAGAAGGAAGTGTGACATTAGCTTCATATGGTTTAAAAACTTACACTTACAATGTAGCCAAACTCTACAATGACAACAGAGACAGGATGTTGTAAGCTTTGTTGGTGTCTATTGACTGCCTGCAGGATGTCAGTAAGCGCATGTCCCTGCCCATGGACATCCGCCTGCCTCCAGAGTTTCTCAAGAAACTGCAGCTGGAGAGTGAAAATTCACCACTCTGCAAACCTCTCAGTCGCATGTCTCGACGTGCTTCATTGGTAAGTACTCTACATGACTACATACTTATATATAGTCTACCTTTACCTATGTATCTTAGCTCATATTCAAAATAACTGCAGACTTATAGTGTTAGCTCAGTAAATACCGTATATTTAGTCTCAGATTCAACAACACTGACTGTATGGATGACACCTCTGCACTTCCTACCACTATCTAAAAGTGAAGCCAAAGTATCTTCTTTCCGGGAGTGGCCATGTTGCCTGTGTGAGGTCACTTCGAGCCAGAATCTGTGCAGTAGAGTCAGGTGGCAAGATAACAGCCCACAAGACACATCCCCTCCGCTGTCCGACCATCTGACGGAGAGTTGAGAGCAGCTGTCAATGATGACATCACAACCCCATTTTAGTTTGGCTCACATCCCATCTGCTAACATGGAAGGGGTGTGACTTATGACATGTACTGCAGCCAGCCACTAGAGGGTAATAAAGATATTTTGGCTTCACTTTTAGGGAGCTGTCATGATGTCCATATTTATATACAGTCTATGTTCACCACCACGAGGCTGTTTGTTTAGTTAACCCTCATATAAGTCTTATTTGAGCAACTATATTGGCGTCTTGTTTATTTTACAATCGCTTTGATGGATTACTGTTAAACCAGTAAACATATTGGCTCACATGACAGAACATATTTTCTCTCTGTAAATAAAGACTCCTCTTATCTTGCCTTCCTCTGTATTATTATTATAATGACCACATTATTTTCCCTTTTTTCCATCAAGAGGCTTTTTGATTCCTGCCTGGTCAACAGGGCAAACACAGATATGTTCTTAATTAACTTAAGAAAATATTGACTGATGTATGGAAATGTAATCTTATGGCACTTTCAAAGGGTAATAAGGAGACCATGACTCCTGACACCAGAAGCTTAATCTGTTACTTCTTTCTTTGTGCTCTCAGTCTGACATAGGTTTTGGGAAACTGGAGACATATGTGAAGCTCGGCAAACTGGGTGAGGTACGTCGGTTACTCAGATATTCACTTTTTAATCATTTTCAGACGGTCGATGGAGGTCGGCTATCATGAAGTCCAGTGAGGGTTAAGTGTGCCACCACTACACCCGCTGATGCTGCCAGTGAGCTTGAAGATGAAGTGAACTTTAAATGAGAAAAAAGCGTCTCCGTGGTGTTTAATGTCTACCATGCTGACTTCAAGTTGTCTGCGACTTTTCATTAAACTTCTCAGGCACGCTGTGAGCCAAGCTCTCTCAGGAGATCTAAGAGCCTGTCAAAATGGGTACAACACAAACAGGCTGCTTTAGGCTTTATTTATATGCCTAAATGAGGCAAACTACAATACACCCATCTGTCCATTTTCTTGCATTAGTTCTGCATGGCTGGCTTAACTTAAGAATAGAACACAGTTTTAAATCCACATTCACTCCATGCAATCAGCCGGGTTGCTCTCTGTAGGATCACAAAGCATAGATCTGCATTCGATGAGGTGGTCTGTAAAACTGCGTGACATGGCTCATGCACTTGAACCCCACACCATTTATCTGAGAACATCTATTGCCTCAAGGAGTAAGAAATGATTAGTGACAGAAGCTGTCTACATTAGTCTCAGTCACAAGCCTCAGCAGCAGATAACAGTGGCAGTGAGGGATTGTGAAGAACTGCTTTTGTAGTCAATTATCATAACCCTTGTGGTTCATACAACCTACCTTGTCTGTGGTTCGGTTTAAACTACAGTTATTTGCCATTATAGAAGTATCTTTCTGCTGTTTGTTTGCTCGATATCTGAAAAGACGTGCTCTCTTTTCACCCCTGCAGCAGCTGATCTACAATCATTAGAACACTTAAAAACTAATTACCAAACAAGAATCACCAGCAGTGGAACAACAGTTTTTTCAATAATCAAAAACAATTAAGAAGAAATACATCTGCATTTAATTAACAGATTAAAAGCAAATGTGTTTTAGAGGCTCACATCACATTGAAGTAAGGTTTTGATGATGTTCATGGATGATAATGGCTAAAAACCTCATTCAGTCAGTTAGAAATGATGATCTGTGGAGCTTTATTGTTTTTTAATGTGCTACAGATGATGGTGAGCAAGTAAATGGTGAAAGTAAGCAGATTTCAATCAAATTATCTTCATTATTCTGTTCATATTAATAGAAAAGGGTAAACCTGCTTGCGGTACTTGAGAATATAGTATTATCAGAATGTCAGCTAAATACCTACAGTATGTGTGTGTGTTTGTTTGTGCTCATAGGGGACATATGCCACAGTGTTTAAAGGGCGAAGCAAACTCACAGAGAACCTGGTGGCGTTAAAGGAGATTCGGCTGGAGCACGAGGAGGGAGCACCTTGCACTGCTATCAGAGAGGGTATACACACACACTCATACACAGATTCTCAAGGCCATGGGGGCTGCCTTCAAGTGGATAATAATTCCTTTTTTAGGAAGAAGGAATGGACTGGAGCACATTTATGTCTGTCACTGTTACTGTCATATGACTGTTTGCCTTTATTTGAAAGAAGATGTCATAGAGGCTGACAGGAAACAGGGAGAGAGAGAGCAGGGAATGACATGCAACAAATGTCCTTTGCCAAAGTCGGCTACCAAAGCGCTCCCTTTCATATACATTTTAATGTGAGAGGACTGTTGCTGTGTGACATTTTTTTGCAAGCTTTGCTGTGGTTCAGCTACAGTCTGAAACAAATCTGCGTGCAAGGAACCACTCGAAATGTATTGTTGGCAATCTCTGTCTGGAGGTCAGTCCATTAATGTGGTCCAGACTGAAATATCTCAACAGCTATGGACTCACAATGCAGTTGCCATAGATACATACATAGATTTAAAAAGTGATAAAACAATCTGAACAATGGAAATCTGACCATATACTGAACTGTGGCCTTCAACATGGCTGTAATCTCAGAGGCGGTGAATTCTGAGTAATTCTACAAGACACATCAACTGGGTTTGGACACATTTTAAAGATCCCCTCCAGACATGTTTTAAGACATATAAAATACTCTGCTATTTTGTGCCACATATGTTTTTTTCACTCCTTTCTATGAATGCTGGACAAAATATATCTCCTTCTTCATTGTAAAGCCCATTCTAAGTGAAGGTTTCAAGTTTCCACATCACACTTGTATAAGTTGGATGCACAACTAGTTGTGATATCACAAATAAAGCTTGTAGCTACACGCCTTACACTCAGATTTAAAGTGAGAGACTTTCCATTTTCAGCAGAGGAATGTGAAAACAGCCTTCTGGTGTGAAACTCTGCACATACACCATTTTGCACAGTGAAGCTCAAACATTTTAGAGTGGAGGGCCCCCACAGCAATGAGGTTTAGGACCACTTGTGATTTTGCTCTGCACAACAGTTCACACCCGTCTTTAAACTGAAACAACAGCTAAGCTGCAGTGTAGCAGTTGTTTTGTAGATGTTTCTCGTACTGTGTGTCTTAATGCACCTTGCATGCACCTTGGTAAAACATAACAACTCATCCGTCCCTCTTTTGTCCACCCAGTGTCTCTACTGAAGAACCTAAAACACGCAAACATCGTCACGCTGCACGACATCATCCACACGGACCGCTGCCTCACGCTGGTGTTTGAGTATCTTGTGAGTACATTCAACAGGCAGCATGCAGGTGTTCAAAAGGTGTTGACCTCAATTACATGTGAAGAATATGAAGCAATTAGAGTGTAAAAAAACTGTCGCTGTTGTGTCTTACAGGATAGCGACCTGAAACAGTACTTGGACAACTGTGGGAATCTTATGAGCATGCATAATGTCAAGGTGAGCTGTAACTGAGGACAACCAAGGATGCACAGGAGGGGCTGTAGAAAACATGTTATATATCTTGTATATAGACATTTTCATCATTTATGTGCCATATATTTCCAAAAACTGGATCTGTTGGCTCTGGCTTGCTAACATATGACACTTATTCTAGTAGGAAACAAAAGTTAAAAGCTGTAATAACACTAACAAAAACCACACAAACCTCTACAGGTAGCGGGAAATGAGAATGTCCCAAATCATCAACCAACAGCATGGGTTAAATGGGTTAACAAATTATTATGCAAATGTTCTTATGGCTCAGGGAGTGCTATCTAAATTTCGTTATATTGTTGGCTGAACATAAATATAATGACAATAAAGCTACTACACTATAATACACTACACTACCCAAAAATAGCTTACCAATTATTAGATTGAGTTAGGGATGGTACGTGATTCAACATTAACAATTACAGAATCATTGTTACAGTGTTTTACATAGTGATATATCAACTTTTCATCAGATTTCAGTTCTCTATGTATGTAACTTAAATCAAAATAAAGGGGACAGGAGGTGTAACCATGTACAATGTTAAACATAAATGTTACCATTTGATGTACTGTACCGCAGTTAGTTTATAGCTAATGTTCATCTGCAGTCACTTTAGTAGGTCAATATTAAAACATAGCAAAAAACATGCAGGAGAATTTAGTTGATTTATTGATAAAAAAGTTTATCATGGGTTACTTTATGCCCAATCAAGTTGCCTTTAGTAATCAATATTGCATAATGTTGTATAAAGTCATCTTCATCTTCATCGTTTTCATTTTTCTACAGATCTTCATGTTCCAGCTCCTGCGTGGTCTCTCCTACTGTCACAAGAGAAAAATCCTCCACAGAGACCTTAAGCCGCAGAACCTGCTCATCAACGACAAGGGCGAGCTCAAACTGGCTGACTTCGGTAGGAAGGAAAACACACATACAGCCTATATGAGCATCAACAAATGCAAGTGTGCTCCTAAAGACACAATCTGTTTGGAATAAGGTAGCACATTTCCACAACTGCTTTCCAATTATATTTTACTGCCACTCTGAGATCTTCCATCCTGATTACTTTAGCACCCGTACTTCCTGTATCCTAGCAACTGTGCCCCTCTTTCTTAGTTATCTCAATATGGTGCTGGAAGTAGGTAGGTCCCTGGCTATTTATAAATAGTTTTACCTAAACACAGCAAACGGGCTCATAGCACGACTATTTTAACATTTTTCTAGGATGACCCTTTATGATAACACAATCTTTGGCGTTGAATGCTATGAGGTGTTACCACAACTCGTAAGAGTCTTGTGGTTATGCAGTTTTACAAAACTATACACCTAAGTAAATTATATTATGACACCAATTACTCGTAACTTTTTACACAGATTTAAAGCAACATATACCTTTGCATCCATACTGCGAACCTCTAGTTAAACCCAGACCATGTATTGTGCAGGTCTGGCGAGGGCGAAGTCCGTCCCTACTAAGACCTACTCGAATGAGGTGGTAACTCTATGGTATCGTCCCCCTGATGTGCTACTGGGCTCTACAGAATACTCCACACCCATAGACATGTGGTGAGTAGTTACTATATCTATATTTGACCATTGATATTCATAATCAAAGATGTACTTGTATACTGGAAAGGATTCTTCTCTTTTCTCTGCTTGCATATAAACTGTAATACATTGCTGGAGCAATTATTTCATGTTGAGTGACAGTAACCACCAGTAATATCTAGTGAGAATATAAGGGCTTGTAGAAATCTAAGGGGAGATGTAAATAATAATCATAAATGTGGTGCAAAAATAATACACTGTATATCTTTTGTATTTGCATGAAATTAGTTCTCTTATTGTTTAAATCATGAATCCTAGTTGCTCTCTGGAACTAATTGACTCAGAATGTAAATGAATGTAAGGCTGAGAATTGAAAAAGAGAATTGTTCATGTGTGTTTGTGTGCGTCACTATAATGATGCAAAATATAAAAGACATACATTGTTATGCTCAGTCCTGGATGGCAATCTCTTGGGTCTTTCAGTCAATCAGCAGCCCTTACAGTGTGTTACATGAGAAATGTTGAAAATATGAACTCATCAGATGGTAGGCAATCCTCTTAGCAACTATAGTGATGTGAAAACAGACAACAGGCAAGTGTAAAGTAACACAAACTACATGATTTGTCCTGACTGAGAGATTTTCTCCATCAAATTCAATATAAACCATGAAAAATCAAAGATGGCGCAGGATGTCTTGTTGCTCACCAACTGGATTGCTGCCACTGATATACTGGTATACTGTATTGCTGTAATGCTACTGAGTAGAAATAACAGTAACATGTATCTTCTGGCCACCAAGAAAAGGCGTTAGGTCCATATATGTAGAAATTTGAAAGAAAAAAAAAAGGTGATTTGGTGACTCCTACTGGAGTCATCTGACCCATGAAACTAAGAAAGAAAAAAGTTAGTACATAGAGTACATAGAGGTTTCACTGGGATTGTCAAATGTTCCTTCAAACTAATTGTAATTTCATCCTGGATCTGGATCTGAACACCGCTGACAGTCTAAACTCTCCTATAAAGAAAAATACAAGTGCCTCCCCCGGTGCTGAGCAATTCTGTGTGAATGATTATAAGAATATATAGCAGTTTCAGGATCGCCCAGGATTTCCATGACTCATCCGTATCACCGTGCACTTCTATTAAAATCTCTTAATTAGCAGAAAGATGAATCACTGTTCATACAATGGAGCCCAGTGATTCTACATTCACTTTAATTATGTGTTTTAACTCATTAGCAGTTTGCCATGGTGAGAAAACTTGAACAGCTCTGGTGAACCACTGAGGATTAAATGTGGCTCGCTCTGGCAATATGAAAGCCTTTTATGAGCTCACCTAGCTACATATTCTCTCATTAGACCAGAGGGCGCCTCTTCATCACGCTATCCTGGATGAAACAAAAGGCTCCATTGTGCCCACTCACATCGTACATGTTTGCACTTATGTTCAGCGCTCTTTGAAGTGCGTTTGCTTGTTGAACAGAGCCTCACCTAGACTTTCCTAATTGTTGTTTGCACCTCCTCCCTCTATCTTCATCTTCTCCTTTCTCTTCCAGGGGTGTGGGCTGTATCCTTTATGAGATGGCAACAGGCCGTCCCATGTTTCCCGGTGCCACAGTGAAGGAGGAGCTACATCTAATTTTTAGGCTTATTGGTAAGACAGCAGCACAAGATGACAAGATAAAAGTGGTGTCCTCTGATATCATGATGAACAAATATTTGTCTTTTGTCTTTCAGGGACTCCAACAGAAGAGACTTGGCCAGGTATCAGCAGTAATGAGGAATTTAGGTCTTACCTCTTTCCTCAATACAGACCTCAAGCACTCATCAACCATGTGCCCAGGTAACACTTAGTTTATTAATACTGCTGCTTAAAGCAATTAACCAATCAATAGTCCTTGCAATGTACATATGGGCATGTTACCTATTCTTTAAGGGGTATGCCACCTATGTGTGTAGACTCTGAAGCTATCCCCCTCAAAAATGTAACTACACATCAGTACTATGGTGGCTAGGTTACCATGTCTCAGCAAGATATTCAGAGAAGAAAGCTGCACGGCTCTCTGGATGTCAGCCTGGCTGTCATGTCCATCAACAAGAAGTCCTAGTAAAGTTGCTTGTGCTTTCACAAACCTTCTGCTTACTGAGACCTCGCTCTCCATCACAGTGAAGGAATGAACTGAAAAGTGGCAATTGCATGGGAATTCTCTCAAATTCAGTCATGACACAAGGTGAAATAGAAGTTATCTCAGTAAATATGTAGCCAACAGTTGCTTCATATTATAAGGTGAAGCGAAACATCACTGTGGGGAATATAGTTAAAGCATAAAACATATGAATAATCACATATGAAACAGCTGTCGAGTGTTGCAGTGGTGCAATCAATGGATTAAATCCAACACTGAACTACTAATCAAGAGTTACCTGCAGCAGAACTCCTGCCTATCAGAAGGGTGCTACTTACTGGCAGCTTGCACATTAAAACTTCTGTAAATGGTCCATGTGGAAGCACGTCTGGTCTTCAACCAGCTTAAACTGCTCACCTACACAGTGGACACCTCAGCCACATACCTTAACTCCTTCATTCATGTTTATGAGCCTTCTTCATTCACTACGATCAGCAAATGAACAACTATTCTTGCCGACTGCAAGGCAGGGAATCTCAATCCAAACTCTTCTTTCGGATGATTCCTCAGTGGTGGAAAGAGCTGCCCAACTCGATCTCTTTAAGAATGCCTCCTCTGAGAGTACTTTCTTACCTAATATCCTCTTTCTCTTGATCCTTTTCTAGCTTTTCCTAAGAAAAAAAATAACCCTCTAGGCCCTTACATGCTGCTTCTTGTGTCAGGTAGAAAATAGAACTGAGTTTCGAGGCACTTATTCTTAGGCTTCTCCTTAATCTACTGTGGCTTGGGTTGTGCTTCATTTGTGCGCAGCTTTGGACAAAAGTGTCTGCCAAATTAATATATGCATATGTAAACCCTGGCATGAATCATAAACCCAGTTTAATGCTGTATTAATCAGTCTTTTCAGCTGAGTGGTGACAAATCAGGAAAGAAATATCAGTCTCCAGATTGTGTAAAGGTTCACATATCATGTGAAACTTCTGGTAAGGGAGGAGAAATATCTGGTATGATTAAAGTTCAGTAAGATTAAACTTCAGAAGGAAATTATTACTTTAATGAAAAAAAACCCATTAGTTTGGGTCACTTTGGGGTTTCTTCAGAATTGACTTTTATTAATATCAGCATGTAATCTTTCCCTGAACCCTCATTGTATAATTATTGTATTCATTAGGTTGGACACAGAGGGGATTGACCTACTGTCTGCTCTACTGCTGGTATGAGACAAAAGCACAGACACAATGACCTTCATCTATCTGGATATAAGGCAGATAGAGAGTGTGATTCTAGAGATGTTCCAATCAGCTGCTTCTTCCTCTTGTGATTACAGTACGACACCAGGAGCAGAATCTCCTCTGAAGCCTCTCTACGACACTCCTACTTCCTGAGTCTGGGAAACAACATACACAATTTGGCAGACAGTAAGACATGTACACACTGTATGAAAGTCTGGCTACACTGTCAGTGAAAAGTGAACTGTACTTTTACTGTTAATACAGGTGAACACTTGGCCATCTGAGCAGTAACCTTTCAGAAAGACAAAGTTCAAGTTCTCCTGCATTTCGGTCAAATTAAAGAAACACTGTGCCAGCACCAGGGAAAAGGCTTGACAGCATACTCTGTCATTATGTGATAGGTCCAAAAAATCAAGGTTGATCTGTATGCCAGCAGAGATCTTATTATAGGTTAATGAGGTTAATGATTTGCCTCATAGTTTAATTTCTTCTGCATTAGTTTGTATCTTGCTATCTTTGCAGCTAGTCATGGCTGTCTTATCAAAAACTGTCTCAATTTTTGTAGTCTCATTCTGAAAACACTAACAGAGACCTGAAGGGAAATTCAGAGGAAGCACATGACCTTTTTCATAGCGGATATTTTGACTATGTCAGGAAATGTCTAGGTGGAAAAAATTACAATGCTTATGTTCCTTTAGGTGTTCAAAGCACTGAGGCATCATTATTAGCATTATTGTTTATGCCTGTGCTTTTTCTGCTATGAAATGTCAAGATGTCTGCTTTAAAAATGATCTTTAGAAGGCTTTTCAGTGGTTCATCACTTGAGTCAAGACTGCATGGCTGTAGTCACTTCAATAAGTTAGCTTAATAATGACTTAAAAGCTAACAAAAACTCACTGTAAGGGATCACAATTTGAAAATCCTTTGTTTTTACTTTTCACTTTTTTTCTTTTACTTTACACTGAGCAAAAACTACAACAAAATTACATTAATAGAACAAGTAATAACCACAAGATTGCATAATACGGTATATCATACAACTAAATGTAGCAGTGTATTATGTTATTAAAAGATTTTATAAAACACACTAATCTTTTTGTATTCCTGCTCTAAACGTGTCCCCTGCTTTCCTTTTCTTGTTGTAGCTGCCTCAGTGTTTTCCCTCAAAGAGTTGCAGCTCCAGAAGGACCCAGGCCACCGCAGCTCAGTGTTTCAACCTCTAGGTGCTGTACCCTCCACACAGTCTCAACATAATATGACTTCACTACAAGATTTCTCATGTCACTTTAATTTAATACAGTGTATTATATATATTATGCTTCTCATATAATACATATAATAAACTTAACAGATTTAATGAAGGCCATTCAAGTTTACTGGATAGAAAGATTGTATTTCTTGCACCCACTCAAACACTTGAATTTAACCTAGCCGTTTAGTCCTTGATCTGAAATGCTGAACTATATACAGACGGATTTTGCTAATTAGTAAAGTTCCGCAAGAAGCTGACATGCTGAGTTTGTTTACTCTCACACAAGTTAAAATACCACAGAGACGAGTCTCTAGGAAACTAAAAAGAAACTAAAAATAAACAGAGAATTATACTTATTCAATACAGATTACTGCCACTCGTTTATATACCAAATAACATTGGAATATTTGTTTCAAGACTCACTGATAAAGGTGAAATGCTTTAATGAAAATGAAACCATCACCATCAAAATAATGCAGCCTATAAATATACATCTGTTAGTATATATTCGTGCTAATTTCAATTTATCTCTCTCCAGGTCGAGGAAAGAACCGGAGGCAAAGCATCTTTTAGAGGTCGTGGAGAAGGAACAGAGATACACAGAGCAGAGCAGCTGACTTTTGAGAGCACAGCATAAAGGCCAACAGAGCTCAGCACATTCACAAGCATGCACACACACACACACACACACACACACACACACACACAAACATACACTTGCATGAAAAACATAAGCTCATGTGCCCCACTCATTTCCATCGCAGCTGACCGTGGAGACACACAGGGTTCCTGGAAATAAACTTGCACAGCATATGAAATGACTGAGCTGAGATATACTCCCCTTCCTACACACACACACACACACACACACACACACACACGCACACACACACATACACATATGTTTACTCACATTTGCACAATCAGTGAACATGCTGCCGTGACTTAGTTGCACACATAAGAGATTTATATATAACCTGCCGACACACACATACATGTCAGCCCTGGAAAAAATAGTAAATAAAATGCTCTGTTCTGTTAAACTGTACACATATACACACACTTGCCTGATGTCATATTACCACATACAATTTCCAACCAGAGCAAACCCAGGAATCTGGCCATCTATGGTAGCTACAACATCTGGAATCATCACAGAGTTGCAGGTGTTCAGAAGTATTGCCTGAACAATACTGGGACAAACAGAAATGGGGAATGGCACAGTGTGAGTGAAGGTGCAGTTTGAGGTCAGTTTGTTTCCAAAATTTGCTAACTGTTGTGTCTTACTAAAGTTTAGGTTTATTTTTCACCAAAACACAAAGATATAGCTTAAAGATACACTCTTTGATTTTGTCACAGGGCCCAGTGAAAATTCTGGGATTTGTGGGTGCTTTCAGGGCCAGAGTCAGGATTTAACAAATACTGAGGTCATGAGGTTCCCTAACACTCTTTCCACTGCCTTCAGAAATTTTTTACCAGAAGCCAAAGAAAAGCTCTCAATTTATTTATTCATATTTCATTGATTCTGGCAACTGTTCCCAGTATTAAGGTCTAAATGCCCTTTACATAGTGCCAGGGGTAAAATTCTGGTGGAGAAATGCTGCAAATTTGATTAAGTTTAAATTTTGTTGGCTTACAAGTAGTCGATTCCATACATGTTTCCCTAGGTTGCTTAAAAAAAAAACTCAAAGAAAATGGTAATAGTAGCTTGAGCCCTGAATGCTATTAGGCACTTGCTAAATAACAAACTCAGTGTGTATCTTCATCTATCAATTAGCACAATTAAAACAATTGTGTTTTTCTGTGTTAGCTATAACTGAGCTAACAGGCTAATTAAGCAGAGAAACTTAACCATGCCTGTAAAACAAAAAGCTCAAACCTTGTACTGTATGCTATTTAAAGCATAATCTAAAGAGTTAATGCATTAGCAAATGATGGTTAGCTACCTGGATATGTTGAATGATTAGTTCACAGTCAAGAGATATGGCAGCTAGATGTGTGTATGTCACATGGCAGTCCTGAAGTTGTACATGTGGATATAAAAGCAGTCCATTCAAATGGTAGCAACACGCTGTTCATTTACAGTACCTCTACTCATATGTAACAAATAGAACCAACATAAAATCTGACTCATCGTGAATATAAATGGATTTGTGTCAACAAACTTGCCTTGCTACAGCGTCCCCGTGTTTCTACTCAGTGTGGGCTTTTGTTCCATACATACAGTGTTAACCGCTGACTTTCACTCCAGTTTTTGAAGTTGCCTTAGTAAACTGTGCATGATATTTTGGCTTGTGAAGAATCTATATTTGATCTTGTGTAGCCAGTGTGTTAGGAGGTATTTGCTTTGTGTCTGTAAATAACTCACTATGAGTGTATGTATTTCTTATAGTTTCCTATTTGCACAAACCAGAAGTGTCCTCTGAGGCCTGCTCCCTTCCCTTTGTGTCTTACCTTAGATGATACAACATATGACCAAAAAACCCTAGACCAGTAATCTGAGAAAGTATGTCTTACAAGTACTTTCTAGTAGCAAGTTATTCTCGGTACTACACCATTAACACTACCCCTAGTAGCTCAGTGAAAGGCCACAAAAGTCACTGTATAGAACTACATATAGTAAAACTTTAGACAGTACACTCAACAGATGCAGAAGTGAAATGTTCAAATCTTTATCTGGTGTTCTTCAAAGTTCCCTAATGGCTGTTGGAATGGAACTCAGAGTTTATGTTTATGCCCTTCAAGACGAAATGACCTGCAGACACAAACGTGATGGGGGCCTGTGGCTAAGCTACACTCTCCTCTCTCCTTAATCTGCCCTGACTCCCTCTCCCTCCCTGTCCAGCGCTATTGAGATGCAGCGGAAAAAGAAATACTTAGGTGTATGCACCTTAACCATTAGGCCACTGGGGTGCCCTGTAGGGTCAGTTTTGGACCAGAAGTCCATGTAGCCTTTAAAGTTAAAGTAGTGCTCAGTAAAATACAAATTATCTAATGTGACAACTGGGCAACTTCTGTCTGTTGAGGAATATTGTGTGTTACGATCAAAAGACCAGTATACACGAGGCATAGCACATTTACCTATTTAAGTCCACATTAAGCCAAACTATTAAATTTAGAAACTTTTAGAGTTTTCCATCAGATTATGTTGCTCTCTAGAATGAATGATCTTTTTCAGCACTATAGTGCAGCAGCTTGACATTGACTGCTGGTTAATATAGTATTTATGAGCAGAAATTAAATCACAATGCTATACTTGCTCTTTGTCTGACGACAGAAAAAAGGAAATATTTAAATTAGACCAACTGCGTTGTGAATTTGGCTTCCGATAACGTTCTCTGTTTTCATTTGTTTTAAATATTGATATAGATGATCACACTGCACAGCTGTTTTCATTAATCTGAATTTATGTATATTTCATGAGATGTTGTCACAACCATAAAACAATGATCTGGTGGTCAGCTAGGCTGTCTGTCTTCACCAGATGCTGGAATGGCAAAAATGGCATTAAGAATTGCTTGTTTTAGTGTAGATGTGTGGCAGTACTTTGAGGACAGCAGTGTATTCATATTGGACCGAGAAGATAGTTGATTTTAAAGAGGAACAAAGCAAGCCATCTTTGCCAAACTGCAACAATCATCACAAAACAGAGGAGAAGACCTATCACACCAATAATTAGCCACTTGCTTATAGTGCGGTCCTGAAATCCCTCCCAAGGCAGTGACTCTAAAGACTCCCACATGATTGCCACGTGGTCTAAAGATCCACATGTGGTCTTATCAACTTACAATGTGTGAAAGACTTTACAGAGGTAAAAGGTGATGGCATGCTTCAAATGAAATGCTTGTTGGATTACTTACTACTCTCCCAGCATACCTTTCTGACAATAGAACTGGATGCCTGGGTCCGACAGAGACGTTTAAAAATGACAGTCCAACAACGTTTATGCAGTGATAGGCCAAGTGTGCCAAGATATGAAAGTATGCAGGATTTGTAATTCTCTTTTCTGCATTTTTCACCAATTAATTTCACATATACAAATCAGTGCACCCATTTGAATGATGATCATGTCTTGCCCCTCTCTATGATAGTATTTCACCATTCTTTATGTGACCGTTCATAACACCTATAAATACTGTTTCCTTTAGATGTCAGACAACACTTGGTATGAACCAGCTCATTTCAACCTTGCCCTGGTCTTAATGATCCACCCTACAGAAGTTAGATGCCTCGGACTATCCACCAGTCAGTCAGAATAGAATAATCCTTTCGCATTAGAGGCAAAATGTCTGGCAAAATGTACAGTAATTCCACTTTGAACTGGCAAGAGTATATGAATGACACCTTGAGACTGCTCAAGGAAGACAGAGGTAGAGAAGCCAAGCAGGTTCTCAGACTAAACATAGTCCTGTGTCAAAACGATGCAAGGTAATGTTTCGGTGGAAACATTAAACGACCTAGAAGCTGGTTCAAGTAGCAGATCTGACTTTGAAGGTTTCTCACACCCCAAAACTTATCTTTGCATCAATTATTTTAACCTTTGTCATGACAATTGTGATTTTAAAGAGCAGAAATATGGCATTCACATTAGTACAAAGTAATCTACCAGGAATATGCATGTGAGTGTTTGATTTGCCTTCCTGGGTGATGTTGCTTTGTGGTCTGGCAAAAGTTGTGTCAGGTTCATCTTTTTTTAGAGTATCCTGAGTTGTTTTGCCACATCCCTGTGCATTGCCAGACTGGCCTAATTGAAATTATGGAACAAAACTAAACAGTTATCAGTCAGTTGTTGGTTTGACCTTCAAAAGCACAGAACCTCTAAAGCACTCCAGCACCTGGTTGCAGACTGATTTGAAGAGTAACATGTCCTCATTTATGTTTGTGTGAGAGTAAAGAGACAAATTCCAGTGAAAGTCAAATGATCACTTTAAGTTTTTCTGTCTCTGAAGTAAATGAAGCCGATGGAAGCCGTATGTTGAGACCATCCAACCCTCTGTTCACCTGTCAGTGAAAGCCAGCAAAAGTGAAGGCAACAAGGAGAGAAATTCAGGGCACATCTGCAGGGACTTCAGAGTGATGTATAGCTGTGGATGTTACACTTCAAACCTCCCCTTCCCTTCCCTCAGTGGCAGAAGTATTACTCTGTGTTTAGTTGTGGTAAATTAAGCTATTTTAAATACTGTAATGAAAAAGAAATAATATATATATATATATATGTATTTTAACAGATGTTTTCATCTTTCTCAGTGAGTTTTATGCGTTAAAAACAATAGAGCACTGTATTTAAAATAAAGTAAAGAAAAAAACATGCCGATGATGTCTAAATGTTTTATAAAAGATAGGTTTAGATTTTGTATGAGATGTGATATTTTGTGTGATTGGTCTACACTGTTATAAAATGAGAAATTGAATGTACTGTGACTGCCAACAGGCATAAAATTGATCGAATAATTGATTAATTAATGAATAAATACATAATAAACATATTCTCCTGTTTAATGTCTTGTTTTTGGCACATTGCATGGTTAATTTTACAATTTGGAGTTGATAGAACATGTTTCTTGAAGGATATTGAATGAAGGCAGTAACATAGATGTAACACTAGATGGTGCTATTGGGTTACAACATGACAGTACAGGATATCACATTAGTTTAATGCACAGTTGGTGATAAAGGCAGATACAACATGTATCATCAGTGTCTTTTTTAATATATATAATCTATCTTCAAATGCAAATAAATAAAAGCTATGCTTTTCATTTCCTTTAACTTTTCATTTACACTCAGTATTACATAACCTAATCATAACCCAATTACCTGAGTAGCAATCATTTCCTGTTTGCATTCCATTAAATATTTTATGCATTTTAGACAAGATATTGGCAGACATTCGCTGGTTTTTAATCATCACACATTTTCACCAACATGACATGGTGGTATATTCAATTTAACTGTCTGAGGTGAATTGTAATAGTAATGCAAAACATAATTCTGCAAATAACTCTAATAAGCGTAATCCAACCCAACTAAAATATGAAATAAAAAAAAAACAATTATGCATGCAGGGGAGTTTTAAACATGGCCCCTAAAAATATAAAACAGTACTAAATAGACCTCAATGTTTTAAACAACTGCACACCAAAATACAGACATTAAAAAACACTCACAAGTTAAGGAAATACAGGAGCAGATGGGTGCTCTTTTTCATTTTCATCTCTCTACTTCATTTGACCCGCTGCTGCCAACTCTCATTAACTTCACAAGAAGGAATTAAAATCCTTTATCATGCAAATCCAAATAATGAAAGAGCCCTCTCCATATACCTCTCACAGTGTTTTAACTGGATAGATAGATAGATAGATAGATAGATAGATAGATAGATAGATAGATAGATAGATAGATAGATAGATAGATAGATAGATAGATAGATAGTAATAGATCTTTATTGTTTGTTTGAGCAGTCCAATTGCTGCATAAACATATAAAATATATACACCTAACACTAGCACACATATGCATGAGCCCAAACACATCTCACCCATATCCATGACCACAAACCCATCCATACCAATACCCATAAAATTTTAAAATATGTGTTCAAAAATATGAATAAATATAAAAATAAGGGATAAGGGGCAGTGAGACACAACAGTATACAGTACACAGTTCATTATTGCAGTCTGGGGGTGGCAGTGTGTGTGTGTGTGTGTGTGTGATCTCTGCAGTCTGTCCGCAGCTCTGGTGAAGAAGCTGTTCTGCAGCCCGTTTGTGTGTGTGATTGGGGTTTTCAGTCTGTGTGAGGGAAGGGTTGAGAAGAGGGGGTGTGAGCGGTCCTGCAGGACGTGTTTGTGGCCCGTTTGAGGAGACAGCTTGAGTGGATGTCACTCACACACTGTTTTGGAGGAGAGTTGACAATCCTCTCAGCCATCTTCACAACCCTCTGCAGGTCTTTTTTGTCAGCAGCAGTGCAGCTGGAGTACCACACAGTGCAACAGTAGGTGAGGATACTGTCTAGTGTGCAGTGGTAGAAGCTGATAAGCAGTTTCTGAGGAACTTAAGACTTACTGCAGGATGTGTCACACACACATTTTGAACAGGTACTGTAGTTCATCTAAGAGAGGAGTGTCTCTTTGTCTGTATGTGTGTCCTTTGCATATCTCAAGAAACCTTCATCTGGCTTGCTAAGTGGAACAAGTGCATGGCCCCACTCAGATAAACTGGAAAGGAAGAAAAAAACTGAGAAGAGAGAGAGAGAGAGAGAGAGAGAGAGAGAGAGAGAGAGAGAGAGAGAGAGAGAGAGAGAGACACTAACTAACACCAACTCTGCACACTAACATCTCCACCCTTTTTACAAAGATGCTTATTTGCATAGGAAGGGAATGTAAGAATATTATCCTACTCACATAGGCTACATGCAAATGGGACAGGCACAGTGGTGCTATTTTCTTGGCAGCACAGTTTGCAGCTGCATTTCACTCTTTGCATGTGTTTTGTGAATTAGATACTATTATTTGTCTCATTTGCACGGGTTTAGCGGTCGCAAAAGCCATGCAATCCTTTGTGGATTTGGCCCTTAATTGCATGTTTGGTATTGAGGTAAAAGTAAGGGAAAGTAACATTACTTTAATATTGTGATAGTTACATTACTTTAACATTATTACATTACTTTAATATTGTGATACTTGGATTATAAGTATTATGAGTTACCAATACGCTTTTAAAGTAACCCTCCCAACCCTGGTTGCAAACTCCTAAAATTGAACCTCAGTTTAGTCCCACTGGTGAAATTTCTGTCTGGGTTAGGGTTAGGGTTAGAATTCATTTTATAAATCATTTGAATTGATAGGCTACGTTTGTCATGTGTTTATACAGTAGTTGGCATATCTCAGTTAACATAACACAGTTTTAAATCAATAAAACCATGTCTCTGAATCACGAACAATGACAAACTTTTTTTGATTTTTAAATGAATGACTAATGGCAACAGGACAATAAAAATTTAGTCTTTATAGTCAAAACAGGCATAGTTCAGGGAGAAACTGATGTGAAAGCATTCAGAAAAAGGGCGGTGCATTGATCCAATCAGCGTGACGTCTGTCATTAGGATATCTGGCTCCTTACTGCAGTCTACTCTGGCAGTGACTGTGTGTTTACTCTCTGCCCTGGCAGTTTGCTTAGTCGCGTTCCACGGAGCTCCACACCATCACTGTAAATGATCAGCTGGCAGCTGTGCGGCCTCTGCAGCGCTCAGGTGGAACTTTCTGTGTATCGTCATGAAGCTGCTGGATGAGCGGGTCTGGGCGCTGTTTAAGCGCAACTGGTATCAAACTCTAACCTACTGGAGTGTGTTCTTCAGCTTTGGTCTATGCATTGCCTTCTTGGGACCCACCATTTTGGATCTGAGGTGTCAGACCCAGTCCACCCTGCAACAGATCACCTGGGTCTTCTTCTCCCAGCAGTTCTTCCTGTTGGTGGGCAGCAGCCTGGGAGGACTCTTCAAGAAAACGTGAGTCTGGTTGCAATGCAGTGATAAAGTATTGTAAATGATTAAAAATAGATCAAAAATCTTAATTGGTGTTGTTTCATAAGATTCTTAAATTGAGAAGTTGTGCAAGTGGTCTTACTTTTAAAATAAGGAAAACAATCTTGTTCCTCTGCTAGGATATTATGTAAAACGTTGTTATAGCTTGTTATTAGTTCAAATTAACTCAATATTAGCTGAAATATCTCTTTTCTAATGCAAAACATGCTTGATAAGATTCTTTTCTTTTTAGATAAAAAAAAATCCCAGACACATTTCTCAGAAATAAGTATTTTACTTCCTTGAAATCCCTTTTTTGCAGTGTGATCAAGATGGGATGGGATGTTACACAAACCTTGAACGTGAACTTTTATTTTTGTTGTACTCAACAGTTTTTGACCTTATCATGTCTAAAGAGATATACTGTATAGTAGAACTAAGTGTGTCTGTGGTACTTAACTTTGTTGTCACCATAGTATATTTTATGTAATCAATCTAATAATGTTTATTATTGAAATGAAACTATTGAAAGGTTAACTTATGAGATGTTCTTCTTTACACATTGTTTTATCAGTGTGACATCTCATGACTTTGACTATATCAACATTGCTCATCAACATAATCTTGTCGAAAGCTTGTTCAGGAAATGATGCATCATTTCTGCTGCTGTAAAACCTGGTCAAATACAATGGATGTTCATACACTCCCTACCTGTGGTCTGTGGTGACTGCACTTTACTAATATTGTCACCAAATATGTACAAACCCGATTTATGGTGAGGGGAATGTTTACCACTTCAATACCTTTCTGCATATTCAAATTTGAGTCAAGTCATAAAATATGTTTGTTTTGGCAATTAGTAGTTAAAAATACTGTAAGTATCACTGTAAGTAAAACTTAAGACTGTCTAAGCTTCATCAGCTTACATACTGAGCATGACTGAGTTGAGCTATGTGCCCACCTGTGTTCAAAACTAACTACCATTCAGGACACCAAGGTCATAACCTTATTAAAATTCTTGAAGCATGTTTTTGAAACATGAAAAAAGGAAGTTAGTATTCTGTACTATAATTACACACATAGCACTGCAAAAAAGGCTTAATAATGAGGTTCTATTATCACAAGTCTCAGAAATGTGTGCGTGGTTAAGTGATATGTAATTATTTTCTTTTTTAATTTAGGGCCAGGATAATGAGATTATAAGCCTTTATAGAGGCTGTAGTGTCTGTCACGTAAATCAATTTAACAGGAAGCAGACTGATATATGTGTGAAGATGAAGTATCAAAGATGAATTATCATATATTTAAAAAACTCCAGATACAAACACACAAATGCTCAGGTGGCTTGAAATACTGTATTTCCCTATTCACTTCAGACACACCCACATTCACACTTCAGGTTACCGTTCAGTGGCTGCTCAGTGCGTGAGGCGAACCACACCTCCAACAGCTGTCTGGCATTTGAATGCTTCAGATTTGCCAGTCAAATTTAGAGTTGTGTCTAACTGTCGAAAGTGAAAGTCTCATTGAGTTCATAGAATACATATAATAAACTACATTCATATTCAAACTCTGTAAAACTGTCAATAATCACAACATTTCTTCAGTTTTTTTATTAATTTAAATGACATGTCTACATTACAGTCTTGTCAATGTTGTTAAGAAACACACACATGCGTGCACACACACACATGCACACACTCTCTCTCAAACACTTTGTAAATTAGTAATTTTCCTGGGAGTTTCTAGGCTGGCTGATTAGAAAGTGGATCTCAGAGTCATGAGATGTTGATGCAGTCTTGTACTTGGGACCCTTTATAATGCTGGACTGTAGGGCTGTAAGCATCGGTTATTTTCATTACTGATTCATCGGTCTATTATTTTCTTGTTTAACCAGGTAGATGGGTTAGGGTTATAAAGGGTTATAAAGTGTCAGAAAGCGGTGACATTTTCGATCAACATTCCACAAACCAAAAATATAAAGTTCACTATCATAGAGGTAAAAAAAGGAAAACATTCACATTTAACAAGCTGGCACCAGAGTATTTTTCAACTGATTCTCTGTAAATTGTACCTTCATATCAAAGGCTCAATTTGATATATCCCTTCAATAAGATGAAAGGTATCTAGGACAAGGTGAAAAAGAGAGTGGAAAGTTGGCAGGAAAAAAATCAAACAAGGTAAAGATAGTGTGGACGTATAATGGTGGTTGAAGCTTTGATAAACTGACTGTGTCAATAAAAGTTAGTGGAGCAGCAGCCCATCAAGGTGACTTTACTGTTGAAACAACATGCTGGAAATTCCCCTTTTAATATGGCATCAGCTGAGCTACAATACAGCATTTGTCATCTTACTGACTAACAACCACTGATAGTACGTTTTATAAGAACAGAGTTTGTAATTATACAATCGTTCAAACATAAAATCTATACTTTTCCCTTATGTTTTCAATTGTCAATGAATGGAATGTGGATATGTTACATAATGCTTGTGTCTTCTTCAGGCTCTTGTCATCCCTGTCAGCCCTCTTCTCCTGCACTCTCATCATCTCCCTCGTGTTTGCCATCATACCGCTATGTCACCACGTGATACTGTTGTCCATCGCGATGGCGATTGCTGGCAAAGCCATGGGGGTGATTGACACCATTGCTAACCTGCAGCTGGTGAAAATGTACCAGAGGGACTCCGCCATCTTCCTGCAGGTCAGAAGAGGAGAGGGGTGGGAGGGGAAATGACAGCAATGAACATAATATACAAGATACTATAGTGTTTGCTTAAACTATAATAATGCAAATAAACTTTTGAAAGAATATAGAAACGTATACTGTACATATGTCATAACCCAAATTCCTTATACCTTCCTTAGTAGTATAGTTGATTATGATTTGCTTAAAATTGTAATGACTGGAAAAAACTTGATCTATTTAAACCCAAGTAAACATTTGTTGCTTGCTTGAAAACCTTATTATCCATATTGGACCAAAATTAAATTATACACTTGCCAAATGTTATCTTTTAGCATGTTCAGCTGACCTGCTGTGACTGTACAAATTAAACCCTGTCCTACTTTTCCTTGTAATTAGTACAAGATTTATTCCTCTCTGGTAACCTTCATGAAATTACAGCCATAGTACACATCGGTTCTCCTCTGGGAATTTGAAGAAAAATAAAGCATATTCAAAGATACTGGCACCAAAATGGATGTTATTCTCACATAGAAACAAACTATAAAATAAAATTATGGTTTCTTACGAATGTAGCTAATTATTGTATGAAGTTCAATTTCAACTCTCAGATTCCTTTTTAAACCAATGATCCATCATCTTTAAGTCTCTATCTTTATGTCTCTTCCTAGGCCTTGCATTTCTTCATAGGCCTGGGAGCTCTGGTCAGCCCACTGGTGGCTGATCCTTTCCTGGCTGAGGACAGCTGTGTCCTGGGCACCAATTGGACTACCAACTCTTCGTCTTCCTCTTCAGCGGACCTGCATCACCTCCGCAGCAGCATGGCTGGGCACGGAACAGCGCTGCACAACATCTCTCAGTATCCCTTGCATACTGAGGGCACTGTTATCACCAGGGTGTCCTACGCTTTCTGGATCATGGCTTTAATCAACGTGAGTTCATGTCAACATCATGTGTCATATGAAGACACATGGTGTACAGTACCAGTCAAAGAATTGGACACACTTTCTCATTTAAAGGAATGAGAAACCTGACTGTCTGACTGTTCTTTTAACCTGGGAAGTGCAATTGCATAATAACCAAGAGGAATGATGGCTAGAATTACAAAAATAACAGTTATTAGAGCTGTACTAGCATTGAGAACAATTCACTGATATCTATAGAACTTGTAGTCACAGCCTAAGTACAATTAATGCTTATTCATTTTGCCCACATTCAAATGCCGAAATGTAGAATATGAAGTGACAGCTCTACAAGTTGAAAACAAGAACGTCAGCAAGCTAATATGCTCACAACAACAGTGTCATGCTTATTGTAGCAGATTCTTAGCTTAGCTTGTTAGCATGCTAACGTTTTGTAATTAACACAATATAGCAGAGGGTGATGGGAATGGCGTGGGGACCAAAATGGGAGACCAACCAACCATAATCATTAAGTTATTTGCAGGAATAATAATCTTATCTTGGAATAATAATTAGAAACTCTGCAGCATTCCCATTAACTCTGAAACAGTGTTGTTCTACTCTAGAAAATTGTGTCCTTTTGTGTTTAGTTTTGTTCTTTGCAGAATTATTTGCATTCCTCCACATGGCTGAAATTGTCACTCACATAAAGTGACAAGCTCCTAGGTAAGCCGGAATACTATTGCGTTCTTCTGTTTGAACAGGATCAAGTTCAAGTGGAGGGCGAGATTAGATGGTGTGGACTCTACATTCAGAACAGGACAGTCACAAACTGAATCAGCTAACAGGAAGTATTGACTGCCCACTTGGTTAACAATGGCTTCTTTGTGTGTTTTTGTGTGTGTGTCCTGGCAGCTCCCAGTGCCAGCAGCAGTACTCACATTGATGTACTATGAAAGACTGCTGCCTTGCTTTAGCAACAGTCCACGTCTGCTTGCCAAAGACTCAAGCCCAAGCTCAGCAGAGGACAGTGGCCAAGGTAAAACATGTATATGTGTGTGTGTGTGTGGCTTTGTGACCACTGCATTCACACAAAATGACAGTATCCCTACCTCTCCAGGTCATGGGAGTGTGTTTAATTGCTGCAACCCTGCCAAACTCCGGGGTCGCCCTCCAACTTTCTTTCTCCTTCACATTCTGGGCGGAGCCATTCTCTTCATCACTGATGGAATTATAGTGAGACATCCTGCTCCCACACATTCATATACAACATTTACATAAAACATTACAGTCCTATTCTAAAACCCTGCTGTGTTTCTTGTCCTGCAGGGCTCCTATGCTGGCTTCGTCTACACCTACGCCGTTTCCCCTCCTCTGCTGATGGGTCATAAGACTGCTGGCTATCTGGACAGTGTGTTCTGGGCCGCCATCACAGCAGGAAGACTGGCTTCCATTTACCTGTCCTACAGATACACAGCACCCAGGCTGCTCACCTTCAGTCTGGTATGAACACACAATTAAAGGACAAATCCACCCTACAGAGTGTAGTGCAGTGTAGTTCACAGTGCAGCTAGAATATAGCTTGTCAATGTATGTCAAACCATATATGTTCTGTTATAAATACAATATAAAAACAAACAACAGAGCTCATGCCCAGCTGTCATGTGACAGTTCAAACCAAATATTTGAACTGGGTGGGAAATCATACAAAAGGATTAGGTAGCATCATTAAAAGAATTATTTACCAGGTAGGTATACAGAAAGCAGGATCTTTTATCTAAAATAAATATAGTAACTACTTCTTCATGCTGAACACCTGATCAATGCACTTGAACAGCTACTGACAGGATACTCTCATCAGCTGTACTTTTTATATTTGTTTGTCATCATCTGTCAGTCTTTCTATCTGCCTTGTTTTTATTCACTTTTTCCCATCATTTCAGTCTATTTAATTCTGTCATGGAATTATTGCCTTGACTTCCAGTGTATATGCACTGTAGTAGAAGTTGGGGCAGTAACCTAATTTCAGGAAACACTTTCTTAGATTGGTGCTGATGAGACCTGGTTAGTTGGAATGACAGTATATAAAGCTCAACCTAATTTTTAAAACTACAGTAATTGTTTTATTGCTTGTTTGATTTGGATTTTTATTACTGAGGGCAGCAGAAACACGCTGAAAAAGCAATGTACTAAAACATTTTATCATGTTATAAAAGACTCACAGGATCTTCTTAGCAAACACCTGCCTATTTCTACCTCCAGACGAAACATAGCAACATTAACATTCATTGGCAGTCATGTTTCTAACCACCCAACCGTTTTTTACAATATTCATTCTACTTTTGTAGAGTTAGTAGTAGTAGTGTTGTTAGTAGTTAGTAGATAGTAGTGTAGTTGGTCGCTAGCTTGAAACAAGGTTGATGAAAGAGGAAAAACCAAAACAATGTGATCCAAATCAACCTAAACAAGAGCTGAGGGGAACGGCAAAGTTTGGTGATAATATTCTCTGGGTTTGTCAATACAAGCAGCACCTTCTACAGTACAGACTTTTGATCCATTGTTAATGTAAAAAAGTATTGATAATTGCAGCTGTGATGGAATATGTAAATATGTGCATTTGCATGACAAAGACCCAGCATAGATAATTGGGCCTTGTTGCAGAGGTGTTTGCAGAGAATATACTCCTGGCAATTACTACCTTCTGCCACTATTCCCAGCAGCATGACTGCCTCTGGAGAAAATCCCTGATCAATTAGATATTTCAGAGTTCCTGTCACTGTGGTCAATAACATCTCAGCATTCAGCAGTACATGAAGTCAGCGGAGTGGCCACTACCTGACAGTTTTGACAGTTTAAGTATTGAACCACCACAAAATACAGATTAATTAAAGCTGTTTTGGTGCCCATTTAGTTTTGCTTTTACAGTATGTCTCATAATTCTTAATCTTGCCTATGTTCTAATTTATTTAAATGTATTTTGGTAAGGTACTAGATATGACATTCAAAACCAAAGCATATTTGATTTCTGCGCAGACATCTGAACTCACAAACACTACATGTTGTAATGTAAAAAGGGAGACTGGGGTGAAGACCACACATAAATGTTAGTAAATGGAATGATGAAATCAGAATTAACACATATCTAAATATTTACTTTTATAAGACACTACAAAACTCGAAACAAATGAATACATGTACAAGGAAAGATGGTAAATGACACACTGCAGTCCGCTTAATTCCAGCATCAACTGCTACTGAACTTTGTCCTCTGCTGGTCTAAAGGAGAATAGCATTTAATTAGAGACACAATTCAATAACCCCAAATATCAATTGCATACTTATGACTAATAACAATAATAATAAGTAACTTTAAAAAAGTGACTCAGATTGCTGCCTCTTCTTGTAATTCATTAGATGGCCAAATTAAACTAATTCCATTTCATTTATGAGAAGGAATTAATTACTTCAAATTACATCTTGATCTTGATGTGGCAGTAAAAGATGACACTCTAAAAAAACTGCTGAAAACACAGCAGAAACTGTCTGTGGGTTTTCTGTGTGGGTTTTACTGCCACACACGCAAAACGAATTTTTGAGCTAATGCTGTAATCTTCAGCTTTCGGCCAGCCCACAATACAAACTTTTGTGCCGAAATAGCTCAGTTGGGAGAGCGTGACTGAAGATCTAAAGGTCCCTGGTTCGATCCCGGGTTTCGGCAGGAACCCGGCAGGCTTTTGGACGCACATTGCTACCATAATAAGTGTTCTTGTCTCAGACACTGATATTGGGATTAGTCTGTGTGGGTTTTCCTGCCACACATGCATGGCTGTGACATGTTCCTGTTGTTGGATCGTTGATGTATCGTTGCCCTTCTTCAGATGATGACATGACATCATGTCTTCCTTCTCAATCATTTCACTCTATTTTGATGTTCCATCATTTTGCTTAGTGGTCCAGAACAAACATTAGTTCCTACTTTACTGACATTCAGTCAGGTAACAATGAGAAAGACAGATGGTTCTTCTTTGTTCTGAGGAATCCATTTTTCAAGATTGACAGTGGTCAAGATTCATTTTTGACAGTGTTGCGTAATTTTCACCTTTCGGCCAGCCCACAATACAAACTTTTGTGCCGAAATAGCTCAGTTGGGAGAGCGTTAGACTGAAAATCTAAAGGTCCCTGATTCGATCCCGGGTTTCGGCAGGAACCAAACATTAGTTCCTACTTTACTGACATTCAGTCAGGTAACAATGAGAAAGACAGATGGTTCTTCTTTGTTCTGAGGAATCCATTTTTCAAGATTGACAGTGGTCAAGATTCATTTTTGACAGTGTTCTGTAATTTTCACCTTTCGGCCAGCCCACAATACAAACTTTTGTGCCGAAATAGCTCAGTTGGGAGAGCGTTAGACTGAAGATCTAAAGGTCCCTGGTTCGATCCCGGGTTTCGGCAGGAACCTGGCAGGCTTTTGGACGTAAATTGCTACCATAATAAGTGTTCTTGTCTCAGACACTGATATTAGGATTAGTCTGTGTGGGTGTTCTTGTCACACATGCATGGCTGTGACATGTTCCTGTTGTTGGATCGTTGATGTATCGTTGCCCTTCTTCAGATGATGACATGACATCATGTCTTCCTTCTCAATTATTTCACTCTATTTTGATGTTCCATCATTTTGCTTAGTGGTCCAGAACAAACATTAGTTCCTACTTTACTGACATTCAGTCAGGTAACAATGAGAAAGACAGATGGTTCTTCTTTGTTCTGAGGAATCCATTTTTCAAGATTGACAGTGGTCAAGATTCATTTTTGACAGTGTTGCGTAATTTTCACCTTTCGGCCAGCCCACAATACAAACTTTTGTGCCGAAATAGCTCAGTTGGGAGAGCGTTAGACTGAAGATCTAAAGGTCCCTGGTTCGATCCCGGGTTTCGGCAAGAACCTGGCAGGCTTTTGGATGCACATTGCTACCATAATAAGGGTTCTTGTCTCAGACACTGATATTAGGATTAGTCTGTGTGGGTTTTCCTGCCACACATGCATGGCTGTGACATGTTCCTGTTGTTGGATTGTTGATGGATCGTTGCCCTTCTTCAGATGATGACATGACATCATGTCTTCCTTCTCAATCATTTCACTCTATTTTGATGTTCCATCATTTTGCTTAGTGGTCCAGAACAAACATTAGTTCGTACTTTACTGACATTCAGTCAGGTAACAATGAGAAAGACAGATGGTTCTTCTTTGTTCTGAGGAATCCATTTTTCAAGGTTGACAGTGGTCAAGATTCATTTTTGACAGTGTTCCGTAATTTTCACCTTTCGGCCAGCCCACAATACAAACTTTTGTGCCGAAATAGCTCAGTTGGGAGAGCGTTAGACTGAAGATCTAAAGGTCCCTGGTTCGATCCCGGGTTTCGGCAGGAACCTGGCAGGCTTTTGGACGTAAATTGCTACCATAATAAGTGTTCTTGTCTCAGACACTGATATTGGGATTCGTCTGTGTGGGTTTTCCTGCCACACATGCATGGCTGTGACATGTTCCTGTTGTTGGATCGTTGATGTATCGTTGCCCTTCTTCAACATGACATCATTTCACTCTATTTTGATGTTCCATCATTTTGCTTAGTGGTCCAGAACAAACATTAGTTCCTACTTTACTGACATTCAGTCAGGTAACAATGAGAAAGACAGATGGTTCATCGTTGTTCTGAGGAATCCATTTTTCAAGATTGACAGTGGTCAGGATTCATTTTTGACAGTGTTGCGTAATTTTCACCTTTCGGCCAGCCCACAATACAAACTTTTGTGCCGAAATAGCTCAGTTGGGAGAGCGTTAGACTGAAGATCTAAAGGTCCCTGGTTCGATCCCGGGTTTCGGCAGGAACCTGGCAGGCTTTTGGACGTAAATTGCTACCATAATAAGTGTTCTTGTCTCAGACACTGATATTGGGATTAGTCTGTGTGGGATTTCCTGCCACACATGCATGGCTGTGACATGTTCCTGTTGTTGGATCGTTGATGTATCGTTGCCCTTCTTCAACATGACATAATTTCACTCTATTTTGATGTTCCATCATTTTGCTTAGTGGTCCAGAACAAACATTAGTTCCTACTTTACTGACATTCAGTCAGGTAACAATGAGAAAGACAGATGGTTCATCGTTGTTCTGAGGAATCCATTTTTCAAGATTGACAGTGGTCAAGATTCATTTTTGACAGTGTTGCGTAATTTTCACCTTTCGGCCAGCCCACAATACAAACTTTTGTGCCGAAATAGCTCAGTTGGGAGAGCGTTAGACTGAAGATCTAAAGGTCCCTGGTTCGATCCCGGGTTTCGGCAAGAACCTGGCAGGCTTTTGGATGCACATTGCTACCATAATAAGGGTTCTTGTCTCAGACACTGATAGTAGGATTAGTCTGTGTGGGTTTTCCTGCCACACATGCATGGCTGTGACATGTTCCTGTTGTTGGATCGTTGATGTATCGTTGCCCTTCTTCAGATGATGACATGACATCATGTCTTCCTTCTCAATCATTTCACTCTATTTTGATGTTCCATCATTTTGCTTAGTGGTCCAGAACAAACATTAGTTCCTACTTTACTGACATTCAGTCAGGTAACAATGAGAAAGACAGATGGTTCTTCTTTGTTCTGAGGAATCCATTTTTCAAGATTGACAGTGGTCAAGATTCATTTTTGACAGTGTTGCGTAATTTTCACCTTTCGGCCAGCCCACAATACAAACTTTTGTGCCGAAATAGCTCAGTTGGGAGAGCGTTAGACTGAAGATCTAAAGGTCCCTGGTTCGATCCCGGATTTCGGCAGGAACCTGGCAGGCTATTGGACGTAAATTGCTACCATAATAAGTGTTCTTGTCTCAGACACTGATATTGGGATTAGTCTGTGTGGGTTTTCCTGCCACACATGCATGGCTGTGACATGTTCCTGTTGTTGGATCGTTGATGTATCGTTGCCCTTCTTCAACATGACATCATTTCACTCTATTTTGATGTTCCATCATTTTGCTTAGTGGTCCAGAACAAACATTAGTTCCTACTTTACTGACATTCAGTCAGGTAACAATGAGAAAGACAGATGGTTCTTCTTTGTTCTGAGGAATCCATTTTTCAAGATTGACAGTGGTCAAGATTCATTTTTGACAGTGTTGCGTAATTTTCACCTTTCGGCCAGCCCACAATACAAACTTTTGTGCCGAAATAGCTCAGTTGGGAGAGCGTTAGACTGAAGATCTAAAGGTCCCTGGTTCGATCCCGGGTTTCGGCAGGAACCTGGCAGGCTTTTGGATGCGCATTGCTACCATAATAAGGGTTCTTGTCTCAGACACTGATATTAGGATTAGTCTGTGTGGGTTTTCCTGCCACACATGCATGGCTGTGACATGTTCCTGTTGTTGGATCGTTGATGGATCGTTGCCCTTCTTCAGATGATGACATGACATCATGTCTTCCTTCTCAATCATTTCACTCTATTTTGATGTTCCATCATTTTGCTTAGTGGTCCAGAACAAACATTAGTTCGTACTTTACTGACATTCAGTCAGGTAACAATGAGAAAGACAGATGGTTCTTCTTTGTTCTGAGGAATCCATTTTTCAAGATTGACAGTGGTCAAAATTCATTTTTGACAGTGTTCCGTAATTTTCACCTTTCGGCCAGTCCACAATACAAACTTTTGTGCCGAAATAGCTCAGTTGGGAGAGCGTTAGACTGAAGATCTAAAGGTCCCTGGTTCGATCCCGGGTTTCGGCAAGAACCTGGCAGGCTTTTGGATGCACATTGCTACCATAATAAGGGTTCTTGTCTCAGACACTGATAGTAGGATTAGTCTGTGTGGGTTTTCCTGCCACACATGCATGGCTGTGACATGTTCCTGTTGTTGGATCGTTGATGTATCGTTGCCCTTCTTCAGATGATGACATGACATCATGTCTTCCTTCTCAATCATTTCACTCTATTTTGATGTTCCATCATTTTGCTTAGTGGTCCAGAACAAACATTAGTTCCTACTTTACTGACATTCAGTCAGGTAACAATGAGAAAGACAGATGGTTCTTCTTTGTTCTGAGGAATCCATTTTTCAAGATTGACAGTGGTCAAGATTCATTTTTGACAGTGTTGCGTAATTTTCACCTTTCGGCCAGCCCACAATACAAACTTTTGTGCCGAAATAGCTCAGTTGGGAGAGCGTTAGACTGAAGATCTAAAGGTCCCTGGTTCGATCCCGGATTTCGGCAGGAACCTGGCAGGCTATTGGACGTAAATTGCTACCATAATAAGTGTTCTTGTCTCAGACACTGATATTGGGATTAGTCTGTGTGGGTTTTCCTGCCACACATGCATGGCTGTGACATGTTCCTGTTGTTGGATCGTTGATGTATCGTTGCCCTTCTTCAGATGATGACATGACATCATGTCTTCCTTCTCAATCATTTCACTCTATTTTGATGTTCCATCATTTTGCTTAGTGGTCCAGAACAAACATTAGTTCCTACTTTACTGACATTCAGTCAGGTAACAATGAGAAAGACAGATGGTTCTTCTTTGTTCTGAGGAATCCATTTTTCAAGATTGACAGTGGTCAAGATTCATTTTTGACAGTGTTGCGTAATTTTCACCTTTCGGCCAGCCCACAATACAAACTTTTGTGCCGAAATAGCTCAGTTGGGAGAGCGTTAGACTGAAAATCTAAAGGTCCCTGATTCGATCCCGGGTTTCGGCAAGAACCTGGCAGGCTTTTGGATGCACATTGCTACCATAATAAGGGTTCTTGTCTCAGACACTGATATTAGGATTAGTCTGTGTGGGTTTTCCTGCCACACATGCATGGCTGTGACATGTTCCTGTTGTTGGATTGTTGATGGATCGTTGCCCTTCTTCAGATGATGACATGACATCATGTCTTCCTTCTCAATCATTTCACTCTATTTTGATGTTCCATCATTTTGCTTAGTGGTCCAGAACAAACATTAGTTCCTACTTTACTGACATTCAGTCAGGTAACAATGAGAAAGACAGATGGTTCATCGTTGTTCTGAGGAATCCATTTTTCAAGATTGACAGTGGTCAGGATTCATTTTTGACAGTGTTGCGTAATTTTCACCTTTCGGCCAGCCCACAATACAAACTTTTGTGCCGAAATAGCTCAGTTGGGAGAGCGTTAGACTGAAGATCTAAAGGTCCCTGGTTCGATCCCGGGTTTCGGCAGGAACCTGGCAGGCTTTTGGACGTAAATTGCTACCATAATAAGTGTTCTTGTCTCAGACACTGATATTGGGATTAGTCTGTGTGGGATTTCCTGCCACACATGCATGGCTGTGACATGTTCCTGTTGTTGGATCGTTGATGTATCGTTGCCCTTCTTCAACATGACATCATTTCACTCTATTTTGATGTTCCATCATTTTGCTTAGTGGTCCAGAACAAACATTAGTTCCTACTTTACTGACATTCAGTCAGGTAACAATGAGAAAGACAGATGGTTCTTCTTTGTTCTGAGGAATCCATTTTTCAAGATTGACAGTGGTCAAGATTCATTTTTGACAGTGTTCCGTAATTTTCACCTTTCGGCCAGCCCACAATACAAACTTTTGTGCCGAAATAGCTCAGTTGGGAGAGCGTTAGACTGAAGATCTAAAGGTCCCTGGTTCGATCCCGGGTTTCGGCAGGAACCTGGCAGGCTTTTGGATGCACATTGCTACCATAATAAGGGTTCTTGTCTCAGACACTGATATTAGGATTAGTCTGTGTGGGTTTTCCTGCCACACATGCATGGCTGTGACATGTTCCTGTTGTTGGATCGTTGATGGATCGTTGCCCTTCTTCAGATGATGACATGACATCATGTCTTCCTTCTCAATCATTTCACTCTATTTTGATGTTCCATCATTTTGCTTAGTGGTCCAGAACAAACATTAGTTCCTACTTTACTGACATTCAGTCAGGTAACAATGAGAAAGACAGATGGTTCTTCTTTGTTCTGAGGAATCCATTTTTCAAGATTGACAGTGGTCAAAATTCATTTTTGACAGTGTTCCGTAATTTTCACCTTTCGGCCAGTCCACAATACAAACTTTTGTGCCGAAATAGCTCAGTTGGGAGAGCGTTAGACTGAAGATCTAAAGGTCCCTGGTTCGATCCCGGGTTTCGGCAAGAACCTGGCAGGCTTTTGGATGCACATTGCTACCATAATAAGGGTTCTTGTCTCAGACACTGATAGTAGGATTAGTCTGCGTGGGTTTTCCTGCCACACATGCATGGCTGTGACATGTTCCTGTTGTTGGATCGTTGATGTATCGTTGCCCTTCTTCAGATGATGACATGACATCATGTCTTCCTTCTCAATCATTTCACTCTATTTTGATGTTCCATCATTTTGCTTAGTGGTCCAGAACAAACATTAGTTCCTACTTTACTGACATTCAGTCAGGTAACAATGAGAAAGACAGATGGTTCTTCTTTGTTCTGAGGAATCCATTTTTCAAGATTGACAGTGGTCAAGATTCATTTTTGACAGTGTTGCGTAATTTTCACCTTTCGGCCAGCCCACAATACAAACTTTGGTGCCGAAATAGCTCAGTTGGGAGAGCGTTAGACTGAAGATCTAAAGGTCCCTGGTTCGATCCCGGGTTTCGGCAGGAACCTGGCAGGCTATTGGACGTAAATTGCTACCATAATAAGTGTTCTTGTCTCAGACACTGATATTGGGATTAGTCTGTGTGGGTTTTCCTGCCACACATGCATGGCTGTGACATGTTCCTGTTGTTGGATCGTTGATGTATCGTTGCCCTTCTTCAACATGACATCATTTCACTCTATTTTGATGTTCCATCATTTTGCTTAGTGGTCCAGAACAAACATTAGTTCCTACTTTACTGACATTCAGTCAGGTAACAATGAGAAAGACAGATGGTTCATCGTTGTTCTGAGGAATCCATTTTTCAAGATTGACAGTGGTCAAGATTCATTTTTGACAGTGTTGCGTAATTTTCACCTTTCGGCCAGCCCACAATACAAACTTTTGTGCCGAAATAGCTCAGTTGGGAGAGCGTTAGACTGAAGATCTAAAGGTCCCTGGTTCGATCCCGGGTTTCGGCAGGAACATGGCAGGCTTTTGGACGTAAATTGCTACCATAATAAGTGTTCTTGTCTCAGACACTGATATTAGGATTAGTCTGTGTGGGTGTTCTTGCCACACATGCATGGCTGTGACATGTTCCTGTTGTTGGATCGTTGATGGATCGTTGCCCTTCTTCAGATGATGACATGACATCATGTCTTTCTTCTCAATCATTTCAATCTATTTTGATGTTCCATCATTTTGCTTAGTGGTCCAGAACAAACATTAGTTCCTACTTTACTGACATTCAGTCAGGTAACAATGAGAAAGACAGATGGTTCTTCTTTGTTCTGAGGAATCCATTTTTCAAGATTGACAGTGGTCAAAATTCATTTTTGACAGTGTTCCGTAATTTTCACCTTTCGGCCAGTCCACAATACAAACTTTTGTGCCGAAATAGCTCAGTTGGGAGAGCGTTAGACTGAAGATCTAAAGGTCCCTGGTTCGATCCCGGGTTTCGGCAAGAACCTGGCAGGCTTTTGGATGCACATTGCTACCATAATAAGGGTTCTTGTCTCAGACACTGATAGTAGGATTAGTCTGTGTGGGTTTTCCTGCCACACATGCATGGCTGTGACATGTTCCTGTTGTTGGATTGTTGATGGATCGTTGCCCTTCTTCAGATGATGACATGACATCATGTCTTCCTTCTCAATCATTTCACTCTATTTTGATGTTCCATCATTTTGCTTAGTGGTCCAGAACAAACATTAGTTCCTACTTTACTGACATTCAGTCAGGTAACAATGAGAAAGACAGATGGTTCTTCTTTGTTCTGAGGAATCCATTTTTCAAGATTGACAGTGGTCAAGATTCATTTTTGACAGTGTTCCGTAATTTTCACCTTTCGGCCAGTCCACAATACAAACTTTTGTGCCGAAATAGCTCAGTTGGGAGAGCGTTAGACTGAAGATCTAAAGGTCCCTGGTTCGATCCCGGGTTTCGGCAAGAACCTGGCAGGCTTTTGGATGCACATTGCTACCATAATAAGGGTTCTTGTCTCAGACACTGATAGTAGGATTAGTCTGTGTGGGTTTTCCTGCCACACATGCATGGCTGTGACATGTTCCTGTTGTTGGATCGTTGATGTATCGTTGCCCTTCTTCAGATGATGACAGGACATCATGTCTTCCTTCTCAATCATTTCACTCTATTTTGATGTTCCATCATTTTGCTTAGTGGTCCAGAACAAACATTAGTTCCTACTTTACTGACATTCAGTCAGGTAACAATGAGAAAGACAGATGGTTCTTCTTTGTTCTGAGGAATCCATTTTTCAAGATTGACAGTGGTCAAGATTCATTTTTGACAGTGTTCCGTAATTTTCACCTTTCGGCCAGCCCACAATACAAACTTTTGTGCCGAAATAGCTCAGTTGGGAGAGCGTTAGACTGAAGATCTAAAGGTCCCTGGTTCGATCCCGGGTTTCGGCAGGAACCTGGCAGGCTTTTGGATGCACATTGCTACCATAATAAGGGTTCTTGTCTCAGACACTGATATTAGGATTAGTCTGTGTGGGTTTTCCTGCCACACATGCATGGCTGTGACATGTTCCTGTTGTTGGATCGTTGATGGATCGTTGCCCTTCTTCAGATGATGACATGACATCATGTCTTCCTTCTCAATCATTTCACTCTATTTTGATGTTCCATCATTTTGCTTAGTGGTCCAGAACAAACATTAGTTCCTACTTTACTGACATTCAGTCAGGTAACAATGAGAAAGACAGATGGTTCTTCTTTGTTCTGAGGAATCCATTTTTCAAGATTGACAGTGGTCAAAATTCATTTTTGACAGTGTTCCGTAATTTTCACCTTTCGGCCAGTCCACAATACAAACTTTTGTGCCGAAATAGCTCAGTTGGGAGAGCGTTAGACTGAAGATCTAAAGGTCCCTGGTTCGATCCCGGGTTTCGGCAAGAACCTGGCAGGCTTTTGGATGCACATTGCTACCATAATAAGGGTTCTTGTCTCAGACACTGATAGTAGGATTAGTCTGCGTGGGTTTTCCTGCCACACATGCATGGCTGTGACATGTTCCTGTTGTTGGATCGTTGATGTATCGTTGCCCTTCTTCAGATGATGACATGACATCATGTCTTCCTTCTCAATCATTTCACTCTATTTTGATGTTCCATCATTTTGCTTAGTGGTCCAGAACAAACATTAGTTCCTACTTTACTGACATTCAGTCAGGTAACAATGAGAAAGACAGATGGTTCTTCTTTGTTCTGAGGAATCCATTTTTCAAGATTGACAGTGGTCAAGATTCATTTTTGACAGTGTTGCGTAATTTTCACCTTTCGGCCAGCCCACAATACAAACTTTGGTGCCGAAATAGCTCAGTTGGGAGAGCGTTAGACTGAAGATCTAAAGGTCCCTGGTTCGATCCCGGGTTTCGGCAGGAACCTGGCAGGCTATTGGACGTAAATTGCTACCATAATAAGTGTTCTTGTCTCAGACACTGATATTGGGATTAGTCTGTGTGGGTTTTCCTGCCACACATGCATGGCTGTGACATGTTCCTGTTGTTGGATCGTTGATGTATCGTTGCCCTTCTTCAACATGACATCATTTCACTCTATTTTGATGTTCCATCATTTTGCTTAGTGGTCCAGAACAAACATTAGTTCCTACTTTACTGACATTCAGTCAGGTAACAATGAGAAAGACAGATGGTTCATCGTTGTTCTGAGGAATCCATTTTTCAAGATTGACAGTGGTCAAGATTCATTTTTGACAGTGTTGCGTAATTTTCACCTTTCGGCCAGCCCACAATACAAACTTTTGTGCCGAAATAGCTCAGTTGGGAGAGCGTTAGACTGAAGATCTAAAGGTCCCTGGTTCGATCCCGGGTTTCGGCAGGAACCTGGCAGGCTTTTGGACGTAAATTGCTACCATAATAAGTGTTCTTGTCTCAGACACTGATATTAGGATTAGTCTGTGTGGGTGTTCTTGCCACACATGCATGGCTGTGACATGTTCCTGTTGTTGGATCGTTGATGGATCGTTGCCCTTCTTCAGATGATGACATGACATCATGTCTTCCTTCTCAATCATTTCACTCTATTTTGATGTTCCATCATTTTGCTTAGTGGTCCAGAACAAACATTAGTTCCTACTTTACTGACATTCAGTCAGGTAACAATGAGAAAGACAGATGGTTCTTCTTTGTTCTGAGGAATCCATTTTTCAAGATTGACAGTGGTCAAAATTCATTTTTGACAGTGTTCCGTAATTTTCACCTTTCGGCCAGTCCACAATACAAACTTTTGTGCCGAAATAGCTCAGTTGGGAGAGCGTTAGACTGAAGATCTAAAGGTCCCTGGTTCGATCCCGGGTTTCGGCAAGAACCTGGCAGGCTTTTGGATGCACATTGCTACCATAATAAGGGTTCTTGTCTCAGACACTGATAGTAGGATTAGTCTGTGTGGGTTTTCCTGCCACACATGCATGGCTGTGACATGTTCCTGTTGTTGGATTGTTGATGGATCGTTGCCCTTCTTCAGATGATGACATGACATCATGTCTTCCTTCTCAATCATTTCACTCTATTTTGATGTTCCATCATTTTGCTTAGTGGTCCAGAACAAACATTAGTTCGTACTTTACTGACATTCAGTCAGGTAACAATGAGAAAGACAGATGGTTCTTCTTTGTTCTGAGGAATCCATTTTTCAAGATTGACAGTGGTCAAAATTCATTTTTGACAGTGTTCCGTAATTTTCACCTTTCGGCCAGTCCACAATACAAACTTTTGTGCCGAAATAGCTCAGTTGGGAGAGCGTTAGACTGAAGATCTAAAGGTCCCTGGTTCGATCCCGGGTTTCGGCAAGAACCTGGCAGGCTTTTGGATGCACATTGCTACCATAATAAGGGTTCTTGTCTCAGACACTGATAGTAGGATTAGTCTGTGTGGGTTTTCCTGCCACACATGCATGGCTGTGACATGTTCCTGTTGTTGGATCGTTGATGTATCGTTGCCCTTCTTCAGATGATGACATGACATCATGTCTTCCTTCTCAATCATTTCACTCTATTTTGATGTTCCATCATTTTGCTTAGTGGTCCAGAACAAACATTAGTTCCTACTTTACTGACATTCAGTCAGGTAACAATGAGAAAGACAGATGGTTCTTCTTTGTTCTGAGGAATCCATTTTTCAAGATTGACAGTGGTCAAGATTCATTTTTGACAGTGTTCCGTAATTTTCACCTTTCGGCCAGCCCACAATACAAACTTTGGTGCCGAAATAGCTCAGTTGGGAGAGCGTTAGACTGAAGATCTAAAGGTCCCTGGTTCGATCCCGGGTTTCGGCAGGAACCTGGCAGGCTATTGGACGTAAATTGCTACCATAATAAGTGTTCTTGTCTCAGACACTGATATTGGGATTAGTCTGTGTGGGTTTTCCTGCCACACATGCATGGCTGTGACATGTTCCTGTTGTTGGATCGTTGATGTATCGTTGCCCTTCTTCAACATGACATCATTTCACTCTATTTTGATGTTCCATCATTTTGCTTAGTGGTCCAGAACAAACATTAGTTCCTACTTTACTGACATTCAGTCAGGTAACAATGAGAAAGACAGATGGTTCATCGTTGTTCTGAGGAATCCATTTTTCAAGATTGACAGTGGTCAAGATTCATTTTTGACAGTGTTGCGTAATTTTCACCTTTCGGCCAGCCCACAATACAAACTTTTGTGCCGAAATAGCTCAGTTGGGAGAGCGTTAGACTGAAGATCTAAAGGTCCCTGGTTCGATCCCGGGTTTCGGCAGGAACCTGGCAGGCTTTTGGATGCACATTGCTACCATAATAAGGGTTCTTGTCTCAGACACTGATATTAGGATTAGTCTGTGTGGGTTTTCCTGCCACACATGCATGGCTGTGACATGTTCCTGTTGTTGGATCGTTGATGGATCGTTGCCCTTCTTCAGATGATGACATGACATCATGTCTTCCTTCTCAATCATTTCACTCTATTTTGATGTTCCATCATTTTGCTTAGTGGTCCAGAACAAACATTAGTTCCTACTTTACTGACATTCAGTCAGGTAACAATGAGAAAGACAGATGGTTCTTCTTTGTTCTGAGGAATCCATTTTTCAAGATTGACAGTGGTCAAAATTCATTTTTGACAGTGTTCCGTAATTTTCACCTTTCGGCCAGTCCACAATACAAACTTTTGTGCCGAAATAGCTCAGTTGGGAGAGCGTTAGACTGAAGATCTAAAGGTCCCTGGTTCGATCCCGGGTTTCGGCAAGAACCTGGCAGGCTTTTGGATGCACATTGCTACCATAATAAGGGTTCTTGTCTCAGACACTGATAGTAGGATTAGTCTGCGTGGGTTTTCCTGCCACACATGCATGGCTGTGACATGTTCCTGTTGTTGGATCGTTGATGTATCGTTGCCCTTCTTCAGATGATGACATGACATCATGTCTTCCTTCTCAATCATTTCACTCTATTTTGATGTTCCATCATTTTGCTTAGTGGTCCAGAACAAACATTAGTTCCTACTTTACTGACATTCAGTCAGGTAACAATGAGAAAGACAGATGGTTCTTCTTTGTTCTGAGGAATCCATTTTTCAAGATTGACAGTGGTCAAGATTCATTTTTGACAGTGTTGCGTAATTTTCACCTTTCGGCCAGCCCACAATACAAACTTTGATGCCGAAATAGCTCAGTTGGGAGAGCGTTAGACTGAAGATCTAAAGGTCCCTGGTTCGATCCCGGGTTTCGGCAGGAACCTGGCAGGCTATTGGACGTAAATTGCTACCATAATAAGTGTTCTTGTCTCAGACACTGATATTGGGATTAGTCTGTGTGGGTTTTCCTGCCACACATGCATGGCTGTGACATGTTCCTGTTGTTGGATCGTTGATGTATCGTTGCCCTTCTTCAACATGACATCATTTCACTCTATTTTGATGTTCCATCATTTTGCTTAGTGGTCCAGAACAAACATTAGTTCCTACTTTACTGACATTCAGTCAGGTAACAATGAGAAAGACAGATGGTTCATCGTTGTTCTGAGGAATCCATTTTTCAAGATTGACAGTGGTCAAGATTCATTTTTGACAGTGTTGCGTAATTTTCACCTTTCGGCCAGCCCACAATACAAACTTTTGTGCCGAAATAGCTCAGTTGGGAGAGCGTTAGACTGAAGATCTAAAGGTCCCTGGTTCGATCCCGGGTTTCGGCAAGAACCTGGCAGGCTTTTGGATGCACATTGCTACCATAATAAGGGTTCTTGTCTCAGACACTGATATTAGGATTAGTCTGTGTGGGTTTTCCTGCCACACATGCATGGCTGTGACATGTTCCTGTTGTTGGATCGTTGATGGATCGTTGCCCTTCTTCAGATGATGACATGACATCATGTCTTCCTTCTCAATCATTTCACTCTATTTTGATGTTCCATCATTTTGCTTAGTGGTCCAGAACAAACATTAGTTCCTACTTTACTGACATTCAGTCAGGTAACAATGAGAAAGACAGATGGTTCTTCTTTGTTCTGAGGAATCCATTTTTCAAGATTGACAGTGGTCAAAATTCATTTTTGACAGTGTTCCGTAATTTTCACCTTTCGGCCAGTCCACAATACAAACTTTTGTGCCGAAATAGCTCAGTTGGGAGAGCGTTAGACTGAAGATCTAAAGGTCCCTGGTTCAATCCCGGGTTTCGGCAAGAACCTGGCAGGCTTTTGGATGCACATTGCTACCATAATAAGGGTTCTTGTCTCAGACACTGATAGTAGGATTAGTCTGTGTGGGTTTTCCTGCCACACATGCATGGCTGTGACATGTTCCTGTTGTTGGATCGTTGATGTATCGTTGCCCTTCTTCAGATGATGACATGACATCATGTCTTCCTTCTCAATCATTTCACTCTATTTTGATGTTCCATCATTTTGCTTAGTGGTCCAGAACAAACATTAGTTCCTACTTTACTGACATTCAGTCAGGTAACAATGAGAAAGACAGATGGTTCTTCTTTGTTCTGAGGAATCCATTTTTCAAGATTGACAGTGGTCAAGATTCATTTTTGACAGTGTTGCGTAATTTTCACCTTTCGGCCAGCCCACAATACAAACTTTTGTGCCGAAATAGCTCAGTTGGGAGAGCGTTAGACTGAAGATCTAAAGGTCCCTGGTTCGATCCCGGATTTCGGCAGGAACCTGGCAGGCTATTGGACGTAAATTGCTACCATAATAAGTGTTCTTGTCTCAGACACTGATATTGGGATTAGTCTGTGTGGGTTTTCCTGCCACACATGCATGGCTGTGACATGTTCCTGTTGTTGGATCGTTGATGTATCGTTGCCCTTCTTCAACATGACATCATTTCACTCTATTTTGATGTTCCATCATTTTGCTTAGTGGTCCAGAACAAACATTAGTTCCTACTTTACTGACATTCAGTCAGGTAACAATGAGAAAGACATATGGTTCATCGTTGTTCTGAGGAATCCATTTTTCAAGATTGACAGTGGTCAAGATTCATTTTTGACAGTGTTGCGTAATTTTCACCTTTCGGCCAGCCCACAATACAAACTTTTGTGCCGAAATAGCTCAGTTGGGAGAGCGTTAGACTGAAGATCTAAAGGTCCCTGGTTCGATCCCGGGTTTCGGCAGGAACCTGGCAGGCTTTTGGACGTAAATTGCTACCATAATAAGTGTTCTTGTCTCAGACACTGATATTAGGATTAGTCTGTGTGGGTGTTCTTGCCACACATGCATGGCTGTGACATGTTCCTGTTGTTGGATCGTTGATGGATCGTTGCCCTTCTTCAGATGATGACATGACATCATGTCTTCCTTCTCAATCATTTCACTCTATTTTGATGTTCCATCATTTTGCTTAGTGGTCCAGAACAAACATTAGTTCCTACTTTACTGACATTCAGTCAGGTAACAATGAGAAAGACAGATGGTTCTTCTTTGTTCTGAGGAATCCATTTTTCAAGATTGACAGTGGTCAAAATTCATTTTTGACAGTGTTCCGTAATTTTCACCTTTCGGCCAGTCCACAATACAAACTTTTGTGCCGAAATAGCTCAGTTGGGAGAGCGTTAGACTGAAAATCTAAAGGTCCCTGGTTCGATCCCGGGTTTCGGCAAGAACCTGGCAGGCTTTTGGATGCACATTGCTACCATAATAAGGGTTCTTGTCTCAGACACTGATAGTAGGATTAGTCTGTGTGGGTTTTCCTGCCACACATGCATGGCTGTGACATGTTCCTGTTGTTGGATTGTTGATGGATCGTTGCCCTTCTTCAGATGATGACATGACATCATGTCTTCCTTCTCAATCATTTCACTCTATTTTGATGTTCCATCATTTTGCTTAGTGGTCCAGAACAAACATTAGTTCCTACTTTACTGACATTCAGTCAGGTAACAATGAGAAAGACAGATGGTTCATCGTTGTTCTGAGGAATCCATTTTTCAAGATTGACAGTGGTCAAGATTCATTTTTGACAGTGTTCCGTAATTTTCACCTTTCGGCCAGCCCACAATACAAACTTTTGTGCCGAAATAGCTCAGTTGGGAGAGCGTTAGACTGAAGATCTAAAGGTCCCTGGTTCGATCCAGGGTTTCGGCAGGAACCTGGCAGGCTATTGGACGTAAATTGCTACCATAATAAGTGTTCTTGTCTCAGACACTGATATTAGGATTAGTCTGTGTGGGTTTTCCTGCCACACATGCATGGCTGTGACATTTTCCTGTTGTTGGATCGTTGATGGATCGTTGCCCTTCTTCAGATGATGACATGACATCATGTCTTCCTTCTCAATCATTTCACTCTATTTTGATGTTCCATCATTTTGCTTAGTGGTCCAGAACAAACATTAGTTCCTACTTTACTGACATTCAGTCAGGTAACAATGAGAAAGACAGATGGTTCTTCTTTGTTCTGAGGAATCCATTTTTCAAGATTGACAGTGGTCAAAATTCATTTTTGACAGTGTTCCGTAATTTTCACCTTTCGGCCAGTCCACAATACAAACTTTTGTGCCGAAATAGCTCAGTTGGGAGAGCGTTAGACTGAAGATCTAAAGGTCCCTGGTTCGATCCCGGGTTTCGGCAAGAACCTGGCAGGCTTTTGGATGCACATTGCTACCATAATAAGGGTTCTTGTCTCAGACACTGATAGTAGGATTAGTCTGTGTGGGTTTTCCTGCCACACATGCATGGCTGTGACATGTTCCTGTTGTTGGATCGTTGATGTATCGTTGCCCTTCTTCAGATGATGACATGACATCATGTCTTCCTTCTCAATCATTTCACTCTATTTTGATGTTCCATCATTTTGCTTAGTGGTCCAGAACAAACATTAGTTCCTCCTTTACTGACATTCAGTCAGGTAACAATGAGAAAGACAGATGGTTCTTCTTTGTTCTGAGGAATCCATTTTTCAAGATTGACAGTGGTCAAGATTCATTTTTGACAGTGTTCCGTAATTTTCACCTTTCGGCCAGCCCACAATACAAACTTTGGTGCCGAAATAGCTCAGTTGGGAGAGCGTTAGACTGAAGATCTAAAGGTCCCTGGTTCGATCCCGGGTTTCGGCAGGAACCTGGTAGGCTATTGGACGTAAATTGCTACCATAATAAGTGTTCTTGTCTCAGACACTGATATTGGGATTAGTCTGTGTGGGTTTTCCTGCCACACATGCATGGCTGTGACATGTTCCTGTTGTTGGATCGTTGATGTATCGTTGCCCTTCTTCAACATGACATCATTTCACTCTATTTTGATGTTCCATCATTTTGCTTAGTGGTCCAGAACAAACATTAGTTCCTACTTTACTGACATTCAGTCAGGTAACAATGAGAAAGACAGATGGTTCATCGTTGTTCTGAGGAATCCATTTTTCAAGATTGACAGTGGTCAAGATTCATTTTTGACAGTGTTGCGTAATTTTCACCTTTCGGCCAGCCCACAATACAAACTTTTGTGCCGAAATAGCTCAGTTGGGAGAGCGTTAGACTGAAGATCTAAAGGTCCCTGGTTCGATCCCGGGTTTCGGCAGGAACCTGGCAGGCTTTTGGATGCACATTGCTACCATAATAAGGGTTCTTGTCTCAGACACTGATATTAGGATTAGTCTGTGTGGGTTTTCCTGCCACACATGCATGGCTGTGACATGTTCCTGTTGTTGGATCGTTGATGGATCGTTGCCCTTCTTCAGATGATGACATGACATCATGTCTTCCTTCTCAATCATTTCACTCTATTTTGATGTTCCATCATTTTGCTTAGTGGTCCAGAACAAACATTAGTTCCTACTTTACTGACATTCAGTCAGGTAACAATGAGAAAGACAGATGGTTCTTCTTTGTTCTGAGGAATCCATTTTTCAAGATTGACAGTGGTCAAAATTCATTTTTGACAGTGTTCCGTAATTTTCACCTTTCGGCCAGTCCACAATACAAACTTTTGTGCCGAAATAGCTCAGTTGGGAGAGCGTTAGACTGAAGATCTAAAGGTCCCTGGTTCGATCCCGGGTTTCGGCAAGAACCTGGCAGGCTTTTGGATGCACATTGCTACCATAATAAGGGTTCTTGTCTCAGACACTGATAGTAGGATTAGTCTGTGTGGGTTTTCCTGCCACACATGCATGGCTGTGACATGTTCCTGTTGATGTATCGTTGCCCTTCTTCAGATGATGACATGACATCATGTCTTCCTTCTCAATCATTTCACTCTATTTTGATGTTCCATCATTTTGCTTAGTGGTCCAGAACAAACATTAGTTCCTACTTTACTGACATTCAGTCAGGTAACAATGAGAAAGACAGATGGTTCATCGTTGTTCTGAGGAATCCATTTTTCAAGATTGACAGTGGTCAAGATTCATTTTTGACAGTGTTCCGTAATTTTCACCTTTCGGCCAGCCCACAATACAAACTTTTGTGCCGAAATAGCTCAGTTGGGAGAGCGTTAGACTGAAGATCTAAAGGTCCCTGGTTCGATCCAGGGTTTCGGCAGGAACCTGGCAGGCTATTGGACGTAAATTGCTACCATAATAAGTGTTCTTGTCTCAGACACTGATATTAGGATTAGTCTGTGTGGGTTTTCCTGCCACACATGCATGGCTGTGACATTTTCCTGTTGTTGGATCGTTGATGGATCGTTGCCCTTCTTCAGATGATGACATGACATCATGTCTTCCTTCTCAATCATTTCACTCTATTTTGATGTTCCATCATTTTGCTTAGTGGTCCAGAACAAACATTAGTTCCTACTTTACTGACATTCAGTCAGGTAACAATGAGAAAGACAGATGGTTCTTCTTTGTTCTGAGGAATCCATTTTTCAAGATTGACAGTGGTCAAAATTCATTTTTGACAGTGTTCCGTAATTTTCACCTTTCGGCCAGTCCACAATACAAACTTTTGTGCCGAAATAGCTCAGTTGGGAGAGCGTTAGACTGAAGATCTAAAGGTCCCTGGTTCGATCCCGGGTTTCGGCAAGAACCTGGCAGGCTTTTGGATGCACATTGCTACCATAATAAGGGTTCTTGTCTCAGACACTGATAGTAGGATTAGTCTGTGTGGGTTTTCCTGCCACACATGCATGGCTGTGACATGTTCCTGTTGTTGGATCGTTGATGTATCGTTGCCCTTCTTCAGATGATGACATGACATCATGTCTTCCTTCTCAATCATTTCACTCTATTTTGATGTTCCATCATTTTGCTTAGTGGTCCAGAACAAACATTAGTTCCTACTTTACTGACATTCAGTCAGGTAACAATGAGAAAGACAGATGGTTCTTCTTTGTTCTGAGGAATCCATTTTTCAAGATTGACAGTGGTCAAGATTCATTTTTGACAGTGTTCCGTAATTTTCACCTTTCGGCCAGCCCACAATACAAACTTTGGTGCCGAAATAGCTCAGTTGGGAGAGCGTTAGACTGAAGATCTAAAGGTCCCTGGTTCGATCCCGGGTTTCGGCAGGAACCTGGTAGGCTATTGGACGTAAATTGCTACCATAATAAGTGTTCTTGTCTCAGACACTGATATTGGGATTAGTCTGTGTGGGTTTTCCTGCCACACATGCATGGCTGTGACATGTTCCTGTTGATGTATCGTTGCCCTTCTTCAACATGACATCATTTCACTCTATTTTGATGTTCCATCATTTTGCTTAGTGGTCCAGAACAAACATTAGTTCCTACTTTACTGACATTCAGTCAGGTAACAATGAGAAAGACAGATGGTTCATCGTTGTTCTGAGGAATCCATTTTTCAAGATTGACAGTGGTCAAGATTCATTTTTGACAGTGTTGCGTAATTTTCACCTTTCGGCCAGCCCACAATACAAACTTTTGTGCCGAAATAGCTCAGTTGGGAGAGCGTTAGACTGAAGATCTAAAGGTCCCTGGTTCGATCCTGGGTTTCGGCAGGAACCTGGCAGGCTTTTGGATGCACATTGCTACCATAATAAGGGTTCTTGTCTCAGACACTGATATTAGGATTAGTCTGTGTGGGTTTTCCTGCCACACATGCATGGCTGTGACATGTTCCTGTTGTTGGATCGTTGATGGATCGTTGCCCTTCTTCAGATGATGACATGACATCATGTCTTCCTTCTCAATCATTTCACTCTATTTTGATGTTCCATCATTTTGCTTAGTGGTCCAGAACAAACATTAGTTCCTACTTTACTGACATTCAGTCAGGTAACAATGAGAAAGACAGATGGTTCTTCTTTGTTCTGAGGAATCCATTTTTCAAGATTGACAGTGGTCAAAATTCATTTTTGACAGTGTTCCGTAATTTTCACCTTTCGGCCAGTCCACAATACAAACTTTTGTGCCGAAATAGCTCAGTTGGGAGAGCGTTAGACTGAAGATCTAAAGGTCCCTGGTTCGATCCCGGGTTTCGGCAAGAACCTGGCAGGCTTTTGGATGCACATTGCTACCATAATAAGGGTTCTTGTCTCAGACACTGATAGTAGGATTAGTCTGTGTGGGTTTTCCTGCCACACATGCATGGCTGTGACATGTTCCTGTTGATGTATCGTTGCCCTTCTTCAGATGATGACATGACATCATGTCTTCCTTCTCAATCATTTCACTCTATTTTGATGTTCCATCATTTTGCTTAGTGGTCCAGAACAAACATTAGTTCCTACTTTACTGACATTCAGTCAGGTAACAATGAGAAAGACAGATGGTTCATCGTTGTTCTGAGGAATCCATTTTTCAAGATTGACAGTGGTCAAGATTCATTTTTGACAGTGTTCCGTAATTTTCACCTTTCGGCCAGCCCACAATACAAACTTTTGTGCCGAAATAGCTCAGTTGGGAGAGCGTTAGACTGAAGATCTAAAGGTCCCTGGTTCGATCCAGGGTTTCGGCAGGAACCTGGCAGGCTATTGGACGTAAATTGCTACCATAATAAGTGTTCTTGTCTCAGACACTGATATTAGGATTAGTCTGTGTGGGTTTTCCTGCCACACATGCATGGCTGTGACATTTTCCTGTTGTTGGATCGTTGATGGATCGTTGCCCTTCTTCAGATGATGACATGACATCATGTCTTCCTTCTCAATCATTTCACTCTATTTTGATGTTCCATCATTTTGCTTAGTGGTCCAGAACAAACATTAGTTCCTACTTTACTGACATTCAGTCAGGTAACAATGAGAAAGACAGATGGTTCTTCTTTGTTCTGAGGAATCCATTTTTCAAGATTGACAGTGGTCAAAATTCATTTTTGACAGTGTTCCGTAATTTTCACCTTTCGGCCAGTCCACAATACAAACTTTTGTGCCGAAATAGCTCAGTTGGGAGAGCGTTAGACTGAAGATCTAAAGGTCCCTGGTTCGATCCCGGGTTTCGGCAAGAACCTGGCAGGCTTTTGGATGCACATTGCTACCATAATAAGGGTTCTTGTCTCAGACACTGATAGTAGGATTAGTCTGTGTGGGTTTTCCTGCCACACATGCATGGCTGTGACATGTTCCTGTTGTTGGATCGTTGATGTATCGTTGCCCTTCTTCAGATGATGACATGACATCATGTCTTCCTTCTCAATCATTTCACTCTATTTTGATGTTCCATCATTTTGCTTAGTGGTCCAGAACAAACATTAGTTCCTACTTTACTGACATTCAGTCAGGTAACAATGAGAAAGACAGATGGTTCTTCTTTGTTCTGAGGAATCCATTTTTCAAGATTGACAGTGGTCAAGATTCATTTTTGACAGTGTTCCGTAATTTTCACCTTTCGGCCAGCCCACAATACAAACTTTGGTGCCGAAATAGCTCAGTTGGGAGAGCGTTAGACTGAAGATCTAAAGGTCCCTGGTTCGATCCCGGGTTTCGGCAGGAACCTGGTAGGCTATTGGACGTAAATTGCTACCATAATAAGTGTTCTTGTCTCAGACACTGATATTGGGATTAGTCTGTGTGGGTTTTCCTGCCACACATGCATGGCTGTGACACGTTCCTGTTGTTGGATCGTTGATGTATCGTTGCCCTTCTTCAACATGACATCATTTCACTCTATTTTGATGTTCCATCATTTTGCTTAGTGGTCCAGAACAAACATTAGTTCCTACTTTACTGACATTCAGTCAGGTAACAATGAGAAAGACAGATGGTTCATCGTTGTTCTGAGGAATCCATTTTTCAAGATTGACAGTGGTCAAGATTCATTTTTGACAGTGTTGCGTAATTTTCACCTTTCGGCCAGCCCACAATACAAACTTTTGTGCCGAAATAGCTCAGTTGGGAGAGCGTTAGACTGAAGATCTAAAGGTCCCTGGTTCGATCCCGGGTTTCGGCAGGAACCTGGCAGGCTTTTGGATGCACATTGCTACCATAATAAGGGTTCTTGTCTCAGACACTGATATTAGGATTAGTCTGTGTGGGTTTTCCTGCCACACATGCATGGCTGTGACATGTTCCTGTTGTTGGATCGTTGATGGATCGTTGCCCTTCTTCAGATGATGACATGACATCATGTCTTCCTTCTCAATCATTTCACTCTATTTTGATGTTCCATCATTTTGCTTAGTGGTCCAGAACAAACATTAGTTCCTACTTTACTGACATTCAGTCAGGTAACAATGAGAAAGACAGATGGTTCTTCTTTGTTCTGAGGAATCCATTTTTCAAGATTGACAGTGGTCAAAATTCATTTTTGACAGTGTTCCGTAATTTTCACCTTTCGGCCAGTCCACAATACAAACTTTTGTGCCGAAATAGCTCAGTTGGGAGAGCGTTAGACTGAAGATCTAAAGGTCCCTGGTTCGATCCCGGGTTTCGGCAAGAACCTGGCAGGCTTTTGGATGCACATTGCTACCATAATAAGGGTTCTTGTCTCAGACACTGATAGTAGGATTAGTCTGTGTGGGTTTTCCTGCCACACATGCATGGCTGTGACATGTTCCTGTTGATGTATCGTTGCCCTTCTTCAGATGATGACATGACATCATGTCTTCCTTCTCAATCATTTCACTCTATTTTGATGTTCCATCATTTTGCTTAGTGGTCCAGAACAAACATTAGTTCCTACTTTACTGACATTCAGTCAGGTAACAATGAGAAAGACAGATGGTTCTTCTTTGTTCTGAGGAATCCATTTTTCAAGATTGACAGTGGTCAAAATTCATTTTTGACAGTGTTCCGTAATTTTCACCTTTCGGCCAGCCCACAATACAAACTTTTGTGCCGAAATAGCTCAGTTGGGAGAGCGTTAGACTGAAGATCTAAAGGTCCCTGGTTCGATCCCGGATTTCGGCAGGAACCTGGCAGGCTATTGGACGTAAATTGCTACCATAATAAGTGTTCTTGTCTCAGACACTGATATTGGGATTAGTCTGTGTGGGTTTTCCTGCCACACATGCATGGCTGTGACATGTTCCTGTTGTTGGATCGTTGATGTATCGTTGCCCTTCTTCAACATGACATCATTTCACTCTATTTTGATGTTCCATCATTTTGCTTAGTGGTCCAGAACAAACATTAGTTCCTACTTTACTGACATTCAGTCAGGTAACAATGAGAAAGACAGATGGTTCATCGTTGTTCTGAGGAATCCATTTTTCAAGATTGACAGTGGTCAAGATTCATTTTTGACAGTGTTGCGTTATTTTCACCTTTCGGCCAGCCCACAATACAAACTTTTGTGCCGAAATAGCTCAGTTGGGAGAGCGTTAGACTGAAGATCTAAAGGTCCCTGGTTCGATCCAGGGTTTCGGCAGGAACCTGGCAGGCTTTTGGACGTAAATTGCTACCATAATAAGTGTTCTTGTCTCAGACACTGATATTAGGATTAGTCTGTGTGGGTTTTCCTGCCACACATGCATGGCTGTGACATTTTCCTGTTGTTGGATCGTTGATGGATCGTTGCCCTTCTTCAGATGATGACATGACATCATGTCTTCCTTCTCAATCATTTCACTCTATTTTGATGTTCCATCATTTTGCTTAGTGGTCCAGAACAAACATTAGTTCCTACTTTACTGACATTCAGTCAGGTAACAATGAGAAAGACAGATGGTTCTTCTTTGTTCTGAGGAATCCATTTTTCAAGATTGACAGTGGTCAAAATTCATTTTTGACAGTGTTCCGTAATTTTCACCTTTCGGCCAGTCCACAATACAAACTTTTGTGCCGAAATAGCTCAGTTGGGAGAGCGTTAGACTGAAGATCTAAAGGTCCCTGGTTCGATCCCGGGTTTCGGCAAGAACCTGGCAGGCTTTTGGATGCACATTGCTACCATAATAAGGGTTCTTGTCTCAGACACTGATAGTAGGATTAGTCTGTGTGGGTTTTCCTGCCACACATGCATGGCTGTGACATGTTCCTGTTGTTGGATCGTTGATGTATCGTTGCCCTTCTTCAGATGATGACATGACATCATGTCTTCCTTCTCAATCATTTCACTCTATTTTGATGTTCCATCATTTTGCTTAGTGGTCCAGAACAAACATTAGTTCCTACTTTACTGACATTCAGTCAGGTAACAATGAGAAAGACAGATGGTTCTTCTTTGTTCTGAGGAATCCATTTTTCAAGATTGACAGTGGTCAAGATTCATTTTTGACAGTGTTCCGTAATTTTCACCTTTCGGCCAGCCCACAATACAAACTTTTGTGCCGAAATAGCTCAGTTGGGAGAGTGTTAGACTGAAGATCTAAAGGTCCCTGGTTCGATCCCGGGTTTCGGCAGGAACCTGGCAGGCTATTGGACGTAAATTGCTACCATAATAAGTGTTCTTGTCTCAGACACTGATATTGGGATTAGTCTGTGTGGGTTTTCCTGCCACACATGCATGGCTGTGACATGTTCCTGTTGTTGGATCGTTGATGTATCGTTGCCCTTCTTCAACATGACATCATTTCACTCTATTTTGATGTTCCATCATTTTGCTTAGTGGTCCAGAACAAACATTAGTTCCTACTTTACTGACATTCAGTCAGGTAACAATGAGAAAGACAGATGGTTCATCGTTGTTCTGAGGAATCCATTTTTCAAGATTGACAGTGGTCAAGATTCATTTTTGACAGTGTTGCGTAATTTTCACCTTTCGGCCAGCCCACATTACAAACTTTTGTGCCGAAATAGCTCAGTTGGGAGAGCGTTAGACTGAAGATCTAAAGGTCCCTGGTTCGATCCCGGGTTTCGGCAAGAACCTGGCAGGCTTTTGGATGCACATTGCTACCATAATAAGGGTTCTTGTCTCAGACACTGATATTAGGATTAGTCTGTGTGGGTTTTCCTGCCACACATGCATGGCTGTGACATGTTCCTGTTGTTGGATTGTTGATGGATCGTTGCCCTTCTTCAGATGATGACATCACATCATGTCTTCCTTCTCAATCATTTCACTCTATTTTGATGTTCCATCATTTTGCTTAGTGGTCCAGAACAAACATTAGTTCCTACTTTACTGACATTCAGTCAGGTAACAATGAGAAAGACAGATGGTTCATCGTTGTTCTGAGGAATCCATTTTTCAAGATTGACAGTGGTCAGGATTCATTTTTGACAGTGTTGCGTTATTTTCACCTTTCGGCCAGCCCACAATACAAACTTTTGTGCCGAAATAGCTCAGTTGGGAGAGCGTTAGACTGAAGATCTAAAGGTCCCTGGTTCGATCCCGGGTTTCGGCAAGAACCTGGCAGGCTTTCGGACGTAAATTGCTACCATAATAAGTGTTCTTGTCTCAGACACTGATATTAGGATTAGTCTGTGTGGGTTTTCCTGCCACACATGCATGGCTGTGACATTTTCCTGTTGTTGGATCGTTGATGGATCGTTGCCCTTCTTCAGATGATGACATGACATCATGTCTTCCTTCTCAATCATTTCACTCTATTTTGATGTTCCATCATTTTGCTTAGTGGTCCAGAACAAACATTAGTTCCTACTTTACTGACATTCAGTCAGGTAACAATGAGAAAGACAGATGGTTCTTCTTTGTTCTGAGGAATCCATTTTTCAAGATTGACAGTGGTCAAAATTCATTTTTGACAGTGTTCCGTAATTTTCACCTTTCGGCCAGTCCACAATACAAACTTTTGTGCCGAAATAGCTCAGTTGGGAGAGCGTTAGACTGAAGATCTAAAGGTCCCTGGTTCGATCCCGGGTTTCGGCAAGAACCTGGCAGGCTTTTGGATGCACATTGCTACCATAATAAGGGTTCTTGTCTCAGACACTGATAGTAGGATTAGTCTGTGTGGGTTTTCCTGCCACACATGCATGGCTGTGACATGTTCCTGTTGTTGGATCGTTGATGTATCGTTGCCCTTCTTCAGATGATGACATGACATCATGTCTTCCTTCTCAATCATTTCACTCTATTTTGATGTTCCATCATTTTGCTTAGTGGTCCAGAACAAACATTAGTTCCTACTTTACTGACATTCAGTCAGGTAACAATGAGAAAGACAGATGGTTCTTCTTTGTTCTGAGGAATCCATTTTTCAAGATTGACAGTGGTCAAGATTCATTTTTGACAGTGTTCCGTAATTTTCACCTTTCGGCCAGCCCACAATACAAACTTTTGTGCCGAAATAGCTCAGTTGGGAGAGCGTTAGACTGAAGATCTAAAGGTCCCTGGTTCGATCCCGGGTTTCGGCAGGAACCTGGCAGGCTATTGGACGTAAATTGCTACCATAATAAGTGTTCTTGTCTCAGACACTGATATTGGGATTAGTCTGTGTGGGTTTTCCTGCCACACATGCATGGCTGTGACATGTTCCTGTTGTTGGATCGTTGATGTATCGTTGCCCTTCTTCAACATGACATCATTTCACTCTATTTTGATGTTCCATCATTTTGCTTAGTGGTCCAGAACAAACATTAGTTCCTACTTTACTGACATTCAGTCAGGTAACAATGAGAAAGACAGATGGTTCATCGTTGTTCTGAGGAATCCATTTTTCAAGATTGACAGTGGTCAAGATTCATTTTTGACAGTGTTGCGTAATTTTCACCTTTCGGCCAGCCCACATTACAAACTTTTGTGCCGAAATAGCTCAGTTGGGAGAGCGTTAGACTGAAGATCTAAAGGTCCCTGGTTCGATCCCGGGTTTCGGCAAGAACCTGGCAGGCTTTTGGATGCACATTGCTACCATAATAAGGGTTCTTGTCTCAGACACTGATATTAGGATTAGTCTGTGTGGGTTTTCCTGCCACACATGCATGGCTGTGACATGTTCCTGTTGTTGGATTGTTGATGGATCGTTGCCCTTCTTCAGATGATGACATGACATCATGTCTTCCTTCTCAATCATTTCACTCTATTTTGATGTTCCATCATTTTGCTTAGTGGTCCAGAACAAACATTAGTTCCTACTTTACTGACATTCAGTCAGGTAACAATGAGAAAGACAGATGGTTCTTCTTTGTTCTGAGGAATCCATTTTTCAAGATTGACAGTGGTCAAGATTCATTTTTGACAGTGTTCTGTAATTTTCACCTTTAGGCCAGCCCACAATACAAACTTTTGTGCCGAAATAGCTCAGTTGGGAGAGCGTTAGACTGAAGATCTAAAGGTCCCTGGTTCGATCCCGGGTTTCGGCAGGAACCTGGCAGGCTTTTGGACGTAAATTGCTACCATAATAAGTGTTCTTGTCTCAGACACTGATATTAGGATTAGTCTGTGTGGGTTTTCCTGCCACACATGCATGGCTGTGACATTTTCCTGTTGTTGGATCGTTGATGGATCGTTGCCCTTCTTCAGATGATGACATGACATCATGTCTTCCTTCTCAATCATTTCACTCTATTTTGATGTTCCATCATTTTGCTTAGTGGTCCAGAACAAACATTAGTTCCTACTTTACTGACATTCAGTCAGGTAACAATGAGAAAGACAGATGGTTCTTCTTTGTTCTGAGGAATCCATTTTTCAAGATTGACAGTGGTCAAAATTCATTTTTGATAGTGTTGCGTAATTTTCACCTTTCGGCCAGCCCACAATACAAACTTTTGTGCCGAAATAGCTCAGTTGGGAGAGCGTTAGACTGAAGATCTAAAGGTCCCTGGTTCGATCCCGGGTTTCGGCAAGAACCTGGCAGGCTTTTGGACGCACATTGCTACCATAATAAGGGTTCTTGTCTCAGACACTGATAGTAGGATTAGTCTGTGTGGGTTTTCCTGCCACACATGCATGGCTTTGACATGTTCCTGTTGTTGGATCGTTGATGTATCGTTGCCCTTCTTCAGATGATGACATGACATCATGTCTTCCTTCTCAATCATTTCACTCTATTTTGATGTTCCATCATTTTGCTTAGTGGTCCAGAACAAACATTAGTTCCTACTTTACTGACATTCAGTCAGGTAACAATGAGAAAGACAGATGGTTCTTCTTTGTTCTGAGGAATCCATTTTTCAAGATTGACAGTGGTCAAGATTCATTTTTGACAGTGTTCCGTAATTTTCACCTTTCGGCCAGCCCACATTACAAGCTTTTGTGCCGAAATAGCTCAGTTGGGAGAGCGTTAGACTGAAGATCTAAAGGTCCCTGGTTCGATCCCGGGTTTCGGCAGGAACCTGGCAGGCTTTTGGACGTAAATTGCTACCATAATAAGTGTTCTTGTCTCAGACACTGATATTGGTATTAGTCTGTGTGGGTTTTCCTGCCACACATGCATGGCTGTGACATGTTCCTGTTGTTGGATCATTGATGTATCGTTGCCCTTCTTCAACATGACATCATTTCACTCTATTTTGATGTTCCATCATTTTGCTTAGTGGTCCAGAACAAACATTAGTTCCTACTTTACTGACATTCAGTCAGGTAACAATGAGAAAGACAGATGGTTCTTCTTTGTTCTGAGGAATCCATTTTTCAAGATTGACAGTGGTCAAGATTCATTTTTGGCAGTGTTCCGTAATTTTCACCTTTCGGCCAGCCCACAATACAAACTTTTGTGCCGAAATAGCTCAGTTGGGAGAGCGTTAGACTGAAGATCTAAAGGTCCCTGGTTCGATCCCGGGTTTCGGCAGGAACCTGGCAGGCTTTTGGACGTAAATTGCTACCATAATAAGTGTTCTTGTCTCAGACACTGATATTGGGATTAGTCTGTGTGGGTTTTCCTGCCACACATGCATGGCTGTGACATGTTCCTGTTGTTGGATCGTTGATGTATCGTTGCCCTTCTTCAACATGACATCATTTCACTCTATTTTGATGTTCCATCATTTTGCTTAGTGGTCCAGAACAAACATTAGTTCCTACTTTACTGACATTCAGTCAGGTAACAATGAGAACTAGAAAATTTAGCAATTTCATAAGAAATTGCGTGTGGGAGCTGCAAACTGGCAGACGCATCCCTCGCAAACTGCCAGATGCAGCCGCTGCCACCATTACTGTTATTGCTACCTTCACTGCAGATTTCTGTTGGAGCAGCAATTATTCAACATTTTGTGGCGCCACCTACAGGTGAAGTTTCATTAAATACCACAAAGGTGTTCAATATCCCCATCTGTACAATTCTGCTGTCATCATAGAAGGTTGACATTAAAAGATATGGAACTTAATAAGTCATATGTTGGTGTTTCACTAATGGCCACAAGGTGGGGCTATTGGCTCCATGTTTCCCTATATAGTACACATTGACATGGAGAACTAATGTACCAAGTTTCATTTCATTGAAGACAACAGAACTGTAGGAATATTGTGTTATAATATTACAGTAGCGCCCCCATTTGGTAAAATTGTATCAAATTTTACATAATGGTACAGTGCCACCATGTGTACAAGATTATCAAATTTGGTGGCGATCCGAATCGGCATTGAAGAGTTATTGATCGTTAAATGCATCAGGCCACGCCCTCAAAAGTTTGCTAACCAATTACGGACAAACGGTAAGGGTTACCACAAAACGAAGATAATAGCTGTGTTCGGGGTCCTCTAAACATGTTGTGTACCAAGTTTGGTGAAGATTGGATGAAAAATGTGCCAAAGGTAGTAAAAAATGTATTTTTAAAAAAAATCAAAATGGCGGAAAAATGTTCTAGACGCAAATGGGCGTGGCCTATATCAGTCTACTTGGTACCATCCAAGGAACACACTGTGCAAAGATTGTTTGAATACGCCTTACGGTTCATGAGTTATAAGCCAAAATGTAAAACATGTAATAACTGACCACATGGTGGCGCTACAGATCATCCTTTACAATATGTGAAGCATTTGCTCATGGGCCACCTGTAGTTGAAGTTTGAATACTTTAGCACTTTTACTTTTTGAGATATGAGCTTTCAAACATTGCTCCCATTGACTTTCCATTATAAATTTTAATGTTTTAAAAAATTATATAAAATCAATGGAATATGTTAGAGATATGAAAAGTAATAGCACACATCTCCTTATGGATATGTACAATTTGACATTGAAACGAAGGTGATACGACAAATCGTGTAGGACTAGTTACACTACGAAAAACGGCGAAATAATAATAATATATAAAGAGCGAAGATAACATAGTGTGGGAGCTTTGCAGCTCCCACACAAAGACAGATGGTTCTTCTTTGTTCTGAGGAATCCATTTTTCAAGATTGACAGTGGTCAAGATTCATTTTTGACAGTGTTCCGTAATTTTCACCTTTCGGCCAGTCCACAATATAAACTTTCGTGCCGAAATAGTTCAGTTGGGAGAGCGTTAGACTGAAGATCTAAAGGTCCCTGGTTCGATCCCGGGTTTCGGCAAGAACCTGGCAGGCTTTTGGATGCACATTGCTACCATAATAAGGGTTCTTGTCTCAGACACTGATATTAGGATTAGTCTGTGTGGGTTTTCCTGCCACACATGCATGGCTGTGACATGTTCCTGTTGTTGGATTGTTGATGGATCGTTGCCCGTCTTCAGATGATGACATGACATCATGTCTTCCTTCTCAATCATTTCACTCTATTTTGATGTTCCATCATTTTGCTTAGTGGTCCAGAACAAACATTAGTTCCTACTTTACTGACATTCAGTCAGGTAACAATGAGAAAGACAGATGGTTCTTCTTTGTTCTGAGGAATCCATTTTTCAAGATTGACAGTGGTCAAGATTCATTTTTGACAGTGTTCCGTAATTTTCAGCTTTCGGCCAGCCCACAATACAAACTTTTGTGCCGAAATAGCTCAGTTGGGAGAGCGTTAGACTGAAGATCTAAAGGTCCCTGGTTCGATCCCGGGTTTCGGCAGGAACCTGGCAGGCTATTGGACGTAAATTGCTACCATAATAAGTGTTCTTGTCTCAGACACTGATATTGGGATTAGTCTGTGTGGGTTTTCCTGCCACACATGCATGGCTGTGACATGTTCCTGTTGTTGGATCGTTGATGTATCGTTGCCCTTCTTCAACATGACATCATTTCACTCTATTTTGATGTTCCATCATTTTGCTTAGTGGTCCAGAACAAACATTAGTTCCTACTTTACTGACATTCAGTCAGGTAACAATGAGAACTAGAAAATTTAGCAATTTCATAAGAAATTGCGTGTGGGAGCTGCAAACTGGCAGACGCATCCCTCGCAAACTGCCAGATGCAGCCGCTGCCACCATTACTGTTATTGCTACCTTCACTGCAGATTTCTGTTGGAGCAGCAATTATTCAACATTTTGTGGCGCCACCTACAGGTGAAGTTTCATTAAATACCACAAAGGTGTTCAATATCCCCATCTGTACAATTCTGCTGTCATCATAGAAGGTTGACATTAAAAGATATGGAACTTAATAAGTCATATGTTGGTGTTTCACTAATGGCCACAAGGTGGGGCTATTGGCTCCATGTTTCCCTATATAGTACACATTGACATGGAGAACTAATGTACCAAGTTTCATTTCATTGAAGACAACAGAACTGTAGGAATATTGTGTTATAATATTACAGTAGCGCCCCCATTTGGTAAAATTGTATCAAATTTTACATAATGGTACAGTGCCACCATGTGTACAAGATTATCAAATTTGGTGGCGATCCGAATCGGCATTGAAGAGTTATTGATCGTTAAATGCATCAGGCCACGCCCTCAAAAGTTTGCTAACCAATTACGGACAAACGGTAAGGGTTACCACAAAACGAAGATAATAGCTGTGTTCGGGGTCCTCTAAACATGTTGTGTACCAAGTTTGGTGAAGATTGGATGAAAAATGTGCCAAAGGTAGTAAAAAATGTATTTTTCAAAAAAATCAAAATGGCGGAAAAATGTTCTAGACGCAAATGGGCGTGGCCTATATCAGTCTACTTGGTACCATCCAAGGAACACACTGTGCAAAGATCATTCTTTACAATATGTGAAGCATTTGCTCATGGGCCACCTGTAGTTGAAGTTTGAATACTTTAGCACTTTTACTTTTTGAGATATGAGCTTTCAAACATTGCTCCCATTGACTTTCCATTATAAATTTTAATGTTTTAAAAAATTATATAAAATCAATGGAATATGTTAGAGATATGAAAAGTAATAGCACACATCTCCTTATGGATATGTACAATTTGACATTGAAACGAAGGTGATACGACAAATCGTGTAGGACTAGTTACACTACGAAAAACGGCGAAATAATAATAATATATAAAGAGCGAAGATAACATAGTGTGGGAGCTTTGCAGCTCCCACACAAAGACAGATGGTTCTTCTTTGTTCTGAGGAATCCATTTTTCAAGATTGACAGTGGTCAAGATTCATTTTTGACAGTGTTCCGTAATTTTCACCTTTCGGCCAGTCCACAATATAAACTTTCGTGCCGAAATAGTTCAGTTGGGAGAGCGTTAGACTGAAGATCTAAAGGTCCCTGGTTCGATCCCGGGTTTCGGCAAGAACCTGGCAGGCTTTTGGATGCACATTGCTACCATAATAAGGGTTCTTGTCTCAGACACTGATATTAGGATTAGTCTGTGTGGGTTTTCCTGCCACACATGCATGGCTGTGACATGTTCCTGTTGTTGGATTGTTGATGGATCGTTGCCCGTCTTCAGATGATGACATGACATCATGTCTTCCTTCTCAATCATTTCACTCTATTTTGATGTTCCATCATTTTGCTTAGTGGTCCAGAACAAACATTAGTTCCTACTTTACTGACATTCAGTCAGGTAACAATGAGAAAGACAGATGGTTCTTCTTTGTTCTGAGGAATCCATTTTTCAAGATTGACAGTGGTCAAAATTCATTTTTGACAGTGTTCCGTAATTTTCACCTTTCGGCCAGTCCACAATACAAACATTTGTGCCGAAATAGCTCAGTTGGGAGAGCGTTAGACTGAAGATCTAAAGGTCCCTGGTTCGATCCCGGGTTTCGGCAGGAACCTGGCAGGCTATTGGATGTAAATTGCTACCATAATAAGTGTTCTTGTCTCAGACACTGATATTGGGATTAGTCTGTGTGGGTTTTCCTGCCACACATGCATGGCTGTGACATGTTCCTGTTGTTGGATCGTTGATGGATCGTTGCCCTTCTTCAGATGATGACATGACATCATGTCTTCCTTCTCAATCATTTCACTCTATTTTGATGTTCCATCATTTTGTTTAGTGGTCCAGAACAAACATTAGTTCCTACTTTACTGACATTCAGTCAGGTAACAATGAGAAAGACAGATGGTTCATCGTTGTTCTGAGGAATCCATTTTTCAAGATTGACAGTGGTCAGGATTCATTTTTGACAGTGTTGCGTAATTTTCACCTTTCGGCCAGCCCACAATACAAACTTTTGTGCCGAAATAGCTCAGTTGGGAGAGCGTTAGACTGAAGATCTAAAGGTCCCTGGTTCGATCCCGGGTTTCGGCAAGAACCTGGCAGGCTTTTGGACGCACATTGCTACCATAATAAGGGTTCTTGTCTCAGACACTGATAGTAGGATTAGTCTGTGTGGGTTTTCCTGCCACACATGCATGGCTTTGACATGTTCCTGTTGTTGGATCGTTGATGTATCGTTGCCCTTCTTCAGATGATGACATGACATCATGTCTTCCTTCTCAATCATTTCACTCTATTTTGATGTTCCATCATTTTGCTTAGTGGTCCAGAACAAACATTAGTTCCTACTTTACTGACATTCAGTCAGGTAACAATGAGAAAGACAGATGGTTCTTCTTTGTTCTGAGGAATCCATTTTTCAAGATTGACAGTGGTCAAGATTCATTTTTGACAGTGTTCCGTAATTTTCACCTTTCGGCCAGCCCACATTACAAGCTTTTGTGCCGAAATAGCTCAGTTGGGAGAGCGTTAGACTGAAGATCTAAAGGTCCCTGGTTCGATCCCGGGTTTCGGCAGGAACCTGGCAGGCTTTTGGACGTAAATTGCTACCATAATAAGTGTTCTTGTCTCAGACACTGATATTGGTATTAGTCTGTGTGGGTTTTCCTGCCACACATGCATGGCTGTGACATGTTCCTGTTGTTGGATCATTGATGTATCGTTGCCCTTCTTCAACATGACATCATTTCACTCTATTTTGATGTTCCATCATTTTGCTTAGTGGTCCAGAACAAACATTAGTTCCTACTTTACTGACATTCAGTCAGGTAACAATGAGAAAGACAGATGGTTCATCGTTGTTCTGAGGAATCCATTTTTCAAGATTGACAGTGGTCAAGATTCATTTTTGACAGTGTTCCGTAATTTTCAGCTTTCGGCCAGCCCACAATACAAACTTTTGTGCCGAAATAGCTCAGTTGGGAGAGCGTTAGACTGAAGATCTAAAGGTCCCTGGTTCGATCCCGGGTTTCGGCAGGAACCTGGCAGGCTTTTGGACGTAAATTGCTACCATAATAAGTGTTCTTGTCTCAGACACTGATATTGGGATTAGTCTGTGTGGGTTTTCCTGCCACACATGCATGGCTGTGACATGTTCCTGTTGTTGGATCGTTGATGTATCGTTGCCCTTCTTCAACATGACATCATTTCACTCTATTTTGATGTTCCATCATTTTGCTTAGTGGTCCAGAACAAACATTAGTTCCTACTTTACTGACATTCAGTCAGGTAACAATGAGAAAGACAGATGGTTCATCGTTGTTCTGAGGAATCCATTTTTCAAGATTGACAGTGGTCAGGATTCATTTTTGACAGTGTTGCGTAATTTTCACCTTTCGGCCAGCCCACAATACAAGCTTTTGTGCCGAAATAGCTCAGTTGGGAGAGCGTTAGACTGAAGATCTAAAGGTCCCTGGTTCGATCCCGGGTTTCGGCAGGAACCTGGCAGGCTTTTGGACGTAAATTGCTACCATAATAAGTGTTCTTGTCTCAGACACTGATATTGGGATTAGTCTGTGTGGGTTTTCCTGCCACACATGCATGGCTGTGACATGTTCCTGTTGTTGGATCGTTGATGTATCGTTGCCCTTCTTCAACATGACATCATTTCACTCTATTTTGATGTTCCATCATTTTGCTTAGTGGTCCAGAACAAACATTAGTTCCTACTTTACTGACATTCAGTCAGGTAACAATGAGAAAGACAGATGGTTCATCGTTGTTCTGAGGAATCCATTTTTCAAGATTGACAGTGGTCAAGATTCATTTTTGACAGTGTTGCGTAATTTTCACCTTTCGGCCAGCCCACAATACGAACTTTTGTGCCGAAATAGCTCAGTTGGGAGAGCGTTAGACTGAAGATCTAAAGGTCCCTGGTTCGATCCCGGGTTTCGGCAGGAACCTGGCAGGCTTTTGGACGTAAATTGCTACCATAATAAGTGTTCTTGTCTCAGACACTGATATTAGGATTAGTCTGTGTGGGTGTTCTTGCCACACATGCATGGCTGTGACATGTTCCTGTTGTTGGATCGTTGATGTATTGTTGCCCTTCTTCAGATGATGACATCACATCATGTCTTCCTTCTCAATTATTTCACTCTATTTTGATGTTCCATCATTTTGCTTAGTGGTCCAGAACAAACATTAGTTCCTACTTTACTGACATTCAGTCAGGTAACAATGAGAAAGACAGATGGTTCATCGTTGTTCTGAGGAATCCATTTTTCAAGATTGACAGTGGTCAAGATTCATTTTTGACAGTGTTCCGTAATTTTCAGCTTTCGGCCAGCCCACAATACAAACTTTTGTGCCGAAATAGCTCAGTTGGGAGAGCGTTAGACTGAAGATCTAAAGGTCCCTGGTTCGATCCCGGGTTTCGGCAAGAACCTGGCAGGCTTTTGGATGCACATTGCTACCATAATAAGGGTTCTTGTCTCAGACACTGATAGTAGGATTAGTCTGTGTGGGTTTTCCTGCCACACATGCATGGCTGTGACATGTTCCTGTTGTTGGATTGTTGATGGATCGTTGCCCGTCTTCAGATGATGACATGACATCATGTCTTCCTTCTCAATCATTTCACTCTATTTTGATGTTCCATCATTTTGCTTAGTGGTCCAGAACAAACATTAGTTCCTACTTTACTGACATTCAGTCAGGTAACAATGAGAAAGACAGATGGTTCTTCTTTGTTCTGAGGAATCCATTTTTCAAGATTGACAGTGGTCAAAATTCATTTTTGACAGTGTTCCGTAATTTTCACCTTTCGGCCAGTCCACAATACAAACATTTGTGCCGAAATAGCTCAGTTGGGAGAGCGTTAGACTGAAGATCTAAAGGTCCCTGGTTCGATCCCGGGTTTCGGCAGGAACCTGGCAGGCTATTGGATGTAAATTGCTACCATAATAAGTGTTCTTGTCTCAGACACTGATATTGGGATTAGTCTGTGTGGGTTTTCCTGCCACACATGCATGGCTGTGACATGTTCCTGTTGTTGGATCGTTGATGGATCGTTGCCCTTCTTCAGATGATGACATGACATCATGTCTTCCTTCTCAATCATTTCACTCTATTTTGATGTTCCATCATTTTGTTTAGTGGTCCAGAACAAACATTAGTTCCTACTTTACTGACATTCAGTCAGGTAACAATGAGAAAGACAGATGGTTCATCGTTGTTCTGAGGAATCCATTTTTCAAGATTGACAGTGGTCAGGATTCATTTTTGACAGTGTTGCGTAATTTTCACCTTTCGGCCAGCCCACAATACAAACTTTTGTGCCGAAATAGCTCAGTTGGGAGAGCGTTAGACTGAAGATCTAAAGGTCCCTGGTTCGATCCCGGGTTTCGGCAAGAACCTGGCAGGCTTTTGGACGCACATTGCTACCATAATAAGGGTTCTTGTCTCAGACACTGATAGTAGGATTAGTCTGTGTGGGTTTTCCTGCCACACATGCATGGCTTTGACATGTTCCTGTTGTTGGATCGTTGATGTATCGTTGCCCTTCTTCAGATGATGACATGACATCATGTCTTCCTTCTCAATCATTTCACTCTATTTTGATGTTCCATCATTTTGCTTAGTGGTCCAGAACAAACATTAGTTCCTACTTTACTGACATTCAGTCAGGTAACAATGAGAAAGACAGATGGTTCTTCTTTGTTCTGAGGAATCCATTTTTCAAGATTGACAGTGGTCAAGATTCATTTTTGACAGTGTTCCGTAATTTTCACCTTTCGGCCAGCCCACATTACAAGCTTTTGTGCCGAAATAGCTCAGTTGGGAGAGCGTTAGACTGAAGATCTAAAGGTCCCTGGTTCGATCCCGGGTTTCGGCAGGAACCTGGCAGGCTTTTGGACGTAAATTGCTACCATAATAAGTGTTCTTGTCTCAGACACTGATATTGGTATTAGTCTGTGTGGGTTTTCCTGCCACACATGCATGGCTGTGACATGTTCCTGTTGTTGGATCATTGATGTATCGTTGCCCTTCTTCAACATGACATCATTTCACTCTATTTTGATGTTCCATCATTTTGCTTAGTGGTCCAGAACAAACATTAGTTCCTACTTTACTGACATTCAGTCAGGTAACAATGAGAAAGACAGATGGTTCATCGTTGTTTTGAGGAATCCATTTTTCAAGATTGACAGTGGTCAAGATTCATTTTTGACAGTGTTCCGTAATTTTCAGCTTTCGGCCAGCCCACAATACAAACTTTTGTGCCGAAATAGCTCAGTTGGGAGAGCGTTAGACTGAAGATCTAAAGGTCCCTGGTTCGATCCCGGGTTTCGGCAGGAACCTGGCAGGCTTTTGGACGTAAATTGCTACCATAATAAGTGTTCTTGTCTCAGACACTGATATTGGGATTAGTCTGTGTGGGTTTTCCTGCCACACATGCATGGCTGTGACATGTTCCTGTTGTTGGATCGTTGATGTATCGTTGCCCTTCTTCAACATGACATCATTTCACTCTATTTTGATGTTCCATCATTTTGCTTAGTGGTCCAGAACAAACATTAGTTCCTACTTTACTGACATTCAGTCAGGTAACAATGAGAAAGACAGATGGTTCATCGTTGTTCTGAGGAATCCATTTTTCAAGATTGACAGTGGTCAGGATTCATTTTTGACAGTGTTGCGTAATTTTCACCTTTCGGCCAGCCCACAATACAAGCTTTTGTGACGAAATAGCTCAGTTGGGAGAGCGTTAGACTGAAGATCTAAAGGTCCCTGGTTCGATCCCGGGTTTCGGCAGGAACCTGGCAGGCTTTTGGACGTAAATTGCTACCATAATAAGTGTTCTTGTCTCAGACACTGATATTGGGATTAGTCTGTGTGGGTTTTCCTGCCACACATGCATGGCTGTGACATGTTCCTGTTGTTGGATCGTTGATGTATCGTTGCCCTTCTTCAACATGACATCATTTCACTCTATTTTGATGTTCCATCATTTTGCTTAGTGGTCCAGAACAAACATTAGTTCCTACTTTACTGACATTCAGTCAGGTAACAATGAGAAAGACAGATGGTTCATCGTTGTTCTGAGGAATCCATTTTTCAAGATTGACAGTGGTCAAGATTCATTTTTGACAGTGTTGCGTAATTTTCACCTTTCGGCCAGCCCAGAATACAAACTTTTGTGCCGAAATAGCTCAGTTGGGAGAGCGTTAGACTGAAGCTCTAAAGGTCCCTGGTTCGATCCCGGGTTTCGGCAGGAACCTGGCAGGCTTTTGGATGCACATTGCTACCATAATAAGGGTTCTTGTCTCAGACACTGATATTAAGATTAGTCTGTGTGGGTTTTCCTGCCACACATGCATGGCTGTGACATGTTCCTGTTGTTGGATCGTTGATGGATCGTTGCCCTTCTTCAGATGATGACATGACATCATGTCTTCCTTCTCAATCATTTCACTCTATTTTGATGTTCCACCATTTTGCTTAGTGGTCCAGAACAAACATTAGTTCCTACTTTACTGACATTCAGTCAGGTAACAATGAGAAAGACAGATGGTTCTTCTTTGTTCTGAGGAATCCATTTTTCAAGATTGACAGTGGTCAAAATTCATTTTTGACAGTGTTCCGTAATTTTCACCTTTCGGCCAGTCCACAATACAAACATTTGTGCCGAAATAGCTCAGTTGGGAGAGCGTTAGACTGAAGATCTAAAGGTCCCTGGTTCGATCCCGGGTTTCGGCAAGAACCTGGCAGGCTTTTGGATGCACATTGCTACCATAATAAGGGTTCTTGTCTCAGACACTGATAGTAGGATTAGTCTGTGTGGGTTTTCCTGCCACACATGCATGGCTGTGACATGTTCCTGTTGTTGGATCGTTGATGGATCGTTGCCCTTCTTCAGATGATGACATGACATCATGTCTTCCTTCTCAATCATTTCACTCTATTTTGATGTTCCATCATTTTGCTTAGTGGTCCAGAACAAACATTAGTTCCTACTTTACTGACATTCAGTCAGGTAACAATGAGAAAGACAGATGGTTCTTCTTTGTTCTGAGGAATCCATTTTTCAAGATTGACAGTGGTCAAGATTCATTTTTGACAGTGTTCCGTAATTTTCACCTTTCGGCCAGCCCACATTACAAGCTTTTGTGCCGAAATAGCTCAGTTGGGAGAGCGTTAGACTGAAGATCTAAAGGTCCCTGGTTCGATCCCGGGTTTCGGCAAGAACCTGGCAGGCTTTTGGACGCACATTGCTACCATAATAAGGGTTCTTGTCTCAGACACTGATAGTAGGATTAGTCTGTGTGGGTTTTCCTGCCACACATGCATGGCTTTGACATGTTCCTGTTGTTGGATCGTTGATGTATCGTTGCCCTTCTTCAGATGATGACATGACATCATGTCTTCCTTCTCAATCATTTCACTCTATTTTGATGTTCCATCATTTTGCTTAGTGGTCCAGAACAAACATTAGTTCCTACTTTACTGACATTCAGTCAGGTAACAATGAGAAAGACAGATGGTTCTTCTTTGTTCTGAGGAATCCATTTTTCAAGATTGACAGTGGTCAAGATTCATTTTTGACAGTGTTCCGTAATTTTCACCTTTCGGCCAGCCCACATTACAAGCTTTTGTGCCGAAATAGCTCAGTTGGGAGAGCGTTAGACTGAAGATCTAAAGGTCCCTGGTTCGATCCCGGGTTTCGGCAGGAACCTGGCAGGCTTTTGGACGTAAATTGCTACCATAATAAGTGTTCTTGTCTCAGACACTGATATTGGTATTAGTCTGTGTGGGTTTTCCTGCCACACATGCATGGCTGTGACATGTTCCTGTTGTTGGATCATTGATGTATCGTTGCCCTTCTTCAACATGACATCATTTCACTCTATTTTGATGTTCCATCATTTTGCTTAGTGGTCCAGAACAAACATTAGTTCCTACTTTACTGACATTCAGTCAGGTAACAATGAGAAAGACAGATGGTTCATCGTTGTTTTGAGGAATCCATTTTTCAAGATTGACAGTGGTCAAGATTCATTTTTGACAGTGTTCCGTAATTTTCAGCTTTCGGCCAGCCCACAATACAAACTTTTGTGCCGAAATAGCTCAGTTGGGAGAGCGTTAGACTGAAGATCTAAAGGTCCCTGGTTCGATCCCGGGTTTCGGCAGGAACCTGGCAGGCTTTTGGACGTAAATTGCTACCATAATAAGTGTTCTTGTCTCAGACACTGATATTGGGATTAGTCTGTGTGGGTTTTCCTGCCACACATGCATGGCTGTGACATGTTCCTGTTGTTGGATCGTTGATGTATCGTTGCCCTTCTTCAACATGACATCATTTCACTCTATTTTGATGTTCCATCATTTTGCTTAGTGGTCCAGAACAAACATTAGTTCCTACTTTACTGACATTCAGTCAGGTAACAATGAGAAAGACAGATGGTTCATCGTTGTTCTGAGGAATCCATTTTTCAAGATTGACAGTGGTCAGGATTCATTTTTGACAGTGTTGCGTAATTTTCACCTTTCGGCCAGCCCACAATACAAGCTTTTGTGACGAAATAGCTCAGTTGGGAGAGCGTTAGACTGAAGATCTAAAGGTCCCTGGTTCGATCCCGGGTTTCGGCAGGAACCTGGCAGGCTTTTGGACGTAAATTGCTACCATAATAAGTGTTCTTGTCTCAGACACTGATATTGGGATTAGTCTGTGTGGGTTTTCCTGCCACACATGCATGGCTGTGACATGTTCCTGTTGTTGGATCGTTGATGTATCGTTGCCCTTCTTCAACATGACATCATTTCACTCTATTTTGATGTTCCATCATTTTGCTTAGTGGTCCAGAACAAACATTAGTTCCTACTTTACTGACATTCAGTCAGGTAACAATGAGAAAGACAGATGGTTCATCGTTGTTCTGAGGAATCCATTTTTCAAGATTGACAGTGGTCAAGATTCATTTTTGACAGTGTTGCGTAATTTTCACCTTTCGGCCAGCCCAGAATACAAACTTTTGTGCCGAAATAGCTCAGTTGGGAGAGCGTTAGACTGAAGCTCTAAAGGTCCCTGGTTCGATCCCGGGTTTCGGCAGGAACCTGGCAGGCTTTTGGATGCACATTGCTACCATAATAAGGGTTCTTGTCTCAGACACTGATATTAAGATTAGTCTGTGTGGGTTTTCCTGCCACACATGCATGGCTGTGACATGTTCCTGTTGTTGGATCGTTGATGGATCGTTGCCCTTCTTCAGATGATGACATGACATCATGTCTTCCTTCTCAATCATTTCACTCTATTTTGATGTTCCACCATTTTGCTTAGTGGTCCAGAACAAACATTAGTTCCTACTTTACTGACATTCAGTCAGGTAACAATGAGAAAGACAGATGGTTCTTCTTTGTTCTGAGGAATCCATTTTTCAAGATTGACAGTGGTCAAAATTCATTTTTGACAGTGTTCCGTAATTTTCACCTTTCGGCCAGTCCACAATACAAACATTTGTGCCGAAATAGCTCAGTTGGGAGAGCGTTAGACTGAAGATCTAAAGGTCCCTGGTTCGATCCCGGGTTTCGGCAAGAACCTGGCAGGCTTTTGGATGCACATTGCTACCATAATAAGGGTTCTTGTCTCAGACACTGATAGTAGGATTAGTCTGTGTGGGTTTTCCTGCCACACATGCATGGCTGTGACATGTTCCTGTTGTTGGATCGTTGATGGATCGTTGCCCTTCTTCAGATGATGACATGACATCATGTCTTCCTTCTCAATCATTTCACTCTATTTTGATGTTCCATCATTTTGCTTAGTGGTCCAGAACAAACATTAGTTCCTACTTTACTGACATTCAGTCAGGTAACAATGAGAAAGACAGATGGTTCTTCTTTGTTCTGAGGAATCCATTTTTCAAGATTGACAGTGGTCAAGATTCATTTTTGACAGTGTTGCGTAATTTTCACCTTTCGGCCAGCCCACAATACAAACTTTTGTGCCGAAATAGCTCAGTTGGGAGAGCGTTAGACTGAAGATCTAAAGGTCCCTGGTTCGATCCCGGGTTTCGGCAGGAACCTGGCAGGCTTTTGGACGTAAATTGCTACCATAATAAGTGTTCTTGTCTCAGACACTGATATTAGGATTAGTCTGTGTGGGTGTTCTTGCCACACATGCATGGCTGTGACATGTTCCTGTTGTTGGATCGTTGATGTATTGTTGCCCTTCTTCAGATGATGACATCACATCATGTCTTCCTTCTCAATTATTTCACTCTATTTTGATGTTCCATCATTTTGCTTAGTGGTCCAGAACAAACATTAGTTCCTACTTTACTGACATTCAGTCAGGTAACAATGAGAAAGACAGATGGTTCATCGTTGTTCTGAGGAATCCATTTTTCAAGATTGACAGTGGTCAAGATTCATTTTTGACAGTGTTCCGTAATTTTCAGCTTTCGGCCAGCCCACAATACAAACTTTTGTGCCGAAATAGCTCAGTTGGGAGAGCGTTAGACTGAAGATCTAAAGGTCCCTCGTTCGATCCCGGGTTTCGGCAAGAACCTGGCAGGCTTTTGGATGCACATTGCTACCATAATAAGGGTTCTTGTCTCAGACACTGATAGTAGGATTAGTCTGTGTGGGTTTTCCTGCCACACATGCATGGCTGTGACATGTTCCTGTTGTTGGATCGTTGATGTATCGTTGCCCTTCTTCAGATGATGACATGACATCATGTCTTCCTTCTCAATCATTTCACTCTATTTTGATGTTCCATCATTTTGCTTAGTGGTCCAGAACAAACATTAGTTCCTACTTTACTGACATTCAGTCAGGTAACAATGAGAAAGACAGATGGTTCTTCTTTGTTCTGAGGAATCCATTTTTCAAGATTGACAGTGGTCAAGATTCATTTTTGACAGTGTTCCGTAATTTTCACCTTTCGGCCAGCCCACAATACAAACTTTTGTGCCGAAATAGCTCAGTTGGGAGAGCGTTAGACTGAAGATCTAAAGGTCCCTGCTTCGATCCCGGGTTTCGGCAAGAACCTGGCAGGCTATTGGACGTAAATTGCTACCATAATAAGTGTTCTTGTCTCAGACACTGATATTGGGATTAGTCTGTGTGGGTTTTCCTGCCACACATGCATGGCTGTGACATGTTCCTGTTGTTGGATCGTTGATGGATCGTTGCCCTTCTTCAGATGATGACATGACATCATGTCTTCCTTCTCAATCATTTCACTCTATTTTGATGTTCCATCATTTTGCTTAGTGGTCCAGAACAAACATTAGTTCCTACTTTACTGACATTCAGTCAGGTAACAATGAGAAAGACAGATGGTTCATCGTTGTTCTGAGGAATCCATTTTTCAAGATTGACAGTGGTCAGGATTCATTTTTGACAGTGTTGCGTAATTTTCACCTTTCGGCCAGCCCACAATACAAACTTTTGTGCCGAAATAGCTCAGTTGGGAGAGCGTTAGACTGAAGATCTAAAGGTCCCTGGTTCGATCCCGGGTTTCGGCAAGAACCTGGCAGGCTTTTGGACGCACATTGCTACCATAATAAGGGTTCTTGTCTCAGACACTGATAGTAGGATTAGTCTGTGTGGGTTTTCCTGCCACACATGCATGGCTGTGACATGTTCCTGTTGTTGGATCGTTGATGTATCGTTGCCCTTCTTCAGATGATGACATGACATCATGTCTTCCTTCTCAATCATTTCACTCTATTTTGATGTTCCATCATTTTGCTTAGTGGTCCAGAACAAACATTAGTTCCTACTTTACTGACATTCAGTCAGGTAACAATGAGAAAGACAGATGGTTCTTCTTTGTTCTGAGGAATCCATTTTTCAAGATTGACAGTGGTCAAGATTCATTTTTGACAGTGTTCCGTAATTTTCACCTTTCGGCCAGCCCACATTATAAGCTTTTGTGCCGAAATAGCTCAGTTGGGAGAGTGTTAGACTGAAGATCTAAAGGTCCCTGGTTCGATCCCGGGTTTCGGCAGGAACCTGGCAGGCTTTTGGACGTAAATTGCTACCATAATAAGTGTTCTTGTCTCAGACACTGATATTGGTATTAGTCTGTGTGGGTTTTCCTGCCACACATGCATGGCTGTGACATGTTCCTGTTGTTGGATCATTGATGTATCGTTGCCCTTCTTCAACATGACATCATTTCACTCTATTTTGATGTTCCATCATTTTGCTTAGTGGTCCAGAACAAACATTAGTTCCTACTTTACTGACATTCAGTCAGGTAACAATGAGAAAGACAGACGGTTCTTCTTTGTTCTGAGGAATCCATTTTTCAAGGTTGACAGTGGTCAAGATTCATTTTTGGCAGTGTTCCGTAATTTTCACCTTTCGGCCAGCCCACAATACAAACTTTTGTGCCGAAATAGCTCAGTTGGGAGAGCGTTAGACTGAAGATCTAAAGGTCCCTGGTTCGATCCCGGGTTTCGGCAGGAACCTGGCAGGCTTTTGGACGTAAATTGCTACCATAATAAGTGTTCTTGTCTCAGACACTGATATTGGGATTAGTCTGTGTGGGTTTTCCTGCCACACATGCATGGCTGTGACATGTTCCTGTTGTTGGATCGTTGATGTATCGTTGCCCTTCTTCAACATGACATCATTTCACTCTATTTTGATGTTCCATCATTTTGCTTAGTGGTCCAGAACAAACATTAGTTCCTACTTTACTGACATTCAGTCAGGTAACAATGAGAACTAGAAAATTTAGCAATTTCATAAGAAATTGCGTGTGGGAGCTGCAAACTGGCAGACGCATCCCTCGCAAACTGCCAGATGCAGCCGCTGCCACCATTACTGTTATTGCTACCTTCACTGCAGATTTCTGTTGGAGCAGCAATTATTCAACATTTTGTGGCGCCACCTACAGGTGAAGTTTCATTAAATACCACAAAGGTGTTCAATATCCCCATCTGTACAATTCTGCTGTCATCATAGAAGGTTGACATTAAAAGATATGGAACTTAATAAGTCATATGTTGGTGTTTCACTAATGGCCACAAGGTGGGGCTATTGGCTCCATGTTTCACTATATCGTACACATTGACATGGAGAACTAATGTACCAAGTTTCATTTCATTGAAGACAACAGAACTGTAGGAATATTGTGTTATAATATTACAGTAGCGCCCCCATTTGGTAAAATTGTATCAAATTTTACATAATGGTACAGTGCCACCATGTGTACAAGATTATCAAATTTGGTGGCGATCCGAATCGGCATTGAAGAGTTATTGATTGTTAAATGCATCAGGCCACGCCCTCAAAAGTTTGCTAACCAATTACGGACAAACGGTAAGGGTTACCACAAAACGAAGATAATAGCTGTGTTCGGGGTCCTCTAAACATGTTGTGTACCAAGTTTGGTGAAGATTGGATGAAAAATGTGCCAAAAGTAGTAAAAAATGTACTTTTCAAAAAAATCAAAATGGCGGAAAAATGTTCTAGACGCAAATGGGCGTGGCCTATATCAGTCTACTTGGTACCATCCAAGGAACACACTGTGCAAAGATTGTTTGAATACGCCTTACGGTTCATGAGTTATAAGCCAAAATGTAAAACATGTAATAACTGACCACATGGTGGCGCTACAGATCATTCTTTACAATATGTGAAGCATTTGCTCATGGGCCACCTGTAGTTGAAGTTTGAATACTTTAGCACTTTTACTTTTTGAGATATGAGCTTTCAAACATTGCTCCCATTGACTTTCCATTATAAATTTTAATGTTTTAAAAAATTATATAAAATCAATGGAATATGTTAGAGATATGAAAAGTAATAGCACACATCTCCTTATGGATATGTACAATTTGACATTGAAACGAAGGTGATACGACAAATCGTGTAGGACTAGTTACACTACGAAAAACGGCGAAATAATAATAATATATAAAGAGCGAAGATAACATAGTGTGGGAGCTTTGCAGCTCCCACACAAAGACAGATGGTTCTTCTTTGTTCTGAGGAATCCATTTTTCAAGATTGACAGTGGTCAAGATTCATTTTTGACAGTGTTCCGTAATTTTCACCTTTCGGCCAGTCCACAATATAAACTTTTGTGCCGAAATAGCTCAGTTGGGAGAGCGTTAGACTGAAGATCTAAAGGTCCCTGGTTCGATCCCGGGTTTCGGCAAGAACCTGGCAGGCTTTTGGATGCACATTGCTACCATAATAAGGGTTCTTGTCTCAGACACTGATATTAGGATTAGTCTGTGTGGGTTTTCCTGCCACACATGCATGGCTGTGACATGTTCCTGTTGTTGGATCGTTGATGTATCGTTGCCCTTCTTCAGATGATGACATGACATCATGTCTTCCTTCTCAATCATTTCACTCTATTTTGATGTTCCATCATTTTGCTTAGTGGTCCAGAACAAACATTAGTTCCTACTTTACTGACATTCAGTCAGGTAACAATGAGAAAGACAGATGGTTCTTCTTTGTTCTGAGGAATCCATTTTTCAAGATTGACAGTGGTCAAGATTCATTTTTGACAGTGTTCCGTAATTTTCACCTTTCGGCCAGCCCACAATACAAACTTTTGTGCCGAAATAGCTCAGTTGGGAGAGCGTTAGACTGAAGATCTAAAGGTCCCTGCTTCGATCCCGGGTTTCGGCAAGAACCTGGCAGGCTATTGGACGTAAATTGCTACCATAATAAGTGTTCTTGTCTCAGACACTGATATTGGGATTAGTCTGTGTGGGTTTTCCTGCCACACATGCATGGCTGTGACATGTTCCTGTTGTTGGATCGTTGATGGATCGTTGCCCTTCTTCAGATGATGACATGACATCATGTCTTCCTTCTCAATCATTTCACTCTATTTTGATGTTCCATCATTTTGCTTAGTGGTCCAGAACAAACATTAGTTCCTACTTTACTGACATTCAGTCAGGTAACAATGAGAAAGACAGATGGTTCATCGTTGTTCTGAGGAATCCATTTTTCAAGATTGACAGTGGTCAGGATTCATTTTTGACAGTGTTGCGTAATTTTCACCTTTCGGCCAGCCCACAATACAAACTTTTGTGCCGAAATAGCTCAGTTGGGAGAGCGTTAGACTGAAGATCTAAAGGTCCCTGGTTCGATCCCGGGTTTCGGCAAGAACCTGGCAGGCTTTTGGACGCACATTGCTACCATAATAAGGGTTCTTGTCTCAGACACTGATAGTAGGATTAGTCTGTGTGGGTTTTCCTGCCACACATGCATGGCTGTGACATGTTCCTGTTGTTGGATCGTTGATGTATCGTTGCCCTTCTTCAGATGATGACATGACATCATGTCTTCCTTCTCAATCATTTCACTCTATTTTGATGTTCCATCATTTTGCTTAGTGGTCCAGAACAAACATTAGTTCCTACTTTACTGACATTCAGTCAGGTAACAATGAGAAAGACAGATGGTTCTTCTTTGTTCTGAGGAATCCATTTTTCAAGATTGACAGTGGTCAAGATTCATTTTTGACAGTGTTCCGTAATTTTCACCTTTCGGCCAGCCCACATTATAAGCTTTTGTGCCGAAATAGCTCAGTTGGGAGAGTGTTAGACTGAAGATCTAAAGGTCCCTGGTTCGATCCCGGGTTTCGGCAGGAACCTGGCAGGCTTTTGGACGTAAATTGCTACCATAATAAGTGTTCTTGTCTCAGACACTGATATTGGGATTAGTCTGTGTGGGTTTTCCTGCCACACATGCATGGCTGTGACATGTTCCTGTTGTTGGATCGTTGATGTATCGTTGCCCTTCTTCAACATGACATCATTTCACTCTATTTTGATGTTCCATCATTTTGCTTAGTGGTCCAGAACAAACATTAGTTCCTACTTTACTGACATTCAGTCAGGTAACAATGAGAACTAGAAAATTTAGCAATTTCATAAGAAATTGCGTGTGGGAGCTGCAAACTGGCAGACGCATCCCTCGCAAACTGCCAGATGCAGCCGCTGCCACCATTACTGTTATTGCTACCTTCACTGCAGATTTCTGTTGGAGCAGCAATTATTCAACATTTTGTGGCGCCACCTACAGGTGAAGTTTCATTAAATACCACAAAGGTGTTCAATATCCCCATCTGTACAATTCTGCTGTCATCATAGAAGGTTGACATTAAAAGATATGGAACTTAATAAGTCATATGTTGGTGTTTCACTAATGGCCACAAGGTGGGGCTATTGGCTCCATGTTTCACTATATCGTACACATTGACATGGAGAACTAATGTACCAAGTTTCATTTCATTGAAGACAACAGAACTGTAGGAATATTGTGTTATAATATTACAGTAGCGCCCCCATTTGGTAAAATTGTATCAAATTTTACATAATGGTACAGTGCCACCATGTGTACAAGATTATCAAATTTGGTGGCGATCCGAATCGGCATTGAAGAGTTATTGATTGTTAAATGCATCAGGCCACGCCCTCAAAAGTTTGCTAACCAATTACGGACAAACGGTAAGGGTTACCACAAAACGAAGATAATAGCTGTGTTCGGGGTCCTCTAAACATGTTGTGTACCAAGTTTGGTGAAGATTGGATGAAAAATGTGCCAAAAGTAGTAAAAAATGTACTTTTCAAAAAAATCAAAATGGCGGAAAAATGTTCTAGACGCAAATGGGCGTGGCCTATATCAGTCTACTTGGTACCATCCAAGGAACACACTGTGCAAAGATTGTTTGAATACGCCTTACGGTTCATGAGTTATAAGCCAAAATGTAAAACATGTAATAACTGACCACATGGTGGCGCTACAGATCATTCTTTACAATATGTGAAGCATTTGCTCATGGGCCACCTGTAGTTGAAGTTTGAATACTTTAGCACTTTTACTTTTTGAGATATGAGCTTTCAAACATTGCTCCCATTGACTTTCCATTATAAATTTTAATGTTTTAAAAAATTATATAAAATCAATGGAATATGTTAGAGATATGAAAAGTAATAGCACACATCTCCTTATGGATATGTACAATTTGACATTGAAACGAAGGTGATACGACAAATCGTGTAGGACTAGTTACACTACGAAAAACGGCGAAATAATAATAATATATAAAGAGCGAAGATAACATAGTGTGGGAGCTTTGCAGCTCCCACACAAAGACAGATGGTTCTTCTTTGTTCTGAGGAATCCATTTTTCAAGATTGACAGTGGTCAAGATTCATTTTTGACAGTGTTCCGTAATTTTCACCTTTCGGCCAGTCCACAATATAAACTTTTGTGCCGAAATAGCTCAGTTGGGAGAGCGTTAGACTGAAGATCTAAAGGTCCCTGGTTCGATCCCGGGTTTCGGCAAGAACCTGGCAGGCTTTTGGATGCACATTGCTACCATAATAAGGGTTCTTGTCTCAGACACTGATATTAGGATTAGTCTGTGTGGGTTTTCCTGCCACACATGCATGGCTGTGACATGTTCCTGTTGTTGGATCGTTGATGTATCGTTGCCCTTCTTCAGATGATGACATGACATCATGTCTTCCTTCTCAATCATTTCACTCTATTTTGATGTTCCATCATTTTGCTTAGTGGTCCAGAACAAACATTAGTTCCTACTTTACTGACATTCAGTCAGGTAACAATGAGAAAGACAGATGGTTCTTCTTTGTTCTGAGGAATCCATTTTTCAAGATTGACAGTGGTCAAGATTCATTTTTGACAGTGTTCCGTAATTTTCACCTTTCGGCCAGCCCACAATACAAACTTTTGTGCCGAAATAGCTCAGTTGGGAGAGCGTTAGACTGAAGATCTAAAGGTCCCTGGTTCGATCCCGGGTTTCGGCAAGAACCTGGCAGGCTTTTGGATGCACATTGCTACCATAATAAGGGTTCTTGTCTCAGACACTGATATTAGGATTAGTCTGTGTGGGTTTTCCTGCCACACATGCATGGCTGTGACATGTTCCTGTTGTTGGATCGTTGATGTATCGTTGCCCTTCTTCAGATGATGACATGACATCATGTCTTCCTTCTCAATCATTTCACTCTATTTTGATGTTCCATCATTTTGCTTAGTGGTCCAGAACAAACATTAGTTCCTACTTTACTGACATTCAGTCAGGTAACAATGAGAAAGACAGATGGTTCTTCTTTGTTCTGAGGAATCCATTTTTCAAGATTGACAGTGGTCAAGATTCATTTTTGACAGTGTTCCGTAATTTTCACCTTTCGGCCAGCCCACAATACAAACTTTTGTGCCGAAATAGCTCAGTTGGGAGAGCGTTAGACTGAAGATCTAAAGGTCCCTGGTTCGATCCCGGGTTTCGGCAGGAACCTGGCAGGCTTTTGGACGTAAATTGCTACCATAATAAGTGTTCTTGTCTCAGACACTGATATTGGGATTCGTCTGTGTGGGTTTTCCTGCCACACATGCATGGCTGTGACATGTTCCTGTTGTTGGATCGTTGATGGATCGTTACCCTTCTTCAGATGATGACATGACATCATTTCACTCTATTTTGATGTTCCATCATTTTGCTTAGTGGTCCAGAACAAACATTAGTTCCTACTTTACTGACATTCAGTCAGGTAACAATGAGAAAGACAGATGGTTCTTCTTTGTTCTGAGGAATCCATTTTTCAAGATTGACAGTGGTCAAAATTCATTTTTGACAGTGTTCCGTAATTTTCACCTTTCGGCCAGTCCACAATACAAACTTTTGTGCCGAAATAGCTCAGTTGGGAGAGCGTTAGACTGAAGATCTAAAGGTCCCTGGTTCGATCCCGGGTTTCGGCAAGAACCTGGCAGGCTTTTGGACGCACATTGCTACCATAATAAGGGTTCTTGTCTCAGACACTGATAGTAGGATTAGTCTGTGTGGGTTTTCCTGCCACACATGCATGGCTGTGACATGTTCCTGTTGTTGGATCGTTGATGGATCGTTACCCTTCTTCAGATGATGACATGACATCATTTCACTCTATTTTGATGTTCCATCATTTTGCTTAGTGGTCCAGAACAAACATTAGTTCCTACTTTACTGACATTCAGTCAGGTAACAATGAGAAAGACAGATGGTTCTTCTTTGTTCTGAGGAATCCATTTTTCAAGATTGACAGTGGTCAAAATTCATTTTTGACAGTGTTCCGTAATTTTCACCTTTCGGCCAGTCCACAATACAAACTTTTGTGCCGAAATAGCTCAGTTGGGAGAGCGTTAGACTGAAGATCTAAAGGTCCCTGGTTCGATCCCGGGTTTCGGCAAGAACCTGGCAGGCTTTTGGACGCACATTGCTACCATAATAAGGGTTCTTGTCTCAGACACTGATAGTAGGATTAGTCTGTGTGGGTTTTCCTGCTACACATGCATGGCTGTGACATGTTCCTGTTGTTGGATCGTTGATGTATCGTTGCCCTTCTTCAGATTATGACATGACATCATTTCACTCTATTTTGATGTTCCATCATTTTGCTTAGTGGTCCAGAACAAACATTAGTTCCTACTTTACTGACATTCAGTCAGGTAACAATGAGAAAGACAGATGGTTCTTCTTTGTTCTGAGGAATCCATTTTTCAAGATTGACAGTGGTCAAGATTCATTTTTGACAGTGTTCCGTAATTTTCACCTTTCGGCCAGCCCACATTACAAACTTTTGTGCCGAAATAGCTCAGTTGGGAGAGCGTTAGACTGAAGATCTAAAGGTCCCTGGTTCGATCCCGGGTTTCGGCAAGAACCTGGCAGGCTTTTGGACGTAAATTGCTACCATAATAAGTGTTCTTGTCTCAGACACTGATATTGGGATTAGTCTGTGTGGGTTTTCCTGCCACACATGCATGGCTGTGACATGTTCCTGTTGTTGGATCGTTGATGTATCGTTGCCCTTCTTCAGATGATGACATGACATCATTTCACTCTATTTTGATGTTCCATCATTTTGCTTAGTGGTCCAGAACAAACATTAGTTCCTACTTTACTGACATTCAGTCAGGTAACAATGAGAAAGACAGATGGTTCATCGTTGTTCTGAGGAATCCATTTTTCAAGATTGACAGTGGTCAAGATTCATTTTTGACAGTGTTGCGTAATTTTCACCTTTCGGCCAGCCCACAATACAAACTTTTGTGCCGAAATAGCTCAGTTGGGAGAGCGTTAGACTGAAGATCTAAAGGTCCCTGGTTCGATCCCGGGTTTCGGCAAGAACCTGGCAGGCTTTTGGATGCACATTGCTACCATAATAAGGGTTCTTGTCTCAGACACTGATATTAAGATTAGTCTGTGTGGGTTTTCCTGCCACACATGCATGGCTGTGACATGTTCCTGTTGTTGGATCGTTGATGGATCGTTGCCCTTCTTCAGATGATGACATGACATCATTTCACTCTATTTTGATGTTCCATCATTTTGCTTAGTGGTCCAGAACAAACATTAGTTCCTACTTTACTGACATTCAGTCAGGTAACAATGAGAAAGACAGATGGTTCTTCTTTGTTCTGAGGAATCCATTTTTCAAGATTGACAGTGGTCAAAATTCATTTTTGACAGTGTTCCGTAATTTTCACCTTTCGGCCAGTCCACAATACAAACTTTTGTGCCGAAATAGCTCAGTTGGGAGAGCGTTAGACTGAAGATCTAAAGGTCCCTGGTTCGATCCCGGGTTTCGGCAAGAACCTGGCAGGCTTTTGGACGCACATTGCTACCATAATAAGGGTTCTTGTCTCAGACACTGATAGTAGGATTAGTCTGTGTGGGTTTTCCTGCTACACATGCATGGCTGTGACATGTTCCTGTTGTTGGATCGTTGATGTATCGTTGCCCTTCTTCAGATTATGACATGACATCATTTCACTCTATTTTGATGTTCCATCATTTTGCTTAGTGGTCCAGAACAAACATTAGTTCCTACTTTACTGACATTCAGTCAGGTAACAATGAGAAAGACAGATGGTTCTTCTTTGTTCTGAGGAATCCATTTTTCAAGATTGACAGTGGTCAAGATTCATTTTTGACAGTGTTCCGTAATTTTCACCTTTCGGCCAGCCCACATTACAAACTTTTGTGCCGAAATAGCTCAGTTGGGAGAGCGTTAGACTGAAGATCTAAAGGTCCCTGGTTCGATCCCGGGTTTCGGCAAGAACCTGGCAGGCTTTTGGACGTAAATTGCTACCATAATAAGTGTTCTTGTCTCAGACACTGATATTGGGATTAGTCTGTGTGGGTTTTCCTGCCACACATGCATGGCTGTGACATGTTCCTGTTGTTGGATCGTTGATGTATCGTTGCCCTTCTTCAGATGATGACATGACATCATTTCACTCTATTTTGATGTTCCATCATTTTGCTTAGTGGTCCAGAACAAACATTAGTTCCTACTTTACTGACATTCAGTCAGGTAACAATGAGAAAGACAGATGGTTCTTCTTTGTTCTGAGGAATCCATTTTTCAAGATTGACAGTGGTCAAGATTCATTTTTGACAGTGTTGCGTAATTTTCACCTTTCGGCCAGCCCACAATACAAACTTTTGTGCCGAAATAGCTCAGTTGGGAGAGCGTTAGACTGAAGATCTAAAGGTCCCTGGTTCGATCCCGGGTTTCGGCAAGAACCTGGCAGGCTTTTGGATGCACATTGCTACCATAATAAGGGTTCTTGTCTCAGACACTGATATTAGGATTAGTCTGTGTGGGTTTTCCTGCCACACATGCATGGCTGTGACATGTTCCTGTTGTTGGATCGTTGATGTATCGTTGCCCTTCTTCAGATGATGACATGACATCACGTCTTCCTTCTCAATCATTTCACTCTATTTTGATGTTCCATCATTTTGCTTAGTGGTCCAGAACAAACATTAGGTCCTACTTTACTGACATTCAGTCAGGTAACAATGAGAAAGACAGATGGTTCTTCTTTGTTCTGAGGAATCCATTTTTCAAGATTGACAGTGGTCAAGATTCATTTTTGACAGTGTTGCGTAATTTTCACCTTTCGGCCAGCCCACAATGCAAACTTTTGTGCCGAAATAGCTCAGTTGGGAGAGCGTTAGACTGAAGATCTAAAGGTCCCTGGTTCGATCCCGGGTTTCGGCAGGAACCTGGCAGGCTTTTGGACGTAAATTGCTACCATAATAAGTGTTCTTGTCTCAGACACTGATATTGGTATTAGTCTGTGTGGGTTTTCCTGCCACACATGCATGGCTGTGACATGTTCCTGTTGTTGGATCATTGATGTATCGTTGCCCTTCTTCAACATGACATCATTTCACTCTATTTTGATGTTCCATCATTTTGCTTAGTGGTCCAGAACAAACATTAGTTCCTACTTTACTGACATTCAGTCAGGTAACAATGAGAAAGACAGATGGTTCTTCTTTGTTCTGAGGAATCCATTTTTCAAGATTGACAGTGGTCAAGATTCATTTTTGGCAGTGTTCCGTAATTTTCACCTTTCGGCCAGCCCACAATACAAACTTTTGTGCCGAAATAGCTCAGTTGGGAGAGCGTTAGACTGAAGATCTAAAGGTCCCTGGTTCGATCCCGGGTTTCGGCAGGAACCTGGCAGGCTTTTGGACGTAAATTGCTACCATAATAAGTGTTCTTGTCTCAGACACTGATATTGGGATTAGTCTGTGTGGGTTTTCCTGCCACACATGCATGGCTGTGACATGTTCCTGTTGTTGGATCGTTGATGTATCGTTGCCCTTCTTCAACATGACATCATTTCACTCTATTTTGATGTTCCATCATTTTGCTTAGTGGTCCAGAACAAACATTAGTTCCTACTTTACTGACATTCAGTCAGGTAACAATGAGAACTAGAAAATTTAGCAATTTCATAAGAAATTGCGTGTGGGAGCTGCAAACTGGCAGACGCATCCCTCGCAAACTGCCAGATGCAGCCGCTGCCACCATTACTGTTATTGCTACCTTCACTGCAGATTTCTGTTGGAGCAGCAATTATTCAACATTTTGTGGCGCCACCTACAGGTGAAGTTTCATTAAATACCACAAAGGTGTTCAATATCCCCATCTGTACAATTCTGCTGTCATCATAGAAGGTTGACATTAAAAGATATGGAACTTAATAAGTCATATGTTGGTGTTTCACTAATGGCCACAAGGTGGGGCTATTGGCTCCATGTTTCCCTATATAGTACACATTGACATGGAGAACTAATGTACCAAGTTTCATTTCATTGAAGACAACAGAACTGTAGGAATATTGTGTTATAATATTACAGTAGCGCCCCCATTTGGTAAAATTGTATCAAATTTTACATAATGGTACAGTGCCACCATGTGTACAAGATTATCAAATTTGGTGGCGATCCGAATCGGCATTGAAGAGTTATTGATCGTTAAATGCATCAGGCCACGCCCTCAAAAGTTTGCTAACCAATTACGGACAAACGGTAAGGGTTACCACAAAACGAAGATAATAGCTGTGTTCGGGGTCCTCTAAACATGTTGTGTACCAAGTTTGGTGAAGATTGGATGAAAAATGTGCCAAAGGTAGTAAAAAATGTATTTTTAAAAAAAATCAAAATGGCGGAAAAATGTTCTAGACGCAAATGGGCGTGGCCTATATCAGTCTACTTGGTACCATCCAAGGAACACACTGTGCAAAGATTGTTTGAATACGCCTTACGGTTCATGAGTTATAAGCCAAAATGTAAAACATGTAATAACTGACCACATGGTGGCGCTACAGATCATCCTTTACAATATGTGAAGCATTTGCTCATGGGCCACCTGTAGTTGAAGTTTGAATACTTTAGCACTTTTACTTTTTGAGATATGAGCTTTCAAACATTGCTCCCATTGACTTTCCATTATAAATTTTAATGTTTTAAAAAATTATATAAAATCAATGGAATATGTTAGAGATATGAAAAGTAATAGCACACATCTCCTTATGGATATGTACAATTTGACATTGAAACGAAGGTGATACGACAAATCGTGTAGGACTAGTTACACTACGAAAAACGGCGAAATAATAATAATATATAAAGAGCGAAGATAACATAGTGTGGGAGCTTTGCAGCTCCCACACAAAGACAGATGGTTCTTCTTTGTTCTGAGGAATCCATTTTTCAAGATTGACAGTGGTCAAGATTCATTTTTGACAGTGTTGCGTAATTTTCACCTTTCGGCCAGCCCACAATGCAAACTTTTGTGCCGAAATAGCTCAGTTGGGAGAGCGTTAGACTGAAGATCTAAAGGTCCCTGGTTCGATCCCGGGTTTCGGCAGGAACCTGGCAGGCTTTTGGACGTAAATTGCTACCATAATAAGTGTTCTTGTCTCAGACACTGATATTGGGATTCGTCTGTGTGGGTTTTCCTGCCACACATGCATGGCTGTGACATGTTCCTGTTGTTGGATCGTTGATGGATCGTTACCCTTCTTCAGATGATGACATGACATCATTTCACTCTATTTTGATGTTCCATCATTTTGCTTAGTGGTCCAGAACAAACATTAGTTCCTACTTTACTGACATTCAGTCAGGTAACAATGAGAAAGACAGATGGTTCTTCTTTGTTCTGAGGAATCCATTTTTCAAGATTGACAGTGGTCAAGATTCATTTTTGACAGTGTTCCGTAATTTTCACCTTTCGGCCAGCCCACATTACAAACTTTTGTGCCGAAATAGCTCAGTTGGGAGAGCGTTAGACTGAAGATCTAAAGGTCCCTGGTTCGATCCCGGGTTTCGGCAAGAACCTGGCAGGCTTTTGGACGTAAATTGCTACCATAATAAGTGTTCTTGTCTCAGACACTGATATTGGGATTAGTCTGTGTGGGTTTTCCTGCCACACATGCATGGCTGTGACATGTTCCTGTTGTTGGATCGTTGATGTATCGTTGCCCTTCTTCAGATGATGACATGACATCATTTCACTCTATTTTGATGTTCCATCATTTTGCTTAGTGGTCCAGAACAAACATTAGTTCCTACTTTACTGACATTCAGTCAGGTAACAATGAGAAAGACAGATGGTTCTTCTTTGTTCTGAGGAATCCATTTTTCAAGATTGACAGTGGTCAAGATTCATTTTTGACAGTGTTGCGTAATTTTCACCTTTCGGCCAGCCCACAATACAAACTTTTGTGCCGAAATAGCTCAGTTGGGAGAGCGTTAGACTGAAGATCTAAAGGTCCCTGGTTCGATCCCGGGTTTCGGCAAGAACCTGGCAGGCTTTTGGATGCACATTGCTACCATAATAAGGGTTCTTGTCTCAGACACTGATATTAGGATTAGTCTGTGTGGGTTTTCCTGCCACACATGCATGGCTGTGACATGTTCCTGTTGTTGGATCGTTGATGTATCGTTGCCCTTCTTCAGATGATGACATGACATCACGTCTTCCTTCTCAATCATTTCACTCTATTTTGATGTTCCATCATTTTGCTTAGTGGTCCAGAACAAACATTAGGTCCTACTTTACTGACATTCAGTCAGGTAACAATGAGAAAGACAGATGGTTCTTCTTTGTTCTGAGGAATCCATTTTTCAAGATTGACAGTGGTCAAGATTCATTTTTGACAGTGTTGCGTAATTTTCACCTTTCGGCCAGCCCACAATGCAAACTTTTGTGCCGAAATAGCTCAGTTGGGAGAGCGTTAGACTGAAGATCTAAAGGTCCCTGGTTCGATCCCGGGTTTCGGCAAGAACCTGGCAGGCTTTTGGACGCACATTGCTACCATAATAAGGGTTCTTGTCTCAGACACTGATAGTAGGATTAGTCTGTGTGGGTTTTCCTGCTACACATGCATGGCTGTGACATGTTCCTGTTGTTGGATCGTTGATGTATCGTTGCCCTTCTTCAGATTATGACATGACATCATTTCACTCTATTTTGATGTTCCATCATTTTGCTTAGTGGTCCAGAACAAACATTAGTTCCTACTTTACTGACATTCAGTCAGGTAACAATGAGAAAGACAGATGGTTCTTCTTTGTTCTGAGGAATCCATTTTTCAAGATTGACAGTGGTCAAGATTCATTTTTGACAGTGTTCCGTAATTTTCCCCTTTCGGCCAGTCCACAATATAAACTTTTGTGCCGAAATAGCTCAGTTGGGAGAGCGTTAGACTGAAGATCTAAAGGTCCCTGGTTCGATCCCGGGTTTCGGCAAGAACCTGGCAGGCTTTTGGATGCACATTGCTACCATAATAAGGGTTCTTGTCTCAGACACTGATATTAGGATTAGTCTGTGTGGGTTTTCCTGCCACACATGCATGGCTGTGACATGTTCCTGTTGTTGGATCGTTGATGTATCATTGCCCTTCTTCAGATGATGACATGACATCATGTCTTCCTTCTCAATCATTTCACTCTATTTTGATGTTCCATCATTTTGCTTAGTGGTCCAGAACAAACATTAGTTCCTACTTTACTGACATTCAGTCAGGTAACAATGAGAAAGACAGATGGTTCTTCTTTGTTCTGAGGAATCCATTTTTCAAGATTGACAGTGGTCAAGATTCATTTTTGACAGTGTTGCGTAATTTTCACCTTTCGGCCAGCCCACAATACAAACTTTTGTGCCGAAATAGCTCAGTTGGGAGAGCGTTAGACTGAAGATCTAAAGGTCCCTGGTTCGATCCCGGGTTTCGGCAAGAACCTGGCAGGCTTTTGGATGCACATTGCTACCATAATAAGGGTTCTTGTCTCAGACACTGATATTAGGATTAGTCTGTGTGGGTTTTCCTGCCACACATGCATGGCTGTGACATGTTCCTGTTGTTGGATCGTTGATGTATCGTTGCCCTTCTTCAGATGATGACATGACATCATGTCTTCCTTCTCAATCATTTCACTCTATTTTGATGTTCCATCATTTTGCTTAGTGGTCCAGAACAAACATTAGTTCCTACTTTACTGACATTCAGTCAGGTAACAATGAGAAAGACAGATGGTTCTTCTTTGTTCTGAGGAATCCATTTTTCAAGATTGACAGTGGTCAAGATTCATTTTTGACAGTGTTCCGTAATTTTCACCTTTCGGCCAGCCCACAATATAAACTTTCGTGCCGAAATAGCTCAGTTGGGAGAGCGTTAGACTGAAGATCTAAAGGTCCCTGGTTCGATCCTGGATTTCGGCAGGAACCTGGCAGGCTTTTGGACGCACATTGCTACCATAATAAGTGTTCTTGTCTCAGACACTGATATTAGGATTAGTCTGTGTGGGTTTTCCTGCCACACATGCATGGCTGTGACATGTTCCTGTTGTTGGATCGTTGATGGATCGTTGATGGATCGTTACCCTTCTTCAGATGATGACATGACATCATTTCACTCTATTTTGATGTTCCATCATTTTGCTTAGTGGTCCAGAACAAACATTAGTTCCTACTTTACTGACATTCAGTCAGGTAACAATGAGAAAGACAGATGGTTCTTCTTTGTTCTGAGGAATCCATTTTTCAAGATTGACAGTGGTCAAGATTCATTTTTGACAGTGTTCCGTAATTTTCACCTTTCGGCCAGTCCACAATATAAACTTTCGTGCCGAAATAGCTCAGTTGGGAGAGCGTTAGACTGAAGATCTAAAGGTCCCTGGTTCGATCCCGGGTTTCGGCAGGAACCTGGCAGGCTTTTGGACGCACATTGCTACCATAATAAGTGTTCTTGTCTCAGACACTGATATTAGGATTAGTCTGTGTGGGTTTTCCTGCCACACATGCATGGCTGTGACATGTTCCTGTTGTTGGATCGTTGATGGATCGTTACCCTTCTTCAGATGATGACATGACATCATTTCACTCTATTTTGATGTTCCATCATTTTGCTTAGTGGTCCAGAACAAACATTAGTTCCTACTTTACTGACATTCAGTCAGGTAACAATGAGAAAGACAGATGGTTCTTCTTTGTTCTGAGGAATCCATTTTTCAAGATTGACAGTGGTCAAAATTCATTTTTGACAGTGTTCCGTAATTTTCACCTTTCGGCCAGTCCACAATACAAACTTTTGTGCCGAAATAGCTCAGTTGGGAGAGCGTTAGACTGAAGATCTAAAGGTCCCTGGTTCGATCCCGGGTTTCGGCAAGAACCTGGCAGGCTTTTGGATGCACATTGCTACCATAATAAGGGTTCTTGTCTCAGACACTGATAGTAGGATTAGTCTGTGTGGGTTTTCCTGCTACACATGCATGGCTGTGACATGTTCCTGTTGTTGGATCGTTGATGTATCGTTGCCCTTCTTCAGATGATGACATGACATCATGTCTTCCTTCTCAATCATTTCACTCTATTTTGATGTTCCATCATTTTGCTTAGTGGTCCAGAACAAACATTAGGTCCTACTTTACTGACATTCAGTCAGGTAACAATGAGAAAGACAGATGGTTCATCGTTGTTCTGAGGAATCCATTTTTCAAGATTGACAGTGGTCAAGATTAATTTTTGACAGTGTTGCGTAATTTTCACCTTTCGGCCAGCCCACAATACAAACTTTTGTGCCGAAATAGCTCAGTTGGGAGAGCGTTAGACTGAAGATCTAAAGGTCCCTGGTTCGATCCCGGGTTTCGGCAAAAACCTGGCAGGCTTTTGGATGTAAATTGCTACCATAATAAGTGTTCTTGTCTCAGACACTGATATTGGGATTAGTCTGTGTGGGTTTTCCTGCCACACATGCATGGCTGTGACATGTTCCTGTTGATGTATCGTTGCCCTTCTTCAGATGATGACATGACATCATGTCTTCCTTCTCAATCATTTCACTCTATTTTGATGTTCCATCATTTTGCTTAGTGGTCCAGAACAAACATTAGTTCCTACTTTACTGACATTCAGTCAGGTAACAATGAGAAAGACAGATGGTTCTTCTTTGTTCTGAGGAATCCATTTTTCAAGATTGACAAATTTTTGTTCCGAAATAGCTCAGTTGGGAGAGCGTTAGACTGAAGATCTAAAGGTCCCTAGTTTAATCCTGGGTTTTGGCAGGAACCTGGCAGGCTTTTGGACGCACATTGCAACCATAATGAGTGTTCTTGTCTCAGATATTTATATCAAAGTTGATTCAGACTTTTCTTTTTAGGGTTTCCTGCCACACTGCAACACAGGCATAACAGTGACATGACGGGATTCATCGGAACCACCTTGCACCTTTTTGACCCCCATCTTTAGCTGGCTATATCCTGAAATTTCTTCATAAGGAGAAGCTTGAAGTGAATGTCTAAATGTCTCATTGACTTAGTGGACAAAATAAACACTGACAGGGATTAGAAACATAAGTTACAAGTGTGCTTTGAGATCTATGATGCCTTCTTTTGTTTGGGCCAGATGGATTGAAAGCTGTGATGAAACTAACATTCTGATGTGTGTCACCAGTGTCACAGCGCATTGTAATTTTAAGGAATGGATGAAAAGATGTTTGACTCATTTTGTAGTTTTGATCATGACAAAATATGTATCAAGTAAAATTGTTCTGTTGGATGTTTAGCAGCAGAATACAGACTTTTGCTCATTCATAGACCTTCTCTTACATGCTGCTCTATGTCTGTCTCTCTCAGGTGGGGGTCATACTTGTGCAGTGCATGCTGTTGATCTTCTACACCAGCTGTGTGTTCCTCTTCATTGGTACTTGTGTGTTGGGACTGTGCATTAGTAGTGTGTTCCCCTCATTGCTGGCTTTTATAGAGGACTTATTGAACTACAAAGGTAAACACATGCCGACACACATACTGGATACGGAAGACTAAAACGCATTGATTTAGCAAAAAATATGTGTTTTTCGCAAATTCCTCTGAGGTAGCAAATATGAGAATGAGATTTTTGCCGTTGATTAGAAGTTACGTACACGTGTTGCACAAGAAATGTGACCCCATATAAGCCATGCCCATATGCACATTGATAGATTTTCAGTGACAGTTTGTCCCAGTATCACCAAACTTGGTGGACATTTTTAATTAAGGTGTTGAAGCTTTCAACTTCTAATGAACTTCTTCTGATTTTTCGCTGCAATTTATTATTGTGACTTTTGGACCCTAATTTATGATAATCATAACAATTATTCCATTTATTGTCATTGATAATTATATATTCTTTAATGTATTTCATCATTTATTTATTTGCCGATAGACTAATTGATGAATAGGTAAGTTTAGTCCTTCATAACTGCAGATATTTTAGTCTGTCTCTTGTCCATTACAGGCTGTGCCACTACTGTCCTGGTGACCAGTGCCAGCACAGGAGAGATGATACTGCAGCTGATTGTTGGATCGGTAAGACATTTTTCAGAAGTGTGTTTATGCGTGTGTGCATGTGTAAATTTAATTTACAATTTTGACTTAATTCAACATGCTTCTAGACTCAATGTTCAGTGTTCTCACCTGATTAACCAAGGATATTTCTGTATATTGCTTGTCACTTTTAGAATATTCTGTTTGCTTTATTTTTACTGTATAACTGGCTGCCTCATTATGGTGGAACAGGCATTTGTGTTTGGAATGCAGATTAAAAAAAAAAAAAAGGAATGTTTGGAAACCCTGCTGTGGACCTTTACTTTGACCTCAGTTAAAAGCATTTCAGAGTGTTGGGAACCTACCAGCAGCATGACATTATTGCCCACAGAGATTAGTGTTGTAGTTAATGAACGAAGCACAAATACTGACATTATGAATTGTGTGTGTGTACCTTTTTCCTGTAGGTCATCCACAGTCAGGGCAGCTATGCCTTCCTGTTGTGTTGCACAATAGCATCCTTCATCGGCTTCTGCCTGTTCCTGCTGCTCCTCTATGTCCAGCACATCCACAGAAACGGCGACACAGGTAAACACATGTCCTGTAGACATGTATAGAGAGAATGCGTGAAATTCCAGAACACTATGAAGCCCATAACGAATAAAAATTAATCTGAAAGATAAACCTTAAGGAATATGACTTCATTTCAGTCAGGAACACTAATGTCACATAGCAACAGAAGACCAGACAATTTATTTGGCTTGATTTGACTGATAAATAAAGAGCACAGGGTGCATACAAACAGAGCTGTAAACCAAAGCAAGTGGAGACTGAGTTGGAGGAGATGTTGACAGTTAAAACAAGCAAAACATGTCAATTTATGGAATGATGCAGTGAAAATTAATTTAACTTCTAAAACAGGCATAGGAACCTGTGTTAAAATATGAGTGTAGCCTGCGGATTTTGTCCTATGACAGGTCTGTTGTGATGATATTTTTGTGTCCTATCAACGTTAAACAGCATTAAGAGAAGGCCTTAAAACAAATCTATCTGTACCACAAAACCCCTGCTGTCCCAACAACTTCTGTAGCTGCTGTTCTCTGCCTTTGTAGGCCAGTATTTAATGTGTAAAATAAAACTATTCACAATATCAAGCTGTCCTAATTTTGCTTCCTCTGTGGTGAAATATTGTTTTCTATTCAAATTGATCTAAAATGCATTTTTCTGATACAATAATATCTATGCTCAGTTGGGAGAGCGCTAGACTTTAGATCTGAAGGTCGTTGGTTTGAGCTTGGGTTTCAGCAGCAGTCTTACAGGCGTTTTGATGTACATTGCTACAGTAATAACTGCTCTTGTTCTTATTTGATATTGAAATTGATTGGGATTTGTGTCTTTGGGTAAAGATATATTGTTCTTCCTTGTTCCAATAAATGAGAAAGATTGATAATTCGTCTTATACCCCAGAAACCTTTTTTCTTCTCTTTTTAATTGATTAATTAATTACATTTTTTTTAAATATTATTTTTTAAATGTATTATTGTGTTCGAGAGGAATATTTTTTGAGAGCTTACTATGCTTGTCATCTTTCGACCACCATTGAGTAGGCTTCACAAGCCGAAATAGCTCAGTTGGGAGAGCGTTAGACTGAAGATCTAAAGGTCCCTGGTTCGATCCCGGGTTTCGGCAACGACCGGGCTGGCTTTTGGAAGCACGTTGCACATTCAGATATTACGGTTCAATTACTAACACGTGCGTACAAATGTTATATTACGCACAGAAAAATGATCGTTACACACACGTGTATCCGCTATCGGTAATTAGTAGCAGCCTATACTACTATGCCCGTTTTTCTATGTAAGGTAGGTGTGTTGTAGCGGAGCAGCAGTAGAGAGAGCTTTCACTCATCGCAAAGAGGACCGTGATGGTAAAACAGTAGATACTTTCCTGCCAGTGAAAAATCGAGCAACAGTCAGAAGAGGTAGATTTGGCTGGTAAACATTGGCGCAACCGTTCGGAGCCGGATTGTGAATCGCATATAACCTTCGTTCCTGTTGCATCACTACCAATCAGTACGCCCGTAACAAAAAGCTAAATGTGTAGTAATGTGGTAAATGTCTGGAGATGATGTAGGCCTGTATGAATCTCTCTGTGCTTAGTGTTTCAGTATAGCGCCACTCTGTGTCTACTGAGCTGTCACTGAGCCAGCTGCTGGTTAAACATTATTATCTAAGTGGGGACAGGGCATTTTTAATATATTAATAATTAAATTAAATGTATGATGATGATTTATGATATGGTGTGCTGATTGTAAAATTTCGGTTTTATAGCTGACAAATTTAGAATATTTAGCTCACTTTTCTCACATTGAGCATAATGTTTCTTTCATTTTAATTAGTCAATTAATTGTGTATTTGCAATTTCACTGTTGTATATTTAGGCCTAATAAATATATATATATATATATATATATATGTGTGTGTGTGTGTGTGTGTGTGTGTGTATCCTACTTTTAAATAACTGGTTTTACATTGATTAAATATTGACTATATCTTTTTTAAGACAGTGAGATGTTGATGATTCATGTGTGTGTTCTAAATTTGTTCGCAGAGTAAAGACTAATCTTAATGAATCACACGTGCATGGTTTAAGCACAGATTTATGTGTGTATGTGGTCCATTGATACCAAAGTTGATTTAGATTTGTCTGTCCATCTGAATCATTTACTCTCATTTAGCTTAGTGGTCCAGACAAATACATTAAAAGCATTAGTTCCTACTTTACTAACATCCAATCTGCTCCCTGAAAAGGATTGATGGTTCTTCCTAGAAATCAATTCTTTTTAAATTCATGGTGTTCAAGATACATGTTTTTTAGATCTTGCTGTGTTTTTCATCTTTCAGCCACCATGTCTTATGTCTTTATGCCAAAATAGCACAGTTGGGAGACTGAAGATCTAAAGGTCACTGGCAGGAACCTTTCTGGCGTGTATTGCTATGACAATGAGTGATCCAGTACAAACCATAGTTCCTACTTCACTAACATTCTATCAGCTAACAATAAGGACAGATTGTTCTTCTTGGTTCCTAGAAATGTATTTTTAGAAAATTTACTGTGTTTGAATTGACATTTTAAAGGGTTTGACATATTTTCCATTTTTTGGCCACCATACTTCTACTGTATGCATGCCGAAATAGCTCAGTTGGGAGAGCGTTAGACTGAAGATCTAAAGGTCCCTGGTTCGATCCCGGGTTTCGGCAGCACCTGGGTTGGACTTTTGACAGCAATGTTATTGCTGTGACAATGAGTGGCCCAGAACTAACAGTGGTTCCTACTTCACTAACATACCATTAGCTAACATTGAGAAGGTTAGATGGTTCTACTTGGTTCCTAGAAATCTGTCTTCTGAAAATTTACTGTGTTTGAATTGACATTTTTAAGGGCTTGATATATTTTCCATTTTTTTGCCACCATACTCATCTATTTGCATGCTGAAATAGCTCAGTTGGGAGAGCGTTAGACTGAAGATCTAAAGGTCCCTGATTCGATCCCGGGTTTCGGCAGGAACCTGGCAGGCTTTTGGACGCAGGTTGGACTTTTTGGGCACATTGGTCACTGGGTTGCTTCTTAGCAGAGTCTGCATATTCTGTATAACCACAACACACTCATCGTCACATCTAACTCAGCAAAATATTATATAAACAGTGTAACTATTCTTTTATGTTGAGACACATGACGTCTAACAAAACCAGTGTGTGTGTGTGATAGAGGCTACTGCTGTGTTTAACCGGGGAATTATGGTAATTATGCATAATTATGACAATAGCTTTATTTGACATGGACATTAGTTAGAAAATAACTAAAAAGGAGTGTTTCTATTATTCCAAAAGGTATCTGGCACATTTTAAATTTCCCCATCGTGGGACTGATAAAGGAATATCTTATCTCACATCTCAAGTGCCTCTACTTTAGGACCTGCTTCATTTTCTGGCAGGTGTACCTCTATTCATATCCCTGCATTAGAATATAAACTGTACTACACCAACACAGATAAAATGTTGACAGGATGTTGTTTTTGTGCAAATGTTACAGCTTGAATGTCAGCTTTGTCTATTTGCTTTAACACTGACACTATTTACCTTTCAGATTCCACTAAAAACACAGACATGAAAGAGAAGCCAAACCCAGGAGGCTCATGATCTGAGGATCTGTGAAGAAACCCGGGGACGCAAATGATCCGACTGTCCCTGCAAAGAAATCTCAGGGAAAACTGCCCCCCCCCCTTCATCCTGACCTCTAATCGAGTATTTGTGGAACTTCAAGCCTTATGATCAATAAGCTGCTTAATGAATGGAAAAAACTGAATTTAATTGTTGACACAAACATCAGTTGCAATAACTTAATTTAAAGGACTTTTAATGATGTTACCTTTTCAGTATGAATGTTGAAGGACTGTGGAGGTTTGAGTTAAAACATCTGTAGCGTATTAAGTTGCTACTGTTAAACATGACTCCTGTGTTGAATGCTACTGTGTCTTGGTGGTGGGACGGATCAATCTCGAGCTGTAATGACAGAGTACAGAGACGTGGTCAGTTAGAGATCATTTATTATTGGTCTCACCTAACTCTCCGGTTAGGAACACCTCCTCTACATCATCCTCTCACACATAGATAACGCCACTTAAGACAAGTAGCTTGTAAACATTTGTAAAAGCCTCAAACAAATAGAGAACTGGACAGAACAAAGCAAGAACTGTGAGTCTTTTCTTTTAACAAGGAGATTGTTTTACATTTCAAGGTAAGTTCAAGGAGAAAAGAGAAGATAGAAATGAAGAAATACGCAAAACTAACAGGAATAAACTTGTACATGTACATGGGCTTTAAGGGCTTTGGGGTTACTATATCCAGCTATTTTACAGTTTTTATCAAAGTTAATGCAAAAATGCCATGTAAGCTACCAATTCTATTGGGCTCTACTATGAATTCAAATAAATAAATATTGTGTGGTAGTGCCTAATTACAAGTCAATGTAAATCATTTGATATATATACTGTAAAAGATTAGACTGAACTCTGTTTTGCCGTATAAAATACGAAGTGCATAATTTTATCCTCCCTTTGGGAAAATATACATTTCTTAGTAAGCAAACGTCAACAACATGTCATCAGAGAGGAAATCTGAGTCATAGAAAAGCAAACAGAATCCAATACGACAGGAACCCCAAAAAACTTTTTTTGAAGTGCAAACGTTCCATCACAACATCTGCATTTTACAATATCAACACTATATCAAAAAACACTTGACATATAAAACATAGATTTCGATCTCTCCTCCCATAAGGCTTTGATTCCCAAATAAGTAGCTGACACCCTCCCAAAAAAAAAAGCAGAAGATGAAATCGACATGCGCGGATAACAAATAAGGGAAGTCAACATAGCAGGCGCCTAAATATCTGGCCATTACAAAAATAGAAATTAATCTTAAAATTCTATTGGTGTTACAGGAAAATAAAAAGGAGATTACACACATGGGAAAAAAAGTTAAGCAAGTTTTATACAGTATATCTATATATTTATATAATTCTGAGTAGATTTCTTAACACAAACATTTAGAAGCAGGCTGGAAAGAGAACTGTAAAACATGGCCTGATTAAATTTACATGCTGTGCATATTAACCAAATTGCTGTCTATGTACAATGATGCATCCCAAAAGACAAGTGCAGCACATTTTCAGGTACTGCAAACCGGCGGCTGCAGTGTACTCCCTCTGAAAGTTTTACGCTCTGGTTTGGTCAAAGATATGGCAGGAAAAAAATCTATATCATTTCATCAATGATACAATTCGTCCACTTTTGGAGTTAAACTTGGGCTCGGCTGTGGTAAGGCACCGTATATCAACATGTGATGGGCTGTAGGCTCAGGGTGGAGGGGTGTTGGGGGTTTTGGGGGTAAATGTCTGTCAGTGGAGTAAAAATGAGTTCCCCTCTAACAATTCGCTGGTTATCAATCCCTGGGTTAGAAATTGACACTTGGGTAAACAAACACTCTTGTCGGGTTCCGTCCCAAGTATCGTGTAAACAAGTTGCGATGTACGATTTCCACGTTTAATAAGAGCAGAAACATTGGGATCTACCACTCGTGTCTGTTACCTCAGACTTATGGCTTCAAAGTCATTTACAAAGCAGGCGTACACCTTTCATGGCTGATCGTCTGCGAGGGATTTATGGCAACGAAGGTGCTCCAATGCTCCCTGGGGATTTAAAGGTTGATGTATTTCCGATGGCTAAGGCTAGGCAAAGGTACAAGCGAGACTGCAAACAACGAGTCTAGCTGTTAAGATTTGGAGGTTGAGTCTGTGTTTAACTAACTGCAGAGACGGTGCAAGCAACAAGTCATTGGAGCATTCATTAAGCGACAAAGAACGCTGAGCAGCACTGTGGATGCTCAATGAGGATTATTGATCTGCTGTAGTTTTGCTTCAAGGTGAACTACTGTCTGTATGTAGTTCAAACTGAACTTAAAGGAGTAGTTTATCATTTAGGAATAGATCTTCAGGCAAATATGAAGCTACAGCCAGCAGTAGATTAGCTTAGCTCAGCATTTTTTGAAACAAAGGAAACCGCTAACCTGGCTCTGTCCAAAAGTAACAACATCCACCTGCCAGCACATCTGAAGCTTATTCATTAATATGTTACATCTTGTTAAGTGTAAAAGAGATAAATGCTGGTTTTACAAGGAGGTTATGTGCTCTTGGCCAGCAGCAGTTGCCAGGCAACCTGCAGAGACAGGAAGTCACTGCTGCCAGCCGAGAAATAACCCCCATGTAAAACCATGTTAGTACACTTCCCTTTTTGTACAGATTAAAACAAACAAGATGTAACAGTTAATTAGTGAGCTTTAGAAGTGCTGGACAGAGACAGGAAAGCTGTTTGTAGTCTTTATGCTAAGCTAATTGTCTGCTGGCTCCAACTACACATGTACAAGCCATCTTCTCATCTAATTCTTAGGAATACAGCAAATAAGCATATTTCCCATGATGTCAAACTTCTCCTTCAAGTTGGTTACAGCCCCTGAAACCGAACCATTTCTCTATGATTTTGAATTGAAACACATAAATGTGTCTGGCTGCCTTCAACAATGTAGAGTTATAAAAGGCAACATCAAAGCAGCTGGAAATCCACACTTTTTGCGAGGTTGCTTGCAGAGTCGATGCGCAGAAAGGGTTTATGGCTTCACTTTCTTTCATTCACATCTGAAAAGCTGATTGGCTGCACACGGACCAGAGCATGATGGCTTTCAGGGCCGTCCTACTCTATTTACATTAAAACTATTATACAGAGGCATGATTTGAGGTTCGGCTCCGATTGCGGCCGCGTGTCACAATAAGACAAGCTATTGGACGTGGCTACGGTTAGCCGACCTTTTTTTTCTTCAGAGCAGCAAACAGTGCACACTCAGGCAGACGAGGCGAGGTTCAGAGCTGGGTAAAAAGATAGAGAGACTTGCAGGTAAACATGCAGGTTAACAGGTTAAAGCACTACCCTTTCAACAAGAGGAAAAGGTGAAGTTAAGAAGAGAGCACAACAATAACCGTCAGCTGAGGAGAAAAAACAGGAGCTGATGTGTCTTTTTGGCAATAAACACTGATGCACAAGATTGGGAGGAAATTCTATAAAAGGAAAGATTCAGATATCTGCAGTCCCACTGATCTGTGTCCAAATATGAAGCAGATTTGGCTGCTGAGAGTCCAATCGTCATGCACCAGTGGTTGCCATGGAAATTCCTCCGGTCATTGTCGCTGTGACCGAGGATCCGAGAACGCCAGACGAAATGAATCCATAAGTGTGAAAGGGCTGATGGCATCAGTGTGTGTGTGTGTGTGTGTGTGTGTGTGTGTGTGTGTGTGTGTCTGTGTTGTGTGTGCGTGTGTACAGAATAGCATCCTCAGGGTGTAAGTGCTATGAAACAAGCCTCCATCGAACCTGGACTGCCAGCATCTCTCCACATCCCTCCACACATCTTGACTGTAGTGTGACTTTATGTGTGTGGCAGAGGATGTTAAAGCACCAGAGTGATGAGGAATGGCAATGACTCAGCTCCCACATCATAGTCCTGGATGTGGGGGAGGAGGGGGCAATGTCTGACTGTCTGGGATCTAATGCAGCGAAATAGTGGAGGGGGAAGGGGGGAGGGGGTTGACCCTATGTCTTCTGAGGGTCTGGGGAAATGGGGCCAGGCGTGTTGGTCCCATCCATGCTGTGCATGGGGATCTGGAACTGTGGGGTGAGGACTGACGGGAACTAGAACAGAGTAGACAGCAAAAAGTGTGTTAAAAGAAACAACAACAAATAGAGATGTTGCTAGATTTAAGGATGTATAAAGTCTTGGTGTACTGACTTGGAACAGGTGGGCTCCCTGGCGTCGTGTGGCAGGGCTGAGCGGAGCCACGGGACTGAGCGTGCTCCAGAAGTGGATGTTGGACAGGAGGGGACTGGGAGTCAGCAAGAGAGTAGGAGTCTGAGGAGGAAATGATGCGAGGACAGTGTTAGTGTCAACTCCTTAAAAAGCTCAAACTATAAACTGACATGAATGATATTATCAGCTGATGTGTTAGATTTGGCATTGCATTTTTATCTAAGAAACTGCAGAATAGGAATAAGGTATTATCAATATATCATATTAATCAAATGTCATAACTAATGTCTGCCTCAAAAATAAATATTAATCCTCATTGTACCATTCATTAATCACTTTACCTTAGATCATCTCTTTCTAATGCAAGCTGGAGCTGATTTGCATTCAGTGGAGAATGTTATCACTTCCACAGCTTGGAAGAGCTATAATTAAAAAGGAATAATTTGACACTTTGATAAATGCTTATTTTGCTTCCCAATGTTCAGATTCAGTATGTTAAATGTAAAGCCTGAGCCAGCAGACTATGAGCTCAGCATAAAGGTTAGAAGCAGAGGAGAAAGCCAGTCTGGCTCTGTCCTGTGGTTAATTAGTGAGCTTTACAGATACTGCTATGTAAATGTTTTTAACCTTTGGACAGAACTGTTTCTCCTGCTTCCAGTCTTTATGTTGAACTGTGCTGGACTGTGTGCTGGCTACAGCTTCTTATTTAGCATACAGACATGAGCGTAGTATTGGACTCAAATAACTCTTCATTTCTTTAATGGTGTTTTATGACATATGAGGTGACTAATGAGTTTTAGTAACTGGCACAGTTAATAGCAGTTGGTAAATATAGCTGATAAAATATAACATGGTAGCATTATGTTATGTATTTGGTGCAGACACTTGATTTCAGATGCTGCTGAAAGAAAATGCTTTCATTACATTTGAGAACTTGTAATTTTTACTTTAGTATAATGGACTCATCAATTGTCTAAAAGTGACTGAATGTTATTCGGCTGAATATATATGGTAGGGTAGAGTATAGTATAGTAGAGTATATTATAATATAATGCAGCATAGAGTAGAGTATAGCACAATGTAGTATATATGAGTATAGTAAAGTATAGTATAGTATAGTATAGTATAGTATAGTAATAGCATAGTATAGTATAGTATAGTATAGTATAGTACAATACAGTACAGTATAATATAGTATATTAGAGTACAGTAGAGTATAGTATAGTAACAGCACTAGGTCTGTTATTTTGGGTGGAAGCTTTACTATCTAATTCAAAAAAACAAATAAGACTAGAAACTCTGAGGGTTAGAGTTAGAAATGACACTTTCACCCATTTTTTTAAATTTGAAGACACTGAATGAGAGAAGTTTACTGGCTGTTCATCTGTATGTGCAGAAGAAGAATATAAGAGACAATGCTGTAAAGTCAAAAACTGACAGAGGAGAAACAAACTAGAGAGAAGAAAAACAGTGCAGATCTAATAGAGGAATAGATTCTACACAGCAGCACACACAGTCATGTGGTATGTAAACAGCATAAGAGGGAACAATTTCACGGCATAAAAACAAGCCCACAATATCGCTGCTGCACTGCTGCCCCCTGCTGGCCAGGATCACTGAATGCTCATGAAACTTGTTCAGTAGTCTAACTGCTTTTCAAAACAACACTTGACTTAATTACTTGCACAGATTATTTGATTTAATGTAATAATGTATAAACACATGGAGATTAACACATTCTTTCATTTAAAGGCTTATGGCAGAGGCACTGTATGTTACTCAGGTGTTACATATATTTATTTATTTTTCAGGGCAATTTAGGTTATTCAGACGTGCTCTATGAGACTTTTTTGTTGGAATAAAACTAATGATCTAAACTGAAATGTTTTGTTTTTATGTGCAGAAATATCCACATGAATGGACAGAGGAGATTTTCAGTATGCCAGGGATTTAAAAAGCATGTTGATGTGACAGTCTGTGACTTAGTAATGTCAAGCAAACCAAGTACAGAAACCTTATTTTCATTTATTTTATCACCATTCTGCTGATTGTAATTGTTCTTTAAAATCAGCCAGAAAGTCATAAATACATTTTGTATCATCATTCTGGTTTGTATCAAATTGTTATGTCACTTTTTCTTTCTTTTCTTTTTAACATTATGGTGTTTTCTTCTCACAGGCGTCAACTGGGTCACTTGTATAAAAAGGTTAGCTTGACTTTGAAGATTTTATTTCAATACAAAGCTTCAAGGATACACGAACATTACTACTTTTCATAGGTGAATGGATTTCAATATGATATTAATTTAATAACATAACCACACCCGGCAGTTGAAACACAATGTTATCTTATCCTATCATCACTTTCAATCTGCTGCAGAGGACTTTGAATACCTTTGAGTTTGACAAGTGCGATAAAAATAAACTTACCTTACATGACACAAGTTCGTTCTTGTTGAAAGCACAGTGACGTTTCCTAAGTTCATTTATACACACCCAGCTGATATTTCACTGTTTGCAACGTTCTCACCTGTAGCATTGCTGGTGTGAGAGAGGCGGTGGGTAGAGAGGGGCTGCACAGACTCATGGGGGAGAAGTCAGAGGTAGTGACCAGCAGCGTTGGCGGGCTGATCTGCAGGATTTTGGGTGGCTTGCGTGCCTTTCCTGAGCTCTGAGTGCAGACTGTGGTGCTGCTGCTGCTCACCGACGACGAACTGGTATCGGCGTCCACCATGATGGTCTCGTCTCCGGACAAACCGCTACCACTTTCCAACTGGAGGACGAGAGACGGACAACGATTTCTACACGTGTTTCATAATCAGTGTGTGTGTGTGTGCTTTAAGTAGTGTAAAAAGTTAAAAGAGTGATACATTTACCTCCAATAATTCCATGCTATGCTGGTAGCTGTTGTGGCCGTGCATGACTGCTGAATGAGTGACACTGCACATCTGAGTGATTCTTGATGTTACAATGGATTTTTATAACAAGACAGTATCGCCTACTCTGTTTCCATCGGCTCTACGGAGCATTTAATCTTACAGCTCAAAGATTTTGTTTTCTGGCCCAAGAATTTACTGTTTTGATGTTGTTGCAACAGTCATTTACAGGAAAAAAGCTCTAAAAGCCCACCGTACATTACCTACTCAGCAGCAAACAGCGGACTGACACATTAACTATTTAAGTGGTGACCATAGTGGAGCTTTTATTGACTAAAGAACCAGATATTTTCCTCAGAAGTTAGTGGAGACCACTGAACTAAAAGAAGAGTGAATGTTGGAGTTACACAACTCCAAATGAATGATAATGTTGCTCTGTGTTTACTGAATGTGTTTTGCCACCCTCAGGTGGCCAAAACATAAGCTATTGCACCTTTTGAAAAACATAATTAAATAGACGTCTTTACTTCTTAACATTACTGCTTGTGATGATTGTCTTCATTATCAATTCATCAACTGATTAATCTTTTTTTTCCCAATAAAATGCCATGAAATAGTAAAAGAAATACCTTGGGTTAAAAACCATTTCCTTGAGTAAAAGCTGGCATCTTGAAATGTCTTGTTTGGTGTGATCAGTGTTAGCTTAATATCATGTATGACACTGAAAAGCTTCACCCAGCAAATATCTGGCATTCTTCTTAAATGACTAAAATGATTATTGATCACTCAATCTGAATGGTTGTTGATTCTTCTTTCTGTCAATCGACTAATCGTTGCAGCTCAAATTATCATTATTAATAAGAGTTCTCAGGACTGTATATGTGTTTTGTTCTGATGAACTGAAAGTGTAAGAAAACAACCCTATAACTGTCATCAGATTCAAGATGTTAGCTTTTTTCTGATTGGTGTACAGAAGCATGTTACATCACTCTGGCGTGAGGAGCACAAATCTAGGAATCTGCTATCACTGTGTGAGATGTGACTGCTGGTATGTATACTGACCCTCTCTGCCTGAGCATCTGTGGGTTCCAGTGGCAGAGCGTCTGCAGGCTGAGAAGATCCGGACTCCATGTCGCTGTCGATCACCAGCTCCTGGGAGGAGTCGGGAACTAAGCTCGGGGACGGCGTGGCCGAGGTCAGGTCCGGCAGGCTGAAGTGCGATTCTGACGGGCGGATGTGTTCGAACGAGTACATGTGCTGGGACGGCAGGCTGGAGTGTGTGCTGATGTCTTCCGCTCTTGGGGGTGGAGCTTGCAGAGGCTCCAGCTGAGTGGAAATGATGGTTGACTCTATGGCGACCTGAGCAGGCGGCGCCGGCTTTAGAGGGGTGTTTCCGAACTTAATGACGGACGGCAACGCAGCTGTCTGTGGCGGTTGAGGCTCCTGGCTCTGAGTGGCAGAGGAGAGACCCCTCTTTTCAGCCATCTTCTCAGCCGGGTTCTCTATTTTAATGGATTTGAAGAGCTGGCGTCCATTTTGCAGCGAGTTGAGGGTAAATGAAGTGTACAGGCCAGAGTGGATGTAGTCGTTACGGTTTGACTGCTTGGTGCTGGAGATCAGAGCGCCTGTGTTACCCCCTACCTTGCTGCGGTCACCAGATTCACCCTCCTGTAGGGTGCTGTCCCCTCTTCTCATCAGGGTAGGGACACCTCCAGCACCCACATCCCCTCCCTCCGTTCGGGTGCCTACATCTCCTTTAAGGATATCAGGGTAGGACACAAAGCGGTAGACGAACTTCTGACCGTTCACCTTCTTTATGATGTTCTGTAAGCAAAAAGAAGGAAGTGCAGAACAAGTTTATACTCTAGTAAGTAATTATCACATAGGTTAAAAAACAACAGCAACAGGACTTTCCCCTCATGTAGTCCGCCTCCACCAAAGAGGCACCGGCAGTAAAAAAAAATTAGAAAAGTGAGACCACAGAAAAGCATTGTGCGTGGGACAGCTCTGTCCTTCCTGTCTGTACCAAACTAGTGGCTTCTAACACTGCAGCCAAACATACCAGAGGAGCCCAGCCCAGAACGCCCACAGGGTCAGGCTGTACTCCTGCCAAACCACAAGCAGCAGTGTGGGAGACAGACAGCAACTTTCTCTCTCTGCTGCATGTCACTGAGTTGAGGACTTTAACCGTTTAGAGAAGCAAATCACATGGGTTTTGTTATTTGCCGGTGCGCCCTCCATCAGTGAGTCTCCAGCTGGAGCTTCAGAAAATATGTGTTTATCTCATACATATCAGGGTGCCACACCGTCTGATCAAAGTCATATTGAGGCAAAGACATTAAGATGCTCAAGGCCTTAGATCTGGCATCTGTGCCCAGTTCATTTACTCAGTAGCAGTGATGATATGGTGATACTAGACCTTCAAAAGTAGTTCAAAAAGAAAAGAGGAGTATTCTGTAAATGTATTGCAACATTTTGTTATGCTCAGCATAAATTTGGCAAATGCTTTCACTTTCACTTCAACTGGCTACTTAAAAACAACCCTCTATTAAGAACAAATTAAGGTTTAAAATTGGTGTACAGCACCTTTAAGTCTTAACGCTTTGCCTCTTATAGTTATTTTCTGTGAAATTAGTTAAACCAGTCAATGCTTCTAATTGTCTAACTGCCTAAATGTTAGTTATAACCACCAGTAACATGCTGCAGCTCACCAACCACATTGTGGCCAGTCTAACATTCAGAGGCATGTTTTTCTTAACCATTTTCTGACATCGTGTTGCCCAAAAAGACCCACAAAGATCAGATGTTTGAAAGGAATTTAAATGCTTTGGCATACTTGAAGCACAACAAGTGGTTCTGGTTTGGCTCAGTACTTATTTTAGTCATCAGTAACAACTGCAACCAAAAGTCTGAGCTTCAAAGGTTCCTCTATTTTTAACCAGCTATACGCATCAACGTGTGTTTTACCTTGTCGTAGTAGTATCTGAGAGCCCTGCTGAGTTTGTCGTAGTTCATGTTGGGCTTGTTCTTGCGGGCTCCCCACAGCCGGGCCACCTCCTCGGCCTGCAGCAGCTTGAACTCCCCTTCCTCATTGGTCCAGCAGATCAGCTGCTCGTTGCTGGAATCCAAAAGGAGCTGGAGAAGGAACTGCCACAGGGTGACAGAGTTGTCCATGTCTCTCACTGTTGAGAGAAGAAGAGGAAGGAAGAAGTCAGCGATGAGAAAATGCATCGAGCTACAAACAAACAACTGCCGCTCGCCAAGTAACAATAAGAGGTTCCATAAACTAAATTATTTAACCATTTTAATCACTTCCTCTGCTTCCATCAGTCAAGCAAATAATGGGTGTCAACTCCAACACAATCAAGCTGTCAGTCTTTACAACGCCACACAAAACAGTGCTTTTTTTTTTTACACTGACGAGCACAAAATGAGCCCAATTAGAGCAGTGGGAGAAAGTATTGATCTGATGACTCATCTTCAAAAGTCTGTCGCTAAAAAGTTAAAATGGAGCTGGATGAAACCTGATGTGATTCCTGTGAATATTGGGGTTATTTTGGAGGAGCGGGCGTAACAATCACAAAGTGCTTCACATTCAAAATATAATCACTAAATAACGACTACAATGATATAGAGATAGAGACACCAAATTGGATATACAAAGTGAATAGACGTAGGTGTCAAGTTAAAGCATGAAGTACCAAAAACTACCTACATGCCTGTCTGAATGGTTGACTTTTTAGGTGCGTTTTAAATAAATCCACAGTATCCAAAGACCTCAAGCTTATAGGAAGACTATTCTAAGGCTTTGGGGCTGCTGACTGGAAGGCATGGTCTCCCCAAGATCTATTGTGTAGGACTAGCTATTATCATCCCTTAGTTGCACACTTGAGGGTTGCAACCAGGACTCTGTGGGATGGTCCAGTGAGTGATGGCATCCTCTTGGTTGTAAAGTGGGGAACCCTCCTTCCTCAGTGTTTCGCTGATAGGCCCACGACACGTCCAGAGGGTTCAGCAGTGAATCCTGGCATCCTGGGCTTACCCCTTTAATCCACAGTCACTGGCTTCCCATTGCAGCAGTCACTGAGAGGTCTTTGACTGACTGACTACTGGCGGACCTTCCCTCGCACTCCCATCTCCTGGAGTAGCTTTGATGTTGACGCTTCTTCAAGTCTTTAAGTCTGTCCCTCATGTGGTTGCTACATTCCAGGATGATAATGACACTGTGACTGTGCAACCTCTTTCATAAATTCAAGAGTGGTTTGACTATCCATGTCGTTGCCTTTCTGGGAGGTCGTGAGGTTCATGGAGTCAAGTCAATTTCCACCTTCTCAGCCCCTTGATGAGCTGGAGTAGACATGAAAGACTTCCGTACAGTTCATGACTTCCAGCTTTCTGAGGACTGAGGCTAAAGAGCATCCATGATGATGAAATACTGTCACACATCTGGACATGATAGTCACATTGTTCACATTACGCTAATTATTCAAGAAAAAACAAACACACACTTAATCATAACTGCCAGATTCTTCTTTGAAGGACAGCTGTAAAAATGTGGCACTGTGATGTGGCTACTGACTAGTCCCACCCACTCAAGGCCGAGCATATTGTTCACATCTGGCTGTTTTTTAATAAAGGGCTGCACGACACTGTGGCCGTGAAAATGAAAAAAAAAAAGAAAAAGAAAAAACCTTTCATAGTGTGATATTCATGAAGAAGGTGATTCAAACACCAGAGAGCCATGGCAAACATTTAAAAAACATGCTGCAAGCGTATCAACCCTAACAGAAAAGCAAAATGTGTCCTCAGTGTGGTAGAAATGGAACAATATTATGATTACTATCATTCTTAATCTCACAACTGATGTTTTATTGAACATTTTGCATCAAGAAATTTAAAAAATTGATTAAATACTGAAGCTAACATTATACATTGTGAAAAAGAATTAAATATTTCGTCACACAGCTATACTGACAAGTATTTGGCACAATCCAATCTGTCTATATGTATAACATCATCATTCCGTACACCCATCTGGCGCCTTCTTTGATATAATTGAGGGGGTTTGCTATTTTTACATGTTTTTCCAGCATCATATCCTCAGCTGAGATCAAAGGCTATACACGCTGGTGCTGCGTCCACACAGGTGTTTTCACTTTGGTTGATTAGACCCCTTCTCAGGACCGTGTGTGTGTGGGGGGGTGTACAGAACTCGCTTGATTGACATCTCCCTCACTGGTGTGAGAATGTGATGCTTTGTGACTGCGGCAGACTCTTAGCATTGTAGGACCCAACTTTAAATCTGAAAAACAGGTCTAATCAAACAGACGAAGCGAAAACACACACACAATGCTTCAATGTAATCCATTACTTCTACTGACCAGTGTTGACTTCAGATTTTGTTTAGTATCTATGGTATTGGCCAATCACAGCACAGGTAACTGCTGCATCCTACTACAGTGTCTCAAACAAGTCACCTTAAACTCTTCCCGCCAATCATTTAAGCACCTAATTACATGTCACACTGATGATAGATGTGAGGGCTCCTGCTGTGAATGACAATGAGTCTGAATCCAAAAGTGAGTCCAGGGTGAGTACAAGACATCAAACACTACATGACTATGAAGTGTCTCCATCCTTCATCTTCAGAAGAGCTTCAGGGGTCCTTGTCCTGCTGTCTCAGTGTCCTGACAGGCTGTAGTTGTTTTGGAAGATGAAAGAGGAGGAAATCGACTTCCCACAAAGGTTCGGTTAGTGTTTAGATGTGGTGCTTTGGCCTTTCATCTTTCTGTTCAGTGGCTGTTTGTCACTTGTTTTTTGTTCTTCTGCTCTTGATAAATATGTTGGTTATCTGATGACCGGCGCGCTTTGGAAGGAGGCACGAGAAGGAAGTGATTGGGTTGGAGATACCACAGATTGACGAGCCAATCATCGACGAGGAGCCGCAGGCAGCCAGCCACACACCTCAATGTTTCAAATATTCATAAGTCCAAGCCAGTCACAATTAATGAATAGTTTCCTTATAACCACAATATTTTGGCTGAATGATGCCCAAGTTATTGTAGACAGAAACCTCATCTTAAATAAACAGACTCTAACAAACAGACTTTATTTTAAAAAGAAAGTGTCAAAAGTACAAAGTTTTTAAAATATTAAACAGTTTCCAAAGAAGCATGCACTTTGCACGTGTGCATATCTAAAAGTGTGCAAACACTTAAGCTGAAAATCTGTCACAAATCAAATCAGCTGACATTGGGAGGTTGAGGATCACTGAAGATGATGGTAACAGTCTTGTAAAACCAATGTTCTCTCTTCTCTCATCAGTAGCACTCAATTGCGTTGGTCTGATTCCTGTGATGAATGGGGATGCAGTGTTATTGCTGCTGTTGTCATTAATATATAGGGCATAAGTGTAGTCAATTCATTTGCAATTATTTTTTATCTTTCAAAGTTAAAGCTGAGCAGTTGACCCACCTTTTCAAAAGTGTAGTCCTCCCTGTTTCTCCATGCTTCAAAAACGTGTTGCAAACAAAAAGCGGAGAATTGCAGGAAAATGCTTCACACCACATGCATCTCCACTCCGACTTTTAGCCTTCTTTTCCCCACAAAACAGCCTCTACAATGTGTTCATCACCGCTGAGAGTCTGCGCAATGTCCCTCCAGGAGTCGTGAGCCATCTGGGTGACTGTAATCTCTGATGAGGTGTCGCACATCGTCTGTATTTGTGCGTCTCTCCAAAGTTGACCATATTACTGCACACGTGTTGTTGTTGTTGTTTTCTTCTTCTTCATCATCTTCTACTTGTTTCTTCTTAAAAAGAAGTAGCAGCTTTCTGGCTTGTCGACAAGGAGCCCCAATCCTGTTGTAATGAAGGTTTGTGGGTGCACGCCTGTGTTGTCAGTACTGAATGCTAAGAACACATTTTATTCAGTCCTGAAAAAATCCTCAAGTTTCATCTCCACTTCTTGAGATAACTCGAAACCTCTTGTTGTTTTGCGCTCCTCACTCAAGGATGTTGACGCTTTGATCTACAAGGGAGGCAAAAAAGGCTGCTGGACTTCTCTGTAATGGGAGTTATTATTCAGGCATGGGCTTGTAAGTAACACTAAAAAAAAGAAAAAAAGAAAGGCAGATGTAGTGCAGACAGGTTTTCTCTCCCAGGAAACTGCTAAGCAGAGAGGTGGCACTGTTATCAAGGCAACAATCTGCAGGAATTATTGCACCCTGCAGTGTATTGCAGCTGAGTGCACCCAAAAGACTACACCACGCCTCCTTCTCCCTTCTTGCTTGTGCATGAATGATCAGTCCATCTCTCTTCATGCACTACATCCCTCTTCAACAGACCACTGAAGATGTTTATCAGCCTGCTGCAGATGCCTTTAGGGGTCATAAAGGGAAAAAAGTACCTTCTGTGGTTGTCTGTCCTCATACTACCTACAGGTAATTGTGCTACAAGAATGACTTGTTATGGGCCGCCCGATTCAGCCGCCTTCATCTACACCTGCCATGTGGTTAGCCTGTCTTCACATGTAAAAAACAACAGTATGGCACTATAATTCAGACTAAGAAGTAAAAACGACCGACACCATCCAGCAGACGTCGTAATTATGACCCGAGGAAATTACGCCACTCAGATGACTTGATAAGATGATTTTTTTACCTTGTTTGGAGGATGGAGGGTGGATGAGGAGATAGAGACTTCCTGCTAGTGTTTACGGCTGCCATGACGACGAAGGTTGCGCAACTTCAAGGAAGTATAAAATCACATTTTGAGTGAACATTATCTGTCATTTTTATCAATTATTGTTGTCTTTTTCTTTTAAATGGAGGATGTGTTGATATGATAGATTATCTGATGAAGTGTGTTATGTTCAGGTCCAGTTATTGTGAGTGTTTGAGGTTGCAGCTACTGAAAAGCACTTGTCTTGGTGATGTAAAAATCTGTTCTCTGTCATCCATAATCACTTTCCCCCCCAAAAGTCTATTAGATCATCCTTTGAGCCCACTCTCCATAATCCATTCACATGCAATCCAAGTGTAGAAAAGGAGATGCACTCATTGAATATGTAGTGACACAAATGTAAATGTTAGAGGTCCCACTTCTTCTAGTCTTCTGTTTCTTACACTTCATATTTAAGATAGTTCCCCTTGCATGGTTCGTGTAAAGTTAACAACACCCCCCCCCCCATCCCCCCTCCCAACTACTGAGCTTTTTTCTCATAAGGCCTTGAAGAAGGACACAAATAAGTTATTGTCACTATGTTGACACATGCTGCTATGTGGCATTAATTTTAATATGACTGGTATGTGTTTGCCCTCTCATGTGATGTTTCTGTTATTTTGTCCCACTTCGTGTTTACAGGCTGTCTTGTGCTCTCACGTCACTGTCAGTAGCTGTCAGCGTGTGTGTAAGCTTCTTATAGGGACGAGTAAATCTGCCCTAACTCATCATGACCTGCTGGATGAGACGCACGTAAACACACACACACGTAAACACACACACACATACACACAAAATCTGTCCCAAACTGTCATCGTCAAAAACCGGTGATATCGGGACAAATAAAGGACGGTGTCAAACCCGCTGTCGGGGGGTGGGGGGGATTACCAATAATCGTTATGTAACTTGTGACATTAGCAGCAAATGTTATCTACATGGCAATGAGATAACGTCAGCTAGGTCAAATGAGTCGCATAACATGGGTTATTCATACTATGAACGCTCGGACTGGAGTGACTGGTTTCTCCTGTCACAGAGCCAGGCACCCACACGGAGAAACATAGAAGACCACTTGTTGATGAATAACGTTACTTTCGTTACCGTCAACACACGCTTACAGTTATTTACCAACCATGCAAAGTAACAGAGTGGAGCTCAGGCACCACTACCGTGTTAGTTGTGTGTGTGAGAGAGAAAGATAGAGAGAGAGCAGCCACAGAGAGAGAGACAACAAATGAAGGCATCAACGTTACTTCGCTAACTGTAAGTTAGCTGCGAGTTAGCTTCGCGTTAGCTTGTCTGCTAACATTACCTCGCTCGTAGAGCCCGCTAAATTTCCGAGTCGTCCAGCCGCGTCGAAATATTCCAGAAACATTGCTGTATGGCTTTCTAAAGCGTCATAGCTCAGGAAAGAAGTTACAAACTGCGTGTCAAGCAAATACCTGAGCTGAAAATACATTAAACTGCCTTTGACTTGTACTGACGATATATCCTTTGAACAGGAAATAATGCTGCCTTCAAGGTTCCTCGTACACCTCACTACACCACCAACTGCTTTTGCGCGGACGATTTAAGGATTGTATATCGGTGGCTGCTACTTTTTGTTGTAGAAATGATTAAGTAAAACAGCGACTTCTATGTGTTTTGACAAAGGTGATTAAATTAAATTAAATATTATTAGTACGGTTATCAGTAAGATTATTAGGGCAATATAACTGAAAACATTGACATATCTGAGAAATTATAGCTAGATATACTATATACTTATTACTGGATATTAAAGGTTACATTACATCTGTTACCATCACCGTTTCACTCGTCAGCTGCCGTGTTTCATTATCATTTTAGCATTGCATCAAAGAAACTCTTGTAAAGAAATTCCCACCTGTTTGCGCGCTATGTTTCTATATGACACTCAAAATTCCGATGCTTCCGAGTGGACAAGAATGTGTCATTAAACTCACGCTGAGATCACTTCCTCTCTTGTTTCTGTGCTGATGTTTATTATTTTGCTGTTTCTATACCTGCAAATTCTCTTCATGAAATTATCAGTGCGCAAAGTTTCTAACTTTCTAACATAGTTTACTTACCTGCTGTAGGCTTCGTGTTTACAACATGTTGCTAAAATCTCTGCTGCCTCAAATCTTGGCTCTCCACAATTTAGTTTGGAAGTACTGATTGTGCAATTTTTTTTTCTCATAAAAAGTGTGAATTCTTAAATATTGCTATGTCATATTGCACTTATTTCAGATGAATGGATCCACACTCAAATAATTAGATTTTGTGCCAATAAAGGAGGGGATATATCAGTCAATTTTGTGCTTTGGAAGCACAGTTATGGTGCGAACATATTGTTGGCAGCTGTCAATAATTACATAGTTGAGTGAATGCAGGCATATGCTAAAAAAATCATAAAATGAGTGTGGGAAAAAATCTTCATAATTGAATTAATAAGTCTATTACAGAGCTGTCAGACACATAATGTACGACGTGAAGCATTTCGTGGAATTGGGTTATAACTCAATAACTCACATAAATCAACTCTATTATTCACATTTTACAGACTGAAGATAGTCCATCTTGTCAGACCACCCTGCACCACCTAGAAGAAAAATGAGACCTGCAGGTGTAAACATGTTGATGTCACCTCCTAAAAGCATGTAAAATAATAGTTGCTCTAATTTTAACACTTGAGCCATGTGCAGGCAGGAAGTGTTACAAATGCAGATTTGTTCTTCTTATACTGCAGCTGTTGCTTTGTATTGCGTTCAAAACGCCTGCAACCTGCAAGCTACAGTAAAAAAGTTTGAGGAGATTGAGTGAGTCAGGCATGTCAGTTGTAATTGTAGACATATGTCATATCATTATATATATCATAATGAAATATAATAACTTCAAATGTTTTGGACTGATCTTAACTTTAAAAATCTGTCTCGTCAGTGATGAAACTGGTGCAGTTTTTGTTGATCATTTGAAAAACATATCTAAAGTTAGAGTGAACTTACCACAAGCTGACTCTGTGAAACTGGTGCATGCATTCATGTCAACCAGGTTAGACTGCAGTAACGCTCTCTTTGCTGGTAAACAAGAACTCATTCAGAACACAGAGTCCTCACACATACACTCTAATATATGACCCTTGTGCTTAAATCACTTGATTGGCTCCCTGTGGAATACAGAATTAGTATTCTACTTAAAGTCCTTAAAGCAATCAAGTAGCTCAATCAACTTCTTAACGTGAGCAGTGGAGTCTGACATGAACCCACTCTTTTTCTGGCAATGTTAGAACACTTTTTTTTCAACTGAGCCATTAGTATTTGTGTTTTTTGTCTGAGCTTCTCTCACTGGTTTGATGTGAAAACGGTGATATCAAATACTTCTGAGCATTGAACCCAAATTCTTTAGGAGCCCAAACAGCTTGTGCTCCCTTCATCATTTCTGACCTGCTCACTGATAATAATCTAGTCAGACATCTCAGGTTATAAGGTGGTGTGTTTGCACCTATAACATCCAGATGTGGAGGTACATTGGTTTTAGGTTTAGGATTATTTAATGTATGTGTATGGTTTGAGTCTGTGGTCTTTACTGCTGTGTTTGCACTCACATTTTAAAGTAAAGCATAGTGATTTCAATTTCCAAAGACAGTATATGCTTCAGACCAGTTCTCTTTTCATGCGGCCAAGCAGTACTTATCCATTGTGGAATTATAGCACACATACAGTTAGGCCTGTCACGATAACTACTTTTGTTGGACGATAAATAGGATGATATATGATTCCTTCTCTATTGGACAAACACGATGTAGAAATTACTGCATTTTTTCAGATTAACCACCAAGTGGCAGCATATTACAGGAGTGACACATTCAACCAGCTCTCAGTAAGTTAAGTGTATTCATTCATTTGTTATCTGACGAGGACAGTGAGTAAACGTTTAGCTCCCCTCAGCATTAACACATGTAACAATTAACAAGTAAGTAACAATTCACCAATTGTGATCACAGAACAAAGAAACACTAACCTTACTAACTGAGCAGCCGCAAACCAAGAAAAGTGAAGACTATGCAGCTCTTGGTGCAGTTAAAGAGGGTGATTATTTTTGTAGAGTTGTGGTGCTGGATTGACTTGTTGGTTGAGTGAGTCATTACAGCTGATGGTAAAATCTATGGACTTTCCCCATTAACATCTGCAGGTTTAAAATGTGTCTCTAGTTCATGTAGATACACTGACTTTTATTGGAAACCAGCATTTAACTTGCAGCAGAATCAACAGTATGTTCTTCTATCAATGGGAATGTAATGTTTGTGTGGAAAATTCCTAATTGTAATCCAGAAGAGTGTATGTCTAGATTGAGGTTGTTGTGTCCATTTTAACCATAATCCAGAGTCATTTTGTCATTCTGTGTTCTATGCTGTACCATTGTTGTAATTACTGTTATTTAATTTGTCTTTCTTGTTCTATTCTGTACACTCATCTATTGCATGGGGGTCTGTTGTCCTGGTAAAGGGATTCCTCTGCTGTTGCTCTTCCCGAGGTTTCAATTTTAGTTTTAAGGATTCTTTCTTATTGGAATCAAAGGTCTAAGGACAGAGCATGATGTATTGCTGCACAGATTGTAAAACCCTCTTGAGGAAAAATTGTGATTGGTGATATTGGATTATACAAGTAAAATTGACTTAATTCTTTACCATCAGTTTAGAAGGGTGAAGTATTGTTGGCGAACCTTTTAGCTAGCTGTTGCCTATCCAGCAGACATGGAGAAACATTAGCATACATTTGGGTTAGGGTTTCTGTATGTAAGCATGGCCAGATCTACCACATGGGGAAGCTCAGCAGGTGCCCAGGGGCCCTCAAGCAGAAAGGGGCCTCCAAGAGTTCACCAGACAGCAGCATTATCCAATCAGAATAAAATAATAGTTGTTTCCAAGAAATTTTAGTCTTATGACTTATTAACCAGTCATCACAGCTGGGCAAGTGGTGATTGGTTAGCAGGCCAAAACACAATGTGGGTAGGTTGTATCAATAAGTGTGTGGGAAAATTTCAGAAAAATGGACAACCAAAAGGCAGTAAAACAAGGATTTTTTTTTGCCAACTTTCAGCAAAAAAGCTCAAGAACATTGATGAGAGCTGTGAGACTGAACTGAAACAGGACAATTTAAGGCCATAAAATCAACATAATGAGTTGAAAGACACTAAAATGTACTAAAGGGCTTAAGAGAATGTCAAAATTGGCTCATAATTTTCAGGTACCCCCTTTCACATTACACATAGTGATTTGATACATTGCTTTCTTTTGTGATTCTTCTGTGAATTCAGTTAAGCGTCCTCCAAGGCCTCAGAGATACAAAAGAGAGAAAGACAGAATAAAGCGTGAAAGGGAAAAAACATTTTTATAAATCCTCTAAGTAAGTTTCTTATTCTTTGTCAAAGAAATAGCTTCAAACTATCTATTCAAACAAAATAAGAACAGTGCTTTGTGTTCTTTAGCTTTAGGAGCCAAATGTTCGTGACACACTTACTGATTAGGGTAAATCTACAACTTTTTAAAGGCAGCACTGTTCTGCTTTAAAGACAGTACAGTGCTTTGTCCTATAACCTCTGGTCACAACTGTTGTCAGCTACTCTTATTACATTACAGCCTGTGGCCACATTTCATTTCTGAAAGGAAGCCCCCTTTCCTCCCTCTGTCCTACTGTTCCGGTCCACTGTCTCCTCAGACGTCTGCCTCGGCTACAATCTGTAAAAAACAAGACAGCAGGACTCGACATGAATCAGATGGGCAGCTCTTTCTGACTACATCATCCCAGATTAGTGACAGTGCGAAAGAGCAGAGCAGGAAAGGAGGTGATGTAGATATCTGCTTTGAAGCCAGTCCCAGTTTCCTCCGGGTGTTCCCTCCCAAACAAACACAACTGGAAAGCACCAATGACCACAAATTCCAAATAGATAAGCTTGGAGATATGCAGCTGCAGCCTCCTCTGTGCTTTCTTAACAGTACTGAACAGTGAGACTCTGCAGCACACTGCAGCAGTCAGATCAGTATTGGAAAGTGATTACAGGATTGAAACCTGCCTGCAGCATTTTTTTAATACAGAGACGTGCTACAGTGGCCTTGATGTGGTTATTCTGCCACCCACTCTGTGCTGTAATCCTGCTGTCGTTCAGCGCTGCAGGAAATTTACATTGGTGTCATTTCAATGAGACAGTTGTTGGGTAAAATAGAGGAGAGGCGGTGACTAGACAAACAGTGATAGGACAGCAGACTGGTAACTTTGTCAGCCATGACAGCAAAGCTAATTAGTATTTAGAGGTTATTTTCTACTGTATAAAAGCAGGTTGACAGATAAAATAGTGAATGTTGATGGCTAATGTGTGGTTAACTTATTTTACGTGAATATTTGAATAGAGAATAACTGCAGTTTTTTTCAATAGCTTCAATCTCATGTGACCCATTTACTCCAAATCCCTGGAGAAATAAGGCACACCTCCTTATAGTACTTCTTGTATTTCATATTATAACAAACAGAAATGAACAGATAAGAAGTCAACAAAGCTAAAGCAACATGAAGCTCCAAACCGATGCCCGACACTTGTTGCTACATGACAGGCGTGACGAGCTACACATCAAAGTAAAGCTGTCCTTATCTTTTTTTAACGCGCATCATTGGAGCACAAAGTGAAAATAGAAGAGAAAGTCATCCTTGATGTTAGCCAGTTTCCTGTGTTATTTAAGCCTATTTTGTTGTTGTTTTTTTTTACCATGACATAAATAATAAAAAATGTAGCTTGCAGAAGAAGGCTCATTTGTTAAACGCACAGTGGCTAGCTGTTGTGTGTGATATTTAGCTGGCTGGTGCTATAATAGATAACGTTAGCTTATGTGTAGCGCAGCAAAGTGCTTTAGCAACATTTCAACGGTGACTCAGCAACAATGTAGCTAGCCACACTGCTGTTTGTTTTTTAGCTTTGTCTCTTGTAGTGTGTACCCCCAAGAAGAAGCCACTGGATCCAGAGTGAATGTCTTTCTTAAAACTAACTTCACCATAGGTTACACGTAAATTTTGTTTCTTAGCTGACAAAGGAGGGACTCCGTAGAAACACAACTTCAAATGAACGCTGTGTCTGCTGGTTGTGTAAAGAGGCAATTGTTTGCTAACTGTTTGTATAATGATTAGCTTGTTGTGGAGCTCTTTGGCCCCAGCCCAAAAAACATGAATGCAACTTTAAATTACAAAGCAACTATGTTTGTCAGATAAATATAGTAAAAGTTATTTCTTTAAGTAGCAGAACCAAATAGGAATACTGAAGTGCAGTACCTGAAATGTCAAGCACAGTACTTGAATAAATGTATTTTGTTACTTTATCACTTGTGCAGTATAACCAGTATGAGCTTATACTGAACTGGTTAAAGTCTGAACTCTTTTCACAATATGGTAGTTATATGTAAAATGGCAGTGGGTGTTAAAAAAAAGCCTCTTTTTAGCACAGTGTAATTGCCACATTTGTCAAGATCTGATATAATATAACTCATTATTTCATGAGAAATTAATTCTAACCCCCGACCCTCATTCTGTAGTCATAAACGCAGTAACATTTTGATAAGCATCCATCCAAAAACAACAAAGCAAAAGATTCAGCATTGTCAGTTTTTTGCTTTTTATTTTTGCAAATAGGAAAATAGCATTTCTGGTATTCAAAAAAACAAAAAAAACAAAAAAACAAAACAGCCTGTGTTCAAACAGATACACAAGCAGGACTCAGAGAGAAACAGATAGAGAGAGAACTGGATGATGATTAGGGAATACAGATCTGGATGTAGGTCAGTAGGAGCAGCCTGGGGAGGCTTAGACACAAAGACAGCACTGGTTCAGACAGATAAACACGTCTGCCCGTCTGTCTGCTTTAAACGGCATTCTACATTACTAAGCATGATTGTTTAAAAAAAAAAAAAGAAAGCTATCGTATCTGTAAGATTTAAAAAAAAGAAGAAGATGATTGCTGTGTAAAAATGACTGTGCACTGCTACATGCTCAAGTGCTCTAGTTTTGAGTTTATCCAAAAAAAAAAAGCACCAATGTGGCTTGAGCTAAGTTAAGATTGCCAGTAGCCTACGGTTTGTAGTAGTAAGTGTCTTCAGACAATCCAGTTATATGAAGCTTCATGCTTTCAGTTATACAGTCTCTTTGTGTGAAGCACTGGAAGGTTAACAAGCACCAAAGGGTTCAGATCAAAGAACACATGACAACAGTGACTGAACTGCGCAGTGCAGTTTCGCCTTCCTTATAAAATACCCCCTTTTTTTGCCATTTTATGGTTCTGATACATTTTTATGGAACTGCCATAAGAGCACAATGACAGTTTCCACTTTCCACTAACACAAGTGCACTTGAGACCAGCAGACTCAGCTTAATGGTTTGTAAATGGGTAGAATGGGACTCCAAATCCCAGACCATAATCAGTCTGACATTCCACAGATTGATTACGCTACAATCAAACTCACACATCGGACTGAAAAAACCTCTCCACAAACACGACTGAATAGCTTAATGCACTGATTGAAAATCTTCTTTGATTAAAAAAAACACATCTATATAAAGGCTACAGGCTGTACACGTGTTATCTTTGTCCTTTATGTTCAGTACACATTATATTGAGTATGCTTATACAGATGATTGAATAGATGTTAGCTGCCTTTCCAGCTATTTAGACTATTAGCTTTTTTTGCTGCTACAACCAACAGAGAAAAAGGTAACTGCTACCGTAAATAAGAACAGAGCGATATTCACTCTTGCACCACTGAGCCAAAGTATAGCATATAGGCCGAGTAGTTACTAGGCCACATAAGTCGGGCTGCACAATGATTTCAAGAGTTTTTCAGACAACAAAGAGCTTATAACTGTCGTTTTCATGCTCTCACAGGGCTGGAACAGGGAATTCTGGTTTGGCAACCCCCCCGGTTCAGAATCACAGTTAAATAAGAGCAGTCATATGATAACAGTACAACAGTAGGATCAAGTGAAGTTTTGTGACACGGACAAAAGGCATCGATGGAGATTACGGCGTACTGGGACAGAGAAAAAGGCAAACGGGTCAAGACAGGGGTGGATTATGATTGGACGAATGCAATAAAGGCCAGGGTTGGATGCATAAAACATCGGGAAATTCAAAGTTTTTTCCGCAGCTTGGACAAATTGTGAGCAGAAGCCACAAAGTTTTAGTATGGCGTCATTCATATTGGGCTCTAAAAATCTTTAGAGGAGACTTCTGCTGCTTTAATCTGAATTTCACTCTACGGACACGGCTGTCACGCTCGGCCACGTGAACATGTCCTTCGCAAGCCTTATGATTAGAACACATGGCATAAATGTGACCCAAATGTACGCTGAACAAAACACAGTAAATTCATACTTAGACGACGTACGAAAACATTGGGAAGCTTTATGCATGTGGACCCTGAAGTTTGGCTTTGAAGAAGAGGGGAGATTATAAATTAGAGAAGCTCCAGTTACTAGTTACCACAGCACCTGGTAGCTTGTAACAGGAACAGCAGCACAAGCAGTGGCTGCAAGAGGGGTTTCTGTAAGACTGTCTCCTGGTATGTGATTTGACATATGTGTGTGTATATGTGTGTATGAAGGCCCGGGAAATCCACTTTCATCTGAGTTTTTTCCCTGAGCTCAGTGTAGTGCTATGATGAGCTGCTCACAGGGAGAGACAGTGAAAAGATAAAGAGCTGGGACGAGAGAAAGGACAGAATATTACGAGGGAGAGACAGTAGCCAGCTCTCAAGATTCTTCGGAAAAGTTCTGCTCGTAAAGCACCAAAAGTCCTGAGGGAGACCAGTTATCTAGGCCAGGTTGAGAGGTGTCACACGGTGGATCTGATAATCCTGCTGGGCCTGGAGCTGCGATGGACCTTTGTGTGTTTGGATAAGTGGTCACTGCGGGCAAACTTCTTCTCACACAGTGAGCACTCGTAGGGCTTGATACCGGAGTGGGAGCGGCGGTGACGGGACAGTTCATCGGATCGGGAGAACCTAGTGATAAAGGAGCAGAGGTGCAGGGTTAGGAACACAGATATAAAGAAATATACCAAGTGTTTCAGATCAACCTACTTACTAATCAATCCATTAAATAATAAATATGTAGAAACCACAATCATCGATGTCCTTAAAGCCCCTTCTTACACATGTGGTCAATCCCTGAAATGCTCTGGAACATTTCCTGCATGGGGTCATGTGTGAATAGGAGCAGGGATGGATATTGCAGGAAATCTATACTGCCAATTTCCCACCTCAAGCATAGAAACATGCTGGTATGGTTGTGTTGTGAATGAAAACAATAACATTGCATTACAAGCGTTAAAAGGGTGGTGTCCATCTAGCCAACGACACTACTTTCACGTGGAGCGAGCCAAACAATCACAAGACTTGATGTATGGGTGATGTAGTGCTTGGTTTTGGCTTGTCTGTTTTCCCAAACTTTCTCATATTATGACTTAAAAGTTCACTAAAATATGTTTTTTGATTAAAATTTGATAGGCACTGCTTAGTTTGAAAGTTCGAGCTAACTTTTGTGAGTTTTGACCTCTTCTTCTGTTGAGTTTTACGGCGGTCAGCATCCGTAAGTGTTGCATTACTGCCATCTGCTGGACTGTCCCTTGCCCCGTATATTCCAGCATTGCCATGTTATGTCTGAAAAGGTGCAAAATGGAAATATTCCTGGATGTAGCTGCATGTGTGTACAGCAAAAATCACTAACGGTATCCTTTTTTCTCTCCCGTAATTTACCAGGAGCTATGTGTGAAAGAGACATAAGTCTGGTGTTGAAGGGTGTAAGCCAAGAGAGAATACCATTCTGGGCTGCTGTTAAGCTCCTTCCACACATGCAGTCTATCCCTGAAATGTTCAGGGACATTTCCTGCATGGGGTCAGGGATTCGATACTCAGGGAAATCTGAACCACCAATTTCTCACCTCAAGACTTTTCGAGACATTTCTGGGAAAATGCTGGTATGGCTGTGGTGTCAATGAAAGCACAAACACTACAGGGAAGAGTTTCGTCCGTCTGACGAAAGGCACTTTGACATGGAGCGAGCGAATCAATCTCAAGACTCTGCTAATGATGTACTCAGGGATATAAGCAAAAATAATTCATTTTGATTGACAAGTTGTGATTGTTATGCATGTACGATGTGAGCATGATGATAGAGACATGTGCCTATCTGCCTGTATCAGTTCCACACACACATGCTCTATATGAAAGTGTGCACTCAGCTGAGAGGTTGAATCCTGCTAAGTAACAAACAGTACTCTTCTGTGTCTTTTCTCAATTAGTCAGGCTACTCCGGAAAACACCCGAAAACACTGGAAAACACAGGCGGCAGCAACTTGACGATTGAGCAGTAACTATTAGAGAGTGCTGCATTTTCCATATACGCCACACAGACATTTATGGGCTTAATGAGTGAACCGATTAATGAATTATCTTTATTTACACTGCCCTTTTTACAGCAGAGCCATCTATGAGACGAATTGCAAACACACACTAAAGCAGACAATGTTGTCAAAGTAACAGGCCTGTGTCATATGATGAAACTAAGGACGATAGATAGAAGATGAAGAAAGTTGAGTTGATTTACATGATTTGGGTCAAGTGATTCACAGTTTTATTTTAAATGTAATTCAATTTAAAGTCAATACATAGGTTACAAAACATTGTCCCCCTTAAAATAACCTTGTTTATACTACGTTTATGTTTCTACTACAACAATACACTGACGACCATTGTGGCATGTCCTGATAAACCTAACAGTAAGACTTATATATATATATATATATATATATTAAAAAAAAGAAAAATAAGGTCTAATGAGTCTTATTTTCAAAAGTTCAGTCAGTCAGGAATAGGTGTGGTTTTAAATATGAAAAACTTCTACGGACTGTGTGAGCTAAAACACACAAGAAGCTTAATTCTCCTTTATAATAATTCACTACATGTGAAGTGTATGAGTGTATATGATGAAAATGAGGCATTAGAATGTGCTAGAAGCCACCAGATTTGGACTACACTACGGACAACATTTTCCTCAGGAGGGTCATGCCTCCAAACCCCCCCACCCCCGCGGCTTCTTCACACTGGCTGGCTACTCCATATCTCCGCTCCACAGCGCTGCTACTGCTCTATTAATATTTAGCCCAGCCCCAGCTGTTACTCCACCGTATTACAGATGAGGCAATAGCACAGCATGTTGAAATCAGCAGTCATTAAGATATGTGTTGTTTTTGGCCCTAGAGTAGTTTTGTTTTTATTGATTAGATGCAGCAGTTTATGGGTTAGGGTTGTCACATACCTCCAGCCACACTCAGGCCAGCTACACGTGTAGGGTTTCTCTCCCGTATGCCGCCGGAAGTGAGCTTTCAGGTGGCTGCTTTTGGTGTACATCTTCCCGCAGCCTGGATGGGAGCACTTATGGACCCTCTCTGTGGGTGGCACTCTGGTCACCCTGGGAGCCACGGCCTTCAACAAACTGATGCCCTGTCCCCCAACCCCAGTCACGCCCGTGATCTCTAGAGTCCTCATGGTGATGGGCAGAGGGGCGATCTTTACGTACTTCTGGTCAGCTGATTTATCTCCACTGTTCAGAGACACCAAAGTGGTGGTGGTGGAGGGCACCTGGGGGGTCAGCAGGGTAAGATTTTGTCCTGTTGCACCCTGGAGCCCCATGACCACATGAGTGAGCCAAATGCCATTTGGAGCACCGGGAGGAGACCCTGCTGGGGTCTGAGGTTGAGCCAGAGGTAGGGGCTGGAGCTGGAGGACCAGAGGAGCACCCAAGAGCATCGGTGGGGTTAAGGTGGACGGTGAGGGGTTTACTTGGGCAGAAGGGGAAGCATCAGCTGGACTGGGACTGTTCTGCTCATCCTGGTGGGTGTTTGGGTTTGAAGTGCAGCGGGAAGCACTAGTCCCTGAGTCACTGCAAGACTCTGAGGTGGAGGCTGGGGCTGCAGGGGTGGATGAAGAGTCACTGGAGCTACAGGGTAGAGGGGAAGCCTCCTCTTTCAGGACCAGCTGCTCCTCTTTACCTGGTTCCATCTTTTCCCTCAAGAACTCCTCTATGTCCTCCAGGGTCGGGGAGAACGGGGAAGGGGGAGTGAAGGAGAATTCTGGCAGCTTGGGCTCCTGACTTGCAGGTTCCTCTGCTTCACCAAAAAAAATATGCAGAGGCACCCCTTCATCTTCGTCTTCTTCTTCCTCCTCATCTTCCTCCTCTCCAGGGCTGGAGCTGTGCATAGCCCCTAACTCTCCAGCCTCAGGGCTGTCACAGGAGGCTGAACTGCCTCCCTCGCTGCAGGCTCCGTCTCCCAGGCCGAGGGAGAACAGCATGCTGCTGCTGCTGCTGCTGCTGCTGCTGTCCCTGAACAGGTCATTCTCCAAACTCAGCGTTCTGCTGCTAAGAGACACCATTGATCCAGGCCAAACCAGTAGAGAGGATGCTGGAGAAACTCTATCCACAAGACGAATCACAAAACCTGCAAAGACAGCAAAGAGATCAGCTTTTATTACATGGAAAGCTATTTACCTTAATTCCTGGATTTGAAACGTTGGCCACAAACAACATTAGAGGTTATTTATCCAACAGGCAACAGCCTTCTCAGGGACTTCATTTTAATGTGTTTTTATCTTATCTTAGTATTCACATTGTGTTATGTGTTGTGTGTCTATGCTTTTAATGAGCTGCCAGATGGACAACAGGCAATTCTGGTGGCCAACAAAATTTAAGCACTTAACTTTAAGCACATAAACAGTTTATTGCACACTGTAATGTAAATGTAAGCAGCTCTAAGTGTTTCAATGTATTTGTCAATAACTATAACTCCTTCTGCGTGAACCTACATAAATAATGCGCAAAAATATAGAAAAATGCTACTTTGGTAATATAAAATATGCCTCAAATGAAATGTCATAACTACTGACAAATAATGTAAATAATTAAACACTTAAAAATGTCCTTATCTCTGCTTACAACTATATTGTAGTGATATAAACCATTTATTAAATGTTTGTATGTGGCTTATAAATGCTAATTTCAATATCAGTGTCTTTATAATATACAGTATAATTATATATACACATATATGTCTGATACCAAATGTTGGGAAAATCCTGTACAAGATAATAAAGTTGATGTTTGACACAGTGAGCTGTGTTATGCTGTTATGTAATACAAAACAAACTCTTCACATATGTAAATCAGGAACCTAAACAGCAAACTGAGATCAAGTCCTGCCCTGTGTTCAAGCACTGTGTCATCCAACTGACCAAGTTCACATTCTATCCAGCGCTTTAGTGGTAAACATGCTTTAACACAACTGCAATGAATCAGATTACTAAAACCAATTAACATACAGTAACCTGGGAGATTTTGGGGCCCCTGAGCTGTTGCCCATTTTGCTCGGGTGGTTTTTGCATATGGGGCCTCCTTGAAAGCACATTCCCCTGCAGTACAGCTGCAGCAATTACTTCATGAATCAGTTAATCAATCCACACACACACACACAAAATCATCTGCAGTTATTTCAAACATATGAGGGTCCAGCTTCTCAAATGTACTAATTGCTGCTTTTCCTTGTTTTAATTGATAGTGAACTGAATATATTTGAGTTTAAGACTAGTAAGACATCTGAAGACTCACTTTGCAAATTCACTGTCTGACTTTTTACGAGTCAAATCGATTATCAAGTCAATAATCAGCAGATTAATCGCTAGAGAAAATAATCGTGGCTTATTCTGAAACGTTCTTTAATTAATAAAACACATGCACATGTTAACAAAAACATCTTCACCCCAATAATCATCTGGCACAGTTGATATTAAATGCGCATGTATGTATAAATGTTCATATCATCCACAGCAGCAAAAACTACAAAAACCCATGATGGACAATTATTTGCATATGTAAATGTCTGCTATATGAATAGATTAATTTCAATTAGCTGTACGACCCCTGGAGTCTATCCAGGACCCCTATCAGATCCGCACAACCCCCCCAAAATCTAAAAACCATACTCCACAAAGACACATGTGGTAAAACAATCCTCCTTTGCTTATGTAAAGGATGTGTGTTGCTGCTGTCAGAGCGTCAGGCACATGTTGCAGCAGGGCCTCATACTTGAAACAGAGCGCTGGTAAACACGGCCCGCACTGACGCGCCCATTACCATCCACAGCGAGGAGGACTCAGCCCGCAACGCGGAAAATAACACCAATACAAGTGTTAGTAACGGAGGAGCTGTTTAAGACATACCAAACCGCCTGAATACTACTGTGCCTGTATGGGAATCCACGAGTCTCAAGTTCGGCTGGGTCAAAAAAAAATGTTGTACACTACTCTCCTTCACTCCGGATGAGCAGGAGTCCCGGACTTTTCGGCTCGACCTACCGCGAGTTATTCGGAGGAGTCTCGGTGCAGAGGAGCAGCGCCGTCGACAGCCTTTTAATTATTTCGAGGTTGTTGGGGTTTTTTTTGTTTGTTTGTTTTTTCCTCTTCTTCCTCCGTCGTGTTATTGTCGTCGCACGCTCACATCCCGTCCTTGCCACGGGTCCATGTTGGCATTCCCTTTCCCAGCGTCACGTGACCACATCGCTGCACAACTCGGAGGCACGGGTCCTATTCAGAGCCTCCGATAGGCCGAGCGCCGCGGAGGCTCGCCCTAACTGGAGCGCGCCGATTGGACGCCGCTCGATAAATTCTGACTGCCATGTGTTGATGGAGGGGGATCACTACCACCTCTACACACTATACAATGTGGCCTATTGACAAAATAATGAGAACACCTACTAATGGAACAGCTTACTGATCATGAGGATTGACCTTTCCTGCCCCTCTTCACTCTGTCTGCCTGTATTAGTCTGAGGAAGATGGAGAGGAAATGTTCAGCCTAGCTTTAACAGATGATGTGTCAACTATTCATTTTTTGTGACCCACTTGTTGTATTTCTTTATTTCCTCATGTAGTTTGGTGAGGGTGCATGGCACACATTACAACAGTAATAGTCGTGCAAAGAATACACATTCCATAAACTCAGTCAAGATGTATCAAACATTTCTGTCCATGGTCTTTACATTACCATGGCAAAAAAATAGAAAGAGGATCCACACACTGTATTAAAAGCTCCCAGCAACTTTAACTGTTAAAAAAGCAATGTTTAGATCTCACAGTTCTTCATCACACATTGCCAAATCATCATCACAACCCAAGACAAGCAATATATAGACACAGGTACATTCATTACTCAGGTGATTGTGATCTGTATGATTAAGAGTCAAGCTGCTCTCAAATTGGACCAATCAGAAGCAGAACTGGTCTGATACTCCCATATGGAAGACAAAGCGCACCTCTATGAAAAGGCTGAGAACAATTAGAATCAAATAAATCACATCAAAAGCTAAGTTGAATACACATTTGAGTCACAAAAATAATACAGAAAAGATCATACTACTTTTAAAAAAGGCTTGAGATCAAAATGTAATTTTAAGCCCTTAGGTATTCATATATTAAGGGTAAAAAAAGAAAATAGAATGCCTCTCTCATTTCAAAAGGATATTGTTGATGTCCCCTCCCCTTCTGTGGATTTTCACATGTTCAATCCCAGTGTATCTCAATGTGGATAGGTTGTGTTGAAATGTGTTGTAATGCCCAGCTACAGGGTTCTTTTGGTCATTAGTAGATTATTGTATATATTCTTCCATTCTCTGGAGTTAATGACATTTATATTACCAAAACATATCTACAAACACTATATCTCCTATATCCTAAACCCCCTAGCTGCAAAAAGAAAAAGAAAAGGAAAGAACAAAACAAAAGAAGGACAGAAACAAATGTGTCCACTGTTAGAGTTCAATCAGGAGAGAGCAGAGAATAAAGTAACAAAGTAAGAAAAAAAAGGTACTGTCAAAAGTCTTTGGTGCTTGAACCCTCTATGGAGATTTTGAATAGAAGGACTTCGGCCCTGAGCAGCAGCAAGATAGATCCACTCATAGAGTCCAGACCCTGGTGGTGGTGACTGATGACTTCTGCTGAATGATCAGGCTGATGAAGTGATGCACTGAAGAATCTGCAAAGACTGTGGTGATGGGGAGGTGGTGGTGGGTCGCGTCAGAAAGCATCAAGAAAGCACTAGAGGGAGAAAACATATTTAATAAGACAGCTGCAATATGATAGGATAGACAATGAAGATGTGTCACTGTGCTGTTGGTTAATTGTGACCAGGTGATGTGAACAACTGCCCCAAACACGACAGCAAGGAAATTAAAACAATAGGCGTGAACATGCAAAAAGAAAGTCTTCGTGACTGAACATTTGCTAAGCTTCATTCGTTACAACATCCTGTATTTGTCTAGTAGTCAAATTCTTCCCCCAACTTGGATCGTAGTATTATTTTGAGTCCTGGAGCTTCATGTTTGTTGATGCAAATGTTACAAAAGCAAACATTTTCTATTAGCTGTATCCCTGGGTTCAGTTTACACTAGGTGATGTTTCTTTGTGTGCTGGCCTTGAAGATACTTGTGTTCATTCAAAGGCAACACCTCAAGGACACCGCGTTGACCTCGACTCATGATGTTCAATATGAATGGGGAGAATGTTTCGTATATCAAAACTCAGGATTCAAGAATGTAAAAGAAAGTATGGGTGATGTGTGGCAGGCTGTACAACAAGAATCTATAGTTCTTCTTTTTATTGTCTGTTTGTTGTTTGTTGTATCTATCTATCTATCTATCTATCTATCTATCTATCTATCTATCTATCTATCTATCTATCTATCTATCTATCTATCTATCTATCTATCTATCTATCTATCTATCTATCTATCTATCTATCTATCTATCTCTTCAGTTTCACTTGCAAGTGTCAAGTATACAGCAGTACACAAATCTGAGAGCCAAAAAAATGACAGTATTGGCCCTGTTTATGTGCCACACAGTACAGTGTAAACAATTGACCTATTTCATAAAACTAAGCTATGATTCTTGAGTCTTAACATTTAGTCCAGTAACAGCTGCAGCTGTTTGGTTCTTCGTCATTTTGACTAACAAGACTGGATCTCCCAAAATCTTCCACAGCAAACACTTTCTACCATTTGATTTAGAAGAAAGATGAGCACTTTTGTATGGAACAGTAAAATAAGAGTAAGTCAGTGATATCATTCAGTATATCATTATTAGATATACATACATATTAGATGCAATATAGAGGGTTAGGGTTAGTCATCTTTCATTTTGTGTAAAAGTAGAAACATGTTTATACATTTTGAATTTGCCACACAAGATTCCTCCTCAATTCTCACTCTTTGGTCCATGGAAATGATTTGTCCCAATGGAACAGTTTAGATCAGAAACATCCCATGTAACTGCCTTTAAAAAAAATCTGTGTCAGTTTGAAGCTTGTAATGCCACCGCAGGCTCAGCTCTGCTCGCCAATGACAATAGGAAAAAACTTTGACATGACTGATGTCACGGCTAAAGCTCGTACAAAGAACAGTGTGGTCTGGAACACCGACAACCAGTGTGATCATCCGCTTCGAGCTTCTGGTAGGCTTTCCCTCTAAAACAAGGATTATTATTAAAGGATAAGGGCGATTTTCTGGGTTTTTCTTATTGTCAACAAATCTCATGAGCAGAGCCAAACCAACCATTAGGGAGCCAAACCAACCATTAGGAATAACACAGAGTGGCTGTCAGAAATAAGATGAAATAATACAGCACCTTAAAACCCCATCAGAGTTAAACCTCAACAGTTTGAAAGTATGACATTTTTAAGTCGAAGGTGCTCAAACTTTTAGCACCTTTGAAATATTCATTACAAAACCTGCCTGTCACACATGGAGAATTATAAAAGATGATCCAAAGGTCTTAAAAACATGATTATTCTTTTCTTCATCTCTAAAACTCTTATTGTTTGACAGGTGTGAGATGGTGCTTATAAGCATTAAACTTCTCTAAGGCTCTTCAACCAATAATTAAAGGTTATTAGATTATTGATGCAATAAAGTCCCCTTTACTCAACTTTAAGGCTTTAACTTACTCAACAACCAGTCACCAGTTTGCTCATATGAAGTTGAAGTTCTCCTGCATACTCATCACTTATCCACAAAGCTCCCAACAAAACATATTAAAGAACAGCTAAGGGCAGAGTTCTACCAGTGTACAACACTTTCTGCTCAAACTGGAGGTTAAAAGACAAATCAAATGTAACAGCACAAAACAAACTATCTTCACATCTCATTCTTTTAGCACTCAGGTCAATGTAAACCTGTGGTAAGAAATGAAGTTGGCTAAATTTGTGTGGTCGACGGGAAGAAATCAGGACAGTTTGGGAACCGCCCAAATGTGAGTCATTAATCTAATGCTGTTTAAAATGCCACAAAGCATCTCTGATTGCCTCGACTCCAACTTTACTCAATCATCCATGCAGTTTCATAGTTGCCTTTTCTTCTGCATATGCTGATACTGCTGTAAAGCAACTTATCATGAACTTTATAAGGAATAAATGTACTTAATAAAACATCTTCAGCAGCCTTGACTTGGTGTTGATGTGCTGCTGGTCTGTTGTGCAAAGAGGCCCTCTGGTGGTTCAGCAGGGTCATGAAAAGTCAGACTCAAAAGAATGAATCTTTACATCCATGAACAGATGCAAAAGTCAATACAATAAATAAAAGGGACACAGTAGATACATGTTATAATAATAATAAAATTAATTAGCTTTTATATCATAAGGTTCTGTTATAAAACGTGTTTATCTTACTTGTGAAAATTCATCTTAAAGAACTCCAAGCTTGTATCTGAATCCAGTGCAATAGTTTGTTTATTGAATAACTCAAACTAATCATTATATAAATATATAAATAAAACCTAAAAACTAGATTAACAATATAAAACAATATCATCATCTTTTCTCTAAATACGCTGCAGAATTCTTGGCAGGTGAGTGCACTTTATGTTCACAGAACAGATTATGAAAATGTATAATTAAAGCTAAAGCATATACATGCTAGTGTAATTACTTGTGACACATTACATATCTGCATATAGCATATTAGGCCTATTAATAGACGCCACACTGTCTTCATATAACTCTAATATTATGTAAAAGGGTTGAAAGAGGCATAAATCATACATTTTGTTGGCTGCATGTTTTATCTGGATTACCTACGTATTAAGAAAGCTCTGAATGGCTGTTGGTCCAATAAAACTCTTTGAAAATGATGGAATGTTTCGAATGCTAAAGGAATACTTCAAAAATTGGGAAATTTGGGAAATAGTTGATTCCCTGTTTCAGTATGATAAACCAAGTTAATATCCTTCTGGCTCTAGCTTCATACTAAACACACACAAATGATATTTACATAATATCAATCTCATTGCTGAATTATCTGCAAGAAAGACAAGAAGCATGTTTCAGAAGTAAAAAAATCTTTAAAGTTGGAAATGGTCACAGGCAGAGTTCTTTCTCAGTTTAATAACAGCATTGACTTCCAAAGAAACCAGTTGATGCCACACATTTTCTTTGGTTTTATTGTAAGTGCCTGTTGACTCATAGACTACATAAGAAAATCTGACAGACACACTGTACAACTCAATATTGACATACTGTATCTGTTGTTAGAGGTGGAGAAATAATATTGCAGGGTGTGAACAGATCATGTTAAAAGGATATCTGAGTCACAGATCGAGGTTGTCAATAACAGTATAACCATCATGGCTCCAAAACAATTGGGACACCTGACTGGGAAGGATTTGGGATTTGGGATATTGAGACATTAGCTTCATTCAGTTATTACACGCTGGCTGGTAACTGATCCTCCATAGAAGCCAAACAGAGCGTACAGGGTGAGACGACTGCAGCATACTGCACCACACAAGGAATGTCGAGACTCCAGTGCGGTTTCTTAGCAACAGTTCACAGCAGGGTACCGCTCCCTATCATGCACTATTCAAGAATATTAAAAAAAAAAAATCTAGTTTTATACTGTACATGAGTGTAGATGTGTGTTTATACCCAAAATAAAGTGCACTGACTGACTAAATCTCAGCATTCATCCACATGTCACTACTGGCCTTGAGAACATAGATAGATGCTACATTGACACTTTTGTCCTGAATGTTGACAGTAAAAAAATGATTGATTATGAATATCACAGTACCCAAACAGGTCTCTGGACCTCTTAAAACACTCAACAAATGCAGTAACTCCATCACTCAAGCTGCAGTTCTTCATCACTGCAAATACTTCAGCATTAGAGGTTATGAGTGGCTGTATATCATCTGCTGATGTTCAGCGTTGGAGGTCAGTGTGGCTGTAGACGACCCTGGTGGAGCAGAGCAAAGCCAGCAGGCTAAAGCAGCAGGCGGATGCCATGTAGGCCCTCACACTGTTCGCCAGCTGCACTATCGCGCCGAGGCACATTGCCGGCATCACCTGCAGATAAGCAGAGAGAGAAAGAGAGAGATTAAGGATGACATTTTAAAGGTATACAGGATTTGTCAGTTGGTGTCTGTACGAGAGAGAGCAGCAGTTACTGAGTGAGCTAGAAGGTGAATGAAGAGAGGAATGATTGATTGATGGTCATTTCTGCTCTGTGTGTGTGTAGCTCAGCCCATCCTCTGTCAAAGTCTGTTTGACAGAGGATGGGCTGAGCTACACACACACAGACCTGCTGCTCTCTATACAATCACAACCCAGAGACAGAGAGCAGAACAGAGCAGAAAATAAACAGTGACAGTGATGTAACCTGGTTGCTATGGTACAAGTCCTGACCTCACAACCTCAAGCTGTTTTTGGCTGAGGGCTACAAACCCACTGCCCATTGGTTGATGCCCAGAAGTGTCCAGAACACAACAAAATAATAAAATAATATGAATAATATGCCCCTTTTCAGCTTGGAAGGTTTTTTTTTTATGTCATTTTCAGTCAACATGAAAGCTGCTGTAGAAGTCGCCAGAGCACTTAAGGGTTATGTCTGTATGTCTTCTTATGGTGTGTTTAGACAGATTTCTTTAAGAGCTTATGGGCAGAGGTGACTCACACACTCTCTGACATACTGAACATAAATATTGAGGCATACAGCACACAGCTTTTTGTGTGTCCTCTGTAGGCAAAGGCCACACAGTTACAGAGCAAAGTTCACAAATAATAGCCAGTAGCTGTTTTGGCATCAGAGTGCAAGATACAAAAAATTAAGATGTTTTTTTTTTCTCCAGTTTTTCAGCAGATAACATTGCAGATATTTATTCAATTTTAAAAAGTTTACTGGAAAAGGTTGTTTAGGAAGTTCCAAGGGACTCTCTACAGGAAATAAAACCATAAATGCAAATCCAACAGAATTTGTATTTTGTTAAAGATCTTGTGCCGTAGCTGACTGGTACATTTGTATGGATAGTATTTGCTCTGATTACATATACTGTAATCACCCTCACGTGTCTCTTCATACTGTACTGCTTCTGTCATTTGAAAAACAGATTCATGTTCCCTTACCTGTGAAAGCAAGTAAGCACTCTCCAGTATCGCCATGTCAAAACACAACCCTCTTTTGGAGACTGGTGTGCAGTCAGCTTCGCCTCTGTCGCTTCCACCCGCAAACAGTGGCCCAACAGAGGGGTCTGCTCCGGGTAAAGTCAGCCCTCCTGTGCTGTGGTTAGCGTAAGGAGTGGCTTGACCATTGGTGAGGGGGGGCTTGGCGAGCGGTGGGTCATCAGGGTCACTGAACTGAGGGAGTCTGGGCTTGGACGAGGTGAAAAAAGCCTTGAAGAGAAGAGGATGAAAGCTGAGCACAGGAAGACAAGCACTAATATGAAGATCATTTACTGTCATTAGTTATTAGATAAAGATTGTATAATTAGCAATGTAGTGGAGAATATGCTGCCCTTAAAGAACTGTTTAATATTTTAGCATAAAGACTGGAAACAGGGGAAACAGCTAGCTTGGCTCTCTTCGAAGTTAAAAAAACTACCACACTTCTAGTGAGCTTTGGTGGTGGTTGTGTGCATCCTTTTAACCTTTGGACTAAGCCCTAACCCTAACCCTTTTAGGCTTTATGCTAAGCTAAGCTAAGCTAACACCTCCCAGCTCCAGCTCAGTACTCAACACAAAGATAGCGTGGTATCAATCTTATGCTTTCACTCTTGCAAAGAAAGGATATCCATTTTCCTTAAAAATGTATAAAATACATAGTTACCTGTCAAACGTTTCAAGTGTGTCCAAACATTTGACTGGTACTGTACATTTACTGCATATTTAGTAGTCCTCAAAGCCAATTGGGAAATGTAACCTTTAGCATCCAGTAGTGATGCATGCTATAAAAAATAAAGAATATAAATTGGAAGCTTAAAAATAACATGAAACCTATGTAGACAGAAATATTAACTGAAATAGAAGTGTTTCTGTTCCATCAGACACATCAGGAATGGATGACTGAAAAACACAGCAAAGATACTTTCAATGCAGACAAGCAACAATCAGGGATGGACCTATATATCGGCCAAATATTGGTATCAGCCGATATTCCCATTGTTGACTAACATCGGCCTATTGGTAAATAAGGTACAATTTGCCTATGCCAGTGGCCGATGTACTGGTTATTTGCGGTTGAACGATCAGATTCATACAGTAGTAGCAACAGTCGCAGTAGCAACAGTCGCAGTAGCTATGGAAGTACAGAAAATTCTCCTTATTAAGTAGTTAATTGTATAGCAGGCTGAAGGGATTTTGAAGTAGTTGGTTTTTTTAAGAAAAAATCATTTCTTGTGAAAGTTAGTAAGATATGAATTTGTGCGATTGCTGCATCCCTAGCTACAGTGGTTAAGGTGCATACCATGTACGTACATGATAGGTGATCAAAGATGTGATCAGAGAAGATGAATAATAAGAATTCCCACTACATTATAAAAACTCTTCCTCTTCCTCATACCTCTCACATTGTTATAGAGCAAGCGTACTGGTAAACTTGGTTTAGCCCTCAGGTTAACTTGAATGAGGATAAAAAATTGAATTGCGCAGCTCTTCTGGAGTTTCGAAATGTGATTGGACTGAATGGATTCAATTGTGATAGTAAAAACAAGTCCATATGATGGGTTGTGATGCTAAAAAAATGTAGACTGATTTACAGGCATCTCTTTCACAATTCAAGTCTATGGGAAAAAGTCTTTTTGAGCCCAATAGCATCACGTGATGTTGTAATTATACAGTTTGGCCAGGCTATGTCAAATTGACTTCATAGCCTGGCACTCTTCCTGGGGGCTTGCATGGCCCTCACTGTGAATCTGCCCAGGTTCCCCTCTCATTTCCTGTCCCCTACCCTCATCTGTCTGTGTATAACTTGAAAGATAATTCAAATCCAAATTCTATACATTGTGGCTTTAAGATTATTTGGATTTTCTATATTAGCTGAAAATATGGTGAAAGGATGAGTCTGATACTATTTTATAATTTCTGTATTGATGAAAAATCCAACAAACATTTTATCCAAATATATCTCAAATTAATAATGTATTTTTATCGAGTATTTTTCCACAATGAGGAAAAAATGTGACTGTGTGGTTAAGAGACTAACTAACCTGTTTGTCAGAGTGATAGAAACACAGCAGCGTGTATGGTAGGACATGCAAGACGCTGATTGTGTATCCTGTTATGGCTACCATGACAGTGATGGTGATCACACTGTCTGAGACACTCATGGTGATGGTGGTGAACACCAGCAGAGCCGTGCTGCTGATGTACACCACCCTGGCTCCCAGCAGAGCAACCCAGCAGTCCATTAACATTGAGCACAGCACCGACACCACACACTGCAGGAAGAGTCCCAGACTGGCCACACGTACACCTAAATGCAGAAATGAGGCGTGCATGAGGTGAAATAATCTCTCTGGCTAAGTTAAACCTGAGTGTGCAGAGACAAAGAACCACTTACCCTACCTTCATCATACTGTTTCCTTTCCTGTGTCTCTGGATCTGCGCTCGGTACCCCCTGGTACAATCCCTCCCCCATGAAGTCAACAAAGAAGAGCATGAAACTCATCAGCGACATCCAGCTGCACATCTCTGCGGTGAACAGTCTCCATATGACCGCTGGCACATGCACACATGCTGCATACATATGAGGTAACACTGACATACAGGCCGATAGGCAATGGCCCAGTGCAACACGGAAACACTGCGGCCTCGGGAGGAAGAAGAGAGGGCAGCATCTGTTGCTCCAGCTTCTCAGACTCCTACAGCTGAGAGTCACTCTCTCCCCTCCTCTGGATCCTCTCTCCTCCGGGATAAAGGCTGTGGTGAAGAGGCAGCTGAGGAAGAATACGGTGAGTAAGGTGTAGATGAAAGCCTTCTGACCTCCAAGGTATGTTGCTAAGGGTGCTTGGCTCCAGTCTACTGCAGGGAGCAGGAACCTGAGTGCAGAGTAGAAGACATGCATGTCTGTTCAGAGAAAATAAAAATCCAGATATCTTACTTGATTATTATATTATTCATGTGTTGTGTTTTTTATTTTTTGTCAATTGGCAGTTGAAAAATTTTAAAATGTAAATGTAGTTGGTGGACATTCAGATTTCCAAATAACACGCTTCTATTGATTAATTAACGTGAGATCAATATATATATATTTTGGAACTTGTTCCAAGAGTCTTTGCTTGTGCCATGTAGACACAAGGCATGGCTTGTGAAAAGCTGAAGACAATATCAAATTATTCTAATCATAGAGTTCCAAAAAGGTTGAAACACAGATCAGGATCACAACATATTCAAAAATCTGCCCTTTGACAGATGTGGCAGATATGCACTTGATATGACTCACTCAGACTGCTGAAGCCTCATATAAGCTTCACATCTACTAACAGTAACAGGAGGAATGATTACAGTGAGGAAAACCTCTTTTACTGTTCATATGGACATCTGACTGTTGTTTTGAGAAACATTGTGAGCCTGTCCTTAAATAGTTCATTCTGTGCAGCTTTTCTGGTGTATAAAATGTTCTGTATACAGTTTTATGTTGAGTTTATGCCTTATATCAGCATTTATGAATTTTCAAGCAGAATAAACAATCCTTGTCAAATATAGTATAAAAAGACTTTGGCAGGCAGTGATGCACACAATTATTCCCTTTAATAAACAATTTATCATTGCAAGAATGTTTTATTATGTTTGTTCAAATTAGGCACTCTGGGAAACTTACAGACAAACAATTTGCAGATTGATAATAAAACTAATTGTTAGTTGCAGCCATAGTTTCAGTTTCTCACGTCTCCCTCTGCGTATACATATTAAACATGCTCCCTCTGTGGCTCATCCACACATACACACTGTTCTTCTTTTTCTGTTGCATAATATTTATGGTGAGTGATGACGGTGTTTGCATGCTTTACATTTCAGCCAGAACAGGTTCTGACAGTCAGTGATGTCTGCCAACAAGCATGTGTTCCTTTACGCAATAAAGAGCAAGCCAGAGACAGAACCAGTTAGGAGAGAAAGGTTTAATAAGTGTCTTACCCCAGGCACCCCCCCAGGCTGGTCATCAGAGAATTAACTGAAAATGCTCTGCGGTTTTCTTCCTCACCAGGGAACAGGTCTGAAAGCAGGGCCAGCAGCAGGGTGAGGCAAGCCTAAAGAGCCAACACAACACTTAGCCAAACACAAGACACCAAAGCTATCAACATAAATATGTTATCTGAAAGGCCCTGAGAGAATATTTTAACATTCGGCTTAACACAATGAGCTATGGCGTCCGACACGAACAAAAAAATAATCAGCCAGATTTAGAAGAGCTTGGGTTATTTCACCAGAGATTTGTGTATTTGGCTGTAATTGGCATGAAGTCGTCGAGGCTCAGTTGGAGATGGTATGCAACTCAATGCTCAACCAGGATTTTAATCAAAATGTGATGAAAGTTGTGGGGTTGTTTGCTTATGTTGCCAGACCAAATACTAACATAGTCCTCATGAAGAAGACTAGCTAAGTTTTTGAGCAGTTTAATGCAAGAATTTGTAACTTTTGAAAGAAGAAATAACACAATCTTCCTTTTATAAACAAAAAGTTGAATTCATAAGCAATTCAAAACTCTTGTGTTAGAAAACTATAGCAGCATTCAACTTGTGACTAATGTTACACCAGATTAGTTTACATATACTTGTTTTAAACAAATTCAAGAAAATGTTTTGTCATAACTTCAATATTAAATGTTATCATAAAAAACCATCAGGATAAACAACATTTTCATTTATGGTTTTTCAAACAGTTGTGATGTAATACTTGGCCAGCAAATAACAGTCTGTATAATCAAGTTTCCTTGTATTTCATGTGCAATGACAAAAAAGTATCTATCTATCTATCTATCTATCTATCTATCTATCTATCTATCTATCTATCTATCTATCTATCTATGTCTAGTCCAGCGTTTCTCAAAGTATGTGGTGTTCCCTCCCTTGTGGGCCCAGAGGCATGATAAGGGGGGCGACAGTAATCAACCAAAAACCAAGTCAAGAAAATATGATGAAGCCTATCTTGCTCTTGGGTTCATATTGAATGTGCTGAGAGATGAGGAGAGACCAATGTGTATTCTATGTTTGAAAACTCTGGCTGACAGTATGAGACCCAACAAGGAGACACTTTGGGGACATAACACCACAGTCACGTCAATATATCAAGTTCTTTCAGAGATAACTGTGCTTGCAGAAAGGGAAAAGTCACTTCTCAGCTCAGTATCTGGAAATGGAGAAAATGGAGCTTTTTGGAGTGTATACAGTATATACTACCTCGGGCTGTGAAATAGAATACACAGTAAATGTTGCACAGGGGGACAAGGGCACAATGCTACTGGGTCAGTGGTGTCAGTGGTATCTAACAAATATTACCTGACAAACCTCATCCGTTTTCCCTTAAGACCAGCTTCCATGTTAAAGCTGAAATCATACTCGGGCCAAAGTATCATTGTTTAGGGGTAGATAATGATACCACTCAATATGAGACACAGCAAGTCACTCCACCAGAAAGCAGTCCTGCTATGTCTGGCCGGAACTGGTTAAAGATGTTTCAGTGGGACTGGAAATATCACATCACAGAACTAAAGCCCTTCTTAGGCCTACTCAACTACAACAGCCTTTTTCTGGAAAACCCATGCACCATTTTCCAGTCTCTGCTTAACCTGCTGAGAAAGTGGGTTTAGACTACTGAATGTGCTACAGCATTTCAATATTCTAAGCAACTATTGCAGGAGAACAGTGTTAGTACACTATAAACCATGCCTGCCACAGAAGGTTACATGTGACGCATCATGTTATGAAGAGGGTGCAGTAATTTCTCATCCCATGGAAAATGGTGAAGATAGCTGTTGCATCAAGGACACCAACCAAGGCTGAAAGCAGATGTATGCAGTATGCAGAAAGTAAGTATGCACAAATTCCACAAATATCTGTTTGGGAGACAACACAACAAAAGAAGGGAAATATCTTCTACCTTGCACATATAGAGGAACTACCAGTGAATACCAAAGACATTATGAGAGCTACTTGTAAGATCCTGTACTCAGCAAGGTGTGAAGCTACACCACAAATGGAACGTGCAAGACGAAGCACTGAGGCCTTACTTCATACACAGACAGGACCAGAAAAAGGCTGCATTCTCTGTGGCCAATGAGTCATTATACCACTAGTTTATCGACAGAGATTACTGGAAGACTTTCATCATGGGCATCCAATTATCTGTTGCATGATGGCCCTCGCCCACAGCTACCCCTGGTCTCCAGGCTGTGATGGTGAAACTCAAGAACTTGTGCAAGGTTGCCCTGTCTGCCAAGCTGCAATGAAAATACCAGCGGTGGTACCACTACACCAGATGGCCAGAAAGAGTGCAGCAAACAATTGACATCGATTTTGCTGAGAAGGACAAGCAGTACTTTATAATTGTCATAGATAGCCATTCATAGTGGTTGTCCACTTGTCCTCCATCACCTCTCACAACACCATTGAAGTGCTGCAGGGCCTGTTTACTTCATATGGACAACCAGGAGAGCTGGTACCAGATATTAGCCCACAACTGGTGTCTAAGGTGTTTGGTCAGTTCCCGGAGAGAAATTGATTCTAATACATTGCCATACCTGCATCCCACCCTGCATTAAATGGGGTGGCAGAGAGGTCAATACATATCTTAACACAAGCTCTGATGAAAGATGTGCTAGAAGCAGATGGTAAGGCTTCCCTGCCTCTCAGCCACCGACTGGCAATGTCCCTTCTCATTCTATCACAGCACACCCCACACTGTGACTGGTCAGACACCAGCAAAGTTATTCCTGAAACACAAGATCTGAATTCATTTCAGTTTGCTTAAGCCTACTCTTGCCAGATGGGTTGAAGAAAAACAAGCCGAACAGAAGCCCCATCATGACCATGGGTTTTCACCTGTTCATTCTTTTTTTGGAAGGAGAGGCTGTCCTCATTCAAAATTTCAGAGGAGAGGTGGAGGAATGGATTCAGGAAACTGTCTCTTACCTTATTCAAGAGAGACAGAACATTGTCGACCACGTTACCATGGGGAGAAACGGTTGCCACCTCATTGTTTAAATATGCAAATGTTATGTTACTTTATGGTTGGCCAGCAAATAACAGTCTGGTTACATCTCAAGTATCTTGCGTCCACCTTTTCATTCATTTGCATCTTTTCCTTGTGTCTTTGTCCATCCCTGGATGCATGAAATGACACAAGGAAACCACTCAAGGAGAGAGGAACGAGAAAATATGTTTTTAGTGGCATTCTCTGAAACATCACGTGAAGCAATGTCTCTTCTGATGACAGCCGAAGCTGATCACAGCTGGATCAGCTGTCAGTTGGCTTTAACTGCTATAGAGACTTGGTTGAGTTTGTGTCTGCACGCATATGCACTGTGCTGACACCAATAAAAGCTCACAGTTATCAGTGCCAAAGCAGCAGCTGTTTTCTCTCTTTAGCCTGTTACCTGTTTGACAAACACCTCCACATGAGTAAAAACCCACATTCTGTGGTAATATTGTGTCCTGCTCAGAGAAACAGAAACCATTTCTACTGGCTTAATGCTTTTGTATTATTTGTTCATGATTTGCATATGTGAATTCAAATTCATATATTTTAAACACTTGAAATTACTTATTAGAATACATGATTTAGGGGAAAAGGAAATGAACTTTCAGCCTCATATGTAACTGAATGGAAATTATGATAAATTATGTAAAATAGATAAACTCCCTGACTTTAATTTTATTAACTGGGGATATTAACTGGGGAAATGACAGATCATGAAAAGAAAAATGTTTCTAATGTCTTTCTGTGTATGTAGTCTTTGTTTCCTGAAGTCTCCAAGTAAAGATGTGTATTGAGTTCATCTCTCTTGTCTGATTACTGGAAACCAGCCCAGTATAATACAATCATCTTTTGAAATTATTCTGATGGCATAAGTTTTTGTATGTCAAGAAACTACATGAAAATGGTAGCTGTGGTCAGATCTCAGTTTTCCAGTGTCTGTTTTGTCATTCACACTAGGGGCCCAAAGTTTACATTTTTCAGATTCTACACGTAATAGATGTAAAGATAGAATAAAATGATATCTTCTTCTTTAATACTTTCATAATATGATATGCTGTAGTTCCTGTTGAAACAGGGCCGAGTCTGAACTGTAAATGAATGATTTTATCGTTTTCCCTACCACTGGAGGATAAGGTCAACATAAAAAATAATCACTGATTTACACAAACTACTAAACTGGTTTATGCCTCATTGACCTGCTGATTTTCTAAAGCATTACTTCTTTTCTTTCTGAGTACACTTGGTAATCCCCACTGGATGTAGATTTCAGCTGAATGAATGGAGTATAGGTACTGCCTATATTTATTAAGGGTGTAACACTACTGTGTATTGCTTCATTATGTTAAATACAATGCCAGTTTCAACATATGGTGATCCTAAAAAGTTCACTGGATATTTTTTTTTTAAATTGTGAGTTGAAATCATATCTCTTGGTCTTAGTACATCTGTTACGCACAGTTTAGCACGTTCATGTGGTTCTTGTCACATGCAGCAGAGAAACCACTTCTCAAATATTATACTTCCTTAAAGTAAGCCTCATTATTAACTATTTATTTTTGTTGTATTCAAAATGTATTGATGTATAAATTGGGTTACCAACACCACAGTCACAGATTTAATTTTGACATTACACACCTGTTTTGTGGATGCATGCAAATGCAAATCAAGCCATTGATCTAAATAGTAAGTTACAGTAATATACTGATTGATTGACTGCATATTATTTAAGGTGTGGAAGTGGGCAGTTGTGGCAGCTTACTCACCTGTCCACAGAACTCCATCAGACACACCGCTGCAGCCTGCAGGACAGCTTCCAGCCAATGAGAGCGCTGTGGAGACATCAGCACAGCCAGGCGCCAGGCATGAGGCATGACTTGCAGACCCAACAAAACTCCCAGGCTCAGGATCCAGATAAAAGGCCGGCGCCGACCAAAACTGCCTCGCCATGAATCGCTAGTCGAGCCAATCATGGGTACAAAGATCAAAGCCAGAACAGGGCCTACCGCTGGCAGAAAGAGAAAGACAGTTATTTTGATTGATGATTGAATTGATTGGTTCTGAAAATATCACTGACAAGTGAAAATCAGGGCTGATAAGGATAGAAAAAAAACAAAGCAGTGAGACCTGTTATAATAATGAGTAGTATTTTCTACAATTTTCTTAACATGGGTGTTGAGGTCAGTGGTTGGTTGGTAGGTTGTTTGTTTTTTTCCTGGGGCAGCTCTGGGTTGCACCCAACACAGAAAAGACACAGTAAGGTTAAACATGTGGGAAGACATTCTTGGATAAACTGAAAGAGGCTTATTTTGGTTAATCAAGACCAGTGGTGAGTCTGTGTCCGTTGGGAAAAGGGAGGTTCTGTTTGCTTATGGCTTCAGAGACTAAGACGCTGATTTACGGATTGTGTACACAGGGCGAAATACTTTGAGTTTTGACTCACAAAGTCTCAAATTACCACCACTGAAGCACAAACTCTATGTATTGCACTCACACTTTATTTTATCTTATATATTTTTATGCTATCAAGTTAGTTTCCATGTAATATTACAATTATTCTTTTTAAAAAGAAGAAGTTTTTATGTCCTTTTCATGTGATGTGCTTCCTGTATGAAAATGTGTTTTAAAGCAAGTTGAGCTGCAATTCTTGTATGCTATACAAACAAAATTAACATTATTATTATTATCATTAACACTGTCGGGTTAACGAAAATATGTTTTCTCTGCATTTGGCATGCAATAGGGTATAAACCAACCAGACTGTCAAATGCTGAGGAAAACCAATTGACCATTCAAAACCTTTTACTCAAATCAAATAGCTTAGCAACCACAACAACTCACAGCAGGCCTGTTTAGCTTTACATTTCTCCTCATCCTGGAGCATACAATCATATGAAAGGTTGTTTTTTTATAGCCTTTCCAAAATCAAAAATACAAGAGAAAAGGTTGGATGACATTGGATGGAATGGATAACATAATGTATTAATGTTTTGTCTGCTCTAATATAAGCTGTTAATGCCAGCATGTCTGGCTAGCTTGTTTTCTAGTTACAGTGACAACTTAGCAAAGGGTTAGCATACATTCAGCCAACTACGTCACAGGGGTGACAGGTTATGTCAGGAATTAAACTAAGGAGTGACATATCCACTGCCTGGGAATTTGGAGATGGCTTAACCAAACTAATAATTGGTTTGTCCTCATCCTTAAATCAATCTCCAATGTAGAAGTGCAACATATATATGCACATAAATACAAACAATAAAGCATAAATCGTAACTTTGTGTTGCTTGTCCAAGTAGCCTACCATGTAATTCTACAGTAAACAGCTTTACTATTATACTAGAAAGAGATAATGATCTTACATTAGTACAAAACAGTATGATAATAGAGGTCTTCACGGGTCCACAGACCTGATATAGGACAAACTATACCCTTTCTAATTGGGTCAGGTATGGTCTCATTGTACTTCCATGGTTCTCAGATCTGTGACAATATGTCTAATACCAAAATGGATCAGAATGGGTCCAAGTATCAGTTCTGACCATGTGGTACATCGTCATCATTGCAGGAGAAATTATTTTAGGAAATCAATTTAACCCACAATTTCATCCTCAGCTTTCTTGAGTCTTGCCCATTAAAATCAAACCTTTCCAACCATTGTCACCCAATGTATATGGTTCATCTACTCACCGAGCACCATGGTCATGTAGCGTTCCTCCATACCGGCCTGCAGCAACAGAGGTGGGATGTAGACACTTCCTGTAGCCAAACACAACTCCAGCCCACATGATAAAATATTCACCAGCAATAACTTCCACACCAGGCCTTTCAGCTGATTTTCCACCTGCATCTTTACTCAATGTGCCTCCTTTTGGCTTTCTTGATGGATACTTCTGATAGTTCTGATATAGTTCAATAATATGGCTTTCCAGAGAGGTTCTGGCTTGGGTTCAGTTTTGTAAGATGTCCATGTCATAATGCCTGGTGTTGTATCAGAGACGGAGTCTTGAGAGAATAAAAATACAACTTTACTTATTATTTCTTTTGGTAGTTGGTTGTCGATCAAGGTTGGGACTGTAGGTTGGAATAAACTGTGCTGTCCATTGGAGGACACCTTTTGGACATCATCTGCTGACAGAATGGTGTTTTCCTGTGTAGTTCACACACAAAAAAGTACTTGCTGGACTGAGGGATGAAAACTTTCTGGCCTGAGGGATGGAAAAGAAGCTCTTTCAGTTATACAATAATTATATAAATAATAAAAACTTTTTGCTGTCTTTTGATGGCTGAAAGTGCATTAAGTTATACGGTAAGGGGTACAATAAAGAAGGCACCAAGGCTTTGGAACTAGAATAAAACCATGAACATCCCAACCAGTACAACACGCCATTTTCAGCACTTTTGACTGGACTTAAGACTGGACGGATGGAAAGAAGAAAACGCTGTGGTATTGTTGCATCACATTAAATATTGCTCTGCATTTGGATACATTATCTGGATAATGGTCCACTGTCATTATCACAATGCTCTTCATGTTATGATTGGATATCGATATATACAAATTAGTCAGGTGGGGTTGGTGGACTGATGCAGGTCCAAGATCAGGGAAAGCAATGGAATGGATGGGCATCCTTTATTTTACGTCACTTTTTTCAAATGAAAACTAGCTAGTTACCACCTCTACATGACAGTCCTGTATGACAAAAGAAGTTCAACTTAGTCTGGCTGTCTTTGGGTGAACTGGCCTTACTGAGCATTGCCCTCCTGGATAACCAATGTCAAAACTGGTTATGACCAGCTCAGTCAACTGGTTTTTCTAACTATGAGTGCTGTCATATAAAAGACGTGGGGTTGTTAACTACGAGTGACATCATCAGACCCCTCGATTAAGTTCTGAATATGAGATATAACAATGATACCAAGTACCTGCAGGAACGTTCTGTTTTAACAACAGCAATTAAGTGAAAGTAAAACGAAATAACCATACAACAGAATAAGAAGATGTAAAAACACTAGAAATCATTTCTAAATATTAAAAATAGACTAAGACTTAAAATGAGTGTGTGAAATGATACATATGACTTTAGTATGGAGTATTCTGCCTTTTACTTAGATGTTGAACAAACTATATTGAAGTTAGTTTCTGCTGCTTAAGCAAAGAGTGGAAAGCAGTCGGGGCGATGAAAAGTTGTGATTCATCATCTGAATTTACTCTGGAGTTACTGTTCAGCATAAGTTACTGCAAAACCTGACTTAAACCCAAGGATAGCTGGCTAATCTGCTAATCTTGTTTCATGTTACAGGCCCGAGGTCTGGCTGATACAATGGCTTTCCATCAGGTAATATATGTATTCTCAGTCCACACCTTCTGTGTTACGCCCTCTGACGTGTTTTACCTCATCAAGATAGGATATCCAATACAGACAATATGTTAATGCCAGGTGTAAAGTGGAACATTAAGTCACCTGTAGGCAGTGGAGATAACACAACACGTGATCACAATTTCTCTACTTAGCCACAAGCCTCATGAATCCTTGTCTCAATTCATTGCACAAATGCAGTTTATTTACTATCAGAACAACTAACAGCACCTTTACACATCACATAAAAGCAGCAGGAATTTGAGGTGTGCTCCTGGGTGTGAATAATCTGTCTAGTGTACATAAAATGTTTACTATGTACTGTTCTAATTCTCCATTAACTTATTAATTTAATTTAGTTTATTTTCTGATCTGCTGTTTTCCTTGGTAGTAAGGTAACAGTAAGCCAACAGTAAGGTAAACAGACATTTTAAAAGATAAAAGCACTTTCAACCCTTCCATCAGTTTCTTTTCTTTCATGACACCGAATGTGTTCAGACACTCATTAAACAGGAACCTCCCATTTCTGTCAAACTGTCGCCTTCATTCTCTTACACACTTTTAAGCAATAAGCCACTCACAATTGCTTCACTTGCCTCATGATAGCCCTTTTCTCTCTCGTCAAGGAACAACAGCGGTTAGTAACGCCAGCAGCAGCTCACCCGGTCTTATCACAACTTCCCTCTAAAGCTCAGCAGCGTGCGACAGTGTGTGTGAGTAAGTGAAACAATGACACTAAGGCACACCCTCCTCCTGTCAGGTGAATAGACTCTCATTCCTGGGAAACAGAGGCTGGAAAGTGAAAGACCAGTTTTCCCATCATGCTCTTTTTGGAACCTGGTAGACCTGATGTCTCATTACTGCATGTTATTCATCCAATGACAGTTTGAGGGTTCGTTTTTACAAAACAGTCAAGAGAAGTTGCTTATCTATCATAGCATTTAGTCAAGAAAAATAATAATTTCTGGTTACAAGTAGGCTACCCTACAGCTAACCCACAACAACCTGTTCTACAGGTCTGAATATGACAACTCAACGGTTGTGGGACATTTAATAAAACAAGATACAGTCTGATGTAAAAGCAAGATAAAGAGTCTTTACTTATGGTTTTGCCCCTTATTTATTAAGTCTCACATAACCTGTTTCACAGTCCTGAATATGACAACTGACAAATGGTTGTGACATTTAATAATAAAAAAACCCAAAAGATCTTTGATCATGTACTTTACATGTCCCATGAAGCCTGGTGTTCTGGCATGCAATCAGTCGTACATAAAACCATAAAAATTACAAATGAACTTCACAGTCAATCAAAACTCTCATCTGTTTCACACACCTTAATATGATGCATCGATGATGGCATGCTATTTATCTGCGTAGATTGGCCTGTTTCCAGCCACCAGACACCTGACACTTGGTTTTCCCCTTCCTTTGTCATGAAACTATGTATTTCTTCACATATCAAATCAAATCTGCGCAACAATTTAGGATGGCTGAGTGAACATACCTCTGTGTGGAATTGTAGATCTTCGTATTTGGAATTTTCCTCCCCAAAAGTACCCTGAAATGGTGATGGTTCAAGCCCCATGCCTGGATCAGAGGTGGACAGAGTACACAACTTCACTACTTGAGTAAAAGTACAGATACTCCTTGTCAAATATTACTCCAATACAAGTAAAAGTAGCTTAGTCAAAATATTACTTAAGTAAAAGTACTAAAGTATTCGCTTAAAAAATTACTTAAGTTAAAGTATTTAAAAAATATCTCAGGAAATACAGGAAAGTAGCTTTATTGTCATTATACAATACACTGATGTGATTCTGCTACAGACATGTTTATAGCTCAAAAATAAATAAATAAAGTCAAGAAGCCTCAGAACACAGACTCAGCTGCATTCATCAACAAATGAAATTTCTTCATATTGTACAGTAGTTACATTTCAACACACCTAACCCCTACCTTGGACTCTTTGATATGAATTGTATAAAAAACGTGAACAGAAAGTCAACTTAATCATTCAACTGGACTGCAACAGTTGCCATATGTTAAAACCGTTTAAAAATGGCAACTACTAAAGCACATACACTTATGTTTAAAATGTTCATCTGCAATTTAACAAACATTAAGCTAGCTAACGTTAGTAGCTACTTTACCACGACATACTTTTTCAGGTTGGAAGACGAGTTTTTGTAGGCCGTGATATAATTTGTTTGCGGTAAGCACAACAAACATTTAAACTGAAACTAATCCGGTTTTTGGGACAAAAATCTCAAACATGGGTTTGAGATAAGGCCACGGGTCCTCGGTGGGAGTTTCTCCAGTTTCTTCCTCCATTTCTTCGTATGGCATGACGTAGTACAGGTATGGCAATATGACTAAGACAAACCATATGCAAATCAGCAGAAACAGTTTATTTATCAGCTGACGTGAGCTCAATAGTAGCGAGTAACGAGAGCATCAATAGAAATGTAGTGGAGTAAAAAGTACAATATTTGTCCTTCGAATGTAGTGGAGTGAAAGTAAAAGTATCCCCCAAAAATAATACTCAAGTAAAGTACAGATATTCAAAAACTGTACATAAGTACAGTACTCAAGTAAATTGACTTCGTTACTGTCCACTACTGGCCTGGATGAAGTTCACAGTCTTTGTAACTTCTGTCATCACATGTTCCATACCTAAGTCCATGCCAGTCAGCTCTACTCCTGCATGCCTGATCTTCTGTCACACTTTTGCAACCAGTCCTCTACATTCCCCGTACATAGAAGGTACACCATCAGTTGTCAACTCCACAAGTTTGTCACTTACGCACCTGTCCACCTGTTAGAAAATGTCCTGGCCTGTGATTGATCCATGCATTGGTTTTAAGTCCAAGAGATCCTCAGTAACGGACAACCGGGCATCCACTCAAACTCCACACAAGTCTGTTCCATCTGTACTTTCATCCACAACAATTGAGTAGGTGACAAATTCTTTTGGTTTTTGGTCCACTACAAACACAAAGTAAGTGTACTGAACATATCAGTGAGTTGGATCTGCCAGAATTTTCAATTAAACAGAGATAACTGAAGTAATTGTTTTAGAGCCAAGGAAGAACGATTAAAAGTCAGTGTCCAGGTTCAATAGATTATGCTAAACAAAACAAACCGAACAGGGAAATTTGGTTGTAGCCATGGACACAGACATGGATTTCAACAGCTACATTAAGACAATTACAAAGTCAGGTGATATCACCTGAAGAATATGAGAAATGAAAGACTTCTGTCTCAGACTGTGGGACTAATAAAGGAACATCTTATCTTATCTTCTAACGTACTGCTCCTTTATGAACCGTTCAGGCCTCTTAGGTGGTCTGGGACAGGTTTGCTTTCTGTGCTCAAAGTTCAAACTCAACATGCAGAAACAGTGTTCAGTTTTTATGATCCACATATCTGGAACAAACACCCTGAAACCCGCAGGTTCACTGCAACTCTCACTTCTTTTAAATGAAGAATGAAGATGTTCCCGTTTCCTGTTTCTCTTCTTATTCTATTTTAGCTTATATTTATTTCTGATTCAGCATTCTTTAACTGTGTTTAAATGTGTTTTTATAGTGCCTTGTGTTGCTTTGACATTCTGTTTTGATGTATTTTATATTACATAAGTAAAGAATTTTGAATTGATTTATTAAGGAAATGTGCTATATGTATATTGCCTTTATATTTGAGTTGTAATTGCATATTGGCAACTGGCTCATCCACGTAACTGGCTGTGGTATCACTAGCAAGGCTGCCATTTGCAAATGCTTCACATATTTGCATACAATTTTGCAAACTTCAGCATACAACTTTACAGAAAACCCCCTTCTGTGAATGGCCTCTATGATTTGGCTAGTTCCTCTGCTATCCATCACTTTTAGATTAGGCTAGAAGGAACATATTTTTCTGTAGTTGCATGCTTATTTTCAGTTCCCCCACTTTCTGAAGGCTCTGTTCTCTGTCCATGGCTCCATATCTTTGCTGGTTTGTGGTTTCGAACTGATGATGCAAATTACATTCTTTGAAAACGGACATAGTCTCATGACTACAAAGATATTCAGTCTCCCACCCCTCCTGAAATTGTCTGCCTTCAACATTAACTTTTGTTTCTTGTGTTTTATTGCGAACCTGGGGGATGAGGGGCCTTGAGTTTGATATATAGACCTGTCACAATAACTACTTTTGGTGGACGATATATTGTCTCAGAAATAATTGTGATAAATGATATTATTGTCACTTGAAGATCATTGTATACCACTGACATAATGATAATATAATAGCATAATAATGTGAAGGGGGCGGGGGGTGGGATTGGAGAGTAGGGGCTACGCCTCTGTAAAAACACAGACTGCTATTATGGGTCGGGACAGTTATTTACCTTGTGTGTTTCAAATATCAAAGGTCAAAATATGATCAAGTTCATGTATGTATAGATATGATGATTACATTATTGTACAGTAAGTCGGTAAAGTAATTCTTGTGACAGGCCTATTGTCACATGACTTGACCAAACTTCATTCTTGTATTACGTATGTGCTAGTGGTGAATTTATAACCTATACCTATCCACAGCTTGAAATTCATACCTTTTAAACGTAAATTCTGATATTTAATGGTAATGCCAAACTTGTCAGACACCAGGATATAGGATGGACTATAAAAATCCTAGAACACAAAAGCCAAACTGATGCAATACATTGTTTTCTGAAGCTTTTATAACATCACAGCCATATCCTGCTAATAAACTGCTGCGGAGGGAAACAATTGTAGCCATCTGGGTTGAGCTGAAAACTGTGGCTTGAATGAATGGAAGCAAAGAAAGCGCTGTAAACAGTGCAGACTGTGTTGGGACTGAAAAGCAGATGGTGATGAATAAAATCATAATTACTCACTCTGTTGTTGCGGGCATGATGACCACGTTGCTGGCTGTTCCAACATATTTCACTGTTCTGAATTTCATTTAGCTTTGTGTGTATGTTTGTGTGTGCAATACTCTCTGTGAAGAGTTGACACAGCAGCAATAAAAGGTGCTGAGGAACGTAGATATACATCTACGAGCTGTAAAAAGGGAAGTTCAGAAAAAGCAGTCACATTCACACATTTGCATAGTGTTGAGTGACGAATATTAGCTATTTATTTCTGCCATGCACAGAGTGTGGGAACGGTGTTTAAGTGTTGCTGTTGTAGCGTGCAACAAGGTTCCTCATATGCTCATTTAATCATTATTTTCACACAATTGGTAGTTTTGTCTGCACCTAAGTGAAAGAAGACAAACAGCTATAAGTACGAGCATTGCATTACAGATATTGCATTTAATGTGAATAAGAAGTCACAGTTCCACCACAGAATATCTTCTCTGTCTTTAAAGGGCTGGTTCACAACTTTTCAGATGGAACAGACACAGCTTATGTGGAGTTTGAGTGGATGCCTCGGTCTTAAAACAAAAGCCAGGTGTCCACATGAACAGTGAAAGACGTTTTCCTATCTGTCATTCCACCTGTTCATACTGACTATTAAAAGTTCTCCTTCAAATGTGCTTTCAATGTAAAGTGATGGAGGACAAAATCAATAGATGTGAAGCTTATATGAATCTTCAGCAGTGTGAGTTAGTCATATCAACTGCATATCCGTCACATTTACAGTCTTTTCAGCATCAAATTCCCTCTTTGTGTTTCCTGTTGAGCTGTGATGGAAGTATAGTAACACAAAGAGGGATTTAAAGGAAAAACTGTAATGTTGAAAGATATCTACTTGTTTGAAGCTTCCTATTAGCTTCAAACTTTTTAAATACATTTTTGAACGGGAGGAGGACTGTGGATTTTGTCCTCCATCCCTTCCTTCCTAAGTGCCTTATAAAGGGATCTTCTACTGGCCAGTATGAACAGCAGGAATGATAACAGCAAGAAAATTCCATTTCAATATTCATTTGGGCTCATGACTGTTGTTTTAAGACAGTAAAGTTAAGAAGGTAAAGTCACTGGTCATTGTAAAAACTTAAGTACTGCAGAATACAATATAAAGCTTTGGATACACACAATATACTTGTAAGTAGGACCCTTTCATTGTTGGTTTGGCTCTGTGCTCGAGATTTGTTGACTTACAGAAATATAGAAGATTGCCAGCAAAATCCATTAAAAACAATCTGAAAAGAGGTTCAATAAAATCTGGTTCTGCTGCATTGATTTTGTTTTTTTTCTGTTACTGCAATGCTGCCACATACTTTTTAAAAATAATAATATCATGCCTATGTCGTCTGTTTATTTTGTGCTTTTCATTATTGGATATTGATATGATTTTAAATCCTGTGTCTTTGTTTTTTCCCATTTAATTTTATTGAATCTTGCATTTTTTTTCCTCATATTTTCACACGTATTATATTTAAAAAAAAATCACTATTATTATTATTATTACATAAGGATTCAAAATGATAGATAGGTGTCCATGCCCATCTCTACACAGTCACTATTAAGCATAGTTCTATAAACTTTGGATAAAACATTCTTCTTGGACATAAAGAAGTGTATCGCTGCTGTTGTACACAGCGCCACTGAGTGGCCGACAATGAGTACTGCTCATTACTGCACATCAACCCCCTTTTGGCACATCATCTCCCCCCAGCCGACATCCGAACAGCACACAGAGCTCAATGTCACAAAACAAGTAGTTAAATCCGTATAAAAAGTAGGTTGCCTTTATTAGAAGCTGGGAAACCAAAACATTATCAACATCATCGTTAATACTTTTTTTTTGTTTTGTAAGACCACAATATTGCCATTACCAGCATCATCATCATCGCTTCGCACTTTTTCCACAACATGCAAAAAGATTCAAGAGTTCAGCGTTCCTTTTTCCACACTACTGACAAAAGCTTCTCCACTTCGGCCCCTGTAGGAATCACAACTTGGCTTACATTTACATTGCCAGTTCAACTGAAGGTATAAAGAAAAGAAAAGAAAAAAAACAAAAGAAAAAAAATAAACAATACAACAGAGGAAATTGTGAATGAAAAGAGGAGAAATTCATAGCCTTATGCCATGTGCCTCCTATGGGATGATGAAGAGGAGCCTTGTTCAAGCCCTCAGTGTTGTGAACTACAAGACAGTGTCTGAATCCTACTGCAAACAACTCTCTGGAGCATTAGACTGTATAAACGTTTTATTTTGAAACTTTTTTCATATTTGTATCCAATCGTCTTAAAATGCCAGACGTTATTAAAGGATTGGGTGCCAATTTAGTATCGGAACGTAGAAAAAACACACTAACCTGCTAATAAGGACAGTCGTAAAACAATCCAATGTGCTTCTGAACCGACGACTCGGTTCCAGTGAGTCCTGAACACATCCAGGACCGGTTTCTATTGCGAACTTGGGACCGATCCGAAGAATATTCACCTAATAAATGGATCCACGTCCCCAAGATCACAATAGCAGCTCTCTATCTCTCTTTTTTTTTTCTTTATCGTTTTTGTTTTTTCTTTGACATCAAACACTACGTATCACAAAAAAGAGGACAATCTCGCAAGTGCTGCACCTGATCTCCCGAGTCACTAGTTTTGAGATCGTTTATGGCTTTGGATGGTCTGCTGATCGTACGTACGGGTCGACTCGTTTCTAAGCCTTAATTTTTTTCGCTGTTCGTAGCAAAGACCTAAAAACACGAGGACAGGTTACATTCTCAGGCCTCCAGTGATGATTTCAGAGCCACCGCTGAAACTCTTAACTCAATGAAAATTAAGGCATTAATAGACAAATGAATGCCTGGGACTGATCTCTGGATACAGCCTGTGTGTGTGTGTGTGTGTATGTGAGTGTGTGTGTGTGTGTAAGGAATAGTTACTATCACTGCTTCAATGCCAATTTTAATCTCAACTTTTAAAATACACACCTCCTCTGTATGAATTATCTCTAATATGGGGGCAACAATAGCTCTGAAGAACATATGAGCATGGATACTGATAGTAACCATTAAGCTGATGGGACTGGGGAGAAAGGGAGGAAAAGTTTGGGTGTAGGGGGGGGTGGGTGGGTGTTTTGCAAACCAAAAAAAAGAAAGAAAGAGTGAAAGAAAGGACAGGTGTAACTAAAAAGGAGGGATGGCTGGGTCTGCTGTTCTTCACCTTTGCAGCTCCAACCATCAGGCAAGAAACAGATTGAAGTAGGGTCGACTTTCCTTTTTTTTTTTTTTTTTTTAAAATCAAGATACATTTTATTTCTTTTTCTTAAAAAACAAACATTACAAAAAAAATCTGAATAGAGAATTAGAGAACAATGAACCAACAGGAGAAAAACAACATTCAATTTTTTTTTTTTTTTTTGGACTCTCAAAAGAAAAAAAAAAAGAAAAAAGAAAAAAAGAGGAAACATCTCTTCTTGCATTTCTTTAAAAAACGAAAAACAACCAAAAAAAAAAAGATTTTAGGGGGGAGGGTGCCTGGCACAAAGGATTGACTGTGGAGAAGATGCTGTGGCCATGCAGGGATAGTAGGGGTTCGGGTGAGGGAGGGGTGGATATTTTTGGGGAGAAAAAAAAAGGGGGATAGGGGTGTAGCTTCACGTAGCATGGCGCATCATCTGAAAACTCAACATAAGAGAAACCGTTTCACAATAGGCAGCTGATGGGACGCTGAGAACAAGAGAAAAAGAAAAAAAAAAGCCAGACCCTCTCATAGGAAGTACCCCAACACAAGCACACGAAATTCAAACAAAAAGTACATAAAAACACACTCACACGCATGCATGCTTGGCTCGTCACGTGTGATTAGCGGCAGTCCGGCGTGTAGGGGGCGCTCCGCCAACCACCTGTCTTTAGTAACGTGCCTTTACCTACATCTACAGAACGGCGGTGGCGGCGGCGGCTACGAGAGGAACGCTTCTCGAAATAACTCGCGGAAAAAAGCCACGGGCGTGAATATAAAGTCGGAAACGAACTGGGTGTTAAAAATTCCGGGGGAAAAAAATAGAGCTTTAAACTGAATAAACTGTTTTTCTGTGTTAAAACATGCTCTGTGTTTAATAGCGTACAGTACAGTACCAAAAAGAAAAGGATAACGGGACGCCTGTTGACTGTGTGAATACAGCGCTTTAGTTACTGATACCTGGGAGGCTCAGAATACTCCCAGTAATCACAGACATCAGTAAAGTTAACAGGTAGGAATCAGTCAATAATAATAATAATAATAATAATAATAATAATAATGATAGATATTCATAAAAAGGGAGAACACAAACAAAAGTGAACTGCTTTGTTCAACCTCAGGACGGATGCTCTTTGAAAAGCAGGAAACTCTTAACATCATCTGTGGACGCGGTTCAGAATCGTCACGCTGTAGTGAATCTTTTTAATGCGGAGAGGGTGAAGTGAAGCTGAGTGTTCAAAATACAAGAAAACTCCTCCCGTACGCCAGATCATCACATGACCACAATGTATTCAGTTAGTATGGCAAACCAGGTCCAGGCTAAAAGGGGAGAGGGAGGGGGAGGGGGGGGGGGGGGGGGGGGGAGTTGGGGGAGGGGGGAGCAGTGTAAAGAAAAAGCACATTAAGTCCAAACCATTGAGCCAGGCCACCATGAGGAAAACAAAAAAAAACCAACAACAAAACAAAAAAAAAAAGAAATAAAAACTATAAACGCAGAGCAACAAAAGAAACAAAAACTTGAGAAGAGAGAGAGAGAGAGAGAGAGAGAGAGAGAGAGAGAGATAGAGAGAGAGAGGGAGAGAGAGAGAGAGAGACATCGAGGATGGGTGTCAACGGGTACCAATCTTCTAGTCTTCTCCAGAGGGTGCCTCCTCTTCTGAGCCGTCCTCCTCCTCTTCGTCTTCCTCCTCCTCCTCCCCTCCTGCGGCCTCCTTCGTCGTCTTGGGGGCGGGGGAGGTCTCCTTCTTCTCAGCCTCCTCCTCTTCCTCCTCCAGGGGACTCTCGGGGTCCTCCTCTTCCTCCTCTTTGGGTGAGCTCTTCTCCAGGGCCTTGGCGCTGGGGCGGCCCTTGCCCTTGCCTTTCATTGGGCTGGGGGTGACTGAGGGGAGGGACCATAAAAACATTGATATGATCAATACACAGTGTTCAAACAGCTCGTCTGCACTCTGGATTACATCATGATTTCAACAGGAATGAACGGGACCTGAGCTACTGTCATGTTTACAAGTTAATCAAATATACACTTCAACATTTGAGTTCAATATATATTACTAATTTGTTTTGACTGAACACAGCAGGTGATATTTTAACATTACAACTAGAGCCTGACTCAAACTGGAGTCATTGTCACTTCATAAACTTTATAAACTAGTTTTAGACAAAATGGCAATTTATAAATGTACAGAAATAACAGCAACATTTAAAATGTCTTAAAGACTAGTCCTAGACTAAAGACTGAAAATATCTATTGAGAAACAGGTCTAGTCTGGACTAGATTTAATCCCTGTCCAGGAAATCAGCCGTATTAAATGTAAAAGCAAAAGGATCAGTTGTGATTTGATGTTATTTCTGTCTAAAGTGACATTCTACACACTTCTATCAAACCTAACTAACTCAACTTAACTTCATCTTTATTTACATCTGTATGTTTTGTTATCTCTGCTTGATAAACTTATTATTCATATAACATGGATGAGAATGTGAACTGACAGAAACTTTATAATCAATAGAACTGATCAGACTGATTGTTCGTGTAAAACTGCTGCGTCCTGATTGGTTGGCTCACCTGTGGCCTTTAGTCGGGGCTTGGGGGATTTCTTCTCCTTCTTCTCCGGCCGTCCCCGTCGGATCACCTTCTTGCCTCTCTTCTTGGAGTGACCGTAGTCGCTGTCATCATCATCTTCCACCATGAAGTCCTCGTCGCTGCCGGACTCGTCGGCTGCACACAAGATTTTGGGAATGTTTAAGAACCCTTTAAAACACACTGATGCTTTTCCTGTCCTGCAGTCTGACATGATGTGGTACTGATGAGTTACTGATCTGACAGCATCTGACAGACCAATCTCAATTAAAAAACATACAGTGAAACCTGACTGTCCTCTAAATTTGAATTATGATTGTTAATAAAGTCGTCTTTTTTTTTTTTAAGTGTAACTGCAGCCCCAGATCTGAGCCTGACTCCACTTTAAAAGGTGTTGAAGACAGGAGGGAGAGAGATAGGGGAGAAGAGGGAGGGAGAGGGCAGAAGTTGCTCAGCAGCAACATAATAATAATAATAATAATAATAATAATAATCATCAAAGGAAAACAAACAGTGTAACAACATTAAAAGTGTCCAGAAATCATTTCACATTTCTTCCTGTAGCTCTTTATCTCTCCGGCTGTCTGTTCCTGCAGATATCAGCTGGTAAAATCTTGTTTTAAAACATACATTACATGGTGGTGTAACTGGAGTTATTACCACAGCTCTGCAGACCTGTCAGCTGGATCTAAGCTCAGTTTTGACAGAGCTCTGGTTGACTTACACTGAGATTTAATGTTATTAAAACAAGATTTTACCAGCTGATAAGAGCAGGAACAGACAGCTCAGAGATGTGGAGATGCAGGGCGACATGTGAGGAAGGTTTCTAATGTTTTTTGTGGCAGCTAGCAGCTCTTCCTCCCTCACACAGTCACAGATGAAGCTGCTGTTAACTCCTGAAGCTAAAACTGTCGCTCTTGATGAGCATACATTTGAAAATGAGTGCACGCGTTATCATTCTATCATTCTCGAACATTCATGATGTAGAAAAGTCCCAACTGGTCCACTCTATGTCAGCATTAGCTGAGCCTTTTCAGGGCTGATTTTTGAACAGCAGATGACAAGTTGAACCACTGTCGACCCATAAAATGCTGAGTTTCATAAATGTGGTGCCAATGTCAATATTAACAGCAGCATCTGTGTATTTCATCAGCAGGGCAGGACGTCATATCATGACGGCACAACTGTTGTCTTTTCCTGGTTTTAAAGGCTGCGTTACAGTAAAATGATGTTGCCTTTAGCCACTTTGTCATTATATCCAAATTACTGATAATTATTTATCAAAAATGTCATTGTGTGAATATTTTGTGAAAGTTGATAGTCAACCCTACAATATTGTTGCGATATCAATATCGAGGTATTTGATCATTTGATTTGATCTATATTGTCCAGCCCAAGTCATCACAGTACAATCATTTTCTTTTTTTTTAAGCTGTAAACTAAATGATATATTTTAGTGTGCAGTACCTAGGTCTGTCACAATAACTACTTTTATTGGACAATATATTGTCTCAGAAATAATCGCGATAAATGATTTATAATTTGAACATAATTATCTGATATAATGATAATATAATAGCATAGTAATGCAAGAGAGGGTGGGGGTGGGATTATAGAGTGGGCATGAATAGCCTCTTAGCTGCTAATGTGAAGTCCATATATAGACATGATGATGTTGATAATTATGTTATTGTATGATAAGTTGATAACGTAGTTATTGTACCAATTTAAATACACATTTACATTTTTCTAATTGCTCTGATGCGTCAGGTCTTTGTGGTTTCTATGTGTGTGTGTGTGTGTGTGTGTGTGTGTGTGTTGCAGTGTGTGGTACGTACGGTCCATGTAGGGCTCCTCTTGGTCTTCGCGCTCCTCGTCTTCGCTGCCTCCGTCGCCCAGCAGGATCTCCCTCTGTTTGGACACAGCCTTGGAGGCCGCCTGGCGCACTGTACGCTTTCGACTCACTTCTCTGTCGTCATCGCTGTCATCTGCACGACAAAAACACGCAGTGATTAATGACAGTCAACAGAGGATAATCAGCCATATACTGTACACGCCGTCTTGTTTTGACAGGTTATGCTTTTTTACTGGCTTCATGCAGCTGCTCTCTCTGCTCATTAAAGCTACATAAGAATAAAAACTGCTGCTGTTCTACATTTTTTCTTAGTGTCAACAAATCCCATAAAAAGACTAAAACCAACCATGTTAGTGTGAGTCCCTATTGTGTCCACAGCTTCCTGCTGAAGACACACACCTTTGGGACTATTATCAGGTGTGGATTAATACACATTTGCAGTGAGTGTTTATGCAACAAAGATGAAGAGTCCAAATAAACCAGAGTACATGTCAGCTGGTGTAACAGTGTGGCTCGCTGAGGAACAACATATCAGCCTTTAAAACACACAATACCTATTAGTACATCAATTCATTGTTAGTTTTGGTCTTTTTTAATGATAACAAAAGTATTAATTACAGCCTCAGCAGTTTAGATTACACACTTTCACACTAACCAAACTGTGTCTCTCAAAATGTATCAAGGAAACCACAAACATCCTGTTCACTGGTTGGTCGTTTCTAAAAAAGGTTTCTATCTCCTGTTACTACTTTTGTGTATCTAAATACAGATGGGACGAACATTACTCTGCTGTATTCTTCTTCTTAAATAAAGGAAAGCCACAGCATGGGGTTTAATGCAGTGCAGGACATCAGGGCTGGGTATCAGTACTCAATACCTTTAAAAAGGTATCGACCAAAATAAATCGATACCAAGAAGTAGAGAAACATCTCCTGTGAAGTTGTGGTGAATTTCAGCATTTTGTATTTAATAAATATTAATTCATAATTTGAAGACTTTTAAAATGCATTGGTGTAAAAATGTAATTATTTAGATGTGGATGAGTGGAGGCTTCTATTCATATGATGGGTATAGAATGAAGTTGGTATCGGTATCACTTCAAGGGTGCTTGGAACAATACCCAGCCCTGCAGGACACAGATATTCATTCATTTAAACACTAATGAAATATAAATATAAATATAAATGGTGGTTATTTTAGTGATTTAAATCAACCAAAAAAATGTCAGTCTGCCCATCACCAAACTCAAAAAGCTTTAAAAATAAACCCTCAGACTGATTCAGGGGGAAAGTGCAGAGTGGTATATTTGACGAGGACGTTGTTCAGACCGTCGTCTCGTCACTCAGCTGATCACAAAAAGATGAGACGCTGCCGACATCCGTCAGTCTCAGCTCAGCGAGCGACAGACTGATTGATCAGCCTTATCATTCACAGTGATCAATCACAGCGCTGTGTGGCTAACGACTCAATCAGTCACAATCAGCTGGGTGTGGGAGGAAGAGACTCGTGTGCACTGCTGTCTGTCAAACACAGTGCAGAGGTCTGACCTTTTAAAACATCCTGGAAACCCTCCATGAAGAAGACACAATATTGAATCTAAAGCTCTTATTAGATTCTACATTTTACGTATTGCAGTATCTCTCAACTCTTCATTGTTTGCGTCAGATCTTTCTTATTAAAGTTTTGCATTCCTATACACGAAGTTTCTTCCTGGAAAAGGTTATGACATCTGAATTTTTAACTGTTTTCAAATTTCAAGAGCTGCAATTTTAATTAACAAAAAAAGAAGGAAGTTTTTATATTTGTCTTGAAGTGGTGCAGACAACCATGAAAAAAATGAGGAAGACTTAGAGGTGATACGTGTTGGTCTGCTTGATTGCCTTTGCTCAAAGAATAAATTCATACCATTATTTCACCTGATGATAGATAGTGAGCCACTAAGGGAAAATACCAAGCAAAACTTCCTTGATTTTTTTCATACTTTTACCTGAGCACCTGTCATATGAGTCAGAGTCATGCAGTACTTCCCTCTTGCTGTTGTAAACTGTTATTTTAATAACTTATCTGACTAATACTGTCTGTGCTTAATATTAGCGGTGAAGGGTTAAGATGACTGTTCATTTTAAGGTTAATTCTGTGAGTTAAGCAAACCCTAAAAAGAACAAAGTCTTAGCTGTAGTCTGGTTGACAGTATGCTTTGTACTAGAAACACATTACACACTGTTTAAAACAGGCAGTGGATTGGAGTGGATTTTGTGGGTCAGAAACATGGACAGAGTGGTGTGTCTTGCTCTAGATAAAGGATCTAGGTCATTGCTTTATGACAGGTAGTTAACAGGTAGCTTAGTGAATGGCAGACACTTTCTCCAGTTTGGAGCACATATACTGCTGCACATCTGTTGTACACGCACAGCTGTTATCACTTGTGACCAATTCATGCTCGCCTCGTCCTCGTGACGTACATGTCATCATGTGCACATACCCGCGAGGGTCCACACATGCACCTCTCTGGGGACGTTTGCACGCAGCCCAAACTTTGTGGCTGCACAGACTGTACACATGGCGAGAAACTGCACAGTGCAAACAGCCTGTCTCATCTATTGTATGTATGAAGTGTTCTCATAAAGCTGTCGTTTTGCTTTTTTCCTCCAACTTTTTCTTGTTGTTGAGGAACATACAGGATCTCCTCAGCTGCATTCAGAGTGAAAACAGCCCTGTGGAAACAGTACAGGGGCTGTTGTTGGTGTGGGTGTGTTGTTTAAAGTGCCGGTGAGACTCTGAAATGTGATCCAGCAAGTCTGGTTGGAGTAACAGATTATTGGGTTTAAAGGCTGATATGGAAAACTGCACAGCGGTTTGTAATACTCACACTGGATTTTACAACTCTGGAAAGTTATTCAGCTGCGACTACGAGCGAACACATGTGGAACACTTCTGTGTCTGTGAAACTCTAATGGAACCTCAACCTGCGAGTCCACACAAATTGGCCTTTACTGGACCTGATTACACCTCTATTCAAGACTGTACAAGTTGTGTTTGACATTTCGCTGACTCGCTGAGTTAGAGTGGAATAAACTACACTTTCATCGTTCGTATTAGTGCTCAGAGTCTGGCAAAGAACAAGCTGAAACACCTGCAGGGCCTTTAAATTGGTCGCATTAAACCCTCTGAATCCGGACCTGTGGGATTTGAGGCTGTTAATGCCATATTGGATTTGTCATAATTACGAGAATGCGACTTGTAAATAACGTTCTTGCCGACTTCCAAGTCATTATTACAACTTGTACTAACGCGGAAGTGACAGAGAAACCTCACGTCAGCTACAGTCTGTTGATGCTAATTAAACAAAGATTTAATGGATTAAGGGTTATGATGTCAAACTGTATTTTTAACCCTCGCTAAACCAACTATGTAATCATACAATGGTCTTGAGTTGACTGATGGTGTGACACCTATTAAAAAGGCCATTAAAATTTCTGCTTCTCTTTTAAAAGGTGCAGTGTGAAGGATTTAGTGGAGTCTATTAATGAGGTTACTGATTGCTACCAACTGAATTCCCCTCAAAGTATGTAGGAAAAACTACAGTGGTAATGAGAAGTGTGGAATTCCCTCTCTAAAGTCAGTGTTTGGTTTGTCTGTTCTGGGCTACTGTAGAAACATGGCAGTGCTCCATGGAAGAGGACCTGCTTTGAAGAGCTCATTCTAAGCCAACAAAAACACAAAAAGTCTTGTTTTCAGCTGATTATAAGCTAATTAAAACATACTTATGAATACTAAATTACATTTCTGCCAAGTCCGTTCTGCTAGATGGCAAGAAATTCTACACACTGCACCTTTAACCCTTCTTTAAACATACTTTTAATCAGAAAACCTTTTTTGATTTTTTTGTTCTAATTTTCCTTGAATTGCTTTTAACTCCTTTAAATAGTTTGTCTATTCTTACATTTTTTTATACACCGATTTTTAAAAAATTAATAATGAATAATTTTATGATTTGTGTATTCTGCTGCTTTGTGAAAGTGCTCTATAAATAAAGTATATTATTATTATTATTATTATTATTATTATTATTATTAATGTTGGAATCATTGGCAAAACGATTTAGCCAAGTGTTGTCACAGGTCAATTTTTCTCTGATGGGTAAAACAAAAAAAGAACCTCGACAACAAGCCTGCCTCAGCTTATCTCAGGGGTGTAAAACATATGGAGACAACATATATAGAATTTAACAATCTAAATCATAACATTTGATGTATTGATATAAATGTGACACATCATCACACCACATATACTCCACATATTCCACAGTTCATGTATATTATTACCTGCAGCCCGTTTTCTCTTCGGCGTCCTCTTGGTAGGCTTCTCCACCTTGGGTTTCTTTCCCTTTTTCCCTCGTTTTTCTTCGTAGTCGCTCCCTCCGTCTTCTTCTTCTTCCTCGCCGAAGTCGTTGTCCTCCTCATCGCTGCCAAAGTCGTCTACGGCGTCAGGGGGAGGGGAAGAGGGGAAAAGAAAAACTCAGTCAGCTCCTGCACCTCCCGCTTATCAAATTCCAGCTGTTTGCATCTGAACAAACCTTCCTCTCACTTACCGGCTGAATCATTTTTGGCTTTGGAGACCTTTTCATCGGAGTCCTCGCTGGAAAAAAGAATCAGAAAAAAAACCATCTTAGCAACGACAATAAGAACAACCAATTAATTTCAATTTACTTTTAATTGGCAACTGAGGCGTATTTGTAAACCAAATAACATCAATTAAAAAACATGAGAGCCTAATGAGCTTCTCGGTTGATGCTCTTCTATTAATAAACATGAGGTTGAGTTTAAATATATGCTGCCCATTGACTGGTAGTGTTAGTCATCGGGTAGTGTGAATGCTGCACTACGCGATGACTAAGATTTCTGAGAGGCGGTACATCACAGGTTGCAGCCATGATGAATTAAACACGGCTCGTCTCCATCTCCCACAGTCTGTCTCACCCACCAGTCGTGCTCTGCCACACACACACACACACACACACACACACACACACACACACACACACCTGGCTGTCTCCTCCTGATGCTGCATCTGATCCATCACCTAGTCTCTCTCTCTCTCTCATACATTTCTATGATGCATTATTATGTCATGCATTATCAGGCAGTGTTGTGCATTTATAATAAACATGATATTTTTCTGTAGCATTCTTTTAAGTTTAAATGTTGGGCCTTTCAATAGAATTCATGGACAAAATCAATCACCATTACTTCATTGATGTATTCACTTACCTGCCGTTCTATTTATTACCTGCTTTGTTTAATTGGAGGAAAAATGAATGGAGGTAAACTTGATTTATGTTCATAATGTAGAACATCTGTCTGAGAAACTCAATGATCTCCATCAGAACGTTGTGAAACAGTGACATCACTGTAAATCGCTATGGTAACCCGTCTCTGATTTCTTTTTTCTTGACATGGCAAATGGAATGATGAAAATCCACAGACAGTGACAGCACTGAACCGTAGGCTAGGAACAGGTGGACACAGTGACTATCATTGAGTTACATCAGGGCTCACCTGTCATCCTGTGAGTTCTTTGAGCGCTTGTGCTTTGGCTCACGAGGGGCTGCGCGCACCTTCTTAGGCTTATCGTCACCATACTCCTCATCTGCAGAGGAAGAGCACAGACGTTTGCACTCCAATACATCCACACACCTTTTCATTTTTCTAGAAAACATCCTCATTAAAAAATACAAACGACAAAAAATGAAAGCATGAGGGTTAGATAGATAGTTAGATTGAGTTCCTTATTCTTTATGAAATTTGACATATTCTAGGAGCAGAAATCTGGATTTAACTCTTTGTGCTCCAATTTAATTCACAATTATTTCTTTCTACGATTCTCATTTGAATAAATAGAAAGGTGGCAAAAGTTTCCAGTGCCTGAAAATACTTCCATACTAATACCACTGACACTCACTGACATCTACCACACTAGGTTAGGTTAGCATAGGTTTTTGAACATCGACTCTTAATTTTTTTCACCCAACAAGAATTGGCAGCTTTCGTATGAGTGATGGTTACCTTCTGGTTTGTTAGTGCAGAGCTCTGCTTCACTGGTTGATGTTGTATGAGATTATTTTAATGTCTTCTAGTAACTAGAGAAAGCTGCCGATTTAACTAACGACTGTCTCACACAGCTCTACACCACCGTAGACCAACTCCTAAGTGAGGTGACATGGAAGCTGAAAATATAGAGCTTAAAAGGTCGCTCCAGGTGAAATAATTAGTGAGTGATTGGGGTTGAGTAAGGGGCAGAGAGCAGACACCCCACACTGTTTGTCTCTCAACCTCTGAACGAAGTCCTAAACCTGGACGAAGCCCTGAGATCACTAAGAGAGAAACCAAACCATCGGACATCCAACCAACACAAGGAGCTTCACCATGTGGGTGCACTCCACTCATACGAGGGATGAGATACTACCAAAGTCCAGTCATATAGAGGGATATCCTGACTGAATCATCGCTGTGACGAAGAAGAGAGAGGCCTTTGATGATGTGAAGAAGCCAATTATTAAGTTATTAAATCTCAGATGCACTCAAACTTATTGTTTTATCAACACATGTTGATTGATCACTGTTCAACAATCTATTTGTGAAGTGATTCACAATCATGATTCTGTGAGTCAGTGTCTTTTCATCCAGCAGAATCATCTGTTATATATAATTGATCAGCTCCAGTATTATGTCGTTATGGCTTCTACCACACAAAGTTGGGTTATATGAGAACTATACTATATACTATACTATGAGAAGATAGAAATATGTCCATCAAGGAATTGCCAAATCATTGACACTGTGGATGTATTGTATACTATTGTGACAATACTGCAAATCAAGATTTAATTTTTGCCTCAATGAGATTAAAGTATTTAAATCTATCAGCGATTTAATTAGATTACTGAAAAACAAACATTCCTGTCTGTAAACTTTTAACTGATTTAACTGTAACCCTACATCACATGTATCAATCATGATAGTAATAGAGGATTTTCTCTGCATCACTCAGTCCTCTTTCAACATATATAGAAAGACATCATGAGATTCTCTTACCTGCATCGTCAGATTCATTGAATTGTGAGTAGTTCACCACTTTCCTGTTCCTGTGAAGAAAAAACACATTGCATCAGATTACATTCACACAGGACAAAGTTACTTCACTGCACACACCAGACAGTAGACATGTCCATTCAAGCTACAGGCTAGGTTGGTGGGTAACAACCTATTCTGTGTCATTTCTGTCAAATTCATCAGGCAGCGTCGCATCGGCTGTGTACAAATATCTGGATTGTATTAGTTAGAGAAGCCACAAACAACCTCCAGCTGGGAGCTCTGAACTGGACACTACCGTCTACTGTTTCCAGGGCTAATTTGGCGAAGTGTATGAGGGAAGCCTCAGGTGACAGCAGCTAACATAATTCAGGTAACACACACCTCTAAAAGCTGCGTGGCAAGACTGACACCAACCAGGTTTGGCATAAGTTAAAAAGAAATCATTTATCTGATTGTGTGTTAGTCTAACTTGTTCTGAAAGGGTTAGGGTTAAGTGCTTTATAATAAGCATTCAAGTGCATTAAAACACCTGAAAATTGAGTAAAGAAAATAAAAGAAGGTTGTTAAACACCCTAATCGGTACAAAACATTTTTTTACAGCTGTATTATATATATATATATATATATATATATTCAAAATTAATTTTCTTAACACGACCCATAACACAAAGTATTTTTAATAAAAAGGTCCCCTCCAATTTTACAGTTGAAAAATCAACATCAATGTCATTACTACTCTCTTAAATTGGCTTGATTGTTTCTATATATAACTTTGTCATCTCTACACTTCAATTTCTTTTCCATTGTTGTCCAACATGTACTAACTTGTAATACCAATCTATAGCAGTGTGTGATTGTGGTGTGGGTGGGGGCTGGGTTATGCCAGAAAAGACATGGATTATTCAGTGTGTCCAACCACATCGGAAGGCTAAAGCAATGTTGCGAAAGGTGACACGGGAAAGCAAAGTGAAAAGTCTGCCATCACAAGTCAGAGTCATAGAGTGCGTTATCCTTTAAAATGGGGCTCCATTAAAATATGAGAGTCTCTCCTATCTGAAAAGTGTAAGCAATTGCTGTGTAATGAATGATAAAAGCGCTTGAGAGAAGTTCAAACCCTGCTAATTTCTCTCCAATGAACAACCGACGAATGACCGTGGATGAAGGGTTGCTGGTTGGAGAAATGGTTGGACGCGACTCCCCCAATGCGGATGTCAGAAAGGATTTAGGGGGAGGAGGTTTCTGAAGCGGTGGGACCATCCAACAGTCACTTGTGATGGGGTATATTCGCGCCTTAATGGTGCCATAAACTTTTACGAGTGCTTAGATTTCAACAACAGGCGAGCATGCAGACGCTCACCACAGTAAAGGCTTCAGACATGTGAAACAGCAGCCACTGACATAACTGCAAAGCTTACACATTACCATACACATCTCACATATTTTCCATTGCCCCCAATAACAGTGTGTCACCTAACTAGGAAGAGGATGACGCATGAATCTGATGACACAAATCATGACACTGGAGATAGCGGTGGTCTCAGCAACTGACTGCTAAGGACAGCACTTCCTTTTTGTGCAGTGCCCCTCACCTTTGTTATTTCAACCATAGCCCTGATTAGATGTGTATACAAGACACTGAGTTGCAAGCAGCCATTGTAGTTCTATAGATCCACTGGTTGGTATATCCAATCAGTGATGGCAAAGTCCCTTACTTATCAGCTTAAGATGTTGACAAGATCATTGAAGGCTTACCGGAGTCGGCCTGTTAGCCAAGCTAAACTCAGTTGATTCAGTATGTTTGTTTTTCAATGGTTTTGCTAGTTAGTGATTATCATTTCCCAGGTTTTAAGGGCGCTATCTTTTGTTTAACGCAAACGCGGAAGTCTAGATTAAGAACAAAAAAACAGGGGACTGGATTTAGAAACGTTTGGTTTACTTAACTTCTCCTGTGTAGATATGACTTAAAACTCCACCTTTATAAATAACATATTTTCTTCTCAGCACTTCACTAGTCTGCACTCGAGTTGGATCCAAACCTGCATTTTGTTGTTATTGTACTTGTTTGTATGATGTGCAATGACAATAAAGTTAACCCTAATCTAAAGATACATCTTTTAAAAGGTACACTATTTCCTTAAAAAAAAACTATGTATAGACAGTAGATGATAGTATACAAAAGTAAGTGTGTGGTGGTGTATGCACTGTATCTACAGACACTCCTTCTGCCTGCACTTTATTATTTTGCTGAAAATCAAGTGGATTCAGGAAGGTGTGATGGAGGTAGAGGTTGGAGCAGAGGAAGAGCAGGCAGTAGATGTTGAAATGGTGGATGAGTAGGACAGTCGAAAAGGTTATTTGGCGGAAAAGACAGTCTAAAAAAACCAACTAGCCTTAAAGTGAGTGGACAAAGAAAACTTTAAAAAATCTTTGGATGTGAAAGCAAAAAATCCTTAGGGGGTGGAAGAGATGAAACAGGTTTTACAGAAAATATTTAAAAAAAGGTGTGAACGAAGAGAAGTATTTCTCAGAAAAAGAGTTGATCATTGAGTAAGCCAGATCAAGTGGTAGTGGAAAAGAGGACTGGCGTTTACTGAGCACAAACTCCATGATGACAAAGAGGAAAAGCATAATGTCAGTTGTTATTTGTAGTTTTGTGATATATTGTATAGATGGCTGGCATTTTTCTTATGAGTTCACAGTTGCTACCTTGAATTTAGCAAGGAATATGAAAAAAGAGCATTTTATATGAGTTTGTAAAGATGAAAGGCATTGATGTAATGTTGGTGAAGTCAATGAGTCAGATTGGCAGGCTGTGAATGGAGGGGGGGGGGTTGTCTGAACTCAGTGAGTGGAGGGGTTGGCATCTTTTTTACTATTAGTTGTTTTTTTTTCAATCGCAGATGAGAATTCATTGTTATGTTTGCACTTGTTGTTGGTCTGAATAGGGTAGCAGTGCTAAATGTGCTCAATGACATTCTGATGAGTTGGAATTAAGGTGATTTTTTGTTATTGGGAGGAGATTTTAATTGCACAAGGAGTCCACAGGAAATCAATGACGTTCTGAAGTCCTTAATTCAAAAACAGTACAAATTGAAGACTTACAAAGCAGGGGTGCAGAGAGCCTGGGTTTGGTCAAGGTTTCACGGTGCTAATCTTATAAATGCAGTTCCAGTTTATTTTCTAGTCTAGAGAAAAGAAATGGGCAGAGCAGGCTTCTAAACACCCAACGCTCAGCTGAAGGACAGGACATAACAGAGGCTGGAGAGATTCGGCGTACAGCAGTGAGCTGGACAGGAGAGAATATAAAGACTATGAACTGCTGTTTGCTTCATTTTGTGATAGACTACCAAGGATCTCTGCTGAAGAGAATACCAGTTTTGGGGAACCTCTGAGACTGTCTGAGTTATATACTGCTCTGCAGTGCATGGAGACCGAAAAGTCCCTGACATTGACAGACTGCTGGTTAATTTTAATATATGGATTTTTATAAAGCTTTTTGGGAGGCCTTGGGTAAAGTTAAGCTGGATGAGAGATGTAATAGCTCTGATATCTGCAAGACATTGAGAGCTGGCAGTTTCTCTCCTCTACACAGACTATAAGGTCCTGTTAAAAGCAGGTCTCAAGACTAATGGCAAGCCGTTGTCCCACAGACAGTAAACATGTTCATGAAGAGCAGAGATATTCCTCAAGTCACCTCCATGATGAAAGGGATTTTGTATTTTGCTAAACAGAACTGAGCACTGAGTACAACTGAGCACATCATCTGGCTACTCAACACCAGACCTGAAATGTTCCCACAGTACCGGTCCATCTATTCCCTAAGTCACAAACAGCTTGCTAGCAGCATGTTGCTAATATGTTGCGCTGATTAAAAAAAACACTGTGCTAACCTGTTCTGTGTGAATATATTGGCTAAAGCTATTATATGGTGGTCTTTTTTGATATAATCTAAGCCTTAAACCATTCAAATCGGCAGGGTCAGGTCATAATTAATTACATTCTGATTAATAGCGGATGGGTCGCAGGTGGTGAAATAATACATCATTAATGAGGAAAGTATTAATTGTATTTTCTAAAATGTGAACAGAGAGCAAAGCAGAGCTACAGTCCGCTGTTGCTCAGCTTCATTTTTTCCCCATCAGGCACAAATTATTGACTCCCAACTATACAAACCAACGACGAGGAATACTAAGAAATATACAGACACTAATAACAATTATTTCTACAACTGCACAAGAGAGATTGCTGGGGATTATTGATGCAGTCAGCACACAACATGGGTTATTAGCACTAGGTAACGTAAATATGAAACTGTATTGCAAGGACACAGTTTACTATAGAAACGTTTACAATTACTAAAAGCGGCGTCTCTAATCTGTAAACTGTCAAAGAAAAATACTCATACGTCAACAGGAGTGGATTTAGTGATTTGGAGGCCTCGGGCAAACTGTCTGGCTTTACAAAGTAAAGAAACATTTGGATTTTGGGACAGTTCACATTCACTTCGGGATGGTGAATTGCTGTTTGTGACATGAAAAAAAGTTATTGTGGAGCCCTTGTGTTAAAAGCTCTGGCTAACAGATTCACAGGAAGTGCTGGACCAGGTCATACACCAAGACCATACCTACTGTGTGTCTCATAGGTCTGTGGTAGACAATGTGTCTTTAATTAGGGATGTTTTGGATATGTCTAACTCATTGGGCTTGGATGTTGGTCTCATTTTGTTAGACCATGAAAAGCTTTTGACAAGTTGGAACACCTCTATCTTTGGAAGAACTCAGAGCGGTTTGGTCTCGACCCATGATCAAGGTTTTTGTACCGAAACATTGAATCTGCTAAAGATTAACGGAGGACTGGGGTTTCCATTTAAAGTAGAATGAGGGGTCTGACACGGTTGATCCCTGTCAGTAATGTAATATGCTCTGTCCAATCAATGGTCTGATACTACCAGATCACCAGGTTTTAGTAGATTTTCTTGGGACAAACTAAACTGGCCACTTCAAGCTACTCTTTATTGCTTGAAGAAGAAGGGGGGCAAGATTTAGTACTTATTGAAAGTAGTTAGTAGTAGTAGTTTTGTCTCTAGTTTATACAGAAATATCTTACAACTGGATGTAAAAGGATGGTTCGAGTGTTATTCTGAGAAGAATAAATGGTCACCAACTGAAAATTGATGCTTTGTTTTTAATGGATGTTCCTTTTTTAAATGTCTGAACTGTCTCCATTTTAAAGTTATTAAGCAGTTTTTAAAACTTCATATATTTTGTCTGGACTTTTGCTGGATGTAAAATGTGTTAAAGGTTATTTCACCAATAAAGGCAAGGTGTTATAGCTCTTATCAAAAGCAAGTTGAATGAAAAAGACTTGGAATGTGAAGGTAATGTGTGGATAAACCAGAGTTTTATCTTATATGAAGAAATAATATTAAAAAGGAAAACGTTTCAGGTCAGTGTGTCCAACAGGTAGGAGCAAAGTTTTGGATAGATTTTAGATTTCATAAAGAAATTTAAATTGGATACCTTTGTTCAACAGTGGTGTTACAATCATCTGCTCAGTGAAGAACAAGGGAGGTAGGGTTTTGTGTTGTTTTTAAGTGAAAGTGCCTGAAGCACTTGGTTAAACATTTTTCCTGATATGAAAGGTTTAATTTGTACATTATAATTATAATATGTTTCGGTAAGATGAGGTAATGATTATATATATATATATATATATATATATATATATATATATATATATATATATATATATATATATATATATATATATATTATTCTTAAGTACTCACCTTGTATTATAGGACAATGGATGGTCAAATTTAGGCCTGTAGCTAAAGATCATTTTCATTACTGATAAATCTGATTGATGATTTTCAACCACTTACATGTTTGCCAAATGTTACATGTCTTACTTTGTCTGACCAACAGTCCAAAACCAACTTTTATTCATTCACTCTCATGGAAGACAAAGAAAAGCAGTGCATCCTTACAATATAGAAGATGGAGGTATGTGATGTTTTGGGGCTTTACTAAGAAAATGACAAATGAGTATTTGTCTAAATTGTTGCTGATTGAGTAACTGACTTTCTATTTAATACTCATTGTTACCTGTTTACTGCATTGCTGTTAGAGCTGGGCGATTGTGGCAAAAATCTAAATCATGATTAATTGAACTTTTAACTTCGATTAGAATTAATGAACGACTATCTCCATGATGAACAATTATGTATTTTCACAGTTTGTTTTGTTTTGTATTTTCCACTGCTGCCCTCACACATGAGTATCTATAGGGAGTGATAATAAAGATGTTTTAAGGTGTGACGCTGTGGTTAATGTCTAGTTTACTTGATTAGAACTATGTAAAGATCATGGTTTGGGTTAAAATGATCACTGGAGACAAGTTTCCAAATTCCTTAAAGATATGCAACCTTTGCTGTCATGGCAACAGTGAACACCACCATTAATTGACATGAGCAAGATTAAGTCGATTAGAGTTTCTAAATGTCGGTTTTGATTATTTTTTCGATTAATTGCCCAGCCCTAATTGCTGTAACATGTAGATTTCCCCTCTGGGGATTAATTAAGTCTTATCTTAATGAATTGTTTAAATTCTAGTTAAATAATATTGTGATGTTTTGTTCATTGGAATCATGGTACACGGACCTGCTTTATCTAAACACCATTACGAGGTCTTTCTGATTTATTTCCACAAGTTTAAATCTACACTGAAGACATTTAAAGGTACAGTATGAAAATTGTATAGTGGAGGTTTTTTTTCTTTATTTATGGGAGGGCAGTCTGAATTTTAACAGCACATGGGGAAAGCCTGTTTTTAGCCCAGATTTATGGCGTTGAGGCAGCATTTTACAATTCTTGAAAGTCAGCCATTTTATCTTCTGCCTCCACAACCGCAAGGTAACTAAATTGTGTGCTTGCACATTTTTGTAAGGCCAACATCGTGTGTTAGTGAATGGCATTGCAATGTGTTGTGGCAAAAGTTAAAGGCAAACTTCACCATTTTGCAGCCAGAACCCAATTTGTCTTCTTTTTGTGTTTAAGTGACTAATGGGGTCCAGTACTGAGTGAGAGTGCTGCAGCCAGCAGCTGCAAAACAGGCTGCAATGTAATCTGACAGGGCAATAGTGCCCCATCAATGTACAGCCACTAAAAGTGCTTGTTTTTAACCACTGACAGGCTCACATTGTTATTTTAAGTGTCTGACAACATTATTAAAAGAATCCCTACAGAGAAATGTCAAAGTCAGGGCTAAATATTCATCCATGACTAAGCTACACTTAGTGTTATCTAAAAGATTACACCAACACTACAAACTCCTCCTGGCACACCACTCAAACATTTACAATAAGGATGCACCAAAAGCAGGATTAGAAAAACAGTTAGGTGTGAGGAAACAAAAATGTTAAAATTATTTAAAATAAGATAATAAAAATAAGACATTTACATACGATATGGAAACAAACCATAAAGAGATCGATTCCATAATGGTGTCAGACATATATAATAACAATCTGACTGTCTGTGGTTAAAACAAACACTTTTAATGGCTGTAATTTGACGAGGCGCAATTGCCCCATTTGATCCCATTGCAGCCTGTTTTGCAGCTGCCAGCTCCAGTGCTCTCACTCAATACTGGACCAATTTCAAAAATTGGCGTCCCAATTATTCACTTAGACCCAAAAAGATAGGAAAATGGAACCCAGGTTGAGAAATACTAAAGTTTCCCTTTAAGCCAGGTTCCCTTTTTTTCTTGGGTCCCAAAAAACAATTAAATTAGGTCCATATGTTAGTTTTTGGATTGTATTGGGCCTTTAATGCAGCATTTGTGTTCTGTTTGTGGAGATAACTGAGGTCCAGTCACCCTGTTATCGTTATGCAGTACGTCGATTCATAGAATAACCCCAAACTCAATCAATCTGTAGTGAAATAATGATCACACAAAGAAAGTAAGAGTAAATAAAAGTTTGCGTGTTTGGCTTGCAGCGTCACAGAGATTGCTTGTGCTCTAATCAACGTGACCACAACAGAACATTGTCCTTAATGGCTCTGTGCTTTGGGGAGGCATTTTTTCAAATAAGAGGCTGCGCTGTTGCGCAATAAGCTTGAAACATAATTTCTAAGGCTGCTGTTGGTGTGTGACCAAGTTTTGTGTTGAGCGTTTTTCTTTTTTTTAAATAAGAATAGGGATCTGATGATGTAGCTGATGATGCAAGCTATAGCCATCCATATGTAGCGTATAACCAAGCTTTCAGTACATCATCTCAGCTCATATGCCGTGCAGATGACCCAAATGTAAGAGAGGCCCACATTTCCTTAATATCAGAAATAATTGCTGCTGCTATTTAAACACTGTAATAACATTTATTTCTTAAATATTCAATGATTGTTACTCTTGAGATTTTTCTAAGTCAAGTTATTTTAATAATATTCGGGACCTAGCTTTATTAAGCAGCTTTGACCCTCCATACATTTTTATTAGAGCCCCTGAAGACCGGTAAAGCCAAATAATGTATACTTAATTTTCACACTACTATAGTATCAGAAATAATTGTTGCTGCTATTTAAACACTGTAAAAGCATTTCTTAAATATTCAGTGGTTATGTTACTTCTAAGATATAAGTATTTTTTTAAAGTCAAGATATTTTAATAATGGTCGGGACTTTTTTTTAAGCAGCTTTCACCCTCCATACATTTCCTTACAGTCCCAGGGGACCAGTAAAGCCAAATAATATACTCCATTTTCACATTACCATAACAGAAATAATTGTTGCTATTTAAATACTGTAATAACATTTTTCTTAAATATGCAGTGGTTATGTTACTTTTGAGATATTAGAAAGTATTTTTCTTAGTCATGATATTTTAATACTATTCAGGGCCTAGCTTTTTTTTAAGCAGCTTTCACCCTCCATACATTTTCTTACAGTCCCTGAACACATGTAAAGCCAAATAATACAATCAATTTTCACATAAGGAAGAAGAAATAGAAAAAAAAAAACCCATTTGATACAAGATTTTAAAGTATAAAATGACTTATGCTGGGGTTAAAAGGCGGGTTAGTGTGCGTTAGAAGGGGGCAGAGACACCTCATGTGTTCTAATCACAGTGGGAATCTTGCATTGAGGGGGTGTGGTGACTTTTTGTAGTTCTCCGCCTCCCTCTGACATCAGCCAACAGCGTTAATTTACTGCCACAAGTGAAAATGTAGATCTGCACCAACGGCATCCTCACAGACTAACACACGATATATTCTGTTGTTCTACTACTACTACTAAAACCTTTCGAAAAGCGACATAATGGAGGACAGAGCACAGACCTGCCCAGTCTGCGCGGTAACAAGATCAAATCTCGAGGCCGACCACCTCCTCCTCCTCCTCCTCCGGTCGAGCTTTTTTTGTGTGTGGTGTGGGGGGGATTTTAGCGTTTCAGTGCCTCCCCTGGATGAATGGGGTGGCCATATTCTCATTCTCAGTCAGAGAGGGAAAAATATTATCAGGCCTGGCACGAGTGAGCCGTAAAACGCAGCTGGTTAAATCACACCGACTAATTTTCCTCTCGGCCTGCAAAGCAGCCAACAATGCTCATGATGGAGCCGTTTAAAAAGCGTGAGACACACGGCACAGACATGGCGTTCAGTCCACACCGCTGGGATCCATGTTAGAGAGAGACAGAGGCTGCACACACACACCACGCACACATTCCCATTATTTTTTCATGAAATACACAAATTCCCAGCTCATAAAAACACAACATGGTTCAAGACGTGCGTGTAATCTGCGGTGGCTGCCAGCACGGCGTCGTTATTAAACTTTACGCAGAGCAGAGGACAGATTTAGCACACCTACCTCACTGGTCTTGACATTTTGCAGGAATACTGTAGAGGTTAAGGATGTAAGAAAAGGGGGGAGAAGAAAAAGCGACGGGGGAAAAAAAGAAATATAGGTTCCCGCTCTGCAAAACACCCGAGGAGGAGCGAGGCTGACGCACGACTCCGCCGTCCGAGCTAACGCGTGAAAATAAAAGTGCGGCAGCGACTTGTCCTCCAAACGCAAATATTCTTATTTTTTTTACCTTCAGCTACTCAAAATGGTGAATAAAACAAACTGAAACTGCAGCCTATGTGCAACCAAACCCCGCGGCCTTGAGGGGTGGGTCTTCGGCGACGAGCACCGCCCCCACGGCCCGCTGAGAGGAGAAGCGCCGCGCCTCGTCGCTCCCATTGGCTCATTTGAACGACGAGGGTTATTTTCATTGGAGGACTAAGCTGCCCGTCAGAGCACATTTAGCATATAGTTCCCCGCCTCCGCTAGCAGGCTCGGTTGTATTAGCACTGTTAAGAAAACAAAAAGAGGCCCTCAGGTTGGATGCAAACATTCAGTGTGGGTCCCAAAAGACCATAAAGCAACATTGCAATTATAGGTTACAACGTGCACAAAAATCATGTCAACATAATGATACTGTTTAATATATTTTACATAAACTGTGGTGGTGGTGCTGATACTGAGACTGGCCTTCTTCTGTTTCACCTGGCAGTCTGCTGCAGCATGAGATGCAGGTAGCAAGCAGTTTATAACATTACAGCTGTACATCCTGCAATATTACAGGTACATGTTATAGTGTTTGTTTCAGTGATAAATGTCATTCACCCAGGCCTGTTTTTATTATCTTCAGTCTGTAACAAGTATCTGTTACTAGGCTGCACACTGCAGTTGCTGCTGCACAATTGCAGTTCCTATACCCCTCACCACTGTTAAACATTTGCAGTGATTCTGGATAAATCTGTGTTTTAATTTGGACCGAATGGGTCAACATGCAATCAAGCCGGTCTTCATGAGCCTGCCCCGGAATTGGGTTTCATGCCGGTCTGACACTGCTCCACTTTTGCATGTTCTTAAATGCAGCTTGTCCAATAAAAATAGGATTTCTATACAGTACTGTAGAGTATGTACAAAATATATCCCTTCATCTAAAAATATTATCAGTGGTTCCACTTTTTGGTTTGTTGTGCTAAAGATAAAGGGGTAAGGGGAGCCATAGAAATGCATAATGCAAGTATATAAATGTACTGAGCTCAAGGTCTTGTACTGCCACTGTGGCGGTACTACTTTTTACTGTGCTGAGGTGCTACATGTTGTATACAATCAAGAGCATGGAACCCCATCTAAATGAGGTGCAGCTTGGCCCTAAAGATAAACTAAAAATCAACAACACAGATATACCTGATCTGGTTTATGGTCACAGTGATGGGTGTTCACTACAGTTGAGACCGTGGTTTTCAAAATATGATTACCTGTGTTTAGCTGTGACACCAGACAGTGAAGGTGTGTTTAATGGCTTATGTGTGAAAGTATTGCTATGCCAAATCCATTAGATCAGCCAACACTTAATCAAGCTAAAGAAACACACTTCATATGAGTATTGCATTGTGATTGTGAGTTATTATAGTCATATATATAGATAAAGAACGATACAGTAGGTTGAGAGAGACAGTAAGTTGTACATTACATCTGATGCATTTTTTAAAAATTCTTGCAAAAATTCTCTTGACAAAACAGCAGCCCTACAAGGATAACTTCTAACAGAATAAAAGAAAATAGCAAAAAGAGGAAGAATTTCACAAGATGATGTTTGAAAAAAAGATTTCTTGAAAGTCTATTTTATGATGTCAGGAACCTGAATCAGACACAAAACACTACATAACAGGTAACATGATGCAATATTATTGACAAATGTGTCCATGTCACATGATAAAATAGAAAAAATGACCAGTGTAAATAAACATTAGAGATCATAACATTTATTTTCCTATTTGTCATTGGATACCATCCAACTTTACTAAATATCACATGTGGAAAACAACAATTAGTTTTCTCTTTATTACATTTTGTTGACTATTGGTGCACAAATCACCCAATACATGTGGATTTGTTATGTGTGTGTCTGTGTGTATGGAGTTTTGGCATTATTCTAATATTTTCCAATTCACAAATGCATGTGGTGTACAAGTGCTGGTGGAAAAACTCTGATATCCAGCTATTAAAAATATACAGGCAGAATTTCCATCATGGTATCCATCCACGTAAATTCAGTGGAGTCAATGAGCTGTGAACACAACGGGCCAAAAAAATATGAGGCAAATGCACATTTTGTTCCTCTTCTGCTGGCAGAGAAGTCTTACATTCTGTATTTTTTGTAAAGCAGCAGGCTTTGCGGTCAGAAACTAAGGCAAACGAACTTGTGATAAGGTTTGTGTTTTGATGCTGAGCTAGTACGTGTACCAGTGTAACATGCTGATGTTAGAGTGATAACATGCTAAATATAAAATTAGAACATGTGCTTGTACTTTCACTGGTTAGAAATCCTTTATCATAACCCATTCATTAACTGGCCTGATAAACCTGCATCCTGCTTATTAATTGGTCTGCATTCCAACAAGACTCTAGCCTATTTAATAAGGCAACCAGACTTACGGCAGTTAGCTATGCCTATAAATACTGTTCAACATGTCAGTGGGAATTATAACTCCATATAATGTATCTTGTTGTTTTCTGAAACATTCAGTATAACTGATATAACTGAAAAACATACTAATACTGTTGCCTCACATCAGCCATTGTCCCTCATTCAAGCTAACTAGAAGCTAACGTAATGCACACTATTGTGTTCCCTTCATTGTGTCTTTGTATCTTTAAAGAGGTTTCAGAGTGTCATTAAGTTACAAAAAGTGGAAACTACACACTGTGAAGGAGCAGGTCAACAAAGGGGCAGTGTTTTATAATCAATAGACTGTATGTAAAGTACTGTTTAAAGCCAAGTTTGACAATAATTAGCTGAGTCTGAGAAGTCCTAAAATGGCCGCCGTATGGAGCCTTTCATCTCCTTTTAGCATGGACTCCATTACATGTGAATGCAACAATCATCCCCCAATTAAACTGTTTAACAAGCTGGACTCAAGTTAGAGCTGCAATCCTTAAACCATTTTTTCCCCCTGAAAGGTCACACATGTGAACACTTATAATATACAATGTATTGCTAATTCTTACATTATTGTTGTGCTTGCTGCCTGAGCCCTGATGGTAAGCGTTGTTTGAGTATGTATGCCTCAGGAAGTGCTATGTAAATGTAATTATATTGTTGTCTGACCCCCAATATAATGACAATAAAGCTACTACTACAGATTTACTAGTATTTTATTATTAACCAATTGTATTGGCTCATAATGTGTGTGCTTTTTTTTGCATTTTAGCGAGATTATGATTGTTGTATTTTATACTGCTTTTATTATTGCCTATTGTTGCTCTGTAGAACTGCATGTATCAAAATATGGTTACAGTTATTATTACTTAGTTTTGTTTTGTTGCCTTATGTTGCTTGCATAGCTACATGTCCCAAATAGTGGATACTGTTGCTATTTTACTGTACTGTGTTGTAATGTTTGGCTGTTTCCTGTTGCTCTGCGTGTCTTTCGAATGTATTTTATCTTGCTGTTGGTGTTGTCTTGTCACTGCACTGGTTTCGAACCATCTCACCAAAGGACTGCAGTCAACAATTATCCGACTGTTGATTGATGTGTGTCGTCCTTATTAATAGATGATTGATGAATGAGACTTTCTCATGGCTTCACCCTGAGACTCTTAAACATGACATATTTTTTCTCATCAGGTTGGATCATTTTAGTCTTGTTCCCCTTCTTGTTCCCAATTTTACCCAGGCTCTTTTGCTTTCCAACATGAGACTGAAACATTATGATTACAAGAACTGTCTTATCTCTCTCAATACCAAATACTGTACATCTTGTGTCATGTCCAGTACAAACTCACAACGGATTTGTTTGTCCAGGTCTCACTGCCAACCATGATGGGATATCCACTACAGTCTCCCAGAACTCATGTACCCAAAGCTTTATGATACATAGCTACTGGGAATATTGGTAATGGTGTCTGTTTGAGAATAGATAATTATTGAAATGCATTAGTTTTTCAAATATAATATATTACCTATTAAGCCTATAAGCCACACATAAGCAGTATATAATGACTGAACAGTGCATTTCCGCAACCGTTAGTGTCAGTTGTCATCATTGGAAATTGAATGTGTGGGAAGGAATGTGTTAATTAAGTTTAATTGTGTATATTTAAAGCTTAAGAAATCAGTTGCCCAGGTGATTCAAAATGTAATTTGAAATAAAGGAACTATGTAATTGAAGTGCAGCAATCTTTCCAGTGGAGTTTTGGAGGCTCTTGGTGGAAATAACCTTTGTTTTTTAGGCTCATTGGATTTCAGGTCCACCCACACGTGTGGTGAGTTCGAGTGGATTCTGTCAAATTGTAGGCTGTGTTGAGGGCTTGCTTGGAATGTGAGTTATTCCCATCATACTTTGTGTGTGTCTTTGTGTGAGTGTAGAACGGTGGACATGATGTTAAGCTGGATGTTGGGATACAGGCTGCTGAATCCTGATCAGAATACTGGATATTGCTTCGTGTTTTGGGAGTCGTGTGTGATGTGATGAAAAGCTGTTAAGATGCATGTCTCGTCTCTGCCTCTCTTCCTTTCTCTGTCTCCCTGTCTCTGTCTCTCTCTGTTGGTCTCCCTCTCTCTCTCTCTCTCTCTCTCTCTCTCTTGCGTCTTCCACATCAGACAGACTTCTGTCTCTATGTTCAGGGATGATGCTGTAGTGAGGAGCAGGTATGTTGCTATGGCAACCAGGGAAGTGACTCTCTCCACTCTCTGTTCATGGCTTCACAGTTGCCTCTGGATCATTCTTCAGTCCTATCTCTGCTTTCTCTATATGGAGGATATTTTTGGTCATAATTCAAATTAAAAATCCAAATAGAAAAATAGTAAAGATAACATTAAAAAGACTACACTAGATGATTATTATTATTTTGCATTTGCTATATTAAATTTCACGTTTTCCATTTTCCTTTTGGCTTTTCATGCTGTATGTAAAATAGGAGGCGTAACCCAAAGACTGGAGGGAGGGTTTGAAATAGCTGGTGTGCAGAAGAACCGCACCGAGCTCTAACATCCACATTGGCTGCAAGCAACGGCAAAGCCAGAGGTAGCCTCACTGCGGAGATAGGCATTGATAAGATAAGATAAACTTTTATTGATCCCACAGTGGGGAAAATTCACAGCTACAGCAGCTCAAAAAGATAGGGATATGAGAAAAACAATAATAATTAAAAAAAAATGATATATTTTATAAAATGATATATTATATGTATACAGCAACAATAAAATTAAAAACTAAAAAAGGATCTTAAAGTGCAGAGCATCCCATAGGGTCCAGGGTCCCTGGTACCCTTGTGATAATGCCTTTACATGAGGGCACTCTAGTCTTGTGATTTCGTCTAACCACCATGACCTTTTGCTGTGCCTTAAAGCGTTTAGTTTTAAATTTTAAATTTCACTTTTTTTAATTGTAATTTTACATTTTAAATTTGCTTTTTCAATTTTCTTATAGTCTGATTATTCCTAGTGGTGCAGTTAAATAATCATATATTTAATGTTATCTCTTTTAATTTTCTGTTTGGACTTTTAATTGTAATTATGACCAAAAATCTCCTCCATATCCCAAAACCCACAACTACAGAAAAAAGAGACATGTTCGATGTAGTGCCCAGTTTTTGCATCATCACTGCCCAGCAGGCAGGCAACAAAACTGACCTGACACTAAAAAAATGATTACAGATAGTACAGATGCATTAGATTGAAAGATAATCCTTTATTTTATTCGTGCAAATCCTCATCTCATGCTCAACTGTTCAGGTGTGAATACCTCTCATAAAATATTGAACTGCAGCCAGAAATGATCTCTTGGCAGTCTCACCATTTCCTCAATTGTGTAGCACTGCCACCTTGTGGCTCTTATGTTTAACTGCAATGTAGTAAGCAAGAAGCCTGCAGACATAACTTGATTTAACCCAGGAAAGCTGGTTTTAATGTAACACAGACTAGGTTTAAGTTTTTCAGAGGAGAGGTTGTAATTGTACACAAGAGTGAAAAATGAAAATAAGAAAATAAAATAAATTGTTTTTGGCAGGTGTTTGTTCACCACCGGACTCCAGAGCAGCTTTGGTGCCATTTGTCATAGATTCTTAAAGTCTGTACACTCTTAGAAAGTGTGTGCCCAGACTAATTCAGAGTATGTCAAATGTTCACACATTAGTGGGTGTGTTCATTTGACATAGCCACTTGTTAGTGATATCATTTTACTTTATCTGATAGAGGTAGTATAGATATAGACAGGACATGTGGACAGAGAGAGGGTATGACATGCAACACAGGTCCACTGGCTGACAGTCAAACTGTGAATGCTGTGGTTATGTGATATGCGCCTTAGGCCACAGGGGCACTCCAGTGTCCTTATTTCACACAAAAGTAGTTCAAGGCAAATTTGAATTGATTTAATTTCATGAAATACCACAACACATATATTTACTTATTTATTTTGCAAGTCATGCAACCCTTCTGACTTTGACTGACAGCAGAGCTAAAATTAGCTGACAGATTTTGAGCCAGCTGACACACAGATACACACATCATGTGTTAAGCAGACCAGTATAATCCATCTTGTATTGGACAGAATGAACACATACACACACTGTGTTATATTTAAATGTAACTATAAGGAGAACCAGCACAGTGAACCAGAGGAAATGAGGCAAATTGTATATAGTCAAATGGCCAGTGATAATACAATCATCTGATCACATTAGGGAAGAATACAAACATTCATATAAATGGTCATACAAATATGATATAAGGTAGTGTCTGGGAAACGCACCCCCATACTTACCTGAGCAGGTGGTATGGTATGTTCCAGGTGGGTGAGGACAAGAAGGTAAAGTGCCAATGGGACAGTTTCAGTGGTCAGTAGGGAAAAGAGTATAAGTAGTATAGTGCCCAAATACCATCTGCTGTTCTTGATATGGACAATATGAAATTAATATAAATAGAAAATAGAGGCGCTCTTTCCACCATCCATACAGGCTATAGTATTAAGATAAGAGGTGTGATCTCATGCTGCACCACACATGTTTTATGAAGTTTTATAACTAAGTTCAGAAACAAAGACCACGCCTCACTCCTCTCTTATTTCCACACAGGAAGTACTTAAGGTACACCTTATCTGCTCCTCTCCCCTTTGTTTCAGTTCTCACATCCTTCCTTCCTAAACCCCGTCTAACATTCTGTTTCTTTTGTTTGACATCAGGAACTAGGGGCTCCATCCAGGACAGGAACAAGAGATGGTTCAGATGGTTAAGATCAGTACAGCGTCCCATGCCTCCAACCATCCAGCTGTCACCGTGATTCTGACCTCATTCCTTCAGACCTTACCCTACACCCCCATCCCTTCTTTCCCAACCCTTTGACCCTCCATTCGTTCATTCCTCCAAGTTGGCATGGTCATTGTTCGTGAAATATTTAATACTGTACCCATACAGACTCATATGTAGGTAAAACCTCACCTGCCCACTCACATCTGTGAACACAGAAGTAATAACAGAACATGTAATATGCGTAGATATGTAAGTACACTGAAATATTTGGACACTGGAAAAGTCAAAAAACCTCCTAGAGGATGATCTCAATAAGACTCTTATGCAGCAAGAAACATATTGGATCCACTCCCTCAACACCTTATCACCTCATGGCTTAAATGAGAACTTTGATATTAAGAACCCTTATTCTAGGTTATCCAACCATTAGGGTCTATACTGTGCATTTGTTTCCAGTGTCTCTTACACATATATGTTTATAAATGTGCCTTTGATTGGCATTTTACAAATCTCGTATATTATTAGTAATAATTTATAATAAATAGATTATAGATACAAGTTTAAATGTTGGAAATGATGAACGCGTGGGTTTCATGCATGGGTTTCTACATTTTTCTCCTATCTTGGATCTATATGCATACACGACACATCATATTCCTCTTAGTCTACTTCTATTGTATTGATTCTATACTGGACCCACCCGCCTATATGTTTTTTAATCAAGATATAAATGGAAACATTTGACTGAAAATAATAACTGTTTGATATAACACATAAAACAATGATAATGTTGGGGAACAGGGCCCAATGAAAAGGGGAGAGAAGCAGCCTTTTCACTGTCCCACTATATGTTTTAATGGCTTTTGTTGCCCCCTAGTGTCTTGTTAACCTATAGCCACACACTATTACCACTACTGACAAGAATTATGTTTGATATTTCTATTTTATACATTTTGTTTAATTTTTAATTTTTACTTATTGACTAAAAAAGTTTGCAGAATTGATGATGATGGTGTCTTGACACATGAATGTGATTAGGTGATTGTAGAATCACTGGTCATCGATACGTTCAGCTTGCATTTGCATTTATCATGAATTCTTGTAACAGAAAATCTAAGCTTTCCACTGCAATCTCACAGTGGAACATCACAGAACATTTCATTTGTTAAAGCTGCACAGGAACAGAAAGCAGATGTGGCAAAAACAATGAAACAAAATAAAACAACTAGAAAGCAAAAAGAAATCAAATGAACTACATATTGGTTAGAAATCAAAACTAATTACAGAATAACTGGGTTAAAGTAAGTTTTATTAGATTGGACTACAAAGCAGGCAGCCCCAGAGCCTCAGAGGTGCTTACTATTGTTTGTTGTAATATCATTAATTGCACATTTGTTTGGGGAATATTTTTCATTATAGCTCAATATCATCTGTATTTGGTAACACTTTATTTTACGCCTCACAGTTAGTATTAATAAACACTATACAAACATTTAATAATGGTTATTATATATATATATATATACATATTTATATATATATATATAAATATATATATTTCTATTTTATACATTTTTCTATATATATATATATTAAAGTTGTGTTTTGTATACTGTTGTTGTTTTGTATGTGCCTTGTAAAGTGTCCTTGAGTGCTTTTACATTTTATTATATTATTATTATTATTATTATTATTATTATTATTATTATTATTATTGTTATTTAAACAAATTAACACAGACTAGCTGACAATTCTTTTAGGTTTCAGGAGCTCTGGGCAAACTATAATGAAGTTACTAACAGGAGGCGGGGTGAAGAAGGGGCCACAACTCAAATGTGCCCTGCAGCTGCCTTACAGGTACATCTGACTACTTTGACGTTAAAGAGAGAAAATGCATATGAAGTCAATCTACACATATACAGTGTTTTGAAGTGTCAGAGTCACAGTATATCAGAATGCACCGATGAGACCAACATCACCAGCCATTTATTCTGCAACTTCTCTTCACTTCAGTGTTCCTCCTAAAGAGGGCAATGCAGGACTATATTTGGCACACAGTGTAATTGGATTACTGTTTGGCAGCTCAGAGCACATTCCTAATTCCAGTCAGCCACTAGCAGTGGATGCCTGCTGGCAAAATGTTTGACTCAGTACCTCTGTCTGTATGTGTGTGAACGTCTGATTAAAATGTCTCTTGACCTGGCTGTGACACCCTCAGTTGGGGAACTCATTGTTTGACAGTCTGCAAACAACCCGCTGATGCTCTTTGAGAGAAACAGAAAAAAGCAACAGGGTTAAGAACTTCCATAAATTAACCTCCTATTCAAAGGCTTATCGTGCCTCCTGGCACAACGATTGTTCTTACACATCATCCTCCTCCACTTTGGAGTTTATACCTTCATTTTCCCTCTGCTCTCTTCTCTGATGAGAAGCTGCACCAGGCGACGCTGTGGATAAGTGGAGCAAAAAATACAGTGAGCACGAGATAGAGAGGAGGCTGTGCTGCTTAATTTAATTCTTAACTCGGTGATTTGTGTAATGCACGTGCATGGACACACACACACACACACACACACACACACACACAAACACACACAAACAAACTTACAGCGTAGCAATGGTATTCAAAGTCAGCCCAGATAGTATACAGTTGTACCTGCCTGATTAACCCTCAACCAGCATGATTTAAAGGACCAGTTTACCCAAATTACAAAACAAAAGCATGTAATATTTGCAGTTTTAGCACCCGGTTACAGCACTGGGGGAAGTGAAATAAACAACATCAGGATCGTGAGCTACATGTTTCTCCTGAGTTAAACTTTCCACAAACTGACATAGTTTTTGCAAGGTAGAACTAATAACAGCAACAATTGCTCTGTTCCAGAAATTATTGCAGTGCAACACTGCCATTAATAATTAATATTAATCAATTATTTACACCTGTGAAAAACTTCTATTCAATTTCACTTTCACTCCAAAATATCCCCCGTTTACAAGTCATAGACCAATAGACCAGTTTGTGCCTTACAATAAAACACATGTAAAATTCACATGTTCACATATGAAATGTCCATAAATCCTGTGTGTGTGTAAGATGATTGTTTTCATATTTGAGGTGTTAGAGTTCACATGTGTATATGTGTCTGACATGTGGTAAATTCACATATCGTTTTCATGTAAGGGGAGAATGATGAGGAGGGATGAAGAGTCATGGTAACACTTCACACTTCACCATTAATAAAATCCCATAATGAGGAGAAGGCAGTGATGTCAGAGAAAGATATTTGATATATATGATAAATAAACAACAAAAAAATATATCTCCATCACTATACAGCTCTAAAAGTGAGTGAGAAAATGTATATCCAGTATGTGTATTTTAATCTATTTATTAATTACCATATATAGGCATGTCTGAATTGACTTTCATGCTTTCTATACTTTCCCCCCTATTATTTATTAACAAGACACACACTGCCTCTCTGGGAGTAAAACAACTTCTGCACTATCACAACAGTATTTAAATACATACTCTCTACACACATATATATATATATATATATATATATATATATATATACATGCACATATTTATGTATAAATATTTGCTATTTTTTTCCACCATCGCAGCTACAATTTCAACATATTCTGCCTCGGACTGATGTTTCCTGTTTGCCCCTTGTTGTGAATAAATCATATCCAACCATGAAAGTAATCAAAGCCTTTGAAATAGTACGAGGTTCTTACAGTAAGCAGTGAGAAGATCTTGCTTACCACTTCCTGCAACACAGAGACCTCTTATTATGTTTACATGTCAGAAATGGTTTCATTTCATCCTTTACTCTGTTTATTTGAGGAGACAAATAGGAAAAAAACCTCATGAAATCAGATTTTTATTCATTTTTTTGTAATGTTCGTGAGCCAACAAGTGAACAAACAGTCTATTTATCCAATCATGTGTGGATTAGACTTTTAATATCAACCAATGACAGCCTGAACTGACGTCTGCCAATCGGCCATTTTCATAACACTTGCTTTCTGATTTCATTTGGTCAGTAAAGCCTCTCAGCAGAGCACCGGTTGAGCTTTTCTTACCGCTTAAAGGACGGCCAATGAGAATATCTGAATAGGTCTAGACTTTGAAAAGCTCCACAGCTCCTGACTGCTTTCATTGGGTCAGTCTGCAGCGAACGGTAGAAGCAAAATTGATAAAATGGACAAAAAAAAAAAGAGAAACTCCTTGCATGAGACACATCACATCTAAAGTGCCGGTTTCTCAGAGGACGCATGTCGCCGTAAATACTGGGATTTGTAAACAAAATGTTAGATGAAACGGCATTCCCTCCTGTTTAACTGAAGTTTCATTATCAGCCCTTTATGCCAGAGTATCCTCACATTATGTTGTGGGTTTAAACATCGGAATGAAACTAAGAGCGAGGCGAGAACTGTGTGTTCTTGACAATTCCCCACTCTCTCCCTGAACAGCGATGTGCTGACAGTCGTACAGCTTGAAATGTAAATAGGTCCAACATTAGTATTCCACCGTCATCCCATACTGTTTTTGTGTCTGTGTGCATGTGTGTGTGCATGTGTGTGTGCATGCATGTGTGTGTTTATGCAAGGGGGGTAACAGTAGGGAATTGCAGTATTTGATCAGACTCCCTTCGGTTTAGTGTGAATGTTAGTACCAGGAGTTCATCTGTGGGACAGTCGGTAATGCTGAGCACATCAGCTTCATTACTGTGTTTGTCAGATTTTGGGCATCATGCATATGTGTGTGTGTGTGTGTGTGTGTGTGTGTGTGTGTGTGTGTGTGTGTGTGTGTGTGTGTGTGTGTGTGTGTGTGTGTGTGTGTGACAGTCAGTGTTTGTTTGTGTGTCACGGCGAGCTCCAGCATCTGTCTCCTTATGGGTAGCGCTCCTCTATCCCACACATTCAATACACAAGATATCAGTGCGACATGCAAACACTAAGCTGTGAAACTCCTACGCATCCAAGTCTGCTTGTGTTTGTGTGTGTGTGTGTGTGTGTATGTATGTGTGTGTATGTGTGTGTATTCCCGGGCTCTTTGTCAGCCACATTCACCGGTAAGTGAACCCTTGTCCCTGAAAATCCAAATGACACAGTAAACTGTTCCTGTCAGCCATAAATCCAGGCAATTATCCTGACACACACACACACACAAGTGGATACTTTGTGAGCACCAACAGTTCCAATATATGTGTGCCACTGTGTTAATCTGGCACCTTTTATGCCAGTTGGCATGAGAAGAGTGAGAAAGAACGAGGAGGAGGAGGAGGGACGCAGGAGTTTTTTAAAACTCAAGGCCAGATTTGATTTGTAGAAGCTCTATAAATCCTCTTCAAATTAACTTAAATCACACTAACAGAGGATTTAACCACTATCTCAATGCTGGACTCAAACTTTATTGAGGTTCAACTTTCTGCAGAATGTGCTGATGTGTTAAAAGATTTAACCACAGTTTTCAGAGCCGTACAATGATCCTATCAGGCTATTTTATAAAGGGAAAACACGCGCACACACACACTCTATACATAGTGTAATCTGCAGGTTAGTTAGTGCGGCTCAGAATGTGGAATTCTTTATGAAGAGGAATCTGTCAAGATCTAAAGGGTGAATAAATGTGGGAGATTGACAAAATTGAAAAAGAAAGATTCCCACTGTGTGTGCATATTTTTTTAATATACAATGAATCAAATGATGATACTAATGTGAAAAGGGTCAGGTGTAGTGATGAACTGATGGAGAATTCTAACCTAATTCTGCAGTTCCCTTCAGCTCTACAGAGCAGTTTATGGTCCGTTCCATTTGTATTCAGAAGTTCCCAGACGGAAATTTCAACTGGAACGCCCTTTGAAGTCGGATTTCTGACTCAAGTTGTTCTTAAGTTAGATTAACCTTGCCAGCCCTGACCACAAAATCAGTGTGAAAGTTGCAGTAATATCCTGTTTATTAGCAGTTCTGTCTTATTTGTGTCTCATTAAATCAGTCGTACACACAGCACTGTCCAACTTCTATCTGTGGACATGTTGCTACGCTGTTTGTTTATGCAAAATTCAGCAAAATGCATTTTTATCAACTGGTATTGCTAACAACATATTTCCTAGCTCCGACTTCCAACTTCCGAGGTAAATCAAATGTAGCATGAGCCTCTTGTAGCTCATTGTTTTGTTTTTTTTTGGCCCCTAACACTACTATTTTGGTTCACTCTCACAGCTCTCCTGAATACTGTTACTGGCAGCAGAACATTTAGCAGCTAACATAGCAGATATATTTCTCTGTTGGTGAAGACCAGAATAGAGCAAAAAAGGAGATTCCATACTTGAAGTATGTTAGTCATGCAGCCACTTTCCTAAAAATCTTTTCCAAATTAATGCTAACATCTGATGGATGTGTAAACAGCTTGCTAATATGTTAGCTCTAAAGTTACAATATGTGAAACGTGTGTGATGTCCACCTTTTGTGAAATGTTGCCCCCAAGTGGTCATAAAAAGAACTAAACCAAACCAAACCAATGCTGCATTCCATTTACCTCAGAAGTTGGAAGTCAGAACTGGGAATAACGTCACACCTGAGTTTGAGTTGTTCTGGTTTAGAAGTCAGAAAAACAGTTCTAGCCAGGTTAGACAATACCAGTTCATAAAAATGCATTTTGCTGTATTTTGCTCATACAAACACTGCAGCACAGAAAGAATTTGGACATTGCTGTATGTACAACTGATTTAATGAGACATAAATGAGACAGAAGTGCTAATAAACAAGAAATTACTACAATTTACACACTGTTGATGAGCGAGGCAGCCATTCTGGATTTTGAGGTTTGGGTCTGGTGAGGTTCGTCCAACATTCCAAGTCGCAAACTTGACTTCAGGGGGCATTCCAGATGAAATTTCCGACATCCGAGTACAAATGGAATGCACCATAAACTCAAGAACAAAAAAATTGATTAATGGTCCTCGTCATATGTATAGAGGTGACAAAGTATGCAGGATTTGAGCTCTCAGACTCTGTTTTTTAAACAATTTAAACAACTACTGAGCACAACAAGTGGAGTGCTTTTGAGGACAGATTGTCTAAAAGTGTGCGCCTTTATCACATTTGTATGACCTATTGCATCTCAACCTAAACCTAGATTTGATGATAATTAGTTTGATGTAGCCTCCTCCCAGGCTTTTATTTGTTCATGTGGTGGATCTGCAGCCAACATTAAGAAATTAGACCAAATAGACCAGAAAAAAACACACCAACCAAAAGAGGCATCAGGCAGCGTTCAGGACATTAGTGAACACTGAAAGTCGAGGCTTTCACTGTCGATTTTGAAACATGTAAATATTATGAGAGCAAGCGATGTGCACTAGTCAGTGAGGTAAAGAGAAATCCAATTTAAATGTGTGTAACAGGAATGATTTTAATTAACTAAATGTAATCTAGTTAAATTACATGGAGGCAGTCTGTTACGAGGTGCATGTTAATAAGATGTAAAGGGGAGCAGGATGATTTTGAGCTCTCTTAGGGGAATATCTGTGTTTATGAGTTGTTTCTGATTAAAATTGGGATTACGTGTGATTTGCAATTATCTAGCAATGGCATATTCAAGTTACATGTACAGCATTTTGATTGGGGGCAATGTCAGTGGTGTTATCAGGCATTTGTCCCATCACAAAGGAAAGGGCTTAATATGATGGTTCTGAATGCCATTTGCCTTTTCTCATGTTGACTCTGTGCCAGAAAATATGTTATCTGGCTTCCAACATGTTCCTTTATCCACACTCTCTATTGGCCTGTCTGTATGTATAGCTGCAAGGATATTTAAATACCCTATATATCTATTTTCAGTTGAGTGCATTATGATTCTGACCACACACATCAGGCATTTATGTGTTTTAGAAAGTTAAAATGATCATGGTTCAACCATTCAGTTTATACAATAATTGTACAATTACCCTTCAAAATAATTACCTCACTTAAGGTTATGTTTACTTTTCAGAGCTCCAAAGTAAAGTAATGAGCTTGAAAGGCATCAGGATTATATAGGCACCGCTTTGCATAATAAGCTTTGCATTACTGTCACTTTGTTACTGTTGGTAAATGTATCATCACATTCTGGATATCTCATTTCAGAACCATTTATGAGTTTGAGTTTGTTTATTTGCACAAGTTAAAATCAAAGAAATGACACAAAATGTAACAATAATTGAAACAAATGTGCAGGTGGAGAAAAAAAACACAAAGGGCTAATGATGTTTTGAATATGATGAATATGTTGTGCCATAAGATATAACTTTAAAAAAAAAACATTCAGAAATTATAAAACCAAGTCTCATTTAAGAGTTCCTTAAGTCAGTTCCCACATATCTTCTTAAAAATTGGGAAAGCATATGTGTCCATATTGCTCTGCAGGGACCAATATACAGTCTAGCGTTGCAGCACTTGGAGACATGCAAAGAGAACACTGGAAACTTGGCAGTTTAAGGATAAACCTGGCGCTGGTGTCATTCTATGTTTTTCTCAAAGTCAACAAATCACTTTAAAAGAGCAAAAGCCATCTTGACAGTGCTGACCTTTGAGGGAACGGATAGTCCAAAATGGAGGTTATTGTAGCTTAACCTGTATTTCACATCCACTTTTTTTGATGATGGGGGACAAAATTCACAGCACTAGTTCTGTGTAAGAAGCGAGTATGAAGCTTCAGCAATATGAGTTATGCAAACCAAATGGCCTCTCTCAAAGTTGCTGTCTTTTTCATACAAAAACTGTATCTTTGGAAAATACCAACTGTATCTCAGTCTGCTGAAGCCTCATATTAGCTTTGGCCCAACTCTACTTTTAACCAACTCTGTTGGAGTTTAAACTTCTGCACATAATAGGAATGGTTTGCAGATAGTAATGAGACAGGAGCAGACAGAACTAATAATAGCTGAGCTAGCTAGGTTTCCAATTGTTAGCAAGAGCATTTTTTCTGTCTTCATTTCTATGTTAATGATGTACAATTTGGAAAACAACATTTGGGAGTGACTAACAGCACACTTCACAGTAAAGAAAGAAGATCAGAAAGTAATTGTGACTCAAATCGCACACAGCTGTCACACACTTAACAGAAATGATGATTAGCTAGTTAGCAAGCTAGCAGTAGCAAGCTTGCATTAACAAGCAAGTGCTAGTAAGCTAGCTTTAGTAAGCAACCATTAGCATTCGCGTTATCGTTCGCAGTACCAAATCATTACAGACTGCTAAATTAACCGAATAAACCTACTGATGGCTTACATTTGACAACAGTATAGTGGTGCTTAGTGCGAAAAACACATATATAATGCATTTGCATAACGTAGCGATGTTCACCATAGTTACAACATCCTCTGCTGCCATTTCCTGTTTGAAATGTGGTCCCTCCCCTTCCGCTACGTAGCCAAGATGGTGACCCTTGAGGGTGGGAAGTGTCCATAGTTCCACACTTTTTTCCCCGTTTTGACTCAAAGTACACTGCATTTGGCCATACTTCTCAGTGTGAACTGAAATATTACGAGTAAGTACAGTATGCGATTTGAAACACATTGTTGGACTTACTAGCATGTTAGCCATTAACTTGCCAGCCACAGTTAATTCATCACTCAAACTAGTCAGACCCTCAACCCTTGCCCATTAGTTACTAATGAAGTAAATCTTTTGAAATGGCTCACTAATTTCCTAAATCAGTAGTAGTTTTTTGGCAAGGACCATGTCGCCTAGTGCAACAATGCTCACTGAAGTATTAGCTTCTTATTAACAATGGAGGAATAAGATATATGAGGCTTTGACACACAATACTTCTTAATAGGATCAATTCACTGTTGCTTTTGGTCTTTTCATGGCATTTGTTAACAGTAAGAGAAATACCTGCCAGTATTATTACAGCCTTTATACTATTGTGCATATCTATCATTGTGTGTGAATATCTGTCAAGATTACAGTTTCTGACAATCCCTGACTTGGTGTTTTTCTATGACTGATTATTACTGGATGTATTACAAGTCAGCATCTGTGTCAAGTAGGGCAGATGACAACAGAGGCAGTCGACAATCCAGATTGAGGGTAAACATAGGGTGGTTAACCCAGTTATGTGTGTGTGCATGTGTGTGTAAAAAGAGAGTGCATGTGTGTGTGCAGGCTTTAACCCAGCTCCAGCGCCTCTTAATGCTGCACATATCTCCTCCTCCTCCCATGGCGAGAAGCTCATCATCAGCATGGCACTGTTCTCTTTTTTCCCTCTCTTCCCCGACGCTCCACACTTGTTGAGAAGCTGTCATCTCTTTTCTCTCCTCTCCTCCCTCCCTCTCCACTCTCTCCTTCCCCGCTCTGTCATCTTTCCAGCGTGGCTGCAGGGGCGGATCAAAGCCTGGTGGAGGCGGAGGGAGATGGGGGTATGGAGAGCAGGATGAAAAAGGGAGTATTTCTGATTTTTCGGGGTGAAAGAGAGGACAGGGTGGCTCTGTGACACACATACAAACCCTTGCAGAAATATGCTGCTGTAAGGAGCGCTGAGCTTTGAGCTCCTGCTGCTGCAACACAGTGGAAAGTGCACAGACCTGAAAAGCGTGATGATGATCAAATCTATGGCTGCTGCATGTAATGTGATGCAATATCACAGCTTATTTAACCTCTGCAACAAAAAGACTCTTTGTCAGCTTGTGAGAAAGGTTAAGTCAACGGGGCTGGTGCTCAACATCAGAAAAATAAAGAAGCTGGGGGTGGACTTCAGGAGATTCGGGACTTCTGCTACTCCTCTTTCCATTAGATGGTGGAAATGGTGAAGGGCATCAAAGTGGACTCAACCATGCAGGAACTCTATGGCTCTCTAAAGGAAGGACCAGGGTCAGCTCTTGTCACTGCAGAGGTTCTGGTCCTTCAACATCTGTGGCACCATGCTGCAGATGTTTTATGAGTCTGTGGTGGCTAGTGCCACTTTCTATGCTGTGACCTGCTATGCTGTGTTCTGCCCTCTGATTCAGAAGACCAGGCCAGTCCTGCGGGTGGAGCTGGACCCTGCATGTAGTTGCAGAGAGGAGGATGTTGTCAAACTTCTCTCCACCCTGGACAATGTCTTCTACTCTCTACACACGTTAGCCAGAGGAGCATGTTGAGCCAGAGACACAAAATGACTCCAGTGAACACTATAGGAGGTCCATCTTTCCTGTGGCCATCCAGATACACAACTCCTCCCCTTTCTGCAACTTCCACAATCTACTGCCGCTACTGCTAACCTACATTTAAATCACTTACTTCTGCACATCTTCTTCAGTACTCTGCTGTTCCACTACTGTTAATTTATTGTTGACCCACATTACATTAACACTTTTCATTCAGTTTGCACATTATTTATTTAATTATTTGCATAATTTACTGTTATATTACTGTTTTTCGATTCTACCTTGCACATTATTTTTTTGCACATTTGGATTTGTACATTTTCTTTTATTATTATTACTATTTTATTATATAGTAGTTTTTAGCTTTTTCCTAATTTACCAATTTAAGCAATTGTAAGAAAGCAATTTCCCTGCAGGGATCAATTAAGTGTTTCTGATTTAGATCCTTCCAGAAGCTGCTATTATTACAGACCTGCTCACACACACAGAGGACTCTCATTATCATTTTTTCCACTTTCTGCCACAAGGTAACAGCATTGGATGATCTGACCACATGGTGTTAAACTAAAGGATCTCACATATTTGACCCAGCAACTCATCTCATACTACACAGAGAATTGCTGATCATATATTGGAGTTACACTATTTTAGGTATGTCATGATAAAAGATCAAGTTGCTGAAAATTGCATGAATGTAGGAGAATCTGAAATCTATCCAGTCCACTAATAGTTTGCTGTAAGATTAAAGGGGCCTATTATTATAATTCTAAATTTGTAGTTTTTGACTCTGCTAAAGTAGCATTGCACGATTCACAGTTCAAAAAAATCCTTAATTATGAAATGAAACCCGTTTGAAACAACTACATATGGAGATATTAGGAGCTTTTTGTTAAGCAGTTCAGTTAAAATTAATGCAGGGAGGAATAGAACAAAGCCACCGTGATGATGATGTTTGATGAAGAGCAGCAGACAACCAGCACACCTCCAACAGGTAAACTACTTATTTTACTTTGCCCTACTGTGTAATGGGAAAAACACTCACAGTGTGCCAGCTTCATGGCTTGGTGTGACTACCCCCAAAATGATGGAAAAATGCCATAATGTTAGTAGCAGAGCAGTGAATTGGCACATGGTGCGAGGGGATATTAAAAAAATCAATCACAACCTGATGTCATCTCAAGCTCAAAGTAGAAAAAAACATAGGAAACCGAGTGTTTACAGCAGTCTGAAGCCGGTACTTTTTGCTCACAGGGATTACTTCTACACATTTACCATATTATTTGACACTTTGGCCACGTTTGGTATGAACATCTGACAGTGTAACATTATATATATATATATATATATATATATGACTGAACAAAAGGAGAAGTATATTACGGGTCCGTTTAAGTTTTTAAATCTTAAAAAAAGATAGACACCAGAGCCATTATTTTGACCCAAGAACCTAATATTGGAACATTTGTTATTTGTAGGTTCGTCTACATATAGCAGGATATTATGCAGCACCTGAAAAAGAAACACAATCATTCTAAATTTCTGTCGGTGACCCTCCAGCAACCCCTAAAGGACTCCTGTGAAGGATCCCACACAACATGTAAAAAACTACTGCCGCAGAGGAGAGTTTGGGGAGTCCTCTTTAATAAACTTTATCGACCCAAATTTACCCAGAGACCAGTGAGTCCTGCGATGGATGTTCTCAGTGCCCAGGAGGTCTGACACACTTGTTCTGGTCATGCCCTAGATTAGATATATTTTAGAAATCGTTTCTTAGCAGGTTTTTCAACTCCGATTGCCAATTTCGGCACACACACGTGGCCATGACCTCAAAGCAGATAATGTAGAAGAGTTTAGTCAATGTGGAGGTCATCAACTTTCCAATTGTATCCTCCATAAACCCAAGGACCACACACCCTAATCCAAGGTGCTCCAAATTACTGTAGGTCTCTGTTTAAATGATTGCAGTCAATGAAAAATGACTGAACTGGACAGGCCCGAGCAACTAATGCTGCAAATCGAAGAGTTCCAACCAACATCACTGCGTCTTCTCTTAAGTTTAACACCTTTTTCAAGTCTTCCATAACATTAAAAAAAGCCACGCCATGTCAGAGCTCTTTACCCCCCTATAGTATGAATCACATCCCTCCATTAAAACGCATGGAGTTCAGAGGCAATCCTCTTAGCTTCCTGATTGCATGATGATTGATGACTCCATGTCAATGGGGGCCTTAATAGGTCAACGTGACAAATTACAAACTTAAAAGGGGCTTCAGAGAGTCAGAGATTCTTCATGTTCTTAGATATCTATGTGTGCAATCTTCACACATATTGCTGTTCTATCATGGAAGTATCTACTGCTAAGGTTAACCATGCAGAAAGAATTTTAATCAAATGAGAAAAGGATCATTATGTCTTATTCAAAATTGAAAAGGTATACTGTATCTGTTCATTGTTGCTCTGTTGAGGGCCTATATACATTATTGGAATATGGAGATGCTGAAAATGTACATGTGAGGAATTTTCTCCACACAAAACTTGGCGGTTAAAGGATAAAGATGTTATTCTATATTTTTCTTGAGGTCAGCAAATCACTTGAAAGGACCAAAATCAACCGTATACTGAGGCTCAATCAGACAAGCATTTAAAAGAGTGAAATATTAGACCGAAATTAATAAATTTCAACAGAGTTGTCATGATAATTGGAAATTATGATGACTGATGATTCCATGTCAGTGGGGGCTGTAATTGGTCAAGTAGAACATGACAAATTACACACTTACACAGAGCTTCAGACGGTTGGAGATTTTTTCCCATTTTATACATTTGTGCTGTTCTATGATAGAAGCATACTTCTCTACTGCTGAGCTGAACCAGGTTGTAGAATTTAATAGTTAAGAGCCAAATTGTATGAATCTGAGGCTTTATAATAGCATGAATGCTGGTTAAGCAGCAAAATGTCAATGCAGGTTTAAAGCCATTTGGAAAAAATGCTTTATTTCAAGATAGTTATTAATGTATAATTATTATTTCACGTCATTCTTTTTGCTATATATGTCACATACAAAAAAACCTGCTTTAAAGGATTACATGACACAATATCAAACTTTATATGTCATGGGGGGAAAAGCAAGCTGTTCATACTTAAGGATTTCTAATCCAAACCAAAAAAGGTACTACAGATACTTCTTTTACTATTCTTTCATTTGGTTGTCAGCAAGCGAGAGAGTTATTTGATCACTCTGTAAGCAAAGACTGGAAAGACAGTGGAAAAAATGTAACAAAGCTGAAACATTGACTTGAAATGTCCATATTTTATGAAAACATGTCCAAAGGCGTTCATGTCAAGCCCAGCTGAAGCCTCCTTTAACATCTTCAAATCATGTAGACAGATCCTTAGAATTAAAACAGCTACTTCAATAAATCGAACGCTGTGGCAGAACTCAAATATAACAGTCAACAACAATGGAATAAATGATAATGATAGAAATCAACATAATCACTGATCTCTGTCACATATTTTATAAGAACTGTTTTAAAACCTTTAATGAATTAATCATCCCAAAACAACAAAAAATGGAATACTTCACTTTACAGCATTCTATTAAAAGAATATTCCTATGGACAAATTGACACACACAAATTTGAAAATATACTATACCACAATATACCACAATGTTTTCAATAAAACTATGGTTAAATTTGGTTTAAAATTGGTTTATCAATACAATTATCAATCAATTAATGATCAATTTAAGACTTGTGCAGTGAAATGGATCAGGGACCTCCACAAAAAAGAGGATATTTCCCAGAATGATGAATGTAAAAACACCCTTAGTTGTATAAAAAAAGAAAACAAACTAAGGCCATTTTAAATATAAAACAGATTATATTAAACCCTATTACAGCTAGATAAAATGAGAAAGTGATGGCAGCAAAAATGTAAAATGTGGTACTACTGAAGAAACTCACAGCCACACTGTATTAATCTAAAGGTTTTCTAAACTGCATGAACACAGGCTAAAGAGCAAAAGAAACTCTGCTCTATCAGTTGTGGTATTGCAACATAATAAAATATCTTTGGTTTGGCATAACAAAGAGAACAATGATCCACACTAATCCAGTCATCACACTCACACTGTAATCATGTATACAGAGATCTGCATGACTTCAGTGGAGTATATTAAAAGAAGAAAAGGATCTTTCTCTCGCTGTGTACGGTCACAAAGAAGGTAGTCATGAATAACTGGATAGCTTCAAATACACCAATTCAGTGAGGAAGCAATAGAAATGATTAAATTAGAAGAGGTAGATTTTAAAGTGTTAAAATAATGAGACATGGGCTCCAGTGGAAAAGTGCTTCATGTCACTATAAAACAGTTTTATTAAATTAAAAATGTTTCTCTTTTATAAATTAAGATAATAATTGTCTTTTTTCTCTGTCAGTGCTATTCTGTAATTTCTGTCTTTTTATTTGTGTTTTTGTTCGTCAATAAAAGAAAATAGTTGTGTATCCATAATATGTATATCTACAGTACATTAAGTAGTTCCTCAGGGTCTTTCTCTGTATTCTGTTTGATATGAAGCTTTTCCCAGCATGCACTGTGGGAGAGGCAGACACAGATGGACACACTCATACAGTTTCCTCTTTATCTGACCTGCGTGTCTTTAGTCTGTGGGAGGAAACAGCAGCGTGTGGAGGAAAGCATTAAAGGAAACTCTGCAGGTTTGAACCTGAACGCATCGCGGCACCAACGTAAACCTGAAAACACGACAGAGTGGGAAAAAGGAGTTGAGAGGTGGAGCAGGTGTTACCTTTCTTCCTGCGAGTAATACTTGAGAGTCAGAGCTCAAACTCATCCACAGAGAGGGAAAATGCAAAGTTTTCCAAGATACGCTCGGAGGAACAAAGCGGTCCACAGTTCCAGTGTCATCTGCTGCTGCTGCTGAACGTCACGTCACCCTGCAGCTCTCTCCAGGCTTTCTGTGGCAACCTGTCTTCCCCCACTGGTGTCGAGGAATAGAGCGGTCACACTCTCTGACAGCTCAAAGTGTACACAGTGCTGCTGCTGCCTGACAAAATAGAGTGTTAAAAGTGCAACGCGGTAATAAAATGTGAGTGTAATGGGTTGCTTTAAACTCATGGGTAGCTTTTCTTTTTATATGTGTGTGTGTGTGTATGTCTGTGCTTATTATCTAATATTCAAGCTAGATTGTTGTACACTGTCTCCCAGTGGGAGATGCATTATTAAAAATGTGATTACTTGATTGCCTTGAATACTGATTGCTATTGTGTGCATGTAGTGGGATGCTGTATGCTGTGAGTTGCCTTTGATTGTGTGTGGCGGAGCACGACTACTATCGTGCTGTGTAACTAATTATAAATGACCTCCTCTGTAGAATTCATCTTTTTTTCTGTGTGTGTGTGTGTGTGTGTGTGTGTGTGTGTGTGTGTGTGTGTGTGTGTGTGTGCATGTGTGTGTGTGTGTGCATGTGCATTACTGTGGCTGCGGTTACCTCAGGAGCGCGATAGGTAGGTCAAGGTTAAAAATGAAGAGGTAGACATTAATGTTTCTTTGCAGTCGCTCTCCATCTGTCTCTCTCTCTCTCTCTCTCTCTCTCTCTCTCTCTCTCTCTCTCTCCATCTCCCTATAAAGTCCATTAACATCCAGAATGAAAACCACGATGATAACTTCACACTAAAACCTGTCGCTGCTCCAAAGTAACGAAACTTTACAGAGCACAATCTATCACTTTTTAGATTCTGCCCTCTTATTATTATTATTCCTCATCTTAATGTTACATCAGCTGTACTCCAATGATCTTGCAGTCAATGTGCGACTGCAAGGACACACATAAGTAGTAATAAATGTGAACATTAAGGCTTGGCCATATTGACAAGGTTAAATATAATGATATATTTGACCAAATCATTTCATATCGCTAATGGGACAATATTGTGAGCATGACTGGTGGTGCTTTCAAGTGCAAGTTTGCTATTAAGCACTTTCACTCACTTGCACTTGAGTTTTTCCATTATGTATAACTCTATACTTTTACTCTACTCCATTTCAGAGGCAAATATTGTACACAATCCTTTAACACACTGACTGACAGTTGTATTTACTAGTCACTATAATATGAATATTTAACCTCCAATACATGTCATCAGCCTACAATTCATAATGGATTGTTACAGATTAAACTAACAGTTCAACATCTGCCAGCAACAGAATTAAACTGCTTCTTACATGTAATGCATCACAACTGATAATCAATTTAATATATATAATAATAAGGGACATTTTGCATATATTCTCTTACTTCTGATAATTAAAGTCTCCCTCTACTCAAAAATGTTCTTCTTGTTCCTACAGTTAGATGTTAGAGTTTCACTGTGCGGAATGATGTATGTGCAGAATTTGACATTTAGAAGACATATTCTGAAAATGCTCATTATCTCATTTTAAGGGGGCGGGGCTACAAGCATGATTTGTGACATCACAACTAGTTTGGAAGCCAGTTGTGGTCCAGCATTCAATTTCAAGAGGAGGAGAAGTCCTTGGTGCTCGAACTCCATGAGGAACAGCTGCAAGATATAGTAGATCCACTATGAAGTCCAGACACTGGCGGTGGTGATGATGAGGTGTTGGATGAGAGGATGATGGCCAATGAAAAGATGGGACTGTTGAAGCTGTGAAGACTGGGTAGAGATGGGGAGGTGGTGGGGCGCACATAACAGCTGTATGTCAGACTAGAGCAGAAAGAGAGAGACATATAAAAAGCAACTAGATGATAGGCTAATGATGAAAGTGTGTCATTGTGCTATTAGATAGCATGACAGGTGACAGCTGAAACTCAAACTACGTCCCCTAAACATTGACCACCAGGAAATAATTGAGCATTCATGAGAGAGAGTAATAGAGGAAGGAGTTCGCATCATCTGTGTCTGTTACGAAATGAGTCTTCCTCACTGAACTTTCACTAAGCTTCATTAACAAAAGTGTGATGTGGAAACTTGAAGCCTCCAGTGCACAAACACTGAGAATGAACTTTACAGTGAAATAGGAAACATCTTGTGTCCAACAGTTAAACTGTAGAAATGAAATATATTTGCATATTGAATTTTTAATGAGGGAGAAGGAGCAGATGTAATTTTAAGGATTTTAACCAGATAATTGAACTTTTTGTTTGGAAAAACTATATCACACAAAAACTATTATTCAAGGAAGAGAACTTTATATACATCTTAAAACATGTCTTGAGGGTAACTTTCAATATTTTAATCATTTAATATTTAATATTTAAAAAGAGTACACTTTGCTGATAACACTTTTGTACTTTTACTTAAGCAAAGTTTTAAATGCAGGACTTTGACAGTTTTTATATTATTATTATTTATAATATTGATGATGATTAGTGGAAATTGGAGTGTAACTTTTGCTTTTTAAAGTCCATGTAAAGTAAGAATAAATATGTGTTCTGAGTTTGACATACCACAGAAAAGTGTGTTGTTAACCACCCTGCCAAATTTGAATGATTAAAAAAATCGCCAAATATATGAAATTAGGCTTCAAAGTTGTGTAAAACTCAGCCTCTTTCTCTGCTCCCAAACGTTGTTGGGAGTGCCCGCCGAGTTCGCTGAAACCCCGCCCCCTACCAAGTGTCACCTGTCAATCAAAGTCACCACCTCTACCCGAAACATGGACGCTACTTCTGAGAACTTTCTGCTGCTAACTCAGCTGCTAGCTCGATGGCTAACTCGGCAGCTAACTGGCTAATGGTAGACTATAATAGTAGCAGAGTGTGCTGAATGTATTTATACCTCTACAGCAGCAGTGGCGGGTTTATGATTTTCAGACCCGCCCACTAAATGCTGAACACAGAAATCTTGAACAGTGTGTGAAGCCTAGCTCCACAATTCAAATCTAAATGGTTGAAATGCCTTTTCCACTTTTTTTAGAAATACATTTATGACCTATTTAATGTGTTCATAAGAAAATGGCTGAATTCACTTTACACAGTCTTCAATGTTCCCTCAAAGTTAAAATAAAACCAAACAATATGAATTCACAGATTGAGCCTTGTTATATCTTGGCTCATGCTCGCTATGAGAGTGTAACACAGCGGTGCAGCGCATCAGTTAAGACTCCTCTCCAAATGCCTTCACACTTTCAGGTATGCCGACCGGGTGCGACCCGCTGACCCGTGACGACCTCTCCAGCCTTCGGGGGGGCCTGAGTCTCAGGTGCAACCAAGCAGAAGGCTAGAACAAATAGCCTTAAACAGAAATTTAAATACCTGGAATTAAATCATGTCAAGTGGTAGGACCCTTAACCTGAAGGGGGTGACGGAGGGGTGGGTGGTGTCCCTTTTGTATTCATACACCACTACAGTAATATCTGTAAGTTCACAAACATAACCTGAGCCTTTCACACGCACACTGCCTCCTCTTCAACTGTGATTTGCCTGGCTGTAAACTTGTATAGAGCAAAATTGTTCAGGGACCAAACTGTACTTTTTCGGATGATTTTATAATTATCATCAAAGCAGGAACACTGGAAATATGGATGTGTGTTTGTCTGAAATCATTGAAAGCTTTTTATAGTTACACTATATTATCATTCTTGCTGTGATTGAGTTTTCTAGTCTTATCCAGCTCATGATTCAACACTTTTCCCATCTGTGTTGCTGTAACTCCATGATATTACCAACTATATATACTACTACTATATATTAAAGGACTTCATTTGAAATCAAAACCTTTTCCATGTAACTTTTTTACATCCTCAGATATGATTGAGAATATTTAAATGTGAGTGTGTGTATGTGTGTGTTTCCTCCACATATTCAGCTTACTGCGGTTGTGCGTAACTGTTTCTGAATGTGTTTGAATAAGAGCCATGCATGTGTGTGTGTGTGTGTATATATATATATATATATATATATATGTGTGTGTGTGTGTGTGTATAGAGCGGTCATCCGAGGTCGAGTGATGTCAGTGTCAGTGCTCTCCCTCCTTGTTGACCCTGTCATGGTGACTGCCATCCAAGTGTCTCCATCCCAGCGATGCCCGCCACGCACACACACACACACACACACACACATTTGACATCTTCAAGTGCAAGGGCAAACAGCACTGTCAACGTCAAGGGGCGAGGCCAACAGGACGGCCGACTTCAAGTGTCTTCCCTGAGTCACCAGCAGCACCCCATCACCCCTTCGGTATCCAAACCCCACCCACCCACACTCACCTCCCCCTCCTCCCTCCTCCTCCCTCCCTCCCTCCTTCTTTCCCAGCAGGCTGTGGCAATGCCTCTCAGCATGGTGGAGAATTTTCATTGCTTACAAGGATTTCCCTGGTGATTTTTATTTTGGCTAATTAATCCAGCTGATTTTTATTTATTAATTTTGGGGGAAAACTTCAACCACACAGCAACATCAGTAAGGAATATTTATCATCTTTATTCACTTTTCAGTCCTTATCTGTGCATAAAGTTGCAGGAGTATGATATCAGATATGTCAAACTAAATGCCAGTAAATCGGTTTCGAGTCAAACAGGAAGTAGCACAGTATCTGTCACTCACTGACATTATGACCAGGGCCGGATCTAGGAGTTGACAGGATCCAGGGCTAAGCCTAGAGCAGGGCCAGTGTTGTTTTGGATGGTCCACATGCAGTTAATTTAATTTGACTGCATTGTATTAGCAGTAGTAGTATATTAGTAGTCGTACTAGAGATTTATTTCAGTCCTTATTAACTTTTTTTCCATTTAAAGCACATAAAAATAAATGAGGCATTAAATCAAAAGGAAAACAAAAATATATTACATTAATGTTTAACTACATTTCACTCAGGAACATGTTTTCATGCTTGATCACAATTGTTGAGAAAGTGAAGAGACTTCCACTAGATTTATTTATTGATTAGATCCAGGGCTTTTGACAAAACTTTCAGGGCTGCATTTTTACTATTTCATTTTTAGGAATGTCTGAAGCTATTCACTCATGTAGTCATTAGTCATTTACTGATTTTTTTTACATGTGCCTCAAAATGAAAGTTAGTTATTGGTTATTGATGAGAACTAATCATCTTCCTGAGTAGAAGTTGAACTCACTGTGGATTTCCTTTACTACTGTGTGAGCAAACCCACTGCTTCAACTCAAGAATCAAACTGTTTGATATTATACTGTAGTGAATGCAGGTGGGATCTCTGCTAATTCAGCTGGGCTGGGCAACTGCACACAGATTACTCTGATGGATAAAGTGTGTGAGGCTGCAGTTAATACCCATCTATGAGCTCTTGCATTGACATCATCTTTGTTTCTGATTGACTGATCTGCGCTAGGACACAGGAAGAATGAATCTATCATTCCACAGCGGTGAGTCTACAGCACACCGTCCTGATTCCAAAGCTCCGTACTTCCAGAGGTTCGTAAGTGTCGTCGGAAGCATCAGGCATCAGCGAGCACCAATAGACACATCAATCAGAGCAGTCGCCATCTCTGTTATCCCACTTAGTTAGCAGCTGCTCATTCTCAACCTTAATGCTCCTGTGCTTTCTTTAGAACATTTTCATTTAGCTTACAAAAAGTTGTGTGCGTGTTAGTAGGAGAGAGAGAAAGATACAGTCCAATAAAGGATCACTCCATCCCATATTTGCAAACTTCTTATATTATCGCGCATCTATTAGCCTACAGGCAGATAGGACTCCACTACTGTGTGTGTGTGTGTGTGTGTGTGTGTGTGTGTGCGTGCGTGTTTTGAGCTTGATGTATCGAGCCAATCACCGAGTGACGTCTCATACATCACTTTTATTGCAGCGGTTTGGCCCTAACCCTCTTCCTTTCCTGTATTGCTAAATCTTTCCTTCTCTCCATTTTCGGCGCAAGTGGTTGGAGGAGGAGATAAATAATAAAGTTTTCATGAGTCTTTCACGTTCTCCGAGACAAAGAGGGCTTGTCAGTGCACTGAGAGAGAGTGTTTATCCCCTATTTTGACAAGATTTACTAAGTCTAACTATACAACTCCAGCTGACATTAGCTTCCTGACCTCTCAGTGCTGTCTACAGGTGGCGTTTTTGACTTTTTTTGGCGTGGTAAGCAGCATCCAGATCGTGCCGTTTATAGCTGAGGTGAAAGCCATGAATAAAAACACCAGGGATCAGCTGCCGTGCCACTCTGGTAGAATACAAAGTGGGCTTCTAAAAAAAAAAACAACTTTCTTGCCATATTGTTGGAAGCAAACATTTGAATTTTACAACAATGAACACATCCTTTGCTTTCAGCTCCACTCTTTCTCTTTCGGCATCATAACCCAAGCATTATACATTCCTAATGTGTCTCATTCCAATCTCTAATGAGTTCTGATGGGCTGCTTTTGTCTGGTCAGGCTCACATAAGTTGGCTCGGTCCACACAGCCTTTCTCATGCTAAATAAACAGCCACAAGACTTCTTTGTTGTTGCTAATGTCACTGAATAAAAGCTGCTATTTCACCGCTAATTGTCCCCTCTAATCTCCTCACAGATCATTGTTTTTATCTCAACACAAAATCTGTTTTGGCTCGCGGTTCATCGGCTATTTGGCCCACGCAGTTCGGTTTTCATTTGAATTCTTATGAATCCCCATTTGCTCCTCTCAGAAGGACTTTATGAAACAGGCTTGGCTCGGGATCCTGAGCTTTCAGTAGTAATTCCTCATTTTCTGGTTTCAGGTTTCATTTTCTGGTACATGATCCTGCTGAGCTCTAATTAACACAAGGGTTCAGTGTCCTTTTGGGTAATAAAATCTCCTCAATAACTCCTGCAGCAAAGTTATGCAACAGTGTTGTGTTGAATAATGTGATTTTACTGTTTTAATGCCAACACTCGACATTTAGTCCTGATGCCTGAAAATATGTGTCAATAGGCATTATATAGGCATCATATTCCCCCCACAGAACACTTGGATTCACTTCTCACCTCTGGCAAAGTTCTCTCAATATGGAAAACATTTCACAGCTTTTGATAGAGGATCACAACATTTGTTCAACTGTTAAAAGTGGCAATATCCCATTTACTGTTGGAACTGAATTATTATGCATGCACTATGATATTGAATACACAAGATCACGTGACTGTTTCAATCGGAGGAGCATATTTGTTTGCAGGTGATAGGACAATGGTTTGGGTTAAAATGGTCAGCTTGGCAACTGTGGCTCAGGAGGTGGAGCAGGTGTGTGTGAATTATCCTGATGAGCAGGTTGGCACCTTGCTTGGCAGCCTCTGCCATCAGTGTATGAACGTGTGTGTGAATGGGTGAATGTGACATGTTGGAAGCGCTTTGAGTGGTTGGAGGACTAGAAAGGCTCAGTATAAATAGAGTCCAACTGCAGTGTATTCACTTTAGGCACAAACACTTCTTGGTTAGGGAAAGATTGTGGTTTAGATTAAAGTAAAGGTTGGAAAAATCTCTCATTTAATGGCACTAGAATGCCTGGTGTGATGGTAAGAATTGTGCAGTTAGTGATTCTCAAGAGGTCTGACAATAAATTCCCATTCTCTACCAACAGAACAAATTACTATCAGCATGGAAAACAGGTCCAGACCAACAGACTGGCACAGACTCCTGTTCTGTGTCAATAGTCGCTAAGTTACTGCACCAGTTCTGTAGCTGTAGCTTACATTAAAACAGAGGTTCATTCTCTTTAAATAGAAAACAATTACACAGTTCACTATAATAGTCCCTATTGACCTGAGAATTTACTTCAGTTGGATGTTTGAGCAATGAAGAGGGAAGGGATGTTGATGGAAACCACATCAGACACAAATTATTCAAATGAAGTATTTTTTATACGTCTTAAAAGATGTTTGGAGGGGAATCTTTAAGTTGCTGTTGCCAGTTCTTCAAGCATATTTTAGTGTCCAAAACAATATATTACAGTCATTAATGATGTCAGTGTTGAGTGTTGTTAAACAGCTGATTGTCATGTTGATTTGTATCAGAGTATGCCAATGCCAATAAGTGAAGCCTTAATACAACAAAACTGAGCAATAAAACAATTTTTTGGACAGTTTTATAGACTGTTTTATGTAGCTGTGGTCAGAGGAAACTCCATCACAGTGGATGTTTTCCTTAAAGAAATGCCACAATCAACCAGACAGACTTTAGCAAGGCTTACCAGTGGTCAGGTTTGTTAAAATCATTATAAAAATGCTCTTAGGTCTGTTTATCAGGGCGGCTGCTGGTTTTACCTCTTTAAAACCTGCTTGTATCTAATCAGCAATTAGAAACAAGGCTCGTCAAATATAAAAAGTTGCTCAGGAGCACTTAGGTTAACATGCATCCTGTCAAACCACCAGCCAGCTACATACCAACTCAAACACACTTACCTGGCATGCCTAGTCATCTCTTCACAGTTGGTTTCACTTCACTTTAGTGCTACGCCAGCATGAACACAAACACACTCACACACACACATACATGTGAAATACACCCCTGAATGAGCTAAACTGGCAAGCCTCACTGGAAATAGACAGCATTTCAGATATTAAACAGGCGCAGAGAACACTCATGCATGACTGAGTTCTCATTGCAGCAAATCTAAAGCATCATTTCTTACTGATATTACAGTATTTGATTTGATCAAACTATTCACAGCACAAGAAGAGGTGTTGACTGTAGGGAATATGCAGCTGATCCAGAGAGTGGATTCAGTTCTTGGTCATTCTCGTGTAAAGAAAGAAAAAAATCTTTATTCTTTATTTTTATCTGTCCTCAATTTGACTCCACAATGATCAGATTTCACAATATTTTTGTCTTTCATGTGAGATTAGGGAATCATAGTGTCATAAATACCGTGTCTTTGACCAGGAGACCAATCATCATTCACGACTTTCTGCAAGTTCCCAGGTCACGAGGAAGGAGGCTCAAGAAATTGTCAAACATGCCAACAAATGCACTTTGGACAAAGTTGGTAGACTTCCTGGGTTTCACAAGGAGGACAGCATGGGCTTTCTCCCCTTCAAAGAGAACTTCAGGTAATGAATATTACATCAATGTAGCTAGGTGCTCTGTATGTACACAGAAGGTCTCCTGGACGAAAAAATGAAACCTATCATGACAACAGAAGTACTTTGTGGTATTCTTGTGGTCTGAAAGGAAAAAGAAAAGAAAGAATAAATGATTATGGACCTGTTCCTGGGTTTCACAAAGAGGACAGCAAGGGCTTTCTACCCTTCAAAGACAACTTGAGATAACAAGTGTATTAACATGTCAAGAACATTACATAAATGTAGCTACCAGGTTCTTTGGATGTAAACAGAAGGTCTCATTGAGGACAAAATTAGACCTACTGGTCAACGTGTACATGTTGGAGCTGTTAAACTAGACAGGAAAACACAAAAAGTTCTGATATGCTAGACTTGCTGTCACACTACAAGGAGTATTCATGATGCCAAATATAGATGTCATTCCATATTTGGGCCCAATGCTAGAAATGTGTTGGTGACAACAAAATTATATCAGGGTTAGGGTTAAATAAAGAATGCTGAAGAAACAGGGTAGATGTTTCTGGTACAACTTACTTTCACACCTACTTCTAAGGTGCATGAAGAAGGGGGAAAAGTCCAACAAAGTCAAAGCTCCATCAACACTTGTGGTGTAGAACAACTTTATTAATAGACCAGCGTGTTTCAGCTTGCAGCCTTCATCAGGGTCATCCTCTATCGCGTTTTGTGGTCTATTAATTAAGTTGTTTTCCTGACATAAAGAATGACAGGAAAAATAGTAGAGAAAAATAGCAGGGACAAAGGTCATAATTTAATTAAACTATTGCATTGCCAGTATGCTAATTTCTTCTCAATGACAGACAAATTACTTATACATAGTCAAGTCTTAAAAGGGACAAACTTTTGCAAAGGGGCCCAGAAAAAGAAACATTTGTGTTGTATTTCCCTTTGAGAGAAAGGAGCTGGAAGAGGAGAGAAAAGGGTTGAGAGAGGAGGGGAAAGGAGGGTTAGGATAGGTCGAGAGGGTGGGGAAATAAGAAGAACAACAATAAGAAGACAAAAGGAAGATAAAGTAAAGATGAAGAACCGAAGACAAAGGAGGTATGAGATGTTGTCTGGCCCGCTAAGCCTCTAGGATGTCCCATGGGTTTGGTTCTTTTTCTTTTTCTTTTTCTTTGATCCATGACAGCAGGACAGATCAGTACAAAAGCCGTCATTGCACTGTTGGGTGTTTACTGTGGAAGTAAGTGCTCACCTTCACATGCCTGAAAAAAAAATCAATTGCTACTCTTACATTGCATAGAGCACACCTGTGTACAAGCCTTCAAGCTCAGAGAAATATCAAAACTCTGCTGCTGTGTTAAGAGAGCAGTTCAATCAAGAGTTTTTCTTTTAGGACTTGGACTGTGGGCACATACAGTATTTCATATTAATGAGCGATCCAGTTCAACATACAGTTGAATGTGGCTTTTTTTCCCCGGCATGCAATAGTTTATTGTGTTTTGTCTACGTCTATGAACTATATGACTTATAAATCATGTCAAGGAAAAGCTTTGAGAGCCTTTATTTGTTTGGCCCATCCCTACTACCCATACTATAAATGGTGTCATGAGAGTAGTGTAGTGGGAGAGGCTATATTGAGCAGCCAGGGTTAATATAACTTCCTCTTAAATGGACACTGGGAGGTGAACGGTAGCGGAAGGAAGTCAGGCTTGAAACAAACAATGAGCGACTGTGTTGTAAAAAATGGATGAAAGTCTAAAAAACAAGACTGTACAGGAGGGAGGTCAACTGTGAGTCTTATGGAGCATTGTGGTACAAAAATACCCAATCACTGAACTTGAAATTCTGTTATAACTGCTTCTTCTACTACTAAGCCACTTTATCCTAAATGAGCTTAAAGTCTTTTACAAAATGTTTCATTATCACATCTCAATCTAAAGGTTCAAACCAGAGTGTAGAAAACTCTATTGGAGATATCATGTGCAGAGTGGACCTATATCAATCATAGGTAACAAGTAGCTATCAACACCACACAATCCCATATGCCACCAACAAATAAGAAATGGCACTGAAAGTACTTTACAGGTATAAAAAACGCAAGGGCTTTTCTTTAATCTCCTGACAAGACCTTGCCTTGTACCCACAATTACCAGAATCCAGGCACGGACTGGTAATCTGGTGGGCCGACGTGATATTTGGGCCGGTGCAGGGACGGACTGGGCGGTCTGCGGCCGCGCAGAGGTCTAGACCGGCCGAGCACGCCAAATAGATCACAGTGGCCCCTAGTAGCACTGACGCGGCCCACTCTCTCTTGCATGCTGAACAAGTTCCCAACGCGCTTCTAGGTTTCATATCTCTTATGATTTTGCATGCACTACTTCATACTACTGACCTGATTGGTATTTATACCACACATACCTGTATACATCATAGTCATGGTGTATTTCAAGTTTTACATCAGCCTGCTTTACTTTTGAAGGGAAATTTCTTGTTAGGATTTTAAAAAATGTTCATGGTTTGAAATAAAACAAATCTACTGGTATTTTGTATTTGATTGTTTGAGAAAATTAAAATGAAGCAATGCCTTCTGGGAATTTCATGGCAGTGTAGTAAATCGCGTAAAAAAGTAAAAAAATGTAGTAAATCGCGTCTGCGCATTTGTGTGTTGGAAGTTGGACTAATGGTGGTCAAGTCATTCAGTAGATTGGTTGTGGTGGTGATTATACGATTAACTGGTTAGAAAAAATGAATAGAGGCACTAAGCGACAGAAAGGGGGAGCGGAGAAAAAGAGAGACAAGATCAAGAAAGCGCTGCTGTTTGAGGGTGAAAAATGCGCCAAATTGGATTAATTTTTTTGTTGCGGAAAAGAGCAGGCTCCTTCGCAATTTGTTAACTGCATGACGGTAAGACAAATGCTTTTATTATGGAGCGGCTGGCTCTAACAATCTATTCATAATGGTTTATTTGTGCATTGATATGACAATTTTCTTATGCAGTTGTTGAAAGTATGGGAGTTTATCTGCACCATCATTGGGGCTATCAAAAATGCTTCTCTTTCCGTGCGTTGGGTCTGCATCTGCGAGTTGGGCCGCTTGTGGGTGCAAATGCCAGGGCCGTTTTTTTATCCCAGTCCGTCACTGCCAGAATCTATCTATCCTTCCATTCATTTTTAGCTTGAGTGATATATAATAAAAGCTTTCTGAACTGAACAAATTGAAACCATTTGAATTTGTTTTGTCTGATGATGTTAAAGTAATTTTATAATTCAATCTCTGCCCCCTTTATTTAACTAAATTCACATCATGTCATAAAAAGACAAAGGTTTTCTAGCATGCTACATACTAGGCTAATGTAGCATGCTAGAAAACCTTTATGTGTTGCTTTACTGATATCAAACTCCTAAGAATTACCATTAAAGGATAAGCTGGCAATTTCTATATTTTTCTTACTGTACTCAAATCTCATGTACAGAGTCAAAGCAACAATCACTTGATCCTACTGTTGTGTCTGTATCCATACCCTGGTCTTCCTCTGTGTAGACCTTCACCGCTGCACTGTGACATGTTCCTTCATTACGAAAGATCACAACTCCAAAGACAAATAACAGTGATCACATTTTCAACCTCCAGAGAGTAGTTCTGTGCTTCGCTAGCTTGTTTTGCTACATACCACAACCTCTTTGACTTTGTACTAAAGTTCTTTGAGAAATTGACAATATAGTATAAAAGCTCAGAGAAGGGATAACCACTCACCTCCATCTGCCTCCATTATCAGTGACTAGTTATAATACAGGTTATAAGCTTAGCCAAAATGACCCCCCACTCCCACCCCTCCACAAAAAAAAGCAGCTGTTAAGGCTAAATAACAACAACATAAGGCTACTGTTTCAAAATCAAAGAATACATTTGTTAATCAGAGTAATCACAAAAATCACTCAAAATCAGCAGGGGAGGTGTGTAGAAACAGCTTGCAGCTCTGTTTCAAACAAACCAAACTACAAACAGTCATGTGTGCTGTTTTATTCATGTACAAATGAAAGAAAAATACATTTGTCTCCAAGCTTATTTAGTATGCTGCTAAGAGCTTGAATAAATGCACTACTATTAAAATGAGGTTTTCAAGTGGACTCCTCACTTAGCATGAGCTAACAACACATTAATACAATAAAGCTAGCAGAGGCAGCATTATACTATTTAACATAAAATAATAATGTGTAGACAGAATGGTATTTATGAAACCATAATAATCCATAATACAGGTGCATTTCAAGACAACTACACGACAAGGCAGACCTGAATGAAGACATGAAGAACATAACTACAGCATGTGTGGTGAGCGAAGCTCCAACCAAGATAGCTCTGGCCTTCTAGAAGGCCTAGGGGGACGATTTTTGGTCCCAGCCACTATAAATCAAAATGTGATTCAGCCATCATTTTCTAAACAAACATGGCTATGGGGGCTATGGCCTGCTGTTCTGGTTACAAAGTCCTAACCAATGAATGAGCCAGTTAACATTTCCTCTTTTTAGACACAACAACAAAAGACATTTGATATGATGGGTATTTACCTGGTTTCAGGACAGACAGGAGCAAACTTGATGCTAAAGTTAGGCTTAGAAGAGAACAACTGTTAGATGAAAGAGGTTAAAGATGTTTGAGGCCTTAAGGGTTTCTCTGTTCAGGTATTCAGTTGAATGTTATTCTGCAAGTACAACTATACAGTACCAAATGTTTGGACACACTTGTAAAAGTGTGATGTCTTTTGACCCTTTTTTTTAAAAAAATGTGAAATTAACAACAATCTAATATATATGTAAGCGTTAGGTTTGAGCCCAATACACGGATGAATCAAGTATCCGGTACAAATGATGCACTAATTACTAATTACAAGAATTCAAGTCCAAGTCAAATGTGTCAATACATAACCATGATGAAGGAAAATTCTCATTGGGTAGCTATGTCCATATTGTTCCGTGATAGGCCAGCCACACAAAGAGCTCCTTCCCTACATAGAGTCTATACAAAGTTCACTGCTACACAATCATACCATCATCACAGCCACTCTTTGCACAGCTCACAACTTTCACTGCTTCTACTCTACATCCATTAGGCTCTTTAGTATACTATAGTATAGTATAGCATAGCGTAGCATAGTGTAGTGTAGTGTAGTGTAGTATAGTATAGTATAGTGTAGTATAGTATAGTATAGTATAGTGTAGTGTAGTATAGTGTAGTATACTATAGTAAAGTATAGTATAGTATAATGTAGTATAGTATAGTACAATATAGTATAGTATAGTATAGTGTAGTATAGTATAGTGTAGTATAGTATAGTGTAGTGTAGTGTAGTGTAATGTAGTATAGTATAGTATAGTGTAGTGTAGTGTAGTGTAGTGTAGTATAGTATAGTATAGTATAGTATAGTATAGTATAGTATAGTATAGTATAGTATAGTGTAGTGTAGTGTAGTGTAGTGTAGTGTAGTGTAGTGTAGTATAGTATAGTATAGTATAGTATAGTATAGTATAGTGTAGTGTAGTGTAGTGTAGTATAGTATAGTATAGTATAGGGGGAAGCTTGCATCAAAGTAGCAAGGTGATTTTCCTTAAGTCTGATATCTCTGCAGCAGAACCTGACAGTGATCATTTGTCAGATTATTTAGTACCTAAACAGAGTTTTTTCAGTCTAGAAGCAAATCAGGTTTAACTGTCAGGTATCATTGCCCGGATGATAGTAACAGCTGTTTCTTTCGGTCACAGTGTGTGTTAGAGCATGCTCTACTTTGATCAAACCATTGCACTTGCAGTTTCCTAGAACAAGCATGAGGAAGGTCTTGTGTATGTGGAGACATTTAGCCTGGGGAAGTGTGTCTGCACTGGTCTAATGCCTGTACTGAGGGGTCAGAACACTATATCTAGAAGGCTAAAAACTACGCTTCTTATTTTTACTGTTTCATCTAATGTATTATTCATGTCACATTTGTGAGTGGGAGTAAAATAAAGGAATTTTACTTTTGTCTCTCACTTAATCTCAACATTTTTACCCTTAATAGTTTGATAAATACAAGTCCAGCTGGAAGTCCCTTACACTTCCTGCTTGTACCAACACTGACTGGTGCACAAGACCACAACAGTGCAAGACCAGTTAAGTGCAAGAAAACAAAACCACTACTTCTAAATATGAAATAGAAGTGGAAGAAAGAAAAACACAGTGAAGACCCAATAACCAGCCTGTCCTGAAAAAAGTGCATGAGCTGGTTTTTAAGCACTTAAAGCAATTAGTGCAGAGGACAGAGCCAACTGAGCCATTGATTACTGTTATTTATAAACCTGACAGCACCCTGATGGGCAGACAGAGTCTACCCTCTCCATCTTTTCTCCTGCCCCTCCCCTCCCCCTCCCCTCCCTCTCTCCAACCTTGCCACCTCTGCTCACCTTTTCTCACATCCTCCTCCTTCTCCCTCCCCGCTCTCCTTTTCCTTTTCTGCCTCTCAGTAGATTTCAACGTCCATCATATTTCCTTCCCTCCCCCTTCTCTCTCTACTCTCCTTTTCCTGCCGGATCACTCTCACACACATTTATATGCTATTTGGAAAGGAAAAAAAAGGTAAGTTGAGCAGAAGAATTCCCTCAAAACAAAAGAAAAAATGTATTTCTGCTTTTCAGTACGACAAGCCAATACTCCCACAGGTCTGGCCTCGGGCCTCGCAGCAGTCTGGGAATGGCATAAATCAAAGCTCCAAACAACAACAGCCTCTCAGACAAGCTTGGACATTCTTAGGAGATTGTCTTGCATGCAGGTATGGCTGGATGAGTGTCACAGAGTGGGAATGGGGGCGACTAATCTATTCCCAGGCTCTGGAGCCAGCACGCCTGCAACAACAGGGGCATTATGACCAGGTCCTGGATCACTTTTTAGAGCCCGAGAGGGTCTAATGTTTGGAGGCAGAGAAGAAAAGCACAGGTGCGTTGGGAAGTGCAGGTGGAGATAGAGATGTGTATGTTAGGGAGTGAGTGTATGGAGGGCTGAGAGAGAGAGAGAGAGAGAGCGAGAGAAGGATCAAGAGAGCATGAACAGAATTTTGAAACAGGATATAAATATACAGCATGGGAAGAGTTCTGGTTCACTGCTCGGAAAAAATGAAAAAAGAAACAATGCTTGAAATGATTAAAGGGATGCTATGCTGAAATATATGTATCCTATGCATTTACACAAAAAACACTGTAAAAAGTGCTACACCCATCAAGTCGGTTTAATATACTTTAAATTGTTTTGATCAAGTTTATTTCATTAGTTTTATCCTTAAAAGTATCAATATACTTTCCCTTTATTTAAAATGCATTTTAAATGAACCTATCACATATCTTTTTAGTAATTATATCAATATGGTTGTGTAGATGAAATATTATAAAAGTGAGTTGACATACACAGTTTATTAGAGTAGTTATGATGCCTGCAGAAACTCTAGCCATATTCTATATTCTCCATTATAATAAAGCATTTTTGATACAAGTCTATTTCCATATAATGGATTTCCATCATGAATGGAGTGATTATTGAGTGCTCCAAATGGGACTCCAATGGTTGGGATAAAGTGTAAAGTGCCTTGAGATAACTCTGTTGTGATTTGGCACTATACAAATAAAGATTGATTGATTGATTGATTGATTGATTACAGTTACAAAAGCAGAATGCATAGCTAGCCTACCATACCCTATAGATGTTTGCTAAACAGAACATGATTTTAGAGATCTGATCCATACAGGAACCCACTGTCCCACTGTCATAAAGATTTTAAACAGAAAATGAAACAGCAGTGTACTTTTACATACCCAACTTGTGCACCCATATCATGTATTATATTCTGTCTAAGTGTTGAATGGTGAGCCACGTTTAAGACGATTGTCCATCACGACAGACAAAGTTTCTGAATCTGAATACCTTTTAAAATGCTGCATAGTCCATTACTGACAGATACATGTCAGAAAAAAACCCTAAAACTACTTAAATAAGTTAAATGTATCACTGACGCCTGCAGAAAGTCTTTAACCATCGTCTAAAATGCTTTTTCCTTGTATTTAGGTACCCAAGCACTTTTGTTACCCTCAGTCTGGATTCCTCAAACTACAGTTACAGGTAAGAGTAATTTGGGATTGACGAAGCTCTTGGCATCTAAGTGGGCACCTTATTTGCCAATAGAGCAATTACAGCTATATCTAATCCCATATGAGTAACTACCAACTACCACTAGAGGGCACATGTGAACATTATATTAGATGTAATGCTTACTACCTAAATTTAAGCAAACTGGAAATAAAATCATGTTTACCTGAAGCTTACCTCTGCATTAGGCCAAATATATAGTACTTACTGTAATGCTTAATCTACGATATATAAAGGAGTTCAGGACAATTCCTTTACCCCACAATAACCCACATTAGGAGAATAATATACACTCAGGGAAAATAAAAACGTTGTTAAAGAATGCTTAAATTTATGTCAACATTACCACTTATATAATGAAATAAAAACCACATCTGCTGCCCAAAAAACTACAATCAACTCAGTGCAGCTCGCCAACTTGTTAGACCCAGTTCTTCATGAGCAGATGGGCAAAGTTTGGGGAGGTTGCCACCACAGGAAGTCATGGTCATTCCACAAGCTGCAGCACAGTGGTTGGCAGGGATGTCAGTTGGATGGGAAACCTCATAACCGACCAGCTGTTTGCAATGTGGAGTTTTGGGTAATCAGTGTAAAACACATTTTATCGTAGTTTCCTCTTCAACTATGAAGCTAAACACACTTAAGATCCAGTGATCCAAAAACACAACTGCAGTCTGGTGTTTTTAATTATTATTATTATTTTATTATGTTATTATATGAGATTGATTCGCACATTTACTGTCAACTAGTGTAACTGTGTAATGAAGTATCCGTCACCTTCAGCAATAGTGGTACAATTTTGAATTTCTCCTTCAACTCCACCAGTAGAGTTGCGATGAAAGCAAAGTGTTAAAAAGTAAAAAAAAAAAAAAAGTTATCTAAATCTCAATTTGAATGTGTAATTGTTATTGACAGGAAAGTCTTAAGGTAAAGTTAATCAGAACATAGTGCTTGGGATAAAGAAAGTAGAGCAAAAGTTTTAGAAAAATTATAGCAACATCATTTTATTATAATAGAGTTTTACTAAGAAAATTAAGTTCATCAAACTTATTTATTGGTTGCTGCAACAACAATAACTGTACTCATTTTAATTAAGTTCAATATGTGCAAATGCAAGTTTTCAACAAGAGCCAAACAAGAGCCAAATAGTGTATTTGTTGGGGACTATTTTCAGCAGCAGATTAGTACACAGTTAGTGTTCTAGTGAGCATTTCTGGCAGCAGGACTATGTGTGTGGAATTGAGTCAAAATAAACTAGTGTGTGTGTATATGTGTGTATATGTGTGTATTCGTTTTAATGAATAAACATATCACCCAGTGCATCAATGTAGCTCATTAATGTATTTGGACAACAATAGAGCTGTAATCCAAAACACAGAGGAATAAGATATTCCAGGCTACTTGTTAGTAGATCGATTCATTGTTAGGTTTGGTCTGTTTATGTGATTTGTTGACAATAATAAAAACTTATTTAAAAAAACAAATATCTTTCTATTCATAGTACAGGTCAAAAGGCATCTTTACATGATGTGATTTTGGCCTGAGAGGACAGTTAACAATCACGAGAGAAACATTGTCAAATCTTTGGTCGACAGTCCAAAATAGTGGTTGCACCAAGAGACACTTCTACCAGCGGCAGATTTGGAACTTCAATGACCAAAGACAGCCTTCAATAAAGTTCTAATAGTGTTAGAAATTTAGGACCAAATTCTCACAATGTGACTGCTGCTATGATCCACGTCAACAAACCAACCAGTCATGGGTCTTAACCCTGTGATATGACTAGTAGTCCGCCAAAAGCATGCTGGGAAAGGATCCTCCCCCATGACCATGAAAGGTGCTAAGCAGGTAGATATAAATAAATAAAACTGTGTGGCTATATCACATGTCCAACAAGTCCTAGTTCCTAAATGACAAGATAGTGTATGCACTGGATTTTCTATGTGTTTAAACAAGCAACCACTGCTGTTGCAAAATTGTTCTTATCTGAAGTGTGTGTGTGTGTGTGTGCGTGTCTCACTTGAGAACCCAACATAGGAAAAAAAGACATCATTGAGAATTAAAAGTGAAGGAGGAGATATAGAGAGGCGAGAAAAATCACAGTCGCTGGATTTAGAAATAACTGGGAGAAGCACTAATTGGTGACAAGGTGCAGCATCAATTACTGAACATCAATGTCTATGTGTGTGTGTATATGTGTGTCTGTGTGTCTGTTCGAAAGGTTTTATTCTTAAAATAGCCTGAGACATCATGACAGATCAGACTAGGAAAGCCGCTCATTAACTGCTTTGTGTTAGAACTATTTTGAGCTCTTTATCTGCAGGCACGTACACACACACTCAGACATACGAGGGAAAAGCCCATTCAAAATCAAAATGCTACATCAAATCTGACAACATGACCCGATAGCTAGAACTAATGTTTTCTTCATATTTTATAAAATTAGATCAATACTATCCTATTTTGTTCGCAACAATATTACAGTCAGTCATTTTAATTACGGTGTAAAAGTAAACAAAACTCTTTTGTTTGGCATTGGCACTTTTTCAGTGCAGTATGGATTCCTAAAAACACACAGAAGTTAATAATTAGTCAATAATTGCCATAATCACATTTTACATGTGGCTGTAGTAATGTCAATGTCACTTGTAATAACCTTGTTGAGCCCATAACTTTAGGTTACAGTTTTTTATTTGTTTAATAATGGTCTATGATACCTGCAAAATCAGTGATATTCACTTCAGCTTCAGTTGTTCTTTGTTGCAATGTCACAACCATACTTCAAAGACAATTTATCACATTTGTACTTTGTACTAAGTAAAGAAACTTGACTACGTACAACATGGCCATAGGAAACATTTGACATTTGGGTGGGATAATATAAGGGGGGGGGGGGGGGGGGGGGGGGGGGTGTCTGGGGGTCATTGGTTTGTAAGAAGTAATGTATTAAATAACTGTTTTTTATATTTTTATATGGTAAAAGTGCATGAGGGTTGGGGGGGGTTATAGTTTTAAAAAGGTAGTTCAGTATTATTTTTGACAGTGTGAGAAATAGCAGCAGTGTGTGTGAAAACTGTCATTTGCGTGACTCTCACTCTGATTGCGTGAGAGTTGACAGCTCTGGTTGCTGTGTCTCAAATCCCATTCTTCTGTTAGTACACTGTGTACAGTATGTACTTACTTGTGTAGTGCGCATATTTAGACAGTTTAAGTGTTGTCTCAAATCAAACATGGCCTTCGCGCATTTACCAGAAATGACAGTTAGCTAGTTAGCTAGTTACCAAGCTAGCGTTAGCAAGCTAGTGTTAATAAGCTAGCATTAGAAAGCTAGCATATTTGCGTTTGCAGTACCAAATCATCACAGAATGCTAAATTAACCCAATAAACCTACTGATGACAACAGTATAGTGGTGTTTAGTGCAAAACACATGTATAATTTACATCTGTATAATGCAGTGATGTTCACTACAGTTAGCTTACCTGCCATGCCCAGTTTAAAAAGTGGTCCTATGTAGCCAAGATGACGACCGTTGAAGATGCGAAGTGTCCATAGTTCCTCCCTCAACTTTTCGTCCGTTTTAAGTGCACCATCCTGGTACTCATAGCGCACTGCATTTTTCCATACTTGTCAGTGTGAACGCACTCATACACTCAAAATATAAGCGTAAGCACAGAAGTACAAGATTTGAGACACATCTGTTCATCAGCAAATATTAGCATGCTAACTGGCAAATGTGGTGAAAACATTGTACCTGCTAAAAATCAATCTTGTTAGCATTTAGCTCAGAGCACTGCATGGCTGTGGGTATCTGGTCTTGTTCATGTTATTACTAAATTATTCAGTTTGAGCTAGAACCATTTTTTTGGTTATAATCACATGTTGTATCACAAAAGTTCTCTGGGTGGAACTTGTACTTGAGAATTTACATTTACACATGCTAAGAAGCTAAGAGTGTATTACACAAAGCTTACACAGGTGATACAGTGAAAAGAACATGTCAGTTTTAGAGCCCAACAAAATCACTGTGGTTCTGAAATTCAATACTGAAATTCTTGAAATTCAGTATTTCAGTAAAGGTGGCCACCTTTAAAAAAATATTGCTGTTTGAAATATAATTCTTCTTGACACAACAATCATGCCAAATGTACCTAATCCAAATAATCTACTTTGTGTATTTGTTGAAACTACGCAACCAGCTGTAATAAACAATGAATTGCTTAGTTGGCAATCTTCTAAATCTTGAAACAAACATGAGTGGTTCTTCATCCCGATATCTGAGAGAGAGAGAGGGAGAGAGAGAGAGGGAGAGGGACAGAGAGAGAGAGAGAGAGAGAGAGAGGCAAAGGTAAAGACAGCAGTTGTATGGCAGCGCTCTCACAGTTGTCACCATCAAAGGTCACAGTGACAGATCTTACATTTCTCCAGTTCTCTCCTCCCTGCACCATCTCCTCTTCCCTGTCTCCTCTCAAAGTTGAGTTCCCCTGTGAGAGTGTATATGAGTGTGAGTGAGTGAGTGAGAGAGAGAGAGAGAGAGAGAGAGAGAGAGAGAGAGAGAGAGAGAGAAAGGGGAAGGCAGAAGTTTCAAACTTTCCTGTGCATGTGTGTTGAGATAAGAGGGATGAGATGAGTGTGTGTGCATGTGTGTGCGTGTGTGTGTGTGTGTGTGTGTGTGTGTGTCAGAGTGAGAGCAGTACAGGGAGATGAGAGGGGAGTGTAAGCTGTCATATTTGAGGTGAGATGCGGGTTCATGCAGAGGTTAGCTGTTTCTCAGGGGTCTGTTGAACCTGCTGAACAAGAGATCTGAAAAACGTAAAGAGAGAAGAAGATAGAGAGATTAACACTGTCCACACACTGGCATCCTACCAACTAACTCTCCCTGCAGCCCTCAGTATGACTACATCCATATGTGTGTGAACGCTCTCCTATAATGAAATGTAAATGCTTGTTTCTGTTTGATTCCATCATGGTGTAACACTAAACAGTTGGATTCAGACTAACACCATGTCTAATAGACAAAAGACAAAAGGTGATTGATAATTCCAACCTCATCTCACAGAAATACGTGAAATGACCATGACGTCTTAACACGGGATGCCGTGGTGGTGTCACGTAATGTGTAACATTTACGCCACTGCAATGGAAACAATACCAATGTATTAATTAAAACGGCAGCGATCCTTTATCCTTTTCTCATGACAACAATAATAATAATAATAATAATAATAATAATAATAATAACAGTTTGATTATTAAAAAATGTGTGAATACTAGAGCATCAATCATCTGTATTTAATATATATTAATGGTTTCTTGTAAGGCTGACCTATATTTTTTCGAAGGTATTTTCTATCATAGTAGGTAGTAGATGCCGATATAATTGAATAACGATAAAATCAAAGATTAAAACAATATCTATCTACAATATCTAATCTAGATTAAAGCAATATTAACCACTGCCCATTGTGTAATGTTGAAATTCACATTATATTGGTGTTGTTTCTGTTGACTGGCACGTACATTTTACAAATGACATGACACCATCATGGAATCCCGTGTTAAAAAGTCATTATTGGACAGCTTTTGAAGTCTCACTAAAATCAGTTTCTGAGAAGTGGGAGGCAAAAAAGTTATGCTTTTTCTATCTACAGCAAAACTAAAACACTCCAGTTTGCAACTCCGGAGTCTGAAGAACAGATGAAGGAACACGTTCAGTATTTGTAGGCACCTTAACACCAGAAGAAACACACTTAGTGTTAGCACCAGGCTAGCAGCTGTGTTTTGGTATTGACGAGTCCACAAATACTCAATTAATTCCTTTATATTAATATTATATTTTACATGGTGTTACATAGTTAAACTGGTTCTGTTCCAGAAGTAAGGAAGCATTATTCAAAGTCACAGTACTAAAAAAGTAGCCTTGAATCATAACTTTATTCAACAGTATGTTATTACTCCAATATGTATGGATAAGGATGGCAAGTATTTTAGCTGCCTTTAAGAAACATCATCTCCCATAAGCCTAGACCACCTCTGCTTAAATATCACCTGTTTGACAGAACAAGATAGCAGCTAAAACACTGGATCCTTTAGGTTAAGGGCAATTGTGTTTGATAACTGTTGTTATTCATTTTATCATAATTTTTGGAAGTTAGGCTAGGTGAATGTTAAGTTGCCTTTGTGAACAATTTAACAATGCAGATAGCAAAAAAGTTCTTCTGCTGTCTGACAGCGTGGCCGAGTTTCAGCCACAGACAAAGTTATAAAAGTTTAGAAAAAGTTCATCCTTGAGGTGTGTTGTTTCACTGACAACTCCCCTGTGTTCATATTAAAAGTGAAAGACAGGATGATACAGACAAGAAATCCACAGAGAACAGCCCAAAACAGCAGCATGTTACTGACAGGGGAAGGACAGGTCGATAAACATGGAAAGATAAATTAAAGAGATGTACATTGAACTTTATGATGATGTATAGTCAATGTATCATATTTTAAGTCGCCTCACAACCTTGTAGTTAACTGCTGGAAGATGTTTGTGAGATTTTACATACATCAACTTCGGTGCAAAGCTATGCTCTACAGTACCACTGCACTGTTTTCAGGCAGTTTTACCCAGATGTCCTTAAAATGATATTAAACTTTGGCAGAAATTCTCTTATAGGGCTACTTTAAAAATAGTTTTAGCTTACCGACCATGACCCGCATCAAAATATTGTGTTTTTGTTTTGGTTTGCTTATACGTAGTAAAAGTAGTATGCTATTTTATACTTTCAGTCTGTGTACTGAGCCAGTTCAAGTAAGCTTATATAATATGAATAAAACCATTTCACTCCTCCAAAGAAAATCAAACTGATTAGTCAAAAATCAGTTTCTCTCTAAAATGAATTAAACCATAACATTGAACATACACTGATGTATTGTTGAAAATATTGCAAGTGAAGTGTGAGAATATGATTGCAATTTTGTATTTTATTGTTTTTTAAATGTTTAAATTAAATTATATTATATAAAAATATATAATCTATTCTATTATATATTCTATTTACGTTACATTATTTACATATTTACACTGCATGTTCTAGCTCTACTTTCTTCTCCTAAGGACTCTCTTCCACCCGGACGGCTTTTTGGGTTTCTCTTCACCCTCTGCGGCCTGAGAAGAGTCCGTCTCCTCTTGGGGAGAGTCTGTTATCGCCTGAGAAGGGCTGGCCACCGCCTGAGAAGGACTGGCCACCGCCTGAGAAGGGCCGGCCACCGCCTCAGCAGCGACCGTCTCTCTCTGCTCCTCCGTGCCAGATTCTGACTGGGGGATGTTGGCGTTTGTAGCCTGATATTTCAAAAACCTCTCTCTTCTACATTTCTCCTCGAGGTCCTTGATGGAGTTACGGAGGACATTATTAATCTCAATGAGCCCCAGGAGTTCTTGGCTGTAGTGCTCATTGAGGGCTCTTTGTTTCTGCAGGAGTTTGTCGACATCCTCAATTATCCTTTTAAGCGTTTCCTGCCTGTCCATGGACCTTTCAACAATTTCATACGCTAAGGCTTTTTCCTTTTCTAGAATTTTTTGAAACCTCTTCGTTAATAATACGAGGGCCTCTTTCTTTTTGTGCACATCACTATTTTGTGCCATTGCAACTTAGTCACAAATGCTTATTGCCAGTACAACAACGTACTAACCTTACTGTGGTCAGTAGTGTGTTGAGGCTGAGTCCTATATGAAGATAAAACATCACAGAGACACATTTCAATGGAAAACGGATGATGTCACAATCGATGGATGATGTCACAAGAAGAATGATGTCGGCATAGGTTGCTGGAACTTTATTCACTAAGCCCCGCCCCTGGTTACTGTTGCTATGGGTATCAAGCTTTCAGTTTTCACACAGCTCATTATGCAGTTACATACTGTAACAGTGTCACATTTAATACAAGTGATTGGCAGTGATTTTTTAAAACAGTTGTTCATGTGTCTGTCAAAATACATAAAATATTTTATCGTCTCATTTAAAACACTAAAATAGTCATAATGTTATTCACTTGCACACACTTGTGAACTGTTTTCCTGCAGTGCACTGAGGTTTATTTCCTCCACTTTCCTTTCCACTTGCTGTGCACCACAGGGGGGGCAGAGGTGAAGTACAGGGTGTGGTGGTGTTCAGCTCTAAAACAATCTTTCAGGATTCAGTCATTTCAAGTTTTAACATTCTAAGTGCAACAATGAAACTTCTTAAACACTTTTTCTTCGACAAAACAAAACAAAACCAACTTTACAAATGATCCAACATTTGTGCACGACTGCAACAATAAGCATTTAACACATTTTAAACACAGAGCTTTTACAATCTATCCATGTGCATTGTAAAATAAATGTATTATTCTATTTGACACTGAAGAGAAAGCATCCATTGTGTGTCTGTGTGCGAATGTGACTTCTCCACTCACAGAAATGATTTTTGGAAAACAAGTAACTCTGTGTCTGCTCCACCCACACAATGTAGGAGACTTTTCAAACTATGAGACAACAATCTTAGTCTAAATCCATTGAGCAAACTAAATAAATAGTCCTTCTGTACAGTTTTACAACTCTGAATTTTGAACTTTCAAAAGTGAAACATAAACAAATCTGCATTTCAGAGATCTGGATAGATACCAGACTTCTATCAGTCTTCTTTTAGCTTATTCACTCTAGGAGCTTGTTTTTTAGGAGCTGTTCCTTGGACAACAATTTCTGCCCATCCTGATTTAGAAGACATTTCAGGACTACATAAGTGCATTTGAGTTCTGGTGGGTAGCTCAGGTTCAAACAGTATATCAGTCCAAATAACACACAACAAGCAATACCAATTTTCTTCAAGCCACTCAGGACTTCAACACCTTCAATCAGGACACTGATGTCCTCTGGGCCGTCTCCAGGCTCCACACACTCTTTCTGTGTGACACACACTCCCATCACAGTTGTTGGCCTCAGTGTCTGTGTTCTGTGGTAGTAGTGTCACACATCTGCCCTAATATAAAAATAAAACTGCATTTAATCTAAATAGCTCACTTAGATCACCTTGGTACTGTTTATTTTGCACTGTGTTAGGTAAGACAGTGGTACATGTGTAATTAACTGAAGGCCAATCATTATTGCTGAGTGTCAAATGCAGCATCACAGCTGTATATAAAAAGGTGTTAAAAAATGTAATCAATGCAATAGTCAAATTTAAGTAATATGAAGTAATAATTTAGCACTTCAATACCCAAACACAGCTGCTGGTCTGCTGCTCACACACACACACACACACACACACACACACACACACACACACACACACACACACACACACACACACACACACACACATACACACCACTGCTGCTACAGTAGATAGGGTGTTAGCTGTTGAATCATTAGATAATCAAACCACTGATGATATGATCAAAATGATCTGTTTAGATCAAATTTGATGTTTTTTTGGACATAAATAACTACCTGACTACTTTTGATTGAGACTGTTACAGTAGATGTGTTACTATAAACATCTCACAAACATGTGAAAATGTCAACAAAGTGTTCCTGAATTGTGCCTCTGGTGATCAACAATCTTAATCCTATGCTCTGTTTATTTGTATTTGTGTGTATTATTTATAACACCTGACCTGCTCTGTACAAAATACATTAAATGGTTAATAATATTATTTTAGAGCATTTAAAACTGATGTGTTTAGCAAACCCACATCCTGTATCTCTATTTTCAAACCAAGCCCAATGTATTGTAGTTGTACAGTGTTTCACATTATGCTGTTAACTATATTATATGTTACCCCTAATTTCAGCTTTAAATTGAACCTATCAATCAAGTAAATGTGTGCTTTCACCAACTGGTCTAAGGTAACTTTGTCACACCTAATATAAGTAACTCATTATATAATCCTTCACAAATGTCTAATGGTCTTGTTCAGGTAAGTTCACTAGGACTTGAGGACTCATGCTTGTCTTGTATAGAGGATTATGTTCTTGCAATTGTCATGAAAGGAGGATAAGAAGTATAGGTCAACCCATTTTAATACAAACATTGGAGATGGCTTCTGTGAGATGTCTCATTTTTCTTTCAACCGCTCCACTTTTGCATGTAAAGATCTCCTTCATGCGTGGAGAGAATATAGATAGCAGAGGTACAGCTGATATGTGCAGGAACTCCTTATCGACCTGTAACACAGCAACAATGCACTTGTCATTCACAACACAGGAAGGATGAACAGTGAATTAATAGCTGTTTGATCACTGTTATATCAATATCAGGGAGGAAAGAAACAACTAGTAAAGTGCCTGTCATACGTTGTGCATGTCAACTAGACATCAGATAAATAACATGACAAAAATATTAATTCACCATGTAATGTCATGGAGATGCATACAAATCTTAAAGCACAGTGACATTGCTTTATTTTGTGATATATATTTTGTATCTATTGTGGATGAGTATTATAATATCTATACTTATATACACTGAAATGTAAAGACTCTAACTTAACCTTAATGTAGAGGACCAGATAGCAGAGAAACAATATACAATATTCCACCTAATTACATAGATTCTGAAATCAAGAACTGTATAGGGCTAAATATAATTTTCATGACTGAGGAATAAAAACCAAATAACAAGGAAGAGATCTTACTGATGGGCTAATGTGATGATACAGAGGCAGAAAAAACACATGTAATTACCCATCAGCCTACGGTTAATTGTTAGTTTTCTTTAATGTGTTGTCTATGGTGATTTGTATGTGGGTAGAGTTGAGTCTGTGTGGCAGAAAGGTTTATATTTACACAGCCTTTTTCTAATTTCCAAACCGTGGTCCTAAGCTCACCGTTATTTAGCTTAGCTACCAGCTGAAAACACAAAAAGGTACATAGAAAGACTACATCATGCCATCATACATGAACATTTAGGCAGAGAACGCAACACGTGGTTCTGTTAAGTTATGCTTCAGCTTCTCTGGACACTGAAGAATGACACAGAAATTAAACCACTCAAGATGTACACAAGTTTAATTCTAACAGTTTTATTTACCCAGAGGTCAATAATACAATTCACAACAGTCAGGACGAACTGTACAGAAGATGAACAGATTAACATACAAAGTACCAACTCATGAAACTACAAAGGTGAGAGACAGTCCAAACTAAAAAGCAAAAGGAAGCAATATCCAAACCAGACCTGGAGTGCTCCCTCTGACCTACCAAAAGATAAGGAAAAAATAAGCCTAACAGAAAAAAACAACTACCAATACACAATGTTGATGTGACAGGACAGCAGAACACCAACTGAAAGAACAGTGTGCTTGTGTACCTGGCCTCAAACCACCAGACCAGGAACACCTTAGTAAAAAGATCATGCAACTAAATGAATCATATGATGGGTTGGGCCTGCTTTGTTGCTTCTGGACCAGGATGGCTTTCAATAATAGATGGTCATGCATGGTCATAGTGGGTCATCATGCAGCAAGACAACAACTCAAACATACCTGTCATTCTACCAAAGAAGGGTTAGAGAAGAATAAAGTTATGGAATGGCCGAGTCAAAGTCCTGACCTTAATCCTATAGAAATGATATGGAAGGAACTGAAGCAGGCAGCCCACCAACATCCATGAGTTGAGACTGATCTGTAAGGACTAACAGGCCAATGTATAGGGCTTGCTGCAAAAAGGAGGTCATACAATGCATTGGTTGGTTGTTTGGGGGTCTTTGGGGGTTTAAGGCTAGGAACACAGGCAACAGAAGCAAATCTGATATGTGTATAAATATGTATAAGTCAATGCAAAAGACTGATTTTTAACCCTCTGACAGCAAGGGTTTACATACTTGTGTCTTACTCAAATATCATTTGATAATTGTCCTCAATACAAATGAATACGTTTGAGGTTTCTGTCTCATGTTTAATGTGGTTCCCTTTCTCTAGTTTTAGGACTTCGAAACAAGTTTTAGGTGATATATATATATATATATATTTAGTAATAGAAAAACTTCTAAAGGGTTCACAAACTTTCAAGCAGCACTGTATTTACACATATACCCCTAGGGTAGGTGTAAATCATAAAATGTCACATCATTTTTTTCATTAATTGCATGCCATTTTTCAATTTAGTAATCCAGTAGAGACCTAATTTATTGATATATTTCAATTTTGATCCAGCACATATGTTACGATGCCAAATGGCCAGCTTAAACGTAGCTGCAGGCCATTGCAGTTTGTCAATCAGCTGACATGAACAGCTGATGTTCCCTACCAGCGTCTGAGCAGCAGCAGCCAGCTCCAACAATGATTGTCCAATTTTTAAAGATTATTTTGATAAACTGAACACTGAACTGTTCTAAACTACATTTACTAATTTAAAAGACAAGTGTTTACAATATCATGGTCAATCATATCAACTGCTGTGCTTAGAGGATAAGAAGTGCAAGAGGATACAAATTGAGTCCTTATTTCATCAGAGTTTAGTCTGAGGTCTGATTATTTTAGTAAGAACACTTTCATTGCAGTGGTTTGTTCTAAAGGCTGACTTATTATTTTCTTTGAGAAGGGAGTACAGTTGCACTCTACATACTATCTTTTTAAGAATCTTACTAATGAGTGGAAGGTTGGATTTAAGCCAATAGCTGGTCAATGCATGGCCATCTTGGTTGGGTATAAATAACAACAGCTGTTTTGAAGGCATCTGGGAAGATGTGTGTTTGATGTAATGCATTCATAATCTTCAGACATGACTTGAAACACTGTTGAACACCTGCTTAAAATATGCTGTAGGTACAGGGTCAATACATGAGGGGGAGGAGTTAGATTCAGTCACAGTCTTGTAAAGTAGAGTTAGTGTAACACAGGTAGAGTTTTCTCCTGGTTACATCATTTTCACATGATTTACTGAGATCAGCTATGTTTACATCAGCAGTAGTACTCTTTTTGAAGTTATTTTGTTATTGAAGATCAATGCAAGTTCATCACGTGGAAGCAGAGAAGTGTGTGTGTATGTTTGGTGGGTGGGGGTGGGGGGGGGGGGGGTTCAACAGTGGAGAATAATATTGGAGAGTTCTTGGTATTCTCTGTAATAATTGTGGAACATTAATCCTTTCTTGCCAGACATATTGCTTTGACATGGACAGTCATGGCTTCTTTGTATTACAGTGAACTGTGAGCCTAGTTTTCTTGCATTTTCTTTCAGCTGCCTGACAGCTTCTCTTGATCTCATTAACACTGTTACTGTTTAACCGTGGGGACACTCTGTCAGCTCACCTCTTTTTAACCTTTGGTCGAGCAGCAGTATTTAAAGCAGATGACAATGTATTGTCGAAATTTTCCGCCATGTCATTTAAAGAGCAGTCATAACTGCATGATCTCATAACATTATAAAACTCTGTGTCAGCCTTGTCATCTAGGAATCTCTTCTGAACCAAAAAACTCCCTGAATACTGAAATATTATCAATGTTTAACCCGGCTGTTATCATCAAGTCTAGGGTGGAACTTTGCTGATGAGTGGCTTCATTTACATGTTGAGTGACTTCAAAGCTCTCCAGTAAATTCTCAAGCTCAATATCTTTAGTCATTCTTTTTATTAATATTCAGGCCTCCATTCAGGATTAAACTATCATGTCTTGTGACACCAAGTGAGATCAACTCTGAGAATTCCTGGAGAAATGGTGATGAATATCTTGGCCGCTGATATTATGTATTGATGAGCACTGATAATTCTGCTTTGAGCTCAATAGCACGATATTCAGATGATGTAAATGCACCCAGGTCAGTGTCATTACTGCATTATTATTGATTGATAAAAGGTATAGTGTGGAGGACAATTCTTTATCAGTGTTGCTACACCAGTACTGCTGTATAGCAACCTGCAGATTGTTGTTAATTATCATTAACCATAATGGATTTGTTAGCCAGTGATTTGACATTAAAAGGAGTTGTAACTGACTACTTAATTGGTTAGTGTGGTGGGTGGGGGTTGCTGGGCCCTTGATTGGGACAGAGACATCTTCTGAATGCCTCAGGTGATGTGAAGTAGAAAGTCAGGTGAAGTGGGAGCACTGTCCAGTATGTGCTGTCAAGGGGAGGGTGAGGGGCTGGCTGTCTGCTTATGTGCCCTGTCCTTCACAGCTGGTTTGACTTTGGAGCAGTGGAGAGCTTGTTAGCCTTGCAGTCAGAGCAGGAGAAGTTACAGAGACAAATGGACAGGGAGGAGAAGCAGCTTGAATTGAAAAGGCAGCTTTAGTTGGGGTAAAAATGGAGCAGGTGGACAAGGAGAAAGAGAGACAACTTGAGGTGGAAAAGCAGCTTGAGTTGGAGAAAATTTAGTAGAAGGGCCAGACTGCTATAGACCATACACATACAGCACAGTACATTCACATACAGCCAGTGAAAATGTAGCACAAGTGAGTTGAATGGCTCGTCTTGTCCTCTTTTGTAAAACGAAGAATGTGGCTCCATCATACTTCTGTCAGCTCTGTGTAGTACTATTGTCTACATTGATGAGGCTCAATGGGAAGATGCAGCCGAACCTGCAGTGAGCATAAGCATGAACTACAGGGAGATGGAAATTCTGGTTTCAGGCTCAGGAAGCTCCCATGGAAATACTCCAGGAGGATGGGCTGAAAGTGGCTGATGAATATATCAACATTTAACTTTTTAATGGATGCAGCTATTGAGGTTGTTGCATAGTTGACAACATTTCCAGCTAATTCCAGCCAAATTAAAACTCAGTGGACCTGCCAAAATGGAAACTCATAAAAGTGAGCATCATGTCCTGATTTAATGGACCGTCATATTCATCATCCTGTCCTGTGAAACAGTATAAACTTTGTTTTTCTCATGAGATGATAGTAGCAAATTAAGATTGAGAAGTCACACCTTTTTATTTTTTTAACAACGCCTTCGATTGCGTTTTCAGGAAGGTGTCGTCATGCGCAGATTGGTTGTCGTGGTTACTTCAACGAGCAATACAAAGTCAGCTGATTGATAGCTGCATATTTGTTTGCTGTTTGTGACACAGAGCAATTTCTCTTCAAGAAGAAAGGGACCCTACAGGGAGAAGCTAAATACCAGCAGCAAGCAGCAGTATGTTGAGAAAATTGCGGAGATCAATAACATCAATCTGTACAACCGTCCATCTGCAGAGTTGAGGAAAAACTACCACCTCTCAAATACCCAGACATTTTAAATGACGTGTTTACTTTACAAGAGTTTAAGAACTTCTAGTCACTGGAAGCTCATCAACAATTCTGCAGTGACTGGGTCATTGGCCAGTGTGATGCTAATTTAGCCTGAAAAACTGGTTTTAAGCCAAGATGGCAAGGCTGTAGACAAAGAGAAACTGTAAACCTTAAAATGAAATAACACATCAAATTGGTCATTCCTTTACTGTTTCTGTAATATATTTATTTCTGTTGTTTATCAGGCCATGCATTGAGCCTCAGTGAGCCTCCCCTGACTTCGTGGATCATCCTTAAGTCATCAGGTGAAGTGTCTTCAGCCCATTGCATTTGCATGGCTGGTGTGATGGAATCATGCACCCATGTTGGAGCCCTGCTCTTCAAGCTGCTCAAACCTCTCTTTGTCTGTCAAACTTCACTGTGACTTCCAGTCAGGGTGGTTCTCCAACATTTCATATGATGATTCACCTAAAAACACAGCAATTTTAAATGACGAAAATTTAGCAATTTCAACAACATCTTAAGATGGCAAACCCACTACTTAAAAAGCCCTTGCAGGAAAAAGGTTATGGATACAATAAGGGAACATTTGTGTGCTTTTGTGATTCCCTCCAATTTGGGAAGTGGCTGGAAAAGTTTGAAAACACTGTCTAACCCTAACCCTAACCCATTTCACAGACAAACTGCAGCATAATGTCATGAACACAAGCTCAACGAGTCTCATTTAAAACAACAACGTTAATGGCTAGCTACCCAGCACTCATAAAGAAGTACGTGGCTCTGAAGCTAATATGATTTCTACAGCTAGTAACAATGCCAGATTAAGAACACAATTAAAAACAATTTAAGAAAACTTACCTGAATGAAAATGCAGAGAACATACTCTCATCAGCTGAGAAATGCTGTCGAAAGTGATATTCTTTTCGCTTTACAGCTGCTACCTAAGCCATCCAGCGTCAACCGATCTATGAACACACCCAGCAGACCTACCGTTATGACCTCATGAACCCCCCCCCCCCCCAAAAAAAATTATATTGTATATATATACACTGTATATATAAAATTATATAAACAAGAATTCTGAATATGTCTTCTGCTTCCTTGAAACCACTGCTACTCAGTGGGGAGAGTGGTATTTGCATTTATAGTGATTGTATTCAAAGATGTGAAATGGAAGACAGATGTTCTGCTGTTATAACGGATGGAACAGCTTCAACAGACTCAGCTCAGTAGTAGAGTCAAAAGTACAGTAATTGAAGAGTCACTCGTGGGATAGGTGTGTGAACATAATTATATCAAATAATTCTGAACATGTTCTCTGGCTACTTGAACCCAATATAAGTACCAGTGGGGGAAGGATACTTGCCTCTGATGGCAGTTAGGCAACACTCTTCTATTGCCACAAGGCGTTCTCCATTGAGTGCCCACTCCAGCACCACATGGTAGGCCACAATTCTGCACTGACTGGGGGAGAGGAAAGGGTCAGGTTGGTTATGCAACAGGAATTTCTCGTCAATCACAGACATTTGTAGGTTAATAAATTACATGCTCGATGGGCAGTTGCCCATTTGGTCCGTCTGGTCTTGGCTGCCACATGAAATAATGTGTTCTCTGATTTGGTGACACTGTAGTATCTGAGGTATCATTCCTGGATACATCAATATCACCAATGTCAGGCAGCAACTGTCCCACCTCTTTACAACATAGGACTTCTTCCTCCATAAGGTCAGAGCAGCCAGAGGACACCACCAGTCTCCTGAGCTTTACAGCTTTAGAGCTACTGGTTCATCCTCCTCTGCCTGTTGCCCTTCTCTCTTTCCTCATCCACTCGCTACGCTTTCTGTACTCCAACACAACAAACTCCTCTCAGCACTCCTTTCTCCATCTATCGCTCACGTTTCCACCGTCGTCTTCCCACAACAATTCGACTCTCACAAGATTTACGAGTGAGGCTTCTCCTTGAACGAAACTTGGTTAGACCCAATAATAGAATGACCTCACCAGATGATGTGAAAGGTAAAATAAAACATTTTATTTCTCTGTACGGTCCGTTCCATAATGTTGTCAGACACAAAACATTGCAGCCTGTTTCCCAGTTGTGGCGCTCTCACCCAATAATGGACTCATTTCATGTAGACACAAAAAGATGGGAAAATAGGATCCAGGTTAAAAAATACTCTTTTGGTAGTAGTTTGTGTAGTAGCCCCTTATTGTATAGTCTTTCTATTCAATTTGATATATTTCCAAAAGCTCATTGAATTAGCCTGTTGTGTTCACTTCCATCTCATTTTCCTGATGGTATAAATACATCATGAAACACTTTGAATGATCTTATCTCTTACATCCCAATCTTCCTCACAGTCTTGCCTCACAAGTATTAAATTCCTGCATTAATAAAATATGAATGCCATAAGTATGAAATTAATTATCTTCACCTCATACTTGTCCCTACACCAATTTGAATAAATAAATAAAATATAACAAGCAAATTACAATAACAATCATATCTTACATGTTCAACCTGCTACACAGATACACTGCATCCATCACTGCATACATGTTGAGTTTTACCGAAGTGCAAAGTGATAATACAGCTGATTATCCAGGGTTTGGAAGTGTAGGCTTATTAACTGGTGAATTAATTAACTAGATTGTTTTATCTACAGGATCAGGAATACACATTGATTTGATTTATTTATTAAAGAAAAAGAAGTAAACTAGATAGTCAACGTAACTTGTATTTTACCATGATTGTAGGATTATAACCTTAGTTATATTTCTCTGTGTAAGTAAGTGTTTATCTGTCAGTCAGACTATCTGTCAGTTTGTCCCTATACTTACTTGGCTGACTTAATTAGGTGTAGTTAATATAGTAAGCACCATGGCATATGTGTGTGTAGTGGAGTACACAAAATCCCATCTGCAAACCAGTGTTAGGCTGACTATAATCAGTGATCATATTCAGACTGGAGGTGGATGCCGCCCCACCCATCAGCACTGATGAGTTGTTAACTGAGGACTTTTTCAAAGGATGTATTAATACTAGCAAACTAGTTGGTGACAGAATACTCTCTTTCATGTGTAGGCTCACTTCTGTAGAAAAATTAGCCACATTTGCATTCAGCTTGTAAACTATTGTAAACTAAATGTTTTTTTTCCATTTAGTTGTGTGTGCTAGCTGTTCAAGTATCCCTTCAATCTGTGTTATGTACAGCTGAACCTTAACCCCAGTACACTTCAACCCCCATTTCCACACCACTGATGAGATCACGCATGGACTACTCCCCAAATGATCCCAGCTTTTGTCCTGATGACAACACTTTGATTAATGATCAGTGAGATTTTATCTTTAATATCTTTCTGCTCATGTCTAAACATTCTTTAATTAACATGTGACTTGTCGCCTCTGTGTGTGTGTGTATGTGTGTGTGTACAAATAATATATCCTAAATGTAAATGAGGCTGAGTTTATACCCATTTAGTTTGATTGTGAGATGATTAGTAAAAAAAATTTAATCAATTAACTATTCATATATTAAATTGTTTTTTCCTCATTCTCTTCACATGTACTTCTATATTCTTTCTGTATTTCTCCAGAATCAGTGATACTCGTCCACATGAAATGCAAAGTATTTTGAGGATTGCCTGCTGCAGCTCTTCCAAAGATGCATGTGTTGTAGTTGCAGAGGTGCTGTTTTACAGTGGAACCATGGCCAGTGTGGAAATATGTCATGTGGGAAGCTTTCCAGCAGGCAACATAAATCTCACTACTGTAGTTGTGTTCACTGGATCATCATTTATCAAAGAAGCAGAATAGGTAGAAAAAAATCAAAATATAGTGAAATACTGCATTGAGTTTTTAAAAAGTCTGTCCTTGTTCCTACAGTATGTCCTGTGGAAACACACACAAACACACACACACACACACACACACACACATTCATTCAAGCATCTCTCTTAAGAAAATGTGCTTTATATCCTGTGATTATAAAAATGTAAACATTGCTCCTTTAATTTGATATTTCTAAGAGTATGTGGCTGAGGATATTTAATTTCAAATCATCCAATAAAGCACTCCAGTGTGTGTGTGTGTGTGTGTGTGTGTGTGTGTGTGTGTGTGTGTCCATCACTGCCACATTGAAGATGGTATTATCAAACTGGACTTTACATTTCACATTTCTCATTTAATCCATTTGTCACATTTCTATATTTAATCAAACTAGACTTTACATTGTGCATTGCATTCAACCTCCACCGTTACATAATTTGATTATTTATGCACATGTCACATTTAATTCTTGCTCTTGTCCGCTTCAATTCATTTTTTTGTCCATAGCACAGTCTACATTTCCCTTGTACAGTCAGTATTACATTACAATTTTTATATCCCATTTTCAAAACTATATTATTACTATTACCTTACTTTTGTCTACTTACTTGGGAGGAAAGGCCAAGACAAATTCTTTGTATGCAATGTATGCATTCCAGAATAAAAGCTGATTCTGATTCTGATTCTGATTGAACGGGGAGAGTGTCTCGATAGTTTGTGAAATAATCACAACATATAATCTATAGGGGAGACCAGGGGCAATTGTTACACTTTTTACTTTTTCTTTCTTAAAGGATAACTACCATTTTTTACAACCTGGACCTTATTTCTAGCATAAAATACGATCATTTACTCACCCAGACAACTTTGGTGTCATTTGGAGTTGTTTGGACGAAATTAGCTCCAGTGTTGCGCTGCGTATATCTGTATAATGTGAGTACACGGGGCACCGAAGTGCAGCCTCTATATAACACATTATCTGCCGCCAAACGAGTTCATTTCACCAATATTTAGTTATGATACGTTAGTGCTATTGTATGTTATCAACATCCGGGGTCTGTAGGTTGACCTACTAACCTCTGATCTGGATGATGTCATTTCCCAACGTCTCTACCACAGCCCGGTTTATCATTGAGCTCATCATTGGAACCCTCCAGTGTTGTGATACAGACGTTTATTGACACATCCAGACGCGTATCTCCTGGCCTCAGATGCCACCATGGGCTCGGAGGGGAATAACACACATAGCACAACGTATCATAACTAAATATTGGTGAAATGAACTAGTTTGGCGGCAGATAATGTGTTATATAGAGGCTGCACTTCGGTGCCCCGTGTACTCGCATTATACGGATATACGCGACGCAACACTGGAGCTAATTTCGTCTAAATGACACCAAATGACACCAAAGTTGTCTGGGTGAGTAAATGATCGTATTTTATGCTAGAAATCAGGTCCAGGTTGTAAAAAATGGTAGTTATCCTTTAACTCACAGACTTCTAGAAATACACCAGTCATCTTTTGATGTAAGAGACATATACATGTGCTTTAATTAATAATGCAGTTAAAATGGTTTTATTAATAAGGACAAGACTATAATACTAGATGTTACCTTGAAACATTCAATAGTGTGTCATTCATCCAATATGTTTAGATAAGGATGGTAAGTCCTTAAAAGTGAGATGTAATATTATTTAGTGGATATTTAGATTTTTAGCCACCTTTTATAAACATCATTTCCCATAAGTCTAGACCACCACTGCTTAGACATCACCTGTTTGACAGAATGAGGCCAGTCCATGAGAGAGATGTTTTTATAGACAGCAGAGATTGCAGTTAAAACATTGGAAAGGTTGGCATTAGGGTAAAGTGTTGAAAGTGTTGATATTTGTGTGTGTGTGTGTGTGTGTGTGTGTGTGTGTGTGTGTGTGTGTGTGTGTGTGTGTGTGATATACAGTATATTAAGTTTTAATTTTGTTTTTTAAACTGATCACTAATTGATGGCAAATCAGTTCTCTCTATACTGAATTAAAGCACCATAAACATACATGAACATATTGTTAATGTTGATGTGTGGAAATGATTGTTGATGTTGATGTTATTATTTTATATATACATAACATATTCATACATATACATTTAATAATATTAATATATGATATTCTACAGCAGAGACCCCTTGAAGCTCTACTGTCAGTCTGTTTTCTTTTCCTGAAGAATTTAACAAACCTCTTCCACCGAGATGGCTTCTTGGGTTTCTTTTCACACTCTGCCGCCTGAAGAGAGTCTGTCTGGATCTTTGGTGTAGCCTTCATTCGGGGTTTTCATTGCCTTTGAGCTCGTTGATATGCTCTGTGTCCTTGCGAAGCATTTCCTGCTTGTCCAAGGACTTTCTGGCAATGTCTTGAGTCAAGGCTGTCACTTCTTGCAGAGTTTTGTGAAGCCTCTGCACTTCCAATTGAAGAGCTTTTCTTTCTCTCCACATGGAATTATTTTTTTTGCTCCATTTTAACTTGGACATCAAGTCTTATGGAGTTCTCCTCCTCCTTGGTGTTTAAATAGCCAGTGGTCATCTGCTGATGTCCCTGGTTGTCATTTCATAGGACCTCATTGTCATGGAAGAGGTAGTTGTTTTCCTGGACAAGCTCTTCATTTTCCTTTGATAGCTCCTTAATAGAATAGAATAGAATGTCTTTATTGTCATTGTACAAAGCACAATGAAACTGAGATGCAGTCCAGAAAGTGCAGAAACAATAATAAATAAATAATTACTTCTAAAAAAAAGCCATTATTTACTGCAGTTAAGTGCATTTATGGCTTTAGCATAAAAGCAGTTTTTTAATCTGTTAGTGTGTACTTTCAATGTCATGAAGTGTTTGCCTGAGGGCAGCAGCTCAAAGAGCGAGAGTCCTGGGTGAGATGGGTCCCTGAGGATATGGAGAGCTTTCCTGAAACAGCGGGAACTGTACAGATCTTTCAGGGAGGGGAGGAGGCAGCCGATAATCTTTTGGGCTGTGGTGATGACCCTCTGGAGCGCTATCCTGTCTGCAGCTGTGCTGCTGGAGAACCACACACACATGCAGTAAGTCAAAATGCTCTCTATGGAACAACGATAAAAGGACACAAGCAGTTTTTGTGTGAGTTGGTTATTCCTGAGTACCCTTAACTCCCCTGCTGCTCCAGGTGGGACAGAGCAAAGTGGAGAGCTGTGGCTATAGTGTCCTCTGTGGACCTGTTGGCTCTGTAGGTGAACTGGTGAGGGTCAAACCTGGATGGAAGATTTGAAATGATGTGCGTCCAGACCAGTTTCTCTTCATAATGACAGGTGTACGAGCTACTGGACAATAATTACTCAGGCTGCTAATGTTGTTCTTCTTTGGGAGTGGCTGGTGAGCCTCATGTTGTCTATAGAAAGATTCTTATTGACTTTAATCTGTCTGTGTGGCCTAGATGTGTCCTTACTATTGTGTAAGCATTCACATTAACGTTTACAGTATCAAATCCTTACAGATTGCTAAATTAACCCAATAAACCTACTGATGACTTATATGTCACAACAATATAGTGGTGCTTAGTGCAAATAACCCATGTATAATGGCTTTGTATAACACAGCGATGTTCACTGTAGTTACGTCATTGGCTGCCTTTCCTGTTTGGAAAGTGGTCCCGTCCCTTCCTCTACATAGTCAAAACGGCGAGAAGTGTCTCAACCTTTTGACCATTTTGAGTGCACAAAGGCTCATAGTGCACTACATTTTTCCATACTTCTCAGTGTGAACGTACTTATGCACTCAAAGTATTAAGTGTAAATACGAAAGTACCAGATTTTAAACACAGCACAAGTCATTCAAGTGTAATTCTAATTCTGAAAACAAATGGTTAAAAGTCCCCAGTGAAATGCAAATGTAACATGAGAGAAAAGCAAGTTCTGGTTTTAAAAAAGATTCTCTGATTCAGGAAGGATTTCTGCAGGTCTCTGAAGGATTACAATGCCTTTGTAAGGGAATATGTGAAGGACCGGTACTTGCTTTAATAGCCTGTCTGTCTCTCTATCCCCAAACATGTTTTTCTCTAATGTTCACCTTTTCTATATGATTTGAAAGTGTTCCAATTTCTCCAGAGTGATGAAACATATCAAAGTGGTATGCTGGGAGATCTGTGAGAGATGTGAAGGCTTGAGTTTATACGAAGAAACGATTAGTGACAAGAGCCGAATCAGCGGTATATCCTGCTCCTTGTGAGTGAATTCTAATAAAGAAAAACAGAGGTTCTCCCTCAGCACACCACCTAATGAAGAACTTGTCCCATCTGACAAAGGCCTTAACACACATTTGCACATTTGTACATGAGTGAACACACATATACACTAAACAAAATCCTCAGCTTGTTATTCCCCAACAACATGGGATGTCATTCCAAAGGGTGTTGGGGGGAAAAAAAACTAATTTACTCCAGCCTTTCTGAAAGGTCTTTCTATTTTGTGTTTACCCATTTTGCTCTATCTACTTTTCATGAAATGAGAAAATAGTACACTGTCCAATTTTGAAAATAGACAATGGATTTGGAATTGATTTGTCTGCCCTCTGTTTTCTTTCTATTTGTGTCAGCGTATAGTTTTGGGGTTTGTCTTGGTTTGGTTGTTTTGTTTTGTTCTCAAATCATGATGATTTACTATTTTAGATTTTGATCATTTGCATGTCACATGCCAATCCATTTATTTAGAATTTCACTTTTAAAGGGGGGAAAGTCATTGTTAATCAATACAACAATGACTGAAATAAAACACTCTAATCAGCGGTCCCTCTCAGCTTTTTGGAACCTTTAACCTGTTTTAGCTCATTATTTTGGTTTTCTGACTCATGAAGTAACTGTTTGGTATTACCTCATTGCTGTCATCAATCATGTTCCCATCTGGCAGTTGTTTTATGCAAAAAAAGCTCAAATAAACCAAATGTAAGCAGGACCAAACACTGTGGATTTAGAAACTAGACCAAAATAAAGTTTTCTTGAAGGGAATTGAATACTGAGTGAGACTGAATATTACAAAGGAATATAGGATAATGTTGCTGTGTCGACAAACAAGAAACTTTTTTGCTGACTGTTAACTTTCGGGATGTGATGTCAACCTCATTATGGTGGTCTGTTAATAAATTCAAAATTGTAATAACGCAGCTTTAAAAGAAAGCTTGACTTTTTGTGAAAGCATTTCAAATTCTTTCTTGCCGAGGGCTAGATAAGAAGATTGATACCACTTTCATGTTCTTCAGTCCAGAGCTAGTTGTTAGCAAACAACTGGCTGCTTACACTGCCAGCAGATATGGAGCAACATTAGCATTTATTTGGAGTCTTGATTCAGGTGATCTTATTAATATAAGTCCAATGCTGTGTTTAAAATTGTGTACTTCTGTACTTACAATGAATATTTTTGTATATGTGTGTTCACACTGATAAGTATGGAAAAATGCAGTGTACTTAAAACAGTCAAAAAGTTGAGTTTGGAACTATGGACACTTATTACCTTCGTTGCCATCTTGACTATGTAGCAGAAGGGGAGGGACCACTTTTCAAACAGGAAATCGCGGCTGGGGACGTTGTAACTACGGTGAACATCACTACATTACACAAATGTAAATTATACATGTGTTTTTTACACTAAGCACCACTATATTGTATACTGCCATCAATAGTTTTATTGGGTTAATTTAGCACTCTGTAATGATTTGGCACTGTGAACGATAACGCCAATGCTAACGCTAGCTTGCTAACTAGCTAATAGTCATTACCAGTAAGTGCACAACAGCCGTCAAAATGCCAAAATTTGCGCACTACACATTCAAGTACACATTGTACTTCACGAAAGTATACTAACAGAAGTTTGTGATTTGAGACACAGCATAGTATTCGCTCTCCTTTTAGCTCGGTTTTGTTCTCCTTCCACTCTTAAGAAAGGTATCTGGCTCTTTAGTGGCTAAACGCTCCACTATCTTAACCAGCTGGTTGCTAACTTCAGCTGTCTGCTGTCTGGAGCTTTTCTTTGCCAAGAGTTCCTTGCTGTAACTGGAGACAAAGTTGATGAGAGAATATTTCATGGAAATAAGATATTAAACATAAATATATCAATATGGTGTCATTAAGCCTGTTAAAAATATTTCTAAAGCTGTCCTCTGGACATCTTATGTGGTGCTGTGATACATTCTACAATAAATATGTAATTTTACACACTGCATGAATCCACCTCCATCTTATTGGAGCCAGACTACACTAGATGATATCATATTTTTAATTAAAACTCTGTATCGCCTGCTGTCAAATCCAATTACAGGTCTAACCCTACTTTGAACCTTTATCCAAACAAATCAAATCATGTCATTCCACAGAGTTTCTCCTGTTAACCAAACCCATCATCCTGGAGGTCAGGTGGCAGGTGGGGGTGGGGGGTGAGGGGGGTCCATCCATCGAAATGGCTCTGGCTTTGGACCTCCCTCATCTCATTTTGTTGCCATCAATAATCATGTATGTGTGGTATTATGGTATTTGTGCAAAAAAGAACTCTGTGAGCATCCAATTAGCAACCAACAAAATCAACACAACCTGTCACAGTGGATTATCCCAAACCCTCCCATCCATCCTCCACCAACACCCCCCACCTTCCCCACCAACACCCCCCACCCTCCTCCTCCTCCTCCTCTCTCTTCCACATCACATGCTGGTTTACTCCACCAACCTATTTACATTTTTATTGGCCAATTATCTCCCTCTCTCCCCAGTCTGTCTGGGAGCAGGGCGCTCAGTAATAGGGGGAATCTCAGCCATTCTCTAATTGAAAGACTTTCTGGGGATTATGGAGAGGTCAGAAATAAAGTTGTTTTGAGAAATCATAAACATAAGCCTTTTCTCTCACTCTGTTGAGGAATATTATTTTTTCTCCAGCAGCTGTTTATCATTGGGGTTTGTTTTTTTTCCCTCCGAAGCAAAAGGGGCTTATCTCTCCTCCGTGAATACTTTAAGCAGAGTCTGGAGCTCTTATTACCAACGGGGAAAAGCAGGGAGGGGCGATGGGGCGATGGGGCTACTAGAGGGGTTGAATGAGCCTTGCATGTGCCATTCTTTTTTTTTCTCTTCAATCATTCATGCCTCTTATGTGTCATAATGTTGTAATGCAAAGGTTTGACAACCCTGAGACACGGAAGCCACACACAAGCACGCACTCGTGTTATCCCACCACATCCATAGCTGCACGCTTTGAGGGATGATCCTACGAAAGCGTATTCCATTCACTTGAAAAAAATTATATTTTTAGTTTTAATTAATGACATAATTCTCCCTGTTTTTCTGAATAAATTACATAATTTTCCTTTTTTTCTGAATATTCTTTCCTGTTTTTCCGAATTAACAAGATACTTCCAAATCCTGTGAGAAGCTCCCACCTGCAAATAACGTTAACCTACCATTGCTGTTACTGATCCTATGGAAGCATATTTCTGTCACACCAGGAAAAGAAACATTTTTTTCCATTTTTTAATTCAGAAAAACAGGAAATTATTTAATTAATTCAGAAAAACAGGAACAATTTTCTTAAAAACAGGGAAATGATATCATTAATTCAGAAAAACAGAGCTTTTTTATTTTTTCCAAGTGAATGCAATAGACTTCCATATGATCCTGACCCTGGATTTAACTGGTTAGTTTTATTCCGTAGATGCTCTTCACACCAGAAGGAGAAAGTTTAAGTGGGTTGGCAGCTTGCTGGGTCCCTTGGTTTTTGGATCAAACGCTAACAACTCTTACTAGGTGTTATTTAAGGGCAACTAGGGGACAAACTTTGATGTCTTTGCTTCCACATTGTTTCTGCTGAAGACAATTAGCCTGGTGCAGTTCAGGATTTCAAGCAAACTCTGTAACATAGTGTACTCAGGTGAGCCACAGATATTTGCTGCTCTATAAATAAATGCTGCTTTTGGTGTGTTTGCGCATATCTTTGTCAGGAATGAATCCGAGACAATAGGGAGTACGTTAAAGGTTTATTTCTGTTTTTTGAAAGGGAAGTGCACTAAATTATCTTTAAGCAGCTCTCTAAGCAGCACTTGTTTTGTTTTATTTCTGCTCCACTAGACAGTACAGATTAGAGACAGACATGAGGGATGGGAGACAGGGAAGGGGTGACATGTGGAAAAAGGTCATGGATCAGATTCAAATCCATAATGGGCCAGGACAGCCAGACTTGGGTTAGAGCCATACAGAATGTAGACAGGACACCAGGTGCCACCTACGCCTTCTGTAATAAGCCATGTGTGGGCAGATGAGTCATATTGGCAGTTTAGATAGACAGATAGATAGATAGATAGATAGATAGATAGATAGATAGATAGATAGATAGATAGATAGATAGATAGATCGATAGATAGATAGATAGATAGATAGATAGATAGATAGGTAGATAGATAGATAGATAGATAGATAGATAGATAGATAGATAGATTGGTGGACTGGAAGCAAATGGAAGTTAAGCATCTAGCTATAGTAATATACTTTTAGGGATTGCAGAGATGTAAGTGGATTGAATGACGAATCTCTCTTACATCTGAACACACCTCGAACTTGAAAATGAAAGAACATGAAACCTCTGTGTAAGACTCTAACATGTCTCACTTTGGCGACTCCCAGTGTTAGAATCAAAAAAAGACACGGGATGAGATACGACATGAGGACACTAGCCTGAAAGCAACTCATAAGCTGTTGCAATTTTTACCACTGACCCACTTTACTACAAAGAAGAAGAAAAAAATGCCATCGCAATCATTTTAAAGATGCTGTAATCCCACAGATTTCCAAACACAGAGGCGTTAAATATGTATGCTTTTTTTTGTCTATTCCCCATCACCTACACTGTTGTAAAGGGGTTAGTTTGTAGAGTTTTATTTGCAACTTTTTTCTTTTCCCATTCTCCCCCTGTCTGCCTCAGGACAGCCAGAGTGAACCAAATGAACAGATGGGTTAACTGGAATAACAATCTCACTCTATAGAAGTATCTAACTGGCCTGGTTTATATTATCATTTTTTCTATACATTTCCCTTTTAAAGGCACCATCCTACAAAATAATACCCAAGTCTTATTATAAAAATGTTCAGAACAAGGGATGTGGCATCTTTGGACTTTAGAACATTGTGTAAAGAGACACTTTTGGACATTTATGCACAAAAACTAAAATCTTGATTTGCAGTTTTAGACATTATTAATATATTTTATGTGAAAACACACATTTAATCATATGAATACATTGTTTGGGAGTTTGAAACTGAGTTTACCAATTACAAAAGTAGTGTAATATATGCATAAAACAATAGATAAATGAATTAAACATCTCTAAAATGTATGTTACTCTACTTTCACCATTGTCACACATGACAGGACTTTATTCAAGGTATAAAAATGTAAACTTAATAGTCCCAAGTAACAAACTAATATTCAAATTAGGATTTTGAGTCTGACATACAGTAAAGTGTTAGTTAATGAGCTTTGAAGCAATGAGGAAGTAAAACATCGTCCTACTGTTTATGGTGTGTACATTGAAAAATGTGTGTGTGAATGTAGGTATGTGTGTGTTTGAGAATAGAGATGGTGAATATACAAAAAATGGACATAGGCAAAATGAAGCAGTGTGGGGAAAAAAGGATACCAGTTTCAATAAGTCAACCAGTTTCCTTCAACCTCCTTTCAGAAACACAATGCCTGTCATCTGTGTGTTCTCATTGTCTCACTGTCTGCCTAGACTGAGGTACATGAGCAGTATGTTTTTACAGTGCAGTGCTATATATAGTATGTCTATGCAGGGTAACGGAGGGTTGAATAAAACAATTACTGTAGAATTCAGTCTGTGTTTTTATTGAGAGTGAAACTGTGATTTTGAAGTTTTCTTTCCCTTCAACCTGACTGTTGCTGAGAAACTGGGGAAAGGGACAGAAACACAATAACACAGGTGGCAAGAACTTTTTTTTTAAAACTTGTAAACATTTAATAGAACATATAATAGGACACAATAATAAAGAGGTTGCAGGTCCTAACTTTTTGATACTCCATAAACATTTTAATGCTGAATATAACTATATTATCACTTAGTGGATAAAACAAGAAACAAAGGACTTCCTTACAGTGTTGAATCTTCTCTTTAGGCTATGGTGAAATAAGATAGAGAGATAAGATCAGATAAATACTTAGAAATGAAGTACTAGAAATGAAGGCATCCAGTAGCCAGGTCAGGTCATACAGTCAGTTAGTCCAAAAATAAGAAAGAAAGTCAGTCATCCCTCTCCTATAGTGTGGAATTGTTGGATGCTGGATGGCCCTGGGGACAAAGGACCTCCTCAACCTGTCCGTTGAGCATGACAGCAACATAAGTCTGCTGCTTAACATACTCCTCTGTCTGGTTAATGTACTGTGCAGAGGGTGGCGGTCATTGTCCATTATTCACAGCAGCTTGTTCAGGGTTCTTTTTTTTCACCACTGATGTCAGGGACTCCAGCTCAACGCCAACAACAGAGCCAGCCTTCCTCACCAGGCTGTCCAGTCGCCCAGCGTATCTCCAGCTAGTGCTGCCTCCCCAGTACACCACAACATAGAAGAGGACACTGGCCATGACAGACTGGTAGAACATCAGGAGGAGTTTGCGGCAGATGTTGAAGGACCCCAGCCTCCTGAGGAAATAGAGCCGGCTCTGTCCATTCCTGTAGACTGCATCTGTATTTGCTGACCACTCCACTTTATTGTCCAGTTGCAGCCCCAGGTATTTGTAAGTCCTACCTCCACATTAAGCCCCTCAATGGAGACTGGTAATAGAGGGGGGCTGGACCTCATGAGGTCCACAACATCTCTTTGGTCTTGGTGGCATTCAGCTGGTGGTTTGTCCTCCACCAGGCTCCTCTACTCACCCTCAGTTAACAGTTAAGGGGAGAACACACCCATGCAGGTTATCACATTCTCAGATGTGCAATGCTTCAGTCTGACAAACTGAGGTCTTCCTGTGAGGTAGTCTGTAATCCAGGACACCAGGTGTGGATCCACTCTCATCTTCAACAGCTTGTCACTCAGAAAATGGGGTTCGGCTGGTGTTGAAGGTGCTTTAAAAATCAAAGAACATAATTCTCACAGCACCGATCCCTTTATCCAGGTGAGAGAACGCCCTGTGTAGCAGATAGAGGATGGCATCCTCCACGCCCGCATTCTCCTGGTAGGCGAACAGTGGGTCAAGTGCATGGCGGACCTGGGGTCTTAAGAGAGGGAGCAGCAGCTGTTCCAAGGTCTTCTTTAAGTGTGATGTGAGGGCAACAGACCTGAAGTTGTTGAGCTCCCTGGGGCGTGCCTTCTTTGGGATCGGTATGAGGTATGATGTCTTCCACAGTATAGGTACCCTCCCCAGTCACAGACTTAAGTTGAAGACGTGCTGAAGTGGCTCCCCCAGTTCCACAGCACAGGTCTTGAGCATTAGTCAGTCTATAAGCATTTATTTATAAAAATAATGATAATGTGTTTATATGTATTCCCATTCAACTCAACAGTTTGAAGTACTGATACAGTATCACGTGTGTGGGTGTTTGGATGATGGAGAAAAAAAAAACATGACTAGAAAAGCTCTTTAGTATGTTGCTTGAAACTATGGCTTAGGCCCTAAGGGCAGTTCTTAAAGGCATGTTTAATAGAAACAACACATAGCAGGCACCGGCGCATCTGCGGGTCCCAGAAGGTTAATACAGTAAGAGCATTTCTAGCATCTCTGCTTGGTAAATATGACTTTGGATGAACTGAAACTTTATACTACTTTGGCGCTCTGAAAAGGTATTTTTTGAAACAAAGACAGAAGATGTAGAGGCAGATATGTGAGCATCATAACATATCAACAGCAAACAAAAACAAACAAGATTAATAGTCTATAGTCATGCTCTCAGCTCTGTGGAGCTGTATTTGAACTAAATGCTCACAGCATGCTAACATGCTCATGTTGATGATTAGCAGGTTCATTGTCTATAGTGTTCACTGTGTTAGGTAAACATGTTAGCTTGCAAACATTTCCACATGGCAGTAAACACAAGGGTGATGGGAATGTTTTATAAGTATTTGGTCATAAACCAAAGTATTGGAGAAAATTTGACCAGATGATGGCGCTAAGAAAGGCAAAAGTTAGGAGATCAAAGTTATCATGGTTTATCTTCTGGGGATCATGAAAGCCTGTACCACATATTACAGCAATCCATCCAAGTCTGTCTCATGTGGTGCCACAGGAAACATCAGAAGATCAGCAGTATCATTAGATAACATAAAGTCTTGTGCTGTTCCTTTTTCTGGGGCAGTACAACCATGTCCAGCCAGACTTTGGCATCTTCTATCAGAGTCCTCCTGACTCTTGTGGGCACAGCATCGGTGGTCTTCTGTCTGGGGCTTGCATCGGGCCTCGATGGGATATTGAATCTCCTCTCCTTCAGGAGTTCTGAAGGAGAAAATAAAATAAAATTTCATAGCAATTCATCACAAAGTTGTCAGGATATTTCAGTCTGGTGGAGAGACAGACTGACTGACAGATCAGAGGAGAGTACCATCCCTAGAGCCATGCTGCTAGCATGGCCAAAAATGATGGTGAATATCAGTGATTTTAACCTATTATTTGCAACCAACTTTTAAAGTCAGATTCATTTCCTTCCTTCTTGGTAGCAAATATGCATGGATTAGAAATCAGTTTGATGAGACTCTTGCTATTGACAATCAATCAATCATTAGTAATTATCAACATCATCATGTCTATTTTACCTCAATATCACCACACTTCACATTAGCTGCTAAGAGGCTATTCATGTCACATTGGCAAGTAGTGTCCTCCATTCCTCACGGTGTACGTCCTGAGTGGAGACTGCAAAAGAATTAAAGGTAAATAACTCTGTCCCCAACCATAATGGCAGTCTGTGTTTCTTGGGAAATAATAAGCAAACATTGTTGTTGTGATAAGGATGACGTAAATCCAGAGGCATAGTTGCAGGTAGGGTTCCTACCAGTGCTGTGAGTATTTCATACAATGAGACTCTACTTCTGAAAGGTACAACTGCTGAGCCTTCACATTAGCTGAACTTCAGCGTTTGTTTGTCATGTGCACATTGGGTATTACATCTACCAGCTCACATAATTAACATAGGAAATGTCAGACTTCAAAAGCCTTTAAGATGTAAACAATGTTCATGACCTCAGGATGTAAAAGTGATAAGCCCTTGATACAATACTACAGAATCTGAGAGGAGAAAATAAACACGATGATGTACAGCACCAGTCAAAAGTTTGGACACACTTTCCCATTCACATCAATGAGAAAGTGTGTCCAAACTTTTGACTGGTACTGTATATTTTTTTTGTATGGTAAACAATGCTTCTGTTGCTTTGTCTCTTAGTGCTGTGCTGTGCTCCCTGGTGAATGTGTGTGTATGAGAAAGAGGCAGGGAGGAGGGAGGAGGTAGGAGTAAGAATGGAGAGCCAGACAGAATAGAGGAGAGGAAGAGAACATGTAAGTCAGTGATAAAGAGTGTGTGTGTTTAAGGTTGTAGTGATTGCTGGCTGAGAAGATAAGTGGACGGAGTTTGCAGCCCGACAAACAGCAGCCATGAGAGGAGCGGAGAGGAGAGGCTCTCGGGTAAAGACGCGTGCTGCACTTAAGAGCCAATTACCCACCATGTACACATCTCCTCCTCCTCCTCCCTTTTCCCCCCGCTATCTCTCCCTCTCTGCTATCCAACATGGCACTCATCTTAGTTTAATGGCCCACAGGGACTTCAACACACTCATTCCTTCACACACACACACACACACACACACACACACACACACACACACACACACGTATGCATACACACACACACACACACACACACATATAAAGGCATGTTTGCATGTGTGCAGTGTGACCACGCACACAAAGATCTGCCTCATGATGTGTGTTTGCAATCCTTTAATCTCTTCTTTAACTCTCTGTTCTTTTACTATCTCATTCTTTCTCTGCTTCACACAAACACACACACACAGACACACACACACACACACACTCATCTTATTTTAATGCGTCTGAAGGGGAGGCACTCAGCAGCACAGCAGGGGGGCTTCCTGGCAAGTCACGGAAGCACTGAAAACATACACTGCTGCTCACGCTACCACCATACACACATAGAAACACACACACACACACACAGATGCAAAAACTGCATACATGCAAGCACATACTATAGCACCAAAATAACACACATAACGTCTGGCTGCAGTAACACACACATGCTGACTTTTGTGTTATTCCGGGACCATGATCCGTTGCAGCATCGCAATAGAAAGTAAAAGTCCTCCGAATTCCGTGACTGGGAGGCTGAAAACACTCTTACCAGTCTACCAGCACCAGACAGGAAACTCTGCCAGAGGCTGTCCTGATCTGACAAGGTCTTTTGGTCTTTTCATCAAACCCACTGAATCACGAACACTTGCTTTCACTTTGCCCACAATATATATATTTATTTTTTTGTACAACAATATCATTTTTTTTTAAATAAAGGTATTGTTCTCCAAGGATTCCCAAAGTAGGACGCTGGAGACTATCAAAAAGAATCACGAGGACATCAATTCATTTAGCAGATTTCCACTCTTTATAGCTGAAATCCCTGCATGTCATTTTGACCATTTTTTTCTCCACTGCCTGGTGTGACTTCATTAACAGCTAACCGTTGATAAATCTGCCTGCTGGAGTGTGTATTCCCTGCTGCTGTTTTGGGCTTTTTTATGATTTGATCAATAATTGCAAGTCCTTGAGAACACAGAGGGGAGAAACAGCTCGGTCAGTTTTAGAAGTATAATTTTCAGGCTACAGAGGAAGAAGAATGGTGATTGTTCCAGTGCCAAAAATAGCAGGACAGCCAGTCGTTGGTGGTTGGCTTCTCAAGAAGTTGCATGAAAAGTAAGAAAAAGTATACTGAACCATGTTGAATAAAGGTTGTTCTATAAAGGAAGATTTTTCTCCACATGGGAAACATAAGAAACTTCAGAGTTTGCATTTCAAGAAAAACATAATTAACTTTTACCCCTAAAGTAGCCTTCATTTTTGTTCAGTTTTTGTCAAACAAGACTAATGACTGCTGCTTTTTGTCACATCTCATTTACTGATGGTGCCAGTCCCTACACACAAGCGTCCAAACTGAGATGGCCATTAAACACTTGCCAAACTGCTGCTGGTTTTGTCCATCAGTGCATTTTAACAGATTGTTAGATGCATGTTTCTCTCAACATTTAATTTTCTAAGTGGCATGCCGTCTAAATTGTTGTACTGGTAGTGTACGCATAGCTCCACATGGAGCTCAGGCCCACTCGACCACAGGCCCTCTAAAGCTGTTGAAAGATAACAGTCAATACATTTTCTTTTGTACATTTTTTCTCATAAAAACGGACCCAGAAGATGAGATAAGGTATTCCTTTATTAGTGCCATGGTGGGGAAATGTACATTATTGCAGCAGCAAGTGGATAGCAAAAATAGAAAAGGCATCAATAAGAAGAACATATAATAATAAGTAAGTATACAGACAATAAAAAACAATAGTAATAAGAAATATAGTCAAATAAATAGTAACATTATGTACAAGAGTAATATTGGTGTTGAATGATAATATACTAGAGTTTTATAGTATATTATTGCATGGATTTTAAAGTGAAAAAAAAATATAGCACAGTTGAACTGAAAGTAGTATTCCTGAAACACTGATATTGCACAGTAGTGTACATTAAAAACACATGCAGTATAGTAGCATTACTACATTCTCTGGAACATTGCATGTTTCATTGTTCTCTGAATAAATAAAATAAATGAATAATAAAATAAATCTTTCTTTTTATGTATCTTGAGTTCCATTTTCAGGCAGTGTACTGAATTTCGTTGTGTTTTTCTACACAATGACAACAAAGTGATCTTGAATCTCAAAAAAGAAGAAAAAAAGACCTAAACTGTCATAAATCTGAGCTATCTTTCTAACAGGACATTTACTATAAGTTGCTCTAATCAGTATTTTATTTTAGTAATCGATGAATTGATCATTTGTATTGTAAAAGGTCTTGCTTGTAGCATTATAACCCTTTTGGCATCTTTCAGCCATTTGTTTTGGTGTTTTAGGCCAGCATCACTGTGTTCAGCTCAAAAACTCTGATGGATTACCTGCTCAGTAATAAACACAGTGATATATCACTGAAATACAGTATCTGTTGTTCAGTATGCACCAATATAAGTTATATATGCAGCATTTTTCTTTATTCAAGTTTAATATATGCACTTTTTTATTGTATTTTATTATTTATAGGAATTTATAATTATTAAATTCCCAGTGAAGTTTACTGTTTCAGTGCAGTGATGTCATGTTTGATAACTACATTATAAAAAATGTGCATTTTATGTATATATTGTGTATAGACAAGATATCGGCCAATATATAGATATCTGGATGTTGTAACTCTCTAATATCGGTATTGGCATCGGCCCCAACAAAACAGTATTAGTCTGGCCCTAATGTATATAAAATATATGTATGTATATATTACAGATAAATAAATATATGGATGTATAAATAGTAAAGTGCAGCAGTAGTAGCATATATGTTGGACCTAGTCACAGGGTGATGAACATAGTGGAGCATGAAGTCTCAGTAGTTGATTAGACTGAGCATCAGTGAATATTAGGCTTACATTCAACCAGGTGACCTGAAACATGGCTACAAAGGTAATACTAACATTGTTCTATGTCTGCTAACTGTTTGCTAACATGTTGACCATATGAACTTTATAAGATGATCATATGTCAGCATTGTGTTTCTAGCTTGTTCCACTGCTACAAAGCGGCTAACAAAGGACTTCTGAAGTCTCATTGGTATTGTACTGTGTGTTCTTATTTAATCCAACTTACTTAACAGTCAACTCAAACATGACCAACGAGCTGTGACAAAAAGAGTTGCCAAACTTTTCCTAACAGTGGACTTCAGTATTTAGTAGAGGAAACTTCTTGTAGTGTGTGACGCTAAGCCTCGGTGCAGTTGTTTTGATGTTTCTCACAGTGGCCAAAGGGGGGAAAGCCCGACAGCACCGTTTCAAATTGCGTCTCTGGGACAAAGCCTGTTTTTGTTCAGCCCTGTATGCTCGCAGAGTCACAGCGAGGCCAGTGGGCCGAAAGTCTCATGGTCCATAATCCTGATTTTACACTGTAAACAAACCGGCTGCATTCTGTTGAGATGTAGAACCGATACTGAAATATCAAGCTTATCAGCCGCGGACATAAATATGTGTTTCCAAATGGCACACTCTGATTGTTGAAGCCCTCCTTCAAGATCCCAGTCCAGCAGACAGTAAAGATGACTATGGCCCCTGTCATGCTATGTATTATGCAAAATCCTGCAGTTTTCCTAAGAAAAAGTTGTGTGAGGTTTTTAGAGCAGAACTGAACTGAGTGGAGCGGGACACTGAGTTGTGGTGCTGATGGTGGTGTGTGGCTGTGAACTTCACTAACAGATGTTTTACCAAGAACACCCAGAGTGCCTGATGGGATGTTTTTAAAGGTCACTGTTATTCTATAATAAAAAAAGTAGTTCCCCAGAGCTACACCATGCTGTACCTGTCAGCAAATAACAGGCCTGCAGTTTTTAGCTGTAGCTACTTTTCACTGAGCAAAATTCAAGGTGTTATTTAGATATTTTGAACAGTTTCATTATAACTAGGTGAATATTCTTTACATATTAGGTAAATACATTATAGTTATTCATTCAGGTTATCAAATGCTCCCCATCACTGGGCTTAAAGTGACATTTTGGTCATTTCCAACCTGGGTTGCAACTTACTCTCATAATTCTGGCCATTCTGAATAAGAATTCAATGCAATCACCACCTCTATATAGATTAAGGGAACAAAAAAAGCCAAAATTATCATATAAAAGTTGGTGTTATCATTTTTATTTGACTTGTGTTTGATTTTCTACATTAGTATGCTGAGACAACATTATAAGATATTATAATACAGTATTTTATGATCACAATATGCAATAATATGACACAGACATGCAAGAAAGGATCAATCTGTAATGGAGAGAATATATATTGTGAATCAAAGTTAATAAGGAACTTGTGCCATACTTTTTCATTTTAAATTAAGCTCAGGACAAGACAAGGGTCAGGAAATAACCGTAAAATCCCCAAACGTGACAGAAAAGAGGGACAAGGGAAAACTGAGCTCCCCTTTAGTGAAGCTCAGTCAGGTATATAAAGAGTTAATGCATTGAGTGCAATTCCCTGTCTGTTCCATGAGCAGCCTCAGTCTGCTTGTATCACATTTTTTGATGAACGGTAAATCTAATATTACTTTAAACCTTTTTTGTTTTTAATGAATACATGTTTAGAAGAACCTTGAGTTTCTATTGGTCAAGCTGAAGGTTTTTTTCTGTGACACTGGAATTCAAATAATGGCCCATCTCAATTTAGCCAGGTTCACATTCTGCATGAAAACATAAAGGTTAATTTATTTTAACACATTAAAGGAGGTGGAATCACCTTCAGCATGCTGTATCTATGTCTACAGCACTAACCTCATCATCAGTACAACACAATGTGTTGCTCTGTTTATTTATTCAGGTTTTTTCCACTGTCCCATTTTTTCGATCGATGCTAGCCTAGCATTGATGAAACCAATTTCTTCCTCTAGACTTTTCACATTAAAAGCCTACCAATAACTAGCAGGCTGGAAGACTTTTAATATGAAAATCATCTGGCAGCATTGTGCATTCACGTAATAGCAGAGGGAAAATATAAAGCCAAAAGAACTGAATTAATTTGTGAATGAATGATGCAAATAGTACTTTGGAAATAGATATTAAAGAGAATTTATCAAGACAAAAGGTCAACATGGAGGAAGTTTTGAGTTTGCATTAAATGGAGAACAGTGGAAAATACTGTTTGAAAATTTAAAGTGGTCAAAGAATAAGACCCGGGTTGAAAAGTATCAAAATTTTCCCTTCATAAATAAAAAATGGCTGCCAGCCAGTGAATTATTGACTGTTTTGTCTTAACTACAGTCATCTGATGAGCTGCCCTTGTTTTCTGCATGATTAGAATCAAACTGCACATTTCACAACTTGTTTTAAAGCTGTATTATATTTATTAGGAAGGGTATTTGCAGGCTATGTGAGCACTGTCAGACTGAGAGTCACCCCATGGAGCACCCAGCAGCTTTCTTGAAAGTCGGAGGATCTGAACTCTCCGTGATATCTGTGTCCCATGAGCGAACTGCAGTCAGATCGGACATGAAGTGAATTTTTATCTGGAGTTAGCTGTGCAAATGTGAGTGTTGAAGTCATTTGCATTCTGTGTGTTTTTTACAGTAATGAAGATGTTAGACTGGTATCTGCCTGACAGATGTTTGTTTTAACACCATGCTCTGTGTGTGTGTGTGTGTGTGTGTGTGTGTGTGTGTGTGTGTGTGTGTGTGTGTGTGTGTGTGTGTGACAGAGAGAGAGAGAGAGAGAGAGAGAGAGAGAGAGAGAGTATGTGAGTGAGAGGTAACACCGACCCTTTCTCTTTTTTTTTTTTTTTTTTTTTTTTTACCTCTGGCACATCTTCTCTTTGCACTATGTAGAATGAATCATGTCTGTTCCAGTCTCTTCTCCTTCTACACATTCATGCTGCTTCTAAAATTGCCTTTACATCATATAATGCATCAGACAGGCAGCTTTTACCACATTTGCTGAGGAGGAAACCGGAGCAGCTTCTGACCAAAGAGTGAGAGCAGGAAGCAGCAAATAAAAATGTGCTTTGCTCACATTAATGTACTCTGATATGTGTCACTATCAAACCACAGGTATGCTGCAGTTTTATCATTTGACATGAAATGCTACTTTTCATACAAGCTACTATACATATTACATCAAAAGTATGATTTTCAGTGATGGATTTACATACTAGTCCTAGCAGTTTTATTTTATTAGTTTGGTCTTTTTTTGCCTTTATTTATATAATATACAATAAATAAAATACAACCAGGGCACTCCTACTTTTTAGTTTTAGCCTGCTTTTATTAAACTTTACAACTCATTTCATTTTATTTTATCTATGTTCATTAGTCTAATTTTTTTCTTAGTAATTTGTTTTGTTTTGTTTTTTTGTTTTTTGTTACTTCATCATTGTGTTCCTCTTCTTTATGTTGTCCGTGTTTTACACTTGTTCTGTCAATCAACAGTGAAGCACTTTGAACTAACCTGTATGAAAGGTGCTACATATACTGTATAAAGTTTGATTGATTGATTGATTAATTAATTGATTGATATAATCACTCAATGCTGTAGCTTTACAAAGCTAGCGTCTTTTAGCTCATTGTTTTGATATTACATCACATGTACTGTATGGTTGAGTCTTACAGCTCTCATCAGAGCAGTTTGAGTAAATGATTTATGAATTTATGCTGAATAATTGTATGCATGTATATGATTGGCCATTGCAGCGTCTTGCCAGATGATGTCATGTTGAGCCTGATGTGTTTGCTGGACAACTGTGGGCTTTTTTCCCCAGAGCTGCCTCCAGATTTGTTCTCATTCAAATGCATCAAAGGACTGAGTTTTTACATGCAGGTCTAATGTCAGTGCAGAGTGTTGAGGTCACATATGGGGCTGATCCATAGACAAACATACTGGGGAAGCAGATCAAAAATCTAGCAGCTACATTATTAAACATTCATCAGATGGACATAAACTTCAAGTGAATGCTGATGTAAATATTTACTGTTTGCTAAAACATAGGCCACGTAACAACACATGATCATATTATGTCCAATATGTTTTTCTGTGTGTTGTGGAGTTCAAACTCAATAAATAAAAACTTGTGAAAAACACCAAAGGACCTTTCCAGATTCAGTGTTTGGTTTGTCCATTTTGGGCTACTGTAGACACATGGCAGTGCAACATGGCAGCCTCTGTAGAAGAGGACCCGCTCCCAGTACAGATATAAAGGGTTTATTCTAGGGTAATGAAAACACAACGGTTCTTATTTTCAGATGATTATACATACATATAAAACATACTTATGAAAATTATATTCCATTTATGCCAAGTCTATTCTGCTAGATGCTAGTAAATTCTACACACTGCACCTTTAAGTTGATAAGAAAGCAACATAACATTCATTTATTATGTTCAAATCTTCAAATGACCTTGGCCAGCAGCTTGTTCAGGTTCCATGCTGTTTGTGCTGAATAGATATATACAGATTTACATCATGCAGAATGATGAAATCTGATCAATTTAGTCATTCTTTATGCCATTTTTTATCATAAACAGACTTTCTCAAAAATATCACCTAAAATTGAACCTTTCCTCCTAGAATTTAATTAAACTCTTTATTTAAATCACTCAAGCTAATAAATAATAAGCAATACATTAATAAACCACTTCTAAAAACTATTCCCTGAAACCTCTGACTAAAATATGTATGAACCCCCAAATTTGTATTTATTCATTTAAATAATTATGTATTTATTACTTTTATTTTAATTATGTTTTTATTATTTTTATATGTAATTTGTTATGTCGTATTCTCTATTTCCTCATATGTGTAACTGACTTCTGAGCTGTGTGGACTGTAATCTTGCTGAGTGAAACCTGAGGACGCTGTAGGTGAAACACATTGTTCAACTCAGAGTATGATGGTTAATTTTCACTTTTCACTTATATGATCCATACAGGGATTCAATCTCACAGCTCTGCTCTGTGCTCGACTGGAAATCACACCAAGAGACAAACGTGCCACCACTTCATCTTAACTGCTAATTACTTTCTCAGCTGCAGGGGGAAGTTTCTGATGAAACACAAGTGACATTATGTAGACCAGGTCTGGGATAATATCTGGTGATAATCACGTCACGGGCACAAAAGGCAGCAGCTCTTAGCGAGACGCCGAATCAACCGACCGAGCTGAGGCGAGAGATCAGACGTTTTTTAGACCCACATGAGAAGAAATGGATCGCTCCGTCTCACAGTGTGCTCTCCCTCATGCTCATTGATACACTGAAACGAGAACAAATGCCTGACTAAATTTTCAGTGGGAGGAATCTGCGGGGGGTTGGGGGGGGGGGGGGGGTAGCAGAAACACATGAGATACCCTGAAACACACACTCGCACACACACTCACACATATGTCCCAAGGCACTTATATCACCACACACAAAAAGAAATAATTCAGCTTTGCACTCAGAATCACCTCTGATAGTCCCCACCCATGAAATTTCAGCTTTGGCAAAAGCAGCAGGCACAGAAAAGAGAAGACAAAAACAAATCGCACCAACGCTCACACACACATACATACACACACACACATACACACACACACATACATGTGGCGGGCCCTGCCAAATTTGTATTTGGCCAGGGATCTGTCTCTCACTCCGTCTCACTCGCTGTCTGTCTGTGCTGGTGATTGGTGCCTGGCGGGCTCAATGCCATGAAGGGGCAGATGTTAAACTCTGGTCCTCTCCTCTCTTACATAACTCTTGTTTTATCGGGCCAATTCCCTGTGGTGTAATGAGGCCAATAAAATCAGTGCCTCGTTAGCATACTTATGTAAGCTGAACTAATGAACTGGGCCCAATCCCTTAGCCAAGAAGAGAACCCAGGGTATATTTAGGGGGAGGGTATATTTATATGTGTATGAGTATTTAATCAATAGTGGCTGAATTAGAAATGAGCTTGTCATGTTGTTTTTTTTGTTTTGTTTTTTTGTCAGCCTCTAGAAGTCAGCCCCACTTTGTGATCAAGAGCCATGGAAATGCTTTATGGCGGCAAGTCAACGAATTCTCCCTATAATCCGCTGAATACTTGCATTAGTGAGCGAAGACAGCCAGGCAGCATAGCGTAAGCCGCCCTGAATGCTTTCCAGGGTGATAAAGTGAAGGGGAGAGATGGGGGGTGGAGGCGTGGGGGGGGGGGGGAACTGGAGAGAGGGTGAGGGACAGGTCGAGGAGCGGGTGAAAGAGGAGGATGAGAGGGGTTGAGAGGAAGACAGGGTTAAACTGGGTGAGGTTAGGCATGTCAAACAGAGGAAGAGGAGGGCGAAAGGCAAAGACAGGAGGAGGGGGGGTCAACAGGGGAGAGCAAGGCGTCGAGACTCCTCCGTGGGGGTTTGACTTCACCCCCGCTGCTCCCTTTGCTGCTTAAAAAAAAAACGTATGTCTGGAATCTCACTCACATTTCTTTCATGACATCTTCGCCCAGGCTGTTGTCCATGCATCGGTGCCCTGCCCTCCTTCCACTGTCTGCTCATTCCTCTGTCTTTGCAGAGGCATAGTGGGAACTCTAGGTGTGTGTGCGTGTGCATGTGTCTATGTGTATGTGTGTGTGGTTTTGCAGTGTGTATGTGTTATATCTAAGCTGGAGTTCTAGATAAGCCTCTCCTAAACAGTGGGAGATCGACAGAACTGCAGGCCGCCAGCCAAGATTAGGAACACCCACCCTCTGAGCAAACCCTCTGGAAACCAAACACACACACACACACACACACACACACACACACACATAGCAATGTATATATGAGCTGTGGTGGAAAGCAACTAAGTACATTTACATTCATTGTGTACAGTTCTGAGACACTTCAGTAATTCCACTGTATGCTATATTGTACTTACTCCACTATATAATTGACAGCTGTAGTTACTTTACATATTAAGATTTTACACACAAAACATACATTTACATTCATTTCATAAATCATTAATGCATCAGTGATAATGATCCAATAATCTAATACAAAGTACTGAAATGTTCAGAAAGTTGGTATGATACTTTATCTCCATTAAAGTATTAAACTACTGATATCAGTCATCCGTGTTGATGTATCTGATGATATAAGTTAAATCAGTATATTTTATGTTGAGCTTAAAGATTCCTGGATGGTGAAATGTTGAACTACTGAGCAAAAACTAATATTCCCAGCTCTTCTCTTCATGATTAAAATTCCCTAGTATTCCCAACCACAAAAAAAATAAAGTTTTCAGTTTCAGTTGACTGCTTGTTGCTAACTGTCAACTGTGCAGTTTAGCTTGATAACGGTGGAAGATTAATCACTAAAAATTAGCAGTAAAGCTTTATTCATACTCGAGAGATCATTGAGGGAGAAGCCAGGACAATTACAAAGACAGGGGAAAAAACAATAGGCGAAAAAATAGGCTTATAATAATAAATACATAGAATATAATAAATTATACAAAGCAATTACAAATAAATGTTTATCATTTGTCATTTTTAAAATCTCAAAAGTGTGTTTGATCTAAGGGGCTGCTGCATTTTGGTCCACAAGTTAAAAGCAGTTTGTCTGAGTTCAGACTGAACTTGTGGAACATGAAGTAAAAGTCAGTCAGTTGATGGTAATGTTTGATAAAAAAAAATAGGCTTTTAATTTCAGATGGAGAAACAAATGGAGTTTCCACTTTCTACCTGGGAGACAATCAGTTTTGTTGGTTAAAGTGTTAGAAAGTCACCGACAAGTTAGCTGTAGCTTGCTAGCTAAATTGCATTAGCTGGTTAGTTGGTTGAAAACAGTCTCCAGCTTACTTTAAAGTCTCTCACTAAATTCTTATCAAATTAAACTTAATCTGTGCTTAATAGTAATAAAGTTATAATACAGTATTAATATTTATAATAATAATAGAGATCGTAATATTACCCACAGTAACCTATGATTGAAAGGAGATTAGCAAACGACCAAATTGCTAGCAAGTGAGACTCTTAATTAGATGGTGCTGCTGCAGAGGCTAAACTTTGTCTGTGGTATTTTCCTGTCTTTATTGGCAAATACTTTGGACAGAATGAACAATATGCATCACATATCTGTTTCAAATTGGACTTTAAAGCGGCTATAATCCAATGAGCAATGTATGAAATGTCAGTGTGTAATGTGGCTCGTCATGATGAACCCACAAAGAATTATCAGCCACTCTGCAGCTTTACAGAGCTTTATAGTGAGTTTCAGCTTATTATCTGCAACTTGACTGTTTTTGGATCACTCGCATCACTCTTATAGTTGCCTGTCTGTTCCTAAATGACTGCCATAAGATTGATTAGAAGTAGTTTAGTTTCTGTAATGTGATTATCATGCTATTTACCAATAAATATCTATAAAGTTTCTAGTATTTCTATCACTATAATGGCGGTTGTTTTACATTGTGATGTCTAATTTTACTGACTGTATGCTTTGTCCATCACTGGATACAGTGTGAGGCTCATACATACATGCCAGCACACTGCAGGTGTTCACATACACACACATGCTATGTCAGCTTGCTCCAAATTCGATGCTCACATTCTCAGTCCTTCCTTTTCTTCCATCTGCAATGTCTCCATTAAGCAAAGTAGTTTAGCCCAGGACTGCAGTCATCAGAGGCCTGACTTTATCTCTCTGTTTTAGACAGAAGAGGGGGTGGTGGTGGTGGTGGTGGTGGTGGAATGGTGATGAGGAAGAAGGAGAGGTGGCTAATAATTGCAGCTGGCTTGTTTTAATTGTGCCCAGAGTCCCTCGTGTTTGCAGGGGCCAATAGTGGGACTGAAGCACTGTTGTGTCGATCAGCATGTTCTTTTCTATATATATAATAACACACACAAACACGAAGCCACAATGGCTCACACTACACACACACATATACACACAGTGTTTTCGACGGCCGCCAAGCTGTCAACAATCACAACAGCAGCCATTATGTGCAGCCGTTACCGCTGCCTCCCTGCGTGGCTCATTCCCATAGTGTGTGTATGCGTGTGTGTGTGTGTGTGTGTGTGTGTGCGTGTGTGCGTGCGTACAGGATGTTTGGGAACGCGTGCGAATGTGTTCTTTGAATCTTCGGAACATGCTGTCCAAAGGAACACTGCCAAGAGGAACACTGACTGCAGAGTGGCACCGAAGCATTCAACAGAAATCTAAAAAAAAAAAAAAAAGAAGAACAAGAAGAAGAAGAAGAAAAAAACCCCTCTAAAAATCCTCTTTGATTGAGCTCATTTGCATAAAGAAGAAGAAGTAACCTTTGTTGAATTTTAAATTTCGGGCCGCCTTTAACCGACTGCTCTGGGTTCGCATCAGTGAAGTTGACCAAGGTTGTGGTGTTCAAAAGCAGCAAACTGCAATCAGCCTGGTGGTAGATCGCCCTCCCCATCTCTAATCAGGAGGAGAGAAGCGTGTCAAGGAAAAACTTTGCTGGACTTTTTTTTCTCTCACCCGTCTTTTGTTTGATGTGCTCACGAGAGAGACAACGGAGAGAGAGAATAAGTGTCTATGTGTGTGTGTGTGTGTGTGTGTGTGAGGTGCATGAGGGAAAGATTCATTATTCGGATAATGAGTCCATCTGGGACAATATGAGACAGTTCACTCCCCCTGTGGTCGTCTCCAGCATTCAGGGAGAAGACACTCTTCCAGCTCGGAGCTAGAGGACGTGGAGCAGCACCGCGGCCTCGTTAGCATGCCCACCGACGGGCTCTGCCGCTCCTGCGTAGAGATCCGGTTCGAGAGCGCCGTCGAGTGTGTCTCCTCGCAGGAGTTTCTCTTCGTGTTGTGTTTTTGGCCTCGGGGTTCAGTGAATTCAGAGGGGTTTTTTTATTGTCTCTGCGGCCAAAGAAAAAACAGGAAGTGACAAATCCTGCTTTTCACTAAAAGCTGTGGATCTCCAGAAGTGGCAGCTGGACAAAAGGTTGCTCTTTTTAACTGTTCACTGTGGAGCATGTAAACATTATCCAGTTATTTCATTTAGCGTTCAGGAGAATGTTTCTGTGGCTTTTGTCAGATTGATGAAAGTAAAGTTTTGACCCTCACTGTTGGCCAATAAAACTTTACTGAATAATGAGGTTTTAGTAAACAGTAGAATAAAGGATTACAGTATGAAATCCACTAATTACATTGCAGTTATTAATCTCAGTAATGTTGCTTACTTGCAGGGAGGATGATAATATTTCATCCTGCTGCGTTCAGTAGACAAACTGGTCCAGGTCGTGTTAGTCTGGCACAGGAGGGCAAGAGGTGGAGGTGGGTGGCTCTAGCCTCACCAACAAAAGAAAAGAAATGCAAAGCAAGGTAAGACATGCTGATGTTAGCCAATAGTGAGTCTTAAATCAGGAAACAGCAGGTTTTGTTCATAGTTTAAAGGGTTTTAACCGTATTGGACACCTCACAAACAGGTTCATCTAGAGCAGTGGTGGTCTCCAACCCTGTTCCTGGAGAGCTACTGGACTGCATGGTTTATGTATCCCCCCACTCTAATACACCTGATTCTAATAATTAGCTTGTTATCAAACCCTTTGACAAGCTTCAGCTGATTGATAATGAGTTAATAAGCAGAATCAGGTGTGTTATAGTGAGGAGATACCTAAAACATGCAGGACAGGAGCAGGGTTGGTGACCACTGATCTAGATGGTTGACTGTTAACTCACAGTTTACATGTCAGAAATTAAAAAAAAAACTGTTCAAATATTGCAACAACAACAAAAAAAGTTTGTGTGAGGTGGAAAAGTTGATAAAAGTGTATAAACCCAGACATCACTGAAGCTTCCATTCCTCTGCAGAGTAATGTCAGCAGTCCACTAATAATGAATAACAATGTCTCAAACTATGAAAATAAAGAAACTTTCAGACCCAACATGTTTGATCAGATTTAACTGAGTTCTGGTGTGTTTACCTGCTCTGTTAGTTCATGCTGGTATCAAAGCTGTGAGCTCAACTACATGCAGAGATCCATCATTCCAGCTGGTCTGCTTCCCAGGAGACTCTGGTGTGGTTCTTTTTTGTGGTTTGGAAGCAAATTGTACATAATGATGTGACTTTAATATAAATTCACAAGATAAACTACTGTTACATTAATCTGCTGATCATGGATTTCCATAAAGTGATCTTTTTTGCAATCAATTGTGTACAAAAGTGTAGTGATTATCCTTTAACAAGTGAAAAGCTACCAAGTGAAACATAGTGTTCCCTGTTGTGACTGTCTGCCTGTAATATTCTGGTACAAAACTATTCTTTTCGACCTCTTTTTAGTATTATTTATGACATATAAGTTCCAGCTGCAGTCTAGACTAATAATAATCATGATCAGGTATATATTTGTGAACTCAGTGTGACACCAGATAACAGAAACAAACACATAAATCACAGCAAAATGCATGACTTACTGTTGTTCTCCGGATTTAATTTTCCTCTGTGGATTCAAGTAATGCTGATGATGCAGCATGACATCACCAAAACTCTATTGAATTAGAGACTGAGAGTCTGTATGACTTCATGTTTACAGCTCCTTCATTATCATTATCACTAATAATGTTATAAATAAGAAAACAAGGACTATATAATTACACTATAGAACAGTGCAGTCTTCTTTAATAATATGAACTAAAGAAATGTTATTATTGTAGTTCTGTGTCAAGTGATTTTGGGGACACTACACTGTATAAGAGTGAATATTTTTTTAGTATCTCTTTGCAGACTCATTTCACAGTCAACTATACATAGAAATCAATGTTATCAGTCCAGGCCTTTATTATCATTGTATGTTAACATACAACTGTACCCCATTCACTCTACTCATCCATCCATTCACTCACATTAAAAGAAACTGTGGGTTGAATGAGTAAAACTATAAAAATAGAATATAAAATAATTAAAGATGCTTATTCAGTTATTGTACATTGGTGTATTATGATTGCACTTGAGGTAAAAATGTAGTGGTGGTATTGGGGAGGTGGGGGGTGAAGGAGTGTTAGTTCAGTTCACTGATAGCTGTTGGGTTGAAGCTGTTTCTGACTCTGGAAGCGCAGGTCTTTAACACTGTGTAGCATCTTCCAGATGGCAGTAATGAGAACAGGTGATGAAAGGGATATGTATTGTCTTTAATGATGCTGCGGGCTTTGCTGAGGTTGTAGATGTCCTCCAGGGGGGGGCAAGGGGAACCCAATGAGGCATTGTTTGTGCTGATGAGTTATTGACACAGAACGTTGGAGTCTGTGAATACATTTCCAGCTTTACTGAGTTATCCCAAATACAGGACACAGCAGGCACAAGCAACTAAAGAATATATGTATTCACTAACTCAAGAGCAGAAAACAGAACAAATGATTCGACAAAGACTGAACTGAAAACCAGACCTTAAATACAAACTGTGACTGGACAGGAGAACAAGCAAGGAGTTGATTGGTTGGGGAGGACACTGGAAGCAAGCCGATTCAGGGCAGGTGTGTCAATGAGCAGAGGAGGGAAACACAGAGCAAACAGAAAGCCAAGAGCCCAGAAAACACAATAAGCTTCCCAACACAAACTGAACAGTCTCATATAAGCTGCCGTCTTCTGAAAATAACAGAAACGAGATGTCTGCCAGGACTTAGATTTCATTAAAGACACACCAAAAGCAGACAGAAAACAGAAAACATAACCCTAACACTTCTACCTCCCACATCTGGAACAAACAAAACCCAAAACCAGAAAACACCAAAAGTCGCAGACACAGAAGACATGAGTTGTAATCAACCAGAACTGTCCTGTAAGTTGAAATGTTAGATCTGGTTCATAAAAACAGAGAAATGTAGAGATAAGAAATTAGAACGTATGAGCTTTCAATTGAAGTTAACCAAAGAAATGAAATCAGGAGGTATGAAGAGTTCACACAGCTGGAACATTTCTTTTCTTTTGTTTGCTTCTTAGTCTCATGTGGTGCTCCACTGTGAGGTGCATCCCAATTGGTGGAATAAACAAAGTATGGATTTTTCCATAGAGTTGAGCCGTCAATTTAGCACCCATGGCTGATGTGATTTTTACCCCGGCTGAGTTTGGTGCTTGCTTCCCCGATGGGAGAATCAGAAACGTTAATCAATAGACTCTCTTTCTTTCTCCTCGCTTGTCTCTTTCACCTCAAAAAACAAGTGAATAAAAGAGCCGCCTGCCCTCGCCAGCAGTGTGGTATGTGTGTGAAGACAACTTCATGGCAAGAAGTCAGAGCCCTGTAGCTCTGTAGTACCTCTTTGAATGTTGTGACAGTGCATTCTGGCTCCATCTTTTGTCTCTTCTTCATTCATGCCACCCTGTCCTCTTCCTATTCTTTTTCTCCCTTGAGCCCTCCCAAAAAAAAAATCATTCTTGGTGGACAAGGTCTGCTGGAAAGAAGAAAAGCCGACAACTGTGTGCAAGGTCGGAGATAAGTGGAGGTATTAACTTGTGGAATGAGACAGAAAGAGACCAACAGGAGATGCACGTGCACGCCTGGCGCCGCGAGTGTGCACGGCTGCATTCAGAGCTGCTGCTACAGTAGCACACAGGAAGCACACAGGGACACTTCCCTTGTCATTAATCACACTGACAGGCCTTTTGTTGTCAATTAGCAGCTGTGTGCTGGGGAACATTACTCTACTGTTCCTGATTATACACACACACACACACACACCTACACACACACACACACACACACACACACACACACACACACACACACTGACACACATACGCACAAACATGCTTACATGTTCATGTGGGACTGTGTGGGTGCTGCTATTGGCCTTGATTGAACCCACAAAGCTGATAGTTATATTTCTGCTATAGTTCTGTGTCTGCTTAACTGACAACAGACAACTCAGATCAGGGTTTTGGTAATAAAGTTGTAATATTTTGATAACAGTATATCAGCAAGGATAATGTAAATGGACTGCATTGATGTGGTGCCTTTCTATTCTTCCGACCATTCAAAGGGCCTTACACTGCATGTCAACATTCACCCATTCACACACACATTCACACACTGTCACAGTCAGAAGCAATTTGATTAGTCGATTAGTGGACGATCCGCTCTACCTCCTGAGCCACAGCCATGTAAAGTATGCAAATCAGCACCATCAATGCATTGTTTATTGGAGGTGCATATAAACTCAAGACTAAAGCCAACCAACCAAAGGCCCAGAAAGAGAGATGTTTTGTTTTGTGATGTCTTTTGTGACAGCGCTGTGGTTAAAGTCTGGTTGGGTTAAGATATAACGTATCGTAGATATCGTATAAGTGTAATGTTTATTTTTTTATATACCAATACTTCTACTGCAAGTAATGATACACTATATGCGTATGGTACCTTCCACACAAAGTGCATAACAATTTTATATTTTATGTAAAATCAGAAAAGCAACAACGTCAAATAAATGAAGTGCACTAAAAAGTTCAATATTTCCTTCTTAATGTAGTGGAGTAGTGGAGGTATAAAGTAGCATAAAATAACATATATTTGTACATATATACAGTACTTGAGTAAATGTAGTTTGTTATTTTTCAACAGTGATTTGTAACAGTTCAGTTATGTTATGGACCAACAACAACTTTACTGCAGTGACATTTTAAATTACTTTATATCATAATATTAAGTTGTTAACTTTATTCTCTAAATGTCTCCAAGTGGAACAATTTATATGACAATTTATTGAATATATGGTATTAGCTTTGCAATGACAAACTGCAGGAAAATGATTATATGTATTAAGTCTCATTTTTGTATGAATATGATTATAAATAAAACACGCCGTTGCTTCATCTAATCTGTGTTTCATTGCTTATAAGATTCTGAAGTAAACAGCAGTCTGTAACAACCATTTGAATTATATGTGGATGTTTCAAGCCTCATTACTATTTGAGACAGTCTCTCACCAAAACAATCAGTCGAAAACCGTGCATAATGACCATGTAACATGGCCATTACTTATGAGTATGCATTATCATGGCTACGCATAACTTGACCTTTGAAGTGTTAGACAATATGCAATTTGGAATTTCTCACCTGATACACCAAACTATCTCTCAAAGCCATACACACTTTGAGGCGTGATTATGGATGCAGCCACATGCTCTGTGCCAGTGTTGCTTTGTCTGTTAAAGCCTAATGATAGTAAAGCCCATTTTAACGAGACAATTCTCCATTTAATTCAAGTACGGCTGCTGGATGGCACGAAGAAATATGGTTGAAATAATCACTGTCCTTCTCTCTCTGCAGTCTTGAAACTTCCAGCAGACACAACACATCCATCTAAAGTTGATATCTTTCATATTAATGAACATAAATCATGTGAAAACCGGATGTTCATGTCCTCATAGGTGCTGAGACCTAAACGCTCAGTCCAGTTTTGTAATTTGCTAATGGTTACACAGAGCCATCTGATAAATCATCCTTGGAAACTGTTTGGAAAAGGTCAGGCACTTTCAAAAAATATGTGGCAGATGATTGGATGAACCATCTGACTATCACCGTCTTACCTTGAGAGGCAGCTGGATTGATGATACTGATTGGTCCGACAAGTGCATAACTTGAAGCCTGACAAAATGGATTCTTGTCTGATGTTGTGATCTTGAAAATCCTACTGCCTCACAAGGTAAATGGACTCATTCCACTCGATGTTGGGACAGCCATTGGGAGCAATTCAGGGTTCAGTATCTTGCCCAAGGACACTCCAACATGTAGACTGGAGAAGCCGGAATTTGAACCTTAAATCTACCTATTAGTGGACGACCCTCCTGAGCCCTGAACACCATGCGTCTGTTTCATAGGAGAATCGATGTGGTTCATTTTAGTGGTTTTAAAGCAAATTGGACAAACCAGGACTTTATACATACAGTACATAATTATGTGAGTTTAACATAAATCCACAAGGAGCCAGGAATTGAACCGCGGGTCGTCCACTGATCTTCCAACCAGTGGACAACCAGCTCTACTTCCTGAGCCACACCTTGCTGCTTTTTACATGTTGTCTATTGCTTGCTGAAAATGTACATTATTCTAATTGAACACCAAGAAACACAAATTGTTGGATGAATGATTAACTGAGAGAAAATGGGCCTAATGCAAGAATATTTTCATACTCTTATCCAAAACGTTGTGCCCAATAGCACAAGTGACACCCCCAACTTGCTATATAAGCTATTTGCACCTTCTGCTTGTGTATGAGTCCCATTCACAAAAGTGGCACCAGACAGCAAGAAGAAGATAAATGTGTAGAACTTGAAGAACCAGTGTGGCTTTGTAGCATCTGCTGCTGAGTGGTGGTGATGTTCAGAGAGAATGGAGACAGTATAGAAAACTTTGTGCTGCAACAAACTTCTCGCTGCTTTACTAAACCTGACTTTGTTTCCTCACACAATATTATGTTGGACAACTCTAAATACAGAACAGAACAACTGTGACCGTGTTACCTGTAACTTTTGCAGTTGCATCCATCTGCTGGGGTTCAACATAATTATGTCCTGGTTCCTCATCGTCCATGGTGATGAAAGAAACGGCAGTTGGATGTAGTTTTCACCCCTTTGTCCACCAGTGCTTTCCAAACCAAGTTGGACTGAAGACTGCAGACATGGAGGTGTTTGACTGTCCACTGATGGGCTCTGGCAGCATTCTGGCTTCTGGCTTCGGTTGCCTGCCATACATGCCTGCCAGTTCTCAGTGAGTTTACAATGATCCACATAACTTACTCCAGCATGCTGTTTGTTTTTATGATCCCTGCATACCGATACAATACACCTGGACTCAATGAGCAAAGTAACTCTTGGTGAAGAAATAAAATGCTGACTACTGCCAACTTTGTCTTTGCTAGGACATGCATTTACCACCTGCCTCCTGTAAACACACCATCAATGGCCTTCAATTGCATGGGACTTTGTGCAATGCATTCTGGTTGTTGTAGGACTCTCTTAGAGCAGTAGGGGAGTCTGCAACCTTTTCCTCAGTTTTCTCTAGTCATAAGGCACCAATTTTAAAAATAATTGCACATTTGCACTACATAAGTGACCTAGTTTTAAGAAACCACAGCAGTAAATGGGGAACCTTCCATCAGTTCAGACATTAAACTTATTAGAGGTATCCTGAGTGTGTGCAGTGAAGTGGAAGCTTTCTGTTGGTATCATTAAATGGAACATCAGGGGATCAAATTAGAGTCTTCCTCTGGGGATCCTGAACGTCCTAAAATTAGCGTCGAACCAATGGACTGACTGACTGACAGTGCCAATCTGCTTGCATGACTAGGAATGAATTAAAAACACGTAGACGTTGAAGAGAAAGTTGAATGGTGGAAGCTATCATTTATTCATCTACACAGCCACTCCAGACACAGTCAGGTAAATGCTTGAGCGGAAGAACATTAGTGACCTTGCATGTTAGTATGCTGAGTTTTTTTCTAAGAGATGCCTGCTCACACGAGAAGGTAGTTTGGTCTCGTACTAGAAGTAACCTAACAAACTGCGAAACAAGTCGTGCAGTAAGAAACGTTATCGCAGTCATGCTCGGCCTTTCTGACGCATAGAAGAACAAGAGTCCTGATTCCGTTTGCTTCCCACATCCCCGTTAACGAGCTGATCAAGAGAACCTGCTCAGCGATTCCAAATCACCACTGCGACAAGCCCAGCTGAATACAAATGCGCGACCGGCTTCACATGTGTCATTTAATTAAAGTGTTGACATTGAACAGCGAGCAGGAGAAAGACTGTCAACTCAATCTGTGGATAACTTGACCATTCAGATGGACAGTAGCCAGTTACACACACACACACATACACACACACCCACGCTCAAGCACACACACACACACACACACACTTTCTCTCACACATAAATGGATTTACAGTGTCTGGCATTCTTTGTCCCTCTGCTTTATCTCCACTCTTGGCAAACAAATAAATAGCCTACATTCAGACGAGATAAGCTCATCAACTGTATGTTTGTGTGTAGCGGTTGTATGCGGGAGTGTATGTGTGTGTGTGTGTGTGTGTGTGTGTTTATAGGCTTTAAACACTGCTTTAAGGCACCATGGGCATTATGCCCCCAAGATAGAAAAATTTTGGATTCAGGCATTATCCTGTGCGTGCGTTTGCGTGCATGTTATCCTAACAATACTTCTGGGTCAACTCGCTCAGCATTGAACTCTATTTGACCCTACCTCCCATGATGCAACACTCCGAGTAACCTCCCACGGCTTCCCACAATTCCTACCATCCCTTTTCAATCACAGGCACAGAGATACATTCAAGACTCGCAGATAGACACACTTAATGCGGGGGCGCTGACACAAACACACAGCTCTCTCTCTCTCTCTCTCTCTCCCTCTGCCGGAGCTGTTTGCTCTCTTTCTCAAAGTGACAAAGGACTCTAAGGCTGTTTAGTGACAGTCCTTGTTTACCTCCCTTCGCTCTCTCCTCCTCCTCATCTTCCTCTCCCCTATTCCTCTCTCAGTTTTTTAATACAGCACCCCTCAGAGAGAGTCTGTCATGGATAAAGAGATCCTCAGACGCAGACTAGGATTCAGAGAGGACGACCCTGTTGTCTCTGCAGTGAGTTGCACAATACGTGACATAGATCTATTTCTGTCCTCTTTTATTCAAGCATAGGAGTGTGTGTGTGTGTGTGTGTGTGTGTGTATTACCTCTCTCTTCACACACACACACACACAGCGGGGCCGTCGCAGTTTATCAGCTGCAAAATTTGTCCCCTATCGATTCGACGCCTTAAATGAAAATTGGTGCTAGGAGAATTAATCATAAAAACACTGCGAAATGAATTGACATCACTGTTTCCAGCTTGTGAAAAAAAAAAAAAAAAAAAATCTCAAGGGTGCAAAGACAGATAGCTTCCTCTAATTATCCTCTCACGTACACGCCGGCGAGCATGCCCGTACGAACCTAAACACACACACACACACACACACACACATGCACACACACACAAGAGGCAATTCCTTAAGGCAGGTAGGCGTCCTTTAGAAGTGTAAATGAGCGGAGAGATTTGTTTGGAGTTGATAGAGGGGAGGACAGAAGGAGGTGTCTGCAGTCAGATCACATGGTCTTACCTTCAGTGTAGTTAGAAGGCTTTACTCTCGGCTAAGTTACTCCTCAATGACAACTATTCCCTCTGTGACTTCACATTTATATTATGATGATATGTAAGGAATAAAATGAAATATGAGAGGAAAACAAAAACAGTATTAAAGGCATAAAAATGGAAGAGACTCAAGTTACCGTCAGTGCTTTAGTGATAACAATAAGAGGATAAACAATAAAGAAGATGTAGTTAATAGTTTCAGTAAATGTTTGTGAAAAGTGTTGGACCAAAATTATCCAATCAATGACCCAGAAACAACACAAGTTGTTTATGATTATCAGTTGAGAACTCCAAGTTCAGTTTTTCTGAGAGCTGTAGAGGAAAAACTTGATATTGTAAGAAAGTGTGAGAAGAAACCGTCTACTGACTACAATGAAATGGATATTACAGTAGTCAAGAACATCCCTGTATGGTACTGCAAAATGAAAATGGAAAAAGTTATTTCATCATATAAAGTTGGGGTTAGACACCACTTCACACATTACAGGCCTGTCTCTTTACTATCCCAATACTGGAAAAACTCTTTATTGAAAGGTTAGACAATTAAACAACATATAAAACATCTCAACATCTTTGGTGCTAACTGAATTAATAAAATAAATGAATAATTGTATAGACCAAAAAAGTATGCAGTGGGATTTGTTTTCATAGATCTTCAAAAAAGCTTTTGATACCATTAATCAATATATATCACTCAATAAATCTGAAAGCTATAGTGGATGGATTGTGCTCAATTAGTTGAGAAGCTATTTAAGACATAGGCAACAAAGATAGGTGGTAATAATAAAAACTCATGTCATGATTATAGACAACATTAACATAGAAAGAGTAAATGTCAATATAATTCTGGCTGTGATATGAGACCATAACATCTGCTGGAAACCATATGTAAGGCATGTGCGAGCAAAGCTGGTGAGGAGGTTTGCTGTTCTGGGAAAAACAAGACACACTCTGGATCATAAAGCATTGTACAGTCTGTATTCACATATTGTTATTATAGTATTACCATATCTGAATTACTCTGTGGAGATGTGAAGTAACGCCTACATTCATTATGCATATTGCAAAAAAGAGCCATAAGCTGTTTTTAAAGTGCTTTGAAATTGGATCTGGTAGAATTTAAAACTGCACATATAATGTATAAAACAAGAGACAATTTACTTCTGGGTAACATATATAAATGTTCTTAGACAAACATGTTCTTAGATAAAAGAGGAAAGTCTAACCTTAAAAAAACCTTGTTAAATGTGTGGAATGGTTTGGATACAGAAGTCATGTAAAGTCCAGTTATACAAAGAATGTACAATGAATGACATTCAAGAGTTATAATGATGAGAAAGGGTCACCAGGATGAATGTTGAAGAATTTGGATTGTACATAATATCATTGAGGTAGTTGTGAGTTGTATATATAATAAACATTGTCATAGCTTTTGTGAAGTTGTAGGATGATAGAAATGTACATTTCTTCTTACTCCTGTTCAGACATGTAATATTTATTTATGTTGCTTATTGACTTCATTGTTTGAGTTTGCTGTATATGTCTATTGTTTATTTTATGTTATTATTGTTTTATTCTTGTTTTTTATTTGTTACATATTCAAAATAGACAAACAAATACACAGATAATAAATGGCTCTTTAGTTATAGTGAGATATTGTCATATAAATAGTGTTCGTTTTGCCACTCTATTGCTGTTTGTAATGACATAATATCTTTCCTGGGAAAACTCAACTGGCACACAGGAAGTGATGTGCTTTACATTTTCAAAAGCAGTAACAGCTGTTTGCTTGAGATAAACAGATAAAACTACACTGTGTGTTCTGACCTGATACAAAGTGGATCTCAGGCAGCACAATTACAAGCAAAGTCAAATTTAGAGAGGAAAAAAAAGTGTAAATTGGCACGAAGATGCATCTATGTGAGTTGAAAATGTTTCAACTTGAGCAAAAGCAATCAGGCGTATATTCTGGAGCTTTATAAATCTGGAAAAACAGAGAGTGGAGGGAAATAATAAGAGGAAGTGAAGTTACTGCAGAGTTCTATGTTCTGTCAGAGGCAAAGCTGAAACACATAGACACACACACAGAGACACACTCCCACACTCCCACTCAGCTTGCTTACCTCTAACATCCATACAGCTGGGGCATCAGCTGTTGGAGACGAATAAACACAACCAGTCCACTTGACACATCATTATTTGCACATCCAGCAGTTACGGAGCAACATTATCATTCATTTGGAGTCGTGTCTCTGTCCACCTGCTGAATGTGATATTCACTCTCTTTTACCTCTGTTTTTTTACTCTCATCCAACTCCTGATGGAAATATCTGGCTCTTTAGCTGCTAAATGCTCCATTATGTTCACCAGCTAGACTACAGCTGTCTGTTTGCCGTTTGGTGCTGAGTAGGTGGTGTACAGTGAATTTTTACAGCTTTTTCCCTGAAATCAGCTGCCTGATGTGGCTGGAAACAACACTATAGGAGCAGTGAGAGTGAACCAAAACTGTAAAGTTACAGCTTAACAATGAGCTGAAAATCGCTATAAAGCCAAGTAGAGCTGCACAGTCGGGTGACAATTCTCTAGGTTCAGCACTATGGGTGATGCCTCTCACATCATTTGATACATTGTCATTCTAAAAAATATTGATAGCTGCTTCAGATCAAAAAGCAGAGCAGAGCTATGTCCTGTGGTCACTGGACCCTACACAAATACAGGTGAGTACAACACCTACAAACTACAAAACCCACATAGTGTGTCAGTAAGGTGTTGTTCACATTAAGCCCTAACCTAACCCTAACCCTAACCCTCCAGTATTCCTTCCATGAATTTTCCAAGTTTCTCAACAGCATTCTCCCAAGAGATTTTTCCCTCATTTTGATGATGGTAGCATATTCACATTAGCCGTCCTTTCAGTCCCTAAAAAGGATACAGTGTCATGGTTTTGGTTTTTTATTTTAGGCCTTCAAGAGTTGGTATGATCCTCACCAACGTACAGTCTAAAGCCAGTATATGGGTTAACCTCCACATACTGTACTGGCCTTTGAAATACATTTATCTGACTTTTTTCTCACTATCTCTCTCACTTGAAGGGCATTATGAAGTCAGCTTCTTTTTAGCATTACTACTACATCACTACCCCTGCCAGGATTACTCAATAAATTCTGATTTAAATCTAAATATTTTGTGCAGTATAAGGTTAATCTCCTGTCTAGATGTGTTCTTCCTGTTCTTAGCGCTATTGTATATAACCTTATATCTGTGTCGGTCAATTTTATTTATAAAGGTCTTTGAACTACTAGGTTTGTCACAATATGATTTACAGAGAACAAGGGCACAAAAACAGATAGAAACGGGGATAATGAAAGCACGAGAACAAGTACCTTGCAATCTCTGTGAAACAGGCGAGGTATTGTGCCATCAGTGTTTCAGTTAGCCTTGTGTCACCTTGTCACATTTGCTTGGTAAGGTGAGCCAACACAGGTGGCAGCATGGAGGGTCCGTCATTAGAGCTGTCAACACAGGAACAAAGATAGAGGTTTAAATCCTTCCTCAATAGCAGCCAATGGATATGTTCACCCAGGTTTTTCTTGAGATGTGAAATAAATATGTTATGCAAGTATGTTTGATTAGTTAAATTACATGACCATGCTGTACTCATCTCACTGCAATATACATATTAAATGTAGCCGTCAGTGCTCTGCCCATTCTTTTGGTACCATGCCTGCTGCCAAACCACTCAGCTAAAGACTATGCTGTCACCTACTATACAGTATGTCCATATAAGCCCACCTTCAACCTAGCATTTAACTATACATGAATCTGGGGAAGAATCAGAAGTAAAGTTGCCATTACTGTGGTGGCATCTCCCTAACATGTGTGTTGGAATGCAAGTTGTCCTAAGAAGTGTCCAATATTCTGCTTTCAACTTTACTTCCTCTGTACGTTTACTTTTGATAGTGATGTCAAAGAGTTTGAGAAGAACCTCAAGAGTTCTAACCTGCTCCAACAGTAGCAAACTTGTGCGAAGGCTCAGTTTTTGACAACTTTTTTGTACCCTCTTTTTTGGCCTACAGCCAAGGATCATCAAGTTTGTAGTCCACACACAACTGGTACAAGCCTTTACTTGAGAGTGCCTGTGTCTGAGTCCATACACTTTACATTGTTTCCGGGAATGCAGAGAACCAAGATGTTCACCGGAAGTGGATCCAGAATATTAACAGAAAGGACTTTGTTCCCAATAACAACAGCATGTTAGGTTTTAGTCGTCAATCTGTATTTATCTCACAATGACTAGCATGCAGCTGTCTAAACTAAACCTAGGTTTATTCTTGATGCAATCTCTCTGGCACGAAGGTAGACACGCCAAAAATGATGTCATCGCATCTTTCCTGTCAAGGAAATGGACAGGAGCAAAGGCTCCATTTCACTTTTCTCCCATAGCCAAAGATCATGAAATTGGCAGTTAACAAACGACTGTTACTTGTTCTAATGAGGCACAGTTTTGATTTGATGTTCATAGACAGGTAAATGGCCTGTGGGATATTCATATTCTGGAGACTAATACTTAAAAAAAAAAAAAAAAGTTTATGAGGGAAAAGATGATTGCTTGGTTGCCTGGAGATACTCTGAAAAGAAGGCCCCCGAGTTTCAGTGAAAATTATCCTCAAGCAGCATGCTTCATAGACTGCACTGAAATAATTGTACGAAGGCCAAAGAACTCAAAGAAATGATCACAAACATACAGCAACTTCAAACATCGTAACACCTACAAAGTCCTACCACCAATGGTTATGTGATGTTCCTGTCAAGATTGTTTGGCGCTCAAATTTTTCACGTGTTGCCTACAGAAGGTACTTGAGATCTTCCAACATTTACATGCAGTTGTCAAGAACTTTGAGCACGAAGTTCCAAAAAAACAATGCTTGGCAAATGTCAGAATTCATGTTGAGTACAATTCGAAGGTTGAACAGTTTTAAATATTGGAAAATGTAATTACTGGTAGGGTGTTGATGACATTGTAAGAATTTATGCGGAGCTTTGTAATTTGCAATCTCAGTTAATTTGGAAAGAAAAACAGGAAGGAGAAGTATCTGAAATGGATGGAGGTGAAGACAGATAAGCAGGAAAGAAAATGAATATTTCTGGAACATTGATGAAAACTATTAATATTTTGGTGGTGACTATGATTGTGTACTCCGTGAGCCCTTAGAAGAAATTATGTGCACATAACTCCAAGAATAATGTATTGTTAAATTTGCTTTGATCATTTTTGAAAAGGTGTAGATGCAGTTGAACTAAGGTTGTCAAACCAATAAGTCTCCTACATATAAATGTAAAATGACAAGCAGGTGGTGCTTATAGTTAATTTGTCATTTCAGAAACAAAGTGGTGATCTCACCATTTCATGTCTGTAAGTGAAATTAGATGTTTAAGTCAAGTCTAATTAAAGTCAAAAGAGAACTACTTGAGTCCATGATCTGTAATTACTGCATGAGCTATTCTGGTAGCAGATGCTTAAACTAAACTTTCTTCAGGTGGCAGACTTCCTCTGTTGTCCATTCCTGGTTGTATGGCACATGACTGATAGTGTGTTAGTTTGGGGTCCATGCCAGGAAGTTAAACATTTTTTGTCTGCACTTGCACCTAGTAGACTAAACTTGATGCACTATGATGCATATAGAAGAAAATATTTTCCATTTATGATTTCATCATATTTGTTTAATTGGGTAGTTCATTAATATTTGCTTGTGTCTGTGTCTGTGTCTGTGCACTCAACAGACTAAGCCAGCCAAGATGGCTGGCTTAGTCATGATACCTGGGGGACCAGAGGGGATAAAAATTGTTGAATGACATCTGCATCTGTCTCAAAAGCTGTAGCATTAATTTTCCTAGGTCCATGATCTGGCCCTTTAATGTTCTAAACTGGGTCTGGCACCATATTTTCCAGGTGGACTGGTTCCAGGCACACACTTAGTGAGTGCAGGCTGTGCCTGTGAAGCCTTGTGTCACAGCATCTTTCACCTTGTAAAGTAATCCTGCTGTATGACTGCTGCACTTCCCTCTGTTGGTCACAGTTCACACCCACAACTTTGCCATCATTCCTCTGCCATCCTATCAAAAATATGATAGTTGTAAATGGACTGTTAGTATTGGGTAATGTGTTCATCATCTTGTAGAGTGTGCAATGTTTGTAACCTGTAGTTGGCATTTTGTTGCTTATCACATACCAAGCAATTAATGAAATAATCTTGAATACCAATCAAACAACATGAATCCATCATTTTTAATTTTTACTCATGTAACTGGTCTGTAATGATTAAATGTACGGCTTCACTGATTTATAGTAGCTAGCCAGTACAGTAACATTATTGTATTACACTTCATCACTTGAAATGAAATTGTCATAACCAATATGTACAATTTTAATTATGTTAATATCACCATCCATATAAGGTTCCTTCATCAATAACTAGGGGCCACTGCTTAACATTGTCAATCCAACTGCCCATTCTGCTGTCACTGTCAGCATGCAGCAGACGCTGAGTCACTACGACTTGCCACTGCAGTAATCACCAGATTCATCTTTAGGGCCTAAATCTATATTTTCCTGGGCTAGAGTCAATATTGCCAAAATGATAATTTACTTTAAATTACTGTGCAGCCTAGTTGAGTATATGTAGGTAAACGTGTATTTTATGTGTGAATGTCTTCATATACCAAATGTTATGTTTATTGTATGAAAATGTATGTTTAAAGTGTGGACAAATAAACAATGCTACTAAATACTCAAAATACAAGAGGACAGGAACAAAAAGAGGCATTATATCCTTTATCTGTTATGTATTTAGGCTATCAAGGCTTCACATTAGGCTACTGAGCAGAATCTTTATGTCACACCTGTTACCAAAAGTCTTATGTTATTTCAGTTCATAATGCTTAGAATTTGATAATGACATAATGTTCATATTGTGTCTATCTGTAATATTTGGTTACTGAATGTTTTGTGTCTATTTGGTTGATAAAGGTCCATCAACGACACATCTGAATTCTTAGTACAAGATCAGACTATAAAATCAAAATGGAAGCGATCAGCTGTTTGATCAGGGGACAGCCAGGTATTAACATGCCCTGATCCTAGTGGTCAGCGAAGAGCAGCTGCGGCCAGCTTCATCTTGTGATGTGATGTGACATGTTAGGATCAAATTGGACACAAATCTAACCAGGATGCCTTGTGTGCAGGCTTGTCTCAGCTCAAACAAACCCAGTGTCAGGTTACAGGTGGGAAATATCAAATGTCATGGGGGAACACGTTTCCTTTACGTTGAATACAGCACACAAAAGGCTTGCATCGAACACACATTAAATCCACTGCACACAGGGCTAGTCTCACTAGCTTCACACGGCTAAACCTTTCTTATATACAGTCTATGGGCTAAACTTTAGCATAAGACAATATGTTCCTTAGCATGTTGACACCCTCCGCTAGGAGGCACTGCAGGTAGACAATGCCTCGCCCACGACTCGTCCCTTCCCCCCTAATCAGCCCTGCACTCCACACTATTAAAAACTTCAAAATGGCCGACCACACACTATAAGATAAATACCATAGACTGTATAAAGATAAATACATATGCATAACAATTGACAAAATACAAGGAAACGAGAACAAAGTTCATAAACGGACACATTGTTTCTTACAGAAGGTAAATCTTTGTCTGTGTGTTTTTGTGTGTCTTCATCGTGGCAGTGTGTAAAGTATAGATGCTAACCGCGGTTAGCACATTAGCGCGCTAGTTATATTAGCATGTATTTCACTGTAGTAGCAGCTAATGTTGCTCATGTGTGTTGTGAAGTAGTTTAAAGATTAAAATGAATGCGACATGAGGATAAAGGAGCTTTAGGAAGAGTGAAGTGACTGAGAAACACTGTCATGTATATATTTGTTAGACTGAGGACCAGGACCAGCACTACTTGGACTCCATGAAGCCTAGACGTCTCCTGCTCAGCTTCACTTCATCCAGACTGTTGTTGCCGCCAACCTGTAACCTCACCTCATCATGAATCTACCTGTTCTTCATCCGTTCGCCATGTTTCAGCTGTGAGTAACCACTAACCAGTGTACATGCTGTTTAATAAGTAGCTTGCATTAGCGACCATTTGTTTTGGTCACTACTCTTAAACAAGGACTCAGTCCTCCAATATTTAGTGTTTGCTTTAAAGGACAATATTTTATTTTGTTGTGTGTGTGTGTGTGTGTGTGTGTGTGTTTGTGTGTGTTTGTGGGCTCTTTCAGACAGAAGCTTTACAATTGGTAAATACTATAGAAAAAGGTAATCATTTTCAAGAAAGTTAAAAGTCAAGGGGCAAAACATTTATGTTTTGTTTAATATTTTAAACCTGCCCTTTATTTTTTATAATTGGTTTAAATAGTTCTGTTTTAAATAACTAAATTGAAAAAGTTCTGGGTATGTATTTGTCATATTTAAATTTTATTAAGGTGTGATTTGAATCTAAAAACTTCATAGTTATTAAAACTAGTAGGATTCAAAATGAGTAATTCATACTATACACTTCTGCTAAGTGGAGACACTGTCATATATTTGTCATTTCTAACAGGTTAGCACAGGTAAGAGTGTCCAGGGCTTCACCCATAGAATGACAACACTTGTTAGACAGTTAGTAACTGAATATCTACATGGGTCCGGTGCTACAGTTTATAGTTATTTACTATCAGTGCAAGCAACAATCATATTATCATTAATGCTGGCCCTCATCCATAACTGACTGACTTAACAGTGGTGTTGCATTTCAAATTTCGAGAGCATCTGCCAGAGAATGAAAAAGGAGGCTCAGAGTCTGACTGTGAAAGGTCGAGAGCTTTAGTTCGTGACTATTACTTCATTGCTGGAAACTGAATGTAATTAATGTTGTCAGTGTTAAATGTTAGGTGTATTAATAAGGAAGGTAGTGGAAGCTGGAAGATACAGTTTAATCTGTATTTTAGAAAAATGTCAGTGACAGTAAAGAGTGAGTGCAATGCATGATTGGAAAGAATACATAAATAAGATGTTTTGAAGGGAAAAGGCACTAATATGTAAAAGTAATAATTAGTGATGATAAAAAAGTGGGGGACATAGAGTTCTAGTTGGAGGCTGACCTTCATTGTGCAGCTAACATATCCCACTGTAACATTTCAAATCCAATATTGCAAGATAATTGCAACTGCAACCAGCAGTGGAGCTAGCAGAGTCAAAATGTGTTTGAGTGTCTGAAATCTTCCCAGGTACATTTCAACAAAATCTCTATCAAACAAGGGAAATAGAAGTGGAGAAATTTGAATTTAGAAGCTCAGAGAAGAGAAAGAAGAAGAAAGTTGATTCATTGAGTCATGGTGAGAGTGAACATGAAAAAGAAACCAGCATGGTCGGGAATGAAGATTCAGGGTTTGATGAAAGGTAGAAAGCACAACTGTGGCAGCACGGATTAAAAATGAAGCGGACGAAGTTAAACTGATCGATATAAAACGATCCGGATTGATAGTCGTAGAGTATATGTCAAAGACACAGATGGAAAAATAAACCTTGAAAATCTCTTACATGTTTTCCGCTTAGCAAGAAAGCTCCAATAAAAGGTGGAGTCTCACACAGAGAGGATGTAAGCATTCAAAGAGAGGAAAGAGGTGATCGACAACTATAGAATGAAGAGGTTTGACAAAGTAGTTCATGAAAAGTCTGTTATGTTTAACTTTGATTTGGATAACTTGCCTGATAGTGTTTTTTGGACCTGGTGTCATTCTCAGTAAGGCAGTATGTAGACTAGGGCTGCAACGATTTGTCGACGTTGTCGACAAAAATCGATAATAGAGATAGCAGACAATGAATTCCATTGTCGATTATTGTCGCCAGACATGTTTTTCCAACAGAGTGAGGCATCTCACTTAATTACAATCTCCGCCGAGAGTCGCACATGCACACATGCATCACATCACTGTCGAGTGGTAAGTTACCACTGGTAACGTACACAGAAATGGCAGTGTCCAACACATCAAACAGCTACGCGTACCAAAACTTGTAAAGTTTGGGAGCATTTTAGGATGGATATGGCCAATAAAAAGATTACTTGCAAGGTTTGCAAAGCAGTCCTTGTGTATCACGGCAGCACCTCGGTGATGCACGAACATTTAAAGAGAAAGCACGTCGGGCAGTTGAACCAAACGGAGTCTGACTCGCCTCGGTAAGTTTCAAGTAACATTCAAGCCAATACGTTTTGTTTTTGATGTACATTGTACATTTTATACGCGTTTTTTCGCTTTAAAAGAGAGCTTTAACGTTATGCCTGACTGTGCCTGACAAACGTATTTTAAATTAAATGCATGCAGTCCGAAGAAGAGAGCCACCATGGACCCCTTTCTGCAAAAGAGACAGATGTGCACCCCGCAACAGGCGACTGCCCTCACTGAGTCAGTATTGCAGATGCTGATATATGATATGAGGCCGCTCTCCGTGGTCGATGGTGCTGGGTTTCAACAGATGATAGCCCAGTTCAACCCAGACTACATCCTGCCATCCAGAACCCATTTCACCCACTTGATGGAGCAGAAATACAGTACAACGTTTCTGAAGGTAATTGTTTAAAATACACACACACACACACACACACACACACACACACACACACTTCATAAAGTTATTGTCCAATGACACGCCTCGAAATTTCCCGGGAGTGTAACTTATTTTTCTTTGTTTGAATGGTTACCATGGTTACCATGGATCCGCTGCTGTCAAGTTACCGGCTGTCAAGCGTCATGTCAGTGCTGAATATTTCTGCTTTCATTCATAGCTACATAGCCTATTATTATTATATATTATTATATTATATTATTATAATATATATATATATATAATAATAATGATATAATATTATATATTATATTATATATATTATTCATTCATAGCCTACAAAATTCCAACACATTGTTGTTGGTAACATGGGGCAAGTGTGAGAGTGTCAAAACGGAGTTGATATAGTAGTTAAAAACCATATTATATTTTTTATTAATAAATAAATACCCCCCTTACAGGCGCGCATGGTAGTGACACTTCAGCATGACCACAGTAAAAGGTCACTGCTCGCCACTGATTTACATATATATATTAAAATAGCTGAAATACATAACTTAATTTTGGTAAAATCATAGAGTAGCTGCAATTATTAAAACTGTAAAACTTGTATATTGAATAGTTTCTGTTGACGTGTAGATTTTTGCACTTTAAATGTTTACAAAAATCAACTTTTGTGTTTAAAGGTAAAGGAGATCCTAAAAGAGGTCAACAGCTCCCTCACACTGTCGTGTGATGTTTGGACCAGCTGTGCCACAGAGGCGTATCTTGGAGTTTCGTGTCACTTCATCACCAAAGACTGGCAAATGAAGACTTTGATCCTCGCCACTCTACCTGTGGAGGAGAGGCATACTGCTGCGAACATTATGATATGGATGGAAGAGGTGATAGAGAAATTTGACATCTTGCCTAGCAAAATTAAAGCAATGGTACACGACAACGGGTCTAACATGGTGGCGGCAGCTCGACTCCTGGAAGAAAAACACGGTTGGTCTTCAGTCCGCTGTGCTGGGCACACCCTCCAACTTATCGTCAACAGTGCCCTCAAAGAGCCCAGCATCAACAAAGCTACTGGTGCTGCAAGAAGCTTAGTCAAGCACTTTAGGAGAAGTGAGCTAGCAAATTCAACACTGAAGAAGAAGCAGCAGCAAATGAACACCGCAGAGCACAAGCTGATCCAGGACGTCAGTACGCGATGGAATAGTACTTATTACATGGTGGAGAGACTCCTGGAGCAGCGATGGCCAGTCACTGCAACTCTCTCTGACCCTGAGGTAACATCAAGAGGCAAGCACTACAGTGACCTGAAACCAGAGTAGTGGGTGCTACTTGAAGAGCTGGTGCAAGGGTTGGGGCCTTTTGAATGTGCTACCGTTTTCCTCAGCTGCCATCGATCCAAGATTCAGAAAGATGAAGTTTATCTTACCTGATGATGGCAGAAGGGTGCAAAGTACAGTTGAAGTTCTTGCCATAAAAGAAGCAAAGGCTGAGACTGGGATACATGATGACCCTGAGCTACAGCAGAGGAGGGGTAATGTCCCAGGGGGAAAGTCAGCGCTGGATAACCTGCTTCAGTCTGACAGTGACAGTCTGAGTGAGGAAGAGGAGGAAACCCAGGAGGACAAAAAAATCCAAATGGTGAGGAGGGAAGTTCAGATGTTCTTCACAGAGGCACCAATAGCCAAAAAGGATGACCCTCTCAGCTGGTGGAGAGAAAACGAGGGGCGTTTTCCCACACTGTCAAACCTAGCAAGATCCCTTCTGTGCATTCCTGCAACATCCACCCCGGCAGAGCGAATCTTCTCAGTAGCAGGAAATATCTGCTCCCAGAAGAGAGCAAGCCTCACACGAGAGCATGTGGATATGCTGACTTTTCTTAGTATGAATAAACTGAACAACATAGCCTGAGCCTCAAGTTGATTTTAAACCTGGTCTGTCCACCATGACAGGTTTGTGTCCAGGTTGTATCACACAGTCCATGTTTACAACTTGAATTTGGACAACTCTGAATGCTTTATTTTCAGCTGAGTATCTACAAACGTTAGTTGAGAATTGTAAAGTTCTTTTGCAACAGACTGTGCAGTTGACCACTGAATGTATTTCACACTTACACTTGCACTTAATATTTGTTTTATATACTGTTTTACTGCTGCTAATGTGCCTGTCCTTTTGTTTACAGGAAAAAATGTTTACTTGATTGTAATCAATTATTTATTTTTTATAAAACACATTTGCCTGTCCTTAAAAAATGGACAGAGGTTTATTTTTTATGGATTTATGTCTATACTGACTGCACTGTGCCTATTTGGTTTTAGATAAGACATTTTTATTTACTTTTTGTATGAATCAGCAGCAAAGTTGAATAAAAGATTCATTTTTCATTGAAGTACCCATCTTTCTTGTGTTTATTATCATTTGCCACATAATTAAAGCAACTTCATGCTAAATTTAAAAAAAAATGAATAATTATCCGATTAGTCGATTAATCGTTTCAATAGTCGGTGACTAGTCGACTATTAAAATAGTCGTTAGTTGCAGCCCTAGGTCACGTTTCATAACTACTTTTGTTAGACAAAATATTGTCTCAGAAATAATCGTGATAAATGATATTATTGTCATCTGAAGATGATTTTATACCACTGATATAATGATAATATAATAGCACAGTGAGGAATGGAGAACACTACTTGCTTGGTCATGTCCATGTATTATATGACAAGTCCATATATAGATGATGTTGTTGATAAGTCGATAACGTGATTATCGTGACAGGCCTAGCGGTATGTTCCCAAACGTTAGCCGTGTAAGAATAGTTGGAAGTTTGGTTCTAGTTTGCTTGTATGTAGGCGTTAATTTTTGCCACATGTGGGGAGAATGAATGTGAAGGAGACTGTCAGAAAGACTGTGTGTCTTCTTTTTAATGGGACTGGTGTGGCATGGTAACAGTGCAAAGAGAGTAAAGGAGACAGAAATAATCAGGGTCAGATCTAAGAAGAGTAAGGTAAGAAATGTTTTAATGTGAAACAAGAAGCTAAGGAGGACAAATGAATCAGGAAACATGCTGACTTTTGCTTTTTCTAAAGATCAGGGGAGTGTTTTGGCCTTTTTGGTACTGGTAATTAATTGTAGCGCTGGAGTAGAAAGCAAATCAGAGAAAATTGACATAATTGTAGCTACAGTGAGGAGATTCCTCGGTGTTGTGGGAGTTTCTGGAGCAGGTGTGCAGCAGCTTTTTAGAGAAGCTTATAGACTCTCAAACACCTGAAAAACACAATTCATAGCAGAGCAAGAAACAGAAACAGGTGGGAAGGAGTTATTGTTGTTTTATTTAGTCAGTGGAGATGTTGGTTTGTTTGTGATCTGCCAGTGAACTGAGAGAACTACTACAAGTTAAGCTACTTGGTCCAATTTAAAAAAACAAAGAATAAAATGAAGAATTATAGAAGACAAAGGTGAACCTCGCTTCACATAAGTACCACAGTATCCCATAATGCACATACTCACTGCAGCTTTTCACAGCTTTTACATACACATACACATTTACACATACACTAAGGGAGCAAACCAGCTAGATTAATGCAAACTAGTGAGTTTTGGAGGTGCTGGTAAGCATATTTTTGAATATTGCAGAGCCCAGCTAACTAACTTTTCCCCCTCTAGTCTTTAAGCAAAGCAAGGCTAACCACATCTAAACTCCAGCTGTGTACCTACCACACACACACACACACAAGATTGATACAGATTTCCTTATCTCCCTCTCAGAAAAGCAAATTAGCACAATTCCAAAAAAATGAACTGTAATTAGGTGGAAGACACGTATACTTAAACAAATGAAGGTCATGATGTAAAAAGTGCTTTCACCTTGTAAATTTGTATTCAGATTGCTCGTCAAGCCTCGCCTCAATTAATATGACTGACCACGCTGACTTCAAATATTCAATCCATCTGTCTTCATCTTTTTGTCTTTTTCCTGATTTTAAAGAAACAACAAGCCATGTGTCACACAGGCAGTCTGTGACCCTCAGTACTGTCACATACACACACACACACACACACACACAGTGTCTGACAGGGTCTCCACGGAGCAGTCTCTGTCAGTCTGTCAACTCTTGGGGGTTTCCAAATAAGTCAAGACAAGCTTTCTCATAGAAACAAGATACAAGACAACTCATCACTTTTGGCTATTCGTCTTTTGGGATGTCAGTCTTGTGCTGAAATGTCATGTTCATCGCAGAACACGAAACAGGGAAGAAAAAAAAAGAAACAGAAGAGAAGAAGCACAAAAACTTAGGGTCATCACGTAGATTCGGGGCTAATTCTTGTTTTCGTGGAAACGGTTTTGTTACGAAACGGTGTGTATTGTGAGAGGACACTCGAGGCTTAGAGGCAGCCAGCTAATTAGGACTAAACTGTATTAGCACAACAACAACAACGCTGACCCCTTCAAGCCCCCCCGTTCTCTCTCTCTCTTTCTCTCTCTCTCACACACACACTTTCTCATTTTCTCAGACACACACAGATACAAAGAAGTGAGAATCCAGTTCCTCACGTATCCTCTTGTAAACATGCAGTGGTACACAAAGTGTGACCTCGTTATTGATGTAGTGCTTGGTTAAAACCCTCTCACGGTCCCTGCTGCTCACGGATGCTCTGAAAAAACACAACAAAACAAAAAAAAACAGGCCAATTTACTGTCAACTACTCAACACCATATTCTTATTAAAACCAGGAACCATCTTCATCTATCTGAAAATGTGCTGCAGTACAGTACAAGATATTCCATCCCCCCTCCTCAGCAACATTTTTGCACGTGCTGGACTCTTTCAATGTTTGGCTTGGCAATTAATTGAGACTCTGCCATAATTCAACACTGGCTTTTATCCATGAATTTACAGCATGGAAATAAAGCCTCAGTTTCCACACTCTTGAATGTGTACAAGGATGGATAATGTTGTTCAGATGGATTTATTTTATTGCTGTTAGTGTCAGCGGTGTGAGTGTTTAATGGTGTGTGTGTGTGTGTGTGTGTGTGTGTGTGTGTGTGTGTGTGTAAAGCAGTGTTTCCTCTAGGATTGTTTTCAGCAGCGGGGGCTGAAGGGGTTTTTTGTACCTGGGTGGTGCAGCGTGCCAGCGGTTAGACAAAACAACAGTATGTAATTAAAAAATAAGAAATGAAGTGTACTTTCTCATAAAACTAACTTTAGAACATATTATTACATATTAGAACATATTTGTTTATGCATAAAATATACCCACAATTCATATGGGCAGACTCTAATATGAACTAAAATTACACTGTAGGCTATAATTGTATAATTCTTAACATTAATTAGTTGTGAATACAACACATTGTAACAAAATATTGTAATAATAAAACATAACGAAAGATTTGTATAACTATAAAATCCATCAAAGCTAACATTAGCTCCTCTTTTCTCTTTCCTTTTCTTCTTTTTCCCTCTCTCTCTCTGTGTCACCTCGTACCTAACAGCTGTGCACTGAATGGAGATGTAACCACTGAAGTAAAAGATGGTAGTTGTTTGTAGCATTAAAACAAAAAGCACACGTTTTGTATTGTGACATATAGGTTTTTATTAGTTCACTGGTAATGATGATATAGCCGACAGCGACTTCACCACAAACTTTCGGCTCCCTGCTGATTTCTCTCCAGCCAGCTGCCACCTCATTTCTGATTTTGTAGTGAAATGAGCAGGTATTATAGAGAGAACTCCTTATTTGAACTAAACAAATCAACAGTTTCTTCTCTGTGACAACAAACGGACAAAAGTTCAGCTCAAAACAGTGTGCCCAGTAGTTTACGACCAGGTAGGATTAAAAAAATGTATCCTAAACGCTGTGTAAAGTCTCAGTGTTGCTATATACCTACTGAGAAAATTCTAATGAAAATAATAAAAATAACTTAAGATTCATTGAGTATATACTATAGAAATAGGTGCCACTTTGAAGTAAGGAAGATTTCTCTGCTAGTAGTTAACTGTGACGCTCGCTTCTTTTAATAAGATGCTTTAGTGTTGATGCCAAGTGACGGCTTTGATGATAAAACAGATGACTTAATTAAATTATTGATGTAGGGCCATATGTAACACAAAATGTCACATTTTAAAACTGTGAGACCTGTTATTATTTTATGCATCTAGAAGCTACAACAAAGACGTAATGTGGACCTTTCTAAGCTGTAGCAGTGAACGAAAGCACAGGAAGGAGTAAAAAATGAACGAGGCAGCAGTCAGGAACATACGCAGGTAAATGAGTCTGAATAATCAAAGCCCGTTACTTGAAGCATAACATACTAATCAGGCCGTGAGCAGTGTGTAGTCTCATCTCAAGGAACTGATTTCAACACAGTTTACACTGCTTTGTGTGAGTATAGTTTAGCTCTGGTAGACAGGCAGATTTGACAGCTTACACTTGAAGTCTGTTTGGTCTTGGTGATTTTTGACTGAGCAGCTGGGTTCAAAGAGAGCATCACAGATAGCCAGCAGAAGACTGCAAATGTTTTTAGCTGAGATGTAGTCTCATTAAAAGCAGCAGACGTTAATGCTCACAGAGACATCTCAGGGTTACGATCAGATCGAAGAAGTTGCCCAAAAATTGCCCTATCCTACAAGGACCCCTCTTTGAAGAGATGATGTAAACCCTACAATGTCTACCATGATTAGCAGGAACATTAATGAAAGCTGTGCAGTAGGCATAGTGTGTGTTGGGGTTATGTATGGCCCTGGCTTTTCTCCATTAACAACTAAACTTACATTGTAGGGATATAACAAACACATGATCACATTACAGAAATAAAGTGTCAGAAAAAAAACATTGTGAACTGTCAAGGTTTGATAATGATGCGCTATTGTTTATCATATCTTTATTATACAGCCCAGTATCCCTGAAAGTTACATCCATATTGGACGACTTTAACTCCATCAATGCTAATTTAGAGCCGATATATTGATCAGGAGATATTATTGCCTAGTTGACATCACGTTATCGCGTATGTGATCATTTTTCTTAATTCAGGTTTAATATATACATACATATGTTTTTTGTTCTATGTATTTTTTTTTAATAGTAATTATTAAATTCCCAGTGTAGTTTACTGTTTCAGTGCACTGACAAACTAGCTTATTGTTGAACTGTTCAATGTCATGCCTCTATTACATATCTTTGTGGTATGATAAACAAATTTGAGCCATCATTGCAAAAAAAAGTGTTTGTGTGTTTATGCATCTCTTATTTGTCCGTCGCTACGGTTTGGCAGTTATTGGACTGAATCAGATTTGGTTTTTACTGTCCAGTCAGTTCTGGATTGATGTTTTTTTCAATTTTATTTCCATAAACACTTTTCTTGTTGTGACTTTTTAATTTTGCTCGACAAGTACTGCCAAGACCCCGAAGCTAAGCGTGTGGGCAGTGATTACAACAAAGCAGCAGCCTCATAATGTTCTGTGAGCTTTAAGCAGATTCCTCTGGACTGAAATTCCTCCATCTGACCTGCCAGAATCCTCTATAAGAAACAGAGAAGTGCCAGAGGTGGACAGAGTCTATCACATATGTTAAACCCTGGTGTTTTGTTGGATTGGTTGAAGCCCATTAGAATAAGAGAGTGGAGCAGCAAAGCAGCAGTTTCTACTTCATGATTGATGCTGTCTGTTAAATCTCAGCTCTGAGGCTGCTTCACGGTAAATGTAGTGAATGTTCAGTTGTGTAATACAGCACAAAGCTGAATTTACAGGCAGCATGAATGCATAAAATCAGATGAAGGAAGCAGATGGAGACAACACGCACATTATCCACAGCAGCAGAACAAACTGACATGAAGACAGATCTCTTAGAGTTATATAGGTTTATCTCCAGCCGTATGCCTCTTCTTCATTACACTGTGTGATGGGAGCAAAAAGGAAGAAGCTCTGGAGGAAAAAGACAAAAAACTAGTTTAGAAATGTTAGAAAAGTCTGCGTATACACAGGTTCTGTTTGTTGTTACAGCAAATATCTCTCCTGTCAGTCTGGGAGCATTTGAGGTTTGTGAATAAAAATCAGTCAAATTGTAAAAGATGAAAAGTTGCTTTGGAGACAGACTCGTGGGATAGAACATCAAATGCTCCACAAATACAAAATAAAATGCATTTGACCAATAGTAGTTTTGATAAATTAGCTGCTGTTGATGGTTCATGCACACGTGTTTTGTACAGTGTGCATGTACATATGTGTTTTGGCCAGGTGGGGAGTTTCAGTCCTCTGAAATGAGGCCAACACGGAAGTAACTTAGAACTGCATTCTATCAAAAGGCCGCCAGGGGGCGACCGTCTCTATACAAGTCAATGGAGAATTCACCAACTTCTCATTTGATTTCTAACCTCAGTAAACGTTTTCAAAATGTGTTTATGGTCTCAATCGCTAGTTTAAAGCCTTCTTCAATGCAGTATGATGTTCATTTGTGACATTTTGGCCTCCCTGATTTTATATGTGACGATAAAGCAGGGTATGCATTATCATGCCCATATAAGTAGAATCCGTGTTTTTATTTTTCCCAGCATGCACCTGAAATTTTCAAGATGGCGTTACCCAGATCAGAAACTATTGGCTTCCGAGTCACGAATGTTACGTCCATTTCTTTTATACAGTCTATGGTTTTGGCTCGTACTTGTACAATCAGCCATGTAACAGTTACATTAACAAATGGGTGAAAGCTGACAGGTGTTTGAATATGCTGTAGATTTTAGAAGGAGTTACACTGTCTAAACGTCAGATACATTACATCAGTGTATCTGTACGTGTGTTGTATAACTTTATATAGTTATACCATCTGCTTTTTTTTTCAGGCCTATTTTTGTACTCAAGTCCATTCAATTGCTGAGTAGATCACCTTCATTTTTGCAGCCTGTTATGACTCAACTTTAGTCATAAAACTGGTCTGTGTTCTGTGAGTCTACCTGTGAAGTGGGGCACTTCTGACCCTGGACCGCGTAAGCCACAGCACCCTGATAAGAAAGTTCAGCGACCCTCATGTTGGAGGGCACAGATGAAAATCGGGGGACGATGAGCAAAACGGATGAAGAGATGCAGGAGATCTGAATAGTTCCTCTGTTGCTGTAGCCAGAAAAAGAGGAGAGGAGGGTTGAAATAGATCATGTTAGAAAAGGTGAAGATGTCAGGACACTGGAGCGGACTGCAGGGGTGGAGAGTCTCACCGCTGCTGCATTTGATCAAACAAGCCATCCAGATGAGAGGAAGATTAGATGAGACGAGTCCTGGCTTACTATGTGATTGCAAACATAGAGTAGTTACCTTCATCCAGGGATGTAGCAGCGAGGGACTCTATCTGAACTATCTATTCACTGAAATAAGGTGTGTGTTCTTTAGTCCTTTATAAAGCAAATAAAAACCAGGAACAGGGTTAGAGAGCACAAATAAAGGCCAGTCCTGAATAAAATGCTGTACATGTAAATATGCTATGTTCAGGATATTGTATATTTCAACAGCACTAATATCTATCATCAGTACAGCAGCAGGAGTCATATCATACTCATCAATCTGCAGGTTCACTTGTAATTATAACAATATTTAACAATAATTCAGACCACTTTGACTTTGCTCTTCTTTCTTTAGTTGTCATATTACCATCAGTGAAACTCATTTCCTGTAGATGTTCCACATTAAAAGTGGTGAGGGGAAGGCTTTTTTTTCAGCTTTGTTTTTATAGCTTTCGCAATATATTATATATGAACACAACATGAATACAACAAGGTACCATTCATTACAGGAAGTGTTCACTTTTAAAAGTCCCAGCATGGAAAAGTAAAAAAAAAACTTCTCCATCATAAGCATCATACTATGATGCAGTCATCCCACATCTAAGTCCATCTCTTCCAATATCTGTAACCCTTCTCAGTATCAAGTCTCAAGGAGAATATTATTCTTTCCACATTGTGAATTTCTTTTATTGTTTCTGTCCAGTTTAATTTGACACTCGCGCCTAGGGGAAGGCTTTTATTGTGAAATATATGGACAGGAAGAGTTTCAGTCATGGTCATTTAACAAGAAAAAAAAATCGAATGTAGAGGAGAGTGACTATCTCACATTCATTTCCTATTTGGAGGAAAAAAAGGGAATACCTGCTTTAATCCCCTTTTCACCATTAACAACAGGTTTTCCTCAGCTTGTATCTGGCTTTTAATGTGAAAGTGACATCTTTGCAGGTGTTGTGTTGGTTGTTGCTCCCAAGTAAAACATGCTGTGAGTATTTAAAGAGTGAAATAGTGAATGAGTTCAGTTACAGCACAGTGTTGATTTCATATTAATGTAGGGTCAAATTTACTGAATGTAAACATGGAGGAAGATGTTGAGTTTGTATAAATAGCAGAAGACATCCACTTCAAATGAAAACTGAAATGTGCTGAAACATACTGAGCATATCAATTGGAAATGGAGTCTCTTCTCTTTCAAATAAGAGCTTCTTTGAACTTGACATGTCCCGACTAATATTTTTACGGATCTCAAGCAATCATGCAATTTCAACTCTGTGTACTGATCAGGTAATTTCTCTGCAGGGTTGCTAGTTTAGTGTGTTCTTCAGGGAAAACTGGGTTATTATGATAAGAAGTATGTCCCAATTCAGAGGTGGCATCCTTTTTCATCTATTTGAAGACTGAACAGCGTCACAAACGGAGGAACAAGGCTGGAAAAAATGTCAGTGTGATGATGTGATTTTAAATAGAAATGATATTTGTTATAATCATTGAAGCTCATAAACAGACTTTTGCTCAAATTAGTTTTGCTGCCGCTGCTGCTGCCATGATTGATTTCCTCTATCTAAAGGATTGTGAGCGTGCAGGGTCAGGAGGGGGCGCGAGCGGGAAACCCACTGCTGCAACTTGGCCCTGGTTTGTCCTCATGCATGAAGCGTCGGGACAGCGGCGTTTCACCACACCCACTGCCCTAATTGCCTCCATCCCTGAGGACACAACAGGGCCAAGTACAGCAGTGGATGACCAGCAGGAGGAAGGAAGGGGGGGGGGGGTGTAGCTAGAACCACTTAAGACAGAAAGAGAGAGGATGAGCTTCTTTAGCTCATGGAGGAAGACATGAGGCTGCAGAGAGAGGCAGAGAATGGAGAGAACAGCCTCTTCTCTCTACTCCAGAGATGAAAAATAGAAACAAATATTGAATGAATGAATTGAAATAAAGCAATTGTTAAATGTATAGTTTATTTCATTTACAGCAGTCTTTACAACATAATTAAATCACTTAAGTGGAATAACAGGATGTCTGAAGTCCTTAAAAAGTCTTTAATTCACTTTTATATATACAAGGCCCTTTAGAAAATGTATTTATGTATATTTTGGTTCCTGTGAGCAGGGAATCCTTGGACAGATGGCCACAATAAAGACCCTGGTGTCTTCTGTCAGCGAGACATCATCCGGGCCGGTCTCCAGAGTGTGTTTTTGGGACGCGTGTCTCTCTCACTGTCCACAGCATCATCCATCAAAACAGGGTTTACAGGACCGAGTCAATCGACAGCTGCCATGTCACGAAGATGTTTTCACAAAGAGACGAGAGGAAAAGACGACTTCACAACTTTATCCTGACAAATCTCACCACTAATAAAGTAATATGCAGTAATATGACCGGAAACCTTGTCTTGATCCCAAAAGCGTAATGGAGCATGACTTTGAATGATGGCCGTCGAAGCACTGTGCCCCCCCACACCTTTGTACTTGCCTCTTGTAGGGAGTGATGAGGAGGAGTGGGTGTTGGAGGCACTGGTACCCGCTATCTGTGAGGATAAAGTGACCTCCTGTACAGTGGGCTGTGATGAAGCACTCTCCAGTCATACGCTGACCCAGGCCAGCACACATGGGGGTCACTGGGTGCATCTCAAGGCTCTTAAATCGCATCTGCGTTGATCTCACTTTCGTCTTAGTTCCATCCATCGTCCATTGCGAGGAAACCAAGCAAGGAGAATGAGAAGGAGAGTTAACAGACTTTTAACTACATGGTGAAATGTGCAGAAATGCAGAAGTGTTTTGATGTATCAGATCAGTCCGACCAGCTGAGGCTGCCAATCAATAAAGAAGGTGGGAGTGTTGGCCAGTAAAAAGCTTCCGTGAAAGCTGTTTCCTTGCTCATAGCTCCTCAGAGATCCCACTTTGATCCTCCGAAGCATTAATAAGAGTCTTGGGACGGCCGTCAAAACACCGGATTGGAACAATTTAAGTTAAGGTGAGGAGACTTGAGATGTATCTTGATGGTGACAATCAGCCTAAGAGATGATTTTAGGGTTAGGGTTATGGTGGGTTAGGGTTAGGGTTAGGGTTATTTTAAGGGACCAGTTTTGTGTTTCTGTAGCAGTGACCATCAACCCTGCTTTGTAGCTTGATCTGGACATGGCAGCTGTCGATTGCTCCAGCTGCTTTGGCTCTGTGTCTTGGCAGCTCTGCAAACCCACATGATACTGCCCCATAGGTCTTCAGGGGTCTTTGGCCACCGCCTCTTCAGTGGCGATGCGGTAGACGGTGGAACGAGGCATCCCAAACACTCTGGAGACCACCATGGATGATGCCCCCCAATTGCCAGCCAGAAGAGAAACACCAGGGTCTCAATTGTTGAGGAGGTCCAACAGCACTGCCAGGGTCTCCCTGCTCAGCTGAAACAAGGCTGGGTGTCCTGCTGTTAAAAACAGCAGGACACAGCAGAGGAACATTTGGGTTTATCTTGTAGTAGAGGGGTCTGTGCTGGTTTAGGGACAGGAAGAGAAGAAAAACTGTTGACTAGATATTTAGTGTGTAGAGGTTGGGTAGCTTAAACTCTATCTATCTGTCTATCTATCTATCTGTCTGTCTGTCTGTCTGTCTGTCTGTTAAGTAAGTTTAGGATTATTTTAAATATGAAATTGTATCGTCAACGTCCAATGACATTAGCAATATAAAGTACATCAGCTAACTGTTGGCTAAAGCACACAGTTTAACCAGTCTTAATTTACCTGACCATGGTGCTCTCTCAGCCTGAGATACATCACACACCGACAGTGAAGATATCATTTCTCTACTAAAATGTGAAACAAACAAACAAACCAAAAATCTAATTAAAATGTTTGGCTCTGTTTCTACTGACTGTAGCTCTCTACAGCTCCGTAGGGAAGGCAAACACTCGCTTAGGTGTTGAAAGACTTTAATAGATTGTGTCCTCAGAGGAGCTGAAGAGTGACAGAGTTAGAATATGAGAGATACCTGACGTGATGATCTGGCAACCTTCAACTTCAGGCTGCATTATGCACTGAAGAGCTGCAGTCCAGCAACAGCAGCAGCAGCAGTAGTAGTAGTAGTAGTAGTAGTAGAGTCAGTGATGAATGGTGGTAAATCTGAAGCAGTTAGTGTTTATTGTCCAAACATTTTAAACATTTCTACTGTTGATATTGTATTGATTCATATTACTGTGAGGTGTTGAGTAGCTTGTAAGAACGTTCAATTCAAACATTTATCAGCACTGAAATTTACTACTATTGTTTTTGTTTGTCTGGCATGAAAATGATAGAAGATAGAAGACATTTTTTAAATCATTTAAAGACATATACCTCCATGTTTTCATACTTCTTGTAACAGTTTTTGTGAGAATCTTATGTTAAATATGTTTAAAAAAAGAGAAAGAAATCATGGTACAAGTCTGGTTTTAGGATTCTGGCATCAAATACACATTGGATAAAGTCAAGTGAACAAACAAGTGCACAAATACAACAGTTTATCTACACTCTAGTAAATATAGTGCTACTCTGTAACAATTAACACCACGTTAACTAGTATCAAATGTGTAAATGAAGTAAAGCAGTGTATTCTTTGGGAAAAATGCTCTCCTGATAAACTATGTGAGTATGTGCATTGATGATGATGATGACACTTGTCAAGTAAAATGACAGCTTTCAGTCTATGGCTGGTTAGTTTCTACATGAAATTAATTTAACCTGAAATGAATTCAGTTGCTTTTGAAGTGACTCGATCACACTGAAGTGAAATGAATTGATGAGAGAATGAAAACTGATGAAAGAATGAAAGTGAGAGCGGCGGCACACACAGACACACACACACACACACACTCACACACACTCGCTGGCTGTGTTTTGAGCCGCTCTGTCACTACCGCGCTATATTTAGCCAACACACACCCAACAAGCCCCACAACAGTAGGCACGCACTGACCCCCACCATCTGCTCGCTCTCTCTCTCTCTCTCTCTGTCTCTCTCTCTATCTCTATATCACACACACACACACACACACACACACATATATATACAGTACAGACACACACCTTAAGGTTTTAATGCCAACTGCTGCCCACAGACCCCCTCAGGTGAACCCAGGTGGAGATATTTAGTTTCCTGTCACAAGGTGGTCACACACACACACACACACACACACACGCATGCAGGGGGACTCCCCACTTCGTTGCCGCGGAGACTAGTAAATTTTCTCATTATGGATTGCATATACTGTGAGTATACAACAACAAGGTTTCTCAAAGACTTAGTGTGAGAGCAGAGAGCTATGGGGAGCCATTTTAATGAGCTGTGTGTGTGTGTGTGTGTGTGTGTGTGTGTGTTGAGGTTCAGCCTGTGTAGATAATACCACATCTATCACCACATTTATATCCCTCACACTGCTTCAGTTATGGTAAAAAGGACAAAATGACCCTACATTATTAGTATTATTCCTCTTTGTGTCCACATTTATATTCATATTCTGAGTCATATCCCCGCACTATTCTAGTTATAATACCTGTGCCTCGGAGCACTATTACACACACACACACACATATGGATGTTTTATTTCCAATGTGGGAAATTTTCTCTACCGCCTCCCAAACCAAGAAATGACTTCTTTTTTTCCCCTTTCTTTCTTTCTTGAAAAAAAACCTATTTTTTTTAGGCATGCCGTCTAAACTGAGATGTCACACTGATGCGTCTCGGCGTACGAAATCAATTACGGGAGATGTGAAAGGTGAGTGAGACAGCAGCCAGGGAGATTTTCCGGGGATACACGTCTATTTTCTGGTTCAATACAATATAATAAAAGAGATCATGTTTGGAGTGTAAAAAAACCTAAAAAACACAACGGGCAAATATTTTTGTGTGTCTCGTTTCATGGCGAGTTGCTCCAGGCTGTACATCTTTAACAGGAAAGTCACTGCACATTAGTGGATCTTCCTCTCATCTTCTTCTACTGGTTATACTGGTTCTACTGGTTCTCCTGGTAAAATATAGAATCACTTGCTCCGTGTTTGAACTGGTTTTGTCAGCATGTTCCTTACAAAGTCTTTTTCTTCTCCTACAAATCCCCTCTGCTCATGCGTTCACATCAGAGACGCTGACACAAATCAGTGGGGTTTTTTTTTTTTCTTTATCTTTTTTTTCCCCTCTTCTTCTTCTCTGGTAAAGATTTGTGTTTAAGGGTTCAGAGAGCGTTCTCTCCTCTGCTCTCGAAAGATTGGAGCGTCGGAGTGAAGATGACAGTGTTGTTGTCCTCACAGGCGTGCAGCCTATTAGACAGGCAGACTGACAGTGCAGCCTAGTGGTAAAGCAACGGAGCCTCACACACATACACACACACACACACACTCTCTCTCTCTCACTCACACACACACACTCTCTCACACACACAGGCTGCAGATCAGGGGGACAAAAACAGCTACAGAGAATAACGACGTCTTGCCATAGTATGATGTGTATCCCCCTGCATGCGTAAATGTGTGAGTGTGTGTGTGTGTGTTTGCGTCTTATTCGCTCCACCCCTTTACTGAGACATTGCACGTAGGCACAAGGCTGCCCCTATACATGCTGTGGAGGAAGCATTATAAACCTCACACAGAAACCCCTGTGTCTCCAGGCCTGATTGGGGGGGGGTGTGTGGGGTGGGAGGGGTTGGAGGGAAGGAGTTTGGCAGGCACAGCGTTGGCCTGGACGCTCATTTCAACCAACCATCTCCTTCGCTTAAGCAGGCCAGCTGCATGTATGTTCACACTCGCTATTCAGGGACATTCGTCACTTACAAACATTTTAGCAGGACAAGTTTAACTCCTTTTCTTCCCCGCGGGGGTGCGTGTGAGGTCCTGGCGGTGGCGCTTCAACGACAGCAGCAGCAGAGCGGGGACAGTGTTGTGTCGGCGTGTGCTGAGGCTTACAGAGTGTACAGTTGAGTTTGGAGAGTCAGCATGGCAGCAGTGCTGGCAGACCTCAGAGCAGGGCAGTGACACACTCACCCCGTACACTTTACTACTAAGTTACTACTACAGAGCACCACTGGCCCAGTAAACAGAGACATGATGGTAAATAGATATAAATACAAACCATCATTATTCTTATAAATGAAAACTTTAAAATGTTCAAATTATATCATCAATTCTGAATAGTATTTTAAAACCTAAGTAATGACTAAACTTAAGTATTATCATTATTATTACTTATTAGCAGTAGTCACTGTTGCTGCAGTACTGTTAGTACTCTATTGATATTGGTACAGCAGTAATTGAAGGAGAGGGACAAACTTAGTTAGTGCATTTATATTACAATAAAAATATAATTATCTGGCATTGTTGTAGCAGTAATAGTATTAGTGGGATCATTACTACACATTTTGTACATAACACATTGTCAGTTTAATTAAATTAGTAGCAGTTGCAGTAGTAACTAAATACAAATAATATTACAAATTGTGCACATTATTGTTCTTATATAGTAGCAGCAGTAGTAGTAGTATAAATGGCTGGTAGCTATTGTAGTAGTACAGCAAGTACAAAAACATAATTAATAGTAGCTTAATGTCACTCATTTATATTAGCAGTAGCAGTTGTATTGTAAAATAGTAATAATAATATAATATACTTTTGTTGAAAATTTAATAATGAATCCAATCAGTCTGATGATGATTGATGTGATTAATTATGATACTGTATATTGTTGTTGAGCCTAAAAGTTGACCTGGAAACAAAACAATCTCACCTGATTATCATTATTATTATTATTATTATTATTGTTATTATTATTATTGTTATTATTATTATTATTATAATATTATTATTATTATTTGCAGCAGCTTAACATCAGTTAATGTGAATCAAGTTAAGTTTAGCAAAGTGTCAGTTGGGTAAACCACAGTGTGTGTAATAATTGCACTGTGTGTGTGTGTGTGTGTGTGTGTGTGTGTGTGTGTGTGTGTGTGTGTGTGTGAGTGAAACATCAATTGATCAGGACAGGTGCTGTGACCTCACATGTTTGCAGAGTTCTCCACCATCACGAATCAATACATCATCATAAGCTGCGTGCACATGGACTCTAATAGTCTAACATACTAATTCTAGGAATAATTAGCCAATCAGAACTAGGAATGTCTCACGGTCATAAGAGACGCGGGCGATCGCAAAGGATGTTCGATCGTGTTGAGAGAGGCGCTGTACACCTTTGATAATCCGTTCAATAGGAGATAAAAAGCTATAGTCCTTTTAATATCTCACACACACACACACACACACATATATACCCTGCACACGTGTGGACACACTCTGCTGCACCTGAACATAGATAATAGCTTTAATAATGCAATACAGAAGATCGATAACCGATCACTGTCCCCGAGCCTGGAGACACGCCGCTGTTTTCAATTCATCCCATCAGTCAGATATTTGCCACTGGGTAGGTGAGAGTGTGTGGGAGAAGCAAGCCAATGACAAATGAGGGTAACAGGGAAAATGTGTGTGTGTGGGGGGGGATGCAGTGTGCCAGCTCATGACCCAAAGAGATAAACAGAAAGTGCGAGTCGGCCAGGCAGGTAGGACGAGAGGGTGTGGCAAAGAAGAGAGCATTTAGCGAGCAGCGCCAGCCAATCCCACGCTCTAATTGGCTGCCGAGACTTTGACAGACGCGCTGGTCCCTCCCCCCTCCCCCCCCCTCCGACTGCCTGCCCGTGCCTGCCTGAAAGTGTACGTATGTATGTGTGTGTGCGCGCGAGGGAGCCGGCAGACTGAAGCGAGCCACACAGAGGCAGGCTCTAACTCCAAACCCAATGAGCTCCCAGCCCTCACACTCACACACACTCTCTTCTCACACTCACACACACATACACACACTCACTCTCACTCTCTCCTCAGCCTCAGCCTCAGCGCTCGCTTCAACCCTGGGACACAGAAGAAGAAGAAGGAGAGAAGAGAGAGGTTGCGAGTGGCAGAGAGGGAGAGTGAGGGTGAGGGAGTAAGAGAGGAGAGAGGGAGAGAGAGAGTGGGAGAGAGAGAGAGTGGGAGAGAGGCAGAGGGAGACTGGCGGGGTGTGAGGGAGAACACCATGGCTTCAGATCCGGGGCTGGCTGCGATGCTGCTATGGAGTATATCACTACAAGCTTTGGGCACCGCAGGAACTAACAGCAATGAAGGTAAGTGTGTGTGTGTGTGTGTGTGTGTGTGTGTGTGTGTGTGAGAGAGAGAACAGACAGAGTTGAATAATGCATATTCTCCGACAGCGAGGATTAACTTCATACATGTGGAGCTCTGTGAGATCAAGCCGAGAAAGAGCCGACATGACCCACGCATGGGTCAAACAAACCTACACACACACACACACACACTCTTAAAGATGGCGTGTTTGCGTGTGGCGTTACATCAAAGTTTGCTCCGCACCGACAACTCAAGAAAATCCAGGTGATGCTCCTCTGTGTGTGTGTGTGTGTGTGTGTGTGTGTGTGTGTGTGTGTGTGTGTGTGTGCGCGTGCGTGAACTCGTTTTGACATTGCTCATATTCGCCCGGCTTGCGTGTCAGCTGCAACAGCGCATGTGCTCGCTGTGGGGTTAGGCTGTGACGCGCAAAGTGTGTGAGAAGTGTGTGTGTGTGTGTGTGTGTGTGTGTTTCCATCCTGATCTGAAGCAAACATCTTGATGAATCAATCGCACTTGTGTATTTCCATTTGAGCCTCTTAAACTCTGTGTGTGTGTGTGTGTTTGTGTGTGTGTGTGAGTGTGTGAGTGTGTGAGAGTGCGTTCTCATCACTGTGCCTCCCTTAAGCCCTCGCTCTGGTTTGTTTACTTCCATCCTCCCGTCCTTCATCTTTTCCACCACGAGATGGAAAAAAGACTGTTGTCACTTGTTCAACTAATGCCCAACACACACACCCCCCAACAAAGTCCCTGGACACCTTCCTTTATGTGTGTGTGTGTGTGTGTGTGTGTGAAGGGGTCTTTGACATAGGTCTGGTCTCAGGAGGCTTGAGTGACAGCAGCGTTTCCACTGTTAGGGCCTCCTTCGCCCCCCCGACGGCAACATTCAGCTTACCGCTGCAGGAAAAAAGGCAGGAGAAAGGAAGAAGAGATAAAGAGAAGGGGGGGAAAAAAAGAGAGAGATCAGTACCTTGGTTCAGGTGGGATCATCTTAGAAGAGGAGAGGTGAAGGCAGGCCACTTATCCTGTATTAAGCTCTGTAAAGTCAGGATGGGACAGAGCAGAGAGCGAGGACCAGACTGACAGACATTTAAAACCCAGCCGGTTAAAGTCTTCCGTTAGTTCTGTGTCAGGTTTTTATTTCCCACCCTTCCTCGCCCCGCTGATCCCGTTTCGAGCATTTACTGTCGTTTTTTACTCCTTGACTTCCAGGTCAAGCATTCCTCATCTTTCCTTCATTAACACCTTCGATGTTTGATTCTTCCACGATGGCTGCTGCTCTTTGCTGATGAACGAGCGAGTGTGATATTTTTTTGTGCGTTAACTGAATGTGTTTTCACAGTTAAACCTGCAGGAGGGATTACCGTGTTATTGATCTATCAATCGCTCTTGAGTTACACACAAACTGTTACTAAAAAATGAGATTAATAAAAATCCTATGCAAAAAAGCCTTTTTAATCAATATAATCATATATAATACACAGATCATATGCAGGTCTTATTGAATCTGGACTGTGAAGCACATTTGGAAACCTAAATCATTCACTTTGTATTCAATAGACTGAAGCTGGTGATATTTTCCACCAATATTTATTCACTTTTTTTAAGGACATTCAGGCATTTTTTTATTTATTTAATAGTTGACAGTATAAAGTAGATAGAAAAATGTTGAAAAAGAGCGATATGACACTCATAAAAGGTCCTCAGCTGGGATCAAACTGGACATATTTAAGTCTAAGATGCCACTAAGTTTTAATTTATGGTTTCTCAAATAAAGAAAATTCAGTGTTTTTAGTATTCAGAATGCCCCTTTAAATCATAAAATTAGACCATCGTGTGACACTAAAATTGAATTCTCCTGAAAGCGTTTTCCTCCACTACTTCTAACTTCTAATTAACACTGAACCATTACTGAACATATTCACAAGTAGCTCAGTGGAATCTGTTTAAATGATCTAATTGGAGTCTTTTTCAGGTTGAGGGCTTGAAGTACACAATTAGAGCTGCTACAGTTGGCGGAAAAATTGTGAAGAAGAGACGTTAAATGATTTTCTAGGCCTCCTCCAAACACTCGTATTTGTTGTTGTTAGAGATGAAAACGGAGGCGTCCAGCGGTGGAGGACGTGGAAGCGAGCTTTTGCCGAACGCAGCAGACTTTCCTAAGGTGGATCCCATTAAAAAGTTTGAACTGATTTGCATGAATCCATTGATTTCTATTCACTCCACCTTAAAGACGTCTCTATCCGTGAATAAAGAGGAGAGTTGAGGAATATAATATTCTCTAAGATTAGATTGAGCTCTCACACTAATTAATCTCAATAAACACAAGACAAACAAATCAATTTTTCAAGGTCCTGCAAAACAGTAACCGCTGCTTTCATTCTGCTTTGGAAGTGATTATGGACAAAATTGTAATTAAGCACAAATGAATAGCTCATCCCTGAACACTAACAGATTTCTTTCCTTTTTTTCCCTCTTTTGTCTTGTGTCCCATTGCACTAAAAATAAATGATAGTACAGAAAATGTAATTTCTTTGCTTTGGTTTGGCTGCAGTCCGACTGGAGGGCAATTACAAATATTACATGTACGAGGAAAAAAGACGGAGAAAAAAAGAATGAAAAGCTGGGAATTAAATGGGTGGAAGAGCAGGTAACACTCACACAACCCTACAGAACTCCAGTCGACACACACATTAACACACACACACACACACACACGCATGAGAGGCTCAGGAGCACGGACACAAGACAGACGCTGTGACTGATTTTTAGACGTACAGCTGGAATACAACATGACCACGGCCATTTTGTTACTGTTCATTGTTCATGTTTCCTGTCGTATTCATCACGTGTAAATACAAATAAATGAGCAGGAGACTTGTGCTGCTTCCATACGCTTCACCACTCACTGACACTCTCAGGGTTTTTTATTGTATCCGCAAGTCGATCCAGTTCACACCATCACTCTAGTGTCCTTCAAACCATGTCATTTATTTGTGTTTGGAGCACTGTGTGTGTGTGTGTATACATATATGTGTGTATGATTGGTAAGGGGGGGGGTCAGAGCTGGAGAAGCGAGACAAAAGGAGAACCAGCCTTAATATTTTGACACCTCATAATGTTTTAGAGCTTTTCCTCAGTTCTAGACACCAAATATCCAATGCTGCAGTCAATCCACTGTACATGAGAGAGACAGTAATTATTATAGAATCATATCGCTGCTGCTTTTTTTCTATCCAGAAACGTCAAACAGGGAGTATAGAATGATCTAGAATATCAGTGACAGACCAGTGTGGATGTAGTGGAGGAAGGTAAAGCCTCTGACGCTTGGTTTCACTAGCAGGGGAACTCATGTACATCTGAACTTTCTCTATGTAAATTCATACAGAAATTATAAGAAGACTTGTAGTTAAGAGTATTTAGAAGCAAAACACTTAAAAAAAAAAGAAAAATGTAAGTAAAAATAAAATTGCATTAGAAAGATGCTTTACAATGCAAACAGTCACTGTCCTGTGAAAACCATGCATCCCCACAACATTAACTGTTCATTATTTAATAAAAACAGGTTGTTATTTTCAGCTTGGTGATGCACTTTTTTCAAGTAATCCGATTACTATTTTGATAATGTTATAATTTTCTCAATCCTTAAAGTAACACACACTTCTTTATATCAGAAAAATATCAAATCACCAAATTAGGAGATACACAGTGAAAATACCATGTAAATGCATCTTTGATAAAACTCTGATTTCGCTGGCGACCTCTCTCATACATCATCCATCTGATTCTTTTCTCATTTTTTTCCCTCATTCTCTGCTGCTTTGCTTCTCAAAGTTTTTACACCATGTAGAACCTCAGAAAATATTTGGCTCTCCAGTTACCGCCATAATGACTGTAATACAATAGTGTTGGTCTGCTCTATTCAGCTACAGCACAGTTCACACAGGAGGCAGATTTAATCATAATGAGAATATTATTTATTGTTGACTGTTGTCAGACACAGCCATGCAGTACAAAGAGGGTAACACTAGAACTGGCACCACATAACTCTCATACAATGCAAAGGGCAGGCCCTTTCTCACACACACACACACACACACACACACAGAAAGTGAGAACATTAAGATTTACAACTGTATACATCCTATTCAGGGTTATAGAAGTCAGTCACATTGGGGTGAAAATAGAGTCTATATAATCACATCATATTTAAATTCATGATTTTTGTATTAATTTGAATTTTACATCTGTTTTACAATATTTTACAAACTTGAACACCAACATGCTGTATGTCAAAGCAGCATAGTACCATATTCAGCTATTCAGACGCAATGCAGGTTTATTCCTCATCAGAATACGATTTATTGTTGACTGGGCCAAAGCCATGCTATACAGGTAGCAATATAACAAGGCACTTGAACTTTATCTCATACACACACATACACTGCGAGAGAGAACAATCAAAAACATTAACGAGTATCTCCGGACAGGCCATAGGCAGAGCTTTACGAACAGGTTTTCATCGTAGACCAAACTCCAAAACTCTCCCTTTCTTTTCTCACACAGACACACACACACATATACAGGTACAGCTGCTGAAAACATTAATAGTAACTCCTAACCCACCACCACCGGTTACTGATATCTGTGATCCTATCCAAAGCACCTAGCTTCTTGCTCTGCATTTTGAGTCATGTGTTTAGTACATTTGTCTGCCTTGCAGTTACAGTTCCCTGCCAGCAGGTGGTGCTGAAACTCCCATTGTTTGAAACTAACCAAAACCACGCTGACAAAAATATGGATTTGAAAATAGGTTAATAGAGAATAACGACAGAGAGCTGAGATGTTGAATGATAATTCGGGGACTTGAGAAACGGGTAGGGATGACAGGATGAAGGTGTGAGAGTCGAGGAACATGGGATGGAGGGTTGAGTGGTTGTAGGTCGTTTAACTGTTTGGCAGCCTGACACGATGTGTCATCTCTTTGGTCAATGGTAGGGTTTCACCAGTTGAGTGTGGCGTACTGGTTTGCTATTCAGAGGCTCGCACGATATAAAGCTTCCTGCTTTTACTGCAAGTGTAACACAGAATTGTGGACTTGGACTGATCAGATTTTCTTAGGAAAAAAATCAACTGCTTTGTCTTTTAGCACTGTGTGTTTGGTTGTAAGATGTCGTTTGAGATGCAATGGTTTCATGTAGTCTTTCACTGTAGTCTGGCCTCCGTTCTGCTCTAGCTGAATCCAAATATGATGTAACCTGTGTCATATTTCCTTACTCTTTTGTGCTGTGTGTGGCTAGCAGGTTATGCGGAGACGTCAGTGGCACTGCTGAAGGAGCCACTAGCTCATCCACTTGAGTTCGACAGTCGGTAGAAACTGAAGTAGACGACTTGAAATATTCTCCTCCTGATCCTCTCTGCCTATTTGGTACCATCTGGAGCCATGGTTGCAGTGTTTTTAAACCATTCATCATTTTTTCTACCTCTGCTTACTATCTTGGCATCACTGTTTAGCCTGTAACTAATTGTAGATGTTTGTGTGTAACCCTAACCCTAACCCGAAGGCTGACATCCCATTTCGGTGTTCTCATGTTAATGTTATTTTCATTTGTATTAGTACTTTGATAGTACTATATATATTTTTTTTTAATTTCATTTTTAAAAATATTTTGGAGATTCCTCTGCGGTCCACTAGAGGGAGCATATGTAATATAGTTTGAGAACCAGTGCCCTACTGTAAAATAAAGTCTAAAATGTGGATTTTTTTTTTTAGCAATATTTCAAATTACAAAAAGAAAATGTTTATAATTGTGCATAGCTATGATTTGAAAAAAGGAAAAGTTAATTGGCAGATTGGGATTGGTCACCAACATATTTTTAAAACTATAACTGATAATATGGAGACTTGAGGCATTTAGAATTGAATAAATGACAAATAATAGATTATGAAATAAATAATATGAGTAAATGCAGACATATACAATATTGTAACTGAACTGTTATGGGTTAGGATTATGAAACGTTACTGCAGGTCATTTTTAGTTCAGTCCAAAAATCTATTTGTTTTTTTCCCACAATGTCATGGTTAGATTATACATATAGTGTATTTATTAACAATATTTATTCATATCATTTATTTTGTAATGTCTCATTGATTGAACACTTTGGGTCTCCAGGTTATGTTTCAGACACTTTTCTGCATTGATGATAAAGTCTGAAGAAACATGACGCACTCCTCCTAGAACAGAAATGTTCTGTATATGAAACTGCAGTAAAAGTCTTTTAAATTAGGAGCTCTAATTTAGTCGAGAAATGCTGAATCTACGAAATTTTGAGGGATGAAACACCAAATTCAACTCACCGTTGCAAAATACTGGTCATTACTGTTTGAATTTGCCTCAAACATACAGAAAGCAGGGAAATGAAGACCGACCTCGTCGTACCCAGCAGCTCCCACATTTGTTTTGACCACTTATTGAATCACTTTTTGTACAGAGGTGTTGGTTTCCCCGGGCAGCCCCTCCTGTCTGCTCGCACTGTCCCCGATTCAACTCCTTGCACACAGTCTCACACCGTCGCATTCCCAGAGAGGATAGCGAGCGTTCCTCCAGGTTGTTGTTAGTACTGAGGAACATGAAAAGACCCATGCGGTGAGCAGGAATCGCTGCTAATGAGCAAACTGTAGGTGGATGATTATTACCACATACCTCTGCTGCAGGAGGACCAAGGGAAGGGACCGATGAATAACAACAAAGACTCCTTTTTTGTTTTGGGAGGGGAGTGTGTGTGGGGGGGGGGGGGGGCATAATTTTAAGATTTAAACATGTAATTTAGAAGCAACAAAATCGCTGGGAAAACAGGAAATGAAGAAGGACGAGTTGAAAGAAGTCTAGACTACTGGGAGCTTCAGTTTTTTCTCTTTGTGAAATAAAAGGCAAAGATAAATTTTCGTTTGTAGAAACAAAAACGAAAAAGATTTTGATCACCGCTGCAGTCGACTCAGATGCTGCTGTTTGTATTGATCTCTCATCAGTCAATAGACTACCTGCATGTTTCCTAACACATGAAATAAAATAACACCACAGTTGTCATAATTAATAGCTTGGAGGGAAAACCTTTTTTCTGCATCCACACCTCAGCGTCTTGCTCAAGGACACCCTGGCACGCTCCAGGAAAGATGTTTACCTTCACATTTCAGCTCTTAACACTCTTTTATCGACTCACGGAGCGACCCGTTTCCACCTCCTCGCCACGGCATAGCGGCCAAACTACATCCCAAAGTCTCGCGCATCAAAAATAGATCAACTCCCTCATCAATCAGTCTGTCAGTTTATGTCTCTGGCTTCTTTTGTTTGTGTTGCTCAATCGCTTACAGCTGTCAGTCTAGTCAATAATAGATAGAAGAGCATTAGGAGATGAGGTGGGCTCTAGCAGAAGTCAGTGAGAGGTTATGTTCCATGCTAACAGAGCACTGGGCTGTATTAATAAGTCATGATTTCACCTCGAAACTATGAGAGAATCTTTAAAATGTGAGGTTTATTAACAGCAAATGACTTGGCTCATGACACACTCTCTTTTGTAGCTTGATAATAACAGTTTCTAGTGTTACTATCGGTGTCATCCTGTGGAGAGAAAGCCTATATGTTCAGTGTCATTGGGGGGTCGCATTAATAAATCAGAGATGGCGTGAAAATTTCACTCTCCGTGTCCGCTGGTTTGTCTTCACACAGGTCGCTGTCGGGCGACTGGCTGCTTCCCCCCCTTTTCTCCCCAAGGCACCGCTCTTTATTGAGACATCAGCCTTGTTAGCCAGCTGTCCACAGGAATGCAGGAGCCACCAGATCAATACAGTCGGGTCTTGCCAGTCCAGGCCCCAGAAAACGGTCCTCTCTTGAGCCCTTTCTGCCCATTAGCAGGACCTGATGCTGGGATGGCCGGAGTTCAGCGGCCCCCTTGGCCCAGCTTGGCTATGCTCAGTGATTGGAGCTGTATTGTTGGGTAATTTATGTTTCTCTACTGTGCTAGCATGTGGAGTTGGAAGGTCTCTCACTGGGATGGCTGAGGATGAAGCAAAGGAGTGAGAGACAGAAAGAGAAGGTTGCAGGCGACGCTTTACAGCTCTGTAATGGGCTGGTGTTGTGGATGTGTTAGCACATCCCTCCTGGAGAGAGATCTCTATGATGTTCCCGTCATGGGGACTGATAAATGACAGAGATCGGGGGCTCTGCAGCAACATCCTCTTCTCCTCAGTCATAGAAAGGCAGAAGAACACAGCATGTGTTAGAAATATATAAAAAAAAGGGGGCGGCTGTGCGATAGAGGGATATAGAGGCAAGAAGAGAGAAAGAGCGAAGGAGAGAAACAAGAAGAGCGTGAGACGGTCACAGAGAGAGAACAAAGTGAGATGAAGAGAGGGGAAAGAGGGGGAGGCTGCTGTCTCAAATGCGTCTCTTCAAGTTCCATCGGCGGGTGTCTTTATCAACACCAGCGGAGAGCGCCTGGCTGATAATTTGCTGCTCTCAATTCCCTTCAATCCATTAAAGGATTTAAATGTTCATTAAGTTTAATAGAAGCCCAGCGAAGGTCTAATATGCTCTGATAAACGCCGACAAACCTGCCAACCTGTTCCAATTGCTGCAGCAACAAAGAGCCATCCAACTAATAAGGTCAAACTCAAAGTTTGTGCTCAGCTCACTTTGTGTAGAGTGTTTCCTCTGAGTCACACCGACTCAATCAGCAACAAGCTGAAAGCACCAACAAGTCTTCAAGATACATGACAGAATTATTAGTCATTGCTTTTCAGAACTACTCATGTTCCTGCTACCTATATGGCTAAGGTTTGGTTAAGTAAGTAAAAGTTTGTGGTAAAAGGTCTAAAATAAATTTGATCACAGTTAAAAGAAAGCGATATAGACTGTTGATAGGAGCTGAACAACACAGTCTCATATCTCCTTTTACAGACCGGCCACTGCATTGGCAACAACACGCGCGCACGCACACACACACACACACACACACACACAGCACCACCTTTAACTTTTAAAGTGTGTGGAATTATTTCCTGCACTTTTGACGAGTTTAAGATAAGAGCAGGGAGGGGAAATTCCTCACTTCTATTTCCCACAAGAGCCTCGCTATAGATAAACAACCTAAAGTTTGGCCGCAAAAAATATTCTCTAACCTCTGCTGAGAGGTAACTTTAAAGCTTGAATTTATAATCAATAAAGCATACCTTTGCTCAGTCCAGTTTAATGCAGTTTTTATGCTACAGTCTGGTATGACTAGTAGCCAACGCTGGCTAATGTAAGCTAACGTTATTAAACTTTAGCTAGATTTATTTGTGTAACTTATTGCTGATCCATTTGTTGCGTCTGTGCTACTTTAACACAACAGATTTGCTTTAATAGCTTTACTTGGTCTGGTATGACTAGTAGCTAACGGTGACTAATGTTAGCTAACGTTATCACATTTTTGTTGTTTAACTGTTATTACTGATCCCTTTAATGACTCTGTGCTACTTAAACACAACATAGAACTCAAACATTTTAACCAGACATACTTTAGTCACCAGCAGACGAGCTTCTTTGTCTCCTGCTTGTGACTCATTCAAGAGGAAATTAAGGGAAAGTCACTGTGTCATTATCTTATAATTACCAACTGTGACCACAGTGGCTGCTGCTAGCTAAAAGTTAAAGTCCTGCTTTAATAACTGTGTCAAAGATTATTTCATCTATTGACGATTACATAAAAGAAAAGTCCATAATATATGATTTCCAACAGTGTTCTTGTCATATTTGTGAACTTTTAAATGTAAGGTAGTAAATGAAAGAATAAGGGTTGGTTTATACTCAGTCATAACTAGTTTGTATGATGTGTTATCAAAAGTGTTTTATGCTTCCAGTTGGAACTATCACACATTTTCTGACAGCCTCTCCTGGGAGGCATTCATAGTCTGGAACACAGTTGTTAACATAAAAAGTGCTACAAATTAAATTAAACTAAAATAGGAAAAAAGACAGTTACAGTAAGAAGGCTCTTTTTTCTCACCTCCTCTATGTTGGCCAAGCACAGTAGGGGAGAGGAGGATGTGAAACTCTGATTTTTCTCGTTTGGAAAGTTCGTCCACAGGCGGGGGTTTCTGAGGCTATTTGACCCCCTGAAAAGCAGTTCTGACAGAATATACTTGCCCTTTTAGTCCTCCAGAACTACTGACTATTCAGCCTGAAAATCATGAAAATGGCTCCTCAACTGTTACTCTATCAAAGTCATTTGCTCTCTAGGCCTGACCACTCCCCCCGAGCCCCCTTGTAAGACAATTTGTAGCGATATAGCCATGTCATGCTACTTCTGCCTTTGCTTCTGATAGACCAGAACAGTCAAACAGTTCCCTCTCAGGTTTTAAGTCTCTTGAACAAAAGACCCATGCTGTAATGTTTCTGCTGAGGACAGTCTCATATGGTGCACAGTAGGATAGATCCCCCTTCTGATTATGGCATGTAAGCCTGATGCTCAGGTGAGTCCCAAACAGCCTGCGATACAGGTTGATGGATCTTTCTTAGGTCCTGCTTCCATAAGGAAATAATGTGTTTTACACCCAGTAATCTGTCCATATATCACAGGCATGATGTAATTAATATGTGGAAGGTGGTGATGGGGGGTGGGGGTGGGGCAGATAACTCATCTTTCATCTGGTGGAAATCCAGAAACACACGCAACACAGACCGATGCACACAGATATGCTGCTCACACACATACACACACAAAGACAAATACACATCCTCCATCTAACCAAGTTATCTGTGTGGGGATGATATTAATGCCTTGTATATGTGAGGCATTAGTCTAAAGGGAAGGGAAGCGTTTATAATGTCTAACTTATACACACAGATAGGGAGAAAGAAAAAGGAGGGAGAAGGCGAATAAATCAAATGGAGGGTGTTTTAGCAAAAGGTTTGTAAAAGTCTCTTTCAGTGTCTTGCATCAGTGCCTAACCTGTGAGTTACCTCCTGCAGAACCACAACATTTAGTGGTTGAAAAAGAAAAAACACACTCTCCCCTTGTTTGGAGGACAGGACAGTGTGTGGTTAATGAAGCCCAAAATGTACCTTAGCCCGTCCTGACTTTTTGACCTTTACAGCGTACTATCGCCACTGCACAGCAAATTCATCATCACCCAGAGAGGCATCCAGAGCACAGGACAAGACATTACGACTATGTCTAGATGCTTAATTTATATAAAATCGTAGAGTCAAAATAATTCAAAAAAGGTTAGCAGAAGTTGCCCGCTCAGGAGACAGAAACTGTAATTTAACATTTACAGCACAATCTCACAATCTCCTTTGTGCCACCTGCAAGTAATTTATCTACTTGTAAAAAAAAAAGAGAGAAAGATTTCCCTTCTTTATCTATTCTCTCTGCGTTTCATCACATTTCGAAACACTAATAAACAGAGCATTCGTACAATGAGGGAAAAGTTCAGTGAAAATATGGGCGAGCAAACTTGACAGAAGAAGATAAATCATTTTATGGTTGATTCTGGGAAGTTGCCTGAAAAGCTGAGGGGGGGGGGGGGGGAAGCGGCTAATCTGAAATAAATAATTATCATTTAAGCTGCTAAGAGTTAAGAAATAAGAAGGCAAAAAATCTTGTAGAAAATCCTTCCGGCGATGTTTAACGGAACAATCCAGAAGCGGCTAACCCACGAAAAGAGCCAAAAGCAGGGGGTCCAACACATTCCTTTTTATCCCCTTTCTCTCTCTGTACTGTTGTCTTCTCTTTTTTTATACTCGGCCCTTTTAAATGCACGAAGCTAAATTCATTCATCTACTCGCACTCAAACTGGATTAACAACAAAGCTTGTGTATCCCTGCGAGGCCCGCGGCCGAGACAGTGTTGGTGACGCCGAGAAACAGCTTTCACTAGTGATGACAGGAGGGGAGGAAGAGCTCCAGTTTAGCTCCATCATGCAACTTTCTCCACAAACACGTTAATACAGCAGCATGTCGTCACATCAAGTGTTTGAATATGTGCTCTGAAACTGAAGCACGCACCTCAGTTCTTGTTTTTATGATGCTTTTTAACCCGGGACTGCTTTATTTTGGTTGTCCCTCGTAACGCTGAGTGTCAAGGCGTCGTGTCGCGGTGTCACCGCATCGACAGCTGGTGGCTGCGTGACGGCGCTCATTCAGGCGGACTGCATCAGGACTTCACTGTGACTGGGCTACACACACACACACACACATACAGTCAATAATATGTAATCAAAAAGGCACATGCATGTGAACACTAAAAAGAGTAGATCAAGTCTCATTATTTTCTCATTAATCACAATCATCGTCTATTATTGCTGGCTCAGTGCTCCAAGCTAACGTTATATGACGCAGAAAGACACTGCTTGTTTTCTTAGCAAGTGGAATTGGAGAGGGATGGAAGGTTGGGAGCTGGTTGAAATCATTCACAGTGGATGAATATGTAGATACTCTAGTGAAATAGCTTTTTTTAAAAAAGAAGAAAAAAAGACAGCACAAAGAGAGAGAGAGAGAGAAACTCCATCGAGGCTCTAATTTGGTGTTTCAGTAACGGAGCTAATTTAGACATTTTATTCTGCATCTGGATTGTGGAATATATCTACCAAAGTTTGCAGTAAGAAAACTACTGAAATAATCCTTGACCCTTGACCTCATTTTAAAACACAATTTTGTTTCTCATTTCACATCTGTTCACAGGTTTTTCGAAACTTCCTGCCAACAATCTGACAAATGGGTCTGAAACATAACAGAGGAGTATAATAATAGCTTCTGACAAACATTTATTGCTAAAAGATTAGCTTTCCCTCTGTGATCTGCCACTGTTGTTGCATTAATAACGCTACATTGATATCATGGAGCAGCAGAGCTAATGACCTTACAGTACATACAGAAATGATGTATTGTTACTAATGGCACTTTATAACACACTATAATGTAGTTGTGAATTGTAAAGTGTTTAATATATTTGCCTGTAACTGTGGGCAGGCATGTGTAGATGGTGGTATATACACAGATCATCAATGGTGATATAGTAAAACACAATTGTAATAATGGAAAATATGTGATTTTTACACTTTTACCTTAATAAACATATAAAACATCCTATCTGCATTATAGTATGTTATAAAGTATTTATTTAGTCTGTAGACTGCTTTTAAATGTTATTTAGGGGAAGTGTTCAGTTCAGTGACTGGTGAAAACACCACCATTTAAAAGATACAGCAGATATTATTTATGGTCAACAAACTCCATGAAAAGGGTTAGTCCGCCTCTTAATAGTCTCTGGCTTTTGTGCCCCGTCTATGGAATCAAAGCCCATTCATTCCTAATGAATGGGTCTACACAGTTCATTTTTATAAAGGCGCGGTACTTTCCCCAAAGCTGCTGAGTGTACAGTTGCTAATAAGCGTTAGTTAAACAGCAGGAAATGCTTTTATTGGAGACTTTTTTCAGCCGCCGATCAATACACATTTTGTGCTCTAGCGAGTATTTACAGCAGCAGGACGGTGCATCTCAATGTTTCAGTTTTTTTACTCATGTTTGCTAGCTTGTTGCAACACTAATATGAATATAGCTCATGGAGATTGAATAGCTATAAGCAGGTGATGACAGACTGGTTACCTTGCCTATGGCTGGCTTAAATCAGTATGGATTGACTGGGAAGGATGAGGAAATGTAATTTAAATTTTACCTGCAGAATCATTGTTTCCATGAGACCTGGTATCTAATGTTTTGTGGCTCTGTCAGTAGCCACGGGCCTGGTGTTGGGAAACCCAGCTCTAACCAGCATGACTGGAGCACTAATGATTTTTCACAAAGCAGTTCACATAGAACAGTATGCGGCCCACTTTATTACGCTATCCTCCAATGAACGCAGCCTCTCTCTGTTTAAGCACACACACTCCAGAGCAGAAATAGTAACGTGACCACGGCACGTTCAGCACACTGACTGACAGTAATTATCACCATTCATCATTAAGCATAAGCCAGGGATGATAAGAGCTCTTTATGTAAAATGTCAGCTCACTGAAATGATGAAAATGATTAAAGGGCATCAGTGTGAAATAGAGACGTACTGTAACGCGTTTCACGGGGGCTGAAACGAGCTGACAGCGCTGGGGGCCTGCGGGGCCGAGCAGCCTGAGAGGGAGACAAAATAAATAAAGAATAAAAAGTAATTTTTATTTATTAAAGAGGAAGGCAGACTGAGAAGCAAGCTTGTGTAAAAAAACATCACAAAGATGTCTGGGGTTGCGAGTGGAGTCTATATTGATAAAATATCACTGTCGTCTTGACTCAACTATTCTCTCTGCTGCCTCTCAGTTCAGTACAGCTAACCTCTTCATGAACTCTCTCTATCATAAATCAATAGTTCGGGGGCTTACTTTGTTAGGCCGTGCCAAAAGTCAGCCTCTCTGCTCCGTTCAGCAGGTGCTGCAGACAACACCAACCCAGATCTGCGTGCTCGCTATCGGCTGCAGAAATCACACTCTGTCATCTGCTTTCAACCTCCTCTGTCGCTCCCCCTTCCTCTTTGTTTCTCTCTTTCTTTCCTCACCTCTCCTCTTTACCTTTTTCCTATAAATAGCACCGCATACCTCTCTTCTTCTCTCCTCCTCCTCCGCTACGTCTACACCCCTCTGGATGTTCTCCCCCGAGGGAGAAAAAAAGCCAGGCAGGCCCGGGCAGCAGTATAGCCTGCTATTCGCTCCTCTCCCCATGGGAAAGGATGAGCATCGTCGGCCCTGCGCATCCTCCACCCCTCCATCATGCAGCAAACACGATGATGCCTTGCAGGGATACACAAAAGCCAGGGTCCTGTGCTCCAGCCTGCTAGCACCTGCTAAAATAAGATATGAGGGGATTGTGCAGGGGGTGAGCCGGCCAGCGTGAACCGAATATGTAGTTGCCTCTCCAGCAGAGGAGCAGCCACTCCAACTCTACTGCCCCTCTCTCTCTCTCACTCCCTCTCTCTCTCTCTCTCTCTCTGACCCAATCTTGTGATTTGTGAAAGGGGGGGTAAACTGGGACGTGTTTACAAAATATTCTACTCCTTCTTCTTATTTTGTGATAGAAAAAGCGCTGTCTCTAGTGGATTTTGTGCTGATATTATAGAAAGAAAAAGTTGCGCGGTACACACTTCCATGCTTCATTTCCATAACAATTTTGGATATCTGGCAGTGATGATGATGTGTGATGTTGTGTCTCCTGTGTAAAAAAAACAAACACCGAAAACCTTGTAGCTTACAAGAAGCAGCAGATCCATGTATGCATGTTGGATTTCTGTGTGTTTTGTTCAGCCGTTTTACATCGTCTCTGATGTGGAGAGAGATAAGACAGCCGGCAGCCTTTTAAGTCTGAGTCCCTGCCTTGCTATTGTGATTGAAAAAAGACTTCATGTCAGGACTGCTTATCAGTCAATAGGAGACACATCCGCAAATACTCTGCAGGTGCTGCAGGTGCAACAAACATCCTGAACACACACCATGAGCAGAAATAAATCTGCATGTCACATCTCCTAATTAAATCATTAATTACATAACAATAAGAACCATGCGCCATCTTCCTGTGTTAGTAACAGCACATCAGCACAAAGGAATATTAGAATTCTGCGCTATGCTTTTTGTCTCCCCATACTATCGATTCTGCAAAATCAACAAATCAAAAATGCATGAGCCAGGTAACGATTTCATCAAAAAACTATCAAGCATGTTACGGTGTCCTATTACTCCTGGATAATGCTAGAAACAGTTTAGTACACCTAAATTAAGTCAGCCCCCCGCTCCCAGTCTGCTCGAGTCCCCCCCCCCCCCCGAGGGTCGTCTGTGCAGCACGGTGCCCATCTGTGGCCCTCACAGTACTGGAGGGCGTCTGCGGTCACAGCGTCCCCAACAGATTGCTCTGTGGCTTCTTTACTTAGACTTTCATAGATGCTACACCTTTTAAAGACATGATTTGTTTTTATTGAACTATTTCTGGACAAAATTTCCTTTTTGATTTGCTCATTTACAGATTTTGTCAGGTCAAACAAGTGTTTCATTAGGAAATGTGTTTTAAAGCTGATGCTTTTTAATACTTTTTTTCTTCTTCTTTTTTACCTTTTCCTGATAATGAACATCTGTGGTACAAATGTGTTCAGACATGTTCTCAATATGACAACATTATGCGGGTAACTTTCCTGTTTTCTTCAGTAATAGCAGCAACAATACAACAACGTAAATCTACTCATTACAAGTAAAAGTTCTTAATTCAAACTTTTATAATAATATACATACTATAGTAAAAGTTCTTCATTCAAAGTAATAGTGCTAGTATATATTACTACTGTCAAAATACATGCTAAAATACATACTATAGTAAAAGTTCTTCCTTCAAAGTAAAAGTACAAGTACAGACTGCTCAAGGTGAAGTTAGTCTGAACTACTTAAATAAATCTGAATTAATGAGATGTGAAAGAAGAAAAAAAGCAAGTCTGTAGTTATGTTGTAAAATGTCTTTGTTTTTTGTTAAATGCTGAATTTTTATTTTAAATTTTGAATCTCTTTAAACGTATTTAAATAAAAGCATGTGAGCGGTTCAGAGGGGAAACTGCAGCAGCTCATATATATTGTGAAATTTGAAAGGCAACCAAACTATAGACCCACCTGTTTCACATAGAGTCAGAGTGAGCTACTTTTTGCTACTTATGTTATATTTCATCATTTTATCATATAATAAAAAAAATGTTAAATAAGCTTTTTTTAATCTGAAAACTTGTAATTATCAGTCAAATGAATGTGAATCAATGTATTAAACAGAAGTATAAAGTAATATAAAAGTAAGTAGTATAAAAATGGAAATAATCGACAGAGGTAGAAGTCAATGGACTTTAGTGAATGTACTTCGTTACTTTCCAGCACTCAAACAGATTGAGATCCAGACTATTGAAAATGAAATCGGGCTCTTGTATTGAAGAGGCCATTTTCAGTCCACCTTTGCAATTTTTATGATAAAAAAAAAAAAACTGCTGATTTTTTAAAAAGGACTGGTGTGCCAGTGGGTTTGTTCTGCTCTCTTTTTAGAAAGTTTTCTTTTTTCAGCACTTTTTTTTCTCCCAGATACACATTGCTATTAACTTTTGCTGCAATGTCAACACTTACGAAAAACGTACGAAAAACATCACAAAACATCATCACGAAAATTTAAAAAATCTGATGGTGGTGATCTGTTCTAATGTGTGTGAACGTGTGTTGATTACTGTTCAGGTTGGCAGTTGTGAATCTGATTACCCCTTTAAACTTCCAAAATGTCATTCCTCACACTCACAAAAACAAACAGACGGCTCACAGGAGAAGACGGAAAGTTGAAGACAAAGTGAGGGGTTTTTTTTTTGGGGGGGGGGCGTCTGCGTCAGAATGTCATAATAAGTCTCCTGGCTGTCTCTTTCTCCCTCCATCCCGTCTGTACTGCTTTCTCTGCACCAAGGACAAAATGCTTACACCACAATGAAGACGCAGGGAGAAAAAGAAGGGCCTCTGGGGAGAAGAACTTCAGGGAGAGTTTGGAGAAAGATGAGACGACGAGGAAGAAGAGGAGGAGGAGGGAGGGAAGAAGGTTAGTGTAGGTGTAGAGGTAACGAGATGAAGCTTTAATGATCCCTGTGGGGAAAATAGGCCACTGCTGCAACAAATACTAAGAGGATAGAAGAAAGAGAGAGGGAAAGAATGTCAGCAGTAACAAGGATAAAAAAATGTAACCAGGTAGAGTATATATGGAAAGGTGTGGACCGCAACAATGGCAACACAGACATAAACAAGTATAAAGTCAGCTTATGTTGTGTTTAAGAATACACCTACAACATAAAAATGTGCAGTGTGTTGTATGGCTGTGAATACGTGACCAAAAAAATAGAATATAAGAAAGAACAAGTGAGATTAAAGTAAATAAATAAATAAGGAATTAGAAATATAAATAGATATGAAATATTGTGCTGCTTCTAATAAGAGAGATTAGTTGTGCTTTTACATCTCTGGCTGCAGTGTTCCATGATAAAGCTCCATAGCTACTTAATCACCCATTGAATGTGTTTTTATATATTTTCTTTATTTTTTCATGCTAACGTATGATTGGTCAAAACAGATAAAATGATGCCCTAAGGGAGGTCATCCTAACCCTAACCCTAACTATTCAACATACACAATACAGTAGTGAAACTGCATTGGTCTAATGACAGCTTCCAAACTTAATTTTCAAATCTCTACCACTGTATGAAGTTAAGTGATAGATTCATACAGTAGCATATCAGGAAAGAAAAGAAACTACTTTTAAACACATCACTTAAGAAATGTGATTTTTATGTGAGCCAATAGAGTCCACATTTCCTTTTTTCCTATTTAGCAGTAGATAGCTACTTGTGCTAGCTAACGCAACAGTTAGCTTGTTGTAGAGCCCTGAAGGACTGTTCAGGACTGTTAAACCAACATGAAAAGAGAACTCTTTTCAACAATAAGAAGTTAACACCATCATTTAAATGAAGAGAGTTAGCGGGTAGAGTTAGCTTGTTTGTCATTGTTGCTAACGGTATCAGACTGGTTAACCAGCCATGCCGAACTTCTGTTAACAAATGGACGATATGACACGTACGCTTTATCTCCATGACAGAAAGACAACATCACATAAGTCAGATACACCTTCTCTCTCTCTCTCTGTCTCTTTTGGTGTGATGGTTAAATGTCTCTCTGTGGCTGTTGTGTGAATTTATCTCCTTGACAAGAATGCACCAGCCATCATAAAATATGTTGAAGGTAGTTTGCTGGACACTAAAGCTGTTGAAGAGTTACAGTTACAGCTGTCTGGATTTTGAGTGGTGGTTCAGTCACTTGTTGATGTGTGATTGTGTGTGTAGAAAAGTCTGACTGCTTGTTTGTGGGAATGTCTTCATAGTAGTAAAACAGTAACTACAAAGTGTTATTTACATGCATCATTATTATAACTAATGAGCTGATGAATCCAGGCAGGTGTTATATATTCTGTCTTTACCATCCAAAGTGTATTGATAGTTTCTTCTTCCTCATTGATGGTATAAGGCCAATGTAGAGATGCACTGATATGAATGTTTCTCTCTTGATACAGATTTTGTTACTTCAAGTCAGGGCTTCTGCAGATATTGAGCACTGACTCAACAATCTTTTTTTTATCAAATGTAATCTATGTACCACACTGCTTGGCGCTCATTGCGAATTTTGGAGGACACATTATCGTTTGTGTATCTGTGGCCTGATATATCGTAGTCTTCTCTGCCATAGATATATTATAATTATCCAAAAAATGATCAAAATACATCTGTTGCATTGGATGACATATTCCTTTCCACTCAATCCCACACACACACATACACACCATCCTGCTGCCATTAATGTGGATTCTTCCGCATCAGAAAATAGTCCAACAAAACAAATGCAGAATTTTACTCATGTTTGAGTAACGTTGGTTGAAACTACAGAGCCCAGCTGTTTTTAAAAGGAAACTACATTAAGTATATGATTTCATTTTTTAAAAAGTAATTTCCTAAAAGCAGTTTTTAGAAAAAGATTGACGTGTGGTGGGCACCGATGACTTGCGGTTGAGGAGGAGGAAGAGGAGGAGAGGAGCGGCACAAGTAGTTTGACGTGATCGTTTGTAATTGATGACAGCAGCCAGAATGTCAAGCTTTTTTTTTCTCTATAAAAACGATTAATTCCCCGTCTACGCTCTCAACCAAGTGTAACGAGCTGCCTGCATACAATGTCAAGGACTCTGTCACCACATCAGGTTAAACACGTCATTGTCTTTGCCTTCTTGTTTAACCTGGTTAGTACAATGTGACTCCATGGTCATGTGATGATGATCGTGTTGTTACCCATCAGCCATTTTGCTTTCCATCATTTTCTGTTGCCAAAAGGCCGAAAATAATGTGCATCGATGCTTCTATTGATCGTCTCTTCCTGCCACAAACAAGACAATATTATTGGAACACACAGAATTTGACTTGATGATGTTTGGTCGTACTGAGATCAGTGATGAGTAGAGGTGGGTCGTTTGTGAATAAATATATCACACACACACACACACACTTTGTTTGACTCTGAGTGCCCATCACCTGATGAAGAGGTAGTGATCTGAAACAGGGGCGCAACAGTGAAGGTAACTTTAAACTTAGGATAGGAGTGATGTCTCAATAGACTCAAGTTTCAGACTGATTTTAAATGAGTCCAATCGTTCATTATACTATTGCTACATTTTACTTTGTGGCACTTTACTTTAACCTTCATAATATTGAAAGCATTTGAAAGCAGCATATACACACTTACTAAATTATGTATAACTATACACTCTAATGTAGTAGTAGCAGATACGAGGGCATTTTAAACTGTTAAAACTGTATGAATATATTAAACTTTTAAACTACACCGTTCCCCACAGTTTCTACAAAAGATAGAACCTGAACTCCAAGGAGGTTGTGATTGTGGATTTCTGTTTCATCTATGGAATTTGGGTTTTATATATATATGTAGAGCATAAAATTTACTTGAAACAATTTGATTTATGATTGTGAGAGAGTTGACTGTCTAATCTCAGGGGATTTAAGTGTTGTCTATAACGTTTCACTGATGAAGATGATTTGTTAAGTTGTGTTTTTCATTACAAACAGCATCCTTTTCTTAAAGAACGACAGGGTTGGAATGTGTCTTTAATGAATCAGCCTCTACACTACAATATTTATAGAACATTAAATCCAGTAATAATAAACCTGTTAATAAATGAGCTCATAAATAGTTGCGTTTCATTCCTGGCATTGGAAACTGTAGTCTGACAAAAAATGTAATTCAAGGTCCACTTACTACAGTTTCCCTAAAACTTTCAGCAGTTGAATCAGTTGAGAGAGAGAGAGAATGTATTTATAAATGTATTTTATAAAGTCAGTCATTATCCGTTTACTAGCTTGGGTGGTTCACATTAGTTGTATCAAAATGCCCTTAAATGTGTTTACAACTACATCATATTTAATTGTGTATTATAAACCATTTATTACCCACTTATTTATTATTAGTGTAAATGTTTAATAGAAAAAAGTGAAATATATTTAATCAGTTAGGTTTAAAAGTGAAAATAAACATTATTAGTATCATGTTTGAGCTGTAAATGAGAAGGTAAGAAAACAGGGTGAACAGCCAGCAGAGAGTTGGTGTAATGTGTAGTGACACGTGTCACTTAGTGACAGCACTAATATGTTATGTATTGGGTGAGATCGCAGCTTGGCCGTTTTTGTGCTCCCATGTGTTGTGGTTTATTTACAGTCCATCTGTCATCCAGAGAGTCACACAACTTGATTTCCTACACTGTGAAATGAAAAGCATTACTGGCTGAGTAAAAGTTTGTCAAAGTCAGTTTAGAGATTGTTTTTAAAAAAATGTTTTAGGATGCACCTTTAATGTTTTTTTACACACCAGACTCTAGGGAAGTAGGGAGTACACACTACAGTATTGTATAATAAGTCATGGGTTAACAAACAGGCTGGTGATCACGATGTTGAGGATCCTCATAAACCTGTATATCACTGATAATGATATACAGGCTGACTTATTTAAGCTAAATTGCTTAAAAATCAACTGTTTAACTCTATAACCCAGACTAAAAACTAAGTAAATTAAATCAAAATATATTTTTAATCACATACCTGGGAGTGTAGAGACGGTGTTCAAACAACATATAAATAGGTTGATAAAAGTTGACAGACAATTCAATTAACAGTTAAACGAGGAAACAAAATGTGAAATTTTTCCATTTTTTAAATACTCCAAAAATTGTACAGAGTTTGGTGGATGGCTTGTTAAAAACTGTGACTTATTAAATAAAATGTTTTTTCTATTCACATACCTGGGAGTGTAGAGAAAGGATTCATGTAAATGGTAAAATAGGTACATAAAAAAACGACAGAAAATTAAATTAGCAATTAAACGAGGAAACAAAATGTGAAAATGAATATATATTTTTTTGAAATATTCCAAAAAATGTACATAGTTTGGTGGATGGCTTTTCAAAGACACATTAAATGAATATATATTTTTAATTACATGACTGGAAGTGTAGAGAAGCTCTTCAGACAACAAGTAAATCATAAAACAGGTAGATAGAAATGGAAAGAACATTAAAACACATTTTTACATTTTTTAATTTCTCCAAAAGTTGTACAGAGTTTGGTTGATGGTTTGTCAATAACATGTTGGGAATGTTGACTCATGATCTCAGTTTATCTGATATTCTGGCCATGAGCTGATAATACATTGTTTGCAAAGTCAGGAAACATTGACTTTATTATTTACAGCTCTGCACCTTCTAGTAAGCCACTGCCTTGGTTTCCAAAATAGAAATCTTTTTTTCTAATAATAGTAGTAAATGTATCATGCAGCGCAGTCATGCCTGAAGAAGTCGTGATCGTGTCATGCTCGGTTTATAGCGTCGATGTGGAAACGCTTGAAAAGAAGCGCTTGGAGCACCCGCCACTCTGTCGTACTCCAATGTCCTTGTGTGCTTCCGTTACGTGACTCGCTCCTTTCTCCTCGTGCTTGCTCACAGGCACCAGATCACTACGTGTTCTTGAATCATAGGAATCATTGAACACCTTTTAATTGTATTCCATCGTTCATTTCACATGCCTGATTTTATCGTGCGTACAAATGATCACTACTCATCATCAGCACCGCTGTTGGAAGAATCTCCGAAATAAATTTGATGAAAACAATTAGTTCTGCGTCATTTCGTGTTGGTTTGTTGCCACCGTGAAGTGAACGAACAAAGGCAGAGGGGGTTGTTTTACTTCTTTTTTCCTTTTCTTTTTTTTTTTTTTTTGAAAGGAAGTAATTTATGTGGACTTGCTCTCGTAATTGGAGAGCGGGGAATTGGCGTCGGGACCGCGGAGCAAATGCAAAACAAAACTAGAAAGGATAGAAGATGGCTCTTTCTGTCTCTCTCTGTGTGTGTGTGTGTGTGTGTGTGTGGAAAATAAGAGAGAGTGAGAGGGTGTTTGGTGTTTTTGGTATAGCTCCTCTCATCTCTGTTGAAGGCTTTTATCGTCCTCTCTGGTCGTGGCGCTGATGAGGAGCTTTACAGGCGGCGGGAAAGAGAAGGAGAAGCTTGTTAGAGAAGGGAGGTGTTGATGAGATAATTACACAGCTGTCATAGTGCCTGTCTGGCCCAAGAGCTGTGCCATCAGTGTGTCTGCGTGTACACATATGTGTCAGCCGTCTGTGTGTGTGTGTGTGTGTGTGTGTGTGTGTATCTGTACATGTTTGCATGGCTTTCTTCTGTTCAACGTGTGTTTTAGTGTCTGTGTGTGTTCTCTTCAAGAAAACGGTACAATGCACATTTTTGATTGCTCTCGAACGCTGTCGTCTGCTGTCTGTGTGTGTGTATGTATGTATCTATACAGTATTGTGTGTGTGTGTGTGTGTGTGTGTGTGTGTGTGTGTGTGTGTGTGGTTAGATACTTGGTGTAGAATAATAGCTGCACTTTCTCCTTTTGAAATGTATGGCTGTGTCTTTTGGGGTGGAAATGAGGTTTGGAGCATACATTTTACCATTTTCTTTTTCTTCCATAGTTCACCCTTCTGTGTGTGTGTGTGTGTGTGTGTGTGTGTGTGTGTGTGTGTTCTTTTTTGTTGTTGTTTTGTTTTGTTGTTGTCGGCTTTATGGAGTCACTTCAGGCGCTGCAGGCAAACTCCACTTCCTCCAAGACAGCCCATAATTCTTCCATGTTGAATTCAGACACATACGCTCCCTCTTTCAGCCTGCCATGACCGCTGCTTGGGACGAGAACAGAAACTGTGTGTGTGTGTTTGTGTGTGTGTGTGTGCGTGTGTGCGTGCGAGCGTCTGCTTTTGGAAACTGTTGGCGGTGCCCGGCTGATTTTGATACATGCTCGCAACATGAATGGCGGGCCGCAGGCGTCCACACAGCCCACCAACCCACTGGCCAGATTGAGTGGAGGGGTGGAGGAGGGGGAAGCGAAGTAATGGCGGAGGAAAGTTGACCACCGTCAAGGGAAATATGTGGCGTGTCTCAGAGCGAGAGGGGGAAAAAAAACAACAAAAAAACAAGCTCTGGAGTCGGCAGGCAGCTTTTTCATTCCAGGTGTGGAAGAACGGAGAGCAGGGCGGAGAGGGCGAGAGAGAAATTGGTGGAGGCGACGCGGGCTGATATTGGTAGTTTGTGTTTCAGTTATGAGCAGAACGCCGCGGAACAGGAACAAACTCAATTTTGAGGCCCAGGGTCCTTGAGGAGAAGCGCTCGGTCCTCCCCCCGGCTGCCACCGTCAAACGAAGGCTTGACCTCTTCACTGCTGGAGTGTATTTTTTTTATTTTTAGCTGGAGCTCTGCTACTGTAGCACAGGAAGCTCTGACCTCAGTCAACACCGCCTTGTTTCAATCCTGCTGTCTAGTGACTGCGGCTGTGATGACAAAAAAAAAAATTAGGTTAAAGGAGTCGCCAACACGCACAAAAAAAGCCCCCCTCCTCCATATCAAGGTTCAGGTGTGATGCAAAGAGAGAGCCTCAGATCTGTTTTCCTGCTTGTAAGATGAGAAGCAAAAACCCCCCCCAAAAAACAAAGAGCTAATTACTGCCTGTCCTCTGTTTTATTCACACTGGTTCTGTCACATAAAAGCAAAGTAGCAGACATGCCACTAAGCCTTATCGCTTGTATACGAGTCATAATTCAGACGGCTCGAGAAAATGAGATAAATGACTCCCACCACCTTCAAAAGACAGAGGGATTTCTCATTTGAGTGGAAATTAAATTAATACCACTGGGGAAAAAGCTTGTGAATCTTCACACAGGGTGCGCCGCGGTGATAATACATCGCCTCATATGTTTTCAGATTCGGAAGAGGAGGAGGGAGCAGAGGGGGGTTATATTTGTCTTTTTTTTTTTTTTTTTGTCCTTTAATAATAACAGTATAACGGAGCAAAAATTCCCTGGGCGCGTTGAGGAATTATTAAATCCACTTGCGCCACTACGCCGCTTTCATTATGTCACTTCGGTGGGCTGATGAAGAGCACTCAGAGGAGTGTAATTGGCGGCATCCATTTGTGACCTTGGCTCGAGAGCGAGGGGGCCAGCGCGCCATCAATACGAGGCGATGGGACGTCGGCGCCCTGAGGGAGGGAGAGGCAGAGAGAAGGCTGGTAGAAAAGAAGGGGAAGGAGGAGTGGAGGGAGGGAGGATGGAGGGATGAGGAGGATGGTGGCACTGCCATCTGTCTATGTGTTCTGACCCACTGCCCTCCTCAGCGGCCCAATGCCCAAATTAGGAGGAGTGACACACCAGCTAATTGCAACATGTGAGTGTTTGTGTGTGTTTGTGTGTGTGTGTGTGTGTGTGTGTGTGTGTATGTGTGTGTTTGTGTGGGAAGCAACAGTCTTTGCACGGAGATATTAGAAGATCATGAAGCTCCACTTAGCATCATTTTTATGGAAAAATACTCCCGTCTTATTAGTCTAAATCATGAAGTGGAGCTGCAGCAGACAAGAGTGCTCTATTCCCATTACCATGTTTTAGTATCAGCCCATTTGCCTCTATGAATTGTCGGTGTACACTACTTGACCCACAGGAAGTGACAAATTGACACTTTAGAGCAAATCACGAAACTCTCTAAAGCAGCGGCCGAGCACCGTTAAGTGGCGGACTAACCCAGATTACATCTCATCTCTTCACTCTGCTTTCTGAACAGGTTGCTAATCACGAGCATCTTGTGCGCAGTTTACAAGCATGTTATAAAATGTCTTGCTATTCAAGGTTATTATTTTTTTTAGAATGGCTGACTCCTGCTATTTGGAGCCACCAAAGAGCCAGACGGCTCAGTGTAGCTTTAATAAAGTCATCTGCATAATCACTGTTAAAGTCTCTGTCAGCCCACACAGGTTGGGAACAACTATGCTGGGAGTTTCTAAAGTTTCCAAACTTAGAGATCCGTTCATTTGTAATTTTGATATCAACAGAGAATTATCAGTAAGTGGTGCAGCTCTATGGCAGTGCGGGTTGTTCCACACTGAAATAACTACTGGATGGAGGATGACTCTATGATGATCTCCTGACTCTTTATGTAGAGCCATTATCAGGACATCATTTTAACCACCTCATCTTCAAAACTAATGATATTCACCTTATATGCGAGTACAGACAGATATGCTAATATGGATTTAGACTCATACTATTGTCTCAAATCACAAACTTCCATCAGTACACTCCTGTATAGTGTGGAAATTTCAACAGGTTAGTGTTGTCTCAAATCAAACGTAGCCATTGCACACTTCCCAGAAATGATGATTAGCTAGTTACCAAGCTAGTGTTAGCATTGGTGTTCTCGTTCGCGGTACCCAATCTACAGACTGCTAAAATAACCTAAGAAACCTACTGATGGCTCATATGTGACAACAGTATAGTGGTGCACTGTAGTTACAATGTCCTCAGCTGGTCACTCCCCTTCTGCTACAGAGCCAAGATGGTGAAGAGGGCGAGAAGTGTCCATAGTTCCACACTCATTGCTTTTGAGTGTAACATGTGGGTACTCATAGTGCACTGCATTTTCCCATACTTCTACACTCAAAATATTAAGTTTAAGTAGGTAGGTAAAGTATGCGATGAGACAAAGCAATAGTCTTGTTAATTATTATTGTTTTTTTAGATCATTGCTTTGGTTTTAATATGACACATTGTGTGGTTCAGTCTCATCAATCTAGTTTGCAGCAGCAGCAGCAAGTTTATAGCAATCAACTTCATACCAACATTTAGGTTACCCTTCTAGCACCAAACAACAGACTAAGTTAACATCTAGCTAACATCAGTAAGTTGAAGATGAAGAGCAGTTTAAGAGCCAGACATGTTTCTCACTAGGTGATGGATATGAAAATCGAGAGTGAATGATTTTAAATTGAGTTAAATGATCATTTTTCTTAGTGGCCACTGGATGGACACTACGGATGAATAATATGTCAGGGTGTGAGTGTTTTGGGCTTGTTTAGTTTGTTTTGGGCTTCCTCTGCCTCTGGACTTTATTGACCAAACACGTCCAACAAAACAGAAAAACAGTTTGCTCACACAGTCCAGAGGAGGGATAATGAAGTGGAATGGAAAACACCTGTGTAAGTGTACCATGGGCGTACAGATGTGTGTGGGTAGCTCTGATTGTTTCGCAGATGTTTGACTTTCTGTAGGTGGTACTGTTCTCTCACTCCTCATCAACTTAAACATTCAAAAACATCCCTCAATACCAGATCTTTCTTTGACTTAATGCTTGCAAGTAATCAGCCAGCAGCTCAACATTATAAATGATCTGCCTGTGTTTATCTGAAGACTAATCAGTATGAGTGGAAAGTACTTGCACATGAACTTGGCCAGTTTCAAGGCAGAAATGTTGCATATTGTAGCTGTAACATGCAGGAGACACAGGAAGAGAGGAAGTGTCAGACAGAGAGATGAAAGATGAGGAAAGTGTTTTGTTAAACTCATTCTAATGTGAGGAACATCACTTGGCTGCTTGACAAGCAGCCCTGGGGCAGAGCTGCAAGTGTTGAAGGGGAGAGACACACACACACACACACACACACACACACAGGCACGCACAAACACTTGCTAGCGCAAAAAAATATGGACGCTGTCACTGTGCGGAATTTAGAGTTCACTAAGTCGCTAAGATCTGAAGGTGTGTCGAGACAGAATGCGAAACAAATTTTAGATGCAGCATCATTACACACATAGTCAATGGAAAGATGTGAGTGTGCGAGAACGTATGCAAATTCACTCTAGGTGGCACAAATTAAGAACTAGATGTGTCAACTTGAGCTAAAATGTGTGCTTTTACTGGAGCTTCATGAATCTAGCAGACACATTTATAGAGACAGGAGAAAACATTAGAGAAACTGGAGAGAAATATAGAGAAGCATTGGAGAGTTATGAGATCAGTCACAGAGTATAGTTAGCTGTGTTAGTTGACTACAGCAACCTGATCTCACAGAAATACATACAATAACCACAACATCTTAACACTGGATTCCATGGTGGTGTCTTGACATGTGTTGTGCTGAGGTGAGTTTTACATATTACGTGCCGCCACCACGGCATTCCATGTTAAGAGGTCGTGGTCATTTCACGCATTTCTGTGACGTTCGTACTGTCAGCAGCTATTGGCTGTCAGAGACAAATCAACATGGGTTGTTGAGACATTTCAGTTGTCAAATATGCATGAAACACAAGGTGAAAATTGAATTTGCTTCAGCCTGAGTTTGCCACAAAAATGTAATTTTTATAATTAACTCAGTTAAAGCTGACACAATATTTGTCATTATGTATTTAATTTGTCTGAAAATGAATCTGTATTCAGAAATGACTCAATGTTACTGTAGGTGTAGGTGATAGTGGCATGTTTAATAATTGAGTGAATTTGTAAAATGAAAAGTAAGAAGAAGCTGACATGTATTATTCTGAATGAGAGCTAATGGCTTTGAGCTGCTGGGTGACAGTTAAAATGATATGTCAAATTATTTCTGAATTTTTTTGTCAGGTTGGCAATTAACAAAATATTCAACTATTACACACTGTGCAAGTGTGCTTGTCATTGCTCACATGCTGGTGTTATGTTATTCATCAATTATTTACAACTTGAGATACTGTATATTGAGCTGTTGATAAGAAAGGACAGAAAAGAAAAGAAAAGGAACAGTCTGTGCGGTGACATTCATATTTAAATGAACAGCTTAATAGATATTTCACATTAATTTAACAGCCAGTCAACGGTGAGCTTCTAGATTACTTCATGCTGCACATTCGCCAGTAAACATTTTGTTTCCTGTGCTATTCTGAGCCTGGATGACTGAAGTTCCAGCTCCAAAGGGTGAACCAGGTCAAGGTGACATCACAAGCTGTGACACCCGGCTCAGAGTTGCTGTGACGACCGTCTCGCCTCATCAGTCACCCCTTTCAGACAGGTGTATGTGTGTATGTGAGCGAGTCTGTCGGGTACCAGCGCGCGCAGAGGATGGTGACGAAGGACAGGATGGATGGATGGAGGGGAGGATGAGGGGGAAAAAGTATCATTTAAAGTTCATCACTTACCCCTTCTGTTGTTGTTCTTTTCTCTGCAGTGAATCTACTGGACACGACGACGGTCTCAGGAGACTGGGGTTGGCTAACGTATCCGTCACATGGGGTAAGACTAAAGCATGTAACACACACACGTCCACTAATAAATAACCATACAGAACAAACTTCTGTAAACTCTGTAAGCTGTAAACACATATTTTTCATATCTTCTGTGGAATCCCAACTGCACAAATTATCACCCCAAAGTGACACCTGTTGCAAAAGTAGTCCTATTTTTATACCCTGTCATCTTGAAAGCGTTTGATTTTCCAGTTAAGAGGGAGCCTGCGCTTATTATTAAACGGTATCCGGTTGTCACGGTGACACCAAAGGGCTAATTACACGTTCATCCGTTGAAGGCAGACAACTTACATATAACGCTCACCTAATTCCAACATCAGGTCCGACATTATTTTCAGACGCCTCCACATATTGGCAGCAAGGTGCAAATCACAGGAGGGTTGGCTGTCCCACATGGGGAGAGGAGGAGGGGGCGGAGGGGGGGGGGGGGGGGGGGTGGAGGGGAAGGGAGCGAGATGAAAGAGGTGACAGCGAGGGCACGCCGTCGCATCATTAGCATATTGTAATGCCACATGATGATGCCTGGGGGTGATGAATTAGGACTCCAGCAGTGATTTTTATAGCAGTAAGATGCCACCGTGTCCCGGACTCCCCCGGCTGTCAGCGAGGTGGTAGAAACATTTAACTCACCTCCGGCCCACACAACAGAAGGTGGTGTGATTGAACGGCGGCCAGGAGGAACAGATGGATTGTCTTTCAAGTCCAGAGAAAAGAGCTGGAAGAATTGGATTAGGGTTTTGGGGGGCGATATGACTCCTTCCGGGTAAAAATCAGCATGAGAAGTGAGTCTTCTTCTGCCCTGACAGGTCTGTGTTCTAACATCTAGATTACATCAACTCAGCCCGTAGTGTTTCATTTAATTGGTTCAATATGTCAGGTATATGCCTTCCTAACTATTCATTCCTAGACATTGTTTGACTCTGAGCTTGTGCGCAGGAAATGTTTGATTGGATGGATTCAGTGCCGGAGCTCGGCTTGGTGCCAGCTTACGTAAGGTATGCATGTTGTGATGGATGGCACAGATCTGAGGAAGGTGATGCCAGCTGTAGAGTGTTTGTGCTGTCAGCCAGCCTTTATTTAAGCACTAATTTAAAAGTGGCACACGTTTATAAGAAGAAAAAATGACTTTTATTTTAGGCTGCAGATGAAAGTTCAAGTTTAGCTTGGTAAATTAACACTGAGGCTGTGTCCAAAATCAATCCCTCAATTGATCCCATGACTTACATAGTAGACTAATGATCATTTAGCGTCATCTCTGAGAGGTGTAATGTGGATGTATTGAGAGAACCGGACAACTTGGCGGACCTTTCCCTCCATTAAGAATTGCTCAATGGCCACATCCCCCGAAAAGTTTCAGGCTTCCTCAAACAATTTTAAAATTCAATCTACCATTATAGGCTCAGTGGTAATCACTGTTGCCCCACTGCAAGAAGGTGTAAAGTTCAAAACCTGGCTGGGGCTTTTCTGTGTAGAGTTTGCATGTTCTCCCTGTTCTTGCATGGGTTTCCTCCCATTGTCATAAAACGTGCATGTTAAGTCAATTCTCCTGGCACGAGGCAAGGCACTGACATAGAACTGGACTTGGTCCCTGGCCACTGTACAGTATCTTCATTTCATACTGCTCCTAATACTTACGATGGGTTAAATGCAGAGACTGAATGTCACTATACAACTGTATGTGTGACAAATAAAGTATCTTTACCTTTGGAGCATTAGACTTCTGAGTCCTAGATTCCTTCATGAAAAAAATCATTTTTTTTCTATAGAACAGTTTCCAATCACACAAACACTCATTTAAGGATGTGTGTGTTGCTCTGAAAACAAAAAAAACTGTCAGTTGTTCTAAGCATGTAAACAGAAGCACAATGTACAGGATATGTCAAAAGGAACCCATAGAACACACAAACATGTTTATTCATATAAAAATATCAGATTTTGTAGAAATGTTTCTCTTTAAAATGACAATACCAGCATTATATCATTTTGTGAGATAAATAGCAACATAGAAAGAAATAACCAAGCTAAAATCTGTATTAGCATGGCGGGTCAATAACTTGGGACAGTGCCTGCAAGCTGCCTGATATCAGGATTATTCCCATTTGGTCACATAGAAATAGACATTTTACTAGAATATGTGTAGAGGAATGCACTGTGACATATTCATTAAGCCTGTGCTGAAACACTAATGAGACAAATCAGATTTTTAATGCCTCTGCCATGTTGAGATCAAATTGTCAATATACAGATTGCTGTAGGACTGGCTCAACAATGTATTACTGCTCATTCACAGAATTAAACGACTCGTATTGTGACCACGGGCAGTGACAGCGTGTATTTTGTCATTTATGTGGGTACATAGTGTTTGGAGAGAAAAAAAGGGCTTGGTGTGAGTAGTAAGTCACAGTGTAAGTAGGTGAAAACTGAAGGAGCGGCTGGCCTCCACGTGGGAGGTTTGATGTACTCAGAGCAGTAAGTGCTGCTGTAGACTGGCTCTGTTTTGTGCTTGATAATGATGCATTCAAACTGATTCCTCAGCAAAGCTATCAGACCAGCAGCAGCACTTTATTGCTGCCAGTCCGCTTCTGCTTTCAGGTTGCTTTTTTTTCCCGGCCTGCCTGAATGGAAAGGAGAAAAGTACCAATGAATGTTTGTACTGCTAAAGAGAACATGTACATAGCTTTTTCCTCCAGGATAAACTACAACTACAAGCAGCCATAAAGAATCTAAAGCACCTGGCACATAGATGTTTATAATAAGTGATAGTGCAGAACCATTCAAGGATAGGTTCAGTCTTTTTCAATACATTACTCATATATGTACTCTGAAAGCATTGGCGTAGGAAGCATTGAAAATGTGATGCTGGACTCCATCCAGGGACCTTGGAACTATAAAGCATGAGTACTAACCTCTCCACTATGTGGGCACCCCAGATTATAAGTTTTTTAAGAGTTACCTAACTGAACAATGAGGCTGCTGTCAGTCTGTGTGGAGACTTTGTAACAAAAACATAAAAGCTGTGAGCAACTGGCAAACTAAATATGAGCCTGTCATTTAGTTAAATGCCAAGCTTTGATTTTTTTTTTGACACAGTGCTGACTGGATAGACTGATGAGCTGATTTTCAACATGGTAAAAGTGGGTGGGTGGGTGGGGGGGTCTAAACTAATAATTTAAAAAAGTGGGATTTGTCCAACCCTCCTATAATGGTGCGACACCCATGATTGAAAGAGTTTGTTGGTGTAATCATTACTGCTGTACGCCTGTCAGCTACTTATATTGTCTCAGAAATAATCACGATAAACAATATTATCGTAATTTGAAGATCATTTTATCTATCTATTTATTTATATTTTTTATCACTGATATAATGATAACATAAAGGGGTTGGGGTTGGGATTGTAGAGTGGGAGCTATGCTTATGTAATAACACAGACTGTCATTATGTTTGGGGACAGAGTTATTTACCTTTAATTCTTCTACAGTCTCCACTCAGGACGTACACAGTGAGGAATGGAGGACACTACTTGTTTAGTCAATGTGACATGAATAGCCTGTTAGCTGCTAATGTGAAGTGTGGCAATATTGAGGGAAAAACATGATGAAGGTCATGTCCATGCATCATATGATAAGTCCATATATAGACATGATGATGCTGATAATCACGTTGTTGTATGATAAGTCGATAACATAATTATTGTAGTCCCAATAAACAAATTACTATGACAACCAATTACATTTTTTTAATGTTGGCATGGCATGTGACTATTCTTTTAAACAAAAAGGGAATTTTTTCTTACAGAGACTCTATGAATAGTGTGACTTATATGCAAAGACCTTAGGGCAGAATATGTGTGTATGTGCATTTGAGAAAGAAAAAGAGAGAGAAACATTGCTGAGACCTCATGGGCTCTTTGATAAATGGATGTTTTGACAGTTTCTAAATCTCTCTCTCTCTCTCTCTCTCTCTCTCTCTCTCTCTCTCTCTCTCTCTCTCTCTCTCTCTCTTTCTCTCTCTCTCTCTTTTTCTCTCTTTAAGGTACTCACACACTCACACTCATTCAGAACACATATAAGGTCATTTTTTTTTGCCATCCTGACAGTTTACAGTGTTATGAATGTGCCATGCTAGCAGCATCAGTTTTTCCACTGCCCTCCGCTCAGGGCAGCAGCAGCAGCACTTTGATGGTCTTAGGTCGAGAAAACACAACTGCAGTGGAAAGGAAAAGATTTCTGTTTCCTGATGATTATGTCACATAAAGCCTTTTTCTTTTATATGTGCGGACATGCCTTGTTAGAGCCATAAAACGGGTGAGAAGTTCGAATTTGGCGATATCATTTGAAACACTGTTACATAACGAACACAAAAAATAACTTGGCTCTGCTCTTATCAGCAGGTTCAATAACATTATTTTTACACTGACGTATTGTTCAGGAGGCTGCACGCATGTCACTGTGAGCGAGCGAGCGAGGCAAAAGGTGAGACGGAGAGGGAGAAACAGATAGAGAGGTTGCCTACGGGGAATACAAGAGGAATAAGTGTCAAATCCACGCTGGAGGAAGATGGATTGAAATTGTCAGCGTGTAGTTTCCTGAATGTGAAGTCATTTTCAGACAGAGGGACGGGGGTCGGGGACAGACGGCTCCTCTATGCAGCTCAGACAGCAGTTTATTTTTATTTTCTATTGTTTATTTGCTGCCACATGAATTCACTTTGCTTTAACAGTATATTTAACACTGCACTGCTTTATCTATTTATACACAGATACACAGGGTAGAATGATAATGTGTAATGTGTTTAGGCCTGTCACAATAATAATGCTATCGGCTTATTGTACAACAACATGATTATCAGCATCATCATGTCTATATATGGACTTATCATATGATACATGGACATGACCTTCATCATTTTTTTCCTTCAATATAACCATACTTCACATTAGCAGCGAAGAGACTATTCATGTCACATTTGTTAAGCAAGTAGTGTCCTCCATTCTTCACTGTGTCCTGAGTGGAGACTGCAGCAGAATTAATACCATAATGACATGATATATGTAGCTCCCACCTTCCAATCCCACCCTCCACCCCCCTTGCACTATTATGCTATTATATTATCATTATATCAGTGGTATAAAATGATCTTCAAATGACAATAATATTGTGTATCGCGATTATTTGTGAGAAAATATATCGTCCAATAAAAGCAGTTATCGTGACAGGTCTACAGTGTATTGTATGAACTTATATTGAGGAACACATGGAAGATTATAACCCATAACAGTAACAAATCATTTAACAGCGAAAGAGCAGATATTTCTCAGGGTGGTGGAGACTAAAACTGAGCTAAAAGGAGAGTGAATGTTCTACATACATTCATCATGTAGCTGGAAACATGACATCTATATCAAATGTGTATATCAGCAAGTGTTTGCTAACGTATTCACGATAAAAACATTATAAGGCGATCATGTATCTATGTTTATAGTTTGTTATGCTGGCCCTACTTTAAGTGGCAAAATAAAATAAATGAATGCAGCTTTAAAGGATAAGGCTGATGATATTCAGTATTTTTCTTATTGTCAACAAATCCCATCATAACAGCAGGTGACAATGAATTGAACAGGTATTGTTTATGTATCTAAAGCCTGATAGGCCTGTATCTTAATCCGCTGTGACACAGAGCTCCACCGTTATCCAAAATCTATTAAAAACACATCAGTGAGCCACACTGTTAACACTGCCTGACATGTTCCTTCACTGGGATGAATACAAACAGTGGAGTTTACCTTCCTCCTGCTCTACATACATATTAATACATATAGTTTACTACTTTTTATGTTTGGTCTTACTTCATTCTTCATTACTTCATTCTTCTTCTGATCTTTGTTTTCCTTTTTAATACCCCACCTCACATTTCTGGTTTTATCCACTTTATTTTCTAATGACTTTATTTTTTATTTATTATATTTTATGAATCTATTCTTTTATTTTAGTATACTGTATAGTATACTATACATTTTTATCCTGCCTCTGGTGTTGCCTCATTGCAGATTCATGAGAGTTATAATAGAATATAGAGTATATAACTTCCTGTTATATTATTATTATACAATTATACAATATTATATTACTATTAATGAAAAGTGCTACACAAATATTGGTTGGTTGATATATAGTAGTATGTATTCATCCCCAACAAATGCACTCTATCTTCCTGTTTTGCTTCAAACTAAAGTGTCCAACAGTGTAAGGAAATTAATGAGCCTTTTGAAAAAACTATATACAGTATATACATATAGACTATATATTTGTGGCCTACTTTTTAACATTTATGTCCAATAGGCTTGAGGCAGAGAACCACTGCCAGTGTAGGGATACACACATTGTTAGTTTTGGTCATTTAATGGAATTTGTGGTCAGTGAGGAAAAAAATATAGAATAACACCAGCTTCATCCTTTAACAGCAGAGCCAGCAGCAAATCCCTTAACTGGGCTTAAATGAGAGAAAAATGAGACATCACTAAGATGTGAGCTTGTAGGAATGGAAGGCAAGAAATGGAGAGAGAGGGAGGGAGAGAGAGAGAAGCTGAATTTTATTTTTATTTTTTTTTATTTTTTAGAAATGTTACAGCCGGATTAAAATGTTTCCAGGAAAATAGCTGAAGATTGTCAGCTTGCACTTACTGCTCAATCGATGTGTGTGTGTGTGTGTGTGTGTGTGTGTGCGTGTGTGGAAAAGGTCTTTATTAGCACCCTGACCTCTCCCTCTATATGAGTCTCGTTTTCGATGACATCATGACAGATCACGTCTTCGACTCAAGGGGCTTCTTTCCATCCAATTTATTCAGGCAATGGTTAGGACGCCCGTGGGCTGTCCTGGGAGCATCTTTCTCTGTTTCTCTCTCTCTCTCTCTATTTCAGACACACACACACACACACACACACACACTCACACACTCTGTCTCCGGAGCTTGTCAGATAGGGCAGGAAGACTTCATTATCCTCCCGTCCGATCTATGTTGGCCATGACAGGTTCATCCACCGGCCACCCCACAATCGATAGAGCTGACGGTGCAAGCGTGTGTGCATGCCTGCATGTATGTGTATGTGTGTGCGCATGAGTGTGTGTGTGTGTGAGATGATTAACGTGGGCCGTGGAAGCCATGATGTGGATGAGCAAGTGATGAGCTGAAGTGTCAAAAGCCCACAGTCTGTTGCTATTACTAACTCCTTCTCCAACTCCCTTACTTTCCACACACACACACACACACACACACACACAGGCTGCAGGGGTGGAGCAGGTAGGCTGCAGTGTACAACAGCTGGATATTAATGCACTAACATTATAAGTTAAGCCACTAAGCATAGTTTATACTGCTGCTGTAAAATACTTTAAATCTACTTTTCAAACATATTATTACCTTAGAATAAAACATTTCGGTCAAATTATTAACAGTCACAATTTATCAATAAGAATAACTAAATGTAATTTTAACTATGTCTAATGGGTAATTGACCTTTTTATGGAAAAATCCATCTGACACAAGTTATTATTCAAAGAGTATTTTAATATGTCTTAAACATGTCTGCGGGGGGGATTTCTAATTTAGAAATTAGGCCCAATTTAGGCTGTCAAAAAATCTGGCAAGCAAGAAATAATGTGTCTGCTCTGTCAAACATCTTCTCCATCAAGTGGCGGCACCCGCGGGAGCCGACTGTAATAGTTTGTGAAAGTAACCTCTAGTTATCATTCACACCTTTACGCTTTTCCCGTGCCTGCTGCTTTCACACCACAGCAACATGAAACAAGGGAATATATGACAGGTACTGAGCTAGATTGAGTTTTTTTATTTTCCAGCATGGGCTGAGGTTAATGTGGCTTTATGTGCCTGGATCACACAGCTGTGTACAACAGCTTTGTGGTTATAAAATAATGATAAAGACTTTCAATAAAAAAAATGTGTATAGCAAGGTTGTCAAACATATTCCTGCCCTTCTAGCCTTGCTTATTTCTGCTCTCCATTCACAGTCAAGGCTTCTGATCTGGCCCTGGATGTCCAACTTGAGACTTTATGGAAAATGCTGCTTCTGACGTATTTCTACAATTTTCTACAAAAAACAGAACATATTTAAACCATTCATATATTGAACAGCTTGAGTAGTTTCTGTGCAAATAACTTGTAAAAGACTGAGACAGAATATTGTTGAAATTACACTCATTTTCCTCAACACATCTCAGGCTGTTGAGCTGTTTTGTAAATAGATGGTTTATTACAGTAAAGTTATAATATATATATATATGTTATATATTTTATGTATTATTTGCCCATCCAAATAATACATAAGCAGCTGGGCTGTATGTGGCCCTTGAGCTAAAATGAGTTTGACACCCATCATCTATAGTGTCCTGGTTTATAGATATTTTAGAACATAACATGCATCATGACTGCTGTCCAGAAATGCTGATCCCAGACCCTGCAGGCATGAGCCAAGTCCTCAGGCATTGAGCCACTCTGGCATTTTCTTTTATTCTTCTTCATCCAAGTGCCGATATCAGTCTGTGGATATGTTGCCAAGTTGTAGCTGACTATCAACTGAACTCACACTGCATGCACAACTTGTAACTAATGAAGAACAGACGTCATTCGTTCCAATGGAGGATAGATGATAGACTACCCCCAACCCTTTCTTCTTTGCATAACTATAAGTTTATTAATAAAACAGCTGTAGCATTGAACACAACTTAAGTTGTTTGTTTAAAAGGGATATACTTGCAATTCTGTCTAATATCTACTATAAGTTTTCCTCCAATGTGGTTTAAACTCATTAGGATGCACGTGTAGGTCACCTTGGACAGAAGCGTCTGCCAAATAAATTTAATGATGATTATATTGATTATGCTGTATATGCTATTTTTAGTCTATTCCTTCCCAAACACACTCTCGATCACATACTGTACAGTAAATACTTGACAATCAGCACTGTTGGAACGTTTTACTAGTCGTAATAACTAAGCTCCAAAAACCTACAGTAGCTTTGTATTTTGATCACAATAATCATCATTAAAAAATCAAGGACAACAGAAACAGCCATAATAGTGGAGTAGGTTGAGCATACATAAGAGACACTAATGGATAGATAGGTAGATAGATAGATAGATAGGTAGATAACAAATAATATATACAAAAAAACCCTAAAAGTTATAAAACTTAAGCAAAATGATATTAAGAGGAGGAAAGACTAATCAGTATTATTGCAGTGCCCCGTCACTATCTTATGATGTTATCATTGTAAAGTCTGAAGGCTACAGAAATGTAAAAGATAAAAGCAAAATCACAGACAATATTTTAACTAAATCAAATTGGACTACTTGGTCACATCCCACTATCATCCTTTCTTCTTTATATTATATTTCCTATTATAGTAGTTATGGTTTTGTGATTAGCGAGCTAGTCCACACTCTACCTTACCCAGCAAAGTAGAGCACAATATCGACCATCAATATTGTTTCCTTATCACTTCAGGAAAAGAAATGGACCCATTCAAAAGGAGCAGAGGATACAATTTAAAGTTTTGGGGGCAAAAGAGAAAAGTCTTAACAGTTGGTAAGAAAGTAACAAAACAACAATGATACACTGAAGCACTGATTTTGAAATTATTTTACTGGAAAGTAAATTAAAAAGTAAAATAAACTGTTAATGGAACAGTTTAATGAGTGTGTTGTTTAATGAATAAAAACAGGGCTGTCATCAACCAAATAAATTCTTATTTCACTGAAATCGTACGTAACCTTCGACTTATTGATTAGTCATGGAGGAAAAATAATTTAAAGTGATTGTATGTTAGGGGACAGTGTGAACTCAGCAGCCACACATTTCTCTGTTTGTCTGTTTAGCGTCCTCAAGTTAAGCTAACCCATTGTTGCTAACTTTGGAGCTAACTCCCTTCACTTTTCCAGTAGTTGGGGATAACATGTATTAATTGACACACTGTAGTCTGTACTGTACATTCACTGCCAGACTGACAACTTACTGCTAAAACTTTCCTCACCATCACTTTTCTGCCATTCGCTGTGTTACTCCACCACTCACTAGCTACGTACACATATTACACACTGTCCTGTTCCTCAGCGGAGCTGAGCTAACGAGAAATTCCCGGGTACTGACACATGTTTTGGAACAGTGCTGCACAGAGACGCTCCCAAACACTACTGATTGCCAAATAAATGGATATTTGTCTTTATTGTTGGTATTAAAACTATACTTTTTTGGCCTGGTGGCACGCTTCAGTAAACATTGAATACATTCAGTAAACACTTCATATACACTGGGCTCAGTTTATTGTCATTTTCATTAGAATGGACCTGGATAAAAGTCATGATTTAAAATAGTCATAATTAAATGAATGTTTATATTCATAAAATGTGTGAGGGACCTAGCAGTCTTTATTAGGTTGGGCCAGTTCAACGTGAAAACATTTCCATAAAATAATCTTGTGTGGAACCCCTTATTGTTAAATATAGTGAAGATGGATCCAGATTAAAAATGCATTTATTCAGACCTATAGCCACCACCTTGTAAAGTGAACCTGCATACAAAATGTATTTATATCTGCGTGGATCATCTTTAAATAGATAATATAAGTTTCTAGGCAAGAGCATTCGTTGGAGTGTGTACACAGTCAAACTACATCAAGTCATAATTCAATTATAAAAAGAGTGGAGGAGAATGACCTTTGCCAAGTATATGAATGAAAACTGTTTAAAATTCACAGTCAGTGTAGTGAATGTTTGCTAACAGTGTTTGAGAGGCACTTAAAGTCACATATTCAGATTACTCACAAACATTCATTGTTAATCAAGTTAATTGATCACTTCATTTTTGTTTTGCAATGCTCATTGTTTAGAGGCTATTTATTCTAATTTGCTTTTGCCTAATTTACTTTTCATTAAAAACAGTTAGACAGACATACAATACATCCTCGTAAAAATATAATAAAAAAAATATATAACATAAATAACTTCGACAGAATGATATAATACATGATATGGGTGCATGCAAGCTGGCTATGTGCAAGTACACTGTCATTTCATTATGGCTCATTATTGTCCGTTTTTGTTATTAAGGCTACTTTGGGAATTTATAAAACATTGCTTATCATTAGATAATGAATGTCATTTTATAATAATATCACACCAACAAAACATGCAATTATTGCCTTCCAATATCTATTTTCAGTGTTATTTTAGACTGATATTGATAGCCATGCATTGCAATTAGTGTTCTTAAAGATACTCAAATTATAAATCAATCCCTTAATACAATGACAGAGCACATTCTTTAGTATTAAAAACAGCAGTGTAAGATATACAGCAGCAGGTCTAGTCTTAATAAACATGCCAGGTGAAGGACACTTGGATCACAAGACAGTCTGGATGTGTCATCAGCAGCTGCAGAGGAGTGTGTGGATGGTAGATGGTACTCAGTCTGGAGATGGACCGTCTAGATTTGAAAGATTTCTTGTCCAGAACTCTCTCCCCAAAGGCAGCTGAAGCCTGTGTGATCCAGGTTTGAATTTTCCTGATCAGTGCTGCAGTCCTCGGAGGGGAACCAGGTGTTAGAATGAGAGATTTGAGGCAGACGGACCACCTCAGCCTCAGCAGGGTTTGACAGACAGCTCCATTCTGCTGTCGGCTTTAACAGGCGCAGCAGGGATTATCTGTTTGGAATGAAATGATCTGAAATGGGCCTCAAGTGTGGAGTCTTCTCCCTCCCTCGCAGCTTTTCTTGGAGTCTTGCAGACTTCTAAAGGCGGTTGCACCAGCTCCAACTTAGCTTGTCAAACCAAAAACTGCCCTGCGTTCAAATAGTTCAAGATGCTGTTGTGGTGGGGGGTAAGTGAGGAAAAAAAATACAATCCAGGGGAGTTGGGGCTACAAATTGATGCGTTTAATGTCTTATTAGAAACCAAAACATCACATAACAGTTTGTAAAATTCACAGGATTATACAACTTTGTCAAGTTTTTAATGTTTCTTCTCCACGATCATGAGATAAACGGGGAATACAGAGTTCATTTTACAAAGCAGTCCACCAGGAATGTGATCGGCCAACGTAGCGCCTCGCTGGATGACGTTTTTTTTGCTGCTACCTAGGCCTGACACAACAGTTATCAACTTATCGTAAAATAAGGTAATAATCAACATCATCATGTCTATATGGACTTATCATGTGATACATGGACATGAAACCCCTACTCCCTGCCCCCCTTTCTTTTTTATGCTATTATATAATCATTATATCAGTGGTATAAAATGATCTTCAAATGACAATAATATCGTTTATCGTGATTATTTCTGAGACAATATATCGTCCAATAAAAGTAGTTATTGTGACAGGCCTACAATGTATTGTATGAACTTATATTGAGGAACACATGGAAGATTATAACCCAACTGGCCGAACATAACAAATCATTAAACAGTGAAAGAAGCAGATATTTCTCAGGGTGGTGGAGACTAAAACTGAGCTAAAAGGAGAGTCATTATGTAATGCCTACGGCCACCATTCAATAGAATGGCAGGGTTGCATTTTTCACACACAGCTGATGTTGGTCTGAACACACCCTTAGAGTGTTTTCAGATGTGTAGTTAGTTTGCTTCAGGTCTAGTCAGTGCATGAGCTGGTCATCTTGTTGTTTTCCCATCGGTTCAGTTTCACCTAGAAAAAACTCCATCATACAAACATGATGCAGTCATCCTATCTGGAGGTTTACAGCTCATTGTTGACTGCTGTGTGATATGATGATATATATCGTGTGATGTGAGGAATACGTTTACTGATTCTGACGCAAATCACACTCTTTACAGCAGTATTTTTCATCATTTGGAATGTGTCCATCTTGCATGCAGATTACATTATATTGATATGAGATTTTGGTCATATCACCCAGCTCTATTGTTGACATTTGATTAGTACAGTGTGTGTGTGTCCACTGACCCTGCTGTCCAACCGGCTTTACATTTAGCTGATGCAACAATCCAAACTTATAACACTGGTCATGTTTCTACACACAATCACAGGCACACACACACACACACACATACACAGTCCTGTAAAAATTGCATCTCGGAAAAGATTACAATTAAACCATCTCCCCCACTGATCCCAGACCAGTGCAATTAACACTCCTATTCCAGAAAGGTTATCGCTGTCAAAGAGTCCACAGATGTACACACACACACACACACACACACACACACACACACACACACACACACACACACACACACGCACACAAATAGAAGCAAAGTCATTAAGTCTGTTCTGGTTGTGTGGCTGATAGTATGAGAGGCAGAAAGGTGTTGGGCAGAGCCTGATATTTCCACTGAGTTAATATGCAGACCTGTTACTTCACATGGAGCCCAGCATTAAGCCTGGAAATGCCACCAGCAAACACACACACACTCACTCACACACACACACACACACACACACACACACATCCAACCACGGTCACTTTTGGGGACATTACATAGACGTACATTCATTTCCTGGAGACCTATCCTAACCTGAACCACTGACCCAAAACTCAGCCTTCTCCTTATTATGGACATAATTTTTATCCCCATTTGGACAATTAACTTGTCTTAAGTCTGAAATGTGTCCCTAAAAGTAGCATATGACAGACCAGACCACACACACACACACACACCTTCCATCCTCTTTCTCTCCCTCCTGCTCTGTCTTTCTCTCTCTGTTTAAGAGTTTTAAAGGAACCTTTATCAAACATACTAATCTGAAATTAGATCTTTCAAAGCAGATGCTCTTCTCTGGCTTTGTCTTGTCTTTTCTTTTGACGCCTCCCGCACTGAAGCGTGTGTGTGTGTGTGGGTATATGTGTGTGTGTGTGTGTGTGACGTCTGCAGCTTCTGCAACAGTTTAACTCTATAAAACAGGAGGCAGAGAGTGAGAATAATGGATTACAAGCAGTTGGATTGTTCCATAATCTGACCTTTTTACTAGCTGAAGTCTGCCTGGTACTGCTTTACTCACATCTGCTGATGAAGATCATGTGAAATAACCGAAAGCCTCAGAACAGTTCAACTAAATGCTGTTTCAAGTAATCAAAGTACATGTCCACACTCAAATATGTAACTCATTTCGTCCCAACTGCTGTAATGTAGTTACGATTGAAATGCAGTTTTCAACATGCTGTTATTCAATCAACAGGAAATGAATAAGAAGTGATTATGATAATTAATTAAATGTTACTCTCTGGTTGAAGCTTCTCTAATGAGAGGATTTACGGCTTTTCTCTTTTATATCATTCTAAATTCTCTTGAGTTTTGACTCTTAGTTAGACATATTAAGACATTTGATGCATGAGCATGATTCCAAGAACTCTAATTCTAGTTAGGAAACTCAAAGCATACAAGAAAGTCAATTACTACAATTTTGTGGAAATTGGCTACTATTAAAATTGTGGGCTATGATACACATGTATAGTACTGTGTTTTTACAGAAGTGTAGCGCCCACTCTCCAATCCCACCCACTGCCCCCCTTGAATTATTATGCTATTATATTATCATTATATCAGTGGTATAAAATGATCTTCAAATTACAATACTATTGTTTATCGCGATTATATCTGAAACAATATATTGTCCAAGAAATGACGTTATTGTGTAGACAGCGCAATTTTTTTTTTAACAGTGCAGTTTAGGTAAAGAATTGTGCATTATATTGCATTTCATAAAAAAAAGCCACAGGAGACCAACAATAAAGTAAATAACAGTAAAAATGTATTAAAACTTTAGGTATGTTGCATATTGAACCATTAGTTGTGATATGACAAATCCTGCTCATATACACACAAGAAACCTTCCTAACCCTGACCCTAACCCTAACCATTCCTCCTTCAGCCGATGAACGTGAACACACACTCATCATTCAGTACAGAGAGAACAACGTCCAACTGAAGGAAACCAGAAATAAAAGACGTTTTTGTTGGGAGAAATAAAAAAACACAAATAAATCTAACTCACATATATGGAAGTAAGAAATTCAGTTCATAATAGAAAGGAAGGTAGTGTTCTGTATTCACTCACTGGTACACTGAACCAAGTTTTCATCAGTCCTTGTATAGGTCTAAAAGAGCTCCCAAGAGATGGCCTCATCATCATTGTGCCCTTTCAGTCTATTGAGCATAGACTCATAATGTGTGGTGTCAACCGTGGCATTTATCCAGTCCTTCAGGTCTGGTGTAACTGCAGTTTTCCAATGTTAAGATAATTGTGGAGGCTGTGACCAAACCTAGCATAGCAACAGAAAATATTCCCTTTGATACATTTGGTATTTTTGATCTATCTCCTAATAAACATACAGCAGGAGTCAGGAGGATCTGTGCCCAACCAATAAGTTAGTAGGTCTAGAAGTTTAACCCAAAACAGTGTTACTAACAACATTGGTATGAAGACCATTTAATAGTATGAGACTAGATTTCTAAGATTAAAAAGTTTGACTACTTATTTTACTTGTTAGATTCTTGTATTGTTATAATTTTTGTTGTTATTGGAATCAACATTACCATAAACTCTACATTTCTAAAATAATACTGCACCCTAAGTGACCTATTGTTTTTATTTATTTATTAAATTTGTCTTTTTTATTTACTGTAATTACCCAGTTGCACCCACCCCTGCACCACCCACACTTGAAAAAAATGTAAAAACTTTAATTATTTTGTGCATTTCAGGTTATCAACAGCTGGCACATCTCCATAAAATCTTCAACCCTGGGCCCTGCCAGTCATATAATCATCTGTTGTTGTATTAAATCCATTTCATTTTCATAAATACATTGAAGCATGTGACTGCACACGGGCAATTAGAAAGGTAACAGGTCAGATTTGTTATTCCAGTGTTTGCTACTCTCAACGTGTCTTATTGTTTCTCTAAATTATTGATGGCAGGAAGAAGCCTCCAGAGGACAGTGGAGGTCACAGATAACAGCTTACAGTATGACTCGTGGCTCATTTCAGTCTGATTATTCATTAAAAAGTCGATCAGTTCAACAGCAACGCGTTTGTTTGCGCGGTCGGGTCGAGAAAAAGCCTCGGAGCCAATCTTGTTGGAAATGTAACTTGTATGGGAAATATTCTCCATCGGCACACACCCAACACCCTGCAAGAATGTGTGTGTGTGTGTGTGTGTGTGTGTGTGTGTGTGTGTGTGTGTGCGCAAACCCACAGCTGCCTTCAGCTTTCCTCAGAAACAACAATGATGAATAGAGCCTTAAACAGCCAACTCCCTCTCCATTGTCCCTCACACCAGCAGCACATAATCATCTCTCTTTTCAACCGGTTTTCTCTCTATATTTTCTAATCAATCTTTCATTCTCTCTCTTTCATCCTCTTTTTTTTGACATCCACTCTCTTTCACATCACGCTCGATGAATAGACTGATATTGATGTCATGTTACAGGGCATGTCAGAGTCGTATGAGAGCACAGTCAGAGAATTAGAGAGGCGGCCACTCTGCCTTTTTTTTTTTTTTTTTTTTTACTTCGCTTGACGACAGCTTCTCTGATCTTCAGGCAACCCTGATCGCAACTTCTTTGTCTAAACTGGAAGCGCTAAATAGCTCGGATAAAACAAAAGAGAGTAAGATTAAAGACAAAAAAGGGGGAGGGGGGGGGTAGAGAATCAGAGGAATTGAGAAATGCAGATCAGATGAGTATTAATATCCACAAAGAGTCAGAAGAGGCTGAGATCAGGAACACAATTAGCAACTTGTTTGTGTTTTATGTAATGAGTAATAATATCAGTACACCTGCGGCATGCTGGGGGAATCAGAGGACTGAGGTGCAGATGAGTCACAGCATCGCAGGTTCAAATTTAGTACAGTGGCACAATGCTGAGCTTATTGTTGGCTCTCTTATCACCACTCTCTGCTGTCTGTCTGCAGTTTGCTGCTCCAGCACTCTGTGTGCTTTTTATGTTCACTCTGCTTTTCACAAATCTGCTGCAAAGTGACTTACAGGCAGGGCTGTGGTGGTCGACTCTGTCACAGGCTCATGAGGGCTGAGATGATGAAAAGACGTTCCTTTTTCAGTCTTCGTCTCTGCAACCTGCGTCGCTAATCAAACGCCATCTCCAAGGCTTCTGTTGTACATGTTTGACTAAAACAATGAATAGTTTAACTTTCATGTGTGACTTTCAGAAAAGCATTTTGTGATTCTTAACTACTGTTTCTGGGAATTTTACATAATTATTGTAAAGAACCTTTAAACCAGGGGTGTCAAACATACGGCTCATGGGCCAGATCCGGCCTGCCAAGGTGTCCAATCTGGCCCACTGGATATCTTTACAAAATATAACAATTCCAGAAAGGTAATTCCAATTTATATATAATACAATACAATTATCTGAAAAAACAATGAATACATTTTCTCACTCATTTATCTTAAGGCATCTCAGGCTGTTCATCTGTTCAGTAAATAGTTTAGTATAGTAAAGTTATAATATGTATATATGATATATTATTTGTAGGTTATTATGTAATGCTTTTACTGGTCTGGCCCACTTGAGATCAGATTGGGCAGAATGTGACCCTTGCTCACCCCTGCTTTAAACAGTATGGGAAAATATTACATCAGTATAGTTGTGTTCTATAATGCCCATTTCTGTAGTAAAATACCTGTCAATCATTTTACAGCAGGTTCCAATCCTGTGTTTTCAATAGAGTTGGTAATATGATAGATCTAAACTCTCAGGATCTGTAGCCCCCATGTCACACCTGAATCCTGCACTTTCAGACAGAGGCTGAACTGAGGGGCTTTTGAACTGTAAATAAGGAGTTTTGAATCATGCACATATTTTCCAGTAGAGCCACAGATTAAAAACACAGACGTGTAAATATGCAGAATATGTCTTCTTTAAACGTTCAGTCACATGCATCTTCTCTTCTCTCGCTTCTGTTGCCCCTGTTTTAAAAATCTGACAGTGCATGAAGCAAAAGTCCAACTTTGCACAGTGTTAATTACAGCAGTTGTGGATTAATGATTGAATGTGGTAGGAATTCAGCTTATGAGCTTTAAAGTTACAAGTTAATTACTATAAAGCAGCAACAAGCTGATAAAGCTGGATGGTTAAAACAACACTGAAATAAAACATAACTTTCCACTCACATACAGTACAGGCTCATAACCATCTATTTACTGACTGTTGTTTGATGCATCATTTAGTAGATATGTTCACTGTCTGAACTCTGTTTATTCCTCTGCTCCAGGCAACCTGCTAGTTACAGCGAGGGGTTTGTTTGTTTTACATCCCATGTAGCACAAGCGGGTGGTGAGCTGATGATCTCTCTGTGTTAAACAACATTAGTGCTGATGTGAGGATACTGCTGTGTTTAGATGAATGGATCCTTTTTGTTTTTGGGGTTATATCTTGTGCTCTAGCTACTGTTAAGATGCATACAGTATGTACAAGTATGACCATGCAGGTGATGAGATACATTACTCACCTTGTTCCACTGACTGACAGCTGGTTGCTCTGGCAAGATATATATCAATACTACAGAAAAAGGCAGTGAAGGATAAGACTTTTAGCTTACAATGGAGGATTTGAAATATGTTATCTGGAGTAGGAAATGGAATCAACATGGTTCAAGGTTTTTGTAGATACACACTGTGTAAAAATCAAGAAGGATCAAGTGGTTGGTTTATCATCATATCATTTTAATACATGACTGTGGATGATTGGAAAGGGAAGAACTTAGCTGATCATTTCTTTGTTCCTTCAGAAACTACAATAGATGAGGTTTGTTCTTTGCTTGTCGAGATTGTTTAATCTTTAATTCAGCAGCGTTTTGTGTTATTTCATATTTGTGTTGTCAGACAATTTCCACCACACACTGTATTAAAACATGTGGAAAGCATGTATTGGAGTTGGAGTTTTACTGGTTTGAAGAGTTTGGTAAAACAAACAGTGGAACACACTTGTCAATTTAATCATGTGCTTTTATCATTTTTGATACATTTTCCATATTTGTCTTAACATTTTGATCTTAATTTCACCCACATCACTTATTCTGAAGCACCAGAGTTAGTCCTCAGGCATAGTGTTGAGTCAAGTTAAAAATCTCTATGTAACACACTCAATATAAAAAACAACAATTATTGACATTTCTGATGATTCATGATAATCACAACATATGGAAACCACTTTTTAAAAAATGTTAATTTATCTCTACATCACTGCTCAGACAGTTGACCTGTCTGGTCTGTATCCAAAATTAAATGTAAAGTGTTTATTGTGTGTGTAATATTTTCTATAATGTATTGCAGTATAGAGATGAAACTAAAGTCATCCACTAATGAAGGCCTGCATTAGATATGTAAGAATATCCAGTGAGAGCTACAAGACTTCAGTGTTGTTTCAATACCTTTTCACCATACTGTACATGTTGATTAATAAGCCACATGACTAATTGACAGGCTGCATGTAAAGTAACCATTAACAACCTGAAAGACAGCAGAAATCATTGAGATAAATAAAGGATTGATCTGTATATTATTAATTGTTTTGACCTATTGGACACAGCTCAGGACTGATGATGTGATTTAATGATAAAACACATCATCAGAGGGTTGTAGATGTTAAAAAACATGAAGAATGATTGCACTATTCTTCCAATAAGACACACTTGAAACACATATGTGCAGTATGTTGTATCTGGAGGAGGAGTCAGTTTGGTGATGAAGGAGATGATGGAGGTGAAGCATTCAGCGTTTGATAAATGAAGTGAAAATATCATTTAATTTACTGCACGATGAGTTGATCGACATTCCATATTCATACACTTGTCTGTACCTGCAGTATTTGCGTGTGTGTGTGTGTGTGTGTGTGTGTGTGTGTGTGTGTGTGTGTGAGGAGGAAACAGTTTTCGCTCTCCATCTGCCACGTTTGATTTCTCCTGATGAGAGATCCGATGAGGCGACAGGCAGGAAACAGATGTGCAATTTACAGCCAATTAATTTCTCCCTGTCTCATTCTCGCTCATTGTTGTACTTTACTCTTTCTCTCCCTGACACACACTTATCCACACACACACACACACACACACACACATACACTACATTGTCAGTGGGGCCGCTCTGTGAAGCGCAGGCGTTTCTGTTGTCATCGCGATAGAAAACTCTTATCGCGCTCTCAGAAGATAAACACGCCTCGCTGAATCTTCCTTCTTCTTCTTCTTCTTCCTCGTGAGCAAAAAAGATTTCCATTCTTGTCATAACCTAAACAACGACCAATCCTATGACCGATCTCATCGCCTCGCCGTAAAGCTCCTGACAGTCTCCTGTGATCTTTCACTCCTGGAGAAAATTTACAAGGAGAGAAAAAAAAAATCTGAGATTTCCCAAGAAAAAGAGCAACAAAAAAAAGAAAGAAGAGGAGATGTTGAGAGTGCAGCGATGGCAAGAAGGGAATAATGAGGGAGATAGAGAGGTTATACACCGCACTAATTAGTCGGGGTCTCCACAAGTTCAAGGACGGTTTCAATTTAGCTGATAAAGATGAGAGGATGAGGAAGGGAGGGAAGGGCGAGATGGGTGAGACTTCCTACATCTTAATTATCCCAGTGGTTTTTTGGCTGGTGGCGCCTTAGGGAGTATGTGTGTGAGTGTATGTGTGTGTATGTGTGTGTATGTGTGTGTGCTGGAGTAGTGCAAGGGGAGGCAGGGCGAGTCTGGGGGTGAGGAGTGGAGTTCCGCGGAGAGCCCTCGCAGTCGTCTTATCCGGGGTCGAGTTCGGCTGGGCGTGGCCCCCAGCTTCTCCGGGGTCGACGCTTTCCCTTTCAATTACTCCTCCGCTCGCCCCGAGGATCCCGAGCCCAGGAGGAGAACGGGTAACACACGTCTTCTTTCTCGCATACATTCAAATTGGCTTCGTAAAAAAAAAGAAAATAATCAACGCAGTGTACGGGAATGATTTGCTTTGAATTTTATTGTGACCAGCGAATCAAGAGAGCAACAGTTTGGGGGGTGATGAATACAAATTTTCAATCCCCTGCTCGCTTTAACCTGTAATCCTCACTACAGCTCATCTGAAGGAGGGAGATTGGGGAGAATTGCTTTTCTCTTGGCGGAGGAGGAGGAAGTTATAGAGTTTGGTGCTGAGTGAGTCACTGGCTCTGTATACATCCACTGAGATATTTCTTTTTTATTATTGCTTTTCTTGTGTGTGTGGATGTGTGTGTGTGGGTGGGGTGGGGTGGGGGGTGTCACGGTGGGGCAGAGCTGATGGGACGATTATGTTTGAGTCTGAGTTTGTAAAGCTAACATGGGATTAATACAATTAATGGATAAAATTAGTGTTGGTTATAATGCTTGGGTTGAGAGGTGGTGTCACCGAGCCATGGTTCTATAAGAATAAAAGAAACAAAGGAAACAAAGTAACTCATGCCTGCTACATACAACTAAAATACCATTAAATTAGAATACAATCCATCTTATAAATTCATGATACATAAACAGATCAAACCAAACGATTAGGCATGTTACAATTCTTAACTTACTTAAACTTAATGCATTAAAATAGGTTTGGATGTACTTACAATGAACTGAGGTCAAATACGCATGGCAAGGTGAGCACCACCAGTCTGGAGACAAAGGGAAAAAGGGCCTCTACTGGGCCTCTATTTGTAGAGTGGGAGTGACAGTGGGAGGTGCTCACATGCATCTCCTGCTCTGCTCTCCTGCAGACAGGAGTGCTCCGCCTTGGAGTTTGTGACAATTAGGAATTAATAAAAATGTAAATGTAATGTAAACACAAATATAACAGATAAAAGGAAAGAACATTTTAAATCTTATCACAGTTGTGATAAGTGCATATTTGGGAGTACATGTAAAGTTTGGGAGTATATATCAAGTATGGGAGTATATATCAAGTATGGGAGTATATATCAAGTATGGGAGTATATATCAAGTATGGAAGTATACTGTATATTAAGTATGGGAGTATATATCAAGTATGGGAGTATATATCAAGTATGGAAGTACATATCAAGTATGGGAGTATATATCAAGTATGGGAGTGTATATCAAGTATGGGAGTATATATCAAGTATGGAAGTATACTGTATATTAAGTATGGGAGTATATATCAAGTATGGAAGTATATATCAAGTATGGGAGTATATATCAAGTATGGAAGTATACTGTATATTAAGTATGGGAGTATATATTAAGTTATGAAGTATATATTAAGTTTGGGAATAAATATCAATTGTGGGAGCATACATTAAGTTTGGAAGTATACATCAAGTTTGGGAATTTATATTGAGTTACCCAATCAAATGGGTTTTGCGGGCGACTAGCTGCCCCCTCCCACTTGACTGTTATTACCTTATGGGTTGTAGAATCGGGAGTTTAGAGGTGTGTTCGTCAGTATCAACTGGTAACAATCTTTCACCATTGTCTCCTCCTCCTTCCTCCATGTAACATCATAACTGAGGGAGGTGTGGGTGGGTGGAGGGTTAGGGTAGTCCTCTGCAGCAGCTCCATCTCACCACACTCTTGATCTACACTTCTGAGCGGCTCAGTCAAATCTCCGGACACCTGGATCAGATCCCTCTCGCCCACATGTTACTCAGCCTCTACAGATCCTGTTTTGTAGGAGTGCCTGTTTCATCGCGAGTGAACTTCCTACTGTAGTGTTCTCCTCAAACACAGGAGGGTTATTAAAAAAAAAGAGGTGTGACAGTATGGCAGGAGCCTCTTGGGGAAAGAACGAGGATCTAATTGGTTGCCTACTTGGTCTGTGCCATGCGGCCGGCGCTATTTACACACTTACATCCACTCAGTTCAGCTTCTTCATGTCACACTCTGATCTTATTTCAACAGGAAATACACTGAATGAAAGACCCTCTCTTAAAATCCCCTTCAGTTAGAGTTAAGCTGTTTATGGGAACTTTTGACGCCCTGTGATTGAGTCTCCATGTTAGCATGAATAAACCAGTTGACAGAACAACCCCATCCCCTCTTTTACTTATCGTTGCTGGGTTATTTCTAATACAAGAGCACGAAAGGATGATGTATTTTTTTTCTATGACACCATATAAGTGTGCAACTGGATTTGCGCTGACAATGAGAAGCATGAGTAGGTGTAACACGCTTGAGGTTTAAAGCAGACATCTTTACCACGGAAGATTATAGCAATGCTAACGTAACGTAAGCTCACTGCAGAGTTATTACGTTCTAGCAGGTCTGTCTCAATCAGAATATATTACATAGTGCTTGAGAAAGTAAGTGAGCTATAATGTTCCGAATCTTTATCACATTTCATTTAGATTAAATAGATTATTTTTTGAATAACTGAGAAATGTTACGTGTTGGTTCTGTTTCCAAGGATCTTTGCTTTCATTTTTCACACATCTTTTAACAATATCACACGTCTCATGACTATTTAATGACAAAGAATAGACGTCAATCAATAACTGTGGAAGCTTCTGTCTCTAGCTCTTGCTTTCAAACATAACTGTGACCGGGTGTGGTAGCTTAATCTTTCCCAAAAGTTAACATATAGTCCACCAAAAATATCTGTAGCTAGAAAGAGGTTGGAACCATTGACTTTTTTATTCATCAAACAAGCTCAATAATGATTAACAAAATGTATCAAATGCTGGATTGTTGCCCTCAGTACCCCCAATAATTAATCCATTTTCCATTTTTCCAACCTCTTCTTAATTATTTCCCTCTTTTTCCTTTTTTTTTTTAAAGCTACTTATTATTGTGGCAGCTTCTTTCTCTTACTTTCTTTTTGGCGCCCCTGTTGGGCTTTTGTAATTTGCTTTTGGTCCATTTTCTGCCAGTTGATCATTTCCCCTCATGCCTGTTGATACGATCTAACCACAGCGCATTGAGGCCTGCCAACCAATCATCACTTGGCCACCTGTCAGATTAACATTTAAAATAGTCAATCATGAGACTTCATTATCTTGGAAACCACTTTTATTTTATCCCTATTGGATAACACTGCTGTTGGGTGGAAAGCTCCTACAGTTAACATATTTTGTTTTGGACATACTAGGTTCCCCACAGTAAGATAATGGGTCAAGTATCATATCTGTGGAGCCCAACCTAAAAAATTTAATTTAAAAAAGCACATACATTTTTTTCTTTTATCATGGGGTGCCCCTTTCTACTCGAGGGCCCCAGATCACCCATATGGTAGATCCAGCCATGGTCAAATATATTCACTGTGTTACTGATTTGAACTAACATCTGAAGCCTGACTTATCCCCCTGATTTATCACAGACCCGACAGCTGAGTGACGCCTCATTGTGATTTTAAATATGCACATTTATGAATGAAATGCAAATGAATGCATCATGTAAACGCCTTGTTTACATGGAGCAAAAAATAGACTGGTTGTGATGAGAGGAGCTACGATCTGTTCACGGAAATGCGATTATATTCAATCATCTGATTTTTACACAGCAAAGTGTTCCTGTGATTTAAAAAATAAATAAAAATCAACCCTAAATTTAGAATTTAATCTTCCTGTGTGTCCTGCTACAGTACATGAAACCCAGGTATTTACTGGGATCCTCATGTATAGATAGAAGTGTTTGGGAGTGCTGCTTATATATCTGCTCACAATACACACAGGAGGAAGAGGAGGAGGAGGAGGAATAGGCCTCTTCCTGTGATTGAGTTTCCTCCCGGTGCTGGATATAGTACTACACTGTAGGTGCGCTGGAGGTTTTAGCGCACATTAACACATTTACAAATACCAACACATACCACTTCCTGTTCCTCCTCATAATGCTATTACTGGCCGCCGCCGGCATTCAGTAAACAATGTAAATCTAATTACATACATGAGGGGCATCTCATTAAAGGGAAATGTGTCCCGTCGGAATTGCATTAAGTGAATTCCGACGTGCCTAAATGTGGGGCGCGAGATTGCATGTGTTAACCGTCAGTCGCCACGACGCCTGAGCAGAATACATCAACTGTTTAAAAAGCAGCGGTAATCCCAGTTTAACTGCATTTAAGATGCGTTTGGATTTTAAAAGAAAGCACGAAGTGAATGAGAGAGGGGATTTTTCAAATTCAGCCAAAAAACCCATCTCTGCTGTTTGTCTTTATGAGCATCACACCCACACACTCTTACAGATAATGAGGTTTGAAAATCACCACTGATCATCTGGAAACTTAACACCACCACCACGCTGTTTGTCTTCTGAGAGATTCAAATATAGCACACAATACACCTGCCACACTAGCATGGTTGCCGCTTGTGTGACAGGAGTCATCACATGTTTCATTTGAAGTCAGAGCTAATAATCTCCTGATGTGGTTAGGGAGCCGCGCAGGAACCGACGAATCAGTGATCACGTGGGAAATCTAAGACGGTAGCTTGGATGATTTGCCGCTTATGAATCTGAAAGACGTGTGAAAAAAACATGTGACTGACCCAAGAATGTTCCCCTCACTCTCTCTTTCTTTCTTTCCTTCTTTCTGCCCAGTGGGACGCCATTAACGAGATGGACGAGTACTTCAGTCCTATCCACACATACCAGGTGTGTAACACTCTCAGTGTACAGAGGGCTTCAATATTTTATTAGGATTCATTATCATAATAACTTCCAGGATCACTTTGATTCCTGGGAAACTGAGATGACTCAGTGTGAATGAAGTATGTCTTTAAAACAAACAGTGGATCATTAATTAAAAGTTAATCTTTCATGTCTGTTCAATTAAATGATATCATTTTTTATTTTTATTATTAATTATACAGCTGGTTTAACTGTTCCTGTTGAGACTCATTATTTAGAGACACATAACTTTTTAGGGTGAGAATGTGTTGTTATATCAGTAGTACATGCTAGTCTGCAGCTCACTTAAACATGCATACACACACACTGACACACGATTGTTAAATGCAGTTGTTTTTAATGACCACACACCTAATCTCAATGCTGGGGTTACCTTGGTGTTCTCTGCCAACCAGTATAATTATGTCATTGTATAGATTTTAGAAACAAACTAACATTTATGACCCACCCCCAGAAAACACACCAAAGAGTGTTAATAGTCTTAATATTCTATTTATTCAGTTAACAGCTGAAACAATTAGTTTATTGACAGAAAATCAATCTCAAACATTTTTTTATCATATAAAATCAAAAACAGTTGTTTCAAGTTCAAAATATTCATGTTTGCTGGTTTTCTTATTCTTATGATAAAACATTTAATAACTTTTGATATTTGCTGTTAGTTGATTAACTAACTAACTATATAAGTAAACTAACCATGTAACTAACTACATAATTAACTATGTAATTAAACTAACTACATAACTATGTAACTAACTACATAACTATGTAACTAACTACATAACTATGTAACTAACTACATAACTATGTAACTAACTACGTAACTATGTAGCTAACTAACTATTATTTGAAAACAACTTTTAACAACAAATGTTTGACATTTTCAGTTAAATACTTGAGAAAACTAATATCATCAGATAAATCAATAATGAAAATGATCATCATTTTTTTGGCCATAAGTTATAGATTTATAACTTATATTTACCATCATAAAGAACTCATTACTGTTTCAAATCCCAGTAAAGTTCTAGTAGGGAGATTAATTCATCAGTTAATTGTTTGTAGGCTTAACAGTAGTCACATTTCAATTTACTAAAAAATAAAATGCATGAAAAACAGTAGAGTCCTCAGTGGTACAAAACAATACAAATGGATGGACAAGGCTTATAACTTATATATTTCTGTAATACTAAACCAAAGATGCGATGTGAAATGTTCTACCATCAGGAACTAACTTTCCCATTTATTTGAGGTATTACTATGATTTCAATAAAAGAGCTGGAGCTTGCAGTGTGTATCACCTGCACTGCATTTGACACAGTGTGCATCGGGTTTAGTTTTATGAGCAGGAACATTTTATGATTTGCAAGGGTACATATTTCTACCATTCTCAACATTACGATTGCAGATTCATCTTCATGTCAGCTTAGGCTTCTTCACCTGAATACATATTAGCTGATGTGAAGATCAAGGAACCCACATAGCACATTCAGTGCCTAAAAAGGTTTGCTTTTCTTCATAATGTATGTTGCTCTTGATGATCATTACTCTTACTTTAAATCAGGTCTGCAATGTGATGAGCCCTAGCCAGAACAACTGGCTGAGGACGGGCTGGATCCCTCGAGAAGGAGCCAGGAGGATCTACATCGAGGTCAAGTTCACCCTGAGGGACTGCAACAGCATGCCTGGAGTACTGGGCACCTGCAAGGTACTCAGATAGACAGGAGAGGGTTAGAGGAAGGGGGGAGGGGGACTGAAGAGGGAAATGTGTGAGAGATAGAAACAAAGCTGTAAAACAGACTTTTTAAATGCGCAGAATGTAAATTATATTCTGGTATAATATATGGTCAGCATTTTAAAAATCACATTAGCATTAAAAAACCACAATCTACTTAAACTCTTCCACAGGTCAAAGACTCAGGGTGACTGGAAGTACTTCACAATGACCTCTAAACATAATTAGGAAACTACAAATTTAACTTTAAAGTGGAAGTTCACCCAGACGAATAATCTGGTTTGAAAAATGCTTTGCCTGCACACTGTGATGCAGCAATGTACTGTGGTACCATACTACCAAACTATATCACACCTGGGTGTGGTCACAAGTAGAGGGTGACACTGAAGTGGATTTTTCACTCCTGTCCCGCAAAAACGCTCCTGGCACCCCTATCCCTTGATGAATTTAAAAAAAGATTTTGTCCCGCCCCACTCCCGGAAGAATGACTCCCATTCCCCCGACGATATCCAGCGCCTTTAATTAGCCCATAATGACCGACCAGCAACCAGCCATAGCTGACAGGGGAGAGAACGGGATAACCAAAAATATAGATAATAGAACTGCACAATACATTATAACTATAACAATTGCAATATACACAATAAAGGTTGTAATATGATTCCTGCTCCTGCCCGGTCCTGTTGATTTTTTTCCCGTCCCGTCTCAATCACGTGATCATCAGTGAAATTAACTTCAGCACCGCAGGATTCCCACTGGAATCCCGAAAAATTGTCATCTTCTTGTCACAAGTACAACAGGCCACACCCACCAGTGTTGTGGGTGTGTTCAAGAGACTTGTAGAACCTGTTTACACCAGATATTATTGGCATCTAGGGTGATCCGATCACAAGAGGACAACACTAAATACAACTATAAACAACTTCCGAGACGCATTGCGATCTGATCACTCCAACCACTTGCCGAGGTGGCCTGGGATACATTTGACCACATATCTTCTAGTGTAAAAATACTAATGTGCCCTGATGTGTCCTTGGCAAGGACACACAGGAAATATATCATCAATGCAGGACTTGGTGGTTGTTTTGGTAAACAGTTGAAAGAATGGAGAGCAGTATAGATGTACGCGGTTGGAGTAATCTGAACAGTTAGAATAACTCGTTCATAGCTCGTCTTTTATTAGCTTTTAGCTTTTTAGCTCGCACTAAAATCCAATCTGGCACTTGTCTGACATGATAACCATGAGTGGGACCCTTTGACCTTCTAGTCCAGGCATGTCCGAACTATTCCATGAAGAACCGTGTGCCTGGAGCTTTTTGTTCCAACCAAAGAGCACACATGATTCAACCAACCAACTGTCTGAAGACTCAGAACAGTTGATTAAATGAGTCATGTCTGGTTTGCCCCTGCTTGGTTGGAATAAAAACCTGCAGCCGTCTGGCCAATTGTGGAATAGTTCGGACATGCCTGCTCTACTGGAAGCGATGTAGACAGTAACGAACTCTAGACACAAGTGATCAGCTCGAGAAGATTTGAGACAGGTATGAACGCCAGTGTGTCTCGCCTGTCCACTTGTCCAAGACGTATGTTATGTTAGGTGTAAACAGGGCCTTACTTTTCAACCTGACAGATTTTCCACCTTTCAAAATGTGGACTTATGAGGACTTTGACAAACTGCTGACTTTACTTAATGAGACAACAGCAACACTACAAAATAATCAGTGTCTCACTCAATACTTCAGATGAAACCTCTTCTCATATGGAAATCTTAGTGGTCTTGGTTGATCATTGTATTGTTGTATGTTACTCACTAGGTGTGAAAAGCATACTAGATCACCATAGCTTCAACATCAGATTTCCATTTGAACTCATTTTGTAGTTCAGTGAACCCGCAGTACTCCCAGCCTTCACATCATATCATGTTTCTGTTTGTTCTCCAGGAGACCTTCAACTTGTACTACTACGAGTCTGACAGAGCGGCGGGCTCGTCTATACGGGAGAACCAGTTCATTAAGATTGACACCATCGCAGCAGACGAGAGCTTCACAGGGGTGGACCTGGGAGTCCGCAGACTGAAACTCAACACTGAGGTATGAGCAGCAGCACTAAACAACAGCATGAACACTGACTGATACAATAGGTAAATGTCAGTCCAACTTCTTTAAATCTTACCTTTAGAAACTTTATTCCAATTCTTGGCATGTACACCTCCAAGTTCAAGACAAGTTGGAAGCATCCACGGCCCTGGAGAGCGTCCTCCGGTCTCGTCACTCAGGCTGTTTTGTGCTCAGTTTTTTAGATCTGTAAAAGCAAAAAAACAGCAGGGCTTGGTTGAGTATCAGGGGAAATACTGTGATATTGATAACAACCTTGAATTGAATCTGGAGAGTGGAACTATACTTTTATTGATACATTACAATGATTCAAAACGTAGGGATTATTATGCATTAGATTCTTGGGTTAGTACCAAATGTGTATTAGTCCATGGGTGAAAATAGTCCCCAATAAATAATACACTTGCAGGATGGATTCATTGTTTATGTGGTCTTCAGCACTTTGCTCTCTCTTGCTCCACCCAAACACATGTACACCATGAAACATTGTTCTTGGTGTACATATCATTTCTACAATTCAAAGGTTGTTGTGTTGACTTAATTTTGCTACTTGTGTACACATGTGGTAACAAAATGGTGGCCACATTAAAAAAAAAAAAAAAAAAAAACCATTGCTCCATGGCGCCAAAAATGCCAAAAACTCCACAGGATTAAGAACTGTGATCAAAAACTCTACAGCGTTTCATTAAAGCAGATACACCTGTATACTGTATGCTGCCCATAGGCCTGTCACAATAATTACGTTATCGACTTATCGTTATCTTATCAACATCATCTTGTCTATATATGGACTTATCATATGATACATGTACATGACCTTGATCATTCTTTTACCTCAATATTGCCACACTTCACATTAGCAGCTAAGAGGCTATTCATGTCACATTGGCTAAACAAGTAGTGTCCTCCATTCCTCACTGTGTACGTCCTGAGTGGAGACTGTAGAAGAATTAAAGGTAAATAATTCTTACCCCAAACATAATGACAGTCTGTGTTTTTACATAAGCATAGCTCCCACTCTACAATCCCAACCCCTCGGCCCCGCTTACATTATTATTATATACCATTATCATTATATCAGTGGTATAAAATGATCTTCAAATGACAATAATATCGTGTATTGCGATTATTTCTGAGACAATATATCGTCCACCAAAAGTAGTTATGGGCAGCTAGACCACATGCCACCACCATGCCTTTGTCACATAACCCTATTTATTGTGACATACTCAGGTTGTTTGGCTTATCTACTGCAAACCTACATGTTAGGATGGTTATATTTTGATGTTGGTTTTGACCAATATTCCATAAGCTACAAATCATTTTTACATAACATGTTTATCAACTTTAAGTTCAATCTGAAAACTGAGTTTTATATATTATTATCATTTATCATTTTTCTGTGGAAATTTATGAGTTGACAAAATTCCTCTTTTATATTATTTGAAAATATCACAAAGCTGAAAACAAAGCTCATGAGTTGACTGTTTTGGAGATACAGGATTTTCACAGGACCGCAAGGGTGATTTGTTTGATCTCATCTCACAGTATCTTGTCATTCTTTTTTCTCTGCTTCCTGCACATAGATAATAGTCCCCACAGTGGAGATGTGAAAGGATTATCCAATTTTTGGACGTTTAATTCAGTTTATGTCAAACTGGATATTCACTGGATACTTCTCTTTTCTTATATTACTTTTAGTATGTGTTTTCTTTCCTTCCCCAGAAAACCAGAACAGCTGAAACTAGGCTGTGTCCATAGCTGGAGAATGTTAGCATGCAGTTGAGCAGGAGTGAAAACGCCTGTGGCAACTCAAATAACAACCGTTGATTCTGATTACACACCATATGTTTAACTTCTGGCATTTACATGAAACAGTGAGAGAAACACCCCTTAAATATCCCAGGCAAAAAAACATCAATTTCTCATTTCTGCAAAATGAGCAGTCTGATTAACACACATTGCTGGTGTTATCAACAGCTCTGTGTGTCAATTTCACATTAAAAAATCTCTTCAATACATCAAATCAGCTTGTAAACAAAGCTACTACTGATTGAGCTGCGCTGATGACGATTCAACAGTTAGAAGCTGCTACATGTGTGCTTTCTATTCATCAGTGTGTTAAGCTTTTGTAACCTTACAGTATTAAACAGGTCTGAAAACAGGACAGGTACACAAAATGAATCATAACTATTGTATAAATTACACTTGTATCATTAATTATTCAACTACAGTAGCTGCTGCTGTACTTTGCTGTACTTGTAGCAGCTTTAGTAAGAAAATGCATGACAGTAACCCAGCAAATGAGGGTTTAGTTCTTTAGATGCTGGCTGTGACAATAAGGAGATAATAAAGTAACAATATGTAGCCTAACTTGTCATATTCCTCTCATCTGACAGTGTGTCCTGCCACTTTTTCTCGTTTAAGTTCAACTGAAGTTTACTGTGAACATAATGATGTATACAACATCAGGGCATGCCTGTAGTTAAATGACTGGGTCTCCACCATTACCATTAAATCCAACATCCCACTGTGAACCTTTGTTCTGTGTTAATCCCCCTTGTTTCCTGTCATCTTTCCAGCAGTACTGTCTAATAAAGATATAAAAATATATCCAAAATAATGCAAAACTGACTGTACAGCAAGACAACAACATGTGTGACGACAAAATACAACCTGCATACACTTATGAACACCAAACACCAAACAACAGTATATCACTAGAAACAAAAAGTTCCTACTCTCACATAATAATCTATTGGAGGTTCATGAGTCTTAATAATTTGTCTTGGACACAGGGCAGTGCTACAGAAAAAACCTGTCTTTATATTTTCCACAGATCAGTTTGTGTGGGTTTACAACGTAGTCAAAAGTGATATAATATGAAAAGCAAGCATATAAAAACATAAAAATATCCAAATTGTTTTTGGAAGCAGAGCAGTTGATTAATGACTGCTGCCAAAGCTCAACACCAAACTCCAGTCCAGAGATTCAATTAGGGCTGTATTCACACCGTTCCACCTGTTTTGTTTCAAGAGCCACTATGGCAATCACTGTTTTCTAAGATGAAAAACAAAGTCAACTTGACAAACAAATTTTTGTCTCCCCCTACTGGCAGTTAGAGTATTTACACAAACACTGCCAATGTCATCGCTGCAGACCCCTCTACGCATTTTGAGAACAGTCCACCCTGGTCAACAGTCACAATCCAATCATTGCCAGTTGATGTAAAACATACCACTACTGGTGCACCACATTATAAACTCCTGTATACTGTGAAATACAGACAGATTGACCAGGCAGTGATGGGCTTAATCAGCATTGTGTGAGCTCATTTGTAAATGGTTTGTTCATTTATGCAAAAGTCACACACTCCTGCTTTAAGTTGCATTAATTCTTCTTAACACTAAGTAGTTAAAATAATCAAACTTTCATAAATAAAACATATCTATATGCATATGTTTCATGTTACAGGTGTTTACATATTGGGTACAACACTTGACTAAATTACTCTCCTCTTTGGCTGACTCTCTAAAGTGACTTCAGATAGCAGTCTATAATGCAACCTTAATTAGTCAAATTCATACTTACCTAATTTGTGCAAAGTGTCCGTTCTGAAAATACACTTGTAAAGTCACCACAGGTGTTAAACATAATAAAGTCAGTGAAGTAGCTTCACTTCTTAAAGTAACATTAAATTACTCAAATTTGCAAGTACAGTTGCTGTATACTTTAAGACAGCAGTTTCCTTTTTGCTGTTTGAGCCCTCAGAATGAGGCAATGTGTACTCTGAATCCCTGTCACATGATCACTCAGGAGCAATTCCAACACTCATTTTCAAGTTGTTACATTTACAGTTACATTTTGTTCTTTTAGAGGTTAGAAAACATTGAATTACAGTCTTTTTTATATATATCTTGAGTAATATCTATGTAAATATATGTGTGTACTGATGAAATCATATTATCTTCTGGTACTTTTGGGAAGTGTATAAATATATTCTGTGTAGACTATTCTGTGTACCAGAACCACGTTTTGTCATCTGTCTTGTTCGGTTAATTGTCTCATAACCTCTTACATTTACTCAATGACCCCTTCAAAGTGTTCCAACCCCAGGTTAACAACCTCTGCGTGAGACACTATTTTCCTGAAACTGGGCTCCAATTCAAATGCCATTCATGACAAAGTAATGACCAAAACTGTACTGCATCACTGATCTGCATAAACAGAACAAACCACTTTGTAGGTAGTTGGAGCCAAGACATTACCAACTAGTGCAAAAAACTACCCCATGAAATTTACAGCATGACTGGTTTTGTATTACTGCTGACTTTGCATCAGCATGTAAATTATAGTGGTTTCAAAAACTGCTCCTTGTTCTTTGTCCAACTTGTTGCTGCATCTATCTCACTGCAGTAACACCTGAACACACACGCTCATATGTGTGATATATTCTATGTAATGACCTGTGATGTGATATAAGTGTAATAATCCTTTGTGTTGTCACAGGTACGAGGCGTTGGTCCTCTAAACAGACGAGGCTTCTACCTGGCCTTCCAGGACATCGGTGCCTGCATCGCCCTCACCTCGGTACGGGTGTACTACAAGCGCTGCGTGGGCGTGAGTCGTAACCTGGCGGTGTTCACCGACGTGGTGACGGGTGCCGACTCGTCTTCTCTGGTGGAGGTCAGAGGGCAGTGTGTGGATCACGCCGAGGAGAGGGACACGCCCAAGATGTACTGCAGCGCTGAGGGCGAGTGGCTGGTGCCCATCGGCAGGTGTGTGTGTTCTGCTGGATTCGAAGAGCACAGAGACTCCTGTGTAGGTAAGTTGACTAAGGATGTGTTTGGTGAGCTTTAAATGAACTCTGATGGTTTGGTTCAGTTAGGATGATGTAAACAGTCGTTTGTACTCTGGCACAGACCATTGAACTGCACCATCGTCCATCTGCTCCAGACAAACTGTGGTGTGGTTTGATTGTGGTGGGAACACAACAGATACCAACACAATAATTGAAAATTCCAAACTATCATTGAATTCACTTAATTCAGGTGCTTTCACATAATCTATGTAAGTATACACAATCATAAGTTCTTAAGAAAGTTGGAAAGGGTTCGAAGGGGAGTTGTGTTCATGTCTTACTTTCCTAATTAAAACATCAGTGAAACATAGCAACCATCAAATGTCCAAATCCCCATAACATTACACTACAGATTGCTACTGTTTCCAGCTGTTTCTGTTATCATATTGAAGACAGGTGAGGTCCACCCTGAGGTCCAGAGTCTTATAAAAATAAAATGAAGGCAAACCTGATGACCTCCTGAAAATGAATTCTCAAATGTTGCTGTTCTAAAGCAAAAAACCAGTCATCAGATAGAGCCTTGCCTTACTAATTCAGACTGCAACCATCCGGAAAAGGGATTAGATTATTAAGATTATAAAGTAATAGTATTTTTTTTTATCATTGTTTCCTCCACTTGCATGTCGACAGTCCTGATTAAAGTCCTAAATATCAAGTATGACAGGCGGCTGGATCAAAAGGCAAATAATGAGAATCATTAAAGGCGCACAACACACAGTTTTCTTGCAGTGTTTTGGTCATTTGACAGGAGGGATTTCTGTGTTGTTCTTACTGCTACTTACTTGAAATGAGCTGATGACAGTCAGGATTTAACAACTCTTGAATCAGAATCTGATGCGTGTTGTGAGTTTGTTTGTTTGTTTGTGTTGCCAGACCGCCGTCAGTCAATTCTGATTTAAACTCTACACACATTTGCTGTGTCTCAAACTCATACTTCTATACTTACACTTCATATTTTGAGTGTATAAGTGCGTTCACACTGAGAACTATGGAAAAATGCAGTGCTCTATGGACACTTCTCGCCCTCAACAGTCACCATTTTGACTATGTAGCAGAAGGGGCGGGACCACTTTTCAAACAGGAAATGGCAGCAGAGGACATTGTCACTACAGTGAACATGGCTGTATTATACAGATGCATTACACATGTGTGTTTTTGCACTAAGCACCACTATACTGTTGTCACATATAAGCCATCAGTAGTAAGGATAAGAATCAAGAACCAGTTCCAGTTTAGAACTGGTTCCAAATTGTCAGATCCATCAGAATCGTACACTTCCAAACATCCAACCATTTATCTTACCTACCAGTTATGTTAGAGATTATAAACAGATTATAAAATAGTTGTTTTGGCCCTGAAAACATATGTATGCCAGCTTTTTACCACAAGAACTGATTTGCTTGAACAGAGTTGCTAAAGAATCGGACCAATAAACAGAATCGATGATGGCATTGATATCAATAAAATTGTATTAATTCCCAACACTAATCAATAGGTTTATTGGGTTAATTTAGCAATCTGTAATGATTTGGTACTGCGAATGCTAATGTGAATGCTAACGCTAGCTTGCTAACTAGCAACACTAACACTAATTTGATTTAAGACACACTGCTCGTCAACACGAACCGATAGACCAATCATCATGTTCAAATGATACTGTTAATGAACTCAACAGTATGTACTCACCTTCATAATACTCATGACTACCTACAGTAGTTCTTTCAGAAGCTCCTTGTATGTACTGCATACACTGGTACATTTTAATCCAGACAAAGTGAACCAAACTCATGATGAGTCTATTCTGTTGGTGATACTAGAAACATGCAGGTACGTTCTGTCTCGAATAGTAAACACGTCAACTTTTCATTATTTTCCTCATAAAACTCATGTTAGGCATCACAGTCTCCATTTATTCAACTATCTGTAAGTTTCCTCTGAGCTCAGAGCATCAGCAGAAATGTCTGCAGAATATAAAAAGCCTTCAAAGCAAACACATGAATTTGGAAAGGTCCTAACCTTTCTAGTGAATCAAAAAGTCTGTTTGAAGTTCTGGCGGTGGATCCCGTTCGAAAAAAAAAAGAATAAATGAAGTTCAAGGTCCGGTCAAAAAGCTTTTTGAGGTCCAACAGTTTTTCTCGAGTAGACAAATATGAGATACGAGCCCGAGTGTCTCTCTGAACTCCAGTTTCTTCTCTCAGTCTGCGCCGTCTATGATGAATAACAAGTGAAACAATACTCCATCCTCTTTTGTTTGTATTTCTTTTCATCTAAATTCTTCTACTCTTTCCCAGCGTTTTGATAGGCCGACTTCATTCTGAGACCTGTGCATATTTCAGGTTGCCACACGGGTTACAGTAATTAAAACCTATTAATCACAGAGCGACGGATAATTAAACGCTAAAAGCAGTTTGTCAGCTAAACGAGCCGAACGAGACACGCAACACTGCTTCTCTCGCATCCCCCCTCCCGCCCCACCTAAACACCTACACACATACACACACACACACACACACACATATACACACACACGCAAATGTCTGTTGTGTCTCGCCAATCTAAGACCAGCAACAAACACACTCTCGGTTAGACACAGCGAGAGCTCCTTGTCAAAATGTGTTTAAAAGCGTAGGAAGTGGAGAGAGAGTGTGTGTGTGTGTGTGTGTGTGTGTGTGTGTGTGTGTGTGTGTGTGTGTGTGTGTGTGTGTGTGTGTGTGTGTGTGTGTGTGTGTGTCCAGTTCAGAGGGCCACTTACAGACTTTCTATAATTAGTTGCAGGCAATTAGCATCAGCACAGAAATGCAAAACAGAGCCGGTAAAGAGAAGCAGAGAAAAAGTGGTCAGAAGGGAGGAGGGAGAATAAAAAGCACCTGAAGTCACATTTTGTTTACGGAGCAGATTTTATCCACATTTAAAACCTACTGATGTTCAGTCATTAATCTGAGCTTGTAGAAAAATGAGGTTTTTGGGAGGAAACATGCATAAAAATCATCTGAAAATAGATTTACAGATTTTTTTTGCTCTGTGATAATCCCGCGTACTTTATTTACCATTACAGCAGAGCCGGAGCAGAATGTGAAAGGGGCGTGGGGTGGGGGTGGGGGTGTGGGGGGCGTCTTGTCTCTTCTGGCACCAAACTGGGTCGCCGTGCTAATTCGCCCTCGCCAAACCCAGCCACAGTCACGCACCCACTAGACCCAGACAAGACACACAGAGGGAGAGAGGGGAGGGGAGGGCACGAGATGGTGAAAGGAAGGCGACTTAAGTGGCGTAGGCTTGTATGTGTGTGTGGAGGAGTGGAGGTGGGGGGGAGGGTATGTAAAAAAAAAAAAAAAAATCAGACATGAATGTGCGTGAATATGTGTGTGTATATGAGCGTGCTTAAGTGGTTCTCCCCTGATAAAGGTGCAGAGCTTTGGCTGAGAGCACGGCATGATGTATGCGTGTGTGTGTGTGTGCGTGCACGTGTGTGTGTGTGTGCACGTGTGTGTGAGAGAAGGGTTGCGTGACATGCCGTTGAAAGTGTCACAAGGAGGGAAGCGATGAAAGACGAAGGGGAAAAGAGAGGAGGGTAGAAGGGAAAAGACTGGCAGAGTGGTTGACTGGACCCATCGTCCACTTGAGTTTACATCAAAACAGTGCGTGCGTGTGTGTGTGTGTGTGTGTAGTTGGGCAATACAGTACATGTGTGCAGATGTGTACTGTATATGTGTGTGTGTATGTGTGTGTGTGTGCGTGCCTCCCGGCGCCGGTGAAGAATGGACTAAAGTGCCCCATACAGTGAGAGCGATCGAGGACACACTGATATGAGACACACACACTTAGGCTGGTCACATCTACTCAGCTCAGCCGGCTCATCCATGCCTGACACAGACACACACACACACACGCACACACACACACATAGAGAGAGAGAGGGGAGAGGATAGAGGAGAGGGGTGGGTGCTTACTCACATGTGGGTTAGCTTACTCCTCTGCTCAGTCAATGGACCACAGCCTGTCCTGCTCCTCTCTGAACTGCACTCTCTGATACTCTGAGGTGATTTATGACGGTTGAGAATAATATAATCCAGCAACTAGAAGAAGAAAAGAAACACTATTAACCCTTTAAACATTTTGTCACCCTTTTTCTTCTCTTTTTATTTATTCAAATCTTATTATTTCATCCTTTCTGTCAGCATCAGCTTGTTTCAGCACTTTTCTGGATGATGTTTACTTCATGTGAAAGATTAAAACTCACGTCTGCACCATTCTGTCAAATGCTAATTAGAGCTCCAACTAACTGCTGATTAATCTACTATACGTGACATCTTCAAAATTCTTGTTTTGTCCGATAATATTTCATTTACTATCATTTCATTTAGTGTTGATGCAAAAAGAAAAAAGTAGTAAATCTGCATATTTTGGAAGCTGACACCAGAACTGATATCAAAGCAGCTGCTGAGTCATTGTGTCTCAGTTTACTTTGCTGACTTGTAGTTTTTCAGCCTGACATATGTTCTATGTATCTTTGGAAACAATTAGACATAGAACATAAGGCAGAGTGTGAAGTAGAGTTTAAACAGTCTGACATACCAAACAGTCTGTGATGTACATGAGGTTAACAGTGTTTGTTTAGACTAAAGGAGCATCTTGAAAATTAGCTGTGACCATTTATTTTATTAGTCCAAAAAATAATTTCCTTAGTATTTTTTTTTTGTTTTTAGGGTTTTTTTGTAGAAAGAATAGTCAGCATAATTATGACTAATTATGGCTAAAATAAACACAATGTTTTACTGGTAAGTTTAACTTGCAATGAATGACTAAGCTAGAGTGAATCACAGTCAGTGTACAGCTGCTAAACTTAAGATATTCCTTTGTAAATGAACAAGTGCTTAACAATTCTGCACAACTGACTAAACAAATGAAAATATTTTCATTTCTATATAATTAAAACCAAATTGCTGATCAACCTTCTCTTCTGGAAGACTTTGAAGTTATCAGGAAATAAGTGTTCTATAAGACATGACTCAAATTACCAAATATTCAATTACATATTACATTTTTTTTAATTAAATTGAATTAAATTGATTAGGAAAAAAATAAATGAATTAAAAAAAAAATATATATATATATATATATATATATATAAAAATTTAAACCTAACACATATCCTCATCACTCTGATTATACCTTCATGTAGTAAATAAGTCTTCATATATACATTTTAGATTTGTTTTCATCATTATTTACATTAACACATCCTGGTTCTGCTGGAATATTGTACTCTTTTTTTGTTTTGTTTTACATTTTTTAAGGTATCAATTGACAGTAATCCAACAATTGATTGTACATGACCAAATTGATTTACACTGGTTTGATCCAATGTCTGTATACTTTGATCAGTACAACATGTGTATACCAATTATAATATGATGTGTAATATAATGTGATGTGTGTGAAAGATACAAACATAACCAGGACAAATAATGAGATTATAACTGTTCTATCAGTCTGTGCAAAAGTTACGTTTTTTTATGTGATATTTTTTTCAAATTGAAAAAAAAAGGATTATTTTTTTTTGTTTTTTTAAAAGCTCCATGGTTCTGCTGCTTTTGGATGTCTCTGTTTTAAGGCATTATAGCTGAAACATGCACGTTCATCTCCAGCCTTTGAATGACGTGTGTGTTTAAACCTGGTGTGTGTCCTAGTGTGTGTCCTAGTGTGTAGTCCTTGTGTGTAGTCCTTGCAGGTCTGGTTTGTAATTGTCACCTCAGACGACAATTATTGGCCCATCCTGTCACTGAGGGATTGTGGGATTGTTCAGAGCCTCTTTAACTCTCCTGTCAGCAAACGCTCCTCCCTGCCAGTCAGAGAGCAGGAGGAGGAAGAGGAGGGGGGGGGGGCTTAAAGAGTGAGGGAAAGGTTGGGAGATTGAAAAGAAAAGCAGCATGAATAAAAGGAGCGGGGCAACGGAAGGACTAAGAAGGGGTGAGATGTAAAAAAGAAAAGAAAGAAAGAAAGTGAAATGAATGAATAAAAAATACAAAGACGGAGATTATGAAAACAAAGTCAAATGAGAGAAGTGTGGCGTCAGAAAAGAAAAGGTGTGACACTCCGACTCATAATGTGATCGTTATCTGTCAATGTGGCACTGTAGAGAAATATCAGAGGAAGACAGCAGCAGGCGAAAAGGAGGATTTAATATTCCTCTATTAGTTATTACACACACACACACACACACACACACACACACACACACACACACACACAGGAGCTGAGGGCTTTGTCCTTTCTCCTGCCTGTCAGCACCTCCCTCCTCTCTGCTGTCACTCCTCCTCACTTTTGGTATTTTCAATTTATAGCATAAACCATGATGCACGTATGCAGAGGTGGACACACACACACACAAGCACACACACACACACATGCACAGAAACTAGAGCCGTGCATGGCGGTCTCTGACAAGGTGGAGCACTCTTATTGTCCCCAGGTTCCTCAGGTGTAGACAGAAAACAGCTGACACTCACCTGTGCAAAAGGGATTGAACCTGTTTTTTGGCTTACTGTCTCAATAATAATAAACAATAAGTCGTATAAAACAGAGTGAGGACTCAGTTATACATTTTATATGACTGGAAATGAAATAAAATAATAATTCTCTTTGAGGAGACAATAATCAAGTTTATTCAATAATTTTAGTTTCCAGATAATACATCAGATAAATTATCAGTGTATACAGAATATTTCAGCTCATGTTTAAATGATTGTTTGAATAATTTATTGGTTGATCAACAGAAAATAAATCATCTAGAGTTTAAATGATTGATTAGATGCATTTGTCAAGCAAAAATGCCAAACTTTTCACTGCTTCCAGTTTATCAAATGTATTAATTCCCTGCTTGTCTACATTATATATGACTGGAAATGGAATATTTTTGGATTTGGACAGTTGGTTGTACAAAAACAAAATGAAGACATTTCACAGTGTCTGAAAAATGATGATAAACATTTCTGACTATTTTGTGCTTTCTTTTTAGCATAAACAATTGATATATTGGAAAAATAGGCAGACAAATTGTATGTGAGATGTTGTTTGAAGATGCTGTTTAAGTCAAAGCAGTTGAAGCTGAAACAGTGAAAGGGTTTGAAGTGTCTGTGGAAGAGTAAACATTAAAAAGAGTTCAGGCGTTATTTAAAGTTGCTTAAAACATTTCAAATATGAGTTTTAAGTTTAACTTAGTAAAGCATGTAAGCAGTTGTAGTATCAGTCTGTATGTAAACAATAAAAGTAGTTGAAGCGACAGTTGAGCAGTAAGAGGTGAAAGCAGCTGAGATGTCATTTGATGTGTGTGTTAGCAATGAAAGACGTGGAAATGTTTTATCAATAAGAACTAAAATCAATTGAACTGTCACTTCGAGTGTTGGAGTGTATGAAGTTGGTGAAAGCAGTTGATGTGGTGGTGAAGCGTTTGATGAAAAGCAAGCATTAAAAGGAGTTCATTTAAAGTGTAATTTGTGTTTAATGTTTAATTTAGTAAAGCCTGTAAGCAGTCAGATTGTCAGTCTGTATGTAAACAATAAAAGTAGTTGAAGTGACAGTTGAGCAGTAAGAAGTAAAAGCAGCTGAAATGTCATAATGTGTTAGTTATGAAAGACGAGGTAGCGCAGTGTGATCTATAAGAACTGAAGTCTATTGGAACTGTCAGGAGTATATGAAGTGAATGAAAGCAGGTGATGTGATGGTGAGACATTAGGAGAAAATGCTCTTTTAGAGGTAAATCAGACAAGTTAGATCAGCCATTACTGGTAGAAACGGTCTGTCAGTGAAATTGTATCCAGAAAAAACATGTTCCCATCCAAACAATCATGAAACACAGTACAGGCGGCTGCTGTATTCATAAATCGTGTGATTTTCACTTATGTAGTTTAAGTGAAATTAAACTCATGAATCTTTATCTTTGTTCTGTACGGAGCGCCATGTAGCAGCTACGTCTTTCAGCCGACTCCCACTATGCTTCCCTCCAGGCTGCAAAGTTCCTAATGAAGATGCAGTTAAGTGATTTGGGGAACAGATGATTTGGTGAGAACTTCATTATTCCCCGGCTCACGACCACTTGAGTGGAACACGATATTCATAATTGCTGTCAGAATCAACTTGCGGCGGCCCGCTATTGAGAACGTAGAAGGAGCTCAAATTGAAACGGTCTCCGGAGAGGGAGAGACGGGGGAATACGAAGTGATCAAATTAGTTCCATCCTCCTGGCGGTTTGTAAACAACTGCTGATCAACAACACTGTTACTCTTTGGAGGCAAATGACACTGAGGCTCCAGAAACACACCCACACTCGCTGCCTCGGGGCGGGAAAGCTGCCCAGTTTTTGAGCACACACACACACATGCATATGACTTTCCCAAAGAGTGACACAAACTAACACACACACACAGGATTTAAGTCCTTTCACATCATTTCACAAGAGATTTGTATCAACTTTATATGAACTCTGTGAAGAACATTATGATTTTTTTATTAAAGGAGAATTACAGATTAATACGACTTGGCTTGAAGTGTTGTATTTCTGCTTATCATTTCTATCAGTTATCATAACACTGTACACACTAAACTGGGACACTGCAGCATCGCTAAAAAGAAACATGATGCGTCAAGAAACATGCAGTCTAATGATCAGACAGGTTTAAAGAAAAGTCCAGATTTGATAGAGAAAACAAAGACAAATTATAACCCAAACATTCATTTTGGGTCTCTTCACTTTCAATCCCAACAGCTGTGCCGCCTACTGGAACTGGGCCATTAAAACATTCACTTCAGGGCTGCGTAGAAACACTATTATTAGCCAAAATAACTGAAGAATTGTACTTTATAGACTGTGCTGTAATTACCTTGAACATGGTGTGACCTGCCTGTGCTGCATCTTTACTGATCCTAAAACAACAGGATACTGATTTTCAAATTATAGTAATCTTAGTATGCTCAAATATTCAAGCACTGTACCTATTCAGTTAAAATAGCTCCACATTAAACAGCTACATACACTTTAGTAGCTGTTTCCATTAGATATAGACATTCAACCAGAGCTTTCTAAGCATAGCTAAGAATGACATCTTGCTACATACCTAGCTACCTAGCTACATCTATGAAAAATAACAGCAGAAATATGACCACTAAATTACAAATGTTACAAGAATATAAAACTTAAATCAACACATTTCTATAAGCGACAAACAGCTACAAAGAGGACATGTCTGGTGTTGTTCCCTTCAGTAACTGTTTCCACCACATATAGACATTCAACCAGATTTTTGTAGGCAGAGCTAAGAGGGACAACATCTTGCTACAAAATTAGCTACCTAGCTGAAAAATAACGTCAGAAAATTGGCCACAAAAACTACAAATGTTACAGAAATAATAATTTAAATTGAGACATTTCTATGAACAACAAGAAAAATTTAATTGAGGGTTAGGGTGAGGAGAAACTAAATGGCTATTCACTCTTTTAAGCTAACTAGCTGTTTTTTAAAAACATGCTTGGCAGCAAGAGGCGATAAAGGCCTAACATGTTAGCATGTCCAAATATTTTATGTACCTGTAGTGTAGTCTTTATGTAGTGTAGCCATATTGTAGTGTAGTCTTTATATAGTGTAGTCTTTATGTAGTGTAGCCATATTGTAGTGTAGTCTTTATGTAGTGTAGCCTTTATGTAGTGTAGCCATATTGTAATGTAGTCTTTATGTAGTGTAGCCTTTATGTAGTGTAGCCATATTGTAGTGTAGTCTTGATGTAGTGTAGTCTTTATGTAGTGTAGCCATATTGTAGTGTAGTGTTTATGTAGTGTAGCCTTTATGTAGTGTAGCCATATTGTAGTGTAGCCTTTATGTAGTGTAGCCATATTGTAGTGTAGTCTTTATGTAGTGTAGCCTTTATGTAGTGTAGCCATATTGTAGTGTAGTCTTTATGTAGTGTAGCCTTTATGTAGTGTAGCCATATTGTAGTGTAGCCTTTATGTAGTGTAGCCTTTATGTAGTGTAGCCATATTGTAGTGTAGTCTTTATGTAGTGTAGCCTTTATGTAGTGTAGCCATATTGTAGTGTAGTCTTTATGTAGTGTAGCCTTTATGTAGTTTAGTCTTTGTCATTGTGAGTCCCAAACAACCCTGTCCATCTTGTATGGATGTCATTGTACTGATGTCACCATGCTCCCTAAGCTAAGCAGTTACTTTGCCGAGTATAGTATCATCACAACTGACTGGGTTAAAACTGTGAAAATAAAACCCAAGATGTAATAAACCAGAATTGTATTTGAATTCATCAGACAAGTACATCACAGCGAGCAGCCGGGAAAATGAAAAGCAGCTAATTGAGACATCCTCACTCAGCTAAATTGGGATATTCAAGCTCACAATAACACTGGAAGGCTTCCTTACACGCTGATAGATAAACTCCCATCATGGTTCATACAGAGCACATGCACACAATCGCTCATAATGCAGCTATTGCACACAGAGCGACGTCAGCCATACTGATGTGGCTAAACAAGAACTTTACAAAAGCAATGAACAACAGCTCACAGCTGCTGCGGCTGCATGCTGTGCATTGGGAAACGAGGAGTCGGGAACACGTGTTGTGACGCGCAAATGTGTGTATGTGTGTGTGTGTGTGTGTGTGTGTGTCTAAATGTGTAGTCTCATTAAATGTGTAAGCAGTGTACATCTGTTTGTTAGAGTGTGTGAGCATCAGTGCTGAGGGATTTGTTGCTACCATGCCAAGACTAATTAGTCTTTTTGTGTGCGTCTGGTTGGTCCTCATTGGTGGAATTTCGATTGGTCAATCAGGAGAGGAGAGGAATGAAGATAAGGAAAGGAATGGAGGTAGTAAGGAAAGAGGAGAGGAGTGAAGAGGGAAAGGAAATGAGAAGAGGACAGAGGGAGATAGTCCTCCCCCCCTCCCCGTCCCTGGCTTGGACGTATATATTTATTCATATTAGTTTTTTCCTTTTATAAATTCATGTCTTTAATTCCAATTAATTAATTTTGTAGCTGTGATCTGTGTTGTCTTTTCTGTATTCCTGCTGCAAACCAAGTGCCCTTGTGGGACAAAGAATAAAATGAATCTGAATCTGAATCTGAGGAAGGAGGAAACAGAAAGTGGAGAGAAGAGGAAGGCAGGAGAGGAGAGGAAAGGACAGGTGGAAGCAAAGGATGGCAAGAAAAGAGGTGAGGAATGTAAGAGGGCAGAGAAAATTAAAGGAGATGAGGAAACAAGATGAATAGAGGAAAGAAGAAGAAAGAAAATGAGGAAATGAAAGCAGAGAGGAAAGGACAAGAAACAGTGGATGAGAAGAGATGGTATTATTAAACAGTTTAACGCTGTTAAGCCATCATGACTGTGTGTGTGTGTGTGTGTGTGTGTGTGTGTGTGAGGGAGTGAGAGAGCGAGCAAGCGATAACAGAATGAATCATATCTCAGCCAGACACAGCACTGTTGTGTCACTCAAACTTCCCTCCAATCTTTGTTGTGATTGGCCGAAGCCCTATCTCCCCAGCAGGTGCTGAGGGCTACACATCAGTACACAAAGCAACTTTGCTGACACACACACACACACACACACACACACACTTGCACACACGCTCACATACCCATGTTACCAGCCACACAAAGACACACTCTCACAAACAAATCCTCTTATGTGCAGCCCATATGAATGCTTAATTCAGGAATCAAAACACACACACACACACACACACACACGAAAAAGGCCAAGCGTTGCTGGGTAAATTATTGATTGAGTGTGTGCCACCCCTGGCCTGCAGTAGCCACTTCATGTCCCAGTCCAGTGTCTAAGAGCTATTAGTGCTGACAGTAAAGAGACAGGCAACATGATAGCAGATCACTGAGAAGCTGGCAGCCTCCATCTGAAGGGACTGCGGGACTTCTTTAAATGATTTTCTGCCCTGACTTCTTGTTGAGTTAAACTGATGTGCACACAGGGCGCTGTCATTTACTTCTCCCTTTTCTAGGCCTCCACCGAAGAAAGCAGAGTTTGTATGGATGCGGATGGGTCAAATGTATGGGTGTGTGTGTGTGTGTGTGTGTCATGAATAGTAATGACGTTGGCATTTGAGGAACATTCGAGATGTTATTAGCAGGACACAGAAAAACTTCAGTTGATTCCTAAGATAAATCAAACTTAGACCAATTTATCTTTTCTTACTTTAAAACCAGAATAAAATGTGACCTTTTGTCATATTCCAGCTTTCCATCTTCAATTATGTTCAATCAGATGTAACATTAAAGCTGATGTGACACTATATTGGCATTTGTCACATACCTACCACTATGCCAAGGGCCGGATTAACCTGTGATGAGTGCGCCCAGGCAAACTTGAGCTGTGTGGCCCCAGTGATCCCTCCATACTTCCTCCCGCTCTCTGCACAAAAGGATAAGACTTGTGATATTGTATTTTTGTTGTTGTCCACGAAGGCCATGAAAAATTTGAAAATGCATAGTCTGTCTCTCAACACTCTGTGGCACTCAGCCCTAAGCTCCTGACTGCTACTGAAAACTGCTCACAAACATAGTTTTATTTGTAATTTATAGATATATGATATCATTTTATTTCACATTTTTAAAAGGCCCAGTAATTTCCTGAAACAGCAGTTTTTTTTTAAAGTAAATGTAACAAGAGTAAATTGTGCATTTGTCAGGGACTATTTTCACCTGTGGATGAATACATGTTTGGTGAAGCACTGCGTGTTTTTCAGCAGTAGTTAAGTAGAACGTGTGATTGACATAAAATAAACTAGTTTGTTTGTTCATGCTAATGTCAGCCAGTGCAAGGGTGTGACTCACTGATGTGCTTTTATTGGTGACTGAACAACAATGGAGTGTCATGGCACAGAAGAAGATATTTCAGGCTTTGGATACACACACAACACTTGTTAGAACACTTTCATTGTCAGTTTTGGTCTTTTCATGAGATTAGTGGACAATGAAAAAGAAAGTGAAGTATCACTAGACATAGCTGCAAATCACTGCTTTATTTTGTTCTATCACAAGTTACACCAAACACCTGCTTTTCTGTAATAATATCTTGACACATAGTTTATTGTGTGCTGGTTACTTTGTGTAATTTTGACTCAACAGGAATTTACTTAGGAATGTGCACCATTTAAACCCAATGGTTTTACACATGACTCAATGTCAACACACAGTGCCGCAGCAAGGCCCCAAATCATTTTATTTTATATAGTTCTGCATGTTATACCAAGCTTGTAACTAATATAATCAGAAAAACCTAACAGCCAAACATTGAACCTGTTCTGTGGTCATCAGAGGCAGTTAGAGTAAGAGCAACAATTTAATATAGAAGCATTTTTTAATCTTATAGGAATTCATGAATGCTTCAAAACAGTCAAACCAAACTGGGTCAGTTTTGACTCAGGAGGACTAAAGTTACATGGTTGACAGGATGTGAGCATGTGTACAATATTCCTGTCCTTTTATGATCATTGCAGTCTTTAACCTGCAATTTTAAACAAAATCATTATATTAAATTGCACATTAGCATTTTGAACTGAGCCTTTTTTTTTCTTTTGTCATGGAAAGCGCTTTTATTTTGGTAGTGAAAAGCTCATAATGTGGCACAATTGCAGGTCACTAATTCTAGGTATCAAAGGTTAATCAGACCATTCAAAGTGCTTCTAATAAACCTCGGTCTGGAGCAGTTTTGATGAAGCTTAGTTGTCAGTGAATTGACTACTTCTTTCTTTTTAAATAATCCTGCAAAGAATCATTTGACAGCTTCTCAGACATTCATCCAAAGTTGTTCCGTTTCTCCTTCCTATTCCACATATGAACTCCCCCCTTATCTGAGCTGCTTGATGAATCAGAAAGGACTTGTACCTTGTTTTGAATGTTAAGCATAGTGAACTTTTTTTTTCTTCTTCTTCTTCTTCTTCTTCTGATTCCTCTGAGACGGATATGTTGTGACTGGAGCTGCCTGGCAGACCGGGTGTGACCATATTAGCACAGTGTGAGTCCTTCAGTGTTTCAGCTCTCTCTCCCCCGCACACTTTGTCCTTTTCAAATATATAAATAATCAAAAACAGTTGATTAATTTCCCCTCTGATGCATCGCAGCAATTGCTAGCGTCAGAAAAAAAGAGAAAAGTTCGGCCTCCCTCCCGCCCCTCCCGTCCCTCCCCCGCTGCCTCTCCCCACGCCTTTCCCCTCTCGCTTGCATTTCCGACACACACTTTACACCGTCTGATCTTCTCAATCTGCTGCTAATATGGCTTTTAGAATGCCTCTTTTTTTTTTTTTGAGCTACCCTTCCCCTCGACCCCCCCCCCATCCTCCCACTCCCTCCATCAGACGCTGTTTAATGGAGAGACAGCCATTCAATCGGATAATTAACATCCGTTTAACGCTCATTAACCGGGATGTATTTGTCTCGTTTGATTTGTAATTACCAGGCCTTTTTTCACAGGAAAACACTGCGGTAATGTTCCCTTTTGTGATGGCTTCATTGATGCAATTGATTTGAACCCAGCAGGGAGGCCAACAGGGAGGCAAAGAGAGGCAGGAATGTAGAGTACAAGTCAAAAGTTTGGACACACCTTCTCATTCACTTCAATAAGAAAGTGCATCCACACTTTTGACATATGGACTTCAGATATCGACGCCAAACTTGTTATTTGCCTTCGTTTCTTTGATACGTGCTAGTACCTTAACATATAATATATCCACATACAAGTGTGTGTATCTAAACAGACAGTCTTATAGAAATGCTCTCAGTAATGTTATTAGTGTGTTGGTTTTAGTGTAAATCTATATTTCTGGTGGTGGTGGCTCATTTAAACACAGGATCCAGGAAGACGTTTCTTAATTTCAATCAGGCAGATTGGATGGTTAGCAGTTGGCTGGTGGTTGTTTGATTGTTCTTTATGCAAAGACATGTAAAAAGAAAGTGTTTCACATCTGAATAGTATCAAACAAGTAATAATAATAAAACATTAGGTTATCATTTTCACTTGTCTGGAATTGTAGTGTTTTCTCCGTTACAAAGCATTAAGAACTCAGGTATCTGGCATAATAAAATACAAAACAATCTGTTAACATTCAAATAATACATATGACAATGTTTGGTTCAGAGTTGAATGGAGTGTGTGTGAATCACAAGGTGAGGTTGGGACTTCTTCCACACTGTTTACTCCCTGCTTGTTGGACCACAAATGTCTCATTTCCTATTTCTACATATTGAATACAAAAGATGCAGCGTGTGAGGAGGATGTTGAATAGTTTAGAGGCAACTCTAAAGGAGCTGATGTACAAGTCATATAATGTGTTTGTTTTACTGGTGAGTAAAAAAGTAAGTAATGTAAATACTTTTTCAATACGTAATCCATAATTACTTAAAACAAGTGTCAAGGTGTCCGTATGAGCAGTGAAAGAGGTGTTCCTCTCTGTAATCATTCCTCCTGTTCATACGGACTATTAAAACATCTCCTTCAGATGTGTTTTCAATGTAAGTGATAAAAGATAAAATCCACAGTGTGTCCACACATTTAAAAGTAGATGTGAAGCTTATATGAGGCTTCAGCAGTCAGAGTTAGTCATATCAAGTGATATCTGACACATTTACAGTCCTTTTAGCATTAAATTCCCTCTTTGTGTTTCTCTGTTGGGCTGTGGTGGAAGTATAGTAACAAAAAGAGGGACTTGAAAAAGACTGTAACGTTGAAACATATCTACTTGATTGATCTACAGATAAACTTTTTTAATACATTTTTGCACAGGAGGACTGTGGACTGTGGAAGTGCATTGTGAAGGATCTTCTAATGGTCAGTATGAACAGGAGGAATGATTGCTGCAAGAAAAACATGGTTCTATGTTCATTTGGGCTCCTGTTGTTCTGACTGGAAAAACTGTGAACTAGTTCTTTAAAGTCCAACTGAAACAGCATGTCTGTTTTTTACTACAGCAAACAAATCTGTTATTTAAATCACATCCTGTGCTTTCATTTGAGAAAGAAATCAGTATCAACAAGGGAGACACTTGAGTTGAATTTTGTGCTTTCATAACTGCACGTACTTGTCTGTAGATAGACAAGACAGAACCTCTCTGCAGAAACGTGTATCACTTTGTATTCATCACACTTTACTTCCAAATCAACATACAGACATACGGTGAATAAAATCATTTCAATCAAGGGAGACTAAGTTATTAAGTGAGCTTATTTCACATTGTGTGCACAGCATGGAAAAAGTTCCAGGGATACGTGCGGAGTCTTTGGCGATTAGACCCCACTGTGATGTCATCATAGTAAGGGAGGTAGTCACTCCATTAGCCGAAACACAGGAATATCCTCTACACTGGTGGCGGTGAAGGAGAGAAAAACAGTCTTGCTGGGACTGGTGATGAGCTCAGTGGAAGGACTCAGGGGACAGCTGCTTCTGAATAACCAGGAGGTGGATGAGGTGGAGGAGGGTCACATCAATCTGACAATGAAATGACAGCTGACAGCAGCGGAGAAAAGTACAGTTTGAAAGTTTGACAGCAGCAAGATGTTTGGTTAACTCTGATTGGTTGAACTGAGTCAGTTCCAGTCAGCTGATGAAAGGAAACGAGGAGCACTGAGAGAGAAACAATGGCTCATAAATAGTCAAATGAATAAACAGTGGTGCTGACTGCTCATGCTAACTCTAAGTTTAATTTGATTTTAACTTGATTTTCATGAAATATTAATTATTACCTTTCTGACTGATTGACAACACTAATTAAAAGCCAGACAGCAACCTGCTGAGCTACCAAACAAACAATAAAAATACAACTGCTAACCTTCAGCAGGCTTGAGAAGTCATCTATGTCTATATCTATGTCAATCTATATCTCTATATATGTCTGTGTCTATATCTGTCTATATCTATGTCAATCTATGTCTATGTCTATGTCTATGCCTATATCTATGTCTATATCTATGTCTATTGTACATTGAATAGTTTAAACATCTGCAATATTGGTCAGTTTAGATGCTAAATGTTGTGGTCCACTGTCTCCAAAAGCACCGCTAACAAACAGCTGTCTGTGCTGAATGCTGAATACAAACGATGACTTGTGACTGTTGTGGTTTCTGTTGGATTGAATAGGAAGACCACTTAAACAAACGCTGCAATACAATGAGTCTCTACAATATTTTCAGCTCTGTTCACAGTTTCTCTCAATAAGGTCAGTTAATTATGTGGTGGGTGATCATATTGCCAGAGGAAACCTTACCCAGTGGGATAAACTAACTCTTTTTCACTTTGACAGTTTAAAGTTTGCAATTTTTCTTTTCTTTTTTTTCTTCACATTTGGGTCTTTGGTGGTAGGTAGCTGTGGCTCAACGTCGGGCTGTAGGTTTTATGTGTGGTGTTCGGCCTCACTTGTTCCCACTTTACAGTCTAATAAATGCTGCCTCAGACTGGTTATTTTCTCTTCTAACGTGTCTCTGCGGCAAAGTCCCAGAGCTGACTGCATAATGAGCTGCTGACTGTCTTGTGCTAAATGTGCCAGAGTATGTGAGTATGCTGTACAGTATAAACTGCAGTGTAGGCTTGTGCCGTATGGCTATCCGATGGAGCACGGACCACTGACTAGATGACCATGGATTGTTTTATTCCCTGCTGATATGAGGATATCTAAATTGTTAAAATATAAAATCTCCTCCCTACTGTGCATTTACTGGAGGTACATGGAGTTTCACTGTCAATCAGCACAAAGTGACTGCGCTTCTTAATTTAAAGAAACCCATTTGTGATCCTTTTTCCATCTGCTGATCCTGACAAGTATGCTGTGCAATCTGACAAAACCCAGCATCTCTGTTCTTCATATGCCTGCTCAAGTGCTCACCAAAGCTGATCCTTATATCTGGGTCTATTATTAACGAACCGACTCACACGCCTGTATTTACCGACAATTAACTTAAAAGACTATTAATGCATTCCCCATCTCACACATTTACAGCACAACTAGTTTTTAATAGTTGTAATTAGAGAGACAGTGAAACCTCTGTTCAATCCCCTGCTCTCTATGATCACACACACTGTTTTAATGCAGTCCATTGCACCATATAGTTCTCATTAACACATTGTTCTGTGTCTGTTGGCAGACATCTGAGGTGTCATGAAATCTGATCAGCTAATAACCGACTCACGCAGTTAATACAAGCTGTTGTGCTGCTGATGATGAAGTCATTGTTTTATGAGCTCTACATCATCTGACAAAATGAACAACAATACAGATTAATGAGACACTGACTATACGCTTATTTAAAATGAGTGATGACAGAGAAAGGAAGTGGACCACCATTCACTATGAAAGAACAGACACCCTACATCAGATAATAGTTGCATCTTGGATTCATTATAGTGATGGTAAAGATGATGCTGAATGAAAAAGGTTTTGATTTTCTTGGAATTGTAACTTCTTTTTTAACACAAAAGCCATAAAACAGTTCAACATTACTGACATGGATATCAATACCAATCTGACCACAACCATGGCCCACAATGTCTGGAAAATACAAAACAAAAGAAACTGAAAATACATAATAATAGATTTTTGCCATAATCTCCCAGCCCTACAAGAGACATTGGCTGATTTTTTCCTTGGCACAAATAAGCTCAACCCATCTATCTATCCTTCTCTAAAGATCCTTAACCAGTCCCATCTATTCTCTCCCTAAACCCATCCATCTCCACGCACCTGGACCTAAAGCTGACTAAATCAGGCTCACCTCAAATTGGAAGGGGACGTCTTCGTTTAAAGCTCACAGTGAGCTGTAGCACAGCGACAATCCAGCTGTTAGTATCTGGACTGGCGTTGTAAGAGGGAGGGACACTAAGGATGGTGAGTGTCCCATTTCCACAGCTGATCTCAGCGACACGTTCATCCATCACTCAGACAGCTTTAGTGGCTCGTTAGTGGCTTCATGTGCTCCCCTGGGGAACCAGCTGAGGAGCCTTTGGCTAACTTTGTCACTAGATTTTTTGGATTGCATTCGCTTCCTCACAAGGTCGCCACTGAGCGAGGTCGAGGACAACAGGACTAGGGATGTTCTTGAAGAAAATGTAGAACTTTTTAATCAGCTCTTATTGGTGCATACATTTATAAGTAAACATTTGGGATCTTATACTTTCCTGCTTTTCTTCTTCAAGTTATTGACTGATGCAGCACAATTGCAGTTGAACTTGTGTCTGGTGAATAAAAGGCTCTACATTTGCTTTCCCAGTGTTTAGTTGTTTTTTACAGTGTTAAAGACTGTGGTATACAGAAAGTTTTGTTAGGAGGATAATTACTTTAAAGATGGGTTCACATTTTTTTTCCCAGGTGTGTCTTAAAAGAAAATTCAGGTGCCCATATGTATATTGAAAAAGTTTTCCTCCCTGATGTCTTTCCAATAGAAATGATGGGTTGACAAAATCTGCAATCCTCATTAGTGAAAAAATACATTAGAAGTTTGTCTGAAGTGTAAGCTGTCTGACTTAATCAAATCCATAGAGTATCTTCTAAAGTTGTAGTCTTTTAAGTATTAAAATGTTTCTTTGTTACAACCCCTCCACCACAGCTCAGTACAGAAACACTGCCTGTGGAAACACAAAGAGGGAATTTTGTACTTAAAAACAGAATGTTTGACTATAGAATGTTTGATTTGTTCACCTCAGGCTGGAATGGATTTTTGTGCAGAGCGTGGACTGTGGATTTTTTCCTTCATCTCATGAATCTCTTAAATACCAGGATGGACAGCAGGAATAGGATTACAGCAAGAAAAACATGATTTAATATTCATATGGACATCTGACTGCTCTTTTAAGACAGACTTTTCTTTAACCACAGTCTTTCACTTACTTTAACCAACCTGTGGTTACCGTGTTCAGATATTGTTTCAAAAATATTTCATTAAACATAATTTGGGGTTTTTGTTGAAACATCGTATATCAATTTTGTTGTCTGGCAACAAGGCTGATCATTTACAACTGCAGCTTCCTAACAGCCAAGCATTCAGATTTTAGACATCACATTTTACGTGTGACAGATCTCTTACTGTTATAATTAGCTGGTAACATTGTTTAAGAATAGTTATTTCAAAAAGAGAGATAGAGATTTATTTGACAACAATAAAAGTACATGCAGGACTTCAGTCACTCAGTACTGGCATACAAGTCAAATACAGTTGACATAAATATAGCTTATTTCCATTGTGGTCCTTTATGGAGAAAAGGAGGATCATATATATTCAAGTCAGGCAAGACTGGTTAAAACACAAGCAGCAACAAAGCACAGGAACTAACCAACACATCAATCAATCTCAATCAATCATTTATTTACAGTATGTAGCACCAAATCACAACAACAGTCATCTCAAGGATCCTTACACATAGAGCAGGTTTAAACCCTACTCTTTAAGTTTAAGTTAAAGAGACCTAACATTCCCACATGAGCAAGCACTTGGCAACAATGGCAAGGAAAAAACCTCAGGAAGAACCAGGCTGAAGGTGGGCGGCCATCTGCCTCCAACATAAAGACATAACACACATAAAGATAACAGTGATTTAATATTGAATGGTCACTGTCTCAACCTCAGACACAGTCCTGACTCAGGCTGGATTCCCATTTGGACTTCCTGACTACATTTAAAACTGCTTGGATTTAAACTTGACTTGAATGAACTCGACCCTAACTCTATAAGGTTTTAACTACAGCTATAGCACCAAGTGGTCGCCTCTGTGACCTGCGGTGCTAAAACAACCAACAACCGTTCCAAAGATGGAGACAAAAGAAAAGCAAGAAAACTGCTGATTTGTACCTTCACCTGAAATTATTTAAAAACATAAAAGAAATAACAAAACAGCAGAATACAGTTAACAGAGGGTCATGTGACCATCACCTGTAGTGTTGCTTCTGCATCTTTCAATGTCATAAATCTTTTTAAATATAATTCTTCCACAATTTTCACTCTTGCTTTTCTTTTTTTTACAACCAAAATGTGTCTTTACACATTTTACTGATTTGTTTTTTCAGTCCCTCTTTTTTTTTTAAATGAAGAAATGCATTTATTGTTTTCATTTCATTATTGATTTTCAGGTGTATTAAAATGTATCCTTGAAGCCGAGCATCCTCTGAGCCAGCACTGTGCGCTTAAATGTGAGCTTTCACCAGCAAGCCCAGGTTCCACTTAAAAGCTCTACTCCCCTCTACCCCTGCCCCTCTCCTCCCTCAGTCTCCTCACGCGTGGGACGATGATGGGCTTTCTCCAGCTCCCCCTTTTTCCCGATGTATTTATTTACCCACTTATACAGGGAATAAATCAAGGTCAGCACACAATGCTGCACGCGGCTATTAAGATTCATTGTAATGCAAATTCTCCTGTAGCGAGTGCACTACATTGACAGGTACTGACACACAAACAAACACATGCACAGACACACACTTTTACCAAACGCACACATCTGTAAACAGTTTACCTAAAGCAGTGCGACCAAACAGAAATGCATGTGTCTTTTAATACCACATCCCTTTCTTTTCCATTTCCACCACTTGTTCTATTCATAGGCCATATTTCTGTTGTATCCATCACATTGAAAGTTAACTCTGTTGATCTGTTTTAATATGATCAATACACAGTAGAATTAAATGTCAGTCAATATAACTAAACAAATAATATTCTGAAATTCTTTTCATGGAAAACTGCTGAAAAACACTTTTGACTGCAGCCATCATAAAAGCATTTAAACTGTTATCCTTTGTTATGTCGTCCTGTGTGATGCTGTTTAAAAATGTAATATTTTTTCCAACCCTTATTGTATTTGTTAAGTTGTGGCTGTAATTCCCAAGAGCTGCCCAATATCACAGAACTTTATTCTTCATTTCAGAGACAAAGTCTGCAGTGACACAGCCTTGATGCAACAAAAAAGCAAACTTTCAACATGTTTTATTGCTTAATACAATAGTCCCCAAGTGTAGAAACCTCACCACACACATCATTTCAGACTTTATATGCAGAACAATAACTGCCTGAATGGAGAAAGAAACCTGTAGTAAACTGGCCACAGACATGATGCAAATGAATGAAATCACTCTTAAACGAGGTAGAACTGAAATGACTGAAGGTAGCTCGGTGCCTTCCAGACAACAAACCAGTCAGGACTGATCCAGAATCAGCACCCTGGACAGCGGTCGTGACTCTCCAAAAATGTCTATTGGAAAGACTGTGTGAATATTTGGTTGTTAAATGTAACATGCTGTAAGCTGTCAGACTATCTTTTCACATTACTGTTACAAGGGAGTAAACTGTTGGGGTCTCCTGGGGGTAAAGGTCTATTTGTTCCTTCATAATACGCCTAAAACACTGAAATTAACCAGTTGTTCTACATTGGGACATTATCAGGCTTCAGTTGTAAATGTTTTAACTTGTTTTAGACAGTTTGATTAAGAAACTACTGATAGTTTATATTGTTCTCATGGTGCCTTCAGTTTTAAAATTAATTTTTGACACAGGCCTCTACAAAACAAGGCTGCAAGATACAGTAGCTAATAATTCAGGACCCAGATGATTTAAAGTGCTTGTGGTGCAAATTCCTAATCAAATTGGCCGTGAATCAAATGACTTAACACTGTTAGCACACAGTGAAGTTCAGGGACCGTGGGACCAACTTGTGGCCCATTTTGTGTGCTTTTCCAATCAAGTATTCTTACTCTCAATTCCAATCCAAGAACATTGCAAGTACTTCCCATTACAGAGTTCTACAATCTCAAATATTCTCATCATTTTCTTATTGTTCTTTTTTTTAACTTAATTTTTCTACAGTGAGTTGTCAAGAAATTGTACGACAGCTAAGTCATTCTACATTTAGAATATATAACTTACATTACAGTTTTTTCTTGTAAAAAAGTCACTGCAATGGAAGCAAAGTTGTTGCTCGCACTCCAACTTACTGTCACTGCACAGCAACATAAATGCAGCGACTGGTTGTCACTGATTCCATTCATAGTTCACTCTGTCACAACATAGTGTATTCGTAGGAAGTTTCTTCATCCAGGAAATGAAAGGACTGTGACATTCCAGGCTGTAACCAGAAACTTTTTCAAAGCTCGGTTTGTGCTGGAAGAAAAGCATTCACTTCCTGTTTGTGCTGTAAAAGATATTGCCTGAGATTCTGCCTTGGTGGCACACAAAGTAGAACTAAGACAGTCGATAGGATGAGACACACTGGAGATGTTGTTCCCAGGCATTTTTAATGGGTATTTTCCAATGTCACTTCATTTACAGGCATTCGTTGTCATTCTGCATTGACCACATTGGTCTTTGAGCTGTTGGTCTCTCTATTCGTCTTCTGATTGCGATATTTGTATTTTCCCATTTATATCTTTCTTCTGTCCTTTATCCAGAGCGCTGAATGAGCAGCGCATCAGAAGTGAGGTGAAAGGATATCACAGCTGGTCTTGACATGGGCCGCCTTCGCTCTTCCTTTGCATATTCACCTGTGCGCTGATAAATTCATGTTGCGTGTGCTTACTGTGGCTGCATCCGACACCCCCATGTGTATGTTTGTGTGTGTTCTGCATTATCATAACCTTTGCATATGTGTATATGTGTGTGAGTGTGTGTAGAACTCCTGGCGAATCTGTCAGAGACTTCAAAGCGCTCGCCGCCGCCTCTCTCCTTGATGAACGAGCTGTTCCGATGTTTATCGTGACCTGCTTTTCAACTCAGGGGCTTCACAAAAAAAAAACATCAAGGGATGGAGGGATTAACGGGATAAAAAGGAGGAAGAGAAAACAGTCTGGGATAAATATTGCAAATAGAAATAGTTTCTGGTTCCGGTGGGGGCTCTGACAGTGAAAGAGAAGATCACTATCACATCCAGCCTGTTTATCTATAGTGATACACATACTGTGTGTGTCTGGTGTATGTATGTATCTGAGCATCTGCTCTCTGTTTTACATCTGGCACTTATGCAGGTGTGTGGGTGTGTATGCACATTTTTAGAGGTAAAGTTAATTCTCCATCATAATTGTCACCGTTTAAAATCCTCCAGCTTCAGCCTCTTATTGCTGAGAAGTTAAAGCCTCACTTTCCTTGTATGACAGTTATCCTCATGTTACACTAAGTTAGTGATGGCAGATACTAAAGCATTAGCATGTACCACTGTGGATAGCTAATACTCAATAGAGTCTAACACTATAAAAAATACATTCAAAGATTATCTCACATATTTTAAGACATTTTTTCCAGTTTTTACTTGTTAAATTAGGGTTTGAAAATTAGGGTGAAAAAGTAAATGTTAGGCTAACAAGGATACTAAACTAACAACTAACCCATTTTCCAGGTTTACAACCACAAATACGAAGACAGTACTTTAGCCTTTGCACCCACCACCACACCTGCTTCAGTTACACTTAATTCTGAATATGATCGTCACTACCACCACGGCCAAACAAATTACATATGAAAGTATGTGTGTTTCATGTTTGTACACTCATATAAACCTGCATAATGGCTGAATTTTGATTTCCTAGCTAGCTAAAAGTTAACTAAGCAGATTCAGGCTATGGAGCAGTAAGATGGAACTAAAAATGGGGTTCTAAGGATTGATACAGCGTTTACTCAGTTTGATAACGTTGTATTATATTGATACATTTTGTAAATAGAGTATATACACTGTCAGAATTTCAATAGCTAGCTACCAACAGCTGCTATTAGCTATGAGCCTTAATGCTAATGCTAATTCCTGGTTCACGTTCATATTGTGCAGCTTATGAGCAGCTGAGTGTAAAAAAACGTTCAGTCAACTGTCCGCCAACCAGTTGTAATTCCAAGTTGGAGATATTGAGAATTGATTAGCTAGTGATTAGCTAAGATATCTCCCTCTTGAGGAAAAGAACTACAGAAAACAAGATGGCTGTTAAACCCTGTCGCTGGCAGTTATATCTAAATAAAATCACATATCAACACAAATAGAGTCAGTTCAGCTAATTATAAAAAAGTTATATGTTTGTTTGAACCTGGTAGCACTTGTAAACAAACAGTTAATAGCACATTTAGCCTGTATCTCTCGCTCCACTGTAAGGCTAGCTGTGGTGCTAACCATCTTAATGAATGATGTCAACAGGAGGTTCTTCTCATGTTGCAGACATTGTGTGAATGGATCCTGACACAGGTGCTAACTTCATCTACATTCAGTTAGAACATGTGTTTATTTTTTTAAAGATACCAGTTACTTATACTGACTCCTGCTTGTTGACATCCCAGCATACACCTCTGGTACAGTGTCAGGCTTCAGACTGAACATTTTGGCAGAACTCATGGACTTGTATGTGAAATTCTTGAACCTGTCCTAGCTAAGATGTGCTAAGCAGACGCTGCGGGTCCCTCTTGGCTTGTCGGCATGTCAACCTGATGTCTGTAAATAAAATCCAGACATTTCTGTCTCAGCACAGGATTCCTTGGTAAACAATGGAAGGATGCTGAGCTCCAGCTTAGAGCTCCCAGCTCTGCTCTGCATCCTAAAACTGTAGACCTCATTATGTTTAGGTTGTCAAATGTTTGACCACCAGCCACTGTCTGTCACTCCCTTCACAAAAATGTCTGTATGACAGACACACACAGTACAAAGTGTCACGCTCTCCCTCTCTGTCCACATTTACATGTTTCACTGTGACTCTTGATGAAAGCAGGTCTTCACAGCAGAGAGGACAGGAAGAGAGAAGCTGACATTTTCAGCAGTGGCACTGACAACTAAGAGGTCATGACACATCCTATGGTGAATCCTACATGATAGGAATTCAATTATGAAATAAAGCCTTATAGAGGAGCCCCTGCTGTTAAAGCACCACTCTGATAATTAAGCAATATCACACGAGAAGGAGTACTGCTATACTGAATATCAGCACGGCTGTGATTCAGTTGTAGGCATGAGGCCGCAAGATATTCAGAGATTCAGAGATTCAGTACAACAGCATGACCTCTGGTGTGATATTGCTTTTATACAACAGTTCTACAAGCACCATTTATTAATTGACACTGACAATAAGCGAGAACAGATTATGGTTTGTTTGTTTGTTTGTTTAATCATTTATTTGACTCCACCAATATAAATAGCTTCTTGACTGGGCTGTTGCCAAGCAACACAAACGTTTTCCTGCACATTAGCTTGCTACTTTGTGTCGTTGTACACATTAACACAGGCTAGTTACTGTGTATTTTATATATTTATCTGTACAGTATGTTTCCATTTATTGTGCAACCAGTGAAATGAGTTACCAGCTTAATCAGAGACTGTGTCTGAATGGTCTCAAGTGACTCTTTAGTTGACCTGTCTTTGTTTACATTCGTCCTGCAACTCATTACTAGGGCTGGATATCGGTACTCAATACTTTGAGACTATGGACTGAAATACATTGATACCAAGTAGTATCAAAACGTCTCCCGTCAAATGATACCTGCAAAAAAATACTTTTTGCACCTAGAGCCACAAAATATGAATATTTGTATGGATTTGTTCACAGCCAATCAACGCAAGCCTTATTCGATTAATGCAACATGTGATTGGCCCACTGCCACAGCAGCTACAACAACGAGTTCAGCAGCCAAAATGCCACCTAAACATGTGGCATTTTATGCAATTTAATGCTTCGTTTCACATGATGGGTAGCTATAGAACAAAGTACTCAATTGGTATCAGTGTCACTTCAGAGTACTTGGATTGGTACTGGTATCGTCATTTTTTAACAATACCCAGCCCTACTCATTATGAATCCAGCCTCTGTATTTTTATATAAAGCATCTCATCTGTGCCCACTCACCTTCTCTCACCTGTGCCCTCTCACTGCCACGATCTTCCTCACCTTGAGTCCCACATCAGACAGCCTCTGTATGGCAGTGGCTCTCAGGCTGTGGATAGTGTGAGACGTGTGTGTCCCTGCCTCTCTGCACATCCTGGGTAACATCTGTGACAGCTGGTTTACTCTCAGGGGAGCAGCAGTATACCAGAAGCTGTCTGTCAGAGCTGTTACCCTCCTGGGCTGCAGACAGAGGGCTTTTGCACCAGGTGGAATTTTGGAGAGATGCTGCCTGAGAGGGGATTTCCTCGCTCCTTAGACATAGCGCCTCTCTGATTTTCTCTGTCTGTCTCTAGTGTGTCTTTATGATTTTCTGTTTCTTTGTTGGATGTCATGGTGAGTTACTTTGTTCCATTCTCATCACATTTTAGGATGACAGAGTCAAGTTTGAGATCCAGATTCCCCTTTTTTGCCCCTGTGTCCAAAGTGCAACTGAATATGGTACCAGACCTTGTTCAATAAACCTTTTGGACTGTCTGGACTAAGTGTTGCAGAATATTTTAAGGTCTTCAGGTGAAATCAGGGGGTGGTGTGTTTATTTTGTCTTTCCCTGCCTTCCTAATCTCTTTTACAACACCTTTGAAAACATTATTAGCTGATATGAGTTCAGGGTCCTGCATTAATTCCATGAACGGCTAACCGGAGGCTCATTGATATAACGATTTAAACCAGCCCGAAGCCCGAGGTACCTGCTGATACTGTAGAGCTCCCCTTTAGTTGCCCTGATGGATCCATAAAACCGCCTCAAGACTGTGTTCACCTCGATCTTCTCAACGGACTGAATGTCGATGTGTATATTTTTGAGACTTAAAGTAATTCAAAGTCCATGTTGTTTGCCTTACAGTGTTATCTTCAGATTTGCTCTTATCTAACTTGTCTAGGTCGACTGATGTCATTTGAGCACACCTGGAGGTTTGAACTGAAGTATCCAACCTTTTTCAGCCATTCATAATTTACTCAAATGTTTGTTACAACCTAAGCTAAAGAGTTAACAACTGTTTATATAAACAGTTATTACTATTAGAACACCTGTAAATCCAAGAGATACATGTATAGTTAAAAGTCCCAGTGCTGTTGTACTCTATATCAGCACTTCTTGTTGGAACTAAATGTCTTTCATAGTATCTTAAATTAATTAAAAATGACTAACTCAAATGTCAAGCACAAAGAAATCTTCTTCTTCCAGTGGAGGAAAGTAAAATCAGCTCTCTAACTAATTTTCCACTCATCAGTGTGTACAATAAGTGTGATATCCAGTGGGAGTCACCATAAGGAGAAAAAGACATGTCTTAGTAGAAGGGCTTACATCATTTTAAATGGAGTAACAGTGTCAGTGTGAGATGCAATGAAACAATTGTTCTGCAACAATTCATCAGTTCATTGATTATTTGACAGAAAATTACTCTGCAAATATTTTAATCATTAAGTTTGAGTTATTTTTCAAGATAAAATGGCAAAAACTCACTGGTTCCAGCTTCTCAAATGTGAGGATTTACTGCTTTTCTTTAGCCAATACGTCATATCTGGACTATTTGTCAGACAAAACAAATTATAATGGTAATTTTTCACTATTTTCTGACTATTGCACTTTATAAAATATAATATATTTAAATTTGCCTTTCAGATGTGCCTTCATCTTTCTTTGAACTCGTGAACTCATATTCTTGTGTTCACTGTACATCATTGTCAGAGCAATTACAGCTGGCTTGTATCCAATGATAAAGAACTCACCCTCTATGGCAGTGGTAGGCAAATAGCAGCCTGGGAGCCAAATGTGTGGTCCTATAAAATAAACTTTTCCCTTTTATAGGTACCATCACATCTTTTAGAATAGTCTTTATAAATCTACAGTACATAACAATTTAAATCCAATAGATTTCACCTCATAACATCATATAAACTTACCAGATAAATGACCAAGGTGCATACCATAATTTGTTCTATCAGAGCAGAACAGATTTGTGTCAGTATTTTTTCTTGAAGCAGGCCACTGTTTATTGTGTGGATAAGTAATCAATTACATTTCTATTCTTAGTGTACACAGAGGATATGTTCATGTTCATGAGTCATTTTTTTGCCAAATGAGTATTAACATAAGCTGCTGTAACTCTATGAGCTGTCGCTTACTGATGGGAATTATGAAATCTGCCCTCAGATACAACCCTAAAACTGTTATATAAATCAATTTATTCCTGAATGTATTAAAAGAAATGAACAGAATATATTAAAACATATTAGACCTTGGTTTTACCTCACTTATATGTAGGCCCTCCTAATAAGCAATGCTGCAAAAATATATTTTCATGATCATTGTAGCTTCTAGTCTTGCCCGGCTCCAAAAAAAAAACACCTGTGAAAAGGATGTTCAACCACAGGAGAGGTGTAAAACTACAAGGTGCCAAAATGCCTGGGGTGTATATAATGTTTCAAAGTGTTAAATAATTAAAGATCATGCCCTGAGACAATCAGGTGGTCTTAAAAACAGCAAAAGCAAGTGGAGTGTTCATTCTAAAAGACAAAAAAGCATCAAAGTCACATGACCTGTGTGTTTTGTAAGTAAAGCACTTCAAAATATATCTCAAACTTAAACTCATTTATAATGCTAATATTTCAGTGTCACATTTACGCATTTTCTATTTTAATTTTAGTTAGTTTCAGTTTGTACGGATGAAAAAAAAAACCAGGCACACTGAAACCTGGAGAGAAACCAATGGAGTTTTTTCATTATTATTTTATCTTTGAAGGCAAAGATTGCAATGTTTCCCCCGCTATATTGTTTAGTTTCCTCTCTGTTTTTATTTCTGGTTCAATTTTACATGTCTGTCAAAACTTACTTATGCATAATGTGAAGTGTGCAAATAGAAGAGAATGAAGCCTCTCCACAACAGGGTAGGTACCTTTGACTGGACCCTCATAATAAAACAACAGATGGGAAGCCAGCTGGGGATCATTTCCTAGACATAGTGGTTACAGAAGCAATCATTTTTTTTAAAAAGTAACTTTTTAAAAGAAATAGCTGCTTCATGATAGAATTAACTACAGTTTGTTCCACTTAACTTTTAGCTGAAAATAAAAATAAAAACCTGCCTATTAAATTGAATCATGCAGGATATCAAACAAATCTAATCAAATGGTTGAGTTGCACATCAGTTGTATGTGTTTGTGTGTGTTTCTGTGCAATCATGGGGGACTGCATGTGTACTTTTCAGGTGAAAGCATTCAAATTCATCTAAAAATGTCTCAGCCAGTAATCCACAATACATTTTAACTGTTCGCTTTGTTATAATTTCACTCATGTTGGGTTATCCAATTTCATGCTTCTTTTCAGCACCTTTGAAGTCTAAGCACCTAAAAATGGTCTCCTATAAACAGAACAAGGAAAGGTTAGGAAAACACTGTGTCTATAAAACTTACCAACAGCATTCTGGGAATCCTAAATTACCCTGTGTTGGGAGAGCAAACACGAGAAAGTTGGTGTCTACTGCTGCTGCTGCTTTCTGAGCGTATGCAAGGTTTACCCCTGCCCCATTTACCATAGCAGAAGCCTATTAAATGCCTGGAAAAAAAGAAAAAAGAATATATTTATCAGAGCCCCCCTCCATTATTAATCAGCGCAGAGTTAAAAATGAATATGTATCAGAGGAGCTGAATAAGGTTGAAACACGGTCTGGATTCTGATGGTCTCACTGGGAGTATCAACAGTGCAAAGCCTTTTCAGCCCAAATCTGAGGAGAAAGAAGTATGACTTTCATCTCCCCTGCTCCACGGTCTCTACGGTTACAAGGCCTGTAATTATACATAGATTTGGAGGAGGGGGAAGGGGTTGGTATGTCCTAAAATGAATGCTTTTGAGGAGATGACATAGTTTTAAAAAAAAGTTGAAGCAGTGTTGATATGCACGGCTTGCCATGGGAGAGCGATTCATGCCTTTTCTGGCTGCACTTTCTCAATTTTTATCATGGTCTGAGTGATTATGAGTGCAGAGCCCTTCCATGCAAGCTCTCTATTTACTCTATTTATTCTCTCTCTCTCTCTCTCTCTCTCTCTCTCTCTCTCTCTCTCTCTCTCTCTCTCTCTCTCTCTCTGCAGCCTGTGAGGTGGGTTTCTATAAGCCGGTGGCTGGCGATGGCCTGTGTGGTAAATGTCCTCAACACAGCCACTCAGAGACCAGAGCCGCCCTCGCCTGCCCCTGCGACTCCAACTACTATCGAGCGGCAGATGACCCACCAGCAGCTCCATGCTCCCGTAAGCACAAACACAGCGCACAAGATTATCTAATCCCACAGGCAAGACCGCATCCAAGACGTATGCACACAAACACTCACACACATCCACAATACACAGCAACTATGGAATGATGTGGCAGACTTATCTATGCCTCAAAAATCCAATTTCCTGCAGTGATCAAAACCTGCGAAAGAACTCGAACCCTGTCTTTCTTTTCTCCAGGCCCTCCATCTGCTCCAGTAAACGTCATCTCCTCGGTCAATGGGACGTCTGTGAATTTAGAGTGGGATCGCCCTCTGGATACTGGAGGTCGCAGCGACCTGCAGTACAACGTGTTGTGTCAGAAGTGTTCAGGGGAAGGAGGGCCCTGCGAGGATTGTGCAGCCTCCCCTGGAGGCGCCAATGGAGGGAAGTCTGGTGGAGGGGCAAGTTTCGGGACCGCGGGAGGAGGGGTGGTTGAGCGTTTGGGCACAGCCGCGGTTCGATTCGTCCCACGCCAGACCGGGTTGACGGAGCCTTGGGTGACAGTGCTCAACCTGGTCGCCCATACCAACTACTCCTTCCGCATCTTGGCCTGGAATGCGGTGACGCACCTGAGTAACGAGCCCTCTCTTTTCGCCTTGGTCAACATCACAACGAACCAGGCAGGTAGGGTTCGGAACAATGACATACAGTATCTCATCATCAAGGCACGTAGATGTTAGCAGGACACGAGTTGTATGTGAAAGAATTTGTGATGGCTCAGGCAGCTCAAGCTCAGACCAGTGAACTATGATGTCTTATGTTAAAATCCAACCTTGAATAACTCATTGCAAATTATCCAGAGAAAGAGAAATAAGAGATAAACTTAGCCCTCGGGGCACGTTGGCAGCTCACTTGCAGTTGCATCATTTGACTTTAAATCCAGCCTTGGCCCTTCATCAAAAGTCTCTCTCTTCTCTCCTCGCTGTCTCTCTCCTGTCAAATTGAGCAAAAGTGCCAAAATAACAATCTTTGAAAGAAATGTGCTGTCTCAACCACATTTTGTGCTGATAATGAAAAACAGGTTGTGCCACCTGCACTTTGTTTCCATAAGGACTAGCAGCCACTGTCAGCAAACAGTGCTCATGTCCAACTCTGACGCTTCTTTACTCCATACTGAGTCTATAAACACAACAAATGCTACCAGCTTTATCTTCATCCTCACTAGCAATAAACCTGTCATTGATTGGAGGCCGGTTAAGTATTACCTGCACTCAGCGTGAACTTTCCAACTTTACAAAGCCCATGAATCAAAGGATTTATTTATAGCTAGGGTCTGATCAGGGTTTTCGGTTTTAAAACAGCAAAGCTTTCTTGATTTTTGGTCATGGTCTCCAAGTGTGGCCCACCATCAATGGATGACCCCCCACAGCAACTGAGGAGTTGTAAGGTAATAGGAAATAAGAAGAGAAAAGAGAGACGGGTAATGAAATACAACATGAGAAGCCAGTTAAAATCTAACAAGGTCCATTGTGAACATGGTATGTGTCTTAACCACAAAGCCACAATGACACCTTACAAGAAAAATGACAGCATACACATTTATATCTGAAATGACTTCTTGTCACTCAGCAAATTATGACTTGTGTGTCTCAAAAGCACAAGGTGGAAATAGTGTAATGTTATAGTGCTGCAAAATGTCATAAAAAGCAAAAGAAGAAGAAGCAAAATGCCAGTTTCTGTTTACCCAATCTTTCCCTAAAATTCAATTTGTACTTGACATATCAATATTTTTATGTTACTAATGGGTGAAATGACATGGTGTAATGGGAAAGAGGTCCATCGCACTGAAACAGACACAGAGAATTACTAATGGACTTTGCAGTTCCCCTTAGTGCTACTCACTATTTTAGTGTATTTCCGCACATTGTTTTATGGCCCTCAATGTGGTATTTTTAGTTGATTTTCACCACTCTCATTGACCTAATTTCCAGCTGTATTTGGGACGTTGTTTTAAGCAAAAAAGAAAGTTCTGATAAATCATGTGTAAATTGCCAATAATCCTTGCTAACTTGTTGTGTTTTCTGCTTGTTTTGCTGCCCCCAAGTGGCCAAAACAGGTATTGCTCCTGCTTTAACCATGTAGTTTTTGTCCTTTACAAGAAAAATGACTTTGGGAAGGATTAGAATTATGATGGGTGCTCTTGTACTGTAGAATTACTCATTTCTATCTCTTCATTCTCTCTAAGTTAGTGTAAAATTTGAAATTACCAGCTCAAGAACAAGCGGTGTTGAGGCTGAACTGGTTACTATTTGTTATACCCAACAGTCAAGTAAAAAATGCAGGAAACCATAGCCCTTTAGTAATCTAAGCTAGCTTTCATTCTTTTAATCCTTAATTTTAACTGTACAACAGCAGGTTCTTCCCCATTAGATTAGATTAGATTAGAGGCTTTATTGCCATTATTCCCTTTATTCAGGATCAGACTCTGGTTCATACCCTGCTATGCCCTGTCTTACATCATTACCACAGGGAAAGGTACAGGTATTATAGGAATTATTCGTTAGGTTGTCTTCTGCTTGGCAGGGGTTGAAGATGGGGACCACACCTCCAGCCAATAGAGTTAGGAGTAGGTACAAGTAGTTTCTGGATGACAGAGGGGAATTTGGGCTGTAAGGAAAGATGGGTAACCAGGTTATTTAGATTTCTCTAAATAATAATCTCTTAAATAGGCACAGCATTGATAAAAATAAGTCAAAAAGGCCGTAATAAATCATTAAACCTAACCCACATCTCAACTATAGCGACAGGAACACTGGCAGATCAGAAAATATAACATGTAAGCATTTACAGTTTGAAAGATACTTACAAAACAGTGATGTCCTGCTGATACAGATGTCACATGAGATAAAAAGAATCGTTTTGACAGACAGTGACCAAAATGCTGTGTTGTTTAGTTTTGAGTTTTGAAACCATGTGGCAGTCACATTTGAACTAATAATTTGAATCTAGTAAAGAGTGCTACAATTCAACATCAACTATGAAAGTCGTGCAAGTTTAAGAATCTTCAGAAGACTGACTGAGCAGTTAAGCAGTTCCTGTGTAAACCCACATCACTCCATGGTGTTCTTATCACCCTGCTTGTTTGCGATCGTCTCCGAAGTGCCACATCTTGAACTAACAAAGCGGCCACTTCTCCCATTTCTTGTTCAGCCCCCTCTGAAGTGTTAGCGATCCGCCAGGAGAACACCAGCCAAAACAGCGTGACTCTGCTGTGGCACGAACCCGACCAGCCCAACGGCGTTATCTTGGAGTACGACATCAAATACTATGAGAAGGTACTAACTGCTGCATCTGCACCCAGAACAAACACTGTCATCATTTCTTTGGGGTTGTGTCTTAAAATTGTGTTTACTTTCCAACTATCTCAACAGCTTATGATGGGGGGGGGGAGAAAGTGACATAGCCTCTGCTTTACCTGAATAACATAAGCTCATTGTCTTCAAAGGCCTGCGACTAAGCCGAGCCAAGATATTGTGAATGCAGAGAAGTGGAGGTCGGATAGACTCCGGATAACTTAATCCAAGAAAAAGATCCTGCTGGCAGCTCGGCTAATTGAAAGGAAATGGGGGTTGAGAAAGAGAGAGCAAGGAGGAGGATAAGATGGTGTAGATTCCAACTTAGTGCAAGTGACAGTGACAGCAAGCGGCTGGCGGGCGCATAAGCCTCGCGACAAGCTAATTGCTGCGAGTGTGGGAATGTGTGCATGAGTGCGTCTGTGTGTGTTTGGGTGAGAAGATCTATGTGTGTGTGTATGTGTGTGTGTGTTGATAGGAATCAGCTAATTGAGGAGGGAGCAGCCTTGGGGCCTGCAGTCTCATAGCCAAACAACAGGATGGTGTGGAGAGCACTGAAGGATTAGCTCGTCTCTTGCACTGGTGTCTTAATCTGGCCTCGCTCAGGGGGCGAGACGCCTGTGGGGGATTTTCAAGTGGACAAGTCAGCAATGTGCTTTCTTAAGGTTTCTATATGACTGTACTAAACAACAATGAGTCACAGCAGGGTGGAGGCTGCAGCAGTACACTTGCTGAGGATAATAATGAAGACACACACCAAAAAAAGGACCATATTTTGGCACCAAGCACTTCTTACATAATTAGGCTCTTATCCTTTCTAAGGACACATGCATGGTTTACTTTTTCTGTTGTTTGGATGCACCTTGCACCTCTTATTATTGTTACACCTTTCCCGCCTCCAAATTTATGAAGTATCTCTGAATTAAGTTTGAAAAGATGCTGCAGTAGGCAGATCAAAACAAGGTAAGGATAGCAGCGATGACGACGATGATAATGAACTTTATTGTTAGTCGAAACATCCCCCAAAAAAACCCACAGCTTCCTTCAAAAACAATAAATGAATATGTGCATCAAGAACTAAACTTAGCATGGAAGGTAGGTGTAATAAGCTTGGCAATTTACATTTTAACAAATAGTGCATCATAATACAGTAGAACCAATTATGTGAAGGGAGTACCTGTCATTCTTCCTGGCGGATAGAACCTGATTAGAAGATATTTGAGGTAATTATCTGCCAATTACATGGGGCTGGCAGATAAGGCTGTATTCATTTATGATAATAGGATAAAGGATAAGAAATCTAATGTGTGATTTAAGGAAAGATTGTAAAAAAGGGGAGATGGGGGTAAAGCTTTTCATAAATGGCAGATCTACTGTGATCTGCCCTTTTCTGTCTTGATTCAAGATAATGACTTATTTATATAAAAAAACTGTGGCAACTGGCACTGCTTTCTTTAAAAAATAGGTTTACAAAATGATCTTAATGCTATAAGCAGTTTGGCTAATAACGTTGTTATTAGTGGTGTTTAAATCAGTCAAGATGATAAAACATGCTAAAAATAAGTCAATTTCACTTTTTGTCACTTTTTTGTCATTTTTATTGCAGCAAATAACAAATAATGCACCCTAATACACCACCATCACCCACTATGACTTTAATAATAAACATAAAGTAGAATTATCACCTTCCTGACAATGTCAACAAAAATTAAAAATGTATAGACTTCATTAATGTAGAATTTATAACAGAGCTGTTTGGATGTATTGGATTGAATTAGATTGCACAGGTGTATCTTATGAAGTGGTGGGTGAGTGTATATCCCAACTACCCATCCACCCCCTCTCCCCTACACCAACCAACATAGCACACAGACAGGATTGATGTCCAATTTGTCCACATTAAAATAATTAGTTTTAATAATAGTTTGTGCATCATCGACTCTCGCTGATGATAGTGGTTGTGTCCACCCTTAAAGTCCGTTTCCAGGTGTTGGGGAGTACTACTGCATATGTGAAAAAAGTTGTATATTTCCTCAAATGATGCCACTTCAGTCAGCGTCAGTTAGGGATCTAGACTATTGGTTTGAAAATGGAAAAAATCTAGGGATGCAGCGGTAGACAGAAGTGAAGTTATGCAGACCATAACTCACCTTAATCTCCTAATGTGCTGTCAACAGAAATAACAAGATGGGAATGTTTTTTCTTGGATAATCCTGGATAAAAACAAATACCTGATAATCAAGCTACTTTATCCCACAAAAATAAAAAATATTAAGCTGTCCTGCTCATTAATGTACAACATTACCCTCACTGGCTTGATACGACCACATATAGCCCATTAAAGGGGGACTTGGAGTGTCACCAACAATAAACTGGCCAGCGCAGGCATAGTGTTCATGGTTTCAGTTGTGAAATGTATGAATCTACAGTATTACACACTATATATTATAAACCACTATTTGTAGAGAGTTAATATGGAACAGCAGAGCTTAAGTTTTCATGGGGATACACAGTGAGCTCATAAGCTGACCAGCATGCCAATTTCCCAAAAACCTAATCTTTAAATGTGGCCATTTCTCTTGCAGGATAATGAAGAGCACAGTTATTCCACTCTGAAGTCTAGAAATACCAGTGCCCGAGTCTCGGGATTGAAGCCGGGCACCAAGTACATCTTCCAGGTCCGAGCCAGAACGTCAGCAGGCTGCGGACGCTTCAGCCAGAATGTGGAGATTCAGACTGGGAAAGCAGGTGTGTGTGTGTGTGTGTGTGGATTGTATGATGGTATATATGAAACAGAGAAACAGAAAGAGAGCATACTGTATTACTGAATTGTTGCTTTAAACTTTCTGCCTGCCCTCAGCCAGAGGAGCCCTTCAGCAGTCGTATGCTGTTTAATGCAATGGAAAAAGTCCAGTAAGACAGTTTATTCTCTTAAAAGACTTGGCACAGACAGCTTCTCAAAGCCAGGCCAGACTGCACAGCATGGACCGGGGCTAAAGAGACTTGGGTGTCAGTAAGGCCGGTAAGCGCCTCAGTCCATCCTTCTGTTCCATTGATCTGCGCTTTGTTAGAGGGTCACCCCTGTCAGCAAAACTGCAGCCTATCCTAGCTTTAAACTGCTGTACACGGTCCCTAGGTGGGTATGGAGCCTTCATGAGTCTGTCCACCTGAGGCAAGAACAACACAGAAAGTTAGGTGGTACTAAAAACATCTTTTATTGTAATATTTTTCTTTCCTAATGGAGGATTTGGCAGAAAACGAGCAGAGCTGACTCTAGGTCTGCGAAGCTCAACCTCCCGCTTGGTTGGAGTCCCAGTGCTGTTTCATTGACTAATAGTCTCCCTTCATTCTGCTGTTCACTGGACCCCAACGTTCCTCCAGTTGATAATGATTCATTTTCAGACTCTGGAAAACAAGAGAAGTGCCCACATCCCACTAGCCTACATGCTGAGTAATCAATACGTCCTAAAGTTTATGACAAACAGACTGAGTAGCCTTTTTCCAGCTCAGTCGTGTCCATCCTTCAGCAAACAGTGCTGTAGTTTCGAAGGGTTGGGTTGTATCCAGGCTTGTGTGATATGAAACAGTAAGCTGCTTCAAGATGTAGCCTGGTAGTCAGACTGAATTTAGTTTTTGCTACTCTAGCTGCGTGACTCGAAGGATGGAGATATTGCTCTCAGTCAGTCCACCACTTTGTTCCACTTAATAGTAATAACTTTGGTCCACAGACTTTTTAGCTAGCACTGTCATTAGGTCAAAATATTAATACGCATCATACAGTACTTTAAAACTGAACATATACTTAACGTTTTGTGCTAAATCATACATTTTAGCATGCTAACACACTAAACCACCACTTGTTCTACTTGATAGTAACTTTGGTTATCCACACACATTTTAGCTAGCACTGTCATCAGTTCAAAATGTTAATATGTGTAATACTTCAAAACTAAGTGCTAAGTTGTGCTAAGTCATAAATGTTGGCATGCTAAACCACCACTTTGTTCCACTTCCTAGTAATAACTTTTGTTATTCCCCAGGCTTTAAGCTAGCACTGTCATCATCAGTTCAAAATGTTAATATGTCATACTTTAAAACTGAACATGTACTAGTGTTTTGTGCTAAGATGGTGACGCTGGAAAAGTAAAGCTAAATATCAGCATATTAGAATTGTCATTATGAACGAGAATGTTAGCAGGGTGACGTTAGCATTTAGCTTAATGCACCGCTGTGTGTAGGTACAACTCCACAGCTGCCAGTGTAATTGTAGATTCTTACTTTTCCAAATGTTAGTTTAACGCTGTTCAATGCTGATTTTTCTTTCAGTAGCTACCATCCGAAGACCATTGTCATAATTTGATTAAAATGTACATAGTATAACAACTTTTCATGTGTCAAGTAATTTTACTTAAATATGTATATCATCACTGAAACCTTTTTCAAAAGGTTAATATGACAACTAATGTAAATCCCTTCCCCTAAATAGTGAGAGTTTCTAGTGCAAAAACAGGACAGTATCCCTCACTGGCATCCCACAACAATGCCAGTTGTTTTGCTTATGATACCTGACTGAGCTTCAGGGAGTGAAAGTAGGTCTGGTTTAGGTGTTAGTATCTGATAATACAGTTAAAATGCAAAAAAAGGAGTGTTTGGTTTGTATTGGCGAGGACCTATGGGATGGTTGTGGGGATTGTTTTTGGGGGCTTTGATCGTGAGGTTGCCAACACATATCAACGCATTTATCTAATCATGTACATTTATACCTTATTGACTATATTATTTATGCTTAGGTACTGTATGGTTGCTTGGTGTTGTAGCCTCCACTTGAAAAAGGAAATAAAAAATTGGTCACAAAAAAACAAACATATCATTACATTTGAATTTGCCACCAAAATCATAATACATTCACATAATACACAAAAAACTATTACATCTTCATTAAATCATAGGAAGTTTACAATACATCAGTTTTTATTACATTTTATATTACATTACATCATTTGTTACTACATTATGTGTACCCACCATATCAACACTGACAGGCTTAAGACAAATGATAACAGTTTGACAGTAATGTTATGTGACAGACAGTACATCGGTATTTATAAAGGGGCGCTCAAAGGTAAAAAGCTTGAACACATATACATCTGGCACAGTAAACAATCTTTTATAGGAACATTTCCTGCCCATAATGCCACTGACAAACTTTGAAAATGCAAACAGGTGGTAATTAGAAAATGCCAGTCTCTTTAATGAAGCTTCACAGTCTTGTTTATCTTGTTTAACCAAGAACACTATCCCTGCCACCTGTGTTTGTCAGTGTGTGTCAGCGTCTGTGTGTGTTTGTGTGCGTGCGTTTCTAAATGGAAACTGCAAACACCGTTTTCCTTCAGCCTGATGTGTTCGTGTGTGTTTTCTCTGCAGCTCCTCTGCGCTACAACACCATGACTATCATTTGGATCTGCATGGCCCTGGTGTCCACACTGGTCACCTTTCTGGCCATCATCATCTGCAGGAAACGGCAAGGCTACACTTTACCACACTACCCATCGCTGCTGTGTGTGGAACACTTTCTTACACTACTCTACCTCTCTTTGTGTGATGTTTCTTGTGATCAAAATCCCATGTGCACTGTATTTTCCCAACTTTTGCCACATGCAGTATTGGCTTCAAGTAGAATGAAAGTAAAGTTGTAATCTGTCTTAGAATATAGCCTTTAAATGTACTCAAGAAGTGGGGAAGGATCTCATTTAATCCTATATTTGAGAAGCTAAAACACCTTTGTTTGCCCTTCTCAAGTTGATAGGTGCATAATACAGGCTTGCACAAATAATCTGCATGCTTTTCTACCAGGAATAAGGCTGATGAGTAGGGGAGGAGTCCTGAAAGCTGTAACGCTTCAGCTTCTCACATCTTCTCAACTCTCCCTGTCTTATTTAGCTAATTTCCTAACTTGCGATTTCCACCTCACAGTGGATTTAATTATGTTGATTCATGTCCAGTAGGCTTGCAAGCCAAATGTTCCCACTTATCCCATCAGCCCCCCTCCAACACCCCTCCCCCCTTTTTGATGTCCTCAACTTACATCTCTGTAGTACTGCAACGAATAATTAATTTCACCGCAACTTAATTAACTCATACTTCAATGCATATTAAATTTTTCATTTCCATTCTGTTTGAGGGGGAAAGGAGAAGAAGTTGGAGGATTTAAAGATGTTATCCAATTGAAATCATATTGTCCACTATATGAAATGCTACTAAGATGGCTTTAGGTCAAATTTATATCTAATTTATTAAACTCCATTTACGACTCAGGACAGTGTCAGTATTTAAACACTAAATCAACCTTAATGAAAATGAATACACATAAAATACACTAAATCATGCAAGTGTCCTAACTTGGAGACATATAGATGTTTTTTATGCCTTAATCCATCACTTAATGGAACAAATTGTAAATAAAACAGGTGTATTTGGTTTCAGCAGACCTTCTGTCACCTTCAGCAGTTGCTTTTCCTTTTCTCAGTAGCATGTGCTTCCATCTCGTAGCTTGGACAAGTGAATGATTTGTGTAGAAGAGACAGTGTTCATAAGTCAGCAACACAGCTATACCAGGTTTCTGAAGTAGCTTCAGTATATTGAATTATTATCTTGATTCTTGATAAAGTTTTAGCCATGGACCTCACAACCATTATATAAGGGCAGAACAAGTCCTACCCACTTTTTTAAATTATTATTTTAGACCCCCCCACTTTTACCATGTTGAATAGAGTGAATCAGTCTATCTGCTCAGTGCTGCTTTGAGAGCGCTGTGTCAAAAATCAATGATGGCATTTGACTAAATGTTAATATTTTGTTCAACTGTTCCTCACAGCTTTCCTGTTTGTTTGGACTGTTTGGTCTAGCTCGAGTTAGGAACATTGTGGGTATATGACATGTGCTGTAAGCATTCAGATGCCAGGGAGCTCCCCAGTTTTTCCATTTTTGTTACAAAGTCTCTACAGACTGACAGTCTGGCTGTTCAGTTAGCTAACTATTGCAATGTTTCAATGACGGGCACCCTCACAGTCAAGTGGTTAGTGCTCATACCTTATAGTCACAAGGTCCCTGGTCAAGTCCAGCATTAATCATCTCGTAAGACTGTCCCACCCACATTTTCAATACTTCCTGCGCCAGTGGTTTTAGTTTATAAGTAACACAGAATGAAATCCAGTCTAAAACAGAAAACAGCCTCATTCTGACTTGAACCTCAGTATACGCTTGTGATGGTGGCTGAGACTCAAAGACTGAAAAGGCACCCCACAGCGTGATGTTGGGGAGTTAAGATGTCCTCTGATGCTCAGTACTGGCAGGTGTACAAAAGCGCTATTTTTAATTCCTGCAGGAAACTCAGGAAGCACAAAGCTGATTTTTACTCTGGCCCACTTCTGTTTGAAGAGTACTGCATTTCAGCCTGGACACGTCCTCTTGAACAAATTTAAAACAGGCTTTCAAACACAGATACCCACACCCCCACCCCCTGCTAACTAACACTCACAGCAGCCAGTAACAGCTTGTGTTTCACCTCGTCACACCCATGAGACCCAAAGTGTCATTTCTTTTAACCACATTCACTGCCTGCATGACGAAGGTGAAGATATGAACTTGACATAATTAACTTACTCAAAAAGTGTGTGAACATACACATAGAAATAAGATGCAACCAGACCATAAGCAAATTAATTAGCCTACAGGGGCAACATTAGACAATAACTGCACAAACTGTGCTGAGTATATAACTTGAGTGCTAAACACTAAACAAAGATGAACTCATAATGTGTAAAAGACAGCCTGCTAGTTTTGAGTCTGCATGTGTAAAGAAGGCTTTAAATCCCTTAACCCTGTCACATCAATGCCCTGCAGAGATGTGTTAATGTCTTCTCTACATGAAGAATGATGTCAGTCAGCTATCAAAACATGGAGGCATTTGAATAGACGGTTTATTAATTTACTCATTACCTTTATTAGCAAACGTAATTTAAAGAGTCAGTTCATCCAAACTTCAAAATATAGTTATATAATATATGCTTTTCATTTCCTTCTGGTGGTATAACAATTCTATATCACAAACTGATTTCCATTCAGCTCTATTGTGTTGGGGAGGAAATCTCATACAACAACCTGCACAAGTAAATATTATACAATATATATAATATTTTTGTCATTTGGCTGTACTGACACTTTGAGGTCTTTTGTGACTTTGTATTTGATCCTAAATGACAAGATGAACAGATTGACGTTGTTCCTCACCACTGGCAGCCTTGTCTATGTTTCAGCTGTTTTAAGTGAAATGGGCCCCACCCTCTCAAAGGGCCTCTGACTGACATGCAAAAACTGATTAATTGTACACAGTGCTTCAAAGCTAACAGCCAGCTTTAATTGCAGTTAGAACCAGTTAGCAGCTGTCCAGCAGCGTGCCGGTGGTCATACTGTCATGCTTCATGGTCAGTGCTGCTTTTGCATCACTAAAAATGTTTAAAAAAAACAAATATTAACTGCAGGAACTGACTAACAAGCTGACGAGTGAGCAGAAGCCTCGGGCCTTTTAGCAGGGAGGAGGTCAGCCAACTGCTGGGTGGTATAGCAAGGCGCGCTGCAAGGGGGCGAGGGGAGTATTAGGTTGATTCAAGGGTCTGACAGGAGCCCTAAAAATGATTAGAACATAGGTTAATAAAAGGATTAGTCACCATTCACTATTGATGGACATTAAAGTACATTTTATTTACATTGTACACTTAAACAGTTTATTTTTCTTCCAGACAGGCAATCACATGGTCATACTAGCTCATAGAAATATAAAAACAACCAAAACGAAAACCAGTTCAAGTGAAATCAGAAAAAAAACTGAGTGGTGCCTTCATGTGCACCTCGTAAACTCAACTACCAACATAAAGTTATTCTTTTATAATTAATTTCTCTCTTCTCTTTTTCTTTAATTAATTAATTAATTTTGTTTTGGAGTAGGGGGGGGGGCACATTAGTTCTTGAAACAGACCCCTAGATGCTCAACGCAGCCACTGTTCCCTATAAATAAAGCTAAAACTAAGCTTCAACGAATGATAAATAGCTCTTCTAAAAGTTAATAATTCATCATGAACAATTATTGATTTATTAATTATGAACTGTGGTTTTATCTGCAGTGGAATTTGATAGTGTAAATGCTTCACTATTGTCCTGTATTCACCCCGCTGTATGTTTATGTGTGTGTGTGTGTGTGTGTGTGTGTGTGTGTGTGCGCTTTGTATAGACACTGTGGCTACAGCAAGGCCTTCCAGGACTCTGATGAGGAGAAGATGCATTACCAGAACGGCCACGGTATGTTTGGCCCCCGTTCCTCAATTATTACCAATAAAAGATTAGATCGCGTCCCTTGAAGAGGTCGCATTTTCATCCCCGATGTAATAAAGTTCATCCTTAGAGCAAACAATTTTCTCCATGCTGAGCGATTACAGGGGCACAGCGGCCTTATTTCCCGCATGCTGTTTATTCCTTCCCTCTCTCTCTAGCCGTCTGTTCCTTTCTCCAAATCATTTTCTTTCCTTTTCATCAAGTCTTCCCTCCACACACCAGTGACAGGGGGGGGCTCAGATGCGATGTCGCTCTCATTCTCTGATATGTGACCAAATGCTAATGTTGTGTATTTTAGTGTCATTCCCCGATGCGAGGTTCTATATCGACCCGCACACATACGAGGACCCCTGCCAGGCAGTCCACGAGTTCGCCCGAGAAATTGAAGCTTCCAGGATCAAAATAGAGAAAATCATTGGCTCAGGTAAAACCATCAACTTGTGCGCGCTTACACACACACACGCGCACACACACAAACACACAGTGAGAATCATTGGCTGAGCTAACTTAAAATCATTGGCCGGTGTAAAGGCTGTGGTGTGCAGCAGAGAGGAGGATGGCAGAGCGGAATCAGAGCGTTGCGTGGGGCTGTCAATCAAAGCTCCTCAGACAAGCGGAGAATACTAACAGCGTGTCAGCTCCACAATACACTGTGCTAGATATGACTGCTGCAACCATAAAGAGGAATAAAGAGTACAGAAGTGAGGAAGACAAATAACAGCACACTTAAAGTTTCTCGGCACAAAAGATAAGAATTAATGAGAAAGTGGATGATTGGCTTACTTTAGGTTTTGCACATATATGTAGACGGGCTGCCTATAAGTAGATTTGGTTCTCTTATCTCACTTGGGAAATTAAGTTAAGACACATTCTCATTTACAACCATGGCTTAAGAGGAGCTGAACACATTGCATGCTTAATATACCAAACTGACTGTATTTGGGATCATTTTGTGTGTGTGTGTGTGTTTTTAGGGGAGTTTGGGGAGGTGTGTTACGGACGCATGAGGCTTCCCGGGAAGCGAGACATCCCAGTGGCACTGAAGACCCTGAAGGCAGGATACACAGATAAGCAGAAGAGGGACTTCCTGGCCGAGGCGTCCATCATGGCCCAGTTTGACCACCCTAACGTAATCCGGCTGGAGGGAGTGGTAACCCAGAGTACGCTGCTGTCCATCTGTGTATCAGTCTGAACCTAGTTTCAGGATTATTAAGCTTCATGCAAGAGCATTTTCATTCTCTTATCTTAAATTTCTTTTTGTTTTGTCATGAGGTGGACCTGTACAAGTGTGCCACGTCATATTCGTAAATGACGCATAAATAAACGTGCCTTGCCAAGAATAGTTCATTAGTATAATTGACACCCTCAAAATACTAAATAAGGTCAGGCGTCTGGCATAGTTAAAAATAGCTCCATTCATGAAAATGGCACCAAAGACTAAGAAGAAGAACTTTACAAGCTCTGAGATTGAGGTCCTGCTCTCAGAAATAGATTAACAGGAACACATATTATTTAGAAGTGTGGTGGAATTAAAGGTCCAGAGAAAGCCAAATAATGTGAAAAAATGATTCTTAGTGTGAACGCTGTCTCAACTGTTGAGCACAACTTCACAGAAATAAAAAAATTAATTGTTTGACATGAAATTGGATGTCATAAAATGGACCCAAACCATAACCTCAATCACAAACATTTCAATTAAATTTAGAAAAGTAATGATCAAATACTTGCATTGTGGAAAATGAACAACAAATCGCTTTGTAGTTTCAGCCGTTAATATTTATATTGTAAGCTGCCATTATAGCATAGTTTCAATTGCCAATTTAAAGGTGCAGTGTGTAGGATTTGCTGGCATCGACTGGCGAGGTTGAACACCTAAATACCCCTCCTCCAAGAATGGAGGAGAATGTATGGTCACGAAACTTTTCTACATTTCCAATGTAGATATAAAGGGCTCATTCTAAGGCAATGAAAACACTAATTAAAACATGCTTATGAAAATTATAATCCATTTCTGCCAAGTCTATTTCACTAGATGCCACTATATTCTACGCACTGCACCTTTAAAATTCTACATACTGCACCTTTAAATGACATGACAATATCATGTCTAAATTGTCAAATACTACTTTACGACTAAAGAAATACTTCTACAAACAGGGTAATGTTAGCATGATGATGGATTCTGGTTGTGCGTGACTGGTACGACAGGACTGCACCACTCATACATTTTGTTCGTAATCCTAAATACAAGAAAATTGGTGAATACAGCAAGTTTGCATAAATCTCTCCTACGCCCTAATTTAGGAACAAATCTGTGTGTACGAGTGTTTCTTGCATGTGGCCCATTGTCCCTGAAGCAGTTATGATAGGACATCTGGAATATTAATTAGCAAAAGTGTAATAATTACCAATAAAAATACACCATACACCCACCCACATTCTGTGTGTAATGTCATGGAGGCTAGACATAACTTATTTTAACAGGTTTTGTCCCATAAGCTCTTGAGTGCTCTTCCTTTGACTTACAATTCTGGCTCCACATTCACATTTTGTCTGAGTAAGCCCATTGTGATTCGGAGGAGGACCTGAGCTGAAGAAATGAAAAGAGAGGAAAGGATTGTGGGGTGAATGGCCTAATATTTTCCAGGGAGCTCAAATCACATAGGAATATGAGAACGTGTGACATTTTTGGAAGGTAAAAGACTTGCTGAAATTTGATTGGGATAATAACCCTGATAATAATCACATTTTACCTCCTAAAATATATATTCCATCTGCGAGGTAATATCTGAGTGTAAGTGCTGACTGAGTTAAGGCGATTTCAAACCTTGTTTTGCCAAAGTTCTTTAAAGGATCAGTTCACCCAAATCACAAAAACATACCATATATGTTATTTTTTCCAGATTGAACCCCTGTTTTTATAGAAGCTGTTCAAAGCTCAGTGATGGATTGACATAATTATCATGCTATGTGCCCAATTTAATAGTACATACTAACTGTTTACAGTAGGTACTGTATAGTATACTTAGATATTGCTAGTATGCAAGAAGTTATATATCTTCTTTTTTTTCACCATCTTTCTGGAGCTGTCTCACCACCGTTCACAATGTATTTTCCTTTATTAGCTGGTGTGAGAAGCAACCACTATTTTTTTCTGTGCATTGCATCATGAGCTAATAATGAACACCAACAGTGCACTCAATTCAAGCTCTTTTTAATTGCATGCATACTTTTGAAGTATGCTTAATTTTGTCATTTATCTAGTGTGAACACACTACATACTTACAACCTGCTCAGAATTAACATGCAGTGTGGTGTTGAGACTTAGAGTGCCATATGAAATGAACACTACTGCATCTTCATGGTTCGATAGTGTGAGTGTTTTTGTGGTTTAAGTGAAGTGACCCTTATGTGAGATCGAACAAAAGAGCATTGTCTTGACTTCCTTTTAGTTCTGTTTGATGCCATCAGAAATGTGTTTCTTTGCATCACAATTAGTAGCATTTGGTTAAGTTTTGACTATAATCTTTTCTTCGCACAGTAATTTTGTATAGTTGTCATTTCTTTTATACATCATATGCAGCACAGACAGTAAATCAGTCTTAAACATACTGAATAGGTTGTAGTTATTCACTCTATGTTTCTGTTTGTCTTTCCAGGCAAACCAGTGATGATCATCACAGAGTACATGGAGAACGGCTCTCTGGACTCCTTCCTCAGGGTTGGTATTGAAGCCTTTTGGTCTTGAAGGGTCTTAGAAGTGTTTGAGAATTGTAATGGGTCAGGTCTTTGGTCTTGGTCTCCTCAGACTTTGGTGCTAAGGCGTCACTTTGACTGTTGACATGCTGTATCATGTATAATGAGCAGGTGGAGATCTTTGCTTTGCCTGTTCAAACATATCCTGCTCCTCATTGATGTCCATTGAAAATGATGTATTTCCAAGTTGTCAACTAATCAGCTACTAGCTAAAAAACTTTATTTAGGCTTGTTTACATTCCATTTTTAAATAAAGCAGCAGTTTTAAGAGTTTTGTGATTGATTTTCTCAAAACAAAAATGACATTATGCTTACTGTAAATTTCTCTCTTGCTGTGTTTCAAATTGCATACTTCTGTTAGTACCCTTCTGTGTCGTACACTGTGTACACTATGTATGTGTAGAGCACATTTTGACAGGTTAGTGTTGTCTCAAATCAAACAAGGCTGTTGGCACTTCCCCGAAATGACGATTAGATAGTTAGCAAGCTAGCGTTAGCATTCGTGCGGTAACAAATCATTACGGCTTAATGAACCCAAGAAAGATACTGACAGCTTATATGTCAACATCCTCGGCCAGCATTTCCAGTTTGAAAAGTAGTCCCTCCCCTTTCGCTACAGGCCAAGTTGGCGATCAGTGAGGGAGCAAGAAGTGTCCATAGTTCCACACTCACCTTTTTTATTGTTTTGAGTGCACTATCCGGGTACTCATAGTGCACTGCATTTTTCCATACTTCTCACTGTCAACACTGTCAAAACATTAATGGTAAGTACAGAAGTATGAGATTTGAGACACAGCGTTTCTTTATCTTGTACAAAGTGAAATACAGCATACATCACTTCCTGTGTATGGAGGGATAGTTGCCAACCTGTCAGGCACTGGAGGTTTAAAGCAGCAAAAGTTTTCTTTAACAAGTCACAGGTTGAATTAACATTGTAATACACTGGCAATGTCAAACAGCTGAGGTATTTGCTTATGTGAAAATACTGTGGATTATTACTTGAAAGCAAATCCCTAGCATGTTTTATTCTCTTATCTTTACTCTCTTCTCTATCTTGATTAAAATCTCTTCTATTATCACTCTCCTCCCCTTATTTCTGCTGCTATACATCACATCTTTTTGATCTTCCATTAATACTGTCTCTCCTTGCCTCCTCCTTCCTGATATTTCCTTCCTCTCCCTTTTCTTTTTCTTACGTCCTGTAGAGACATGATGGCCAGTTTACTGTTATCCAGCTGGTTGGGTTGCTGCGCGGCATCGCGGCTGGTATGACCTACCTGTCCGATTTGGGATACATCCACAGAGACCTGGCTGCCCGTAACATCCTGGTCAACAGCAACCTGGTGTGTAAGGTGTCTGATTTTGGCCTTTCCCGAGTGCTGGAGGATGACCCAGACGCCGCATACACCACCAGTGTGAGTTTTCACATTGAGGCAAGCATTAATTCAGCCACACCCACACATTCAGACACGTTTTACAGACGAGTCGGGTCATTACATATGACAGGACCTCAGTAATCTAAAATTTTGAAAAAAAGCATCTTTTTATGACATTTTGAGAAATAGGCTTATTATTTATTTATTTTTACTCATGAGTGACATGAATTGATGATGATACTCTCTGTGTGTGTGTTAAGTATGGTTTAAGATCTATGAGATGGTTAGCTTAGCTTAGCATAAAGACTGGAAGCAGGTGGAAACAGCTAGCCCGACCCTGTAAAATGTTTAAAAATCTGTCAACCAGCACAACTACAGTTCACTAATTAACGCATAGTATATTTTGTTTAATACACACACTGACAGAATTAAAAGCTAACTGTGTATCCTAACTTTTGACTGGTACCTTATATGCTGGAACAATTTCTTGGTGAACAAAGCTAGCTAAACTTTGCAAAGACATATTTATACTATATAACTCCCACTAAAACTACAAATTGTTGTTTCTACATTTCCGTTTGTGCATTTGTTGGTGAGATTTAGAGGTGCCAATTGGAGAATTGTTGAACTTTGTGACAGAGTTAAGCTAGTTGTTTCCCCCTGCTTCTAGCTTTTATGCTAAGCTAAGCTGAGCTAATCACCTCCTGGCTCTGGCTCCACACTTACACACAGACAGTGTAGTGGTGGTAACTCTCAACAAGAAAAAAACAAAAAGTATATTTCTGAAAATGTAAATGTTTTAAATTGAATTTCAGAACAGACGACTGAAAGGACAAAATATAAGAATATAAAAATGCCTTTTTCTGGCTATAACCACAATTATCTGATTTTTTTTGTTAGAGCAAATATAATGCATCACAGTTATATTTAGCGATTTACATTGATAAGATAAGTAAAATGTATTTATTATTCTGACACAGCCTTTATTTTGAAAAGGCATTATCCCAGAGTTCTAGCCAGGAAAACTGCATCAAGACATAAATAAAAGTTTGAGGCAAACACAGTTTTACAAAAGCAATACAAACGCAATCAATGTCACATGAAAGCGAGAGCAGAGTAAAGTGCTCCAGGAGGGAGCAGTCCAATATTAAATGTGCAGCCTAATGGGAACAAATGTATTAAATCTTAACTAAAAAAAAAAAAAAAAGGCTGCTCCTCACAGAGTCTGATACGATCAGCTCACAGCAAATAAATGGAAATCAGTTTGACACATTTCTCTGTGGCAGTCTGTTTATGCACAGCAGTCCAGTTACAGAAAGCAAGGTGATTTTATGCAGCATTACTCAGAGACATTCTGAAGGGATTGTAGTGATATTACAGTATCATTACGGCACATCTCTAATTAATGGTTGATAATGGTTGGAGATTAGTACAGTTCATGTCTGGACGTTGTTGAAAAGTGAATCAGGGTGTGTCCATACAGTGTTTTTCTCTGGCAGAAAAGCTGGCTAGTTTTATTTCTATGACAACATATCATCACTCTAACCCTATGATAGACGAGCGTCACCCCATTGCTTTGATGCTTGATTGTTCCTGTCTGACATAGGTCCTATCATAAAGCTCAGGATAGACACACATGCCCAAAACAAGCTTCCATTTTCTTGGTTACCGGGGTTATGAGTCTTAACCCATCTATTATATGATTGGTTGGCTGAAAAAGAGCGACAGTAACAACACCTGCTCCTGTCTGAAAAGTTCAGCTCTCCGAAAAAAGACAGAGGATACAGCACCTTCTCCCTAGACAACCACATGCTGCCTCATAAGCTCTCTCCTCATTGGGAACAATTAAAAAAAGACGCTTGGGGGAAAAAGCTATATGTATACAAACCCGAATGCTGCTTATTGTGTGGAATCTGGCAGCAAAGTCACTTTGAAGAACCTGAAACTATTGAGATCAAGAGTTGGGGTTAGAGAATTCTTGTGGCCAGTTGCCAGTTTTAAATCTTTAGTAGGACATCAAGTCTTTAGGAGTCCAAAACGTTGACCCAATCTGAAAGGCAGTAGGTTTGAACAGACTCTAACACTAACACTGACAACAGTTATCAAGTAATAAGCAGCTGTGGTGGGAATGAGCAGCTTTAGGCTGCAACAGATAATATGATGCCCTACAAACAAATCAAGTCACAGAAACTAATTCAGTAAATAACTTGTTTATATGCTTCAAAGAGTCCTTTGTAGATATAACAGAGAGTCCTATTTTCACCAGACACTAAACCATTTGAGTACTACACATATTGACACAGACTCTGGCCCATGGCAGTAAAAGACAGACTACCTGACATGATTAGGCTGTCGGTCTCTCAGATCCGATCTTGAACAGTGAAGACCTCAAAGTCAAGTATCTGTAATGGGCTACACTGTGAGAGTAACCTTCAAATGTTTAAAGTAACCTACAGGGAGTGCTTTGTTTGTGTAAGACGTGATGTGTCCATTTGTCAACCTAATTAACTGTCAGTTTTTTATCAAGAATAATGTAAGTAGTTCACATACTTGCCAAAATTTGCAAGTCTATTCTTCTCCTTTCCACCATGACTCACTTTAGTCTCCAGTGTGTCACTGAAGTCAGTTTACTCAAAAGTGAAAGTTTACTCAAATACTGCACTTTAGTACCCATTTAGTACTTAACCATGTCCACTGTATTTTTACTCTATTACATTTATTTATGCTACTTGATACTTATTAGATTGTGATTCTACATTCATTGCTTACTTGATCAAACAGCATCACTGTAGTTTTTACCAAACAAGAGAAAATAATATATTTGTTGGGGACTATTTTCTGAGATGTATTGATACACATTTTGTGCCCTAGTGAGTATTAACAACAGAGCAGATTATGTGGAATTCCTTGATGGTTTTGGTGATGTAGAATCTCACCAGACTTTGATCACATGTTTATTTGTCTAGATCTTTTTTCCAACTCTGTCTCAGAAAGTCTGGATTTGTCCTTCTTCGTCTTCCCTACAGGGCGGTAAAATCCCGATCCGCTGGACAGCCCCGGAAGCCATCGCTTACAGGAAGTTCTCCTCCTCCAGTGACGTGTGGAGCTACGGAGTGGTCATGTGGGAAGTTATGTCTTATGGAGAGCGACCATACTGGAATCTCACCAACAGAGATGTAAGCGCGTCTCTTGACCATAACTAACCTTTGATGTTATTATCATAGCAGACTGTGTAATCTTTCTCACTGTCCGTGTGCAGGTGATCAAATCTGTGGAAGAGGGCTACCGGCTGCCTGCCCCCATGGGCTGCCCTGCTGCTCTACACACACTCATGCTGGACTGCTGGCAGAAGGATCGCAACGAGAGGCCGCGCTTCTGCCAGATAGTCACCGTTCTTGACAAGCTAATCCGCAACCCAGAGAACCTGAAGTCTATTGACACGCTCTGCAGGTGGGTGGACCGCTGAATAGATTCATTTCTGCAGCAAAGCAACATGGGTGCATTATGTCACATACTGAGGAGTTCTTTTGATTTAATTTGGCCGGACCGTTCACCAACATTTAATCAAATATTGGTTCATGTGATTAGCGGATTAAGCAGAAAATCAATGTGAGACGTGCCTGCGAGGGGTTGAGAAGATGATCTCCTGGACAATATATGGTGACAGACTGCTAGGCTACTAAGTAACCATCCTGGTGTGGGAGGCAGAGTAAATCCAGTCTCATCCTGCTGCTCGAGCGCGGTGGGATAAAGTTACAGCCTAAAGTTTCCCCCCCAAAGTTCTCTGGCAGATGAAGCGAGCGGTGGCGTTTGCTTTCCAATAAGCTCATCTCTGATAGACGCGCTGTGCGTTAAGTAAAAGCCTCGCTGCGATATTGACATTGATCTGCGGTGAATCTGGGACCAGGTTTAAGAGGACACCTGGCTGAAGCTGGACCCCGTGTAAATTGCTCAGTTCAGATCCCAGGTCCTCAGGAGTCAGCGGTGCGTGGAATTGCGCGTCTCTGTATGTGTATGTAAGCGTGCGTGTGTGTGTGTGTGTGTGTGTGTGTATGTGTGTGTGTGTGAGGTGAGGGAAACAGTGAGTTGAGGAAGAGGCAGAGGAGAAGGAGGAGTGTAAAGGATTTCTCCCAGTATTAATCTACCCAAAGCAGCCATCCTGCAACCACAGCCGCCACCTCTTCTCTATCATTTTAACTGCTATTGATTTTCTGCCTCGGTTACTTGCACATTTCAAATACCCCCTACCCCACAACTCCCTTCCCTCCCCCAACCCCTCTCCCTCTTCCTCACTTTTTGACTCTTCTCGTTTTTTGTACTTTCTCCAACTAATCTTTTTGTCTTCCCATTCATCTTCCTCTCTCTCTCCCTCTCTCTGTCTATCTATCTATGGACCATCTGTCTCTCTCGTTGGATCGCAGTTTAAACAGTCCTCCGCTGATGGACAGAGCTATTCCCGACTTCAGTAGCTGTAATTCAGTAGACGAGTGGCTGGACACCATAAAAATGGGCCGCTACAAGGACCGCTTTGCAGCAGGGGGGTACCACACTCTGGGACACGTCATAGGCATGAACCAAGGGTATGTACTGACCATGGGGGAGTGATAACGGCTCAGTCAGAGTTGTTTGCTGTCGGGCTCCACCAACTGATAGATTTGTGTGATATAAATTTGTAGCTTTAAACCCCTATATTCTGCACTCAGACTGTTTGATTGTCACTTTGAAATTTAGCTTCTACCAATTTGGATCGCTGTAAAATATGTTCCCAGTAAATCTCAGCCAATCAAGCTAAAATCAGTTTGGCCACCGTCATTTCAGCAGCGCTCATTTGCTTTATTAATTACCACCTCCGCAGTTCTGTCTAATTTGTTTTTTTTCCCACTGAGCTCAGTCACAAGCACCACAAACCCTCCTACAGTTCTTTTATATCTGTGCCAGGAGTCAGAAAATGAGCATCTCTCTTTCATCCAGCCTTCAATGAGCACAGTGTAGAAGTAACACATATTTCCAGCACATTGTGAGTGATGAGGAGGGATTTAAAGTATGATTCAGATCATTATTGGCTGAAACTGCTGATAGTTCATACATAGTTTCAAGTAATGGTAAGTAATATAATAATGCACAAATTGTAACAACATCTCATCATACTCACCAATCTGACAGAAATACTGTCTACATTAACCTATTAATTCCAACCGTTTCTGCTTTGCTTTTTTTTTTGATCGGCTTCCGTCAGTGAAGCTCAACACTTACTACACTTGTGTGTTTTGCATTGAAAGGTCTGTAAAGGAAGTGGGAGATTTATGCCCTTTCTGTTTTAGCATGTGAAATATCTGTGCAGGTGGTGCTGCCTGTAATTCAGCACTGATTGAAAGAATGGCAAAGTAGAAAGTAGGTTAAAAGTTGACTGATGAATTTAATGCTGAGGAAACAATATTCAGAATTTGTCAGGACAACAGATAAAGTAAGTTTTTAGGAAGTTCTGAGCATCAGTTAACAGCGAACAGCATCAACTGCAATGTAAAATAGCAGTTAGAACACTGGTAGATTTCTTATTAATTAACATATAAATAAAATATAAATGTAGATGTTTCTCTAATACAGTTCATTCAAGTAGTGAACCAATTTACAATATGTTCTGCCTAAAAAGCCTCTTTATTTTCCTACAATTTGACTCATCAGCATTATGACAAGGGCTGGGTATCGGTACTCAATAACTTTAAGGTATCAACTGAAATAAATCGATACCAAGTAGTATCAAAACGTCTCCTATCAAACGATACCTGCAATCCATCCTTTTTGAACCCCAACATGTGATTGTCTAAAAGTCTTAATAATTTAGAGACTTTATTATTTATTGGTTCTATTGACATGACGGGTATAGAATGAAGAACTCAATTGGTATCAGTTTCATTTTAAGGGTATTTGGGTTTTTACTGGTATCATAATGTTTAATTTTGACTATCAGGAACACTAAAACCATCTTTGTACATTTTGTGTGTGGTATAGGGACATCCAGAGGCTCGGAGTGACGCTGATGGGCCACCAGAAGAAGATCATGACCAGCGTCCAGCTGATGAGAGCGCAGGTCCTGAACAAGAGTGTGCCATCAGTGCACGTATAACTCCAACACTGAGGTTTCTGTCTGCTGAAATCTAGAAACCCAGGTTTCTATAAGGTCTAGAGGAACTCCATGGGAAACAAGATGATCAGATAAACGGAAGAAGAAGATACGCAGGAACTTTACAAGACTTTTTTCCTCCAGAGATTGAAGAACAAAACGTGAAAGGTTTTAACTATGGAGCAAGTAAACTTCTATGGGACCGACTTAAGTCCGACCTTTCATTTTTGCTTTCCTATCCGATTACATTTTCTGAGTTTAAATGTCTTGTTTATAAATGAAAAGACTGCCTTAATTACCACAAATTATTTTAATTTTATTGTCTACAAAGAGAAGATAATTTATCAATCATGAATTTATCAGAGTAATATGATTTACAGAACCGGGCAATAGCAAGAGTATATGGAGTGATAAGAGGGTGGGGGTGGGGGTGGGGGATGGGTATTGTGTGTTCAAATGTTCTGTCTGACACTCGCTGCCTCTCAACAGCTTGAGGAGAATGAGGCCCAGAATAACGCTTGAGTCAGAAAAAGTGGAGGAAAGTGAGATAGGGCTCACCCGAGTTGCCAGATCATCTCCACAGTGGAGAAGACCTATTTCACCCCAGGCTATTAATATCAACAACAGGCACATTTCTCCGCCATCCAACCTTGATGAATGACCCCAAGAGAGCCCTTAGAGCCCTCTGCCTAGTTTGAAGCTGCGCGGCGCACAACTACTGTACTTGGAAGATGTGTATGATTCAGTTACAGTGCACTTTATTCTACAATCTCTCTGTGTTGTAGAGGCTTTGAAGTTGTGTTACAAATCTCCTCGCAGTCATAACTGGAACTGCAATGTTGGTCCGTTACGAAATTAACCATTTAAAGATATGATATATATTATTATTCATATGCAGTAACAACCAGGAAGAAAAAGAGATATCTGTGTCTCATCTGTGATAAGTGTCTCATCAAGATTTATTTCTGAAGTAGTCTTCACTGTGAAAGCAAATTAGAAAACAATATTTATATGAAATTTTATTATATGGGCTACTTCATACATTTGCCTCTATTTCAGATGTTTTCCAAATGCACTGCTATTTTTAAAGCCTTTCAAACATGGTTTATATGTGTAGAAAATATATTTGAAAGTCACTAACTATTGCAAACCTATTTCAATTTTGAGTGTCAATAATCTTAACTACCACTTACTAGCATTTTATATAAAACTACCTGTATATGTAACCTAGGTATGGAGGTCATGATGACAACTACACCTTTCAGTTTGCTGATTAAGGTCTTGACAGAGATGTGGTTGAAATCTCCTGAAGCTAATAAAACAAAGCAAATAAGTGGACTCTGAGTTAAGATTATTGTCAAATAATGTCAGTTCTGTTGTTCTTATATTTTAAATAGCTTAAAATCTATTTCAAATATATTATTTAATAAATAACTATATATATTCCTCAAGGCATGTCATACATGCTTTTGCTTGATTACATATACAGACATTCTTTATAATTTGGTTTAAAATAATTTTTGAAATGCATTTGGAACACCCCAAATATTGGAAATGTATTAATAGCCTAAGCTAACAATCTTAGCATTTGGTTTTTTTAGTGCTGTTTGTAAGCTATAATAGGTAGCTAGCAGCAGGCTCATTTAAGCAATGTAGCTGCTAGTAATACTCATTGACAACTAGATGCTAAATCTAGCTTGTACATGATCTAGTGTGTAAACTAGGTGTACAACCAGAGTGAGATACTGATTTGTTAGTTAAATGTTGCTGAAAATATCTGAATATAAAATGAGTCAGATGTGTTTGTGGGGGAAATACCAGTAAAAAAGGCAGCACAAAGTATGTCTGCTGGATTCTGTTTAAACGATTAGGACACCCTTCTACAATGGCTGTCGAGGTCCAACAACATGGCTACCAGCGCCCCGCCAAGCACCCAGTGTTTTTTTTTTACTGTTTTTGACTCAAAGACTAAATCTAGTCTGTCCATAGCGGCCATCATTAAGCCCAAAAAACAACAACAAAATTATCCTAAAGTCCGATTTTCACCTATATGCCAAACCTGGGCAACTTTCAACATTTTTGTATTTCCTTAAATAATCCCTTAAATATTAATCCTTAAAATCCCTAAATACTAATCCAATATTAGTGTATTGTGTATCTTTTTAGCTTTCAACCAAAATTAGACATATATTAGGGTGGATCGTCCAATATACCTGAGTTTCAACATCTTCTGAATATAATATTATGCTGGGAGGGGTGTGTTGCATCTGAAAGCCCTCTTATTCTCTTGACATTTGTGAACAAAATGGTACAGAAGCTGTTTACTTCAGTGGATCTCGCTTTTGGGATCAACATCACTAATACAATTCAGTGCAATAATTCTGAGGACATATCCGAACACATTTTTATTGTCAATGCTGGGAATATAGTACACATAAGCTACGCAGACTGTAAAATAAAGTGTTACTTCTGATTAAATGTGATTACACTGTTTGCCTCAGTGTTGATGAAAAGGTGAAGACGAACATGTAAGTAGAATGTTTGTATCTAAACGCTCTCAAAATGACATAATCAGCCCTAATTTACCCCCCCCTCCGTGCCATCAGAGAATGTCTTTTCTTGTTCACCTTGGTAGGTTTTCCTCTAGATGGTTGATGTCAGTTTTTATTAGAGAAGAACCTCATGATATTTCTTGAATATGTATTATAGTGGCATTTCACTACAAGGTTTCAATGATTTCTTGTTTTTCTTTAGGATGCTTTTGAAGACACTGGACTTGAACTGAAAAAAACCCATATTTTATAAAGTTAGGATATGTTTTTGCTAGATGAATTGATTTATAATGTATACAGCAAGTTCAGTCACTGGAAGGAAGAGTTAAAAAAAATTACAACAACAACCGGATTTATTCACATTTTATTTATTCATGCTCATCTGTTTTCCAAATAATACAAATCTGAGAGGTTTTATTACAGTTGATGAATCATCCTTATTGCTAATGATAAATCATAAATGTGCAAACTGTCCATAAATACACAATAAAGGAACGTTTGTCTGTGTGTGACTGCAACAGTGATTTTACGCCTATTTATAATACAACAGAGAGCTGAATTCCCACCACGCTGCTGTTTCCACTAGTTTTCGGTTCTTATTCAAACCCTAATCCTCATGGGAAATGTAGTTGTTGAATGCAAATAAAATGTTGTTTCATGTTGATTTGAAATCGTGCTAATCAAAACTTTTATGTTAACAGCGGATCAAATAACTATGCATAATGAGTCGAGTGACAAACCCACAGAGAACAGAGAATTATCATCCAGCTGTGCGCTTCCTTCAGCATTTATTATGGGCCCAAGTATAAGTTGATCCGTCCTCTATTTTTTCTTAGTCCTTTTTGAAAATACGAAACACCTTGAGGCTAAACCTGCTGGGAAGGTTTTCCCGAGATACTCAAAGAAAGTCCTCATCCTTGAAGTCTTTTTCTCATGTAAAAGTGAAACATGAAATACTTCCATTAAAGCGGAACGTAAATCCTTCATTTGCGGTCACATACTCCCACTCCTCTCCTGTCAGGCTCCTGAAGCAGTTCAGAATGAGTTATCATGTTTCAGACTGTCTGTTAGAGCTCCTCACCGTGACATTCTGTGACACCAGTATGTTTTGGCTGCCTGACAGATGATTCTGTCCCTGGCCTGTTTATGCAGTATTAATACGTCAGGAGAAGCAGGAATTTATTTCCTCCAAGGTAGCAAAACACAAGCTGTGAAAAACTCCAATACAGAAGGTTAAAGTGGGCTTACTAAACAACCGCCTAGCAAACAACCTTTAGAAAACCCATGATGTAACATTCTCTATTTAAAAAGAATATCTGGTGTTATGAAGATATCTAATACACAGAAATAAAATAAACCTTTTCAATGGTAATATTCAAGAAAATGATCATCTTATATTTGGGTCAGTATGGTAGCTCATTTTTGGTTTCAGGTATGCACATTACAAAATCAACTCTGATCCACCTTGTTTCTACTGGTGCATTCCAATTGTTCTCGAAAGTCGTCATTTCCAAGTTCCTAGTTGGAAATTTCAACTGGAATGACCCCTGAAGTCAGATTTACGACTGGGAAGGTTGGAACCTCACCAGCCCCGACCACAAAATCCAAGACGGTAGCCCTGTGTATCAACAGTGTGAAAGTTGTAGTAATATCTTGTTTATTAGCAGTTCTGTCTGCTCTATGTCTAGCCAACAGGTTAGCTAACAACTTTTTGTGTGTTATTTAGAAAAAAAGTCAAGTTATGCAAGACATGCTAATTGTAGTTAGAATATCTGGATAGAAACACAATCTTTTAGACAGGCTAATGAAAACCCCTCGATGAAAAAAAAAAGGCTCAATGAGATGAGTGGAACTAGCTCAAAAGATGGCAGGGTGCACCCTGCATGGGTTTTTTTTCTTCTATGAATCCGTCCTTATGAAAATGAAGAAAATCTGTGTGTCAGACCTTGCAGAGAGATTTGTTGAGGACCGTGTGAGCAATCACCTCACACGGTCCAAAGATCATTTGTAATGAATATTTTCCCTGTGTTCAGAAAGGGCAGAGCTCAAGACAATTCATCCAGGACTCATCTTTGACAAAGAAAAGACCATCATTACTCGCTCTGCTTGGTCACATACAAGAAGCATATTTATATTCACCCTGAGGTGTTTGATCAGGAGTCAATTTGAACTTTGTAGTGCCATAACAATCATTCTGCAAGACTCAGGTTGAAAACAATTGACTTTGACTTCCTTAATGCTCGTTGCTGAGTTTTTGAGTAAATTGCTTTTTTTTCTAAAGGAATGAGCCCTGACCCAGCGCTGAAACATCATTTTGAGCTCAGGCTGAATTGGGAATGGTCCTGATGAATCTGTGTCTGAGTAATTGTCCTTTCCTTCACCTTAGGAGGGCTGTTAGGAGATAATCCTCTCCTTGGTGAAACAAGACCTAACACAACATCATTAATCTCATTACTAAGGCCGTGTTGCTTTGTTGCCACCGAGTCCCACTCCCAATTATCAGCCGCAGCCCCCGTCCCCACGATGGTGCCAAGTCCCCCCTCATCGCTGACGACCATCTACACTGTCCCCTGATTGACTTCTCTGAGAGCGGCGGCGATAGCGCTTGGTATCTGCAATCAGGAACCCTCTGAGCTTCGGCTGTGTCTATGTCCTCATGTCCCCCCCTATCCCCCGATGTCCCGCGGTTGACTGCGAATGGAGCGCAAAGCCGATCACGACAACAGTGGTTTTGCTGTTTCTTATCGCCTCACAGCAGGTCCACAACACGAGGCAGCGGCACACAATGCACATGGATTTAAACACTCGAGCACTAATTGTCAAGTTTGTTTCTATCGTAAAGAAGCGAGAATTAAAAAAAATCATTAACAAGCTTTCAAATCTGTGTAAATCTCTGCACAGTCATAATGAAGTCTTTGTGAACAACCTTGGAACAATGCATGTGTATAGCTCGTAGTGTTGTAATTCCTCCAGTATATTTCATCAAGCAAACAATCGGCGAAGGCTGAACAAGAAGCAGTCGCTAGGGATTGCCTCGTCAGTTTGCTCTGCCCAGCACTATATAGGTAGTATTACTATTGTTCTTTGTCATTTTTACACTGCTGGATAGGATGGGGACTTTTCGCTAAACAAAGCACAAAATATTTCTCAGCTCCATTATTTCACACCACTTTTGTTTGACAGAATGAGGGAGAAGGTGTGTAAATTCATTACCGACTGGATTTTTTTTAGATTGACCTGCCACTGTTCCGCAGGAAATGTGATTAATATGCTATAAGAGGAGAAGGAAACTCTCTGTTGGATAAGCTTAAACCCTCAGTTCAGTGCGAGGCCACCCTGACTTCTCAAAAAGAGCAGTAACACAGAAGTATTGTGTTTTGTGCTGACTGGTTAAAAATACCCAGAAAAATATGACTTCTTCAAATGTGTCAGAGTTCCTCCCATGGAACAAAAATACCTGATCAGGGGTCAGGTCCAAATTAAATCACCCTGTCAGTGTGTTTACATGCTTTTAGCTTATCATGGTTAGATTTCTTTGGTTTCATGTAAATGAGAAACCCAGTTTCCATAATCAGGGTAGAGTATTAGAGAATACTTCCCAGCTGAATTCCTAGTGGAGGAAGCAGATTTTTTGGTCATGTATAACCAGGATGTCTAATCTTCTCTTTACATGTGAGCAAGTGCCTGACAAAGACTTCAGACAGAAAGTATTGCTTTGACAGAGCAGCAACAGGATGAAAGGAAGGATCATTACATGTAGCAGTGAAACCTTGCATTCACAATTATTTCATTCACACACACACTGAAATGGAAACTAATACCAAGAAGCTTCTAGAAGTCTAAATTAGACGGTTGTAGAATTCAGTCACGTTGATGTAAAGAAAAACAGCATGCTCTCTATATAGAGGCTGTCCTCTCACTGCACTGTCTGTGTAAAGACTCTAAACACACACACACACACACACACACACACACACACACACACACACACACACACACACAACAGAAAGCAGTGTCTTGAAGCACTAAAATACATTTAAAACACATATTCCATGGTTCCAAAATGAGTTCAGGATTAGAGGAGAAATCTCATTACTGACCTGCTCCGTATGTGTAAATGTAGATTCACAGTAACCAGATTAGTGCAGTGTTTCTCATACTTATACTGTAAGTGAAAATGATGACTCAGTCTGAGTGGAGTTCGAAAAGTTGAATAAGGTATTTTTTATTTCTATGTACTGGCTGCAGATGTATGTTCCTCTTCGACAGCATCCTACACACTCATGCACAGGCAGTTTCATTTTCTGTATGTCAAGTGGTTTGTAAAGTTGAATTCATTATACTAGTTTAAGTCAACATGAAGACATGTTTGACAGGACAACCTGGTGGCTCAGGGGTTTGAGGCTCAGTGAACCGTTACATGTCATTCCCCAACTCTCTCCTGCTGTCTCTCTACTGTCAGCTATCCAACAAAGGCATAATAGAACTCATCTTTGGAGAGACAAACAAATAATAGTCTTCATCTATCACTATACAAGTGACTGACTAATCCCAGTAACCATGATTTGGGTGATTTGACATCTGGGTGTTAAGATTAAATATGGGCTGAATTTTGATGGAAAATTGAAGTTAACCTTGATTTCAACAGTAGTTCTGTGACTATATTTTAATAAACCTCAAAGATTTGTTTTTTTACTGACTTATCTCAAAACTTAGCTTTTTGAATAGCTTTAAAGGTTTTCTGGGAACAGACATGACCATGAAACAAGACAGGTGAGGAGGGGCGATGTCATAATTTTAACTTTATTATTCAAGCTGCAAGTAAAGCACGTTTTAAAAAGCATCTAAAAAGGTCATTCTTGGGTAGAGGCCGGCAAAATATTTAATATGTATCATTGTTTGTTTGTTTGTTGTTTCTATAGTGTAGGTTATTGTGTACAGTCATTTGTGTGTTTGGATACCAAGGATGTATGAACAGTACCGAATTTGTAGTCTTTTCTTTTTCAACGTGGGGGGGTATGCATTTAGGTTATATTGTGATTGTAATTGTAATTGGTTGTATTTATTTTAACATAGACCCCAGGAAGAGTAGCTGTTGCCTGGGTAACAGCTAATGGGGATCCAAATAAACTAAACTAAACTAAACTCTGCTCTGTGTCTCTGTGTCATGAATGTATAAAGAGCAGCTGGTCTGTGTCTCTGTGTGACTGAAGGCGGGGCTGAACTACACACACAGAGCAGAGAGGCAACAGCAGACAGGATGAAGCTCTGCAATCACTCAAATCCAGCAACGTGGCACCTTCCTTCATGGTTATGCTGAGGCGTGGGCATGTTTATTTGTGCTATAAAATGTAACCACTGTGAATGAAAATTAGAAAATAAAGTTTTAATAGTCTGATACACTGCTTTGTTGTCCCTAGCACTGCTCACTCAAACACTGTTGGTCTCTTTCTCTCTGTACAGACTGTACAAAAAGGTGCATCTGTGTCACTGTGTGTTACATGTGAGAAATTATAAGCACAGGAATATCAAGTATCAATAGAAAGAAAACTAAAAAAACAGACCAAACCAATGACTAGGTTAGAACAATAACAATAATGTGGAGCCAGTTTATTTGGTGTAACTTCCCCATCATAACAAAAGAAACTGAGTTCTCAGTTTCAAACACTGTCACAGCAGATTGTGGATCTGAAAATATGTTTTCTATGCACCATTATGCACAAACACCATTATATTGTGCATATATTCATAACTTAACGGTGCCACTCTGTAAGTAAGACATATATTATTCATGAGGTACACAGAGGCTGACAAAATAAATATAAATAAATAAATTCAAATGAAAAACATACGTGAACTTTGAGAATCAACATAGTGCTGAGTCCTGTGGATTGTGTTACTGTTTTCGGGGGTGTAGGTGCGGTCAGGTCATAGAAGGTATACCTTCCCACCACACTGTAAAATCAGCTTTGTACACCATTGTGTCTGTAAGTGTCAGCCTAAGTGTTTACCAAATAACGTATGTGTGCAGACGAATGAATAATAATTACTGTGTAAATGTTTGCGGCATGGTAACAGATTTAAAGCTGCAATTATTCATGTGTTTGCTCAGAATGAATCACATTAAGTCATTATATTGACATAAAGATTTTTATCAGCTGCTGGACAGTATTTCTCTGGCTGAATAAACACCATGTTTTGCTGGAAGGCTGAAATACAAGTTCAGTTACCGGCCGCCTTTAATCATTAAAGTGACAGCAAGATTGTCACAAACGCGTCTGATTGTTTGGCACTTGTTATTGTCGGGGATAATCCATGTAGCTATCCTGCTCTTATTATGTTGTTTACATAATGTTCAGTTTTTAACTTGCTTTAACCGCATCGACCTTAAAATGAGCTTTGATGCGCACCAGTCGATGTGAATAATCAACACAGAAGAAACAGAATCTCTAACACTGAGAATAAACTCTTGGCAGTCCCAGAGATACTAGCCCCATTTCTCAATCTCTTTTTTTGTTTTTAAAGATTCCCTCCAATGAAAATCAAGTTTTTACCTTGTTAAAATGTCCATGTGGTGTTTTTTATACGCTACAGAACGTAACAGGAGTGAGATAAGCGATCAATGGCTGAGCATTTGAAACTGCTGTCAAGGATAGTATCAAAAACACAGATTCAGTCAGGCACGGTTTACTATGTCACAAATCTAAGGAACCAATCATTTATAATTAAAGATGATTCCCCAGCTGATTCTAATCTGCACGGAAGAGTAGTAACCCGTTGAGTTGAAAAGCCAAGTTCGGTACATTTCTCTCTGTCAGGAGGAAAAGTTCCTTGTCTCCTGATGAACACTAAGTTTTAGTTGGATCAGATCAAGTTTGTTTATCAGTGAGTAAAAGTAAAAGAGTGATGGCTGGCCTGGCCGTGGTAGCTTTTAGCTTGGCTAACAGGCTGGTCCACTAACTAACTAACTAACTTCTTGTCTTGTCATTGTAGTTGACCAAGCTTCAGTGGAAAGTGAGGTGGGCAAGTTCAGAAGTTCGTTTGGGCTGTACCTTCTTAGCCTAACCTCAGGTGGTGTTATAGGTACAGTAGGTGTGTTATCTGCACACCTACTCACTTTAATAGAGTTCCTAACACTTTTTACACCATAACCAGGATCCAGAGAAGCTACTCCACTGCTCCTGGTCGTCATGGTTATATTAGCATTTTCATAGATTCTGGAACTTTTCATGAGGGTGGAGTAGATGTCAAGTTCAAGATTTTAAAGTAGTCGTTGTAGCAAAAGCTGTTCAAAGCACAGTATCTTTATACATCTCATTACATGTTTGGAGAGGATCTTTAAAACAAGATTGCTGAGTCGTGTTCTGGTTGCGGTCATGTTATGTAGCTGTAACAAGAAGATGTGAAGATCTGTGCTCATCAAAAGATCTTTAGCAAACTCAAGAAGGGAAATTTCAGAACTTTGATATTCACAAAGCAGAAGCTACATTGATGGCATTAAGAAGCGATGGAGTAGCTATATATTTGAAATATTATAAAGTAATATACAGACAGTTAATGTTCGAGCAAAAAATGTAATGTTGACTATGAAGATATTAGCTTGTTAGGTTTGTTTCTGTTCATCCATCCATTCAGTAGCAGCAGATGCAGTGCAGGCCACATGTATCCCCAGTCACAGCCTCCAGCTCCTCCTGAGGGTTCTCCAGGTGATCTGGAGTCAGTTGGAATTTACAGTCTGATGCCTTCGGCTTGTTCAGGCTCTCTTTCCAATCAGCCTGTAATACCTTCACAGGGAGACATCAGGATGACATCTTGATCAGATGCATAAAGTACCTCAACAAGGGCAGCCATTCTGCCCAGAAGGTCTTCTAAACACACTGAAAAAGACGTCATCAATGCAAGGAGGGTCATGGCTACCACTGCATCTGCTGTTATTTATTATCCAAAGATTATTGGTTGGGATTTAAACATGCAGATCAGCAGGGTTTTCTGGTTCAGCTTTTGAATTGAGTCACTACCAATGTGTTAACCTGTCACATCTGAGCAATTCCACATGACCCTCTTTCATTGGCTGATTCTCGCCAGGTTGGAACTGAACAGGGAACGGACCTGTAAGTTCTATACTCAATTATCTATCACCTGGCTACAGTGTATGTTGGTCCAACATTACCACAGACAATGTTGATATTCTATTCTATCTTGCAAACCCAAAAATGACATTCAATTACATTGTTTTTTACATTCAGTACTGACAAAATTGATTTAATAGAATCAAATTCTACTCTGCTTTTTTGTGCCACCTAGTGGCAGCAAAAGCACAGTACATTAATCAATGTAAAAACAAGATGGCAGGCATCTTGGCAAAGTCAATCAACAGCCAATCCCCAAAAGTGGATCAGGTACAAAAAGTATTATGGTTGAAACTTGTTTATTTATACTCAATAACATTTGTAGTTTGACATGCTGTACAAATTTGACAAATTTTAGCAACAATCAGGAAGTACTGGTTTGAGGACATTGGGACTTAATTATCATTCATGCAAAGGGCAGGTGTGAATATAAGGAAACAAAAGATGTATACACTGGTGAATTAATTGTGTTATCCAGTTAGATACACCCATTGTCCACATTTGAGGACTTTTAATTTGTAACAATTTTTACTACAACTGCTAGATGGTATAAACATAACTATTGGTCATTTTTTGGAAGCTGAATTTTAGACCTATACTGTTGTTTAATAGAGCTAATGAGGTTTGTACAAAGGCTATAAAACTATGGTGAGCAAAAAGCAGAGACTGAATACAGATTGGACTCTGCAATGCCTTAAAATTCTGTCCTTTAAAATCTGACGGAAAGTCCAACACCTACTGAGCTTTTGTGAACGAGCTTTAGTTAATGCTGAGGATTCACACACAGCTGTGTTTCCTGATGTGCAAAGACCAAATGACTCACAGTGACTGTTCTTACACCAAATATTTGTACAGACTCTCCACAGGACATTAGTCAGGATAGAATATAGGCCCTTTCTTCACCTCACCAAACATAAAGAGTGCTTGTCCACAGTTTCACACTTTCAAAGGTTCAAAAGGTTCCAAGGTTCAAAAAGATCTGGAGTCTTTCAGTTCGTGTATATCCAGTCCTCTTATATTGGAGCTTTTTCCTTCTATTTTGCAGTCTGTAAGCACTGCCTCTGTCTTTTTATGTGCAGGAGGTATTTGCAGTTATTTGAAATCAATAGTACAATATAAAAAACTTTAAATAAAGACTTGTATCACCCTCCAGAGTTCCATATTTTAAAGACCAAGCCATGGCCATCTTTAGACAACCTTTATTTAAATTCTTCCTGTAGAAAAAATGATGAGACAGGGTCACTACTTGTAGAAAAATATAAATTTAAAAGAAATTAACCTATATCTGTTCGCATTTGTTCCACGACATCAAAGAGATCTGATAACCGGGCAGAAATTACAAACATAATTCATTATGAATTATTCAGATGATAATGAGCACCACTCTGCGGCCACTCACCGAGCAAATCAAATTATACAACAAATGGAGGAAAAAAAGCCCGCCTTCGCCAAATACGATTACAGTACTTTGATAGGCCTAATGTGTTTTGTTTGTCACAGCGGAGTGCAGATAAAGGAGCAGTCACACATGATAGTGCATCAGTTAGCCGGTCAAAAGCTGTGCTTGTTCCAAAAACAAACCCCATTCATCTAGCTTTGGAGTATGATTATTTGAACGTCTGAAATTTCATGACCCAGTTCCCATGCAGGTTTTTTCAGAAGCGGCATCAAATGAAGCCGTTCACAGAGTAATCATGTGGTGTTAGCAGACACATCAATGATTTGCCTCAACATGCTCCACATCAAACGCATCATTCATATCAGCGCTAACACGGACAATGGCGGGAAATCAATTGTGCATGTGTGTGTGTATGTGTGTGTACAGTCTGTGTGTTTTGGAGCAAAATCAATGTCTGAAAAACAACAACTTTTCACAGTCTGTGCGGATTTTCAAACCCTGTCTGTCCTCTTCCCTGCAGCCAGGACAGCTCATCACTTCATCACACCACCGGCTGTTTCTGCACAATAACAAGAATGCTATTAACATATATGGAAATGCTGTGTGAAAACAAGAAGCTACCCCTTCCCTCCTTTCCTCATGCCCGCTGTATGCACCCGTCTGTGCTTGTGTGTGTGTGTGTGTGTGTGTGTGTGTGAGCCTGAGTGTGTGTTTCTGCATGCGTGCCCGCTGTGTGCACTCGGATTCTGTGTTCAGAGGGAATTGCTCGCTTTGATGTTCTCCGATGCAGGCAACTGCTGATACCCCTATTAGCTTGCACAGAGCTGATGCAAGCTACGCTATACTGCTAGTCCCCCCTTCCCCAAAAAAAACTGGTTCATTTCAATGCTAAAGTGGAGCAAGATAGAAATAAGCTACATTCAAATCCAGCCTGGGGATGTCAGCACAAAGAGACAAAACCACACACTTTATTTAGGAAGATAAGGCTCTGGAATTAACATGGTGATAATGATGATAATAAACTCGTCTTCCTGCGACACAGCCAAGGGGACAGTGCTGAATCAGAGAAGGGGGGAAGGAGACGAATGTGGTTGGAGGTGAGGAGATAGGAGTCACACAGAAAGAGGAAGGAGAGAAAAAGTTCAAGCAGAGATAACAGGAAGTGGAGGGGAAACTGTAGAGGAGATGGGAGCTTGCGTTCAGTGGGGTATGACTATGTCAGACTCAAACTACTGCTGGACAAAAATAAGCAAACTAAACATTTCCAATGTGTCTTTTTGAGTTCTGTGTGTCTGCACTGATATGTGCTGCTTCCTAATCTACAGCCTCGTCTAAAACTAATAAAAGCTCTCACTCTTAGCTCCACTTACCACCACAACCACAACCTGTTTGCGTCCCTTGCCCTCTTGTGGCCTAAAAGGTGAACAACAGTTAAACCTGGGCAGACAATGGAGGGATTAAGTCAAGTACTAATTTTAGAATGGAGCTGGCTGCTATTTGATGTTCAGATTAAGGGAGGTAGAGACATTGATTGATCAAACAACCAGTGATGTGGTTGTTGGACAATTAGATGTAGTCTGGACTAAGGCTGGGTATCGTTTAAAAAATTACCATACCAGTATTAATCCAAGTACCCTTGAAGTGATAATGATACCAACTGAGTTCATTCTATATCCATCATGTGAATAGAAGCATTAAACTGCACAAAATGCCACCACTCCTTCACATCTTAATGGTTTGATCTTTACACAAATTCATTTTTAAAGTCTTCAAATTATTAATATTTATTCAACCAAAAAGGCTTGCTTTGATTGGCTGTGAGCAAGTCCATACAAATACTCATATTTTCTAGCTCTGGCTGCAAAAAGGATTCATTGCAGGTATCACCAAGACTGTGCTGTATATATAAATAAAGCTGAACTTCACATTATAATGTCACAATGTTTGCATTTTGTCAGTCATTTACAGGTCCATGTTCTTCCTTTTTACAGGGTTCCTACACATTTGGAATTATAAAATTCCATACTTTTCCATACCCTAATTTCCAGACTTCTCAGCGGGGTTTTTTTTCAGAGAATATGCGACATCTGATTAAATATATCAGTGTATTATATTTCACATCATATTTAATTATTCTTAATAGGGGATTGTAGCCATCTACATGCAAAATAAAAACTCAGGTGAGTTCAATGCATTGAAGTTTATTTTAACAGTTCAATGCTTATATTTTTTTGTGTCCCTCAAGTTTCTGAAATAAATTGTTTCACTCACTCTCACACACACACACACACACACACACACACACACACACACACACACACACACACACACACACACACACACACACTCACTCTCTCACACACACACTCATGTGATGCAGTAACAAGACATCAGTGTTTTTTTCCATTAAATGTGGCTCAGAATTGCCTTCCCCCCCATGTTGGCGATGTCAAATGAATTCACACAAAGTTTGCATCTAGCTCTGTTTCTGAATTGCAGACCTGCCAACGTTGGCAAAATAGTACCACTTGTGTCATGCGGCTTTTTTCGCCGACTTTTGCAACTCCATTGCTTTGCACTGATTGTGCTGAGAGCCACAAGTTAACTGTATTGCATTATTTTAATACTTATTTAATTACAATTATTCTACTATGTATTTAATTAAAATGGTAATTATTTATTTTGTATATTGCAATACGTGTTTTTATTTTCAAGAATGTAATAATTAAATTGGCTTACAGCACACATAACCAGGGCTAATGTAAGTATTACCTGCACCTCCCTGATAGCCTTACTTAGATGTAGGGGCTGTAGACTAATCAGTTGTTGTGATTTTAGGAGTCATCCACACATTGATCTCATCAAGGTATGGCTATAGCCTTACTTAGATGTAGGGGCTGTAGTAAGGCTGCACCTAACACCTCTGAAGTGTTTAAAGGCCATGGAACTAGGGGTACAACACCTTCAGAGGAGTGGGGAGCATAGGCACATCATCAAGAGTCCAATATGCTCCTTTATAGGCGGGTGCGCAGTGTGCAGACACTGTGCTTGGTTCCGCCCCAAAGGCACTTGCGCCATGCGCTTCACGCCATGAGCGATAAATCGTTAAAATGGGGCCCTAAATGGATGGTGGAGCTCCATTTTTCAAAAGTTGTGTAACAATAAGACTTACTTATAGGTTAGCAAAGAGATTAAAGCTGCTAATTTGGCAAAACCTTGGAGTCTGATGAATTGAATTAATTCTACAATTACAAAGTCAATTGTACACAGCTATCAACATAAAGGTCGAACACAATACAATACAAACAATACAAAATCTTCAAGTGTGTGGACCTTTTCACTTTTACCAATTCTTTCTTCTTGGTCTGTAGTTTGGACATCTTCCAACCTGCATGGAGAACTTCAGCTGCATAAATAGCCTGTGCAGTGTGTTTTTCTACTTGAGCATGTATGTGGATTGTGTATTTCACCGGAGCAACCTTAAACGGCGCTAGGCTCACGCCTAAGGTTGTGTTGAGTCAACGCTGCCTGGTTTCGATTGTGTGTCTGAACCAGTGTTCACAGGTACATCAGCCCTTTCTGGTGCTAATGGAACCTTTCTGCAGTGACTGACATGTATCCAGGTTGCCTTTTCAGCGACTTTGATGGCGGTGTATGTCACAAGCAACACCTGGAACGGGACAAGCCACCTGGGAGCGTGCCAAGACTTCCTTAGGAGGTTCTTGACCACCACGAAGTCCCCTGGTCTCAGTTGGTGTAGTGGTCCTGTGGCAGGCTTGGGAAGAGCTGCTGCTATGATGTTTGTGATTTTGGAAAGGTTAGAGGACAGGTTAACACAATATCTCAAAATAGCATTCTCACAAAGGTCTGTGGATGGAAGTGGCTGCCTTGGAGGAGAGATTCCTAAAGGAGGAGGAACTGCAAACAGTTCAAAGGGACTGAGTCCTGTTGTCATTCTTTTCCTCATTCTCATGTACATGCCAGTGGGAGAGCCTGTGTCCAAGTTAATTTGGTATCTGCACAAATCTTTGCCATTTTGTTTTTTAGTGTGCCATTTTCTCTTTCCACTGCGCCCCCAGTTGCTGGATGATAAGCCCAGTGATTTCTCAAATCCAATACCAAATAGTTACTTGGTTGGTGGAATGCTTGGTTCACAAAATGTGATCCATTATCACTGGACAGTCCTTTTGGGATTCCCCATCTAGGGATGATTTCTGTCAAAAAAGCTTTTGTGACCGCACTAGCATCTTGTCTGTTTGTTGGGAACGCCTCCACCCATTTTGACCACATATCTACCATAACAAGTTTGAAAGAAATGTCTTGATAGCTATTGGACTGATAAGATTTTGTGTCCAGAGGATGAATCCTAATGTCTTTGGTGATCCCTTGACTTTTAATATAAAGTCAACATAAGGTGAGCTTTTATAGTTGTAAGTGAGATATCTCAGGATGGATTTCCATGAAATTTGGTTCAGACATTTATCATCTCAGGATAGATTGGAATAACTTGGCGTAATGTTAACTTTTTATCTAGCACCATCATTGAGTTCAAGTTTTACTTTGTCCTAAACTTTGGTTTGTGACAAAATATTTGCAAAACTAATGACATTTCCATCAGCCTCAGTTTGTAGTGCTGAGTAGCAAATGTTGTAACACGCCTAACTAAATTTACCATGTTCACTAAATTGGTGAACATGGTAAACATAATCGCTAGCACAGTCTTACAGAGCCACTAGTAGACTGTAGACTTGTAAACAACATTTATTCTATCTACAGCCTTGTCAGTTTCTTTCTCTCTCTTTCCTTGGTTGTGCTATTCTCTACCTGTCCACCAGACTTTCTCACCTGGTTCTCCACCACCTGTTCTCCTGGTTGCTGCACCTCAATTATCTTCATTGCTACTCATCATCAGTTATGTATACTGTTCCCTGCCAGATCACCAATAATATTATGTTGAACACTTGTGATCCTACAAGTCTTTTCTTTTCTCTGTGTTTTTTGCCTATTTTCCTGCCACCTGTGGTTTTGACCTACTGCCTGTTTTTTGACCTGCCTGCTTGCCCAATTGACGGCCTTCCTGTTACTGACCTGTTTGTTTTTTGATTATTGAAGCCCCCTTTTTATCACCACATCTTACTCTGGTGTCTGCATTTGGGCCAACCCCATAATTTATAGTTCATAGTCTTTTTTTCATGTTAAATCTGTTCAATCAAGCAACACTGTGTTTATGTTGATTGATTTTTAGAAATAGAGAAGAAAGCTGGGTCGCAATGAGCACTGGCTTTACTAGATGTGAGTTACTGAAAAAGAGAAGAAAACTTATCAACATCTACTAGTATCAGAAACTTCTAAGAAAAAAGACAAAGAGCCAATCACAGTCATAGTTTCCACATGGAGTCTCCGTAGCCACTGTAGCCCCTACATGTAGTTAGAGGAAGTACCACTGAGCTACAGTGTAAAATATAAAATATATGGGATTGCTCCAGAGTTGATGCACAAAGTCAGTTCCAGATAGAGCATCAACCATCGTTTTAAAGGATAACACTTATTACAGTGGGTAACGGACAAAACCAGTTGGGGATTCTGTGTTCATGTGAAGCTAATTAAAAAACTGTCCATGCTGAAAGAGTGATTAAAACATGTATGAGCTCACACACCATAAAAGACTCATGAATTATAAAGCGGTTGCTGAGCATATGACCCCAAAAACCCAAAAACCTCAAAACTCGATAAATTTGATAGCATAATTTCCTTGCACTAACTCAAAGAAATTCACACAATCTCCTTAATTCTGTTAAAACTGTTATCTTGTTTTTTAGGGTTTTTCCCTTCTTATTCTCTCTTTACTCCTCATAGAAGATTATCCACCGGTCAAGGCAGAGGCATGAACCGACCTTAGAGTCACCCCCACTCCTTCTTTGGCCTTCTGTCTCCGCTGCCTCGCCATTGATGATGCCACACGTGTATCGTTAAGCCACAGAAGAAGAAGAAAAAAACCCAAAACTTTAGACTCAGGGAGAAATAATCGAGGGGCGAAACGGCCCCGGTGAAAAATAAGTGGATAAACTTTGAACTTGCAACTCAGCAAGGTTTATTTGTCAGACGTACCATAAGCCTAGAGTGCCTTTCCTGTAATATAAAAAAATACCCACAAGTTTTAACTTCATGGACTAATCCAACTTGACAGCACGCTTAGTGTGATGAGAAGTTCAGATGCCCAAAGCCAACGGAAAGGAAAATAAAGAGCGAGGAAAGAGGGAAAAAAGAGACAAGAGGTGACTTTCAAAGTTGTTTGGCTAAAAGAACAGTAGACGGGAAGAGAGTTGCAATGATGTAACTTTTCTTTTACATCATGGGGAAAAGGTTAGAGGGGGATTGCTTTTTTGGGGGGGTGGTTGCACAAGGAGCGACAAACACCTTCAAAAAACGTGAAGAGTCGGCAGGAAGATTAAGCCTCAACACAAAAAAATCAATGCAATAAACCAGGGACGTAATATTGCAATGAAAAGCCGGGAAAGATGGAGTGAGAAGACAAGTCGCTCTTGTCTGTCATCTACGACTTGCCAGCGCTCGCAGTCATTTTAACTCGGCAGAGATTTAAAAAAAACCTGGACGTGGAGCGACTGATAACAGCATTTATCGCCGCAAACTGCTCGAGGGTGAAATGTTAAATCGGAACACCCACACCTTTTCTGTGAAGATAAAGAGCTACTTTGCCTGAATTTACCTTCTAAATGATGTTGATTCTGCATCATTACAGCCACAGATAACACACGATGAATGTCATATAAAAAGGAGTATGCAAGGTCTTATATTCAAGAGATCGCTTTTATGCTCCTGACAACCTTTTTTTGATTGTTGCAGCGGTTTTGAAAAACAAAAACAGCAAAGATCAGGCTCACGTCGTACACTTGATTCTAGCAGACATGAGTTATTCATGTTTGACCGGCAGCAGTATGTTTAACAGCAGCTCAAAGGCTACTGGCGCTAAACTGGTTCTCTCCCTGCCAAAAAACCTCCAGAATACAAAGTCTACCACCACACACACACACACATCCTGCCCCCAGATTCAACTTTCCAGGGCTTAATGGGAAACCTGATTTTCAAGCGGTGCCAAAGGCATGTCGCCCTGACTAAACTAACTCTATCGAGTCTTGGGGGGGGGGGGGGGTTAGATGGGGTAGAACAGGAAGGGGTGAGAAGAGGATAGAGGGAGAGTTCAGAGAAGGAGAACGCAAATGTAAAATGCCAGATCTCAGCAGCAACAATGCGTGAGGCTAATGAATACACCAAGATGAGTTTACGAGGATTTCTAGGTCAGAACTGAATGGGACGACATATCTAGCACAGAGAGAGGGAGGAAAACAAGCTGATTTGTAATGTAGTGTAATGTTTTCCTTCTAATTTCTCGAAGCCTGTTTGTTTAATTCCCAAAATATCATAATACGTTTTTTATGCTCACTCCTAATTAAAAAGGAAATCATAAGAATTGCTCTGCTTAATAAATTACTGTAGGTTCGACTGCTTCCACCCGACCGTCCCTCAGACTGAAAGTGGTTCTTTAAATGGTCTTTCATCACATCCTCGTCTGTAAACCCACCTTTAATGCTTCGTTACACTTTTATCCAGTTGATTGTCTATAGATTTGGGTTTTTACAGGCTCACTTGATTCCTGACTGTCCTCGGGTCCCTTTTGGATCCATTTTTTTGAAAATGTCTTCATGTCTGGGAGGCTTTCCCGCAGGTCCTTTATAAAGCATCAAAGGAATATTGTAAGGATTTGAATCTTACATGTGCTGAATGTGAAATTTCAACATTTAATCACGGCTCAAGACTAAATGCTGTATTCTTGTGTGTTTCATTTTAAGGTCCTCTGTTTGCTGCCTGTTTTTGCTTTTATTTCTTTATGGTCTTCTGTGTTTTAATTTGGTTTTTATTGTTTTTTCTTGCTTCTGCCTTTTGTTTTTATGGACTTTTAAAATGTTATTTCTGTGAAAAGTGCTATACTAAATAAATGTATTCTTCTTCTTCTTCTTCTTCTTCTTCTTCTTCTTCTTCTTCTTCTTCTTCTTTTTATTGTTATTATTAAATTGATATCATAGACTACACTGCATCTGAATGTAATATATTCCTTATTAGGAAATTCACAATGTATGTTTATGTGCTATATTAACTTTGTAAGGTTTCACAAGTATTCAAAAGATTCAAGCTGCTTAAAATGAATATAAAATAATTCAAGACAAAACATGCAGTTGAAACTAAAATTTAGACTTGAATGTTAATTTTTGTTGAGCTTTCTGTGTTTTGTATGAGATATTTGAGTGGTGTTTAAATGTCAGCATTTATTAGTCAGTAGTGGTTAAACTGCTATTAAGAGCTTGGTTTATTCTTTCTTCTTTTTTTGTCTCCCATAGTTCTCATTTCTTTGAAAAAAATGTTTTTTTTGTTTTTTTAATTTCAGATTAGTTTTTTTAATGTTTTATTTTAACATTTTAATTTTGCAGTAATTAAAATAAGTAATTAAGTAAAATGTATTCATATAGTGCTTTTCACAGACATAAGTCACAATGTGCTTTATATAGGCAAGATAAAACATGAAAAAAAAGATATAACAATCCACACTTAACACACACACACACACACACACACACACACACACACAGAAAATAAGCAGATGTAGGTTGACTTTGTGTGGCTGTGTGTGATGTCATGTTGGACTGAGCGCAGACAGGAGGAGACGGAGGCAGTGAAGAAGAGCTGGAATCCAGTAAAAGGCTTAAATAAAAGCAGGACATGTTGCCACTACTGATAACAGATTTTTCACACATGCGAGCGCTGAAACATGAAAACACAAAGCAGTACAGACACACATAATATCATATATGAAATGTACACAATTAATTACAGACACATACATGTTAAATATGAATAAAACTAAAGGAGGACATACTTAAATAATCTGACTCACAGGCTTCACACAATAAATTCAACAGCCACGAATGATTTGGTGCAGAGTGAAGAAGTGTGTCTGTGTCAGCACTTTACATGTCATGTGAGCAAGCTCGCATGCAAAGTTTGTAGATGTGTGAATGTTTGAATGTGTATCTGCATGTCTGTGTAGTGTGCGTGTATGTGTGTGTTTGTGTGTGTGTTGCGTGTTTGTCTAGCGTGGCAGTGTGTGGAATGTCCCAGTTTAACCACAGATCTCGCCAATGGTTTGTGTTCACAGCATGACATCACCCCTGCTGCTATCTGAGAGGAGAGTAAGGAGAAGGAGCATGCCAAGTGGAGCGGTGCATCATACACACACACACACACACACACACACACACACACACACACACACACAACCACACACATAGCAGAGCGTGGGCATGCGATACAGTACATCAATAAACTTGTACAGACTCGGGTGATTTAAGGGGAATAACAGAAAATGGTCTCATTCCTGTAAATGCTTATAATAGTGTGAGCTACAGTATTAGAGCATGAAACACTGTTATCCACCAGTGCTTTGGGTTAGTTGTTGATCCGTTTGATTGAACTCATCTTCTTTCACTCTCACATTGATTGACTGACATTTTCACACAAGGGCTGACAGTTTATAGAGCTAGATGTATTGTCATTCTGTTCATATTCTTCACATTGTTAAAGTATTTTTTTTTTGTAAAAGATATTTTTGGGAAAAATGTTCTCTCCTACATACTTTTTAAATATGTTTCTAACCAATCTCCACATAGAGATTTAAAGATACATTCCAAGTTTACCACCTCTTATCTTTATATGGAAGCCCAATTCTGCCAACACAAAAAAGTGTAAAAATATAAAATTACATATTCTATTCGAAGCAAAATTGTTAGAGGAAGTCAACATTTTGACCTTTAAAATTCTCTGATACTAGGTAAAAATTTCTGACTTTTACTTCTGAAACAAATATTTATTTATTTTTACATATAAAATAATAGGCTAATAGGCTACATACTGATATAACACATCGGAGAGCCTGAAGCCTGAACAACATTGTTTGGTGGCTATGTTTTTATCTTATTATAATTAAATTTCAACGAGGAAGTCAGTCAGCTCTTGCACATGTTCTCAGTAGAAAAGGACTCTGAAGGAAGCCTGAAATTATTTTGGCATAGGCACCAAGCGAGCAACTTACCATTCATGGGATTGAATGGGGCACCACATTCAGTTCTTCTTAAAAATGTGCATGGTAGAGCATATGAGGAGTAGTTCAGGGGGCCTGCTAGAATATTCACAAAACAGAGCTAGCCCAGCTCTGCCTGTTAAGAAGAAAAGAGCAAAGTGAGATGCATTCAGGGCCGTTCACAGATATTTTGGGGGTTACGTGCTCAAGTGAACAAAAAGGGCACCCCTCTTATAATTATTAATAAAAAAATAAAATGACTACATTTTTCTTACATATACCTGTACAGTTATGCACAGATTTCACACAGAGATCATCTACATTTACCACAAGAACAGGCAACAACAAATAATGCAATGCCACACTGTGCACACTTTAGTGGTTTATACAATTAAAAAAAGTCAATAAATCTTTATACAAAATTGAAAAGGCTGTGTGAATAAATAAAATAATAAACCAAACAAACTACAAAGCAACAATTAGGCTAAGTGTGTTCTGTGTACTGAGGTGAAGGGAACATGATGCCATGGGCCAAATTGAAAAACTAAAATATGAAATTAGAAAAACAAATAGAAAAAAAAAAAGTCTCACAAAAAGGGCACTTATCTGGTGGTGGTGGGGTAGGGGGGTGGGGGTCTATTTGTGCATGGTACAATGCCTGGTGGCATTGATTAGCGACACTAACAAACTCTGCTAGCAAATTAAGTCTCTGTGCAAAGAGTCAATAAAATATTACTGATTGCTCCTTTAACGATGACCTCGCCTCTCACTGTTTTGTTACATTTACCTTAATTTAAATTGTGCTATGTCGTCCATAACACAATATTGTCCATTGTTGGTGAAGATCCAATTTTTTGTTGAAAATCTGTTTCATTAAGGGGAGTGATGCTGCAGGGCATTGTTCTATTGTTCTTGTTTTACAGAAACTGGTTAAATCCCAAAAAGATAAGACGCTATGCATATTTAGCTGTGCTGTATCACATGGTGGATAGGGATCAGGCTGCAGTCACATATCCAAACCACGACAGACACAAGATCAATGATGGAGCTGGATTAATGTCATCAGAGGACAGAAAATAGAAGTCGCTGCAGTGACTAAACAGAATATAAAAACATATTTGGAAAGCCAGCATGAGGAAGCCATAGGGTTTGTTTTTTACAGATACTTTTTAAACTTTGTCCCATTCTTCAGGCAATGAACTGTATCTGTAGCCTATCAACTCATTTGTTGATCACATCATCATGTATTTTTTAACCTTTTCTTACCCGCCGAACCCCAGGAGATCAATAAGAAACACTTTAAAGCCTTTCTTTTTTTAAAGCATAGACCTAGTTGACCCATTGCTTTCATATCCTAGACTTAATTTGGAATTCAAATCAACTGTACTGAAAAAATAAAAAAGCTTCATGCATATAATTCATACATTAAACACAAGCAGCACACCATTCTTGAGGTGTTGTGTCTTTTTCTTTTTTTTCCTACAGCCTGAAGCTAGAAAAGGAAAATTATTCCTCTCCAGATGTATTGCATATGGATGAATGAACGAGTGCCAGGGAGATCAGGCGCTACCAATATGCAAATGGGGAGACTAATCGCTCCCAAAATAAAAATGACCAACATCAGCAGGATTTCTGCCTTCCTCGAACAACACAGCTCAACACTAGAGTTCAACCAACATGGGGTTTTAAAGGCTGATACTGGTTATTTAGTTATGATTGCCAGCAGCCTGCTTGTACTGTATGACTTAAACATTTGTTTTGCCTTGTTTTAAACCTCATGTGGTGGCCTGAGGTCAAGCAGAAATGGGCAGAGAGGGTTTACTCTGGACCAGCCCACACTGTCAGAGTTCATTCAGCTATTGATTGATTCTCTGCCTGCGTTTGCCATTTTCTTGAACTTACTTCAGATCCTATAACTCCCACCTGCCCTGCAGTAACTCCCACCTGCACTGCAGTAACTCCCACCCTTCCTGCCTTCCCAGTCACCTAATTACCTCGCGCCCCTCTGCTCACCTGTTCCCTATTACCAGATTAGCTCCCCTGTATTTATACCAGTCCATTCCCAATTGCCATCTGACAGATTTTCTACTGGGGGGTTTGAGCCATACAGCTTTATAACCTGCCTGTTTCTTCCTATTTGCCTGTTTTTGTACTTTGCCTTATTTGCCTGGTTTTACTGGCTGCCTGTTGCTGACCTATGATTGATACCTGCTGACTGACTGTGCCACGCCTTTCTGTCAACTACAACTTTTTTCGTTTTCTTTTTTTTAGATTTTGCAGAACAAAAGGTGGATATAAAGCAAGTGAATAAAAAGTGCAAACCAACAATTACCAAGCTATTACCAAGTAACACAATGCATGTGACAAGAACAAGGGAGACAAGAAGCATAAATGCAAAGTTTAGACTGATGAGCAGACAGTGGGTGAAACAGAAGGTCTGCAAGATGTGTACAAAACAACAAAAACACCACCAACCCCCCCCAAAAATAATAATATAAAACAAAGCACTTATAACCATCATCATCATCATCATAAATTACATATATCTATAGAGCTACAGTCTGTGTATGTGTGTGTCTGTGTGTGTGTGCTGGTAAATCAGTGGACACACTTTTTTTTAAAAACTTAAACTGTTTCAGAGACTGGATTTCTGGTGAGCAACCCCTAGACCTTTAGTAAGGGGTTTACTTTGTTCCAACCAAAGTACCCAAACCAATAATGTGTTAGTCTGTCTCTCCAGGACTTCCTTACCCTGTCAGTGAACACGAGAGCATAACCAGTCAGAGGGTCGGCTGAGAAGAGGTCAAAAGTCATCAACCAGGATTCAGTAGACAGCTGGAAAAAGATCAAGGAGGGTGTTTACATATTACACCAGAGATGGGATTACAATCTCCAACCCATATGCAACCACCTGTTATCACATGATAGCAGTTATATGCTACATCTGCAGATGAAGACCATGAGAAGCGGTGAAAGCTCAACACAAAACCTATTAAGATTATTTTGTCAAACTGCTATTTCATAGATTACGAAGGATCATAAATTCAAATTTAAAATAAACAAAAACAAAGAAGTAACTGAAGTCTTCCTAACATTCCCCCAAAGACAGAACCAAAGCAGACACTGTGGCAGACAGATATGCAGCATGGTAAAACCTCCCACCACACATGATGAGGGGACAAATAGACAGCAGTTATATTAAAGATTGTCTCATATTTCTGAAAACACAAACATTACCATCAGAATCATTTGAAAGATACTATAATATAATACACAGATCAATTTAATGCTTTAATGAAAGGTCAGTAGTCAAAAGATGTTCACTCATCTTTATTTGTAACTCGTCAGTATGTCAGTCTGTATTTTTTTCCTGCTTAGAATTCAGCATGACGAGCAACATTTTCAACTTTGATTGTAATTGTATGTCAGTGTGTGTGTGTGTGTGTGTGTGTGTGTGTGTGTGTGTGAGTGAATGTGTGTGTGTGAGACTGTGTGTAGTCTTTCTGCCCTCAGACACGACATGGAAGCCAGTCTAATCTGGGTTGATGGTGGGTTAAAGAGTGCTGCACGCAAGCACAGGCCCAGATGTATGTGTGGGTATATGTGTGTGTGAGTGTGCGTGCATGTAAGAGTCTGAGTGTATCTGTCTGCCCCTAAAACACGATATCATGACATGATGTATGGGCAGGGTTAATGAGCAATTTAAGCACATGCACGCACACACACACACACACACACACACACACACACAATCCCGCCCTGACACATGGAAGATCATATCTATGCTCATCTTCCTCGACTACAACTTTCTCCTCTGCTTCCTCTGCCTCTCACTTATTCATCAATTAAAAATGCATTCATTTCAAATGCTAGTCTGGGATGTGCGTGTGTGCGTGTGTGTTTGTGTGTGTAAATGACTCATTCCGTGACTGGGGCATGCTTTTGACCAGCAAAGACGGAAGGGCAAGTGTTCATGAATGAAATATATTGCCCCAATACAGAGAAGGATGAATGGAGGAACTTAATACTCAGTGACAAATGCACATGATGTCTAGATACACACACACACACACGCACGCACGCAGCCACCACCACTAATATTACTGACATTAAAAGTTTTGTTTTTTATTTTAAGGACAAACTACTCCTGGCGTGTTTTTACTTCACTGTGCAATAGAAGATTTTGATGAAGATGAAGTCTTTGTGATCTACAAAATCTATTTTTATAATTGTGGTCTTTTGTTTTTCAAATTAATTTTGGGCATTTGAAAATGAGTTGCAACAAAGGTTAACTGTCAAAATTAAACACTGTGGTTACGTTGCATGTGTATTATCCAGTAGGCTAGCAGGGCACAACAAATGTTTGTGATAAAAAGAAACATTCATATTTTTGGGAAATACACTTTACACTTACAGTCAATACACTTATTGACTTTGTTGCTCAGTGTTAGATGAGAAGATTGATACCACTCACATGTTTGTACAGTAAATATGAAGCTAGCGCCTGCAGCCAGGTTAGCTTAGCTCTGAACAAAGACAGGAAACAAACAGCTAGCGTAGCTCTGTCCAGCACCTCTAAAGCTCACTAGTAGACCCTTTTCACAGCAGATATTTTGACTTGTGAAAGCAGGAAAAGATCATTATAACTTTAACAATAGTTCCCAATGGGAGCGTACCTATGTTCCCCGGGTCCTATGTTCCCCGATCGCGGCTAACTCGGTTGCTAGCTCAGCGGCTAACTCGGTTGCTAGCTCGGCGGATAACTCAGCGGCCAACTCGGCGGCTAACACAGCCAACTGGCTAACTGTAGACGGGATCATCCCTATGTTCCCCGGTCACATACAAAGCGGGGAACATAGGATCCGGGGAACATAGGGATGATCCCGTTCCCAATAGCTAACCTTAACCCACCTCTAACCTTATCTCAACCCTAAACCAAGGTTTCACACCAATATGAATCATTTACATTATGGGGACTTGCTTTTTGTCTGCAAAGGGAGCTAAGTCCTCACATATGACTGCATATAAACACACTGAATTACCCATACACTGTGTGTGTTAGTGTGTGGGGACTTCAATCACACAAACACACGTGCACAGCCACTAATGTTAGAGACACAAGAGCAAAGAGAGAGGGCAAGTCACTAGAAAAAAAAGATATATTTCACATAACTTTTGGCACATTTCAGTCTACACTGATAACTAAAACAGCCTACATCTTCAGTTTTTGCCTTCAACTGGTTCTGGGTCAGAAAAGTAATATTAGCTGCTAATGCTATTATTACTGGTTATATTACTCAGGTTGACAATAGCACCCATGTCACCATTTTACATACTGAGGTTTGTGGTGCTATAAGTATGTTTAGGATAGTGTGGCATGTTTTTATGCAGGCTGCAAATGTAATGTAAGACTTTGGGCACTAACACACAGTCATATACCTTAGAGGACATTACACTGACTTAAATCAATGTGAGAGACTAACCCTTACTGTGACCCTAATCTTTATCCACCTCTAACCTCTAACCTTACCTCAACCTCACCACACCACACTAACCCTAAACCTGCACAGACACTAATGTTGTATCTCTAACTCCTGTACTGGTTTTCAGATATGTACTTATTAATCTTTATACCCCTACTACCAAGTGTAAGAGAGAGAGATTGATATGTTACTGTGTCCAGTAATGAAAGTGTGAGGACAGTGAAAAGTGTGTCCTTGTTTTAACTTGCAACCTCAGCACCCCTCGCCAAGCCTTACCCCTTTGGGCAGACAGTGTCACTTTTCAAATCTCTGAGAAGTAGACTCATTTATTAGAGTTTCCACACAATCTGATCAGTGCAGCGTAAGAGACTTTGGGAAGGTTGAACTGACAATTTAATGGAAGGAGCTTTATCCATAGTTGCCCCAACCTTGTGATGAAATCCACAAAAAAATGGAAACACCAGCCCTTTATTTCTAGGAATAAGAGCAGCAACTATTCCATTAGGTGAAGCAGCTGTATAATTAGATGCCTGGTGACAGCCATTTAACAGCAATAACCTGGGGTCCTGATGGCTAACTGGCAGAGCAGAGGTGCGGCGGTGGCTCATAGCGGTTCGTGGCAGGTCGTAACAGGTATTGGTTTGATGCTAATTGGGGCGGCATTGAGGTGGGCAAATAAGGCAGCGCTAATTGGCGGTCAGGGACACATTTCAAGGACATCTCAAACAGAGGCATCTGCTGCACTCCTGAGCCGCTCCAAACAAACACACACATACACACACAGCTCTTGGACAAACAGTGGCATCTGTGCTTCTCAGCGGCAGTCCGAAGCTGAGCAGAATGCCTTGTTGTTGTTTCTTTTCTTTTTTTTTTGCAACGCGCCACGCTATCTTTCTGAAGGGAATCCACATTCACGGTGACTTTATCTACTGAGACGGTGAATTCATATGGGTGTCTGGGGTCCACACGTGTGTGTTCACATCACTCCAAAACCTGCATGCCACAGATGAGACACTGTCAGTGAAAAGGAAAGTTCCAGACATGCAAAGGGCAAACTCATCAAGCCCAGAAACCCGACAGGATAGAAAAACACAAAAGCCTTCATCTCTCCTCCAGACTGCTAAGAGCAGGATTAGGCCTTCTCGCCACGGAACAATAGGCAGACTGTTGTGCTGATAACGTCATGTTAATCAGTAATGCTTTTTCTCCTCTTTGCCTGTTGGCATCGACTTCATACTTGCTGTTAACTGGTTGATAAACACTGGCAATGTCCACCCCATCATCCCGTGTAGTGATACTCTAACAGATGGTAAGTCCAGGAGGCTCCAGAGACCCATTGATTCCTTCAATCCTTCATTGAAAAGCACATAAACTGGAGGGTCAGACAGGATTAAATTTGGCCTTTTAATTACATATTTAACATCCTTTCATTTACTTTATGGTATGCAGCGACAGTAAGAAGGTTTGCTAACTGCTGGAAACAAACTATTCATGAAAGTAATCAGGTTGACATATTTTCATACACTATTTGATGATCAAATTATTGCTGATTGCTTATTTTCAGCTTTCTATATGTTGCCTTTGACTTCAACAGTTTCCACCAGCATCTGAAAAACACAAGCTATTCAAGCTATAGATCTTACAGTCCCTATATGGTAAATGGACTGTACTTACATGGTGCTTTTCTAGTCTTTCAACCACTCAAAGTGCTTTTACACTACAAGTCACATTCCCATTGACACATTGATGGCAGGGGATGCCCCACAGGGTGCCAGCTTGCTCATTATGGGGGAAACTAGCATTCAAAAACACATTCACACACTATAGGTGTAGCCATCAGGAGCAATTAGGGGTTCAGTATTTTGCCTAAGCACACATCAACATGTGGACTGGAGGGCCTGGGAAATGAATCGCCAATTTTCCGATTAGTGGACGACCCACTCTACTTCCTGAGCCACAGCCGCCCCACATGCCATCTCCATAGCTCTGGCGTAGCGTATGGTGTAGATACAAATATTATAATTAAATTTTGCATGAATAGTAAAAAAAAATACATAGCAAAACTGTGTCCGATTCTCAAATCGACAGGCAAACCAGTAAAGATAACTGGTGGAAAGCTGTTGAGGGATCATGTTGGCCTGAAGCATGACTTGTGAAACTAAATCGTAGTTGACAACTCCACTGGGTATTAATCTGTCTAAACCCTCAAGTCCAGTGTACACTCTGGCTCATCACACTGTGTTGGGTCATTTGACATTTTGTTTATTGAGACAACAACATGCATCATACAGAGAGAAGAACTAGCTTTATGGTAAAGTAGTTGGTATGTACTTAAGTTGACACACATCAACACTGAGAAACAGTACACTGACATTTGTTTGTAATGACAGATGCCAGCTCATGATGACACATGTCAAGACTCTGCTGGTGTGCAGGCCTACATAGAAAACAGTTGCAGGGACTTTAACACACTTGTCAAACTATGGGTGTATTGCCCTTCAGCATGTCAATATGGGAAATTATCAATGACAAGGACTGTGGTGTAGGAAATTGGTGACATTGTAATGTACAGTAAAGGAAAAAGAAGGGCTAAGGATACAGAAAAAAAGACGTTTTCAATGTAAGTATTAGTCCTCACTTTGTTGAATTGAACTCTTTGCTGAACTGTAGCGGAACTCATTTTCATTCTATTTATGTCTGTAGTGAGTACTATACATTAGTGGTCCATAGACTTCAGTGGTCTGACAGTTGATCATTGTACTGTGTGTGGTACTTGCAGGTCAAAAAGGTCATGCAGCGCTGCATGTCTGAATGGGACCATTGCATGACTGATTTTCCAGTCTGAAAAGTGTGTGTGTTATGTGTGTGTGTGCGTGTGTGCGCTCGCCAACTGGTCAAGTTACTCCAGTCTCTTCCCTCCTCTCTGACTGCACGCCTCACTGGGCTAACACTGTCTGGAGCTCCTCCTGTGTGTGCGAGTGTGTGCGAGTGTGTGTCTGTGCGTGTGTGTGTGAGTGAGACAAAGAGTGTGTATTATAGAGAGTGAGAGAGAGAGAGACAGAGAGAAAGACAGCCAGCCCCTGGGAAGTAGGATGGTGTGATAACACTCAGAAATGATAGTTTAGCCCTGGAGAGCACTTGACACGCAATATCTCAGATCGACACGCACACACTAACACACACACACACACACACACACAGCTGTCACAGTGAAGGGTAAACAAGCAGCGCCAAGGGCTTTGAGAGCAGGCAGGGAAAGGAGACTCGGCCTCATCTGTATGTGTGCGCCAGCGACGGTACGCGGGTGGGAGTGGCGTCTGTGTGTATATCTGTGTGAAACATAAGTAAAGTGGACCAAATTGAGTATATTGCCACTCAAACAATAGACAGTGTGAGACCAGAGGAAAAAAGCACACAGTCAACGTGGACACGCAGCTTATAGATCTCATCTCACCTCCTGTCTGAGTTCTCCCCATTTTCCTCCCGCCTTTCACCAGCCCACAGCGTGATGGAACAATGGGGTGTCAGACATATAGGCACATCAGGTAGTTTGGCAGTCTATAAGGTTCGCTATATGGGATCGACATGAAACTTGAGACTTTTAAGCTGAGATGTTCTGCATTAGCACCATTGAGCCTGCTAAACTGAAATATTGTGAAATTAGCAGGGTGTGTTTAAAGGCAAATGGGAGCACAAAAATCAATTTTCCCACCGTGAAAGCATTACGTGAAGGAGGCACGAGAATTACCTAAGTACCCCTGCTGGCAGAGGGGTTTTTTTGTTTGAAGAAAAGTAACTCCTGATCACTTTGTGAGGTTTTGTTTGCATCTTAAAATGCAGTAAGAAAACCAAAACTTCCATTTTGGTTTTCTGGAGGCAATGGGAACAGTCAAATATAACTATAAGAATAATTTCAAAAAGGTTCATGGAAAATAAATCTCCTTGAGGAGGGTTGACACACTGGCAGCTGAGCACTTAGCTGGTCTCTGAGATGTTCACCTGAAAGATAGATAGAACTTTATTGTCACTGCACATAAAATACAACAACATTTCATTTAGTATTCCCTTCCAAGCAGCATACATGAAAATAAATATATAAGTATATAAAAATACTACAGATAAATAAATATATGGTTGTGTAAATGGTAAAGTGCAGCATGTATATTGCACTTAGTCCCAGGATGAGTGTGTGTGAGTGTGTGTGATGACAGTATTGTCAATTATTTAACCCTTACATTCTGTTCAGGGTCAAATTTGACCTGTTTTTACATTTGAGAGCTGTAAAAACATCCTATACACATTTCTTTTTGCCAGACTTTTCCAAACGTGACCAACAGTATACAAAGTGGAAATACTGATACACATCTATGCAAATGTACAAGGTTTGACCTGTTTTTATTACAGAACATTTAAAAATCACCATTCAAATGTGTTCAAATATTCTCATGCACCATGAAATAGTGATTGTCTTTTTTTCATAAGATTAACCAAACTGAGGCATTAATGAAACATGTATTAATTACTGATGGGGAATTTTTGAATGTGAACTGGTGTTGAGACTAGTTATGAGTGTTCACAATGACCTAACTTTACCTTTTTGTCATAATCAGCCTCTTAGGGTTAAATCTAATCTTAACCCACTGTAGTGAAGACAATCTGTGTAAAAAGCATATGGATCATTTGGCATTTACCTTTTTTCCAGTAAGGACTTTTCAGATTGTTTTAACTTTTTTATGATATAACACTTTAAAGGTGCAGTGTGTAGAATTTAGTGCCATGTAGTGGAACAGACTTGGCAGAAATTGAATATAATATTCATAAGTATGTTTTGATCAATGTATAATCAAATGAAAATAAGTACTGCTGTGTTTTCATTACCTTTCTTTCTATATCTAGAGAGGGAGCAGGTCCTCTTCCACTAGGCCCACTGTGTTGCACAGCCATGTTTCTACAGTGGCCCAGAATATTCAGTTGGTTGCAATCTGCACTTTTAAGTATTAGTGCAAGTCAACTACTGTTCAGTAGCAAAAAACCCTAATTCAGTTTAGACATAACACAGGGCCAGAGGAAGAATGAAGATAGCAGAAGATGGGAAGTAGGTGGCAATCAACCAAAAGGAAAACTGCTGTATTGTTTTTGTGTTCTGCAGAGGACAGAGAAACAATAAAAGAAAGGATTTCTACAAGCATCCCTTCACATTTTGTCAAAATTACTCTCTACCAAGGACAAGTGGTGCTGTGCAAACAACAAAGCAGAGCATCACTAAGAAAAGATGCACAGACAGAGAAAGCACAGAGACATTTCCCTCCTGTGAAACGTGCCAGAGAATCAATGAACAAAAATGAATGGAAGCAAAACAAAAAAAAACATGTGAGAGCATCGTCAGCCTCGGGGCACAGCCGAGTGCTCTGTCAGGTACATAGATACACCAGATGTTTGAGATTTTATGAAAGCTCATGGAAAGAAGTAGGAGAGACAACCGCACACCTCGATGCAGCACATACTGTAGAACAAGTAGTTAATTCCTTTCTTGATGTCAAATCTGTTCTTAGCTAATTGACAGAATATCGAATAAAAGAAGAAATACCAGCCTCCTCATTTAAAATTCAACTGCGGCAAGAGATCCGGACTTAATATCTGGGCCCGGGAAACACATTTGGCTCCAGTGGCTTGCAATCGATTTCCTCAGAGTAAAAATCTAGTTAAGGTCTATTTCCAAAACATACAGATATGCTTCACAGCTATGTAATTCACCACAGCATGGCAGCGCCTGGAAATTGGTATCATGGCAGGGTGCACATCTCCCCTCTAGCATTCACTATTGCAATGGAGGAAATCATTAGGACACCAAAATGGGTTGGGGGTGGAGGAAGTCAGCGGGGAGGAATTCACCTCCCTACCCATCAGGGCACGTTTAAATGACATGACATCATGACATACAATAGCAGACTGTGTTTCTTAAAAAAAAAGGCTTCTCAGTTGAATCTAAAACAGGGTTTGAACTTAAGCAATAAAAATCAATACACTTCAGAAGTTAGTTAAACTTGAGCTTTCTAGCTGATTCATATGTGAACACGAACCCCCGCCCCCCTTTTCATCAGCTCCTTACTCACAGCTATAGCACTATCTCCTAAACCGCTCACACTACAAATGGAGCTTTAATGCCGAGCTGCTTCAACACCAACACATAGCCAGAGAGCGCTTCAAACTCCCCCCATGGGGAGAGAATTTATCTCCTTTATCCGTCATGAGGGGGTCTAGTGCACGGCGAGAGCGGCTGGTGTATTGTCAACGGTGAACATTATGAACTTTTCACGGGGCACGAGATGACAGAGCAATCTGCTGAGTCTGCAGCACACAGATCACAGCGGGGAGAGAACAACTCCTCTGGTGTTTGACGCTCAGCAGTCACCATTGCCCACAGCTAATGTCATACAACTGCTACAAGGGAAGGATGATTTTTCACTACTGCACTCTCGACGGTTTCCTTCAGAACTCTGTCCCCAAGGCTAAAGATGAAATGGTGTGCGTAACGTCAGCCAATATCAACAAGGAAACACACACACACATACACACACACACACACACACACACACACACACACATATAGATACAAATGCTTGAATGCGCTCAAACGCCGGTTGCCATCATCCTCTCAAACTATTCTCGAGGGTGATCAGAATGAATTTGCATACATTCTTAAATGTAAGCGCTGAACTCTGTAATTATGTGAAGCCCTGAGTGTGTGCGATAGACTGTGCCCATAATTGTTTGTGTATGGGAAGAGAGGGCATGTTTTCAGCAGCAACGAAAGGGGAGGCACCCTCGCTGAATGCAGCCCCTCGAGCAGCTGTCTAACACAGCTGTGGCAATTCATAAAAGATACACTTGCGCACACGTATTACCATAAACGCACGCACACACACACGCAGCGTTAAATCTAGGCCTCCTGGGGGACGATACCTTCCTCCTCATGTTTCCGTGACACAGGCGATGATAATTAGACTAATTCAAAGTCTCCTCGGAGTGAGGGACGAAGATGAGGCGAAGGCAGGCAGACACCCCTGAAAGCACCGCAGCAAGGTAGACACACACATACACATGCACACACAGGGTTGACAGGGAGTTCATCCAACCAACTGCCATATTGTAGCATAACATTAATGCACCAGGAGATCCATGCCTTATTGCAGGCAAGACTGGGGAGTAACCAGGGGCTGAATTGGGATTGCAGAGGTACTGCAGGGGGTACTTCTTGATCATGACCGGAGGAAAAAGGAAGATGAGGGAGTAGACGACTGACTGAAGCGCTGCAGTCTAGCTTTGCTGAACGGCACTGATAGTTTCTGAAACTCAAAATTGACTATTTTCTGTCAAGCACTGATGCTGTACACTGTATATCATTTTCCATCTCTGCAAAAGTGAAATGTAATTAGTTTTGGTGTAAATATGTGGAGTAAAAAATTTAAATAGTATAGTAGAATAGTATAGAATAGTATAGTTTATAATAATAATAGTAACAGTTTTAAATCAGTACTGCAGGGTGATTAGCTATGAAGCTATGAAGACACAATGTGCAGATAAGACAACTTAACAGTTACCTTGAGTCACCTTTCTCCTCTTTTAGTGGCAACTACCAACCCCCTCACCAAGCTAACATGTACCAGACAAGCCAGAAACAAACTGATCTATCTTTCATCAAACTACCAGTTACCTTCAGTAACTGTAATCTAATTATTTGAATATTATATTTGAATATTAGTGAGAAAAGTGATTGCATTACTTATTGTCCAAAGCTGGATGTGAGGTTGGCACCAGGGAAAAAGCCATGGGGCCATTACAATGAAAAGTGTCATTCCCCTTTTGAGATTTGAATATGTTCTGCAAACTTCGTGGCAGTCACCTAATTTACCACTTAAGAGATATCTTGTTTGAAGAGTCTTATATACTTGAGACATGACAGGATTTAAATGGTAAATGGACTGCACTTATACAGTACCCTTCTGGTTTTCTAACTACTCAAAGTGCTTTTACACTACACTCACACACACACATTCCTACACTAATGTCAGAGGCTGCCATGCAGAGTGCCAACCTGCTCATCGGGAGGAGTTCACCAGTCACACAATTTGGGGTTCAGTATCTTGCCCAAGGACACTTTGATATGCAGACTGCAGGAGCCAGGAATCAAACTGCTGATCTTCCGATTAGTGGACTACCTTCTGGACCACAGCTGCCCCACATTGTGAATGAACCTTTATAAAACAGTTGGTACCAGTCACCACTGCTCAAAGAATCAGAAGGTGTGGTGGGCAAGTTGAGATGATTCAACTTCAACTGTTCACTTACACCTGGAAGGGAATACCTGGCAACAACCTATTGCACTCATTTTGAGAGGAATGGAACCACATAGGCTAATTGTTTTGTACTCCACTCAACTATGTAAAAGGACTTCAACTTCATCAGCGGCTGCTTGAACTACTTGGGTTTGAACAAGAAACATGCAAGCTCAGTATTCCTAGAAATTCCATCCATACTAGATGATTCCACATGTCCAATGCCATTATTCAGTGCCATTGCAAGAGGTAGAAAGTAGCGTGCTCTTTATGTATCATGGCAGAAAATACAGGTGTGGTCCTATGTAGCATGTAGCATATTTGACTTTCATGCAGAAGGCCTGAGTTCATGTCCTGTCCTGCAAATCATGACAAGTGATTTATTTCACCCCACCTTTACCATAGTCAGACATAACCATGATTTTTTTCTTAACCATAATCATGTTGAAATTGCTATGTGCTGATATTGTAGAATGTGGCAATTTAAAAATCATTTGCTTTCACAGTTAAAAAATATTGTCATTAAATCTAATCGTCTAACAGAATTTCAATGCTCTTGTCTTGCTGTTCTTGCTCTTGCTGTCACATTGTTTGTACAAAGACAACAGTGATGTACAATAAATAAGCCTTATACTGTGTTGCTACTTCATCTGTTGGAGCATAATGTAACCGAATCCTCTTCTAATGGGACATTACACTTGTCTGAACAGCCCTACTGAGACTCATAACCCTGTGCTGTATGCCTGTCACTGGTCTAGTCTGCTGCTGTTGTTGCAACAAACAACTATAAAGCTCATTTCATTGAAAGTGTGAAATGATTTTTTCAGTGGAAGGCTGTTGTAAAATTAAAGTTTATTTTAGAGATGATGGTTTTTAAAGAAAATTCCAATATTTAGCAATCAACTATTGTAACTACTACTCATCATGCTGCAACTCTTGTAGAGTTGCAAAGTTGGAAGGGTCGCTGGTTGTTTTTCCCCATTCAGTATTAAAATATTAATGTAACGATCAGACTATAATATTACCACCAGTTTCAATTATCAACCTTTCTGAGAAATCATGTTTTGTCTGGGAGGCAGGGGGACCAGGTTGCAGACTGAGTTAGGAAACCCAGACATCCTTCTCTTTGGCAATGCCCTTCTGGGGGATCCCAAGGTGTTCCCTGGCCGGAGTGTTCTGGGTCTGCCCTGAGGTCTTCTACCAGTTGGAAGGGCCCAGAACACCTCCAGAGGGAGGCATCTGGGAGGCATTCAAACCACCATAGCTGGATCCTTTTGATGCAAAGGAGCTGTGGCTGTACTCCAAGTTCCATGTAGATGACCAAGCTCCTGACTCTATTGCTAATGTTTAGCCCAGACTCCCTCTGGAGAAAACTGATTTCTGCAATCTCATTCTTTCAGACACTCCTCAAAACTCATGACCAGAGGTGAGGGTTGAAGAGTCTAATGGCACTATGACCCAGTCCCAGAAAATGTATGGATAGGTGGATATTTTGTTCTTTTGGCATGGCAGACAGGTAATAATACTATCATACCCATGAGTGTAATGAATTCAAATCCTTATGTTACTGAATTTCTTAACAAAACGCACAACCATAGTTGCTGAATTCAAGTGATTGGTGTTTTGAGTGATGTCACTGGCTAAAATGCACATTGTGAGTCGTAGTTATACACAGTCAATTGTGTACCTTTTACTAAACTTTTTACCAAATAACCGATTTTTAATTTTTTTTAAAATTACTATGATTTAACCATCAGAGTTTTGTGTTGATGTAAACTGTAATAATGTTGTGAGTATCATGACATTATGGGAAAAATGAATGGGATTGGGATTTTTAGTTTTGGAACAACGGGCCTCTGAAATAGCTTCTCTCACTTCATAAGTCTATTCTGCTAGACTATTTCCATTTAGAGCCAGAGATTGAAATACAAAACTGAGACACTCTTTCCTGACCAGTTACAAATGCATTTCACCAATATGGATGTATGTTTGCCTGCTCATGAGAACCAGAAACCTTTCATTTCATAGGTATAACCATCAGATCTAGATAGTCTACTGACATGCTGACAGATTCTAAAACTAGTCATGCTGAAAATTAAACTTGGGTCCTTTAATTTTACTCAACCAAATCAAATGTTGGATGTCTCATGTTGGCAGGGTGAGGTAAATTTCGTAACAGCTTTTACAGACACCCATACTGGAGTAATTTCTCTGGTCAGACACCTGGTAGAAACATAATTATAAAAACTAGAAAAGGTCACGACTAGCTGTAGTCAGAGAGGAGCCTCCATCAGATGACATCAGATGACACCTTAGATGTGATTCGATGATATCTGAGTTTCAATAACAGTCCAATATTGTTCCAATATGCTGGCCTGACCCCATCTTCTTGGCTGTAATGAAACACAGACTAGTGACAGGATCAGCTGTAGGGTCAGCTAAATTCAGGGATTCAAATCCAATAAAAGATCAGAATTTCACCTGAAACCTAGAAGAGGCAGACTCAAGCTGTGTTACCAAACCATGTAATCAAAGAGAAATGCCAATACATTACACATTTCCTAGTTTATAATATTTTTCCGCCAGGTAAGGAAGCTCAAAAGTACTTTTTATTAGTAATGTTTTTGATGAGCATATTAGTATTTCAAGAAAAAGTTAAACATGTTGGGAATATTCGTATTTTGTTTCTTTTTGAGAGTGAGATAAGAAGACTAAAGTCAATTTGTGTTATGTGCAGAATTACAGTCTAGAACCTTGACTTAGCTATTATGCTAATTAGCATAATACATGAAAGCAAATATCAAACCTACCAACACAAGTTGTCTAATTTACACAATGTGTTTTGTGTGTTTAACCTGTACATTAACAGAAATGTAAAAAAACATGTTGTAACTGTTTCTTGAAGATGAAAGAGTCTGTACAGAGGCCAGCTGTTCCCTGTTTTATGCTAGGTTATCGACTAGCTTACAAATTCATTAATTAATGCAGTAAATTCTTTAAAATAAAAATGCTTTGGACCATTTATTGCCAGTTGTGTGTCATATGGTTTGGCACACAAACTGAAAATAGTACCTGCTTTTCTATACATTCAATCCAGAATCAATTCTGAATTGAATCAGCATCCAGGTATTGTGGTAGTACTGAATTGGGGTATAAGTATCTTATCACAGGCCCATGAAACACACAACCTTTATCTTTTTTTTTCATCTTGGTATATTGGGCTTGGTAAAAAAATGACAATACGAGTACCAATCCAAGCACCCTAAAGTGATACTGATACCAATTGAGCACTTCATTCCATACCCATTACACATTTTGTGCTTCACCACCACAGACGAGTTGTAGCTGGGTTAGCAGTGGCAGTGGCAGTGGGCCAATCAAATGTTGTGTTTGCATTGATTGGCTGTGAGCAAGTCCATACAAACCGTCATATTTTCTACCTCTGGGTGCAAAAAGGATCAATTACAAGTATTGTTTGACAGGAGACCTTTAAATACTACTTGCTATCGATTTATTTAGGTCGATACATTAAAGTTATTGACTCTCAATACCCAGTCCTACTGGTATAAAATTTAAACCCCTATGGACACTTAAGTCTGTCAATGAATCTTTGCCATGTATCTCAACAAAATCATGGGAAAACCCTGAAATAGCTGTCTCACCTTAATGCTAGGTCTATTCATCCTATTCCATTCTGTCACTGCTGTGGCAGTGTGGTTGGCACTGCTGGGGGAAAGGTTGTCATTCATGCAAATAGGGGACGAATGGAGGGCTTGTCAGTCACCTTGGCTGGAGGCAGTGTTTAGGGCTACCAATAGCCATAATCATACGAATCCAAACAAAACCCCCCTCTGCCTGGCCTCGCTGCAGCCAAGGGCACAGATTACTACAAAAAACCAATTTGGAGAGGCCGGGGCGTGCTGCATCCATCCGAGTCAGAGCGGATATGAGAGGCAGGTTCTTTGTTCTCACTGATATTTATCTGTCCGAGGAAGAGCAGGAGAGGAGATGTCACTTTCAAGAGAGGTCTCGAAGGTCGGCGGCCTGGTATTAAACAGATCTATGCATGTATCCAAGGGAGATAACATCACACATCACAGCCTGGCATACAAGAACAATCTGAGGGAAAGTGACACCCACATGCATATAAAAAGGGTGGCAGGGTGTTGGATGGGATCACTGTCTAACCCATCACTACTTAATCAGTCATGTAGCCAAGGATAAACTTATCTACACTCTAGCCTTCTTCTTTATGGGCTGACATAAATCTTACTATGAACATTTAATACATCAAATATCAGAGTATTTAAAGGACAAAACAACCATAAATCAGCAATCAGTGATGTGCTTTCTAAAACGATTGAATTTGTCACAAATTATTATCTTAACTTTTATCATCTGATAATTAAAGAGGTACTTCACACTAAAATGTGTTTTTTGAGCTGTCAACTAAATTATATGACTTGTACTATGATGAAACACATTAATGCTGGTGTTTTAGTTTACTGCATTTTAAATGTATGCAATTCAAATACACACATATATAAAAAATGTAATAATCATATATACTTTAGCTCCATTAAAAACAGTGATAAACCACAAAAAGAAAAAAGGCAGTTTCTGAGAAGTTGTAGCCTGAAGCATTAGCTTTTAACCCTTTTCACTTTAATCTTTTGAGTGGATCACTACATCCATAACATACATACACAAGACATTTATAGTAATATAGAGTGGCATAGGGTGGACCATCATGAGCCAGGTATGTCATGAAATTTATGTCAGTTAAATAAATGAGATTTTTCCAGCTGATAACTGCAAGAACAGACAGCTGGAGAGATACAGAGCTACTTTGATTTCTATATATCGCTGCTGAGCAACTTCTGCCCTCCTGCCTCATACAGCTACACTCCCCTCTCTTCTCTCTCTCTCCCTCTGAAACTATGCGGTTGGTGGAGTTAGGCTCAGACCTGGGGGTGCAGTGACACTTTATCGACTAACTACACTAACTACAATTGCTATTTTCCTGTTGTCCCTGTGTCAAGAATGTTAAAATGTATTTCCTTTGAGGCCTACAGTGTGGGTAAAACCGAAGTCCCACATGCCTTTTTAGGCTAATCAGAAAGTTGTCATTAATCTAAATTAAAAGAAATCATTTTTCAAAGACTTGTGCAATGTGACTGTATGAGCCTGTGCTGTGTTTGAAGAAGATTACCCTTGACTAGCCGTCTGTGAATCTGGACAGACTGCAGTCAGAGCCTTGCTGGCGCCAGTGTAGAGAAGGAGCATGTCAGCAGCAAGGTGAAAAACTAGCAGTTATATAAAAGGGAGCAAGCCGGAGCGAGGCTCTCCTTGCTTTGCCCATTCTCTGCCTCCTCTGGGTTAAACCGGCGAGATCAATCCACAGCTGTGAAGTAGGGAGGGCACCTTGAAAAAGCTGCTATTTATTTGTTTGAAATGTTCCTTTTTCTTTCTAGTCCTCTTAAGGCCACTGGGGATTGTGCCATTGATTTCCACTTCAATAACTTGACCTGTGACCCCCGGAAGGGGCGTGATGTCCCTTGGCTGGCTACTCACAGCCAGGTGTGACGAGGGAAATCTCTAAGCCTCTATTCCTTGGTCTCACTCATTTACATGATTTAGAGTAAAGAGATTTTTTCTTTGACTTGGGTTAATTGCAGTCTCTATTCTGGTGCACAACAAGAGAGCAATGGGCAGTTGTAGACTTGCAGCTGTTTCATATTTTTCCAAAAGCTCAAAAGGCTAGTCACCTCCATTTCAGCCGTGAACCCTGAATCACAGAAAGAGAAAATTGGAACATTTACATGCATCTTGTAGACAGAGATAATCTCTCCGCAGCCACATATCTCAACTAAAGTGCGTATTTCGGTCTCCAGCTTCCTATGTGAGTGCATGAGGTAGACTTTTGCTGTTTGCAGATGGCCTCTCTGTCTGTAATGAAGTCCAGACCACCTGAAGAGATGCTGTCAGCCAACGCAGAGTCAGCCACAGGATTCAGCAAACTCTGCAATCTTTGAAAACTGTGATGGAGCATATGCAACTCAAGATCACAGCAGATTACAGAGATTGAGCGGTATAGCTCATCAATCAATATTGTCCTAATTAATGCATCTCTGCTGCTATGGGATCACACACTGAACAAAGCAGGTACATTTTTAGAATACATCAATTCTAATAATGATAATAATGGTGATGTTCCTTACAGTCAGGAAGACAATGAAACAATTATACAAAAGTTGTATAATTAATTAAGCCTTACATACTGTTCATATTCTAAGTATTCCTTCATAATTAGTCCCTATGCCAACTTTTGCGCAAAGTGCACATGTATTTTGTATCCATAGATATCTTATCTATGGATACTAAATAGCTGATTGATCCTTCACTAATGTTTCAGAGAGCAGAGAGAGTGTTTTAGGAAAATACATTCACAGTCACATTATATTATGATCTCCTGGTATCTGAAGCAAGAGAACATAAACAGCCATAATTATTTCTATTTCTATTTATTGAAGGTGAAGAATGCAACAACATTTGAATGGTAGGTTCCATTAAACCATCAATCAACACTGACCATGAACACCCTCAGTATGCAAAAATGTGTAGCAGCTGCACACACATAAATCATTTTGAAATATTTAAATGTTTGTATATTCTCAGCCACTGAAACATACTGTACACTGTCAGGCTTAGAAAATGTATGTATAGGATGTTTTTAAAACATTCAAATATCAAAATGGGGTCACATTTGACCCAAACATGTAGGGTTAATTTAATATTGATAATGCTGTATTTCCTGTGACAGTAGTGTATAAGTGAAAAGATCACATGAAAAGCAGCAGACAAACAAATCATGCATAAATATAATCAATCATTTAAAGGCTGTATTCAGTTACTAAATAATTTGTTTTCTAAGTTGTTGGATATATGATGAAGCCAGTTTTTGCACAATATATATAGTATGAGTTTGTAACCATGGTGAGAAAACTTTGGGGTTTGTAAATTATAATGCATCCATGTATATGCGACATTTCATCCTATGATACAATGCATTACATGACTCACAGTGTCCCTCTTTGTTCCTCCCTCTCTCTCTCTCTCTCTCTCTCTCTCTCTCTCTCTCTCTCTCTCTCTCTCTCTCTCTCTCTCCATCCATGTGATGAACCCGGCCAGAATGTGGCAGATGGATGCAACCCAGGTATCACAACAACAGACAGTATCTGGGCTACGCCCCCCTGTTGTCTGTCCTCATAACCAAAGACAGAATAATTGACCCAAACTATAATCTGAATGTACATCTTCCCTTCACTAGATTTTTGAAGACTGATTAGATTCAATTATTGCAGCATCATGACAACAGAAGAGGCTCGGTTTGGTTAAGTTTTTGGCAACTAAGTCAGATCGGGGACAGATTGTGGTCATGGTTAAAAGACAACAAGGACACTGAGGTCATTTTCTCAGTGTTGCTTCCGGAAGTTTGGGTTTTTTTAACCATGAGAACACAAACACACTCAGTAGATATTAAAGTCTAACTCTGATACTGTCTAGACTGGGGATTGGCAACCTGCAGCTCTGAAACCCCTCTGCATTGGGGTTCTAACAGTAAAAGAAAAACTATTTCTGGATTGGTGCAGAACACCAATACCCAAGTTCACTTTCTAAACAATGTAATTAATATAGCATAGAAATAATAATAAATAATAGATAAATACAGAATAGAGCTAAACAACAGAATAATCATACAAAATAGTTAAGTTGGCAATGATGCCAGGCTCAGTGTTTAGTGTATCAGCACAGATGTTATTGCACAAGTTTTCAGCAGTATTATTATGGCACATATAGTAAACAGTATATTGCACATTCCAATATATCTTATTGTACATGTTCAGTGAAAGGTTATCTCAGACTGAGGAGATGTCAGAGTTCAGAAGGTTTATAGCAATTGGGAAGAAGCTATTTTTTAGTCTGTTTGTGTGTGTAGAGATTGATCCGAAGCACCTGCCTGATGGGAAGAGCTTAAACAGGTTATGTCCAGGCAGCTCAGTGCCAACAATGTCCTGTGCTGTTTTTACAATATGCTGTAGGGCTATTTTGGCAGCTTTGGTGCAGCTGCTGTACCAGGCTGTCAAGCAGTTAAACAAGACGCTCTCGATGGTGCATGTGTAAAAGTTGACCAACAGCTTCTGGGGGAGGCTGGCTCTCTTTAGCCTCCTCAGAAAGTAGAGGCGTTGTTGTGCTTTGATCATGGTGATAGGCACCGGTGCAATTATTTTTTTGTGTGCCCCCACCCCCGCCCTAAACACAAGCGCACGCACACACCCGCTTGGACACACACATGCACAGCCACTCGAGAGAACTGTTATTGTCACTATGTAGGCTAACGTTACAGGTGACTGGCCACACACTCATCCTGCAAACCAGCCTTTCAGCACCACGGACAGCAGCGGAAGCTCCATATACAGTCTGCCCTGACCCGGGCTCAAACTACCATATCCTGATGATGTCTCCAAACTATCAAACATTCAAATATAGCCGACACTAACAAAGCTACACAAAGATATCTTGCACAGTATGTCCATAAGCATAACCATCAAGAAAAACACAGCTCATTATATGCCTTATAAAAACACAGCATTAATGAATGGATGTGGCACCTATATCACACAATCATTTTTCCATATGAGGTTACAAGTACATTGCCATAGATTTAAATCCCACTAATTCCACTTCATAACAAAGAGAAGCTGTACTCACTCATTAGAAGCTCAGCAAAGTCATTTACGATGCTGCTCAGGTCCAAAGTCCTCACTCTGCTGTTCTCAATAGAGAGTATAGCCAGTCCACTGAGTCCGGAGAAGCGCTGTGCTGTTCTCAATAGAGAGTATAGCCAGTCCACTGAGTCCGGAGAAGCGGGACGCGGCGGTCAATGCCACTTCATTTATGGAGCTAGCTGGCAAGCTAATGCTAGCCTCCAGCGGCAGGCTAGCTTTTGCCGGGAGCGTACCTATGTTCCCTGGGTCCTATGTTCCCCGATCGCGGCTAACTCTGCTGTTAGCTCGACGGCTAACTCGGCTGCTAATTCGGCGGCTAACTCGGCTGCTAGCTCGGCGGCTAACTCATCTGCTAACTCGGCAGCTAACACAGCTAACTGGCTAACTGTAGACAGGATCATCCCTATGTTCCCTGGTCACATACAAAGTGGGGAACATAGGACCCGGGGAGCATAGGGATGATCCCGCTATTGCCTGGGTTGCCTGGGTTTGAGTAAAAACGTGTCTAATTTGGTCATTTTAGCTTTACCCTCATCCTGCTTCTTTCTTTCCTTCCTCTTTTGTACTCTGCTTTTTTGTTTGGGCTTGCTAAACATGATACTACCTTTTCTAGTCAACTTTCATCCACTTGCTTTTTTTTCCTGCTGAAAGGAGAAACAACTCATTATGACTGACAGCAATCAAGGTGATTGGACAAATTATTATTTCCTTCTCCCATACCAGCCACTCAGCGTTAGCCTACCTTACCGACCTGCCCAAAGCTATTTCATTCTCAAAAACAATACAGCTGATGGACAACTGCTTTTATTTTTTTTTCTTCCTTCAGGGCCCCTGACAGTGTCTGGGCCCCGGTGCAGCTGCTGTTATTTATTTGCTGCAACTCGAAGTCTTCTCTTCACAGTTGAAACTGAGACTTGCTTACTACCACTGCTATGAAGCTGTGCTTGAAGCTGTTGTCCTGTGAACCACCTATCACGCAAGCTGTTGACTCTCAGAAACTTGTCTTCTGACTCTGTTGTGGCTTTGGGTCTGCCAGACCTCTTCCTTTCAGAGTTTCCCCCAGTTTCGGAGTGCTTTTTGATGGTGAAGGAAACTGTACTCACTGACACCTTGACTTTCTTAGCAATTTCTCTCTAGGAAAGACCTACATCTTTAAGTGTTTTTGATAATTTTCAGTTTTGGGTAACCTTACCTTTTTTTTTAACCTCTGGCAGTTCACCACTTACCTTTGTGCCATTTCAAGCTATTCATTGGACTTGAACTGCTTGAATATCAATAAAAAACTATTTGGGTGTTCTAAAACTTTTGACCGGTAGTGTATATATTTTTATTTTATTTTCTAAAGTTATATAAGCATTTCAGCAAGCACATAGTTGTATCCAACACGCCCGCCACAGCCATCTGTTGTTTTGTCCGACGACGGTTAAAAACAAATTTATCCATGATAAATATAGATCAGCTTACTAACGTTAGTTTAATAACGTGACTGTAAGCCGCTAAGGCTAACTACTACAGCCAGGTAGCTTCTAACAAACTGTCTCTGTGTTGAGCATACACTAAAAGCACGCTAAGGTGAGTGACGTACGGACTGACAGGTTCCCCACTGATCTCAGGACAGTGATAGTCTATGTTGATTAATAATAATGGGGGATGCTGGAGGCCAACTTTTAATGAACCCAGATCAGTGACAGCTGTCATCGCAGCTGCGTGAATGCCGTTATGACGTGGAGGCGCTGTTTGACTACGCACTTTTCTAGGTTGTTTTATGGTAGGGCTAACGGTAGGGCACCGCCTATGTCTTTATCACAAGTGTTTGATAACCACATTTGAGTTATCATTGCAAAAAACCAAAGTGTGTTCATGTATATATTGTGTACATTAACAAAACATTATTGGCCAATATATCGATATCTCAAATTTTTGATCCCTAATGTCAGTATCGGCATCGGCCCCTAAAATCCAGTATTGGTTGGGCCCTAGTCTTTTGTAATGAAGATAGGTATTGAAATAAAGCATTATGTAGCAGACCAAAAGATTAAAGTTAATCTAAAAAATATAGTGGCTGACCAGATTGAAAGGCTTGGAGGAAGAGGCCTTGGATCATCTCAGCCAGGGGTGGTACAGTAACTGCCACAGGTTGCTGCGCTCTACGGGGTTCTTCTGAAGACAGCTGCAAGAAATCAAGGCAGTCTGGAAGAAAGTAGAGAAAACAGATGAAAGATGACAATGGCTGCTGAAGTGATCCAATGATAACTAAGCGATAGACTTTATGTAGACATGGCGTATGTCAAGATGAACTCAGTCAGTGTTCAGACAAGCTTTGACTCATCAAATGTAATTGAAAGGGTTGTCATCAGTCTTGTCTGGTCACTAGAAACATAGCAGTATACAGAAACTGTGTGTCTTACCTTCAGACAGCTGTATGGCCGAGTTACTGCTGAGATGCATTTTCCCACACAGTATGCCAAAGGTGCTGTTTTTAAAACCGTGCAGCCAGCGGTATAGCATAGCTCCCAGCTGCCATACTGTAGTGGATCCAGCCCTGTATTCACCATGGACATATCACTCTAGAGGGGATCATGCCAGCGTACCTGGAATACAAAGAAAGACAGAATGAAAATGACTTTTGTTCAAACATGAAAATAATTATACAGAAACTGGCCAATGCGTGAATAGCAAAAGTAAAAGCCAGGTATCATACCAGAAAACCTATGCTGGTATGTCTCCTGAACGTAACCGCCACATCCAAAGTTGGTTACATGGACACGTGGGACTGGAGGGTCAGTTTCAATGAAGATGTTTTTGGATATTAAGTCCCGATATCTAGAGCTTGTGTAGATCTAGTCAAGAGTCTCAAGAGTGTATGTGTGCCCCCAGTTTTAGAATGTGATGACCACAGTTCTTTTATTGCATCACTCATGGAATGTGCTCAGTTCCGGTCGTATGACATCATATGACATTATTTAAATCCAACATGCAATGTGGAACTTTTACATATAAATAAAATGGATGTCCTTTACATTCAAGCCCTTGTTTAAGGAGGTCACACTATCAGATATGTAAAGAAGAAGTACTGAAATATCCTACTGGAGGAGAAGTACTGTTAATTGATAGCAATTGTACTCAAGTGAAGATAAAGGTACTTGTGTGAAAAAGGAAATCAATCAATCTTTATTTACATAGTGCCAAATTACAAAAAAAGTAATCTCAAGGCACTTTTCACATAGAGCAGGTCTAGGCAGTACTCTTTAATTTAATTCAAATAGACACAACATTCCCACATGGGCAGCACTTGGTAACAACAGCAAGTAAAAACTCCCCTTTAATGGGAAGGAACCTCAAGCAAACTGGACTCTAAGGTGGGTGACCATCTGCCATCCCCATCTCCTCACATCTTGTTGTGTCAACCCAAAGATTTAGAAAGTATTTACAAGTAATAGGCTTGAATAAGAACATTTGGAAAGTCTCTTTCTTGAAAAATGACTCAAAATTATGAATCAAATATCAATTATAATAGCTGGCAATTAATTTAATAGTTGGCCAACTAATTGACTATTTGACTCATCGTTGAAGCTCAAGATCTGAACTTGATCTGATCAACTGCAAAGCATATTCTACAAGTTTGAGCTTAGACATCTCTTGAGGTATGCTCTGCATGCTTGGATGCAGATGAATGAATTCAACAGTTTCTGACAGCTATCTGGAGAATGAATGGAGGTCCGACCTGAAGCAGAAACAAAGCATGCATTTAGGGTGGGAAATAGGGCTGTACGGTGACTCAGTGGTTAGCACTGTTGCCTCATAGCAAGAAGGTCTTGGGTTTGATACCCAGCTGGGGCTTTTCTGTGTGGAGTTTGCATGTTCATCTCATGCTTGCATGGGTTTCCTCCCATCGTCAGAAACATGTATGTTAGGTTAATTCTCCTGTCAGTGCCTGTGACCAAGGTTCTGACATATAACTGGAGTTGGTCCCCACTACTCCTAACGCTTAGGATGGGTGAAATGCAAGGTTGGAATTTCACTGTGTAACTGTATGTATGACAAATAAAGTACCTTAAATTATCTTGATATTTTGGCAGATAGGAGCTTCTTTAGGACCTTCTTGTGTTTACTTTCTTGCTCCTGCCTCAAATCTAACCAATGAGCGTGACTTTTAGTGATGTATTTCATTCTGCTTTAATATTTGTCTGAGTGAAGTCTACAAACTCATTAACTGATTCTGCCCAAGAGAACTATAGATCTGAAATCACCCTAACTTTCTCTTCATGGCTGCCTTTTCTCATTTGACCCATTCAATCTCTTATACTAGATCTACTAAACAGAGACAGCCTGATATACTTGTCAGTTTCTCTGCGCTGTGAGCAGGGTTTGAACCTGCGTGGATTAAAAAAAAATCACAATACATCAACTCCGTCCACCTCTTTAAGAAAACAAGAATCTATGAATATACAAAGATTGTTTATTAAAGAACTGCTGCAAAGTTCATTCTTCAACTTCCACATCACACCTCTGTAAGTTACCTGTTGGACTCTGATTGCACCCAAAGTAGTTGAAATGTCATAAATCATGCATATATAAAGATTTACACCTTAAACTCAGATTTTTGATGAGCACAGAGAAACTTTCCCCCCTCAGCAGACGAATGTGAAAACAGCCTTGTGGTGTCAAACTCTGCATGCTCATCATTCTGCACAGTGAAACTCAAACATCAGCTCACAATAAGAAAAACACATTTCGAGTGGAGGGGGACTTTAAATTTGACTGTTTAAGGCAAAAATGTCAAAACTTCAAATAAAATAAATTCAACATTTCTTCATTTGAATCGTATGCTGGCTTGGAGATACCATGTAGGAGGATAACATTTACAGAAAATATACATGAGCAGTTAAATGAATGGATGGGTTCATGACCTCAGTATTTCTAAAATCCTGGCTATGACTTTGCACAACCAAGCATCCAAACTGTTCTAAAAGAGGTTTTGCAACAATATAACAACCTCACAGTACTTCTACCTTACTACTGAGAGACAACATGACTGTAAGAAAACAATAATCAGGTAAAGTGTAGAGCCTCACCGATTATCGGCCAATACTGACCAATGACTATATAACTGACTATATGTATCAGTGTTTATGCTGATATTTGACTCTCTAAAGATATATAGGCTAATTTGATGTATATTTAATGCTTTTTCTTAATTCAAGTTTAATATAGACATACTACATTTACAGTGAAGTTTACTGTTTCGGTGCACTGATTTTGTGTGTCAAGTGTTTGGTAACCACATTAGAAAAATAAGTATGTTTATGTATCTATTTTGTATATTTAATTTTACCAATATATCAATATTGGAATCATTTTTTCCCCCTAATGTCAGTATCTGCATCAGCCCCAAAATTCTAGAATCAGTCGGGCTCAACTTACTTATAACCTTTTTAATATACCTGTACTTGAGTATTGTCATTTATGCCACCTTTCAGATGAAATTATTGTGTTTGGTAACAACAGTTTGGAAAAAAATGTGTGTGTATGTATATATTCTGTAATATTATCAGTATCATTATATATATATATATATATATATATCAATATGTCGATATATCGAAAACGTTTTTACTTCCTAACATCGGTATTGGCATCAGCCCCAAAAATCCAGTATTGGTCGAGCAATAGTAATGTGACATAGATCAATCAGTACTATTTTTCTGGTGAAGACAGACTCTTAAGTAATGATGTAAAGTATAGAAAGCTTTTTGCATAATAAAGTACATATACTGTGTAGTATAGATACACTGTATTGTATCTAATATTAAGAAACTGACGGTCTACCTATACATAGACAGCAGAGGCTGAATACAGCCCTCAATAGAACAATAGCAGATTTGACCAGCGTCCAGAAGGTCAGCAGAAACAATGTCATGCTATCAGTGGCAGCAATACATCTGGAAAAGCTTGGCTGTTAGAATGCACCCCTCCTGCCTTCATTTTGAATTGTCAGTAAACAAAGCGGCTCACCAAAATAGGGTGTAATTGTGAGCGAGAGGGGTGGGGAGGGGTGGGGTGGGAGTTGTACAGTCGACACCTGCTTTTTCTCTGCAGAATACACTGGCTCTGTCCCATCTGGCTCTGGCTCTAGGCTGTAGGTGCTTTTTTTACTCATCAGCAAATATATTAAAAAAATCAAAAATTAAAAAAATCCTACATTCATTAAGCCTTCCTCTCTCCTCCAGCATCGCAGCCCATCTCTTGCACCACAACGTTTCTACCTCGTCTAGATCTAGCCTGACCTAGATCCGGTGTGTATATATATATATTAATATGAATTTCATTTCTCATCACTTTGTGTTGTCAGTTAATAACCTGCAACCTGGGAGGAAGCATTGCCATACGGCAGATAGATAGCGCCAAATCACTGTAATGTATGCTCAATACTGCGCTGGGGATCATTATTCCTGATTGGACCTTTCAAGTGTTTCACCAGCCAGGAAAAAAATGTACAGGGAGACTTAATTTCTCCGACGAGATCCATGTCTCGAACATGAAACGTTTACCTGGACACAAAATCATTTTTGCATCAGCGAGGCGGCGGGGTCGGAGGAATAAATGACACGTCTGTATGTCAGGGCTGATGCAACAGATAAGGGTATGATGAAGCGATGATGAGTGGATATTCAAGATGATGGCGGGAGATGATCCGTAGGGAGAAAAGCAACATCGGTATCCCTCCGTAATCGTCTGTGGCGCAGCAGGGGGGTGGAATTCAGCTGGCTCACTCAATAGACAGTTTAATCGCCCAAATAAAAATCACTTAACGCGGCCCTCCACGCCTGTCCTAAAAGGATTGGAAAGGGAGAAGTGAGGTAACCCGCCACTTTATTGTACCAACCACACCTTCAACCTCCGCTCCATCCACCCGCCGTCTAACCACTTGAATGCCATCTGCTTGTTGGCTCGATGGAGAGGGGTCAGAGCCGGGGCATGTGAGCAGCCAATTTCGGCACTTTAAAATGTCTCCAAGTACCAGCGTTCTTTCTCGGTCATATCATACACACATACGCGCACACACACACACACACATTGGCAGGGTAACTGAAAACTGCTAATCACCGTGGCAGGGTGCTCACTTAAGAGCCAGGCAGAGTGTACCATGTCTGTCAGTCAGAAGGAGCGAGCATGGGTCGGACTCAGGAGTCGAGAGGAAATGTTCCCATCTGCCCCCGTTAAGATTGGCCAGGTTTGAAGGGTCAATCAGCTGTCATCCAATCTTTTTCTGAGCTGCTCCACTTACATGCGGGCGCGTCGTGACGGCAGCCGTTTGAAACGTGAACACAGAAAAATGTTGAGCACATCAAAGGATTTGCTCTCTCCTTCTATCTCTCCGCGTCTATCTCACATCATCTCTCGCACTGCCTCTGTGATGTGCGCACAAACGAGTGTGTGTGTGTGCATGTGTGTGTGTGTGTTCGCACGCACGGACGATCGGAGAGGAGGACCAGTGGTGTGTTGCCCTCGAGGCTCGGACCTGATCAAAGCGGAGTCTGTCAGTTTGCAGGTACACAAACAGCCAGCCTGTACACACACTGCACAGAGCAGGAGATGATGGAGAGAGAGAGGGAGAGAGAGACATTGACAGAGTGGGAGAAGGAGGTTTGGGGAGATCTGCAGAGATCACAAAGTAACATTCTGTCTTAAATCGGGGTTATGTGGAGGTCAGGAAGCCTCCGCGAGCACCACTCACTCCTCACTCACCCCAGTATAAAAGAGTAGGAGAGAGGAAAAGAACACTGACACAACCTGCTGCATGATTACTTTTTTTATGTATTAGTGTTTATTGATTTTTGATTCAGAAAATGTTATGATTGCATTAAAGCAACACATATCAATAAAAACGACTATAAAAAAACAGAACAGAACATCTCATCTTACAGACTCACACATTCAAACAGCAAAGTGACGACTGATGAGTTGCACAGAATAAAAATAGCCAACAGCTAAATATGAGATTACACACGTCTGTACTATACAAACCCTCTTGTATAAAAAGCAGCGATATCTTAACCGATATATGACATAATAGTCTCCCATATGCTGCCAGATACATTATCCTTGAGATGCAACATGCATGTCTAATAGTCCAATTATACATATTCAAGTATGACCTTATACATTTTGTAGTTTCCAATTATATTTAACTAATAAAGACATTTGGTATCCTGTATATCATTCACAGTGGATCACACTCTATAGTAATGGATAGTATCTTATTAATTTCCTCCTTAAGACTACAGGCAATGGGACTGCTTGTCTCCATTTTGCATTAACTTTAGGGGGATATGTGAGCTCTGTGTAAAATCTTGAGATGAATTGCTTTTACTCTGTTATAGACACTCAAGCTTTTTGCAGTCCTCCAAGCATCTTTCCATTCATCATCCATAATCTCTACGTTGAGTTCCCGTTCCCATGTCGCCTTAAGGTGAAAAGTGCTTGTAGTGTCAGACCCTTTGAGCACATACAAAGAGCTTATGTATGAGCTTATGTTGCCCAACTATAGTAAGAAAAAGCTGTCTCTAAGAGTGAGGCAGTTTGGTTGTCGAGGACTGTATTTTCCCTGTTAACAAAATCTCTTATCAGTAAGTAACAGAAAAAGTCCTGTTTATGAATATTGTATTTTTCGGTTAATTAACTAAAAGACATTACAGTGGATCCCTCCAATAAGTCATATAGGTTAGAGAGCCTTTTAGATACCCACATCTGGAAACTGTTGTCTATTATTCATGGTAGAAATCAGGTAATCACATAATGGAGTGAAGACAGAGATGATTTGAGATCTTCCAATAGTGTCATTCTTTAACGGTGCAAACTGTATTCAGGTTATCAGATATTTAAGGTTTTTAATGAATAAGCTTGTTTAAGGGAACTTGGAGCTTTCAGACCTAAGAGATATTGGCTTATTGTACACACAATCTAAATTGATTGAGTCAAGACCACCCTCTGAGAATGAGACATACTGTAACGTAGCTATTTTGAGGCCTCAATCAATCAATCAATCAATCTTTATTTGTATAGCGCCAAATCACAACAAAGTTATCTCAAGGCACTTTACACATAGAGCAGGTGCTAAACCGAACTCTTCAGGTTTTAACTTTAAAGAGACCCAACATTCCCACATGAGCAACAGTGGCGAGAAAAAACTCCCTTCCCAAAAGGCCTGGCTTCTTCTCAGCCCATATGAAGGAGTTATACCAGCTATTTTTGATAGCTTCATATGGGAAGATAACTGGAATCCTTTGAATTGGATACAGCAACCTTGGGAGAATGTTAATCTTTAAAAGAGCAACCAAGATATAGGCAGGGTGTTCCATCTTTCTAAATCTTGTCTACAATCTATTGGACTGTTGAAAAAATAGGATTTTGTTTAGTAGCCTGTGCATGTTGTTACATGAATTATGACCTTTAATAAAACCAGTTTGGTCCTCATTAATAAGCAGAGGGAGTAAGCCTTCCCATCATGTTGCAAGGAGATCTACATCTAGTAAAGAGATGAGCCTGTATGAGGCACAGTCCTCCAGCTGTTTAAAGAGATATTTGCCTCTGTCAAAGACATAGGTAGGACAGCAGTTTTAAAGGAATCATTAAACATATTCAGCAGAGGCTCAACTGAGATATTCTGAAGCTCTTTATAAAACTCACTACTCAGCCCGTCTGGCTCAGGTGCTTTCCCAGACTGTAGCCCCTTAATAGCGTCAAGCACCTCTTTCCTGGAATGAAGGAATCAAGAAGGGATTTCTGATCGTCTGACAAGGTGGAGAGATTGAAGGAGGACAAAAAGACATCCATTAATTCTGGTGCATTTATATTAATTCTGGTGCATTTATATAGATATTCATTAATGTCATTAATGGTTACAGTGTCAAAAGATTGCTTACTATGTCTATCTGTAATTGAAGAGATGATTTGGGAATCTTTCTTTTTCTTCCTCAGATATGCTAAGTATCCCCCTGCTTTATTAACACATTTGTACAGTTTTTTGTTTGGCAAATCTAATTTTCCCCTCTGTATGCTTTGTTAAAATAGATCCTAAAAGAGAGGAGATATATCCATAATTGGGTTTAAATGGCAGTTAAAATCTCCTCCAATTAACAAGTACCTGATGGTGATATCTACCAATTTAAAGAATACAGTAGTTAGAAAATCACCTAGATCACTGTTAGACATTCATAATAGACAATTTCTGTTCCATACAATACACCTCTTACAAGTACTGTAAGTAGCACCCTTTTGTAAAGATAGGAATTAAATGGTATAGTTAGAAACAAAGAGAAAAAGATTTGAGCAATTTCAAGTTATCTTTATCATTTAAGTGGGTCAGTAAGACTACATGTACCACCCCCCTAAGAAGTCCAAACTTTTCTCCTTTTAACAGGTCTGTGCTACCAAGTAAGATACTCTCCTAGCACATTTTTTGCCTATAAGTTGACACGTCATTAAAGTGAAAGAGAAGCCAAGTAACAACCAACATTCAACTATCATACTCAAAAGAGAATGGACTTCAGGCCTAACATTGGCATCAAAGTTAACACTGTCCTTCTCTAATCTAAAGAGATGACAAAGGATGCTGAGAGGCATCACCCTTATTCTAACCTACACAGATTTATTGAAGAGAAAAAGTTGGATTTATGGTGAAACCCAAATTCCTATTGAAATGTCTCTGAACTGCAAGTATCATACTTCAACACCAAGACTCAAGATAAAAGAAAGAAATCAAGTCATGGATTTCAATACCAGTGTGCTTCAGTGTTGTTTGGAACCAGCTGACGCCCATTCATGTAAAACCTTCTCAACAAAAAACTGTTTAATTCCTATAATTTATCTAACCATGGCCAGTACAATCTCCGTCAGATGCAACCTGGGAAGACGCAAATGTAGATCAAGACTCTCTTGGCCAGCTTAACTGGTGAGCAAATGCTCTGGAGTGTTCTATAACACATTTCAAACACATTTAATGAGGACGGTGAAGTGTCAGGAAGCTTTCTCTACCACATGGACGAGGTGTAAAGACTGTGTGATTCTGTGAACAACATTCACACATAATACATAAACCTTACCCTGTGACCTGCTTGATGATATACATTTTATTCAAGCTGAACTCACCCTATCTGAAACACAAATCCAGTTACTCCTCAGAAAAGAAAAAGCGACTGACACATGAACATTACCGTATGCTGATAATAAGCCTGACCCTGACCTTCAACATGTTAAGGGAAATACACAAAAAGAGCTCCAGCACTTTCACAAAGTATAACATGCTACATTATCCATACCTTATTTCATTAGAGAGTAGACTATTGTATTTACTGGATCCTAATAATACAAGCTTTTTCTTACCACATCCTGTTCTGTGCCCACCATCTGCTCCTGACCTTCAGTGTAGATATAAGCTGTAGATGTGTTTTACTGTTTGACAGGAGATGGAGGGAATCTGCAATGTTCTCTGCTTCCTGTCAAATTAAAATATACTCATGAAGAAGAGTCAGTGAACTAACTGTACTATTAGTTACAAATCAACTTAAACCCGTACTAAACCTGCGCCCTATTACCAATCCCGAAACTAATGTGTGCTATGACTATCTGGAGATTTGTAAAGACGTTAGGATAGGAACTATTCTCCACACAGCAGCAGTTCTGAAGCTTGTTTGCAAAACTCAACAACTAGTCTGCACTTTTTCTGTATTACTGTACTCTAGCAAGGTTTGGTCTATCAACTTTCCCTCAGCAGTGGACCTGGATCCAGCAGCAGGCTTATTATGTATTATCTCAGGTGGCTTTGTAGATGCCTGCAGTGCTGTACTGTTATCTAGATGTAATGCAGGACCATAAATATTCCCTGAGCATTCTTCTCCTTCCTACAATAATTAATGTTTAACAGTCAGAATATTATTTCTAGATACAGTGAACATTAGAAAAGGTAAGATGGTAAGTTTATATGATTGTATTCACCTTTACATCTCTTTTTTGATAGAGGTGTAATTGTAGAGGTGTCTTCTTCTGAGGGAAATGGTCCTGTAATTACACATAATGTTACGTTTTATGCATTAACAATGCAAAACTTAAATGCATGTACATTTGCACATTTACCTTCTGTCCACGTTCTTGCTTTATTAAAAATGACTTGACCATATTGTATGGGTTATTAAAACTCAGCTGAGGTGACCCAACCAGACTGTCAGCACTTTTTGATCATTGATAGGATTTTGGTGATTTAAAGCACAGCTATATCTATTAAGCTTTAGTTCTGATCCAGGTACCAATATGTGCTATATCTAATTGAGGTAATATGAGTTTTAGCTGAGGTTAATTTAGCTCTTATCTAGGAGTGTCACACCACATATCATAGTCCTGGTGGCTAGGCGTGAGACAGAACCTGAGCATGTTGATATGACTAACAGTCACATTTTTACTCATCTAGCAGACACAGGGCGACATTAGCATTGATTTGGAGTTTGGAGAAATAGAAGAAGTCATATATACACAACATTTTATACAAAATAAAAAATAATCAAAATAGATTTTTTATGAAAACCATCAACTATCAATTAAGGTCTATTAAAATAAATCAGATTTCAATGACTCTTTAACCCTGACATACTGTTCATATACTAACCCATAGTTAGTCTCTACACCAATTCACATTCATAAATTCACCAACAGTCCTTAATAAATGTTTGGTTAATTTATGGGAAAATAGACTTTAGCTGATTTTAGATTTTTTTTCTTTTCTTGCATATATAAAAATGTGTCAGCTGCACAAAAATTAAAAAAATTATGCATTTTATTTCCATTTTTATAAACTGCTGGTTACATTAGGAAAGGTCAGGCGAAAACAAACGTGTGGAGGAGCATTTTCTAAATAAATAAATGATTTTGCAAAATTACCAGTTTTTCAGGAAACTTGCACTTAATTTATTTCTGAGATGCAGGGCTGCATTTTTTTCAAAGTATCCCTTTTCTTTCACAAAATACACAAATACTGGATAAGGTACATTTTGCTAATAGAGAGTAATACATTCTAAGGGATCTGGATGTTCTTATATAGCAGTTGAGAACCATAATACTTGGCGTGACAGTCCTGGATCAAAGCAAAGCTGAAATAAAAAATGATGTTTGTCACAGCCACTGCTTCATCCTGACACTCTGTATATATGCAGTGCCCTTTTCCTTTTGTCTGCACGCCACTGTCCCATCACAGACTTAGAGAAGCAACCACCGGCTCCAATGTCATTGCAGACGTGTCTTCGGCAGTGATCCTGGCACGTCAATACCCTCCGAAATGATACACGCAACGGCTTTACTCAGACTCTCAAACACAGCCTTACATTCGGAGCGAGGCTAAAAAGGTTGTTTAGATGAATTAAAGCATCGAGCATTCCCTTCACGTAACTGACGGCTGTGTCTCTCAGAAAAAAGAAAAAAAGGGGGAGGGTAAAAAAGAAGTTAGGAACCAGAGGGGGGGAAAATAGAGCACATCAAATGAGAAAGTTTGTCCCTGACGCCCCTGTCAGAATGAACGATTAAGATATCCAATATGATGTTTAAAGCTGTGGGGCAGGCGAACTGATAACGGCTCGATAAGGCCCCTCTCCTCGCTCATCCTCACGCGCTAATTAGCTTCTTGCTTCTTTTTTGGGGGAGGCGATGGTGGTGGTGGGGGGGGGGTTTATCTATTTAAAAAGGTTTGAAGGAAGAGAGAGGCACCTGCATCAATCATAATTATTTTACTCATACTAAAATTAGCCAAAGAGAGGAGGAACACAGTCTCCTTCAGAATGCAGCGCAGGAAGAATGAAGGGACGCCGGCGTGAAGGAGAGAGATAGAGTGTGTGTATGTGTGTGTGTGTGAGAGAGAGAAAAAGAGGGATGAGGTGAACCGATAAATATCACTCCGGCTGATTGGACCTAATTAGAGACATAGAGAGGCATTCTGGACAGGATTGGCTGGAATTGAGTTGGCCAAGTTGTCAGAGCCAATTAGGCCGCTGTATTATTGCAGCAGAGAGAAAACACACAGATTAGATTACGTTTTGTGACTGTGTGTGTGTGTGTGTGTATGTATATATGTGTACGTGTGTGTGTGTGTCAGAATGATGATGCTTCCAGGGAAAACACGGCCAGGTGAGTGTAACCGTTTTCCCGTGGCGTGATAAACTGTGATACAACAACAATGATAATCACTCGCAGCTTTATCATGCGCACACGGGCACACACACACACACAACCACGCACGCGCACACACACACACACACACACACACACACACAAACACACACACACACACACACACACACTGACAAACTGCTTCTATCACACAACACAAAACACTCCAGCTGTCAGCTGCTGGGCGTCCAGCTGTGGAGAACACACTTTTTAACTGTATTTCTGACTTTAGTGTGGGTTCAACTGTGTTTGTATTTCTGGATGTGTGTGTGTGTGTGTGTGTGTGTGTGTGTGAGAAAGAGAATGTCAGACGCCAATGTGTGTGTGCCAGCATTTGATTCTGGTGATTGCGGTTGGAAAGTTAACACTAGCAAAGTAAAGTAATCACTTGTGTGCGGTTAATATAATGATGGAGTCCTCTGAGTCGGCACTAACTCCGCGGCAAACCTGAGGGAGGGAGTGAAAAGCAGTCCTGAGTCCAGCCAACTTCACAATGGAGGCATTGCTCTGAGTTTGGCAGCAGGTATAGTAACAGTTGCATGAGAAAATATTGCTTTATTTTCAGTCTGTTTCAGGCGGAAGACACAAAGTGCTAGTCCATAGTCTGGCTTGACAAGTGGAGGCAAATTCAGATAATTACTCCCACAATCCTCCGGCTACTTTGGATTGTTTAGATGCAGTGTAGCATAGACACAGTTCTGCCTTCAGCCATCTAGAAAAAAAAAACAAGATCTCAGGATAGTCTCACAGCAAAAACAGGAGTAAGATAAAGTAATAAACAGCATGAATTTTTCCAACGCTGTCTTCTCTCAATGGAAAGACTTCAAAGATCGACACGACAGCAGAGCAGATGCAGAGATGGCTTTATTTGTGATGCTGCTCGAGGCGACGCTGGTGCGAGACAGTGGTGACACGTTAGTGTTTGAACTGTGAAAGTTGGAGGGACTTCATTACTTTGTGTTCCTTGAATTCGTCTAATTGCTTGTGTCTTAGTGACTGATAGAGCTGATTTTATTTCAGGACCGTTGAGTCCAGATTCCTCTTGATTTTAAATGGAGCTGCTGGTTCCAAGTTGCTTAAATATTGCACTGGGCTTTGTGCCTCTACTTAGACCAGATCAGTTATCATCTGCATAGATAATCATTTTTGGGCGCTCCACTGGTCTTACACAGTTGGCAGTACTATGGTTAGTGCTACTCAGCCTGTGAAAACAGTTGTATAATGTCCTCTGTGGTTCTGGAGGGGCTTTGTGAAGTCTGAGAAAATAATCCACCAATGAGGTCATTATGGTTTGTGCTTGAAATTTAAAACATAAAATCCAGTATTACAATCTGTGGGAGTGGAGCTGGATAGACGTGGGCGTTTACAGGGAGGCAGGAAGGGTGTAATAAATAGATGCTACTGTATTATAGAATGTGTGAGATCCATGCCTGAAGTTTGATTCCACGTCTACATTAAGCATGCTACATTCTAAAATGCAGTTTAAAATGGTGAAATGGGTATTTATCCTCCAACTGGACATGTGCAGAGGATAGAGGAGCAAACCAGCCACAGAAGACCAGTGAAGAAGAAGGAGTGGTTTGACATTTGGCTTATCAAAGACAGATTATTACACCAATTTCAGTGAGAGACAGGTGGTAGATAGCTATGCATGACTCTAAACAAGCTGTCAAAGTAGACAATAAAGAGAACAACATTAGCATTAAGTTTTCATGGATGTATTAGAAGAACTGGATATTGGACCAAAAATTGGCACCCATTCATTCCAATAAGAATTGCTCAGTTGGCGCATACAGTATGATGCAGAATAGTATCATTGTTTCATGTCTTTTTACCATTGTGATGTAATGCAGGAGCACCAGTTTCCCTACCAATTTTATATTTTTGCACCTTTTCACATCACCTCCAAACATAATCAGTTCAACAGTTTAATGCCTATGGCCTTGTCTATATTTCTAGTTAGAGTGTAGCTAATATTCTCGAATGCTTAACCCGTCTTTTAGGCTATAACTAGAATGCTAAAACAAATAGGCTATGTTCTCCATGTCCATTTTAGATATAGATGGCTATAGGCTATAATGGTATAATCTTTTATCTAGGCAAAATCAGTGTAAAAATTGTGCCATAACCTACAGTAGTCTACTATCATTTCTGTATGTTTTAAGGGAGGCAGATCAGTTCCTAAATGTTGCTATAAGACAGGATTTAAAGCCAAACTGAAAATCATACACATAATTTCTTGACGATAATACATTCATGTTTATGTGATGAAATACCCCAAAATCTCAAATTCCAAGTCTCTTACTGTCCAGCAATCAATAGAAATAGTCATAATGTACAATCAAAGTTAACAAGGAAGAAGCGAGAAGCCTCAGTTCCAAAAGGAGCGACCTGCAGTCTCACCACTCGGATGAACAAGAAGAAAGCAATCAGTTTGTAATGACCCATGGCCTTCCTTCTGAGAGTAATCCACAAAGAAAGTTTATTTCAGCAGCGAAGAATCGTGACAGTTTGCAATTAAATGAGCCCAAACACACACTTATTCCTCCTCATCCACTTGGGCTGTGAAGATGACCTATTGCTCTTCATAATAGGCATGGAGGTAATCAGCTGATAGCACACACAGTGCATAGCATAATTCAAGTGTAGTCCAATTTAAAGTAAATAAAGTTATTTTTTAAAGAAAGTAAGTTGTAGATAGATGTTTAAAGTCTGTGTAAAGTAAGAATAAATGTGTGTTCTGAGAAATTAGGCTTCAAAGTTGTGTAAAACTCTTCTCTGCAACCAAACACTGTGGGAGTGCCCGCCGAGTCCGCTGAACCCCGCCCCCTACCAAGTGTCACCTGTCAATCAAAGTCACCACTTCTACCAGAAACATGGACGCTACGTCTGAGAGCTTTCTGCTGCTAACTCAGCTGCTAGCTCGGTGGCTAACTCGGCTGCTAGCTCAGCGGCTAACTCAGCAGCTAACTCAGCTAACTGTAGACTGTAGTAGTAGTAGTGTGTGCTGAATGTATTTATACCTCTACAGCAGCAGGGGTGGGTTTATGCTAATCACCAGCGTGTGATTTTCAGACCCGCCCACTAAATCCTGAACAGAAATCTTGAAACACAGTTTGTGAAGCCTAGCTCCACAATTCAAATCTAAATGGTTGAAATGCCTTGTACACCTTTTGTAGAAATACATTTATGACCTATTTAAAGTGTTTAGAAGAAAATGTCTCAATTCATTTTACACAGTCTTTAATTGTGTCACGGTGAACAGTCCATGTGACCAGCACGTGTATCAAACAGTGAAATGTAGAATGTTTTTTTGTTTGTTTTAATCCTGTGTACTTGGAAATGGTCATGGAAATTATATTATGGGTCCTTGAAAAACTTGAAACTTTGTCTGTGAAAAAGCAACACATATTGTTAGACCAGTGTGTTTAGGTTTGCAGCCTTCATAAGGGTCATCATAGAACACATTACAAACAGTATTTAATAGAATAGTTAAAAAACTGTTGATTTTTTTAAAGGTAAAACATATTATATATTATATAACCAGTGATGTGCATCCAGACATGTATCAGCCAATGGGGTATCTACCACATTGTACCCACACCTTTTCTTTATGGACGAAATATGGTGTCACCCATGTTATTTATTGGATGCTCCCCTTGCCCTCCAGCCTGTCTAGGATCAGGACTTGTTTTCCTTCTCCATGCACTTTGGAAGTAGGTAAAGTTGTGCAGGAAAACTCTACTCTGCTACTATGAAATGTTGCCTGTGAAAATGTGTGTGAACCCTGTATTTCACTCACATATCAAGACACCACCAGTGTGTGTGAGCTTACAGAGAAAATAATGGATGTGGGTGTTTTGATGTGTGTCATATATTGCCTGTGTGTGAAGCTCTCAAGTCTTTTACTTTGGGAGATTGATGCACTTGGCAGGAATAAAACGCCCAGCACAGATGTTACAGATGGGGGAATGGGTCATAATGTGCCACTGATGCAACACACCTGAGTATATAAGACTAACAGGGTATGGTGAGCTGGGCCACACAGAGGAAATAGGCATTTTGACATGTTAAGCAGGAAAGGCACAGGTGCAATTAATAACATTAACGATGGCTGAATCCCATTTCGTTTTTCCAAATGTATGACCCTGGTGTAGTGCATGATGGTTCGCCAGTGTGGCTTCCTTGGACATTTGAATTGGACCTTTTCCTTCTCTAGTTGAGGGACTGTCTTCAAGAAAGACAAAAAGGAATCCTTCTGTCAAACTTGCAACATGCAGGGTGAAGCCATCATGCAGCGATCATGTTAGAGGCACATTCAGAACACAAGGTTACTGTAAACACTGTAAGAGTTGCACAAGAAGACAAGAGTCATCTATCTGTCTATCTATCTATCTAGCATCAAAACTCCTCTGCCTCAAAATAACATCTAGACAACCTGTTTCTCCTCGGAGTCAGCACTAGACTGACCGAGCTGAAGAGACTCTACACAGGTGCACAACACACAACATCGGTCCAGATAGCTAACCACAGTTTTCCTGTTTGATGACAGCCATCCATTCACTATTATCATTACTTTGCTGAATTTGTGTCTGAAAGATGGAGAATAATGAGTAACACATGCTTTGGCTGCTTGGTTGGGGTCTGCATCCACTCAGCTTGAGCATCACTTTGGGTCCGTCAATGTTTCGCTATTAGCTTTGTGTTAGCATGAGAGGTCAGGCAGTTGTACTGCAAGCGTGCATGAAAAGCACCTTTGATTATTTTTTTATCCTCCCAATTTATACATAATAATTGAAGAACTAAAGTAACGCAAGTAACGCCACATTACTTTGTTTAGTAACTGTAATGTGATTACTGACTGTAGACACTGTAACATGTTACATTACTGCATTACAGGTAAATGTAATGGGATTACAGTAATGCATTACAATGAAACAATTACATTGTAACACCTTACAACCAACACTGCTTATGAATTCACCTTTACTAAAAGAAAAAAAAAGAATCTGTTACTTCTTGTTTTAAATATAACATATTCTTGCTTTAAAGTTCCAGCAGAAGGGGTTATGGGAACTGGAGTCAGACACTACTCAACAGGTATTATGACTGTGAACACACCAAACTGCAAAACAAAGTGCAGCTTGAATCTAAAATCCAAACTAAAACTACAGGGCTTCATGAAAAGACAACCTGGCTCATTTCTATGTGTGACAAGCGGCAGAGTTTACACAGACGTTTGGACTGAGAAAGAAGCTCTCAGCAGACTGTGTGCTGCTCTGCTTGGCAGCGCCTGTGGAAATTGTTGTTTCTCGGAGCAAGTCTCCGATCAAAGGCGATCGATTCCTCTGACCTTGTTTGAATCAAAGGCAGGGTGCGATGGTCCCGTGCAGCTCCGCCTCACGCCCCCCCTGCCCATTCCCCTCATTCAGACGAGCCTTCATACACAACACTAACTGTGGTAATGATGATGAGGAATCAATGGGTGATTATGAGGCTTTAAGCAGTACTGTTTGGAGGATGGAGTGGAGTAATGCAGAGAGAAGACTGGGATGGAGTGAGATGTGAAAATGCATGTAGGACAGACACATGCATGCACACACACACACACACACACACACACACACACACACACACACACACACACACACGAAAACACTAGTAACACTTGAAATCATGCAAATGCCTGCAAATATTGGAGTGGAGTACTGTGGAGAGAAGATTGGGATGGAGCGAGATCTGAAAATGCATGTAGGACACACACATGCACACATACACACAGCCATGCATAAACACATACACACACACACACACACACACATATGCATAAAAACAATAGGAACGTCTTGAAATCATGCAAAAGCCTGCAAACTGATAAACAAACATACAAGGACAAAAAACACAAATTTTAAACACACACACACACACGCATAAAAGCACTTGAAATCATGCACAAATGCACAAATGTGTGTACATGCAAACTCAGTCACAAGAACACACAATATAACTGATAAACACACATAAACATACAAAGACATAAAATGCCATAGACACACACACACACACACACACACACACTGATGGCTAACTCATCACTGCCAGTCTCACTGTTCAACTCCGTCACTAATGACCCAGCAGAAACTTTTGCAATCAAATCTTTTTTTTTTTTTACACTTATTTATGAGACCTTAACTAATCTTTCTAAATTCTAAATTATGATTTTTTTTCACTTTTAATTATTGTAAAAAGCTATTAATGCTCTATATAAATATGCAGAGAGCTTTCTAGAGTCAGTATACATCACTGAAAGTAATTATGGATAAGAGCTTTTTTTTTTTTTTTTTTTTTTAATTTGCTTAACAACTCAAATCTTTGCCGGTGGTGGTGAGGTGTTTTTGTGTGTGTGTGTGTGTGTGTGTGTGTGTGTGTGTGTGTGTGTGTGTGTGTGTGTGTGTGTGTGTGCCGCAGTAGGAAGACAAACACTGCCCTCTTCAGCCTGTCAGCAGCAGCTCGGAGGCAGCTGGCGAGCAGCCTGCTGGCATTTCCATCCCACAATAATCCTTCTGAACATCTCAATACGGCTCGCCTCACACTCTCTCTCTCTCTCTCTCCTCTATCTCTATCTGCCCGTCCGTCTGTCTTCTTTTGTCTCATGCACTCCCCTCCTTTTCTTCCTCTTCTCTGATGCATTGAAATGTTTCCTTTTTCTCTATCTTGTCATCTCCACACAAATATCTCCCTGCCACATCTGAGCAGTTTTTAAATGGCAGAAAATGTCTTGAAATGAGGCACATTTGCTTCTGTTTGAGGGGAGAAAGATTGCTTTTTTAAAATCTAAGTCAAAGTTGAGACGGTGAGGAGGGGGAAACAGAAAGGAGAGTAAAATGCAAACGCTCTGAAAGTCATTGTGCAGCTTGTGAAGGTCATGCATGGTTAATGTGTTTAGATTCTTAATTTCAGCCCTTTGCCAAACCCCGCTGACACAGGCATACACCACTTAATTTGGGAATGATCAAGGGCAGAGGAACACACTCTTATACACACACTCTGTGAAGCTTTTGCACATTTCGCCCACGTTTTTCTCTCTCTGCCTCGAACTGAACCACTTTTGAGAGTCGGTGCTTGAAATAAAACATTTTCTAAGAGGTAAGTGTTTTTTTTCCCAGTAGTTCCGCAGCTCTGTTCATTACCTTCATGACAGCTATGAGATTACCACTATGATTTCTGCTCAGGCTTGTTTTAAGATATTTAAAGAAAGGCAGTTTCACCACATGAGGAGATAATTTTGAGGAACAGTTGAGGAACATTTCACTCATTAAAAGATAATGTAACTTTATGGAAAACATTGCCTGGGATGTTTAAAGCAGATTGTTTTAGAAGTACAGTAATCATTTTGAAGTTGCATAAGTTCTTTTTGTATATATTATATTTGAGTTGAATAAAATTAGATGTCCTCTGAATGTGATTTTTTTTTCTTCTGTCTGACTTCAGTGTCTCCTCTCTTGTCTAAAACATTCATCCACCCACATTCAGCTTATACTTTGTTACTAACTTATACTTTGACTAAAATGAACATGTTTAAAAGCAATAATTCTCAATCTTACCCTCACAATGAACCTTTTGGGGTTAAAAACATAACAATGTAGTCATTGCTTGTGTCAGACAATATGAAGATTACTTACTTCTAGCCAATATTTTTATGTATTTTATGTATATTTAATCATTTTTCCTAATTCAAGTGTAATAATAATAATATTAATTTCCCAGTGAAGTCTTACTGATTCAGTGCACTGATGTCAATGTTTATTCTAAACTGTAAAATATATCAAAGCCTCCAGTGTGTATCTTTGTCACAAGTGTTTGGTAACCACATTTGAAAAAGAAGGGTGTTTATGTATATATTATATTACCAATATATCAATATTGGAATTTTTTACTCCTAATATCGGTATCGGCATCAGCCCCAAATATCCAGGATCGGTCAGGCTCTGCTTACTCATAACCTTTTTACTCTTTTCACCTTTTAAAATGATTTGACAGCCTATAGTGCTGTAGAAGATGTTGCTTGGCACTGGAAAACTTTTTAAGGGGATATTTAAGTGGAAAAATGGGACAAAAAAAAGAGTAGAATTTATTAACAAAAATATAAAAGAAACAAACCCTGCAGGCAATAAGTTCAAATTGAAAGAAAAAGAGAAAACAACAGCTAAAAAAGTAACACTTTAGAAAGTCATTTTACCTTCTAAGCCTCACCTGACTGGAACCTATACCATCTGCTGAGGTTACCACAGGGTGAGCTTTCAAAGCATACAGAACATGGATATGGGATTTCTCTGTTACTGCTGACAATCACAATTTTTTTTTGTAGTCACACTCACAAACACACACAACTAGAAGCTCACCAAGTTTAACAGAATGTCATTTAATGATGCACACCTGTTTTAAATATCACCCATTAAGCACATAATCTGCCACAAACACACAAAAAACGTGCATCATCATCACAGCAGGGACTGAAGCCCTTCAACTAAATATAACCTTGTAAAACACAAAATACTTGACTGAAACTTGTATTCAGTTATTTATGTGACATACATTTGTTAACTGACTGGAGTAAAAATAATTATTTAACCTCCCCAAAAATAGTGGTCATATTAAGAACCAGGGTCTAGTAAAAAGGGGGCCTAGTTTAGCCGATAATTATGTCATTTTAATTAGGTGGGATTTTCAATGAAGGGTTAGGGCTAGGGTTAGGTTGACTGGTGGTGTCCATTTAAAGCCTATTATTTTAGAAATGCTTGGTGAGTCTATCTGAGAATACGGCTGCTTCTTTTCATCTCTTGAATATCCTGGCCCTTCTGTAAATCAGCTGCACTTCTTCAGCATTTGAAAAATGACTTCTGATATTTTTTTTGGAAGGAAGTTGTTTTCTCCACCAGCTGACTGAAAGGACAGACAGGATGAGCAGGGGACAGACTGAGGTCCTGGGGCTGCTGATAGCGGTGACAAGCCTGCTGCTGCTAATCGCTGCAGCTGGAAAGGACTGTTGGAGGGTAGGAACATGGATCTGTACACACACACATACACACACTTACACACACACAATCATTGCATACCGTGTTATGAAGAAAGAGTAGAGAGTAACCACTAGGCTGCACTACTGTGTCGTCTATCTGACTACAGTGATAAACTGCTGGTTCAACTCTGAACTTCCGTATGTTATTCTATTTCAAACATTACCAATCATTACATTTACAGTGTAGATGGATTTCCAACACAGTCTTCCCTGACTTTCATCATTAAGTCCGTGCAATCACCCTGTAATGTGTCTCCTGGTTCAGCAAGGAGCTAAAGACCAACTGACCTCAGTGGGTCTGAGCTCCCGTTGTCGAGGCCTGTGGGGCGAGTGTGTTCATGACAGTCTGGTTGGACTGAGAACATGTGATGTGTCAGTGTCCTACATGGAACATCTGCCAGGTAAATGACACTACAGTTATACTAGGACTATTTCTTATCCAAATACAGCACCTCTAAACTGACTGACAGGCTTTACTCACACTCTGAATTCAACAATTAAACCAAAGTTACTGTTTTCTGAAGTCAGTGTTTCTTTACATTGTAGTTAAACTGACATGTTTTGAATTTAAGTTTAAAGTTTTATTCCAGGCATATAATGTGGTTTATCCACAAAAAGTTCAATAACCTGTTCAAAAATACTAAAAATAACATCTGCTCCTTCACCCCTATCAAAAATCCAGAATTTATGAATATTCAACTATTGTTCATTTAAACTGATAAGTCCAAACATCAACAGGAATCTATAGGTAAATTAAAAATTACATATGTTATTGATTAGTTTTGATAGATTATAGAGAATTATGACAAATAGATAAACACATGAATTCAGATTTACTTTAAATCAAGTTCTTTAATACTATTTGATTTAATATTTCTGTAATTTAACCCCTAAAAGAAAAGTACATGTTTTATATTTATAAAAATGTATGATGTCATCCAAACACTGATGCTCGGATGCATTTTTTCTTATCTACTGTTAAAATAAATATTCAGATACAATGGTCAAATTTAAGAAATACATTACTTACATTTTACTCATACTGTTAAATAATGTCACAAATTGTAAGTAAATAGGGATACTGATGAATCATATGGACTTTATCAAATATATTTAAAATGTAATCTGATGTATCTGTTTGTACATGCACTGTATAGTAATATAATGAACTGTCCTTCTCTTTATTATACCACAGCTGATTTGTTGGCAATGAGAGCAGGATTGGTGTTGATGTGTTTACTGTCAGTGGTTTCCATCCTAATCATGATCCCCAGCCTGAGGTGCACAACAATCATCCCCAGTGTATTGGCTCAAGGCAGGCTGATGCAGATCTCTGGCGCCCTCTGTGTGTGTGGAGGTTGGTACTGCAGCTCCTCGCTCACAAAAACACCCTTAATCAAATCCAGCCAGAAGCAGTTTGTTTGGTTTGTGGATGACTACTTTAGATTCACAGAATTCTCTGGTTCAAACAGATTTCTTATTTACTGTGTAGTTATTTATCCTCCTCTCCTCAGAGTCGTAATTATAAACTTTTGACTCATATCTTTGTATCGATTAAGACTGTGTTTCTTTCTCAGGTGTGTGTGGTACGGTGGGTCTGCTTTGGTACGGCGTGGACACTTACACCAAATACAAACAAGAAGTAGGTGTCAGCACACAACGCCAACAACAATGTAAAGACTGTCACTGAATCACTAATCAATTTATTCTCATCCTTTGTCTTTCAAGTTGTGTATGAGGCATTCCTCATTATTTTATTACCAATAACCCCATTTACCAGAACAGCTTTTCAGAGCTTTCCATCATATCTCATGGATTTCATCAGTGGAGCTAATTCAGTTGTTGCTGCATAACGTAAGTTATCGAACTGACAACAGGTGGTGGTGTTGGAAAGTGGTTTGATACCCCTGTCTCTGTTCAAGGTTGTTTTTACATTAGATGTAAAAGACATAAGCAATTACTGATGAGGATAGGATGTGGTAGAACGCTCAGAAAAGATAGTTAATGGACTTGAGGTTTGATGATTTGTTAGTGATCTTCTACACTCAAAACTTTTTTTGAGGTGTTAGTCATTATTAGTAACATGGAATATGAATGTACCTGATCAAAAGATATTAAGTACTTTATCATTAGCCATGCATTATATTTTATAGATGTAAATTGTAATGTTTGAGTAACATTGCTCCTTTAAATGAATGACTGGATTTTTAGATATTTTAAAGCGTCTGTACATGTTAAAACGTTTTTTATAATACACCTTTAATTGGCATCATAAACTACTGATATCTAACAAAATTAGCTGCATAAACAACTGATATTTGGTCTCTAACAGAAAGGCTTTTAATATGAGTCAAATGGTGTAACCAGTGGTTACACTTGTTATAATCTCTAGGCAGTATATTGCATACTGTCGAAGTTACCAGCACTATACTGTACATACAAAAATGTTATTTAATTTAATTGCATTTTTCAGAGAATAAACATGTGAAACACAAACAAGAAAACACACATCTCCAATAAATAAGTCACTTTATTCAAACATCGCAGTATGCTAAGTATGCTAACAAGCTAATGGTATTTAACAAACATGAGGAGTTTAAAGTGTCTCAAATGAATATATTTACATTAGCAATGTTTAATAAATTTAATGACTATATGTTATATGGAAGGTCTTAGCTCTATGTAGCATGTTCACATCTTTTAGCATGTTGTTTAGGTTCAATGTTTTGCATCAGTCTCATCGCTCTTATCAGCAGCTGTCTACAGACATAGAAAGCAGCAGTTTTCAGTGAATAAAAGTTCTGATAAACACACTACACCTGTCTAGTATCACAGATAACAGCAGACAGATAATGTTAGTGAACTAGCATGGTGAACATTGTGTAGCATTTAGCAGCTAAAGAGCTCTCAGGAGAAAAAGACAAAGAGTGAAAATTAGATTTATGGTCGTGCAGTGACCAGAAACAAGTCTGTAAATGAAGACTAATATTTCTTCATGGCTTCTTCCGCTGCCTTTAAGAGAGGGAAGAAAAATCAATGCATGTTTAAGGCATGTTTAATACAACCTTAAATTCATGATTAGCAGTTTGAAGGTTCATTTATTTGAAATTGACTAATGTATCTCTCTGCATAGAGCTCATGATAGGACTAGTGTGAGTTATTATTCCATATAATCCAGTCCTCAGCTACTGAATCTTCTCTGTGTCAGTCATAGAGTGTTTCGCTGCCAGACAGGAAATTAAGCTTGATGACACTCTTCTAACTAGCATAGCTGGCAGGCAGAGGAACTCACAGAAAAGGTGTCAAAGAAAGAGAGGATACAAGCCCACAGCAAAGTTTTAATGGTGTTCACAAAGAAATTCCCGAAATTAAAAATTGCAGCTATCCATTTTCCCCTCTTACTGAACATCTAATAACCAGGAGGGAAAAAAGCACAGATGGAAGGTTTTCACACCTTTAAGGCACAGTCAGTAAGAAATAATGTGCTCATCTTGTTATTTCTTCATTTTCTCCTCTTGACAGGTGAATCTGGGGATGCCAGGGATCACGTTTGAGTTTGGGCTCTCTTACTGGTTGACGGTGGGAAGTGTGTTCTGCTCTCTGACCTCAGCTGTATTGACAGTCAGGGGTGTGACTCATATGAGTGATGCCAGAAGGATGCAACCACAGCTTTCTCATAGTCAGGCCCAAACCGACAATATGATGTCAATCTCCAACTATAAGACTTACATTTAGAACGTCATAGGCACGTTTTAGCTCTGTGCAATTTCCAATTTCTGTTTTTTTTTTTGGTATAAAAAAGCAATCACTTAGACTTTTGGATTAAATGCTACTGTTCAATAAAGTGTTGATTTCTGCGTTCATCTTCCAACTTACAATTTCAGTTAAAAGTTTGGTGATACATGATTCCACATGTGTTATTTTATGTATTCAGTATACCTCTACAGTACCCTTGAATGAGTGTGTGTGCAAACTTAATGAGGTTCACTGTGGAAAACATGCTCTATACTTGTAATGATGTTTACAGTTTAACAAGGAGATAATTTCCAGTCTCACATTCCTAAATGACCACAGTGACCAAGTCCCAATAAAACACATTCATAATATATCATCCATCATTCAAGTGGGGAAACACATTCCTGTGTTTACTATTATGATTTGGTCTCTGATGAGAGTTTCAGTTCATCAAGTTCATTATATTAGTAACCCCCTGCTCTCTGCGCCAACATATCTATGTAAATATGAATTTATAAATGTGTGCGAAGCTGAACGTCTTATTTTAGAAAGGATTAATCACTGATAAGAAGTACATAAATATCCCTCCACATAACTTGAGCTTAGCTGCAAAATGCAAGAGACAGATGTTGATACATGTGCTGTATCTGGATGTGAAGCCAGTACATTAATAGCGTAATTCACAGTTGACGTGAAATGCTTCTGTTTGGTGTAAACACAGTTGGAGCAAATGACCCTCCTGTACTTTTTTTTTTTTTTTTTTTTGCATGATACTCTTGATGGTTTGAATGACATACATCAACATGGTGGAACAGCGCGTATAGTTATAGTTGCATCCGTACATGCCAGGTGTATGTGAGATTTCACATCCACACTCTGTTCCCACCACTGGTGTGCATTTTCTCAAAGTGCCTTCCTTTACATCTGTATACAAACCTGTGGTGGAAGGTCTGCTGCTTTGGTGAAATGATCATTTATTTGAGCTTTCAAACTTTCACCTACAAAAACTTGCATCATTTGAATGTTCCACATATTCCTTTAATGTCATTTCAAGATTTTAAGATGTGTGATTTTCAAAGACAAGTTCAATGTTTTCTTAATACATTATAACCGTGTGCCTAGTAATTATACTTTTACTTAATTACTTCTTTTATATCAAGTATTGCATTTTGATTCACAGGAAGTCACATTAATGCCAGAATAGGAAGAAAAATCAAGTGAAAAAGACAAAGTCAGAAAAGTGCCAAATCAGCAGCTAGACCAGAGAAATCACTGCTACTACTAAACCACCAGTAGTAAGAAAAACCTACATTTACCTACCATTTACCCTACCTAAGGCCTACATTTACTTTCATCTAACTCAATTTTTTACCACTTAACTTACTTTTACTTGATTTAAATATTCTACTACCCTTTACATCACTAACCTGCCTATGTGCATTGAAAGTTAGTGGTCACTCATCTCTTCTTAACATTGCTCAAATGTGACAAACTGCCTGTCAGAGACTCAAAGTGGCAGACTATTGTTTCTCTTACAGGCGTGTTTATTGTTCGACACCTAATTGATACACTCAGCTCAGATTGGGCGGTTACTTGCTCCTGATACCGATATGCAGACTCTTAAAGAAGTTTCCTGAGCAATGTGTTTCCAAGCTTTGTTTTTCTAATTCAAGTTGGTACCCTGATAAACGTATATCAATCAGAATCAGGAAGCCGTTGACTGGCACAATCAGCTTTTTTATCCATATAAGGGAAATCAAAATGGTTGTGATTGGCTTATTCCCTATTCTTATTCACTTATCCCAGGTCACACAGTTTCTTAATTCTTGAGGTATTACCAACGACGCCAGGATGTTATTTTGAGGTTTAGTTCACAATGAATGGCATCCTGTCCCCAGTGTTTGAGGGTTAAATAAGGAGAAGAAAATCCAAAGTCCATGTTCCAAGCAATAACACACTAATAAGAGGCTTCAGCAGTACAAATCAGCTGAATTGACTAACTGGGTGTATATTCGATACTGGTTTTGTTTATTATAACCCCAACTAACCCTAACTCAAATTGCTGAAGCCTCATATCATATTAGATTATTTTTCAGTTGAAGTTTAGAATGCATGTTCATGGACCAAAGACTTTGGATTCCCTCCATCTTTATAATTGTGTAACATCTGAAGAAATCAATTCATAGACAAGTAAATGAGTGTATGGACATGTGAGTATTGTATTCAAATTGACTTGAGCAAATCTGGGCTTTTGCACCACTTTCATCAGATGGAATAAAAAATCTTTGATAGCCCTCCATCCCCAAAATAACCTGCAACCACTTTGATAGACACTAAACCTTCATTTCAAACATTAACACATGTTTTATATATATATCCAATCTCAACAAAACAAGAACATTCAAGCCTTGTTGTCAGTTGTAACAGTGGTGAGCAAAGTTAACTTTGTGAGTCCACCTTTTGAGAATGTGCCACAGTCCAGTGGAGCAGAAGTGGAATTCCACGTCTGTAATTATTGAACAACAGGGTGCAAAAGAAGTATTTGAGCCAGAGAGGAGGAATGAGTGAAGGGGAGTGAGTGGGTGAAAGTCAGGCAAGGATGAAAAGTTAGGAAACAACTAATAAAGCACTGAGTCATAGCCGGATCCATTTTTTTTACGTCTCTGTTTACTTTATTCTAAAAGAAACAGACAGGGGTATACTGTAAATGAGATGATACACAACATCGAGGAGGTAAATATTAGAGAAAGGAATGGCATGGTAAATAAATGCAGGCATCAGAAGGGCTTTTGAACCGTTTACACTCGGCAAACCGGCGTTCCTTAGTACAAGAGACAGCACACAATACAGTACATCCTTTAGAGTCAACAATACAACGACTCTGTCATTCACACCAAATCATATTGGCACTTAATACAACAAAAATGAATGCACTGGGTATATCCTCAATCCAGGCTACTTAGAAACAGGCATGCAGCTTCTTAACAACAGTGGCATAAGGTATTATGCTGAAGATCTATCACATGTATGTCTGTTCTTTCTTAAGTGGTACTGTAGAGTAGCTTCACATTCATTTTCAGAAATTCCAACAAAATGCCAACAATAGAAAAAAAGGCATACAGAACTGCTGGCAGAGGAACTATGGACACACATCCCTCAGATGGGATGTGATACTACAAAGAATCCATGTAGTCAAAAACATACATGTGCACAAACATGTGTTATAAGGCACTGTAGTAAAACATTATATATGTAGTAAAAAAAAAGAAAAAGAAAAAAGAATAGGAATAGAGTAGGTGGTATATACACCCGGGCATTTTAACATGTTATAGAAAACATACCCTGAATGAATGTCTCTCCCAAAGTCATCAAAACAGACAAGACATCTTTCTCAATCCCCCTGAATAACTATTTTCTATTCACATATTATCAAGCCCCCCCAACAATTTCTTACTCTTCAACAAAGACTCTAATTTATATTGCAATATGCTTGAAAGGTTGCTGTTCATATACTCTCTCGACTTCACTTTAATGGTGTCTGTCTGTTTTGAATTCTTCAGGGAGAGGGTTTTGTCTGTTGACAGAATCTAAACCATGGTAAGGCCAGAAGACTCTCCCAAACTACAAGTACTGCTCCCTTTTCTCTGGTGGGGTACTTTTAACATTTGGTCTGCAATTCAAAAGGGAAAAAAAGACACGTTTCAGTCAAAGTACAGTCACAGCGAAACAAAACAAACCCAAAAGACACAAATATTAAAAACAAAACAAAACCCAGAGGTCATAGGATATAAGTGAAATCATAAATCAGCGCAACAAACCACATGTTTCAACTCAGTGTTAGCTAATAATGGGACAGAGGAGGGTGTGGGAGGTGTAGTAGAGGGTTGACAGGTTGAAATGGATGATGCCACCTCATTTCTGAAAGAGAAGGTCTGATCACATGTCCTTTAAGAGTCCATATTTACAGAATAGGCTCAGAAGGTGGAAGAAATTGGAGAAGAAAATGCATCCTGGTGCCCATTAAGACTGAAAATGTGCAGATGTAGTACTGTGGAAAGGGAAATGTTCTACTATAAGAGGTCCAAATTTGGGGTCTAAGAGGTAACAGGAAAAAAGGGAAGACAGTGGTTGGACAGTCGGACAGTTGGACAGGCGGGGGCTGATCAGTCAGGGAAACTAGTTTCACTCAACAACTCTGCCCTGAATTAGAAGGAGAGAAGAAGACAGTCGGAGAACAACAGGATTAGAGGACAGGAGGGGAAATAAGAGACACATCAAGACCTCTCAGATTCTCACAACAGTGCTGAAGTGTTAGGAAGCCAGCAGGATGTTCAATGAGTGTTAGGTTGTTAGAGACAAGGGCGGAAAGTCCATGAGCAGGGAAAATGTAAGGTGATGCTACATGTCAGCTGGCCAGTTATCTACAGGTTACAGTATTACATGTTTCAAATAAATATTAACAATGATGGACTAGATGGTAAAGGTTAAACACTGCACATGGCGTCAGATTTTTTGTCTGTATTGTAGTTAGCTGTAATTTCATCAGCACTTTAAAGGAATAGTTTTATATTTTGGAAATACAAATATTCTATTGTTGCGGAGAGTACATTGATACCACTCTCATGTCTGTATGCTTAATATGAAGGTAGAGACAGCAGTCAGTTATCTTAGTTAGCATAAGAGACTGGAACAACTGGGCAGCAGCTAGACTGGTCCACATCTAAAATAATACTAGAGTCTACAGTCACTAGCAGGCTGTACATAGGCTCAGCTAAAGGCTAAGCTCAGCACATGTTCACAATGATCATGCAAACTGATTATCTGATGTTTAGCAAGTACCATGCTAACATTAGCTTAGTTTATGATCAAAAAGTATTTGATCATAAACCACAGTATTGGATGATCATGCTAGATGAAAAGTCAAGGGATCACCAATGTTATTTCAATGAATCCTTACTGGGATATCAATGTTTGTACCAAAATTTATGGCAATCCATCAAAAGTTGGCTTAAAAACATGTTTCAGTCTTATGAAGGCAGTAGCAGAAAAGTCCGGAGATTACCAAAATTCCTGGCAATTCATCCAGTGATTGCCAAAACATTTCAATCTCGGACAAAATGTGTTCATTGGCCAAGTGATATTATGCTATCCCTAGAATGGCCCATAACACCCTTCCAGTGCATTCGAACTATGAACTAAAAACACATTCTATAAAATGTGTTTAATTTGTATGTGACCAAACTATTTCTTATCTACGTGTTAATTTGTGAGTATTTTGAGGTGCTGATAGGTGGAGTTTTTTTAACCTTCGGAAATAGTCAGATGGCTGTTTCCTTCTGCTTTCAGTCTTGCAAAAAGTGCATTTCCCAAAATATTGAAGTATTCCCTTAAATCTATATTTTATTTTCTTTGGACAAAGCTTTACAGGTAGTTTTTATCAGACTTGTTGTTGAGCAATCCCTATTGAAAGCACAGCTGCTACTGACAGACCAATGACGCCTGACGCCCCCTTTTATTTAAAGGGACCAAGGAATTTCCTATAGACCTACTCCCCCCAATCTGAGAATAAAGGAGCACTCCACAAACAAGTGTCTACCAAGAAGAGAGGCCTTATGACCAGGAAATGGGGGGACCGGGAGCAATTCTAAGAAAGGTTAATGGCTGTATTATCTGGAACAGTGATGGACCAGCTCTTTGAGAAACACAAATGAAGCCAAAGTGATGTGGGAGCATCAAGGAGGGAACTCAAGAGCCAGTTGAGACTTGCTGTTGAGTTTTACAGGCTCCAATGTGGGCAGATTGTAAAATGTTGCATATATGTAATAGAGACCATTCTACTGGAATATCAGTGGTTTTCATGCCTATAGCCACTATGTGTAATAAATCAAATAGTGTCTACTAAAGTCGAGTTAAATATGACATGGTTTATTTACAACCGTTATAAGCATTGTGTTATTTTATGATACACTGTTAAGTGACATGTAATACTGTACTACTGTCTTATAGCTTATGATTTTATGATACTTATGTGAGAAGCATTTGAAATAGCATAGATCTTAGATGTTGGGTTGGTTATTTAAGAGATCATGAGATGAAGGAGTGTATGGATCTGGAATGATGATGTTAGCAAATGGAGCATGGTGATATGTGTTGATAAGAACCTCCAGTTTCTCTTAGTAAAATGGTGAAATGATAATCAACAACATTCACACTTATTACAATCTATGCAGACAGCTTTTGCTAATAATTCACCTCCACTTCTGCAGGTAAAATTGTGACTGTCATCAAGTGATTGTTGTGTAAAATGGCTACCACAGGCCTTGATTACATAGGACACTAAACACACCTGGTTCTTTATTATCAGTCATTATGGTTGGTTAATCACATGTACAGTACCAGTCAAACATTTGGGAACACCCTAATGAGAAAGTGTGTCCAAACATTTGACTGGTACTGTTTGTTGTCTCCATCAGGGCTATAGTCATTGAGGACTTTGAGGATATATCTAAATTTACTACTTAACTGAAACAAAAATATTAAGATGTTAGCATTGGGAAATAACATAGCAATTAATCTAATAATTAAAATATTTTTGCAGACTTTATTTTTATGTTATGTCTCTCATAGCATTCTGTCTCAGGTCCTGTTCTCCATGTGAATGAAGTTAACTAAACTCCATCTACATTCTTGATTTTATAATGGGCTTCTTCCCTTTTCACCAACAAAACATAGGCAGTTAATATTATCTGGTCCTTGTGAGAGCTCTTGTGGCTCACACTCTGTTTACCAGCAGCTGTGCTTTGGGTTTCAGTGTCCTCTGTGATCATGACCTAACTGACCTTCCCTGGGTGAGATTGTATAAACCAACCTCTTGTTCTTCCACAGCAGCAGACGAGCTGCTCTCCTAGTTTTTGTACAGTGGTTTGGACTCCCTCCTTTACACAACCTAACTGCACAAGTGGAGTGTGAAAACACAAAGCAATATGGAGGCAAAACACCGATGCAGCTCCAACCAGGAAGCATAGGACTTGCTAGAGTAAGTTTGGCAAGTTGTGCAGTACTGCTATGTTTAGCTCCATTTCTACTCTCTCTGGGTATCTGCTTTCAATCCACCTTAAATTGAATTTTGTCAACCAAAATCAAAATCAATTTGTTTCATGCCACAGAAAGTAAGTCCCACAGAGTGAGTAGTTGTAATTTTTGGAGTCAAATTTAAGCAGCTGCTCTTTCAAGTAGATTAAATAATGACATTAAGGCACATGAGAGGTTTCCATTCACAACACAAGCGTATAATTGTAGCTAGATGATTGACATGTATGATGTACTGTATGTTCTGCTCACAAATAAGTTATGAAAGTTTATTCATTATCGAAAAATATTTTTTAGCCACAGTTTGACATCCTAGTGATGGATCTTGTGTTTGCATATAATAAACCTGTGTGTATATGCTTGTGTGTGAGTGCTACATCATTGTTTTCATGATCATGTTTTTGCTTTAGCAGGCTGAATAAAGGGGGGTGGTGCCAAGCGTGTCCTCTGCTCTCTGTTTGGTTGACTGCTGGAGGGGGGGGTTGGGGTTTACACGTACTCCCTGGCTGTGGAAGGCTGTGATTGGCGATAATATTGCTGCCCTCTCATGTCGTCTTTGGAGCAGGAGCAGCACAGCAAGGAGCCGCCCAATACCGTCAGACTGGCCGCCGCCCAGCCCACAAACAGGGCTGAGCCAAACTCATACCTGTACAGGGAAGGAAAGAGGGAGGAAAAGCATGTAAAGAGGGAGGGTAGCCAAAGTGTGGCTTCGTGTATTAGAGGATACTGCTTTCACTTCTCTTACAAAATTATCAGGGTTTGCTCTGACTTGCTGAAAGTAAAATACAAGACAAGAATATTCAAGCATTTTATCCCAGAAATAACCAACTATATCAAAGAAAGACCTTGTGGCTAAAGTAGTTGTTACTATTTGCAACCTCAAATATTAGTAAGCCCACCATCACATCAGACAGTGTAGTCTTCTCTACATGCTAAACTCAGACAACAGCTGATAGTGATATGAATTAAGACTTAAACATTCATTTTACTTTCAAAATGTTATATAGAAGACTAAGTTATGTGATTAGTGAAAATGGGCCTGTACTTTGTTGTTTTGAGGTTACTCTAAAACAATATTAGCTCTGCTACCTAGCAATATAAAGCAGCTACCATATAGGCCTATCTGCATTTGTCATAATTAGGAACTGTTAGCAGTTAAAGCTAGCCATATTCATTTGCCATAATTAGGAACTGTTAGAAGTTCAAGCTAGCCAAATAAGCAGCTATTTGCAGCTAAAGACGGTCAAGTTTATAAGCCAAATATAGCAACTATTTGTAACTACTGTAATGTTAGCTCCCATGTCAACCAGTCATGGAAGTTAGCAGCTAAAGCTAACCATGTTTATTATTAACACAAACTGTTAGCAGTTAAAGCTAGCCATACTCATTTGCCTTAATTAGGAACTGTTAGAAGCTAAAGTTAGCCATATTTATCAGTAATAATCTATCAAAAAGTCAGCCCTCTTTATTACCCACATTTCACAATATACAGCAATACTTTCTATTCTCATCATGGAACTATATAAATATTGCAGTGCTGGAAATAAAAGAGCCTTGCAAATTACATGTAGCCTATAGCACACAGCGTCAATTTAGATTGCAAAGAATCAGCGTTTGCAGATATTATCAATATCACGAATAAATACGGGAATTCCCTCTAATTAAAAGAAAAAAGACAGATTGGTCTAATAATATGAAATAAGGCTAGAGTTGTCAAATATGTCCACAAACAAGATTAAAGGAGACTGAGAGGGAAACCATTTAATGAGTGAGTGGAAGAAAACTTCAAACCTTTTAATTGTTACAATGCTGTCATCAGCTTGTAATTTTGGAGACTTCCATTTTGCCTTTCTGTCAGTTTCACTTTACTTTGAACTGTGATACAGACAAACATCACACAGTTTTTGGCTCATTATATGCAAAATGAAGTCATCACTTTGTTATTTGCTTAATCTGCTTAATGTTTGTCTTTTTTTTACAGTGGAAACACAACTGCACCAACCATCTGCACAAGATTTGGTTTTGTTTCTGCTTTCTGGGACTATTTTGTGAAACAGCTCAAAAAGCAGCTTTTGTTCATTGCTATGAACTGCACACATGATATTGTTGTAATACTGTGTTTGTGTGCTTGCTTCTGTCTGACACAACAGACATGAAACATACCAATAAAACATTAATTTGGCAGTTGCATGAACTTAGTGGCATGTAGATGCTTGACACTGGTTATATTGCAACTTTTATGAGTGTTTATAGAGTTTTGTGGAGTCTTAACACATCAGATGAGATTGACAGTGTGGCGTCCTCATGGGTACCCACATCATGTTTATGACCATATCCAGTGTTTTTATGTGTGCACACTGTTCTGTGTACAGTTAGTTGTTGGAAATGAGAGGAAAAACAATTTAGATTATGTGATATAAAGTCTATGAGAAAACCAATCTAATTTGTTTTTGTTTACATGAGGCCGCTGGCAGCTATTGCCTAAAAACAAGCATTATCTCAGACAATATTCAGAATAATGACTATAAAGGTTTTTTTGTTTAAGTGGAATGTGTTGGTAAAAAAAAACAATATCCAATAATCCTGACAGAAAGGCAAAAGTATTTAAAATAAAGAACTACAGAGTGAAGGTCACACATAAAATCTTTAATCTAAGTTAATGTAAGTTTTACTGCAATAATCCAGTTTTAAATGCTTTACTTGAAGGCACTGTCAAAACAGTTACCTGGCATTGGGCGGCGTATTTGGGTTGAAGAACTGATAGGACACCTGAGTGGCATACCAGGACACAGACACCAGTGTACATAAACCTGCGGAGGGAGAAAAGCATAATACATATTGATTCTCTGCATCAATGAAACCAGCAAACATTCACTATAAGAACTTGTGAATCTTTGTTTTGTTGATTTTAATCCTTGGGCTTGTGGTTTATGTTTGAGGTCAGCAGCTAATGCCTCTAAAATGACCACTTCCTGTTTACAGCAGGGACTCTAATTACCCAGAAGACCCCCGGTGAGACATTCAGGCCAAGAAAAATGTCAAACCACTTTCTCTAAATGCGCTGATTGCAGGAGATAGAAGCAACTGCAGTAAAATTGTGGGTGCAAACTAAACATAACATCAATATAACACATCTTTGGTGTCTTATTTAAAAAAACAAAAAAACAACCAGAAATCACACCTGCAAAAAGGAAGAGGGCTCCTCCAGTCACAGCGATGCGGGTCTTGGTGACCGGGTTGTTATCTCCAACCTTTGTACACTTCATGCCCACCACGCTGACGATCATTCCAATAAAGCCCAGCAGTACTGACACTACCATCAAGGCCCGACATGTCTGGATGTGAACTAGATTATGGCAGAAAGGGAACAAAATAAAGAGTAGGGAGGGACAGTAGAGTGGACCACAGAGTAGTGAATGATAGCAACACAACAGCAGATATGAGAGAAAGTGAGGGAGAAAACCAGAGAAGGGAGAAAAGTGGTAAGGAGATGAGAAAACAAATAGAGAAGAGGTTTTTAGTTCATCAAGTCAATAAAACATTTCTGGACATAAAAGTGAAAGTCATTATAAGGGAATGAAGCCACACACACACACACACACACACACACACACACACGCACACACACACACACACACACATACAATGGGAGACCACATGTATTTATGATAGGAATCTCATTAGGGAGAGTCCACCACTGTCCTACTTTTCAGACAACGATGATTCTAGCCTCTTTTTTTTAATTTCCAGAGGTGAATTTTTTGGCCAAGCTTAAAGATCTTAAATTATCCTCCAAATCATCTCCAGATCATTCCTCAGTGGCTCCACCGTCACGAAAATCTAATGTGCTGCCCACACACAGGCCTCGGCGCACTCATAACTTAGTGGGAGGAACATATTTACACATATTAACACACACACACATATGTAGAAATACACAATATGTGCGCACACACAGTTGCTGTAGGTGGACTAGACAGAGATGAAACACACAACTCTCTCTCTCACATGGAGCAGCTGTAGGAGGGCCCGCTTTACATGTTTCACACAGTGGGATTAGTGTGGCTCTGTCACAAAGCAAGATTGTTTTCATGGAGCTGTCGCCACAGCGATCAGACATAACTGCCTCAAAACACAAACGTGCAATGCTAAGCGCTTAATGATGCTGTCAAAATACCGATGGAGTGCGTCTGGTTTACAAGCGACGAGGGGATTGTCAAAATCCCAGCAGCGGTTGGAAAAACATGCAAATTCCAATATCCTGGTTGTGATATGTGACAGAGCTGACAAATATGGTAATTACAGTAAACATGACTGAGATTTCTGCGCAGGTTTAACGGCGAAGGTCATGGGCGCTACCTTCAAAGAACAATGACTTGAAGTGTAAGCCAGTATTTGTACATCAGAGGAGAGAAGTGTTTATCAGAGGAGACAAACAGAACTCAAATAAACCACAAACACATCACTGGATTGACTAGAGCTAGAAAAATAAGCAGAAGAGAACAGAAATGAAATAGGAAAAGTTTGACAAGTAAAATCTTGAAGTGCACATATGAGGTATCTCAGCAGCGTTCAACCACATTTCGAGGTCTTCCAGTCAAGGTCTTTTTTATTAGCTTTCAATCACATTTCGAGGGCTCCAGAAAAGCCTAGAAGATGGACCTTAAATGAAGACTCAACTCATCACTCTCAATTAAAACTGTAAATAGTAATTTAAACTTTTTTACCTGTGCTTTTAACCACACATATCTCATGGTCTTCAATAAGAGAGTTAAAATTAATCTTGAATTAGAACTTCTTTGTCCAACTACTGTTTCCACAGTCAACACCTTTCACACTCAACTAGACTACAATAGTTTAAGAAGAAAGTTTAAGAAGAAAAATAGTCTCAACTCAAGGTCCACTTCTAGAGCTTTCAATAGCAACTCATGTTCTTCAGACCTCCAGAAAAAAAGCTAGTGACAAAGTAGTCCAAGGTCAAGAAGGAAATTTCATGCTCACCCAAAATCGAATTGAGCAGAACACAGTTTACAAAGATTTAAACCACTTACGATGGTCTTCAAAGCTCAGGAAAACGACTAGTAAGCGGACCTTGAATCCAATTTTTACATTAAACTATATTGAACTACTGTTTCCAAGGTCAAGAATTAGAACTAGAATGAAAAGAACTACTGTAAAAACTGGTGTATAAGTCACAGTCTATTTTGGGGGGTGATGCTGGGAAAAAACACTTCTATTAAAGGTTTATTTGAATGTACCAGTAACTATTAATTTTCAAACACATATGTTTAAACTCCAAAACTTTTCAATTGACTTTTATTTGAAATGCAACAAAACACACATATTACGCCTGAATCAGTGTGTCGGGTTAATGGTTAAGGGTCCGGTAATGATTTGCTTAACTGAACTAGACTAGTATATTAACTCAGACCAGGTTCGGATTAGGCTATGAGTTAACCTTTATGAGTAAACCTTTCAAAAGAACACAGTAACTTTACATTATTTGATACAGTGTATCATCCTCTGTCTATTCCATCCACTGAAAAGACAACAAAGTTAGTGAATCTTTTAGGCTTCAGATCTGTGCTCATACTGTGTGTCGCTGCCACAGTTCAATAAAACCTGCTCATCTGTGCACTTTTGCATATCATGCTTCAACATCTGCTGCTGTCTCGAATTAGTGTCTTCCTGACGTTATAGTTCATAAGTGTGGATGCTCACATCATTATGTTTAAAGTTGTAGTTATTGTAATAGTTATCATTCTTAGTGTGGACTGCCTTTTACAGACCTATAATCATATCCAGATCCAACCTCTCTTTGTATTTTACTGTGAATAAGACACACATCGTTTTTTATGGTACATAAATTAGAAACTAGAAGGACCTAAAGAACCTAAGAACTTTTCCACTGGATTTCAACCACATATCATCAACGCAAGTAAGTGGACCTTGAGTTAAGGATTTTTATAACATTTTGAAGGTTGAAAACAAGTTGTCCTGCATAACTATATAAAAATAGAATGAATTGTGACTATATGTTTCAATACAGAAAGTCACTTCAAAAACATATGTTGAGTAACAGCTAGAGCAGCAACCTAAATTCATCATTTGTCAGTGTGACAGAAATACACACACTGTCATTCATGGTGCGGCAATAAAGTCACATTTCAGAAGATGATCTGAGGGGACTTATGACTGCAACGAAGAGGATGGAGCAATCTTTGAAGTCTGATTTATGGCTCCACAGCTTCCTTTTGAAGGAGCATCTGAATGGTCTTCAACAGAGAGAGGTTTGATTTTCTTTTCTTTCATCCATTCTGGGTATTCCTCTTTTATTCTGAGAGTGTGTGGGGGGTTCAGGTCAATGCTATATGACACTATTTTGACCAGTTCAAACTGGTGACAAACCAGAAGGGAGTTCGAGGGCCTTTGGGGTGAAGGAGAGGCTAGGGGTAAAAAGGAGGGGCGGCTGGTCTGGCTCACCCACTAGGCCCTTCTCTTTCCAGTGCCAAGGTTGGCAGTGCCAGCCACAAGCTTTCAATGAGTGTGTGTGCTTGCTGGTGTGTGTGTAGGCACTGTAAGATCCCATTGTGAGGTCACTTGTGACTCTGTCGTACGTAATATGTGTTTGCCCACTCACTCTCCAACCATAAAACTAAACTTATGTTTGATTCCACCCAATCCAGATCCAGTTTTAAACCAAATTCAAAACACAGACTAATATGATATCCTTTATTGTATTACCACACTACATTTGCCAAAAATTAAGTTTTCATTAACCAATTTTCCATTTGTGAGTACACTTTCAAATATGCAAAGTGGTTTCACTTTTAACCAAACTCAATTCAAGCCAACAATGAGAAAGAAAGAAGCATTTGTTCCAGCAGACCACTGGAATAACCTCTACTACTGGATGCTGTATGGGCCGATACACATCACACCACCTCACTGAATACTAAACCATCAGTTCCCACTCTATATTTGCCAGTGTGACATTATAATTTAATGGCATGATTGATCCTGACCAGCAGCCCATTAGAGACACTTTTCCAGTGATAGTAAGAAACAATCAGTTGGAGCAGATGTGTTGATTAGACAGTTGCTTGACGCCTGATTGGATAGATTTTGCTCTTGGAAGCTGTTCCAAAGTATCTAAAAGAGGTTATATATCAACTCTTAGGAATCACAAGCAACTATAATTACACTTCTACATAAATGTATAGAACTACACAATACAATAATGTAATGTGACACATACACATATCAAACAAATGAGGCTCATTCTCAACCTCGGAAAACCATGAATACTTTGAAAACGGAGCATAGACAAGAAGTCCTCAGAATGATTGGAAATTTGAACTTTCACAGTCTTGTGACAACACCATCTGCTGATGAAGATCATTATAATAAAAAGCTCCAGAACAGTTACGAAACATACATTGTCCTGAGATTGTTTTCTCAGCAAGATGTGTTTTTAATATCCTGTTCATACATCTGTGGCTATAAGTCAGAACTGTCCTTTCAGCACCACCACCCACACTCCTCTGTCAATAACAGCCAATAACCTTCACAACCACGTCTCATCCTGCTCATCATTTTTCTTCTACTGGAAAGAAAAGCGCTCAGTAAACAAGCAGCAGATCCAACAGCTTCCACTTCTGCTGCTTGGCCGCATCAGGAGAGCGCAGCACAGTCTGGTGAACAATTATACCCACCATCACATGCTGCTGCTGCTCCTGCTGTGAATGTAGCCAGAGGTTCCTACAGAACTCTTACTGCTGCATCAAACCAACACCAACACATAAAGCCTTCTCTGACCCCCAAACACATGATTAGATGCTGATCTGCTCCATTTCATACCAATATGATCCGTCTGAGAAGCACCTGAGTAAACCTGTGATTGATCAAGAATGCTTTGCTCAACTTCTCAGTTCTTGTGTTCAATCAGACGGATAGAGAGTTAACTCCTTGGGAAGGTTTTCTAAAGTCTGAATTCTGTACTCACTGGGGTGTGTTAATGAACAAATGGAACAATGTGAGCGTGTGGGGAAGACAGAGCGCATTCTGGGAATATCTCTGGTGTTTGCTTCAACACTGCCCTTTTCTTCTTCCTAACAGCCCCTATTCATCAGCAAGGACAATACGCTGTTCTTATTGCTGCAATGAACCAAAGGAGATGGCAGATCAGCTCCAGCACTCGTCCCCCAAACGCCAAAATGTTTGCAAAGGGCCTCGGTTGTTTTTTCAGAGGCGAGTGTGCCACAGTGGGAAACCTAAAAGCAGCATCACTCAACCACAGAGAGAACAAGACAAAACCCAAAGTGTTCAATTGTTTTGTGAAAATCACTCCTGACCGAGCCCACCCCCCTGTAGTCTTTCATTAGAATCTCTAATAGGATGATTTAAGCAGCCAGTAGATGGATGGATTCATATAATCTGTGTGCTATTAATTATGAGTCACTAGTTCCTACTTACAGATTGGAGATGACAGGAGGCTCATATTCTGAGCTAATTTATGTCCGAACCCCACATTCCTGAACCCCTCCCCACTCCTGACATGATTATATTTTATGATGTTTTGGGAGTTTTTAAAGGCTGATTTGATCTCTATTAAACATGCTAACAGCAGCGTTTTAATTTTAATTTAGATTTACAGTTTCTAGAGTTTAATGTGTCACTGATAGAGAGGGCTCAGGGAGTTGTTTTCCCTCTGTTTTTTCACTGCTGAATAATACATGTGGCCAAATTAACGAGCCAGCTACAATAACTGTAATGGGTTGCCATACAGAACAACAGATATTTCTTTTAGGGAGACTAAAGTGAAGGGAGAGCTTTCAAAGTGGGTCTCGCGTTTGTCATCTTGACTGATGAAAACACACATAGAACTACTTTATTTTTGTATTAAATAAAATGTAATGAGGGCATCCAAGAAGGGAAGCATTTTGAGAAAGTGTTAAGAACATTAAAATTAATGGATAAGCCTCTCTTGGTGATGCATTACATGATAATTGTCCTGCTTGAATTGTGTTTTTCCATCATTTGACAAATGACACACTTAACATCACTTTATCATCTACAAAGATGCTCCCAAACTAAGGGTTTTTCATATTTTGTTAGTTTTTTCATGCCTGGTAATCATCAACTCACAGTATGCCTATAATGAGAATATAATCCCTGAAGAAGTTTTATGAAACAGTTGGTAGAATGTCTAAAAGGGGTCAGTAACACAAACAGCTAAAGAAAGTAGAAGCCACTACCAGTTAGACAGTCAGGTTTTTGTCAAGCCAATTTGAAACATGGTACTCACTGTCCAACGAGAGCATGGAGTCAAAGATCTTGCACTGCACCTGTCCTGTACTCTGCGAGGCACAGCTCATCCACAGCCCCTCGTACAGACCCACGGCTGTGATGATGGCATCGCCGGCATATGACGACTGCTTCCACTGGGGCAAGGCGGTGGTGGAGATGATGCCGATCCAGCCGCCCAACGCCAGGAAATAACCCAATAACTGGAGACCCGAGTTGGCCATCCTTCTCTAGCTCTGTCTCTTTACTTCTGTCTGGTCTCACTTTTCTTTTTTCCTTCTCCCTGTTTCAGTTGCAAACAGCTTTTGTTTTGGGTGACCCCTGGCGTGATGCCTTTCTTTCTTTGAGATGTTCTTTGTGTACAACACCTGCAGCAATCCTGTGAATTGTTTCACTTTTCTCTTCACTATCTGGTCCCTCTGAGCATCTCCTTCTGCCACACTGCTGTAACTCTCATCTGTGGAACTCCCTTTTTTCTCCTTATCTCTAGCTTTTTCTTTCTTTCTTTTTCTCCCCACGTTCCTGGGCGTCCTTTCTGCCCGTCAGCTGGGACGATGAGTCAATGTCTCTCCTCAGGACTTTCCTGTCTGGTTCTTTGGTCTCTCTGGTATTAAATCAAAGTGGAAGAAAGTCTTTCTGGTGGTCAGTGGTACAGTTCATCAAGCATCGTCGCTGGGCTGCCTCACTCTCTGCATGGCTTCCTCCAGTTCTCTCTCTCTTTTTCTCTCTTTCTGCTGCTTGCTTACTTTCCCCCCACTACAATCTTTCCATCTGCTCCAGGCTCAAGTGGCTCAATGAGGGGTAGAAGAAAAAAAAGTAAAAGGAGAGAGAAAAAAAACGTGAAACACAAAAAAGTCCTTAACAGGCTGAGCACAGAGGGATGGGGTAAAAGGCTTGGCTGTGATTGGACTCTTCTGTGTTGTAGGAACGCCTACTGGGAGGGAAGAGGGATGGACTGGTTGGGAAAATAAGGACTGTTCCGAACAGGCAAAAGAAGCATCATAGGTAAATTCACAATGACAAGTTCATTAATGAAAGAGAGCAAAATTGTTCTAATCCAATTTAAGACTTTCCAACTGCATCCAAATCAAAGCCATCATCATCACATCAGCGGGCCTCTTTATCAGCTACTGGATGCATTGATCCTTTGAAAGTTTGCTGCCTGCGTGGAGGTGCGGAGGAGGTGGTGGTAAAGTGCAACAAACACGCGTAAATCAGCATCTAAACAATGCCTGGCTGAAAAGGACGTGTCACATCCAGACAGACTCTTTGGAAATTATGGGCCGCCGAGACAAGCCTCCCACATCGCCATGGCAACCCCAACAAATGAAGAGAGAGAAAGACAGAGAGAGAGAGAGAGCGAGAGAGAGAGTTCACCCGACTGTACATCCTTTGCGAGCTGTAAATGCAGACACACTCCAGTCTTTTGTGTCTGAGGAGAGAGCAGAAACCTGTTTTCCCACAGTTGCGCGCCCCGTCAGCTCTCCTTTAACTCCCGCTCATTAAATTAGCTTCAATTCACTTCAGACTAACTCAATAATTCTATTCTGCCAATTAGACTGTCGACACACTCGGAGGGTCTCTGAGACATGGCCGTTTTCTCACATCTGTAAGAGACATGTCTCACCCCCACCCTGCACTTTTACACACACACAAATAGTCTGTCTGCACAACAAGCATGTTCTTCTCGATACTCTCACAACCATTTTCAACAGAGTTTGGGTGAATTCACCTCAGAATTGTTCTAAAAAATGAAACAGAAGAGTCATTGGAAAAGCATAAAGGAAGGAGGTTATTTGTGGGATTGTTGCACTTTTCTCTGTACCTTTTTCTCACTCAGTTGTCCCTTTTTTCTGTCTGCTACTTTGTTACTTTCCTTACCTCTCCTACCAGTTCAACCTTGAACTTCAACTTGATCTACTCCAACATCAGAAAAAGCACTAGAACATGTGAACTTGCATGTGACCCCACTTATCTGGCATCAAGCATGTCTTTGAAAACCCTCCATTACACATTCAGACACACATATATGGATAGAAAAGATCATGCATGGAAGAGTCGACCTATGGTTCAAATCAAGCCAAGCCTGGTTTATTATCCTCTGAGCCTCTCTCATTCATGCTACTCCTGTTGGTTTAAATATTCAGGGTGTGTGTACGTGTGATTGTAACCGTAATACGTTCAGCTCTGCAGTGTCTAATGAAGAGCTTGACATATGGATGGAGTTGTGGACAGAGCACAGAGGTCAGCTGAGCTTGAGAAGCGAGACGAGATGAAAGAGCGAAAACAAGGTTCAGTGGAGTGGTAGTGCAGGGTGAGGTGGTGGAGGGTGGGGCGAGACTTCTAGAGGTCTTTCTGATTTTGAATCATAACAACACACTACCATTGGTGGGGTTGTGGCCAAGTCCAAGTAAAAAACTCAACTTTAAGGAATTATCTGTCCTACTGCTCATAGGCATGAGAGCAACACGTTCTCATACACAAATGCCAAAATTATTTTTAAATAAATTACGTTATTTTATAGTTACTTTCATTTTATTTCAAATTCCTGGACATTCTCAGTGTAATTTGCAGGTATTTAAGGATATGACTTTTTACAAAAATGGTGTTGCAATCTTGTAAGAATTATATATTCATCATATTTTCATTGTATTTGGGTGTAATGAAAAAAAAGATACAATTGTTACATACAAAAAGTTATTTGTTATACTTTTTGATAAACTAGACTCTTAATTCTTTAAACGTTCTATATGAAGAATCACACATTCCTTCTGATTACTGACGCCAGTGTCCGTTATGTGAGCTGCTAGTTCCTAACACTTTACTATTAGCCTAACCAGTGCACAGTGGTCCTGTAAAACATACTGGATGTAGATGAAGACTGCAGGCAAAGCAGATGAAAATATCACTTTTCTACATGTTGATGCTCGTTGAACAGGTAGTCTTCTTGGCTTTTTATTCACAAAGGTTTTATTACCCCAGATTCTTAAAATTTTAGAACCAGTTCCAATTAAAATTTAAGTTTCTGGGGCATGCTTACTTAAGACCTAGTTTTTCATATTCCTTTATGGGAAGAAGGAAGAGTTTAGTTTTAGGGAACTAAAACACTGCGGATAAAGTTGGGGTAATGTTTGAGAATAAAGATTAAGATGACGGTTCTGTGTTTAAAAAGTTACTTTTTTCACTGTTTTCTGAAATTGTGTCCCTTATACTCCCTGATAACCCACAAACAGTTTTTTATACTATGGGCATGGTCCGACAACCACCAAATGTAGGGAAAATATCTCTTTTTTTTTTGGTAATTTGAGCGAACTATCACTTTAAAATGACTTTTTTTGTTTATTTTAACCAAAATTCACCTGCTTTCCCTACTACCCAGACTATCTTCACTTTCAAAACAGCTGTACATTACATTTGGTAAAAGAAGGCGTAATTATGGATAAACCTAAAAGAAAGAATGTCTTAAACCCTAACCCTTAAATTGTCATTCTGAAATGAACCTAAGTGATGTGACAGTGATATCCTTCATGTTACAGTTCAGATGAAGTCATCATCTCACCTGACTTAACCCCAATGTCCCTTTACTGTCAGTCAAGGCTCCACCACTATTACCAGTGTGGATGATTCACTACTAACAGTCCTTATCTCTTTGATATGGCTCTCCCAAAACAGGAAACCAGCAAATGTGGTTAGTACAGTCTCATACACACAATTAAGGCATCAGGGTCCTATCAGATTAGCCAGTGTTGTCAGGGTTACCGTGAGGCACATGTGGACATGTAAACAGTATTGGAGAAGAATTATGTAACACAACAGGCAGGTTGTGGATTAGTCTATTTGAAGTAACACGTAGAGATTATTCAGTGAAGCAGTCTCACTTTGATGTCACATGAAGGAAATTTGTATGCAACCTTACATCTGGAAGATACTATATAATTGAAATCACTCGGGATGCGGACTTGAGTTAGCAGAGACCGTGTAGCGCTCTTCAGTAAACTATAATTACAGTACGTCAAGCCTTTCCTGTTAATGTTTTGCACCCAGAGAGCCCACATGAGAAGGTGGAGTCTGAATGAATGCTAACTAAGCACAGAAATGAATAATGTATGTCAGTGCCCCGAGGAGAGCTCCTCCGCTCAAGTGCCCCTGAAGAGACTGTTGGCTCTGCTCATTATGGAGTTGAACAGGGCATCTTTTCCCCAAAGTCGACAGCAACGTCGAGTGCCGTGACACACAAAAAGCAACATTGAGAATGTGAATGAAAGAAAGCTGGATCTTCTTTTTGAGGGTTGAATGATTGGCGAGGTTATTGTTGTTGGCTGATGTCCTAATTGCCTTGATTATGTCATTTCAGATGCTTAAATCCTAAAACGACTGTGAGAGGTTTATGGGAGCACTTTCCATGAATGTCTCGAACATCTACAGACACACAGAGGAACTCTTTTCATCCCACTGTTTCCTAAACTCACCATGGTCGACCTTGCTTTCATGCTTGGCTTCAGTTCAGCTATTGGGTCAGCTCCTTCTAGTGACTATGGTCATGAAGCGTGCAATTGCCTGAACATCATGGGGAAAATGTCTTTCTCCATCCTCTCCACCCATTGACACTCCAGCCTGCTTACCTAACACCCATCTCCTGTATCTCCATCTTTTCTCCTTGACCTTCCCTCAAACCACTCACCAGAGGACACATGGTTCAATGGGTGCCATCAGTTACTCGTCTCTCCCCACCTCTCACCTCTCTCCCTCTCCCCAGATTTTCCAGACCCCTGCCGCACTAAGCTGAGCTTAAGAGTCAGCTGAGCTGATCAAAGACCGTAGCCATGTAGTGGCTAACAAGAGGAGAGAGTTCCCAACGACACAGGACCTCCCAGGGGTTTCCACCGCCATAGACCTACTGTAACTAGAATCGACATGGAGGGATGGTAGCTTATTATACACACTGCCCGCGTGACTGCATGAGTAGCTGTGTGGCGGACATACACAGATGGATGTTTTCCTACGAATACATATCTATTCTTGCGGAGGTTGATCTCAGGTCCATGGGACATTTTGCTGGCTCGCTCTACTGATTTTACTTCTGCGGAGAAAGCCACCCTCCATTACCCAGCATCCCTTTAGTATGGGGAAGGCCCAGGTCCTTTTTCCCACCACTCTCCTCCCTCTCACCCCCACCATCTCCTCCTCCTTCTCCATCCGCCGCTCTTTTCGTCACGTTGACCCCTTCCAGTTGCCTCGGCATACTCTGGCCCCCTATTATCACTCTAATAAGTCCTAGCAGGCTTCCCTCCTCTTCCTCCTCCCTTTGTGCCCCATTTCTTCTTTTCTCTTTTATGACCTTTTCCCTCTGTTTTCTCCACACTGCTTTTACAGTGTATACTGTCGTCCTGCAGTAGGCCCCTGGATGACCCCGGTGAGAATGGAACCACAATCCTAGGCAATGATTTCTGTTTGTACATGTTAGTACATAATAACTCAAAGGTCTCACTTTGTGTTCAAAATTTAAACTATGGTCTAAAATAGGAACAAATTAAATGCACTTTAAGTCTGACCTGTTTCATGCCTTGTTGCCCTGTTGTCAGTAAACTAGGATGTTGTTTGTTTATTGTTCAAACTAAATTGGACAAAACTAGCAAACCATGATAAGTGATAAGTGAAACCATCTGATAAGTGATGTGTGGAAGTATTCTGGACTTTACACATGGTAAAATCATGGATTACTATAGGAACTGGGAATTCTACGACATAGTTAGGATTAGTTATTACAGAATTACAGTTAATGGTTAATCAAATAGTTTGATAATTAATCAATCATTTATGTTATTTTCTCTAAATAATAATTCTACCTTTTCTTATTGCTAGGATTTAGCTTTTCTGGGAATTCATTTGAAATTTAAACTATTTCAGTAAAACAGCAGACATGGTTAGGAGGAAATGATTTTCTCCCATAGTGTAAACTGTGACTTCTATCTCCTCCTCTTTATCAACAATACAATCATAAATCATCTAGCCTATGCTCCCTCACGTCTTTGTCGTCCTACGTCACCCCCTTCCTGAACCTCCGCCTCTTGGCACCGTATTACCCTCCTCTGTCTGTACCATACAGTCGCTGGAACCAAATCTCTTGCACCTGTATGTCCTGGCTCTATCCGGTTCCTTGAATTCCTGAGAGCCCTGTGCTGATCTGATGGAAAAAAAGAAGGGGAACACAGAGGAGAGCAGGAACTCTTTAGTTTTTTAGTGGCACTGCAGTGCCGGTAGTAGCAGGGAGGGCTCCTCTTATGGGTGTGCATTTATCTGGAGCCGGAAGGAGCTTTGTTGTACCCTACAGTTCACACAGGGCTCTGGAAAACGACTGCTTTTAACAGGGTCCCTAGAAACGGCCTACCTGGTCTGAGTGGGGCCTCTGAGTGTTCCCTTCCTTTGTAGCAGTACAACTTCATCTCACCCTGGAGTAGTCACCAACCTTGACAGATTGGGAAGCATACTGCACATTGAGGATTTTAATGCTGATTATGATGCATGAAATCAGGAAAAACAAATGGAAACACCTCATTTTGCTAACAGTCTTTCACTATTTCCAAAAAATTGTTAAGGTTGGTTAGTTTTGAGGTGGAAAAGTTATAATTGCCTAATAAATAAATTATATGATGTGTAACAATTGAAATGGATAGGCTTAATAATTACAACATATAGGTTTAGGTCTATGTATACCTATGTTCCAGAAATATGGTGTGCAACGTTGATCCCAGCTCTAAAGGTTTTATTGGACATCGCTACAATGAATTCTGATGGGGAAACTAATACAAGCATTTAGTAGATCATACTGTCTGTAAACAGTATATGGAAAGTACAGTAGGTCAAAGTTGAACCAGGACGTTGGTCTGGAAACTGTTGTTTGAAAAATGTTTATGACAGTTTGAGTGTTCATGTTACCATTCATCTTCATTTTCTCATTTAAACAAGTTTTACTTATCTGGGAGCCAGTGTTTGTTTTTCTTGCCCTGCCAAATGTCTTTATTAACACACAAAATGCAGAAATTAACTAATAATTTTAATAATGGTATCAACACTGATAGAGATTACATATAAAAATATGAAAATGACCCAAGTGGTAAAAACTAAATGATCTTTTAGCTAGTCCTTGGCTTGCTAGTAATATGGTTCTGAAGATGGCTACGTCTGTTTGTCAGTCAGCTGTCTAACACTTTGGTCTTGATGGAATGAAATTTGGTAAAGATATTTATGGTTCCTAGAGGATGAATCCTGATGACTTTGGTGACCCCCCCCCCCCCCCTCCCCCCGCCGATTTTTCATCTAGTCCTGTATATGATCATGGACTGCCATGAAATGTGGCTAACTATAGGACGACTAGTAATCTTGTAAATTCTTAACGTTTCATAGCACCGAAATCAGATCAAAACATGAATTTGTTTATGAGGTTGGTTTATGGGTTAGGGTTAACTCATGACATATCAACCTCAGCAGTACTTTGTGTTTAGTGCTAAATAACCAATGTTAGCATGCTAACACACTACTTTACGATGGCAGACATGGTAAAAAATGATACCTGCTCAATACCACAGCATTAGCATTTAACAGCAACTTTGAAACAATGCTGCTTGAGGCTGAAGAGTTTGTCCAATGATCTCATGGTGTTTTATTATACAGTGTGCGCAATATGTGTTACATGCAATGTGTGTTGTGTTTTACCATGGGGTGAGTGCAATATTTTGTTATGTGCAATTTATTTTTGTGCATTTTGTGCGTTTTACTATAACTGTGAAGCCTTTTAAATGCACAGCCTTTGAGAGCAAGACAAATTTCCCAACAGGGACAATAAAGTATATCATATTGTATTTTATTGTAACGAATAGTATCATATTTAGATTGCATTCCCCTCTTGTTGGGTTTAATAATTAGACAGAGTGATAAAGATAATGTGTATGACATTAGTTTACACCAAAGAAAACTTGCCCCATACTTAATAATTTATGCACTTCATCCAGACTGACTGAAAGTTGTGATTATCATTTGCCATTTCATGACTTTGCCACATACTCTGTTAAAATTTGAACATGACTTTTTGTGATATTGAATTGAATGCCATTATTATCATTGTACATTACAGTACAACAAGATAAAGATATGAGAAATCATAAATGTCTGTATGTATGTGGTAAGTCCTGGAACATCAGCTCACAAACAACATGATGGGAGTACAGTGTGTCGAATGTTGCCTCCAGATTAACCTCAGTCACAATCTGTGAGAAATTCACCTGAGTGATGGGGTTATAGTGTGGTGCGTGTGTGTGTGTGTGTGTGTGTGTGTGTGTGTGTGTGTGTGTGTGTGTGTGTGTGTGTGTGTGTGTGTGTGTGTGTGTGTGTGTGTGTGTGTGTGTGTGTGTGTACAGCCCAACATCAACAGACAGGCAGTGGGAGGTAGAGGAGCAGAGGCCTGAGGGTGAACAGCTGAAGGTGACTATAGAGAGATTAAAAAGGGAATGTGGGACTTAATCCATTGTTATACAGCAGTCCTCTGAGTCTCCACTCACTGAGAGAGAGCAAAGAAAAGACGTGCATTCCTCCCAGCCCTCGCTACGCAGCACACGGACCAGGGGATACAGACGCCATTCTCCTGCCATCTGGCCTTAACCAAACACTGAACAGCCCCTCTGCCCCCTCAAACCTCCTCTGCCACCACTCACTCATGCTCTCCATCTTCACTTCCTCCTCAGCTCTCACTTCACAGCTACGTCACAAGCACAATATCATTATTACTTTTATAAGTTATAATGAGTAAAGAGCAATACTTTGGTTAAATTATTCAAAAATTGTATCCTGCCCTAAACCACTCACCTCATGGAGCTGGCTTAGTTGTCATCACGTGGCTGAAGTGTACAGTCATGTGATAACAGGTGGCCATACAGTGAACAGGAGGAGCTTATAACCCATTTTTCTGTTCAAGGAAGGTGACTCCACTGTATGACTTCCTCCTTGATCTTTCTCAAGCTGTCCACTAACTCCTGAGGTACCAGCAGAGATTTTATGCCAAGTGCTGACTCATTGCGAGGAGACAGGGACTCCCACTAGGCTTTGATGATCATCACTAATTCAGCACGGTCCATTCTTGTCTTGAGCCAAGGTGTTTTTCCATTTTTCTGAAATCTTTGCTTCTACATAGAAGTGGAAAGTGCTGACAAAACTGTGTTACTGTACATTTTCAGATTGTGTTCAAGCAAGTAAGACAACATTCAATTAAACTATAACTATTAGCACTGATTGTGGAAGAAGTAATGAGATCTATTGATCAAATAAAAGCAATTAATAAAATAAAATATGTCAATATAAAATGTGCTATCCTAATCTTATTGAAGTAAAAGCTGTAAAATGTATCACAAAGTAAGCAGCACAATGTCATTATACCACACAGTGCCATGTATGTCAGAGTTTACAACTATGCATCTATGCCTATGTGCTTTTTATGTAAAATCTTGACCTTAGTAACGATACTTTAGTTCCTTTTTGTTGCTTTGTTCCACTGATTAGGACCCATGCTTGAATTTCTCCCCTCATCATCCCTTTTTCTCTATACTCTTTTCACATCATAAGAGAAGTAGCTTGTATTCCTTACTGCTCATTTTCAAATATGTGCCACCTTCATGAAGCCGAAACATTTTCCCACATCCACCAATCCCTGTTCAGACTCTGTTTATGTGCAAGGTGTAAACACTCAGGTGTTACCATTCAGACAGCATGGCTGTGCTCTGGGATCGTTTTGGGTTAATAGTGCAACATCCAGAACGGGCATATAAAATTTGGTTTCTGGTTGGTTTGCAAATGTTTCAGGAGTTTATGTTTTTAAATATTTCTATAGATTTTTATATTTCCAATTTTACAAATCAGTGCTAACTTGCACGCTCAGTTTGTTTTTTATTAGTTTGACTACTGCTAAAACAAAGGCATTGGAGATAATCATAAGACTCCATCTATAATAATAGGCTTGTCCCCATTGTTTCTTTAATTCATATAGTTCATATTCACAAATCAGCTCCGTATATCACTGGGGATGATTCTTCTCATCCAGCATATCCAATCTGTAGAGGAAATGCTATAGACAACTTTGTTTTTTAAATATCAACTGTTCAAAAGATGTATTGTATGTTGAAGCTGTTGGACTCTTGAATGGTAAATCTCTAGCATCTTAAATAAGGTGTTGTTTTTAACTTAAGCATATTCTGTATGTTTTATGGTATTTTGTGTATTTTTAATAGGGTAAGGGTTATATAATGGGTTAATATTAGGCCTATGTTGTGTTAAATATAGTCATGTCTGTCCTGTGTACAGAATCAGCTCACCAAAACAAGTTCTTACCAATTTTGGTAGTAATGGCAATAAGGTAAACTCACCTCAAGAAACATGGAGCTCTATTATAAATCTGCAAAACATTTCTTTAAAACCGTTAGAAAACAGTATACATTTCCAATTCCCATATCAAATAAGGGTTTGGGTTGGTGAAACAAGTCACTTCAAAGAAAAGTACTTTTAACTTGTGAATAAAAGTGAAGTAGCTCCACCTTGCCAGTGACAAGGTGTTAACACTGTCTGGGAGCATTTAGCCTGGTGTTCAGCAACTACTGTCCACAGAACCTTTCTCACACTCTTTGCTGCCTTTTTATCGGCTGCTATTCCAAAAATGTGTCATGTACCTGCTGTCTCGTGAGGGAGGATCTCCCCCTCTCTGTCTCCTCCACTTCCCCTTTTTTGCTGTCTTTTCCCACCAACTTATGCACTTTTTGTCACATTGTAAAATACTTTTCCCTCTTATGCTATGTTCTGTACCCTGTCCTCATTCAAACATCTTTTCCAACCTGACTTTCATCTCTCCAAATCCTTTTATTCTCCCATCTGTCTCCCTGTAAGTGGGTGGCACTGAGCCAAGCATCGCCCGAGCCTTCCTTCACCATAACAACCGGCGGCGACGTCTTCATTTGATGGGACAAAAGGGCCTCCAAGAATCACTGCTGTTCACCCAGGGGCTTATGGGTGCTAGCCAGAGATTTGAAGAGGAAGGTGCAGGTGGAAAGGAATGGGAGATGAGGATTCCTGGAGGGAGTAGCGCTATATATCAACGTGGCGTTTAACCTAATACCCCCTAGCACTGTGAACTTGTTCCCCAAAGAGCAACTAATGCCTTCACAAGGGCTAACACATTGCTTAGCATATGAACCCTCCATGCACACAGACTACTAGACCTCTGCTTTCACTCACAGTGAAATTGCACATTTGTGTGATAATGTGGAGTGCGTGGAATTCATAAAGAATCATTATTTCTACACTCAGTTTTTATGGCGGCCAATAAAAATGTCATTGGGCTGTTGGTGCTGTAGTTTATTCAGGCACATTAGCTCCTCCACACTGTGCTGAACAAACATTCAGGCTACTCCCCTGAAACACAACTTTAACCAGATCCTCACCTGCACTGCTGAACAACTCCTGTAAAAGGCATTATCTCTAATCCAAATGTAAACCAAAGGGTGTAGCCTCATCATTAAACTTTAAAACACTGATTTAGACTGACAGGCCTTTTAAAACACCCAATAACACCATATCTAATACTGTGAATCAGTGATGTCTATAACCACCAGTAAACCATGCTATGTTTGGATTTATGATCAATTGAAAAACACACAAAATAGTAATTCTTCAACAATCTTGAAGTTTTGACATAGGCTGAATATGCCTGTAATTTATATGCTCAAAATGCTGCTTTCTGGGTCTTTTGACTTACATGACCATACAGGATAAAGAAGTATAAGAGGGAGTAATCTCGTTCTCAAGCAGTTCATGCTAACAGATGCTACAGTACATGATGTGATAGTTGGCTTGCTCGAGATTAAAACTTGGGGCAGCCTTAAAGCTAAATAGTACAGTGGACTTTTTAGCTTCTTTTAGCTGATTGTTTCAGTTTTGGTTCAGTCCCACTCCGCCTCACAAGGAAGTGACTTCATACTGACGTCATTTGAACTGTGTCACTTCCCTGGACCATAATTACTATTGCCACTAGGTGGCACCTGTCAATGAAACGTCAATTTTTGGTGACTGAATATTCGACCTATGATGTTGTTTTTCTCGGGATGAAAGACTCGTCAGTATAGTTAACAATTAGCCACATTTAGCAGCTAAAAGCAAAGTGAATATTGGACTTACATTCTTTGGGAGGCCCCAGAATGAATGCTAATATTGCGTTATATTTACCATAACAATGTTAAAAGGTAATAACATTTAACAATGTGTTTAGACCTTCTCCATCATCTTCTTCAACCTTTTTCTGACTGAATGTGCTGAGCTAGTTTGCTGTCTCTACAAGAAAGCAAATTGCAGGCAAAATGTATTTTTCCGCACGAATAATCAAGAGCACGTATACTGTATACGTGCTCTTGATTATTCGTGTGGAAAAATACATATTTGCTCTTGAATTTATTAATCTTTTAAAACATGCAAAAATACCAGTGTAGAAGTAATATAGACTTAACCAGTGGCTGTCTGAAGGGCAGGTAGTCAGTCAGTAATTAATATAATGTGTATATAGTAGTAAAGTTCATGTCATTTGTAATGAGTGGGTTTAAACATAGAACGAAGACATTTAAAAACGTTTTATCCTGTCAACAGTGTATCTATAGATCAACTTCCTCCACAGCTATACATGCCCAGCATCAAACTGGACCCCTGGTTCCCTCTCAGCTGTGGTCCCATGCCCAGACCGGCACGGCTGTGATCCCAGTCCTATAGGAGAATAAGGAGACAGTTCATGGCGGAGCTGAAGTCATCGGCCAGGCATCCATCAGAACAACCACCAAAACAATGGATCCCTCTGTGCCGCTAACACAAGGTTGGTTTTAGACAAGAGGCCGGAGGGTGCTGAGATGGACAGGCAGCAGCAATGGAACTGACAGCTACAATTTGACCTTGTCTTTTACTGTAACACCTCACAGTCGTCCAGTGTGAGAGGTTGCCTGTTTGATGAGTATTTGGATATCTCCACTTCAATATTCCCATTAAAACTTTAATATTCAGAGTCTAATATACCCAATTTCTTCAAAAAACACCCTCAGGATTGTGTTATCGCTGGACATGACTTCTCACTGAAGGGACAATACCTCACACAAAAATACACACACACACACATCTCCCAGAGCACTGAGCAAGGGTTTACAGAGATAAGTGAGAGGTTGATCTTGAAAGTTGCAGCCAAAACGTCGGACAATGAAAAGTTTCCTTTGGATGTGCTGCCGGTAGCTGGAGGGGCAGAGAGACGGAGGTCATGTCAGTCCTTGATAGCCTGCTGTTTTATTCTCCTCAGTCACAGTTAATCTCAGCTCCGCGCCCCCGCTGTGCCCGACCCCAACCTGCCACCGCTGTCTCCATGCCCACCACGTCACCATGGCAACAAGGAACAACCATGTGGCCACACACACATATATCCAAACGTACAGGCTTATAGCAACACTCACACACTTTTTGTGGTATTTAACAAGGAAATTTGGATACACTTGAAAATGTATTGAAACGTGGTGCGACTGTGGACAGAACAGTCAGAGACGGCTGTACCAATCACGTACTAGACCTTCGTTGTCTACTGTACTCTCAAACTCACCCCCCCCCCCCTCTCTCCTCTTCAATCCCCCTCCCCTTTTTTTCTCCCACTCTCTTTTGGAGAAACAATGGTCAAATCCATAGGCCACAAATACACAGAAAAACAAAGTGGCCTGTGTGTCTCCCTCTTTCAATCGAACAAGAGTAAGAAGATACAAAGAAAGCACTGACAGTAAAGCGCACACACACACACAAACACACACACTGTTGCAGAGGGGGTCCTGTTCAAGTATTCTATGCTGTAGGAGGCTGGGAGTTGGTTTATGCATGACGGCCGCTACAAGTCCATCTGCCCTTCACATTAATCACACAGTGAGCTCAATCAAAGTTAGGCTCAACATTTTCTGCATTTTCTCTGTGTGTGTGCATATATATATATGTGTGTGTGTGTGTGTGTGTGTGTGTTTACATAGACAGAATATGTATATGTGTGTAGGTTGTGTGTTGGTGAAGCGGTGGGTGTTGTGTGCAGATTTGCATTGCACAGCGTTTGAGAGGAAAGGTTCTGCATGCGTCAGCTCCGACTGCACTGTTTGAACAGAGCTGAAGGAATGTTTCACTAAACATTTGACTGACACACATATCCTTCATATGTAGGGCAGCAGTGGAGTGAACACTAGAGATACCACTGTTTTAATGTTTATTATTCAGGATACCTTAATTTCAGTGTGTGTGTGTTTGTGTGTGTGAAGCACAGTTAATATTATAGCCTTAGTAAAAACATTACAGTATATTTGTGATATTGGTTGATATTCATATCACACTCATTTTATAACATAATATTATAATTACTTGTTTAGTTCAAAACATCCTTATGAGCAAATTCATCAATTATTACTATGTTAGCAAGGTTACAGTAGAAGCAGCAGTATTTCGGCCATGTCCACCGAAATGCAAACTTTGTTTAAATGAGGCAACATTGGTGTAACCTTGCTAACAGAACTTTTTATATGTTTACACACAAATATACAGTTCCTATTCCACCATATTTAGGAACAGAGACATCAGAATGTGCTATGAAGGTCCCTGCAATAGTTACAGTATCTCCCTCTAAGCCATCAGAACTCTGCTGCCCCCCATCTCTCCCACCCTCCAACGCCATCAGATGATACATTTGGATACAAATGCACCAGCACTTTACGTACATACATCAGCAGCACCACCCGTCTTTTTAACGGACCTGTTACAACCCAGCCTAGATTAACCCTGGCGCTTCCAAGACCTATTAGCAACTAGGGCTGGGTATCATTTAAAACATTATGATACCAGTACCAATCCAATTACCCTTAAAGTGATACTGATACCAACTGAGTACTTCATTCCATACCCATCCTGTGAATGGAAGAAGCATTAAATTGCTGAACTCAAATTCACCATGACTTCACCACAAACGGGTCGTAGCTGCTGTGGCAGTGGGTCAATCACATGTTGCATTAAATCAAAGAAGGCTTGAGTTGATTGGCTGTGAGCAAGTCCATACAAATAGTCGTATTTTCTAGCTCTGGGTGCAAAAAGGATTGATTGTAGGTATAATTTGGCAAGAGACCTTTCAGTACTTCTTGGTATTGATTTATTTCAGTCAATACCTTAAGGTATTGAGTTCCGACACCCAGCCCTGCTAGCAACAATTCATTTTACAGCCCTTTTCAGGTTTTTTTTTAAAAAATCGGTAGCTACAGGGTGCGCTAACAGCACAACAACAAACAAAACACTCCTCCCACTTGGGCTGGTATTTCACATGAGCAAAACTTCCTGCAACATTTTTACACAGGAATATAGCAGCTGGCAGGTTGGTTGGAAGTGGGGTGAGAAAAGCCTGCTGGAGGTGGAGGAAGCTGGCTGTAAAAACCACAAGCCTGAAGGTGGGACCCAATCAGATTCCAGGAACAAGCTGTACACTCAGACACGATAATTCAATTAACCCAGCTCACCTGCAGCCCATCACACACACACTCAGGGAGATAGGGAGAGAGAGAGCTCCACAGCAAATGCATAAAATCAAAACATATACAAATACTAAAAAAAAGAAATGCTCAGACCTCATGTTGCACATGTAAATGCAACAACACTTTACCTTAAAGCTGCTCTTTTTATGTTTTTAGGTCTTTAAATGTGTTAAATATTGTGTATTTTGTTGTGCCTGTTTTTAAATGTGAACACCCTGATCTGTTGAGAACAGCATTTTGCTACCATGTATGCTGAACATTGCTGCTTATAAGGGCCACTAAGGGTTTATAGAAAGAACAGCATACTGTATGTACTGTGATGTGGTTGAATGACAAGTTAAGTTCAGCTGTGATTAAACTTTTATTATATCATTTAGACACAGACTTGTAATGTCTCATGAAGCTGTGATGGAGATGATAATTCACAGCTGGATGTCTTTAAATGGACTCCTCATTAAATTCAGTATCCAGTTCAAGATTCTTGTGATAATTTTTTTACCACTGTGGAGACCTGCCTGTTCCAACATTATTGTTAAGTTGTATTTATTATATTTCTTCTCCTTAGTGTCTGTATATAATGTCTTCTGCTTTTGTCTTTTATTGTCAATTGTGCTGTGATATCTGCTATTAAAACAGAAAGTACAGAAAGTAAAAGCCCTTATTTTTGATGTATTAACACGCAAGCATAATTTTAATGTCGGTCAAGGAAAAGCTAATTTTAACTACTTATGTGCAAGCACCGTAACTGTATCTACCAAATAAACGTAGGGAAGGTTAATTTTAACGTTTCAACTGGAAAGTACCAGATTAGAAATATGAAGTGATGTAAAAATACTCAAGTAGCTGAAATGTACTGAAGGGAAGACTGGGAAAAGTTGCCACAAAGGAAAGTAATAACTGTCTCTTGTTCCTTGTTGCAAAGAAACATCATAAACATGTTAGAATGATTACCATTAGCACATAGAAAGTCAAATGTCAGTCTTGGGGTCAGTTGCACCATCTGACTTTTTCCATTTAAATAATTACTATGAATGTCATATGTGATCATCTTTAAATGGTCAGCAGGCCCATGTAAGTTTATTATGTAAAAATTTGATTGGTCTAGTCCAGGCATGTCCAAACTATTCCATAGACTTCTGACTTCCAACTGATCTCAGTCTCCAGACAGTTGATTGGCTGAATCATGTGTCCTATTGATTGGTTGGAACTAAAACCCTGAGGCACACAGTCTTTTATGGAATAATTTGGACATGCCTGGTCTAGTCCAAATATTCTAGTCTAGTCTAAGAGTAACTGAGAGAAATGCAAAAATGTTGCAATCGTCCCCAGTCTCCCCTACTTTAGTACATGTACTTGGTTATAAGTTCATTTCCACCACTGGAGACGCACCATTAAGGATGTGCTCTCTACCAGTTCTGTCTCTGTAGGTAAAATGGGTGGGTGTGGGTAGAAGTGGAGAATAAGGTGACGGAATCTGAACGTCAACAGAAGTGTCCAAAGTGAAAACAGGGCTCCAAATTAGTTTCTGAGGCAGGCCCTGAGATAAAAAATGAATAAATAAATCAACATTGTTGACATCTGCTTAGCTTCAAGGAAGTCAAGTGATGGCAGAACAATGAACACTGTGAATTCTTCAGGTTTCAAACTGTCACAGCAGGACAGCAGCTGGATTTCCCAGAACCTTGTAGTTCACCACCTGAGGATTTCTAACAGCAATGAACTTGTTATGGATTTACAAGTGACTGAAAAATGCTTCTATCCTGCCACCTAGTGACAACATGGAGTACTGCATGATAAAAAAAATAACCACAATTTAGAAACATCACTTTTATTTCAGTGGTTTCCACAGTTGGTTTGAACCCCCCTCCTCTCTCCCCGCTCCCTTTTAACCCACCTGTGCCCAGTTCCACAACTGACATCACAAATATAATAAAACGGCTGAAGAAAAGTCAGGTTGAGATGAAACTAAACAACATTGAAGTAGTTGAGTGAGGATTTGAGTTTTACAGCAGTCCCTGGTTATTTTTTTTACACTCATTTTAGTTTTCACAAATAATAACTCTGTCCTCGATTACCAATGAAAATTTTAGCACCATATCCTTTCATTCAGCCCACCCACACAGAACCTCTTGTAGAAAATTCTAGAAAATAGACACCATATATTGAGAGTCACAGGTGCTGTCTGATCACAGCTCTTCCTTGCCGGTCTGAGAGTCTTTCGCATTCTTGGAATCCTTTTTGACTGCTACTTTCGTCGTCTTTTTCGCAGCTGCTTTTGTGTCCTTTTTGTCTACCTGCTTGGCTTGTGTTTTGACCGCCTGCTTTCCGTCTGTTTTAGCGGCAGATTTCGCTTTGTCCGTCTTGGCTTTCGCTTGCTCTCCAGCTTTGGCCTTTGCTTTTGGAGCAGCTTTTGCTTTAACGGCTTTAGTGCCTGTCGTCGTCTTTGCTCCACTGGCTGTTTTCGCCTCCACTTTGTCCTTCTTTGTATCAGCCGGCGCGTCTTGCTTCTCCTCTGCTGGTTTATCATCTTGTTTATTATCTGCTTTCCCCTGGTCGGCCTGTGCAGGAGGCTCCGGCGTTGCAGGTTGGGGGTCTGAGCTGTCTGTTTTCATAAACTCTGCATTTACGGGGGTGGAAAACATCTTTAGCATATCCTCAGCTTGGATTCTTTCCTGCAGAAAAAAAGGAAATATTAGAGAAATCAAAATGACCCAATTAACAATCAAAAGACCGGGACCAGAGACAAACAAAAGCTCTAATCACACTAAATCAGGTTCTTTCATGTTTCAGTTTCTATCCTGGTGTGCATTTCCAGAAAACTATTAAAGCAACATAAACAGTTTCATTGTTCTCAAATGTCTGCTGGCAGTCAAAAACTGAAACAATATAATCTACATCTGTGTTTATTTAACAGTTACCAGTCTTCAAATTACTGTGCAGCAACAAATGGACCATTGTGAGTGTGTGGCATGCTTTAGATTAAAGATTTAGATAGCTAAAGTTCCTGCTTTCCAAATCAAGAACTAATCAATCAAGGTTGCAAAATATTGGTCTCCACGGAGATGTTATAGCAAAACTTGTAAATTACATGTAAGAATGAACACTCTCCACAGATGGTCTGTACCTTCTCCTCATGAGCAGGATCCAGGGTGAACCATAGAGCCACAGCACACCTCTGACCCTTGGTGACGGCTTTGACGCCGTGAGGGTTTTCTTTTCCCGCTCCGAAGCCGACCACACGGCCGCACTGTGGACGTACCTCAGCCTGGAGAAGTCCCAAAATACAGCATGTGACATGACATAAATGTACAGCTGCTCTACTGACACAGGTTGTAAGTGCAGGTGAAAGCATGGTTGAATATTTACCGTGACAGTTTTGGCATCCAGCTCTGTGAAAATGAAATCTCCTCCTTCAAAGTCATCGTTCAGGTAAAGGATGGCACTGTAAGATGGAGGGGTGTGGGGGGGGGGGGGGGCACGTCGGAATGTTACATTGCTGCAGTCATCAACACACCCTGTGGCCACTGTAGTGTGTGTGTGTGAGTGTGTGAGTTTGTGTGTGTGTGTGTGTGTGTGTTCTCACCTGTAGTCTCTGTGTGTGTATGCAGGAGGCTCTTTGATGCACTCATTAAGCTCAGACACCAGCAGACAGTTGTCCACGTGAACGGGGTGACTCAGGTCATCACGGCCCTCCTTCTCTGAATAACCAGCAGAGCAGAGAGAGGACCAACATTACAGGCTGTGATCACACAAATCTTATTCATTTTAATTCAACTAATTTATTCAAACTCATTTTTTATTTATTAAAGCTGCACTAATCAATATGTGCAGCTCTCATCAACTTTAGCTCCAGCTCCAACTGGAACTTTACTTCCAAGATCGGTTTGGTTTGATGAATAGTTCTATGTACTACAATACCCATGAGCCTCTGCAGTTACTGCTATTGCGAAGAAGCTAATCAAAGCTGCAGTGAATTCAGAATGTTTTGTTTCAGTTGCTGAAGTCATCCAAAACTAACCAAATATCTGAAAGAGAATTAAGTGGCTGAATGTATTATGTGAGTTGTAGTTCACTTCTTTTTATGTACATAGGCTTGTATCGCTGACATTTTTTTTTAAATCAAAGAACTGGTTTTTGAATGCAATTGTTCTTCTTTTGCACTGATAATTGAATTTCGAGTAGCTCCAAGTTACTTAACACTGTCTATGGGAAAAAATAAGTCTTCACTTAATGATGCACTCCTGTCTAGCAAATTCATAGCATGTAATGTACTATATGAAAACGTCTGTCACTGTCTCTTCTGTGTGCTCACAAATCACTGGACACTTACTCAGAGTGTCTGTCTATCAGCATCTCTGCCTTGTATGTAGTAAGTGGATATTTTCTGATGTCGTCTGTTTTTCTTATGATAATAATTTCACTACAAAATATAATTAAGGTGCAGGCTAAAAATCTTTTTCTGTGTTTAAAATGTCCCATCGCACACTGATGAAGAAGGCACAACTGTCATGCCATAAAGGCTGACTCTGATATCTCCATAGCAACAGCCTCGTAGTCTCATGGCTTATGAAGTATTTAGAGTCATTTACAATGCCAGACTTACAGAAAAATCTCAATGTTCAAATATTAAAAGCAGTATTAAATTATCCAGGAGATGTGTATGTTGCTGTTGTAGAACATTGAGGTTATTGTCAGAAAAACTATTCAAATCTGTTGTATGCTGCTTGTCTGACAACACACAGCTGAATCCTTTTTTTCCCTCCACCCATCTTTTTGTTGTATTTATGCATTATTTATTATGTATTAATCTGATTTACCGTCGATGGCAGCTCGACAGACCAGATGAGAGTAGGAGAAGTAGAGCGGAGTCTCCAAACTGAAGTGTGACTCCACAGCCTTCTTCACCTTATCGCTCAGGTCGAAGAACAGACGGGCGCTCTTCAGTGGAACCTTCCCCTCCTGTCCCAGCTGCAGGGGGAAGGAAACATGATTCAATAGCAGGTACCAGGTTAAAGCCATGTGGGTAAAGCTAAACACTTCATGTTTTATGCTTGAAGCAGCAGAGCTACAGACCTTGACAGCCTTCAGGACAGTGACTCCCTGGAACATCTCACTGGGGGAGTGGGGGGAAGGACGCCCCCTGTAGCCATCTCCTTTCAGAGCAGCAGCCTGGGAAATATGTACAACATCAACACTGTGACATGATGGGCTGAGAAACACAATGGAAAACACAACAGAGGGAGGACACAAACAGACATTGGGTGACATAAGAGAATTCCAATATTTCTGAGGAAAAGGGCGTATGTATACCTTATTATTTCAAAACTGGACAATAATCCCAACCTCTAAAACATTTTTACTACCTCTAATTTTAGTGATTTGTGTTTTATTCAACTTGTTACATTTTACGATAATAATTTAATCAGCAACAGTTTTACATGTAAACCTCTCAGGAATTACTTCAAAATGTCAAGTTTAAGCTCAGAACGTTCCTATTCTATTTATTCCCAGGCAGTTTAAATAAAAACTAGACTTAATAAATAAATGAATACAAATAACTGGATGACTGCTTCAAAAGTTATTCACATTGATTTTTAATAAAAAGTCAAAAACATGAAACATGAAATAATACAGATCCAACAGACAGTATTAGAAATGACAGAAAAGTCATTTAGACACTGTTACTTATTTTTTGCACCAGTAAGTATATTTTTACTCATGTGCTAGAATTCATATATTTAAAGTGAATTTCTGCTATTTAATTTCTCTTTAAATTTCAGATGAATTAAAACATCTTTATAAGTCTGCATTAATAACTGATTTTTTTGGCCACAGCTGAACAAACAGTAAACACACCACTGACATATTATCACCGTATTATGTTATTATGGTTAATATGTTAGCACACAGTTGCCCGTTTACACATCCAGCGCACATGATCATCACGTGTTTCTGTCCATCTGTTGAATGTGAGTTCAATATTCACTCTCTTTTAAATCTTTCGGTTTTGTTCTTCACTAAACTCCTGAAGAAAACAAAAGCTTCTGCCCACTTAGCTGTTAAATGTTCAACTGTGTGCTGGTTGTTGAGTGGAAATGAGCTTGATGACAGCAGGGTTGTGGGGCCGGAAAAACAACGAGCTAAAAGAAGCTAAAAGGCTCAGTGGAGCTGCAGGATTCAGGTGATGAATCTCTGTTCACATTTTACTTTGTCATTTGATCCAAAATTGATATAAAAACATTGATTAGTTCAGCTTTAATATACATATCAAATGTAGTTGCTGTACTGTGTGATATACATGTTTTGCTAAAAGGAAAGATATCATTTTAATACCATCTCAATGGGCTAAATAAAGTCTAAATAAAATACATAAGTACATAAAGAAAAATGACTTCAGTACAGTGAGTATTATAGTTATTTTATTTAGTGTATTCTATATTAAATGTGATCTAGTCAGCCTGTAAAAGACTGATCAGCTGTTCATATTATTATAATGTCACTCTGAACATCATCAGAAATGTGGAGCCCCAGTATGGTCACAGTGTTTACCTCGTTATGTGCACATGCTATTTTATGTATTTTTAATAGTTATTTTTATATGATGGTTTGTTTCCCAGATCTTGTCCACTAGCAAACCATAACAATGCCGTATGTCAACCAAGAAAAAACAGATAACTCACATTGGAGAGGCGTTGCAGCTCCCTGCATTCGTCATCACTGATCACCCCGTCCAGCAGCACCCGCTGAGTGCCGTTCAGCTGAGTGGACGTCATGGTCACCTTGATGCCGTCATGCATGGGAGCGCCACCTAGAGGAGGAGAAAGGTCACAGTCAAGACTTTAAAAAAAAACAATACCAGCCAAGGATAGTAAACGTTTGACTATGGAAGACACGATTTTGACTTTGCTCTGAGGTCGTTTTCTATATTTTAAAATCAATACTGTAATCTAGTTGGATGGTTACAAAAAACCCCAAAAAACGCTCATTTCATTTGTTATAAATGGATTTTTAGAGTCAATCATGTGGACGTTTGGTTTAAATGTACAATCAGCTGTGACTTTTAAAACTTATTGACCTTCCGGTGGCGTAATTATCTTGGTCAAGTCTGACGAGTCCTTCTTCTTCTCCTCAACCAGGGTTTCAATCTCTTTCATCAGGTTTCCTATTTCCTCTGTGATCCTCGCCGCCGCCTCTTTCTCGGCCCTGAGACACAAAGAAGGATAAGATGACGGATTAACATCACTTTAACGACACATTTGCACAATGTGTGTGAGTGAGTGTCTTAAATCTTACTTCTGCTTCTCTCTCAGTTTCTTAGGCATGATATCTTCAGGCGTCCACGTGTCCTGAATATAAAAAAAGACGTTCAGTTCATTTAAATGTCAAATTCTTCCATTTATTTTTCAGTGCTGCCTAAAAATGAGCAGAAGGTGATGGATGAAAAATGGTTTATTCACTCACTGGATCTACAAAGGTGATTCCAAAGGCTTCATATCCAAAGTACAGCAGCTCTTTCTCCAGCATGGACTGCTGAATGTAATCTTTCACCACCTGAAAGTCAAAACCAACATATTTATTTTACCTTAATTGTTAAAATTCCTGTAAAATAAACGACAAACTGTTTACTCATGAAGTTGAAAATGAACATACGTTTTATTTTTTGGTAATTGCTAATTACCAAAAAATTGCTTGGTATTGCTAAAGAAGAGGTTTTATTCATCACCTCTGCATATTTTGGGGGGAGAAACTAATTAGGTCTGATCATGTGTCATTATAAATGCTGTCCTCAAAAATCATTAAAGGATATGGCTGATGCTATTCTATATATTTTTTTATTGTCAATATGTCCTGTTAACCTACATCAACAATATGTAGTGTGCCTATACATATGTTCCAACTTTCCCATTTAGTCTATGGCTCTCAGTCCCAAGCCCACTGGTTCCTACTGAGTTTTAGGAAATGTTAAAGACTCCCTTCAGATATTTCATTTGCATTTGATCTGATTTGTGTCTGATGTGTTTTTTTTTAATCGAAAACAAATCAATTCAATTAACTCTTAATCCTTAAAATGACACCCACTCCATCTCCCTCACTGAAAACTGAATATTTTTCATCTCAGAGGTTTAACTGTTACTTCACTGTAAAGTTCATTCTCAGTGTTTGTGCACTGGAGGCTTCAAGTTTCCACATCACACTTATGTAAGTTGAATTTTGTAGCAGGACTGGCTTTCAGACTTCTTGTTGATGTTTTTGGAAATGTTTATTCATACTTATATATCTTCCTGTATTGATTATCATAACTCCCTTTTCACCTGACTCATCAAAACATCCCTAGATTATTTACAAGTGATCCAAAATGCTGCTGCTCAACTCTTAACCAGGTCCTTCAGAAGGTCTCATGTCACACTGATTCTAATGTAGCTCTTCTCTGGCTCATCAAATACAGAATCCAATTCAAAGTTCTTGTGTTCATCTCTACGCTCCTGCTGATCAGGGTTTGCTGGTTGTTCCTAGAATGAGGCTTTAAGCAGACTGTGCTGTTGTGTGAACAAACTGACTTACCTGATGTCACAAATCATACTGTATGAATGCGAAAACAAACTCATATTTCATTCTGCACAGAGAAGCTCAAACATCAGACAGAAGTAACAATAAGCTAAACACATTTTAAGGGGAGGGGTAGATGAGGGGTAGATGAGTCATTTTGTAAACCAGCTGGCCACTGTCATTTTTAGCTCATGTTCTCCAAACAGGTGTATATAGTGCATTTGTTATGGACTATTTTCAGCTGTGGATTAATATGCATTTGGCGCTCCAGTGAGTAATGACATGAAAATGAAGGAAGACTTGATAATGGGATCAATTTAGTTGGTCTTGGTTTTTTTTTCATGACAATTAACACTTTAAAATATAACCAGACTTTTTGTTGAAGTATCACATCTTTACCTTTGAAGCTAAATATGATGTTGAATTAATCTAAAAGGGAAATATGAAAATCCAGCATTATTGATCATTAAAGGCTAAGACTGGTACTAGTCTATATTTTTCTTACATATAATCACCAATTATTTTATTAGGCAACCATCAATATGGAAACATAACCAGGGATGGGAAATTAGCTTTTTAAAATGATAAATAATGATAAATGTTCAAATTTGCCAGCCACTCAATAGTTTATCATTATATTCGAGCCACTTTCATATTTTACTAGCTGGTTCTCATTTCCCACCCTGATAATAATACATTTCATTGTAATAATGGGTTAGTATAAATGAATAGAAATGCAACAAAAAAAGGATTACCATAGTGTTTTGTGATGGACTGCTTCTAAAACCAAATCTACCTCTTTGGAGAATTGATGTCTTTAAAACTGATCTCAGGCTGGAGGGTGAAAGAAGTCTAATTACCTCAGGACAGAATCATTTAGTCATTAGTAAGATCATAAACTCTGCTAAGCTACTATAAATGCTATGGAACATGGACATTAAAGTCTTACTTATTACACTACTTAAAAGCAGCAGATCTTTAGGTGCTTTAGATAACCATCAGTGCTTTTTGAATGCTGCTTTTGTGCCCTTGAGTACATTTGAGTGCTAATGGAAGTGGTGCTGGCTGATTTACTGCTGATTCAGAAAATGTACTTAAATAACTGCACTCACACTGAGGCTGTCTGAACTGAGCAGTGTGTCAGTTAGACTCACTGTACCTGTCTGGCTGATATGGTTCCTGCTTTGTCCTCCCCCAACACGGCAGAGTAGTAGGCCAGGTTCTGACCCATCACTTCATCATTAGGGTGGAACAACAGGAAGGTCTTGGCGCACTCTATGGCCTGCTCATACTTCTCACCTGGAGACACGGGACAGAGGCAGGAGGAGGGTGAAGAGCGGGATATAGTTTGTTAGTCCGAAAAAAAGGTTCTGTTGGGTTTTGTACATTAATATTCAAGCATTTGATGTTTTTTTTAAAGGGAAACTCCACCACTTTTACACATGTGGAGTACTATTCAACCTGTTGTGCAATGTCTTCTGTGGTTTTGGATTAACTTTGGCAAACTTACCCTGATGATGTCATCCAGCTTGTTATGGCAGACCACTAGTTTATTAAAATAAAGTTTGAGACAACGTAGAGTTGCATTCTGGGAAGTGTGGGATCACATTTGTTTGGATCTTGATCAGGTTTCGGTCCTAATAGCTGGTTTAACTTTAACTTTATCTAAGATTAGGCTTAAAGTATTAAGGTTTTTTTTCCTTTTCAGCCAACAAAAAGTACAGTTGCATTCATTGATTTGCTTGGCTAGTGGCTACTTGTTGTTCTTGGCTAACACATAATTCTTCTGGTTAGCATGGTTAGTCGACTAATAACTCATTCACACAATAGACACAGAATCACATTAGCATCAATTTGGAGTTGTGTTTTTGTCCAAATGGCAAATTTTAGTCCAAAATTCACTCTCTTTTAGCTCTGTTTTGCTCTGTAACAATTGTTGCTCGAAAAGCTCTGAATAGCTGAAAAGCTCTCAAAATTCTCTGTTATTGTTATTTATGATTTCAGTTACTTGATCAAATACTTTAAACTCGAACACTAACCTTGGCCCATAAGAGGAGCTAAAAAGATACTTCACCTCTTCGATTTTGACTATTCTTTTAAAAAAAATCAGTCTCTTGTGAGTCTCCCAACATCATGGCAGCGCAACACTAAATCACTGGAGTGCCCCTTTAATGAAAACAGCAGTTTCAAGCCACCCCTCAGGAATCATTTTAAAAGCATTCTCGCTTGTGTACTTCAAAGCAGCTGCCACGCTGTGCACCCACCAACCTGGAAGAAGTGCAAGATGGAAACAAAGGGAAGGAAATGAGTTCCTTCCATCCTCAGGAAGAAAGCTTTCAGGTTTTTCTTCAGTTTAACAACTGTAATAATGTAATAAATGTTAATCCAGGAGGTGTTTTTGAATAAACTTGACATAAAAGCTTTGCTGACACTCAGCCCTTTTACTATATTGGAAACCTTCTTTAATAAGCCTCTTTACTGCAATGTCACACTGAAAACTGCATTACAGACATTCCTAGATAGAATGAAATGCATCTATTAGAGGTTTAAACTAGCTTTAAACAGAACCACAAGAAGAGCCAGTATTCATATTGCTACTATAGTCATACAAATATCATACTCCGATTATCTTAAAAATACATATATCCACTGTATTTAGATTTCTATGTGATTTTTAGCTTCTTTAAATTATTATGATGGCATACAGTGTGTGGGGTATTTTTGTAGTAAATGTTGGTCATCTCTGTGGACTTGATTGAATTGATTTCATCTTTTTCTTTGGAGTCATGATTTGGAAACCTGTTTTTAAAGAACTGAAAATCTAGACTTCGAGGAGGCTAAACAACTTGATTTAAAATTACTCCAAACCATGTCTTTTTTTAAAGTTCTAATTATTGAAGCTTTGAGCACTTTCATTATGTCAATCTAGGCAGAAATGCCAATTTTATATTGCATGTGAGTTGTACTACACATGTTTTAAAGCAGTTTTTGAGAAGAAGTTGTTTCGTGCCATTTCGTTCATCCACATTTTGCATAACAGGGAAAACATCTTGGAGTGTCAGTGTTCTAGGGATATAAGACTAATCCTGAAGTGACATTTTGAGCTTTAAATGATGATAAATGATTGTGCAAACCAAAAAATATATTAATAATAATATAAAGATGTGCTGAGCTCTTGAGCCTATATTTGTTTACTACTCACTGCAGATTTAGGGTTTTATTCCTTTATGATCATGGACATTAGACGAAGGCATGAACACCACACAGTCCAGGCTGTGAGACTCACTGTTGTAGTAGGAGAACTGCAGGTAGTTGAAGTGAGAGGGGAGGAAGTCCTCAAAGGGCTTGGGTCTTCCAGCGGTCGAGGCCAGCTCCACAGAGCAGAGCTGCTTACAGTTCAGCACCTGCATGTAGTGGTCTGAAAACACACACACATTCACACATTTACACATTTTATGCTCACCACATTTCCTACTTTAATACATCTTTTTCGTACCAAAACCAAAGGATGTTCTGCATCACCTGTCATGGTCTGGAACAGGTCAGCGCTGTACTCCATGTAGTTGTACCCGTCGTAGTTGTAGGCTCCCTCACACAGTGCTCGGCACTCCTTATTGGCTATGAAGAACTCATCCAAAGCCACTTCAAAGTGGTCAGCCGCCACACCGAAAGAGTCGTCGCTGTAGTAACTCTTCCCCAGCAGGAACTCAGCCTGAGGAGATAGTTTACGGTCACTTTCACAAAAGCAATGTGTGATGTGATTTCTATTTGGCACTTCATTGATTCTCTAATGTAAAGTTTTGACACTAGATACTTGTAACAACTTGTCTGGGTTGACTTTTTCCTTTAGAAACGCAACAAAAAAGCTTATTCTTCTGAGACTTTATCAAAAAAGATGAAAACAGGAATATCATATCGTAAAATGTTACTGCAGTGATGGATCTTGTGATGAAATGCACTGAATATAATAACTCAAATGTGAGGAAAAACATAATAAACAACATAGATTTGAAGTTTGCTGACTTTGCACTCACCATATTTGGCCTGGCCTCCAAATCTTTGAAGTCTTCCGTCTTCACTCCTGCCATCATCTTGTAGTAGTCCAGGTTCTGTTTCATCTCCATGTGTTCTGGGTTGGCCTGGAAGAACGTGTGAGCTGCTGCCACCGCCTTGTCCAGCTTATTTATCTGAAAAAACACACACAGAGGCTCAACTCATCCTTTCTAGATTAAAAGTGTGTTAATCAAATCACCTGAGAGGAAAACCGATGGATTGATTCTCTATGACAGGACAGTTGACTGCTGTAATGTAATATATTATAATGTGCTTCTATGTGCTTCCTTAACTGAGTTTAGTTTATCCTAACCTCAAAGTAAAGCTGCTTTTATTGATTTGTTTGGCTACTTGTTGTTTTTGGCTAACACGTCATTCTTCTGGCTAGCATGTTAGCCAACTTATAACTCATTCACACAGTAGACACAGAGGTACATTAGCATACATTTGGAGTTGGTTTCTATACAATTAGCAAATTTGAATCCAATAAACACTCCACTATGTCCATCAGCTAGTTGCTAACTGTATCCGTTTGCTGAAATGAGCTGTGGCTAAAAGCTATGCTAACAAAACAAAACTGACATTGTTGGCCGTAAAATCAAAACACTGAGCTGAAAGTCACTAATAAGTTCTCCAAATTCTCTCTGTATTTGTAAGAAATATGCGTGACACCTTTTACATTACACATAGTAATTGAACTATTGCATATAGAAATTCATTAGTGCGCCTTTAATGAACATGGCTGACAGGAGCAAGGTATCATTCTGACTCTTCCTCTCAGTTATACTTGACTCGTTGACCAACCTTTCATCAGTTTGCTGTTAAATATATATTCTACTCCAAGTTTAGCACACCTGTACTCCAAAATAATCATCTTGGCTCCATGTAGCTACTGTTAAAAAAGGGGATATGTGTCATTTGTGGGTTATTTTGACCTCTACTGGTGACCTGGTGGAACTAGAACAACTTATTTCAGGCTAACCAGACTCCCGCCCCCCTCTCTCTCCACACACACACACACACACACACACACACACACACACACAGACGGTGGTCTTTAATTAAAACAACCAGGTGTCCTTACCACAAAATAGAGCAATAAAACACCTGAAAGCAGCAGTGTGTGATTCAGTAAGACTGATGATAAAGCGCTTTGGTTTCCCACCACCTGCTGTCAGCCTTTTGAAAGTCATTCATTTAAGCCTGGCTGATGGCTGACTTATAACTAATGAACAACTCTTTTATACTATAAACATGTTGTCACTTTGAAATCTGAATATGTTGCAAAATTCATAGCAATTATAATATAAATATTAGAGTGACTATATTTTTTCCACATCCACAGATTTTAATCAAAGCTGTTCAAAATGCTGCACCATTTCCTTTCATTATTTTGATGTTTTAAAAATTAATACTTCTCTTTAGATTCATACAAACCAAGATTGTGGATGTAAAAGTTGCTCAGTTGACAAAAAGAATTGAATATTTAAGCTGATAACAATCTCTGTCAACATCTACCTATGTTAACTGAACTTTTCCAGCTAAAAACAGCCTAATGTGCCAACAAAGCATAACTACCACTTTGACTTTAACTACCACTCTATATTGAGAATGTGAAAACAGACTTTAGGCCTTTAAACCGCTGGATCCCTAAAGTTTACGTCCTAACGTCAGACTCCACTAAGGCTGACTCCACCTTAAGACGTGGCATGGCTGTCCTGGCTTTTTGGGGGGGTTGGGGTATTTACAGTAGTGCTGCATCTCTACTCTGAGAGGAAGCCTGAATGAAAACATATACAATTTATGACATGCATGTTTATATATGCAGCTACACGGCAAACACGTGATTTCAGTTCAGTGTGATGCATTCTGCACAGATTTATACCTTAAAGTAGGCCACTTGTAAGTAATTATAAGGACTCCTCTTCTTAAACTCCAGCTCCACTTCTTCAGAAACAAGATGCATAGTTGGTGTACCAAGTTTCTCAATTTCACAGGACTTCACACAGTCTGCCCGTATCAGGATTTTCTGGAAAAAGCCCAGATCCTCCACAGATCCGGCCCCGGGAATGGGAACTCCCAAGCCGACCAGGGGCTCGCCGAAAGCGGTGTTGTTGGCGCAGCTGAGCCGGCACTGAGCTTTCACCTTACGGATCGTAGCTTTGTTCCTGAGCGCTTTCTCCATGTTCAGGATAACCGTCAGCCAGTCTCCCTTATAGTAGGCTTCCACCGCAGTGTCGAAGAGAAAATCGTAAGGTTCCAAAACAATGTGGTTGCTCATGTCAGTGTCGGATATGCACAGAGGCAGCAGAAGGCTCACTAATGGAAGCAAGTAACGGGGATCCATGATGCTGTGCAGCGGGGACACGAGCCTGGATCAGAGACCGAGGAGACGCACCGGTTCAGAGAGGAGGTGGAACTTCTTTCCCCGGCAGTAACTTGTGTAGAGAAGGTGGGGTTTGAATAGTTGAGCCCCCGGTGGCAACTCCCCCACCCTCTCCCTGTCCCTCTCCTCACCGCCCCCCTTCCACACACACACACACACATACACATATGCAGAAATCATTATAATAAGGATTTTCCTACTGTAGGCCTACGGTGTATAAAACAATTCATTTCTGGTGAACTGAAAACTCCATAAAATCATCATCATCATCATCACCATCATCATCATCATCATCATCAACTTGCTTTACACTTCCAAGTGGACTCAACAGTAGAATGAATAAAATAGTTGTCACCTAATTTATGGAAATGGGTTAATGACAAAACTTGTGGAGACAAAATTCAACCAATGAAAGGGAAGATTGCAAGAGCACATTTGACACCATATTTTCATGTAGCTATGATGGGCTTCTCTTTTTCTTTTTCTTTTTTACTTAATACGACAAAATATTTAGTTAGTCTTGTTTGATATGACAAGTAACATATTGTGTAATAAAGACCAACATATTTTGTTTGTTCTATGGAGCAAAAATGATTAAAACCTGCACACATTCAAGCTGTTGGTCTGCAAACAACGAGATAAAAAGAAAAGAAACTATTAAAAAAGTGCAGATCTGTTATGTGTAATGAGGTTCAACACATACTATTACACAGTACCACTAATTATTGGCATTTTGCATTCTTATGCAAAGCACCATATATTTGAACAATCTTCTTTGTATGCACATACTTAAGTCTATAAACACATAGGTGGCATATTAAAGGTAAAACCAAGTCTAATCATTCATCAGGTCTCTGAACTCTATTGGGATGGATGAACCTGGGAATAGAGATCAATACTCATCTGTCCTTTTCCCACCACACAAAGTCTGTCTAGGCTATAAGAAGGCCCACCAGCGCCTGTTCCTGCTGAGGAAACTCAGGAGCTTTGATGTCAGTCAGGACATTTTAACAACTGTCTACAAGTCAAGAATCTGTTCTCACTTTTAACATAACGTCCTGGTTCAACTTCATCTCGGTCAAAGATAAATGAAAGCTTTCTCGGATCATTAACCAAGCATCCAAAATAACTGGCAAAACCCAAACCAGACTACCAGTACTTTACACCCAAGCAGTTAAGCAGAAAGCTGACCTCCTCACCGAGGATCCCACCCACCCCCCCTGTACAAGTCCTTCCAAATCCTTCCATCAGGTCACTGCTATTAAGTCCCTCTGGTCAAGAAAAGGACTTACAAGAACTCATTCATCCCCACTGCCCAACATTCTAAACAAACTGTAAATCAACAGAACTCTGATGCACTGTGCCACTTTAGCCCACCCAATTCTTTTATCCCTCCTGACTTGATTTTATGCTGATTTTCAGGAACACAGGAACTATGTATTTTCTCTCTCAGGAACCTGTCTCAAGTAATGTGTCTGTTTGTTTATACTGTGTGTCTATGTGTTGTTTGTTTTCATTGTGCTGAGCCATGCCGAAGAGACAGCTGTTCTGTCATGACAGACAATAAAGTTTTCTCAATCAATCAATCAATCAATCAATCTCAATGAACAGCATTCTGAAAGATATTCCCTCATTAGGTGATGATGAGATCTGGTGATGGTGAAGGCCAAAGAACATGATTTACACTGTGATACTCATCACACAATTCAATGAGCCCTGACAGAATCTCATTGTGTCTTACTGACTCGTGTTGGGGTCACTGTCAATTTGTCTGACATTCTCATATCTTCTTTATTCACCTGTGAATATCTTCCTCCTTAAAACAACATATGACAAATCCGGTCATAACATGATTTAGGCTACTAATTTCATTTTAGCTACATCGTAAAGTTCCACGTTCTAACAAAATCAGATGGTATGTAGTGCTATTATGCCACAATGAAAGCATCTTATTAATGACAGTACAACCGGTTTTCTCTGCTTATTTATTCTCTCATAATGGCAGCAATTTATAGCCTAATGGGGATGAATGACTGTATTTTCACTTTCTTAGATTATTCATCCATAAAAAGTGCAATAATATTTATCTTAAAAACAGAGAAAATAACTTCTATTACATCACGTTTTGAGAATGAAACTTGTGTAAGTGTCCATGCGGTGACTGATGGGAGAAACAGTGTTTAGGAAGAGATGCAGAACCCCACACAGATAGGCAAGGACTAAGAAGACTGCAGCAGGTCAAGGTGTTATGTTGCATCTCATATCCTCTAACGTACACCTCTGTGGTTTTATGGTTGTTGTGAAGTCGTTTTATGTGAAAAACGTATTACAACTGCTATTTAATGCGTCAATATCTTTATCTCAACTTTTACATTTCTATAAACACATATTTCTTAGTAGTGACACATCTTCGCTTGTTTAGATGTTCTGTAGCCAACCTGCTCTGTTGTTGAGGTGTCTGAAAAGAAGCCTAGTCATAATGCGAATAAAATATAACATATATAATATATAACATATATTTTAATGTCAAGGGGTAGATTAAATTACATATTTAAAAACATAAATTCGTAACCATCTATAAACACCAACGAATATATTAGTTTTTAAGTATTTTATGCAGGCACACATAAAGGCTAACATTGTAAGCAGAACGGGGCGGAGATTAGGACCCCTGAAGCCTCCAGTAGCTTGGGGCAAAAATACCAGCCGGTTACAAAACACAGCTAAACTGAGGAGTGGGTTATATATAGTTTAAATCACTGGAGAGACGAGTCAGTAGTGAGAACAGACAACAGAGAACATGGACAGAACCGTCTGCCTCCCGAACCAGCCCGACAAAACCACCAAAGGTAACACAAACGTGCTGTTCACTCGTTTCACATACCATACTTAATAATATTATTCATATTGATAGAAATTATGAATGTCAGTGTTAGTTTAGTGAGGTGTATTTGTCTTAAGTTAGCTGCAGTGTGTGACATTAGTGTAAAGTTGACTGTGTGAGCTGCTGTGGTGTAACGACTGTATAATGTACAATGTAACACCGGTGTTATGTAGAAATCTGTTACCCCCGCAAATAATATTCCTCTGCTGTTAAGATACTCTTTCTCATAGCACCATATCAACGGTTGGATTTAGTTTATGGTTAGGGTTAGCTGGTTGGAGGTTAAGGTAAGCTTGGGTTTAGGTTAAAGCACCTCAGTAGACGACTGGTTGGGGTTATTTGGAGAAGGAGGAACACACATGGACGGGGGAACAGACTTCTACGTAACACCGGTGTTAAGGCTGAAACTTGCAAATGTATAGTTTTGTTGGGACATTTACCGGAGTAACTGCTTTTTATATGTGCATATTTAAATAGTATTCAAATTCATTGGTTATTGGACTGTACAGGCTTTAGGCGAGAGTTTAAGTTAAAGTTACTCTAGTGAAGATTATATAGAAGTCATTACATCATACATTACTACTCTGCTAAAGTGCAACAGTGACAGTATTTGATGCAGAAACATCAACAGCAGTATCAATGGCAGAGGTACAGTAGCTGTAGTATTAGCAGTATTGTACATGTGTTACATGTGTGAGAGCAGTGTGATGTAACTCCACCTGGATGTTTTTTGCAGTGACTCTGGTGGAGAGCAGCAGCACCCCCGGCGGGTTGGAACTGGTCAGCCCCTATCAGACCAACAGAGTAGGAGACCCCTCTGACCTGGTGGCCCTGGCAGTACAAGTACAGAAGGTGTGGACTCTACACTGACACTTCTTCATGCAATTTTATACACGTACAAACAGTGCTGACAGTATTTCTGCTGTATTTTTTTTTTAAAGGGAGATGATTTCATTAAAGCCAATGCTAGCAACAAGCTGACAGTCATCGCTGACCAGATCAGATATCTACAGGAACAGGCGAGAAAGGTAAGAGTAACAGCAAAAACACCAGTACATTCATTGGATGGGCTGTTAGATAACACTGATCTGATACACACATGCAGCTATTCTTGTTGTTATGAAAAACTACAGCATTTTTAATTATCCCAGGATGCACAAACCAGGCAGATTTAAACCATCTGTAAGGGATTTTTGTGGATTGTGATCCGTTGAGAGCACAAGACAAGGGACCTGTACTACAAAGCAAGTTCAGCATATCCAGGATTTCTTTATATTGGCTGCCTTCACTGAGCCCCAGGATAAGCAGCACTATGAACCAGCTCAGTCAATTTTGGGTTTTCCAATTTCAAGCGTGTTCTTATGAAAGAGGCGGGGTTGAATATGATATGAGATGAAACTGAGATGCCAAGTACCTGCAGAAAACTCTATTTTAGGGAAAGTCATATTTAACGAAGTGAAATGTGAACAACAGTCTGTAATCATGCAACAGATAAGTACATGTAGAAATAATAGAAATAATTTTCACATATTAGACTAAAACTTAAATAGATAAAGGAATCATTATATGTGTCTTAAGTATAGAGTGATTATTGTTTGCTATTTAGTTGTATGATAAAGAAACCATCTGAATATGTCATATAAAAAAACCTTCAAATAAATATCTGGTTGTTTGTAGTGTAAAGCTTTGGTCCATGTCAGGATCCTGTAGGAATGATGACTCCTTTTCTTCCTGTGATCTGATTGGTCAGTGGTCACGGTGTTGACAGGTTGTGATCTGATCTTCTGACGTTAACCTCCTTAGTTGGTCAGTATTAAGTTACCATGGTGATATACTCCAGTAAAAAGTGAACCACCATGTTAATCCTGAAATCCCAGAATTAAACTTGAAGTTACCTTGCTAACCCCAAATCCTGCTTCATAATACAGGCCTCAGATCTCACATCATGGTTATGTTATTATAACGAGAGCAAAACCTGATCTGGAAATGTTCAGTTTTTGTATTCTGGATTTTTTTTTAATCACTAAAGACTAAGAAGAAAAAAAAGTTAAAAAAAGATGAACTTTCAGCCAACGGTAAATTAACATGCTAGTTTTATCAAGAAAGGAGAACAGACATACTTCTTCATGCAGCACATACTTCTTCATGTTCTCTGTGTGCAGGTTTTAGAAGAAGCCAAAAGAGACGCTGACCTCCACCACGCCGCCTGTAACATCGTGAAAAAACCGGGCAACATGTATTACCTCTACGAGCGACAATCTGGACAGAAATACTTCTCCATCATCTCTCCACAGGTTTGTATTATACTATAAATCACCATTATGTCACCCAGCTGTGAGGAAATGTTACATCATGTCAGCACAGTGTCTGTTACTCAACATCCATTCAGGGAGAGTGAAGTGGCGATAACACACATGACAGCCTAACCCAACACATGTAAGTGTGTGTATGTAACAGCAACAGCAGAGCTGGATGTGTTTGGTGTTCAAAGTTCATGAAACAGTGACTAGAAGCGGTAGAGACCGGACTCACCCTAACCCTAACCCAAAACACAGGCAGCTCAGGTTGGATTTGACTGGTTAGTTGTAGTTATGTGTGTTTTAAGAACAGACAGGATTTCAGCCAGGATGGTCATGGAATTTTCTTTTTTGTCAGCTAGTATGGAGACCAGGAGCTTGACAGGTTTTCTGGGAAGTCTAAGTCTACATTAATGTGTACCAGAGAATAATGTATTTTTTTCCCCCCATTTTTCTCCAGAGCCAAATCCAGATAGCTTACTCTTTTAGTCCATTTATGAGCATGAAACTAAATAAGAGCTCTTTTTTGTTGTTTTTCAAATTTCATCATTCATAAACCCAAAGATATTCAGCTTATGGACTGTAAAGATTAAGAAAATACTTAGATACTTAGAATAAAAAGGCTTGCTTAATTTTTTTTGTCAGTAGATTGATCCACAAATTCTTTCAGCTCTCCAACAAAAAGTGCATAGGTTAGAGAAGTCATAGAATTTTAAATTTGGAAGGAGGGGCTGTAAATGTGTTTTCTCCTGTGTAATACAAACATCTCATTATAACATATCTTCTGTCTCCTCTCCTTTGGAAGGAATGGGGCCCGAGTTGTCCTCACCAGTTTCAGGGCGCTTTCAAACTTCAACACGACATGTCCTGGACCCCCATAGAGGACGTGCAGAAGAGGGACGCAGAGCTCGCCATCATGGACAAACTTCTCAGCCAGCAGACCGCCATACCACCGTACACAGAACCCAACTTCAAGGGTCTCTCTGATTGAAAAAGAGCTGGACTGAGACAAAGGACTGTCATTTTTATAAAGGACACATGGTGGACTGTAGTCTTAATGAACGTCAGTATGAACTGGAAGAAATGCTCACATGGATAAGAGTTGCTGATATCAAATCATCCGTCACACACTGCCTTAAGTGTATATTGCATTACTAGAAGTTTTCATTATAATTTGCAGCCTTAGGGATGTTCCTCCAAAATGATTTTGAATGACTTTTACCAAATACATTTTAAAATGTTTGCTACATAGTCTTTACAAAAACTCTTTCACTTCAGATTTAGTTGATCTCAAATGAATTTTAAAGGTGCACTGTGCAGTTTTATTATCTTAAGATATATATATTCATGATTTGTGCAGAGGCATGATCTAAGGTAGTTGTATTGTTTGCAGAGTAAGACCAAATTCAGGTAAACAAATATTGATGTGTGCTTAAAAAGTTCATATGCACTGTTTAAGCACAGATTTATGTGTAAGCACTGTTTGTGAACTAGGTCCTTTGGGTGAATCCTTCTGATCTAACAAATCTGTTGAATGCTTTCAGATAAGTTATAAATCATTTATTATTTACATGCTAGTTGTCACTGCTAACAAACTACTGCCACCAAATGTATATCAACTGAACAGCATGAAGGCAGCAGCAGGATATACTGTATATTGTATGTTTGCTACAAAACAAAGTTAACGCTGCTTTATAGTCCCTCTAGTGGTCAAAAACTACACAGTGCACCTTTAAATGTGTCCTTTAGCCTAACCCTAACCCTTTTCTTTCATTTTTTTCTTTACCTTTTTTATGTTTGGGAAATAAAACTTTTGACATCCTGTGCAACTCAAACAAATAATGTATTTTGTAATTTATTTGTAGAGAACGTAAATAATAGTCATCACTGTATTTAGTTAATAAATTACAAAATGTTTCATGTTAGTTACACGTTTGTTTAATTTCAGGTCAAGAAAATTAAAGTGCTTTGATTTTATTTTAAATCAACTGTCTTCAATCATTTTATTTTGAAAGTACACTTGAATTATTAAAGTGCTGACAAACATCAGAAGATTATTTTTGGGTAAAAGTCAGCGATTTCTTTCATTTTAAAAACAAGCTAGTGAGATGCGTCATGGTTATCGGTCTTCCTGCGACGACGTGACGGTCAACAGCAAAGAGCTAGCGTGAGGCAGAAGCTGCCAGTTATCTGTAGCAATGTCAAAATGAACGGCGTCCTCCTCGCGCCTGATCTTCAGCAGCATGTGAGAGCGTGGGGGGAGGAAGAAAAGCACTTTGTGTTCTTCTTCTTCGTGGGACGGGTCTGATATAAGATAGGGGAGGAAGTGTTTCTCCACCAAGGCCTCCAGCGCTGCCTCCTCCAGCTGGCAGCAAAACAGGCTGGTGGCGCCGTCCTCCCCGCTCTCTGAGCAGATTTCGTCCCACAGTCCTTCGAACACCTTCAGTTTGCCGCCCGTTCCCCAAGTTGTGGGAGCGGGTAGCGGCGTGAAGGTCTGCTGGAACGACACGTGCACGTCTGGGAGGATTGTGTGCCAAGAAAGCCCGTCCTGGGTAGTGAAGATGGCGCTGGCATGGAGGACAGTGGGGTAAGGCCGCCTTGGTTTCAGCCTCAGCTTCACCACGGGCGGCGTCCTCTCTCTGAAGAGACAGGGCACGCTGATGTCGCCGAGCTCTTCGTAGTGGTCGTCCGTGAGGTTGAAGTGCAGGCGGATGCTGAACAGCTGATCGAATCGAGGGTCGTGATCTTCGGTGTAGGTGAGCCGGTAGCGTAAGGCGATCTCAGAGGGGAAGTCAGGGTGGTGGAACCGAGCTCTGTAGGTTCTCACTGCTGCGCTCGCCTCATCTGGACAGGTGTCGTCGGTGCTCGAGTCGCTTTCACGATCCGTCTGTTTTTCTTCTCGTAGCTCCGAATCGTCTAACTCCACCAACTTGACTATTGGCTTCTCCGTCTGGTGTATCGTCAGGACGCCGGTCAGCTCCTCGCTCTCCGCCATGATGCACGACAGAGTCCTCTTCGTCACCTGCCGCCCTCCTTCGCTCGCTCCCTGCGCCAAAACCCCGGCCAGCTTCTCTTTAGACAGAGTGGTGAGGAGGGTGTAGTAGAGTCGGGCGTGATCCTGGATGTCCGTGTCTCCGTAGCGACCGGCGAGGTGCTGGAGGATGTCGGCGAGAGGGTTGAGTAGGGAGTCAAGAGTCGGGTGAACCAGCAGGCGCCGACAAACCCCCAACACGCTGTTCCCTAGGCGCCAATCGCCGCTCACGCACAACGACGATGAAGATGCGGTGATGACGCTAGAGAGGAAGCCGAGGGTGGAGCGCTGAGGGATCTCTCCTTCCTCCGCCACTCGAGCCAGCATCTTCAGGTGCCGGCTGAGGTCTTGAATGGTGAGCTTGGCGAGCGGGGCCTCTGTGATGACCCTCTGCAGCGCCCGAAGGAACCCGACGGCCCAGGTGGACTCCGAGAGCCTCTCCTGGGTCTGGTTGGCAAGGTTGATGAGGTGCGGTGCCAGGCGGGTGTGTCGGAGGTAGAGCTCGCACAGCTTCTCCGTCAGGCCTCCCGAGAAGCGCTCCACGTGGCGGAAGTAGAGGAGGAAGAGGAAGGCGGCTCTAAAGAAGGTGACGACGATCTCTCTGCTGCCGCCGTTCTCCACGATGCGGAGCAGTGCGGTGAGGTGTTCGTAGAGGTAGGACAACCCCTTGCCTTCCTCCTCCCCTTCCTCCTCCTCTTCCAGGTAGACCAGACACAGCAGGTTGAAGCGGGACAGCATGGTGGCGCTGTCGTTGAACACGGTGGGCAGCAGAGCGGAGGCCAGTCGCGGGGTGAGCAGCACGGGGAGGGACTCGTCGCCATCGCCGCAGCTGATGGGTCGGTTCTCGGGAAAGTGCAGGAGGCAGTCGGTGTAGAAAAGCTTCTCGGGCGTGGTGAGCAGAGGGTGCTGGGAGAGGACGACCAGACGTTTGAGGATGAAGGCTTCGTCCTCGGCGCTGAACAGGCTGTCGGTGAACGCGCACTTCAACAGGAGAGTGCTGTGGAGGAGGCCGACCTGACAAGAGATGAAGAAGCAAAATGTAAAGACTGTAAAGCTGCTCTTTGTGGACTATTAATGTGATTGTAGCATCATTCAAACCATGTTTTATACAACCAGCTGTCTGGATGTAGCTTTACTATTAATCTGAGTTTGCCATGTACTTTTTTTGTGTGGCAACTTGTTGTAAACGTAGCTGCAGGCAGTGAATCGGACAGACTGCAGGTTGAGGTGACAGATAGGTTGAAACTGAATGTTGTCATGTGAGATGATCTTGCAACTTGAGTAACGTCAGACAAAAATACACTAACTTATGGATCTGTGTGTATGATCATTATTCATAAAGGACCGTGCAAATTATGGAAGTTTCCTGTGAGAACTGCAGAAAAAAAGTCTGCATGGGATGTCACAAGTGATGTTTCAAGCCTCCTGCTCTTCTTCAGTCCGTCTACAGACTTTTTTCTGCCGTTACAGATTTAGTTATTTGGTCCAGCACCTGATTTGTTTTTTTATTCTGGATGTGCTCGTCTACTACATAACCTTTTTACTGGCTTCCTGTGAGAAACAACACAACAGGAGCATAGTGGGAGAGGGAGGGAGAAAATATGGGAGAAACCTGAGTAAAACTGAAGTGTAGGCAGTTCTAAAACTGAAATTTTGCATACAAATAAGTGAAGAAGTAATTTGCAGTGAGTTGTTATTTTGAAATGACTTATCAGGTTGTATTAATAGCTGGATCACCACCAGTTTTAAGGTTTGAGAGTTAAAAAAAAACAAAAGTAGATATACTGGCCACTTGTTTAAAACAAATACATTGTGGACAAACATATTTCACATAAGGATCTTTGAAATTTGCAAAGTTTTAACAATTGAAAAATCTTTTACTATTGGTCAAACTGTATAATAGTGACACTGTTTTGTAATGACAACAAACATCTTTGTCATTAATGTGCCGCAATGTTTTGTTACTTGTCGGCTGCCATATACATAGATACATGTGTGATAAGTCGCTACATATATGAGACTGGCTATACTTATATTCCAACATCTTTGTAGAATTTCATAATTTCTACCACACAATATGGTAACCGTGGTTACACACATTGTAAACTGGCCAGTAAACATCTTATGTAGAAGCAAGAACAGTGAGATAATGAGGTGAGACAAAATGCTGACTCAGTTTCAAGACACATTACAAGAAATTTACAAGGAGCTGTGTGAGGCTACTGAGCACATTCCTGTTTAAAGCTGCACCTTGTTAGCAGCCAATATCTATTGGAATATAAGTGAAACAGAGAGGGTTCACCCAATTATGTAAAACATTTTTTCAAGTGTTTTCAGTGTTCTTATCTTAAGATAATGTTATGTTTACTCTGACTAATCCACAGCGCTCTCTGTGGACAGATTTCACAGGGACTACTTTCTACCAAAGAACAAGTCCAGATGAAAACAGCTGATAGTGTGATCTCTAACAGAGACACTTTCTACTTCACTCAATTTGAAACTAACCTCACTCGTGCCCAGCAGTCGCAGCAGCTGAGCTCTGAATATGGCAGGAGGGACACCGGGCACCATGGCGACCACCTCTATCAGTCTATGTAGCAGCGCAGCTTGACACTGAGGAGTGAGGAGGTAGGACTCCTCCAGCAGGGAGGACAGGACCGAGCGTAACTCCTTGCAGTCAGGTCCAGTCTGGAGAGTGGGGATTGTACCCATGGGGCCCAGGATGAGGGAAGACAGTATGGATGAGTCCTTGTTATTCATCAGGTCTGAGTCCTGCTCTGCTTCCCATGCAACCGATGTATTTCCTCCCAAAAGAGCTTTGAGATGATCTGCACCTGCTCCTGTTTCCTGTGCCAGCTGATACACAGCGTTTCTTAACACCAGAGTGTGGAGTCCTGCGTAGGCCTGGTGGATCCTGGAGGTTTCTTTAAGTCGAAGCGCACCCAAGAGCTCGAGACGCTGTGAGAGAAGACCGGGGCAGCAGGCCTCCAGCTCCCGCAGGCATTCGCACGCCGTGGCCCGAAGAGAGCGAAGAGCTCCATCACCCTGGAGGTCCCCGGTGTCCTGGGATAACTGGAGGAGCTGGTCCAGGAAGTCTTGAGACGCACGGGAGCGGTTGCTCACACAGGATGTGCAGATGAGGACAGATGTGATGGCCAGGAGGAGATTGCAATGAAACTGGACGGATTTGGAAGGACACTGGGCGAACACCGACATGAGATCCAGAGCCGTCTCCTCTCCCACAGAGTCTGAGGGACACAGCAGGGTCGGGTGCTCACAGAGCGGAGACAGCAAGAGGACCTGAGGGGACGAAATATGGACACATATCAGATCACAACTCGAGATACCTGATTTCATCTTTAGATCGCATGAATTGTTTTGGGCAACAAACTGTGGGTTAAGTGAATTATCAGCATTTTTCCTGTAAAAAAATGTTTCGAATTTATGTCTGTCGACAAATCGATTAATAAACCAGTTGTTTCAGCTCTCATCAGTACAACTTCCTTGTTTTTAGACATGTTCAAACCCAGTAGACTGGTCGTTATTATTCTCACCCTGCAACATGCCAAACTCCATTTACAATTCTGGCATTTTAGTGTTGCAGCGGTGACACCACAAAGCCTGGTGTTAAACACTGAAACTTGTAATATCTGCCATTATGGAGTAAAAATATGTAGACCCGAGTAGTTACATTTGAACTAGCCTACATATTTTAAACACTAGATTGCATGAATTGTTTTGTGCTACAAATTGTCCAAACTGTTTTTCAGGAGCTGCAGTCAGTGAATTAGTGACATTTTTGCTGTAGAAAAATGCTTCTGTTTATCACAATTTCTGCCAAATTATATGTCAACAAGTCGATGAATTAACTGATTGTTTCAGCTCGTCAGTAACCCTTCCTGGCTTTTTAAACCAAGTACATGGGTTGTAATTGTGTTCAGAGTGCAACACACCAAACTCCATTTAAAATTTGGGCAATTTAGTGTTGCGGCTGTGAGGAGGGTTTACAGTGGCTTTGACACACGAAACATGGTGTTTGTGTTTAACACTGGAATTTATCATTTGCCATTGTGGAGTTAAAATGTTTAAACCAGAGTAAAGTTACATTTGAACGAACTTTTTTAAACACTAGTTTCTAGATATAACGTTACCAGAAATGAGTTTTTACAGCGACAAGCGATGCTACATATTTATGAAGCATAGCTGAGAGAGGACTGGGTGTTACGGTGAATTTGGTTAACGTTATATATCTATGTATTTTTACCTTGACGCTGTAGCTGGCTCTGTCATCTCGGAGCTCACGGAGCAGCTCTGCCAGGAAAGCCTCCGCTGTCGTCCCGGAGAGGAAGCGGGACGGACTGCGGGAGAAAGCGGAGATCCTCTCGGCCCAGTTCGCCGCCATTATGTCTCAAATAACACACTCAGTAAGAGCTTCCAGAGTCATTGCACGCAGTAATAGTGTAGTTTAAAATGAATCTTCTCCTCACGGACATCAACATCCAGCTGCACACCACTGAGTTCCGTGTTATGTCACATGACACAGGGTCGGGTTGCTTCATTGTCGCGCTCTGCTGCTCCGGAGTGGTAACACAAATACATTAATTCATCCATTGACTTGACAAGGAGAGGGTGTGGTTATACCTTACCAAATATATGATTACGATTCAATTAAATTAGGTTTAAACTAACTCTAATAGCTCTACACCGTGTTCCAAATTATTATGCAAATTTGATTTAAACATTTCATTTTTCATTTTTCAATTAAACTCATGGATGGTATTGTGTCTCAGGGCTCTTTGGATCACTGAAATCAATCTCAGACACCTGTGATAATTAGTTTGCCAGGTGAGCCCAAATAAAGGAAAACTACTTAAGAAGGGCGTTCCACATTATTAAGCAGACCACAGGTTTCAAGCAATATGGGAAAGAAAAAGGATCTCTCTGCTGCCGAAAAGCGTCAAATAGTGCAATGCCTTGGACAAGGTATGAAAACATTAGATATTTCACGACAACTTAAGCGTGATCATCGTACTGTGAGGAGGTTTGTTGCTGATTCAGAGCACAGACGGGTTAGTGCAGATAAAGGTATAGTAAGGAAGATTTCTGCCAGACAAATTCATCGGATCAAGAGAGCAGCTGCTAAAATGCCATCACGAAGCAGCAAACAGGTATTCGAAGCTGCTGGTGCTTCTGGAGTCCCACGAACCTCAAGGTGTAGGATCCTCCAGAGGTTTGCAGTTGTGCAAAAACCTACTGTTCGGCCACCCTTAACCAATGCTCACAAGCAGAAACTGTTGCAGTGGGCCCAGAAATACATGAAGACTAATTTTCAAACAGTCTTGTTTACTGATGAGTGCCGTGCAACCCTGGATGGTCCAGATGGATGGAGTAGTGGATGGTTGGTGAATGGCCACCAACAAGGAGGTGGGGGGAGTCATGTTTTGGGCCGGAATCATTGGGAGAGAGCTGGTAGGCCCCTTTAGGGTCCCTGAAGGTGTGAAAATGACCTCTGCAAAGTATATAGAGTTTCTGACTGACCACTTTCTTCCATGGTACAAAAAGAAGAACCGTGCCTTCCGCAGCAAAATCATCTTCATGCATGACAATGCACCATCTCATGCTGCAAAGAATACCTCTGTGTCACTGGCTGCTATGGGCATAAAAGGAGAGAAACTCATGGTGTGGCCCCCATCCTCCCCAGACCTCAACCCTATTGAGAACCTTTGGAGCATCCTCAAGCAAAAGATCTATGAGGGTGGGAGACAGTTCACATCAAAACAGCTGCTCTGGGAGGCTATTCTGACATCCTGCAAAGACATTCAAGCAGAAACTGTCCAGAAACTCACAAGTTCAATGGATGCAAGAATTGTGAAGGTGATATCACAGAAGGGGTCCTATGTTAACATGTAACTTGGCCTGTTTATTTATTCATTTATTTATTTATTTTTTAAATAGATTTTGATTTCAGTAATTATGACCTCCTAATGCTGCAAATTCAACAAATGACCATTTTCAGTTATTTACAACCTATAAAATGTTTTGAAACTGTGTTGTGCATAATAATTTGGAACAGTGCATTTTGAGTTTTTTATTTTTGAAAAAAATACTGTTATCATTGGGACGTTTGTTCAATAAAATTCGAATTATACTCTAACTGTTGATGACTTAAATTCTACTGACTGTCATTCTCATTGACTATTTAGGAAAATCAGAAAAATATCATTTGCATAATAATTTGGAATGCGGTGTAATGAGACTGACACTCAAGTGAAGGAAAAATGTGTTGAGTTTGTTTGCATGGACTACTTCTGATGTAGCTCATATAAATTACGTCAGATTTTGCCTTGTTTTAAATGTCACTTTGGCCAGGACAAATATAAAACTAGGTTTGTATTTCTCTCATTGCTTAGTGTGAACAAAAACGCCCATTTATGTCTTTTTGGTCATATTTGTGGAGCTTAACCCTGGCTCTATTTTATCCCAGTTGTTAGTGTAACTGAAAAATAGCTGATGTTTCATGTTAACATGATGCTATATGTTGCTTAATACTTTTTTAATGTAAACTGTTTTACATAGTCGGTCCGTTAGATGGCGCTGGTGAGTCATGTGTCATCTAATACACAGAAGAAGAAAACCGAAGCAACCAATCAGAGGCTCTCGCTGGAAACCGACAAGGAAATCAGTTTAAGGCGCCACTTTTTGTAATTTGTCCCGTTGGAGGAGTTGCTTTGTGTTCAGTGGTATTGGTAGGAGTTGTTGTTATTGACAATGGCTGAAAACACGTTCCCCGTGTACACTGCGGACGCGATAACCAACTTTTACCGAACAGAAGTTCTTACCGGACAAGAAGCCAAACACTTCACAAAGACTGACCTGACTCCTGCTCCTAAGGTAACGTTAACGGTGACGTGAAGGCCTGCGTGTCTTACTGACGCTGTTTGTATGTTTACTAAAGGACAAGAGAGAGTAGTAATTGTGAGATGAAAACTGTTTAAATGTGATTTATTATCGCCATTTATATATCAGAAAAGTCATTCATATAATTTAACATGCTGATATGTTGTTGTCCTCTCACTGCAGCTGCAACGAAGCTTCATTCAGAGAGTAAATAGACATTTTATACTTATACATACTGTAGGATGGGATTTGACACACTGGATTTGAATGCTTCATTTTCAAATATATCTTTGTTCGAACTTTTAAAAGTAATTTCTGCACAGAATGAGGACTGAGGGTGTTGTCTCCCATCACTTGCATTAGTATTGATTAATGAGGACATGGATGTATATCAACGCTGGCTCTGTATAATGCACATATGAGCTGACATGTGAGTCGTATATTACAGGTTTTTCAGTAGGCACTATCTTTGAACCTATAGGCTATTTTGAAAAACTCTGCACAAATCCTTACACCAAACCAGTAAAACATTATACAGCTCTTACAACAACAAATTATTTTTAAGTGAACTGATTTTCTAAAAGTGTTTTCACATGTGTCAGTGTGGAAAGACAATAGGCAAGATACAAGACAATGTAGAGACCGGTGTTACAGTTTAGCTAGAATGTGTTATTAAATTACATACTGAGTGTAAAACAGAGACTGGCATTCAGTTTGGCATGCTTGGTAAATGCATTGGCTACAATTGCCAATGGCTTAAAATAGAGAGTGACTGATACTGGATGGAGGGCAGATGCCAAAACTGATAATGATATATTTGCTGATAATATTACATATACAGAATATGTACATCAATCAATTCCCCAGGTGTGGTTAAACTTTATTAAAATTACATTATATCAGTACTGAAACGGTAAACTTCACTGGGAATTCATTATTTATTACTCTTAAATTTGGGGAAAGGATTAAATATACATAAAATGTTTATATTAGAGCCAGACCGATATATCAGTAAACCGATATTGACCTATCATAGATTATATGGGTATGAATATGTTGTGTTGCATTATTGTGTTTAAGTTATACAGGCTCCAATTATGTGTCTTTTTTAAAATTCAGGTTTTAATATATGCATATGTTGTTTTGTTTGTTTGTTCTGCATGTATGTTAGTTTTTTTACTGATAGCTAATGATGCTGTTTCACTGTTTCAGCACTGATGTCATTTTATACAATAAAGTTTATTGTTAAAATGTGTAATATCATACCTTAATTACATTTGAGAGATTGTTACACATAGTGTGTTTATCTATATGTTCTTTATATATAATATTATCGGCCAATATATCGATATTGGAATTATTTTACTCCCTTAAAGCAGTATCGGTCAGGCCCTAGTATATATCCTCCTAACCTATATATCTTTAAAACAAAATATTAGCACAGACAGCATAAACACAGATACTAATATATCTTTGATAGGGTTAATATTGGTTGACAGATATATCAGTTTGGCTCTAGAATCAGAGAAAGTGCTTCGATAATCTCTGTTGCTGTTTAAACATTCAGGAAAAAAACTCTAAGAGGGAACTTGGAAAAAATGTGAACCGGCCTTTTTAATGAAGTTCCCATTTCTACACTGGAAATCAGATTGAATCAGCTGTACATGACACTGTTGACATCATGTATTAGTTATGGTGTGGGTCTGTCCTCTGTGATCACATAAACTACACATCAATAACACATTTTTCAATTCTTCTCTCACAGCCAGAGGCGGTTCAGCAGCTCTACATGAGAGTGTTGCATCTCCTGTATCGCTTCAGACCTGAGTGTCACTCCATGGTGAGTACTGCAGTTATTAAATACACAGAGCGAATGGAACCAGAACACTCATCACCTCATATAGCTGCTTTTTATTTTTTAGTTGAAAGCTTGATTTTCATTGTCGCTGTCTATCAGGTTCCACTTCTGGAGAACATCCAGTTTCCAGAGTATCATGAGGGAGCTGCTGCTATCATGAGCGTCTACGTGCGCATGTGAGTTTTATTATTCTTTCTCTTTCATATTATAAAAGTTTACATGTATCACTTTTTAACAATATCGTGCATTTTCTTCTCAGGCGTCAGTTTCTGCCCATGTGCTTCGTTTACGACTTTTCACTGAATGACCTTCTAGCACCAAGTGAGTCACGTTTTATTTAAATATATTCACATATTTCCTCTCATGATAATAATAATAATAATAATAATAATAATAATATAATACTGCTTTTTTCTTCTTTTTATAGAAAAACAGAGGACTCTGACTATTCTGAGCGCCATCATGAACTTTCTGCACTTCTGGAAGCAGAGGGTCGATGTGATCTCAGAGAAACAGGCTAAATTAGTACGTCTGCTCTGCTCAGTAATGAAAGCACTAAAATAGAATATAGAGACTCATTAACTGGAAATATCCTGTTTTAATCATTCAAATTGTATGGGTATATCTTGAGAAATATTAAAATAGACACTGCTGACCATCTTCTGTAGAAACCACTTTCCAGCTTTCAGTGTGTTTGGAGTTAAAGTTGTAACAGTGACTCTTCCTGTCATCAGAGAGCAGACATGGACAGACTGCAGATTTGCACCAAAGAAAACCTGGAAGCAGAGAGGAAGATTGAGATGCTGACGTAAGTCTTGGATTAAACACATATGGTTATTTTATATTATTAGTTTGTTTGGTAAAATGCTTTAAAATGACCTGAAAAAGTGTCACATGACCTCAGACAGATAGATGGATAGATAGATAGGATATTTTCTTACTGTTTTCATCAACACACGTTTTTCTTCTCCTTGTTGAGGATCATCCCGCCTGAGCAGCAAGCAGAGTCCGACGAGCTGGCAGCCGCTCTGTCTGAGCTGCAGTCCACCACCGTGCACGAGTACCAGGAAGCGGTGAGCACTGATGAAATCCAGTCCAAATAATTAAACCTGGTCTAAACCTGTGTGTGTGTGTGTGATTCAAGCTGAAAGTCTCCTCGTTTTGTTTCAGAACGCAAAAAACGACAGCATCGCAGAGCTGAAAACTATAATAGCGGAGAAGACTCAGAAACTGGTAGGTGACTAAAAGACTGTTTGGAGAAGATTTTGTCCAATGTCCAAAACTGCTGAAAGATGAGTTAAAAAATGTGTGTGTGTGTGTGTGTTAGACCCGTATGAAGGTGGACGTCAGCAACCTGAAAGAAGACATCACCAAACTAAAGTCTCAGATCGTGGAGTCTCCAGAGGAGCTGAAGAGCCAGATGGAGAAGATGAGGGAGCAAGTGAAGAACATGAAGAACTCCATCGTGAGTAGAAACAGACTCCAAAGCTGCCACCTGCTGATTGATTAGGACTGACGTATGTGATCAGTTATTTCCCCTTGTGTGTGTGTGTGTGTGTGCGTGTGTGTGTGTGTGTGTTGTAATCTCAGGAAGAGACAGACGAGCGGGTGGTGGAGCTGCAGAGCATGGTGCAGAATGTGACTCACACTGAGACAGAGATCCAGCAGACCTTCAACCTGCTGCAGGAGCTGGAGAGCAGCATGATCAACACCAAGCAGCAACAGGAAGAGGTATGAACAACTCATCTGTATCAAGATCTCAGAAATCCCTTTTAACCATCAAAATAAACAATGAAGTTTCCACTTTTTTTAAATACTTCTAAAAGTTTGCTCAGACTCACTATATTTAAAACGATTTCACAGAGTAAATTAACTGGATCTGCAATCACTGTATAACTGGTAGATAATGAAATCAAGGCATCTGTATAAAGTATTTACAGCTCATAGCAACACATTTCTACTGCAGGAACTTTTGTAGAAGCCCATGAACCAATTATTTCCATGGATTAATCAGTTATTTATTAATGAATGAGTTCACTGTTTATACTGTAAAATGTCAAAACTGTAAAAACAAAAAAAAACCCTTATGTCTGGAGAGTTTACAGGGCTCAATATCTTCACTAGTCAATAACAGGAAGAAGGGAGAACATTTCTAATGTTTAACTGACAAAAATAAAAGTTAAAGCTGACTCTCTGTCGAGGAGGGTGTATGTAGAGGTGTGTTTTTGTTATATTTATAACTATGAGTCTACATGGTGTTGGAGCATGTAGACTCAATAGTTAATGTATTAATAAGTGATTTTATTTGTAGTAACTGAATGTCAGTTAGAGAAGACATGATGATTCCGCACAGGTTTGACCCTCCTTCACATAAACTTTCTTCAAGCCCTACATCGTGTGTGTGTGTGTTTACAGGTCCAGGAGCTGACGGCTCAGTATGAGAAGAAGCAGAAGGAGCTGAAGAACCTGTGTTTCGAGGAGGGCCAGCTGCGGAGGGTTCTGGGTATGAAACAGGACAAAGAGTCCAAACAGAAACTCCGCAGGCAGAAGAAGAAGGAGATGAAGGAGCAACACGTTCAGGGCATGCTGGGGTATTTAACAACACGCTTCACTTCACACACTCTTCATGGAATCTGTATGGACACTTTGGCTGCGTTCACACTGCAGGCAAATCTGATTCAAATCGGATTTTTAGGCCTGACTGTCCACACTGTTTTTAGCAAGATTTGGCTCTGGTCAGACCAGGGTTATTATAGTTAACGAAAACTAAAACTAAAACTAGCAATGAAAAAATAATTTAGTTAACTGAAATTAAAATAAAAACTACAATGAACAATGTAAAACTAACTAAAACTAAGCTGAATTGCTATGCTGCTACCCTCCCTCAGGGGGGCAGCATAACGGATATCCTCTGCCGCATACTGCAAGAAGAAGGTGCTTAGCGGGCATTTTATGATTTGCTAGAGATGGCTAAAGTTGCAGAACGAAAATGCCACAGCCCAATATGGGACTACTTCGAGTACGACCTACTGATAGATAAGAGTGAATGTAAAGTGATGAGGACTGATGGGAGCATTTGTGGGATGCAACTAAAAAGGAAAAATCCCACAAATTTGAAAGTTCATCTTCGTGGTTAAAGAATGAAATTAAAAAGCACTTGATGAATCATATTTGGTGACACACATTCTTTCATCTTTTTCAGCTTCTACAAGTCAAGGGTTTCTCTTAATATCTGAAAGACTCAGATTGAAACTAAATAAAAACTAAACTGAAACTAGTAAATTCCTCAAAATAAAAACTAAACTAAAACTACTAAATCACTTGTTGAACTAACTAAAACTAAACTGAAATAAAAAAGCAAACTGAAAAACTAAAGAAAACTTCAAAACTATAATAACCTTGGTTCATGCTGATCCACATTAATGACCAACCTGACAGGTTGCTGTGGCAACGTCGTCGGAGCGGAGGCGTCATCTAGCATGTATTGTGTGATGTCATATATTTGCGACAGCGACAATAAACCCGCGAGCTTCGCTTGCACGGAGCCATCTCCCCAAAGATTAAGAATTTGGTTTCGTCCTCATTCCAAAGACCGATGTTTTCAATGTCCTCCATTGCCTCCATTGATATCACCTAGCAACAACAACTGGCAAAAGCGCGGGTCTGGTGTAGCATAGAGTGACATAGCGTAGACAGTCAAATCCGATATGAGTGTTTGGAGCTGTTCAAACTCGACACTTCTGTCCAAATGCCATTTGCAACTACCTCCCAAAGGTGGTTTCGATCTGGTTTGCAAAAATCAGATTTCATGTGATTTATGACTGTTCAGACTTCATAAGAGCCATCTGGTTCCAATCTAGATTGGCTAAATATTGGATTTTGGCTTGCAGTGTGAACACAGTCTTTGTGTTAAATACCTAACTGTCCTACAGGCAGTGTAACCAGATCCATCAGAAGCGTGAGGAGATGGTCGACAAAATCCAGCAGATCTCCGGGGAGACGGAACAGCTGAAAGCCAAGATCCAGAACCTGAAAGACGTGTGCAGCAGAGAGACAGAGAAAGCTCAGGTACAACCACAAGAGAGAGAGAAGTAAATATATATAGTATCATTCCTAGTTTGACACTAACATAGTTTACCTGACTGTGTCCAGGTTCTGTATGACACCCTCGCTACTTCAATGGACGAGCTGCACCGGAGGATTGATATGCAGACTGTGGATCTGAAACAAGTCGTCACCAAGATGTCTGAAAACTTTTAAATAGATTATTTTCTATTATATTTCTGTTTGTTATTGCTTTGTTTTTTGTGTTCTAACCTGTTGTTGTCTTTTCACCTTAACTATTTAAATGTTTTTTTAAGTTGACTTGTAAATGAATAAAACTATACGTTATAATCTTTGACACAATAAATCTGTGCTGTCTTTATTAGTATTATATTCAGAGACAACAAGGCACGTAGCTGTTATATTAACATTGGTTGTGAACCTTTTCTAAATCATCAATAAGCTTTTATAACTCACTGACAAAAAAGGGTAACAGTGACCAGTTGCAGTCCCCCAGCAGAATGAGGGAATCCCCAGGGGGAGTGCTTTCCAGCACCCCCTCCAAGGAGTCCAAAAAGGGTGGATACTTTGAGCTGTTGTTTGGACCATAGGCACAAAACAGTCAGGATCCGTCCCCCCACCTGAAGGCGGAGGGAGGCTACCCTCTCGTCTACTGGGGTAAACTCCAACATACAGGCACCAAGCCGGGGGGCAACAAGTATTGCCACCCCTGCCCGGCGCCTCTCACCAGTGGCAACTCCAGAGTGGAAGAGAGTCTAACCCCTCTCGAGAAGACCTCGAGACCAACCTCGCACACTAGCTCAGGCTCCTTCCCCACCAGAGAGGTGACGTTCTACGTTCCTAAAGCCCCCGACAACTGAGCTCCTGGGGTCATTGGGACACACAAACCCCTTCACCACGATAAGGTAGTAGCTCAGGGATAATAATAATGTAGTGTAACTAATTTTTAACCAAGACTACCGAAAACTTTAAAAACATCTCACCGATATTTAGTTCCAATTTTCAAAAAGGCTCAGTAATTGAATGTATAATGCTTTGTGTACATCCTGGAATGCAGTGATTAAAAGCTGTAGATCAAAATCAAAAGACATTTTTATGATTTTTATGTGGGCAACTCATGACATCAAAGGAATGATTCCATTGTCTGATCACCATGACAACAAAGAATGTGCTTTGTGATGTCATAACAAGCTCACATAAGAACTCTACAGACCATCATCAGATACAGAACCTGTTAGATACAGCACGTGTTCATCATAGACACAGTTTAAGAGACTCAAACCAAACCTACGACTTAAGTCCAAGAGAAAATGGAGTCAACCACAATGTTGCCAGACTGTGAGATAGCTGAGGCCTTCTCTAAAGTCCAAACTACCAATGAAGGCAATAACGAGGCACTTGCTGCCAAACTGGATGAACAGAAGAAAGAAATCGAGTTTCTCCGCCAACAGGTGAAGGAGAAGAACCAGGCCCTCCACTGTGCTAATACAGAGTGTGAGTCCCTCCAGCAAAGGGTTAGGCACATGAATGGTATGGTGGCTCGAGAGGGGGCCATGAGGTATCAGGATGAATCCATGAGGAACAGGCTTTACCAACAACTGGCTGAGGTGAAAAGACAGTTGGAGGAAGAAATTACTCTGAAGGACAAGTTCATGGCAGCCGAGGAGACAGCGAGGAAAGAAGTGGAACAGCTCTGTAATGTCCTGACCAACACAAATAAGGTGACACTGAATGAGTTGGAAGCAGTGAGAGCCGAGTTTGCTGCCCAGATCCAAGTGGCACAGGACATCAATACAGGTCTGCAGCAAGAACTTGAGATGATAAAAGCTTCGTACAATGAAATGAAGCTCAACAACGAACAACTAGTTGACAAACTGAGGGCCAACACTGCTCATCTTGGTCAACAGAAGGACGAGGAAATCCTGCAGGAAGACGCCTCAGAGAGGGAGAGGTCATTTGCCAAAGAGTTGGAAGATCTCAGAGAGGATGAGGACTCTCAGGACCTTCAGCAGGGAAAGGAGCCCCTCTGTGATTCCCAGGTCATCGAGGTCCTGGAGGAGGTCAGAGTCCCACCAGATAACCTCCCAACAAAAAAGAAGTCATCCATGTGGAAGAGATTCCGCCACTTCGTGGGACTGAGGAAGAGAAAGCGAGAGTCTCCAGAGAGCAACTAAGGTTGTTCGATAAAACCTAAATAAAATACTGGAGAAATAAATGTTCTGTGTGTTTGATTTTATTTGTGTAGGATAGTTAAGTGGTCTTAGAGCCAAAACTGAAAGCTTTAATATGATGGTGATGGGTCAATCTGTTGGCTTACATTTGAATCAGAAATTGGTTTTTAATTTCTGTATTTCTGTGTATTAAAATGCGTGTCCTAACGTGAGTGGGAATGCCAAATGTATTTATTTCCTGGAGTCAGATGAAACATAGATCAGCATATAAAATATTTTATGAGTCATCCACACATTGATCTCATCAAGGTATGGCTATAGCCTTAATTAGATGTAGGGCCTGTAGTAAGGCTATAGCCTGTTCTGTCAGTATTTTGTATCAAGAAGCACAAAGTTGTTCGTTGTCTTTCTGGTTTATTCAGTCGTCTGCAGATGGACTCCTAGCTGTCTCAAGTGTGAGATGGCACGAATGAGCCCAGAGCAGAGGAATTATATACAATACATTATCTCGTGAAAGGATGGCCTTGTTCTACCATCAGAACAACGTAAGCACAATAGTCACGTCATAATGTGTGTACAATCAGGACAATGGTTAGTCAGTAGATTATAACATACATGATGTTCACTCAATCAGCATTTCATGTAACATAAGTGGTGTCATAGTCAGTAGATTATGACACACACATACACCTAATCATATGACATAGTTACTCATTTGTATCACAGAAGATGAATAATAACAATTCCCATTACAAGTCTTACTTAGATGTAGACTAATCAGTTGTGATTTTATGAGTCATCCACACATTGATCTTGTAATGACTGTTTAACTAAAAAGCCTAAAGTTATAATCTCTGTCCCTTATCCCACACTGCTCTGATAATCAGCCCATTATACTAAGACATAACAAGGCCTGACAGGTGGTGTCTTATCAATGCCTGAGTCGGGACCCATCCACAGGACTTTCACACACTATGAGAGAGATACATTGTTTACACAAGCATTGCAAAGAGTACAGGTTTTCTTTCAAAAGACTAAAGTGGATATGAATCAATAATTAATATTATTTCTCTACTACACATCCCCCTTGTTCATTCAATGAACAAATACAATCAAAATACAATCAATATAAAATAGTCAAACATTAAAGACATCAAACGCATCATTCTGTTTTGCAGTTAAGATAGATCATCATTAAAATGTCTTCGAAAGCTGTTGTGTTGCTTTTGTACCGTGTAGGCACAACAAAGAAGAGCAAGCAAGTTTTCCTAGAGAAATAAACTAAAAAAACTAGGAAAGTAAACTTTTCAACCTTTTAAACAGCTATGTCATCGTCTGAATCAGAATCAGAGCTGTCAATATACACGTCTAAGTCTGAAAGTTTCCTGCTATTGAGGGCGTCTCGCTGATACAATTGAGTGTATTGTACAAATTGAGTTGATATCATGGAAGTGATACATTGCTTTAGAACAGGAATGGCGCAACACGAGCAAAATGCCAATATCAGAAAGAGAGAAAAAAGGGGCATTCCTAATTTTATAAGCCATGATTTTTCATTTCTGTATTTCTGTGTATTAAAATGACATTTTCAGGAGCATTCAGTCTTACTTTTGGTAAAAAATTGTGCAAATGTCATTTCAAAGATAAAACCAACAAAAATACTAAATGTACATTTTAAACAAACCTGATGCTGCTAACTATGTTTTAAAGATATTTTTGAATTGCTCATCTTGCCAACCCTTATTTGTCACTGACCCATACACAATACCATCCTGACCCTGTGTTTGCTGTGTATCATCAGTTGGTGATAATTTGATTACATACATTTATTCTAGAGGATATTTACCATGAAGGATACTTTTAACTGAAATCTAAAAAAAGGTAAATCTACAAGATAAAACCTCAAGATGAGCTAATAATCAGCCCTGAGACTCTCGGGCCCACACCAGTGTCCAACTTGTAAGGGAGAGAAAAAGATACTTTTGATTAAAATGTTTGGCGCCATACAAGAGAACAATACGAAACCAATACTGTGTTGTTGTTTTTTTAGAGAAACACAAGAGAAACTTATATGTATATCTGAGTATCTTAGTATAGAGCAAATCAAAAAGTCTTCTAGCTAAGGATATGTTAACCATAAATCAAAACATTTTAAATAAATTTCAAATTAAATCTATTTTCTCTCCCAAAAATCGCTTTCACAATAAAAATCATATAAGTGAAGGGGTGAGATTAAGTTCAATAATGTTCAGAGAAGGGGTGTGTGTGTGTGTGTGTGTGTGTGTGTGTGTGTCTTAACCACTTAACTGAAGGATTCAGCCCAGGCAGAACACAGCTTCTGGTCACAACACAAAGAGAAACCGCCTGTCCTCTCACACACTTCGGGGTTACCTTCCTCAGCCCAGGGTTGTTTAACTTCATGTGATAGTATTACATTTGGTGTTTTTCATCCTGCTCATTCTCAGTTCTCTCTGATCTTCTCCAAGCTGTCTTTGTCTGTGGTTTTTCCTTCCACCAACTCACAGGTGTGCCCAATTTATCTCTTCTCCCTCCCCTTCCTTCTGAGAAGGGAAAGGCTATGCTGCTCATCAAATTTAGCCTGGTTGACAATATGGCCTCACTACCAACTTCTGCACATAATTGAGTATACATCATGTAAATTATCCATATATACACATATTATATATGTACAGTTTATTCTGTTTACTATTAAATGAGAATTCTTTACTGTGCAGTTTTTAGCACTATCTAAAAGTAAAAATACCCTAGGGGGATCAATAAACCCTATAATGTACATTGTATATTACAGTGCATTACTATGTTTACTTATACTTAAGTAGTAGTAGTACTTATGAGTATACTTATTTCCAAAACAGCGATAATCGTGTGCTTGATGTGCATTCAAAGCAATAGTTTTAATTTCTCCATTAAAACTGAATGACTTTATTTATTTGAAGATCACATTTAGAAAACTAAACAGAATCCTCTGAACTGCTGCTGGAGTTTATTATTATTATCAATAATCAAACAGTCTGAGGTTGATTTTCATACAAAGTATGTTTAAAATCTACTTGTATTCACGCTCGATACTGTATGTTTAAAAAGAAAAACACAAAAAAGCCTTCATAGTCATTTCAGGAAGTGCTTCTTAAATTTAAAACAAAATAGCATTTTCAAATGATTAAATGTAGCAGCAGCTGTCTGTACTGGTGGATAATTCATCAATGCAGTAAAATTACTATAATGCTCATATATAGTATTGTGGTTGGAGCTGTATGAATAAAAATGTTGCTGTTCATGGTGATAACTTAAAGGAGCACTCCACTTAATTTGATGACCAAAGTCTGTATAAAGGTGTCAGGATGTGAGAAAAAAGGCATAATGCGTTTTGTGCTGCGTCAAATCTGATAAACTGCCTTAAGTGATGTCACCTGAGTCAGCATCAGTTGGAGCTGACGACTGCGAGTTTGTAAATGCACTTACTTCTGCTTGAGCTTGCAGCACCAGGCTGCTAGCATAACACACCTGAATCAGATTTATAATTTTACTGTATGAATATTAGTGGACATCACTAATATTATAGGAGTGAAATGTGGAGTCTGTGTATGTGCAGTGCTCTTTTAAAATCCTCAGCATTTCTCTCTGCACAGCTACCAGAGACGTGTTCACTGATGGATCTACATTTAGTCTTGCAGGTTGGATTTAGTTCTCATGTGCGGGCTGCTTTTTGGCTGCTTCCTCTGAGTTGGGACGTGACTTGTTGGACTTCTTTGAAACAGCCAGCTGAGCTTTGAATTCTTTAGCCTGAGTCCTCACCATACGCAGCTCCTTACGCAGCTCATTGATCTCAGTGATCAGAGTCACGTTCTCCTGCAGAACAGTCACAGATTATGTTAGAATATCACGTACACTGCAAAACTGTACTCATCTGCACTGTAGGAAGCACTAGAAATATCTGGTTATTATTAAGTGTGAGTGATTTACCTTCATGAGCTTGACGTAGACCTTCTCGTGCTCTTCTGCAGACTTGGCTAACCTTGTTTTAAGACTAGCAATAGTCTTGTCCAGGTGCTCACGCTGGCGACGGAACGTCCTCTGAATTTCTTCGTCAACACTACTGGTCTCCACCTTGGAAACAAACACACATACACACACACGCAGCTAGAATGAAACCTTGCACTCTTATAGTCTCAACATCCAATCAGCTGTAAAGGCTCCACTATACGAGCCACTCACCACATCAGTCTTAACATACTGAGCGTAGATCATCTGCACGCTGTCCTTCAGTTTCTTCGGCTCCTGGATGAAGCCGGCACAGTTATGGAGGTCCGACCTGAGCCGCTGAAGATGTGTCTCCATATCTTTTACCTGACCAGAGAAAAGACACAAAGATCATTAAAAACTGATGGTGAAATGAACGTATAGATTTACAGTCCATGCTCACTTTCTGCATCTCCTTGCTCATCTCTTTATCTCGGGTCCTCAGCTTGAGCTTCAGGTCAGAGACGACGAGCTTCAGCTGAGTGTTGCTCTTGTCCATTTGCACCAGCTCCTCCTCCAGCTGTTCAACAGGAGAGAGAGCACAGACTGTTTACGCTTATCACTGAGGTATCACTAAAAATAAAATAGTCCAGACAAAATGAATTATCTCTTCAGATGGATCCATACTGCACATGAAGTATTCACTGTTGTAGTGTAATGAAATGAGACATGCTGTATCTACACACACACACACACACACACACACACACCTGATGGATCCTCTCCTTCTTCCCGTTGATGTTATCTTGTTGCGGCTCGGTCAGCTTCTTCACCTCGTTCAACTGGAACTCGAGGACAAACTTCAGCTTCTCCAGTTCCTGGTTCTTCCTCTTCAGCCCAGAGATGGTCCTGTCCTGTGGAGAGAGTTTAAGACAAAAAAGGTTTGTTTTATCCACAGTGTTTGTATTTGACAGATGAAGAAAATGCAAAGGCAAACTTAACAAATGAAGTAATTAAACTGTTTTTAAGCCCCTGATCTCAGCCACCTTGTCCTGGTTGGTCTTCTCATGTCCAGAAATCTGCCTCTTCAGGGCTTCAATGTCGCTCTCCAGTGAGCGGATCAACCCCAGCAGCCTCTGCCGCTCCTGCTTCAGCTGGTTTATGTCTGTGCATCTCTCATTGATCTGCCGCTGAAGGCTGTAGAACTATGATAGAGGAAACCGAAAGTGGGAATAATTATATTAATCTGGGAGAAAGAAGTAAAAATATGATGAATAAAAAGGAGATCCGGTCACCTTTTGTGTCATGATACCAGTTTCTTCCTTCAGAGAGGTGTTGGTCCCTTTCTCCGTGTGCAGTTTCTTCTCATATTTCATTTGGAGGTCATGGATCTTCCTCGCCTCATCCTCCTCCACTTGCTTTATGATCTCTTTAAACTCGTTGATCTGCTGCTTTGCTTCTTCCTGGCACTGCGAGAAATAGAAGCACGACTATGACATAAGAACTTCATCTGAAACCAGTCTGGTCACTAAAGCTCCTGCTCCTCCTGTCCTGACTGACCTGAGCCAGGAGCTGAGTCTTCTCCTGCAGTCTGGCTTCGTAGAGCTGTGTGAGCTCCTCCACGGCTTGGCTTTTGCTTTCCGCTGCATCCTTCAGCTGCTTCTCGTAGTCCTCCTGCATCTTTTGATACTGATGCTGCAGATCCTGGTATCTCTCATGCTCCACAATCAGCTTCTGACTGTAGGATGACTCTGTGTTTGATTGATGGATAGAAGGACGGACAGATCAGAAAACAAAGACACAAACTGTCCCCGCATTGTTCTGATGTTGATTGTGTCCTCTTACCTAAATCCTTCACGTCCTTTGAGTGTTTCAAAGTGACGTCTGCAGATTTCAGCTGGTGCTCATGAGCCTGCTTTTCCATCTCTGTCTTCATGACCTATAATCACAGTACATGTTAGAAATAGACAAAGGCAAAAGCATCCACTGTTCTGAAGCACGACCCTGAAAAAGCAGACCTGCTGTGTTATTTTCAGAGATTCTATTTGCTGGGTAAACTTGTCAGAAAGCTCCTTCATCTTCTCGTTGTAGTTCATGTCCCTCAGGCGGAGCTGGTACTCATTCTCCATCTGCAGCTCCTCCAGACGCATCTTCAGCTCCAGCATGTTCTGAGTCTGAATCACACACAGGAGCATATGATGTTGAATGTTCATGTATGACACTGTCTGATCATTACAACACGTCATTATTGTCTCATTTTAGAGTCTAAATTCTATGTCAGCTGTTTTTCTTCTCAATGAGTTTAGCTGATATGAAAGGAACAATTTGAACATGGTTATACAGTACACAGGTTAAATGTTAACAGTCTGGAGCCCTGAAGCATAAAAACAGACAGACCTTCTCCTCCAGGTCTGACTTGGTGATAAGGATCTCTTCAGTGTGGATGATCAGCTTGTTGCTCCTCAGGACTCGGCCCTCCTTATCCATGATCTTCCACATGGACAGGCAGCCGTCTTCAGATGCTGTCAGCAGGAAGTGATCGTCAAACGTGATCGCCATCTGAGGACATAAAGTCAGATGACTGACCTGTGCACTTTTTTATCCTTCTTGTATAATGGTTGACGTGATTATTAATTTCTGGCTATCAAATGTAATGAAGGGATCGTGATATGCCAAAAGTATATATTTATTTTTCTAGCATTTTCAAATCTGGTTAAAAAAAAGACAGCTAATGCATTAAAATCTGGATACCATATGGCTTTCTTCTTCTCTGTCAGTTTAGGAGAGGACACTAAGCTGTACATCTGACATCCTGACCCACCTTGGAGACGGGGCCACAGTGGGCCTGGTACATGATCCACTCCTTCTGGATGGGTAAGGGGTATTTAATGGCCCTGATGGTACCACTGGAGGTCCCGGTGAAGACCACCCTACCGGAGCGAGACACTGCCACAGCTGTGTGAGCTACATCGTCAGCAGGGACTTCCCTCAGAATCTGTGGAACCAGATGATCACTGAACTCTTTAATTCAATTAACTCAAAAAAGAAACACGCAATTACAATGTCAGTTTTTTTTTAATTAAATGAATCTTGATTGACAAATATTTATACTATTATACTATTTAATCCAGTACATATCACAGCATGGATTATAATATGTGTTGACCTATTTTAAGATGTCACATTAAACCACTTGGTAACCACTTCATGAGACATTTTTCATTGGTTTCTTTATTTTTTGAAATGCAGCAACTTTAACTACCCACCTTATATTTTAAAAGCTTAATTCAGAAAATCATACTCATGTAAGAAACATATTTTTTTCTTTTGTGCCAAAAATGTTCAACAAAACCTGAAGACAAGCCTTTCAATCTGAAGCACAATAAAACTGCTTGTTCATCTGAGTGTTCTTATTTTGGATGCTGTTTGCTTCCATGTTTCATTGTATTTGTATGCAGCATCTATATACATACTGGTTTTTCTTACCTTTATTAATTGTTAGCTGTTAATTTACAGTTCATTCATTTTTTTAATGCTCACCCTTAAAACCTTGTTAGTTTTATGGAGATGACTATTTTATTATGTCTTCATTGTCTGTCATTGTGTATATTTGTGTGCTATACTAAGACGACAGAAGTATTTTTTTAACGTTTATTGGTATATGGAAAACTAAATAGCATGAACTTATGCCAGCTAGTTTGCAATGCACGTACCTACATGGGCTTCTTTAAAATACGTAAAATTAATCAGTAAAATACATATAAAACTACGCATGACTCAACAATACATTACAATACAGTTGAGCTGAACTAGTCACACACTAAATGTCTTGTACCTTCTCACAAGATACAAGAAGTACATTTGGCCTGTGTGTATTTTGTATGATGTTGCAGAATTGTTGGCAACTGTTGGTAATTGTTGATTTTAATTGTTTCATTCAAATAGTGAAAAGCCTGAAACAGACTGAAGCAACCAGTAATTCAGCTAAACATTCTGGAAACAGTAATATTAGCCTCTTCTCTGCTCATTGTGGATGTTTTCTGGTTAAACGTTTATAGAAAGTTTAACAAAACTGCTTTTTTGTGCTCATGGACACTCAACAGGTCTGATACAGTAGTATGTTGATGACCAAATAACCTGACAGTCTTGGATTTCCTTCAGGGTGAGGTCTGTTCCTACAGCCAGGATGGTCCTGCAGTCTGAAGAGAAGGCGACACCTGTGTAGCTGCAGGACTTGAGGACACACTCTGACACTCGCTTGCCGGTCTGTGTGTTCCACTCATACACTGCACCATCCATCCCGCATGATACCAGCCTGCTGTCGTCCAGGCTCCACTCAATGGCACGCACCTAAAACAAACAAACAAACAAACAAAACCTCTTATTCAGCAATGTGAGAGACATATATTAGTAGAATTGAGTTTCTCTTGCCGCCTCCTCACCTTTCCATTGTGCCCCTTCAGATTGAGGATGTTCTCAAAATAGGTGATGGAGTAGATGTGAATGACGTTTCCGTTAACAGCTGCAAACATGTGGCCGCCGTGGCTGAAAGCACACTAAGGGTTGTGGAAAGATAAAAAGAGATAAGTCAGCGCTGTAGTTTCAATAATTTAATCCACACACACTCAGTATACCCACCTCTCTACAGCCGCGCACTGTGAACTCTTTGAAGGTGCGGATGTCGTCGATGAGCAGGTTCATGAGCCTGAGTTTGTCTGAAAAGCCCACCAGCATGAAGAGGCCGGTGGGGTGCAGAGCCACACTGAACGCCTCCTCCTGGAACTCCTTGTACAGCTCCAAAACTCTGGTGACGTTTCACACACCAGCAATTAACACACAGTAGTAGCATGTACTGAATGTGCTATAGTGTCACTAGCATTACTTTAGGGTGTCATACTTGACTCCGCAAAGATTAGCAGAGCCAGGTGTGTAGGTTTAAGTTCCAGAAGTGAGAGAACCACTCATGTTTAGTTGACCAGATATAGATCTGACACTTAAAAGGCAGAATGAGCAGGATTTGTTGGTTATGGTTCATAAACACAACATTCAAAGTTGTCTCTTCCTCAGCTCAATGACACCAGAAGTGCTTATGTCTCCATGTTTTTATATCCACATCCTGTGTGGTTGATTCCTTAAAACAGCTAAATAAGAAAATAAAGGCATAGAGCCTCTGCAGATACAGATATTTTTACATACTTTTTTGGGAAAATATTGCTCATTCAGCTTTTAATGACAGCATTACATTTGCATATTTACAACAGAACAAAGGGCTTGGGTGTAGGGCTGGGTGATAAGACCAAAATCTCATATCCCAATATATAGCACATCCTAATACTATGACTCTATGCCCCCTACTTTGTGTCTTACTTTGTCTCGTAGTTCCAGATGCGGACAGAGTGGTCCAGAGAGCAGGTGGCTACAAGAGGCTTCCGAATGCAGACAGACATACCAGTGATGGACATGGAGTGGAAGGACTGGGACAGGAACTCAAAATGTAGCTGTCCCTCCTGGTAGATAGAGTTATAAAATAAATCAGAGTCATTCTAAGAATCTATAAGGGACATGAAGGGGAAGTGAATAATAATTAAGTACAAAAGAAACTACCTGAATAAAGTGACTTGATACTTTGGTTTAGTGGGGATTGTACCTTGTTCATCTCAGTTAAGGTCAGACTGATGCTGTACAGCTGTCCTCTGTCTGTGCTGATGGCCAGCATCTCCTCTGCTGGACTGATGCACATAGTGTCTATCTCCTGACATTCTGCTGGAGTCAGTTCATTGCTGTTTGGGTCTGGAGGGATCTGATGTGAAATCATGCACACACACATACATATGATTACTTTAAAACTCACACACTAAAACCTACAGTTCCACTGTTCCCTTACCCGTATCTCTCTGCTCTTTCTGTAACCGTCTTCCTCCGTCTTTTCAAACAGACACACTAAGCCAGGACCCATAGAGCACGCAAAGCCCTTGGAGTAGGACAGAATGGCTGTGATGCGAGACACTTTGGGTCCCTCGTCCACCTCAGCCTCTTTGATCTTCTTCATCTCCACTTGCCTATGCAGTGAATTAAAGATACATATGACAGGTAGATTCAGAAAAAACAAAGATCAGTCAACAATGCACCAAAACCATGATGATAACTACATAACAGTGATATTAATTAAATACATTATCATCATTTCATGAGTATTATCATCATTATTTTCAGTCAAATATTTCAAAATAAATGCATTTGTTAGGTTTTTTTAAATAATTGAATACATTGGTTGTTGTGTAGTTTATCTTTGTTTACAGATTTATGATCGAAGGGTCGGCCACATATGTTTTCAGTTGTTCTATCTTGGTTGTTGGGGGTGGATCAGCTGATCAGTCAGAGAGAGTGGAAACCGGGGCATGTTCAATCTGAATCTGATCTTAATATATTTATACCATTTTACATTTCTAAAGATGTTCTAAAAATAAATAAATAAATCTCTGCACACCTGAGTAGTGGCAGGTACGTAGGAGGAATGTACAACCAAAAATGTACTGACTAATGACTGATGAAGGACTAATTCATTTCTAGCTTGCACCCTATGTTGTGATTTTGACCACTGACATTTATAGATCATATTTATTGATCAAGTGACATCATGTCCTTAAGTGTACCATTTTTTTAATCCCCATTCTATTGGCTGAGAGGTGACACACATCATTACTATTAACCCAGGTTCTCAATCAATAAATTTGTCATTGATCTTTCAAGTCCTCTCATTGATTGAGGCAGCTCTTGTTTGTATATATTGCTAATATAGTGCTAATGCTGCCCGTGATATGCCTGATGAAGGTGCGAGAGAATCAAACCTTTTTTAAAATTTTAGTTATTTTTTTCAAATAAAGTCACAAATAGATTGATCATCGTTGTGGTAGTATGTTATTCCTGTGACACAGTAACAATCATTTGTAAATTTTGATTCTTATATTTTTCATGTTGTTGTCATTTTGTGTTGACCACAAGAGTCTTAACATCCAAACGTGAAAATACACAGTACCATCTTTTGTCCATGCACTGATCTGTACTATTCAATGCACCTTTCCTTGATAGACTGGCTGCTGTCAGATTGATTCAAGTCACATTCAATGATATTAAAGCTGAGTTTTTGCAATTTTTTATGATACATTTTTTCATCTTCCGACTTGGGGAGGATATGCAGTCATTCCAAGTCAAAAGGCTGAAGGCTAATTATTAGTGTTTAAGTAAAAGATAAGTTGTAATACTTGTTTGATTGTTTGAGTCTAAATTCATCTGATCATCTGATTTGAGTCCAGTCTAAGTAGAAAACCAGGATCAATTCACTGGATTTATTGGCAACAAGAAGAATATAGAATCACCAGCCTTATTATTAATGTAAACTTAGATATACCTATGTTGATACCATATTAATGTATCTCAGTTTCTGACCTGTCAGAGTGGCCCTGCTCAGGCTTAGTGGCCATGTTAATCTCTCTTCGAAGGTCTCCAGATTCAAACACCAGCAGCCTGCCTGTGTCCGTCCCAGCAATCACACGCTCTGCTGTCATCCAGGTGTGGCACAGGAAGTTGATGGACTCCACCTTTGGGTAATTGCTCTGTTTCAGGGTTCCCTCTGAGTAGCGGAACAGCTTGAACACACCAGTACCACTCACACACAGCTGCATGTTGTTGTAGGGGTTGAAGCTGACCTGGTGGGTAATCATTAAATAATCTAATAAATAAATGCGCATACAAACTGTTGGAGCGTGTGCTGATACAGCATGAATGACTGACCTGGGTAACAGGATTATTTGGGTTACTGGTCTTCACTTTGGCCAGGACTTTCTGTTTCTCCCATAGCCAGAAGATCAGCATCAAGTCTGAACCACCTGTTTGTCCTATCAGGTACTTGGAATCAGGGGAGAAAGCCATGCATACAAATTCTTCAACAGGCGTGTCTCCTGCAGTCAGAACTTTTCTCTTTCTGCCCTGTGCGTGCTGCAGGTCGAACACTGTGATGCTGGCCTTCTCTCCACACTCGGACACTGCCAGATAACGCCTGTTGGCACTGATGGCCAGAGCACGCATGCCCTGGCTTTTCTCTGAGCCTGTAGAGACAACACAAATGATAATGAACAAGGGAACTTCATGAAAAATTAGAATCGGAATTAGGGATGCACCAATATAATGGCCAAGTATTCCCCTTGTTGACTAACATCGGCCTATTGGTAAATAAGATACAATACGCCAATTTCAGTAGCCAATATTCTGGTCATTTGTGGTTGGAAGGTCATATTCAGACAGTACCAGTAGCTATAGAAGTACAGAAAATGCTCCTTATTAAGTAGTTAATTGTATAGCAGGCTGAAGGGATTTTTAAGCAGTTGTTTTTTCAAAAAGATCAAATCGGTATATATTGGTTAAAGGCCAAATTCTTCTTTTTAAGAATCAGTACTGGTATCGTCCCAGAATCAATATTATTGGTCAATACTGTCATAGATATATCGGTATAGGCGTGTATAATGTCCAAAATGTGACTTTTTTTTTTTGATATGTAAACAACATTTTAGCCTATTTTTAAAGCCTTGGTGTGTTTAATGTGTATTTTCTGTATTTATAAGATTATCTATTGATATGGGAATGTTTTTTTTTTTACTGCTCAATATTGGTATCGGCATCACCCCCAAAATCCAATATCGGTCACTCGGGCTCCAGATAAACAAAATTAAATATCACAACATAAACAGGAACTCACTGATGCAAACATTAGCAGGGTACTTTCATTCCTTAAAATAAGTTGGACTGTTTTAAACTATTTCATTGTTGCAAAGAAGAGGTGTAACGCTTAATAACCTACCTGGAATGAACCTCTGACATCTTTGGACGGTGTCGTAGCACACACAGTTGTTTCCACAGGGGAAGACAACAGTGTGCTCATCGAAGAAACATAAATTGTTTGTAACACCTGTCCGTAGACCGAAGATGAAGTGCGACTGAGCAACTACTGAAGCCATTGTTGTGGAGTTTAAACAGTATTACAAACCTATAAAGACTTTTCATACATAACGACTAACTGTTACCTTCACCAATTTACATTTATTTGATTTTGAAAGCCAGACAGGAGCACATGCCACTAGGTAAAAAAAGAAAGGGTATGCTACTAGGATAAGAGTCACGTCGCTAGGCAACCTCGGAAATCCCGCGAGAACCTAGCAATTGGTTTAAAGGTCCTTCTCCTGCAGCCTTTTCCTGTTGTCCTTGTTGTCCACGTCTCATCCAACTTTAAATTTTTCCTCAATTTCTCAATTTATTTATTGTTTCCCTTCCACTTGTAATATAAAACAGCATGTCAACTGTTTTTGAAGGAAGCGAGTTTCTGTTTTAATGACGCGAAAGTCTCGCGGGGTTTCGGGGGTTGCCTAGTGACGCCACTCTGTTAGGACTATTACCGACTATCAGCAGTGATACTATGATTCCAAGGCAGATTTTTGACTTTAGGACTAATATTAAAGGAGACAAAAGAGTAAAATAGATTATTTGTGCAGATAAAATACGACTTTATGTCCCCTTTGCATTGTGTCCAATCCTCTTTGGTCTTATCCTAAACAATTGTTGGTACCTGTGTGTGTCCTGGTCAGTGTAAAGAGTGATAGGACAAGTATACAGTGACAAGTTTGGACACACTTTCTCATTCAAGGGAATGGGAGGTGTGTCCTAACTTTTGATCTACTATATATGCCAGGTAAAGATGGATTTAGTGGACTGCCTCAGATCATTGGCAAAGACAGTGACCCAATGAGCTGATAACTTTACATGCTCAGTGTGAGCATATGAGATTGGAATATGTTGGTAATAGAACACGGTTGAGTCAATTAGTTTTAAAAAGTTACTTTGAATGACAGCAATTGGGATTATTAACATAATAAAATAGTGCAGACAGTAAATCAGTAAATCCATTAATAAAGTGTTGTTAAATGTTTGAGGAGAAAATGAATGCACAGTCCAATTGACAGCAGAGCAAAGGATCAATGCTTGAATGTTCATCAGGGGATAAAAGCCTGCAATTAAAATAATCACTGAAACAATACAGCAACCCCCAATCTAAGCAGTGGACTCAGATATTGTCTCTTGTTGTCCACCAGTTTTCAGTAAGAAATGAAAAGCTGAAGTTTTAAACAATGACTTATTGTAAAGTGATCTAACACAAACAAATAATACTCTGTATTTTGTACCTGAAACCAAGAAGAAAAGAGAAAGTACAAGGATTCATCCTTCATACAGACATGAATACAAAAAAATCACAGCAGTCTGGACTGCGTATGTCAAAGGCTTTAATGGCATATTCTCACCAACACCAGTGAGTGGTTTTGCATCTAAGGCCCTCTTTTCAAGACAGCAATGACAATGCAACTCATCCAACTGACATGACCAAGTCTCATGTTTCAGAATGATCATTTAATTAAAGGTAAATCTGCCATATAGGCTACTGAAACACAGGTCTGAGGTGCACTAACAGTACACACTGCTGTTAATATTGTAATGGAATTAGTGCACTAGTGTGTAAATCTATTCTATGAAAGAGCTAAGCTGCCCTCTCTAATTAAACACATGACAAACTGATTCATTTAATGTGGATCGTGAATATCTGTCGTTTGCAGGCCCTGAATGCTGTGTTTAATACAGTCTAGCTTCACAGAGACTAATGATGTATTTAACCATTGTCAACTTTAATGTTAAGAAAGTCTCTTTAACAAACTGTTAAGTGTCAGTGGTAAACTGGGACAAGTATGTTAGTTGGCGTTAAAGCAGCATTGAGTTCATGTGGCCACCTGGGGGTAGTTAAACAAACTGTAAACACAACATTGATAAATCACTTTATAACGTGTAAGCAAACAGTTGCCTATTTACACATCCAGCAAACATGGTACAACATTAGCATTCATTTGGAGTCGTGTTTCTGAGCACCTGATAAAATATCCAAAATTCACTCTTGTAACTCTTTAATGTCTACCAAGTCTTTAGAGGAAATATCTGCCTCTATAGTTAAATGCTTCACTGTGTTCAGAAGCTAACTGCTGTACAGGGGAATTTTTTAAGAGCTTTTTTGACTGAAAACAGCTGCCTCCTACTGCTGCTGGAAATTAAGATTGATGAGAACGGTGAGACTCAACTTGTGAGGTTACGAGCTGTAAAACCAAAACAATGAGCTGAAAGACACTAAAATGCAGAAGTGGGTGATAAATATCTGTGGTTCCAGCACTAAAAGCGAATCCGTTCCCATCATCATTCGATCCATTGTTAACATTAATTAGTGCAGCTTTTACTTTCAACTTCAAAATATCATGGACAAACAGTGTAGCAGGTTAATGGTAAATATACTGTATTTAGATTAACCTGATATTACCTCTAACAGCTCACAGGCTCCCAAAGAAGAAGAAACAGTTTTACACCTGGCTTTTTTGTATTTACAATATGCTGGGGCTTTTTTTATTGGTCTCATTCATGTGGTGCATTTACCAATAACAGATGAGCACCTTAATGTAAATACCTGGCAAATGAAACACGTTAATGAGGACCACCTGAATGCACCGTTAAACTACACTGAGGCTTACTGGGGACTGCAAGCAACACGCCATCACATCTGAAAGGGCCTTCGTAATGAGAGAGCTTCGTCAACCTGTTACAACATATGTGGTCTTGAAATTTACGAAGCCCCTGCAATGGCATGGAGATTCCTTTAAGTTCTATCAGGGATGTTGCAGTTCTAATCATTGACCAGTAGAGGTTGATCAATTTCACAGATTATTGAAAGCCCTTTTGACGTTTAGCTTATTAGAACATTTTCACATTCAGAACTCTGTTGTGACAAAGTAAAAATAAAAAAAACATCCATATGGAATCATAAAAGAGTTGTGTGCAATGAAAGCTCTTGAAAAAAAAACAAGTATTTTCTTTATATGTATGTAAAAAAAAAAGTCCTTTCCTACAATTATCAACATTCTAGGCTTAAAAGGATGAAGTAATTTCCCATTATAGATATTATGAGTATATAAGCTACAGTATAATACACTATACACATCAATCAGCCTGCTTCTTGATCACTGATAAGCTTCCAGTGTCCTCTAGGAGAGCTATGCAGGAAGGTCCTGGGCCCAGCAGGAGGCAGTCTTGTTTAACAGGAGATCATGAGGGCGTTCAGAGACTGCTGGCTCGGCGTTCGCTCCAAAGGTCCACCTGTGGACAGGATCTCGCAGGCAGCCAGTTCATGATAGAGAGCGTTGAGCACCTCCAAGATGTGGGCTTTCCCTGTGTAAAAATATAACAGATGTGAGCGCTGTGGGAAACTGAGAGGAACTTAATTTAATTCCCTGGGTCTGCAAACTGTAAATTTCCATTATTATGACATGTCATATGCCTTGTATTGATTTTATAGGGTGTGTGAGCTCTACTCACCATGTTGCGGGTCGCTGCAAGACTCCAAAGTGCTGAGCAAGATTTTCCCGAGGGACCTCCGGGATACGTTCTAAAACCAGAGAGAGAGAGAGAGAGCTGTTGTCAGATGGCTATCAGCGGACGGGAACGGGCGCTTTAACAGGCAATCTGACTCTTGTGACCACAAAAAGCTTTCACATGTGCTCAACAAGAGATGAATTTGCTCTCTAATTATTGTCACACCGTCAGGACTGGATCGTAAAACAATGTACAAAAACACAAGTGAGACATCTGTGTGCTGACTCAACAGGGCAAAGTGGACATTTAATTTCCAAAATTCAATAGAAGTAAGTCAATGTCTGTATGGAGGGTTGTCCTTGTATAATTCCAGTGAATACTTTGATTTTGTTTTTCTTTCAGATGTCTGACCAGAAAAATAATTCCTGCGCCGAGTGGGCGGATTTCCTTTAACTGCCAACCCAGCGAAATGATTTTCATTATTTTGAGTTTCTTAGGAGTTTTAGGTCACATGATGGTCTGACTGCTGTTTACAAGATGTGTGAAGACACAGGAAAATGGGTTTGAACCTTAAAACATTAAAAGATGTTTAATATATGCACAAATCCTTGTAAATCAATTGCTTCAATACTGCAGTCACGCTGGACTAACCAGGTCTCTGAGCTGCTGGAGGAGTTGCAAAATGTCCACAAGCTTCTCCTCCACCAGGGACAGACGAACCCTCTCCGTCTCCAACATCTGCAGCTCCATCTGAAGAAGCTCCGTCTCCTCAGCCTTCTGCTGTAGCTCCTGCATCAGAGAGTCCTTCATCTGGAGGGCACGGCACAAACCGGTTAATCCACAGCAGCCAGTACAGTACTGTGTGGGCTGCTTTGTCTGTTTGGTTAGTTGGCAGGACATTTTTTAGAATTAAATTTAGTGGAAAGTTAGCACAGATTTGGGTCAAAGTCTGTTTCCCACTTGAATAATGTTTCCCTTTCCATTCCTGTCCGTGGTTGGGGTTAGAGCTTAAGAGAGTGAACTGGTTGGGGAAAAGTTGGGTGGAGGTTAAGCATTACAGAAAATAGCAGTGTCGGGGTTATAGATACATTTGAGTTCAAGTTAAAGGAAGGGGAACCAGAAAACCTTGACACAACACTGGACTGATGACTGTCACTTGAGTGTCATATGACTTAAAGTCTCAATCCACTTAAGAAAAGGGTTTTGCTTATAGTTACATCAGAAATGGATGGTAAACAGAAACATATATTTTCAAAGACAAAGCTGGTGTTATTCTGTACTTTTGTTATGTTAAACAAATCTGATGAAATGTGTGTTAGCCTGTCTTTCAATACTTTATGACTTCACTACCCTGTCTGTGTCACATTTCTTTGAGCCCATTAGTTCCTGCTGAAAATGTAAATCTTTCAAAATGTGTCACAAATATGTTGTTTTTTGTATTTTCGGGGAGTATTTTATGCATTTGTTAGACAGAAACAGTTGAGACAGATGGAAGGAAACAGGGAGAAAGAGAGATGGGGAATGACATGCAACAAAAGTCCACTGCTAATCGTGCACATAAACTGTTGTCATGTGACATCACCAGTAGTCGACTAGGGCGTGGTAAACGTAGCTTTATTTATTTATTTTATTAGGTTCTGGTCTTTAAATAAGATTAGTTTTTAGCTTTTAGCAGGCGTTACTCAAACAGGAGTAAACAGAAAATAGGGACTTTTTTCAGTTGTGGATGAATACACAAAATTTAAGACAGAGGGTATTTCTAGCAGCAGGAGGGTGTATGTGAGATTATCTCAAAATAAACTGAGTCTGCGTGTAATGAAGGAACATGTCACCCTGTTCAACAGTGTGACTCACTGATGAGTTTTTAAAAGTTTGTGGATAACAATTTAGCTCTATAATAGATTGGTTTTATATATTTCAGGCTTTGGATAAACACACAGCAGAACATAGCAGATAAATCCATTGTTGATTTTAGTCTTTAAATAGGATTTTTTTGACAATACAGAAAATATAGAATATCATCAGCTTTATCCTTTAATACCAAACACAGATTGAATAACTTGGGGAGGTGTATTTTTGAGCTTTACGTAATTTGACAAGCTTATAAGAGCAGCTGGATATGTCATCTTTGAAAATTTCACATTTGTGCAATGTACACCTCTAAAATATCTCAATATGAATCCATGTCAAATGTTGAGTTTAGACTGAGTTTTAAGCCCTTAGCGTACTGTAGGCCTGCCTGCCAAAATACATTGGAAATCCCTGCAGCGCACCTTTACGTCATAACATATTGAAGGACAGAGGTCTCACCCCACACATCCTGCGCATAAACAAAGCCTCACAGTCGTGACTTTGTTTGGCTTTAACTTTTCCTCTCTGAGTGCTGAGACGTTCTGGGAACACATTACATCACGGTTCCCCTTCTGCCCTTCTTCCTGTGTTGTGAAAAATACTACTCGACTGCAACAAGAGAGCTTTAATTTACGATATTCCTTAGTGTTGTGCGGGACGAGGGGGGGGGGGGGGGGGGGGTGTTTCTGTGGTCAGCTCCAGTGAGAAACAGCTGCAAACACACCCACCCACACACACATACACACGCATAGACAGACAGACAGACAGAGGGAGGCTGTGTAGCCGCTGCTGGTGGTTTGGTTAGGTTGAAGCTGCAGGATCACGCCACACTAGCTGTGGTTTTTGCCTTTGAAGGCCTCCACTTTCATAACAACCTTCAGCAGTCCTCTCTAATCTAGTTTAACACCGTACACATAACGTATGATGTAAAGTGAGGCAGAACACTGCCCTGAAAGAACAGTTGAATGTACACACAGGACAGTGTATCATATTAGCCCACCCTGGTGTGATGGAGGTCAGTGGTGGTTTGTACCTTGTCCATGTCTATCTCTGCCTGGCTCTCCTTCAGCTGGAGCTGCTTATGTAACTTGGTCACCCTCTCCAGGAGCTCCACCACAGCACTGCAGCTCTCCTCGCTCCTTGAGCTCCCGAAATTAGACATCAGCTTCTTGAATGCCTTGTCGTCACACCTGATCAAGGACACATAGCAGAGGAGAGAAAGTGTATCAGTCGCTGTCCAATTGAGTTTGACATGATGGCACTTTTTTTTGCTGTTTGTGTTTGGCAAGTGCAACAATACACTGGCAGTGGCTTACTGTATATTTAGTCCTTATTTAATTTCAATGACATGTTGCAACATTTTAGACACACTTTCAAACTCTTTATTATTGTTAGACTGTGTTGCTTTCATCCCTTTTAAGTATTTCAGATATTTCTCCAGTGTATTTCAGATTAAGCTTTGACACCTGTATGGTTTTTTGGCAAAGTGCATCATACAAATACTTTATTTGATATTTTATTTGCATATCTATTTTAATTTCTAACTCATGTCCACATTACTGTTATCACTTAGTGGTGGCAGATTCCATCACACCTGCACAACATTTAAATAGACTTTGGCACACAGGAACCACACAAAGTATGAAAATCATCTAAAGCTTTACTTATCATTTTTTTTTCACATTAATAATCAAGAATCAAGAAGCGCTTGGGGGCTATTTAGCCTCTTTTAGCTTAGTCTTTTGGTTAAAGGCCCATATACTATGTAGTTCACTCTAATTTCTCTCATTAACCTTGTTGTCAGTGGCCAAAGTCACGTCAAGTGTTGTTTGTTTAAATAAAGAGGCTCTGATAAACCCACTTTAGCATGTTTTGACCTAAGATTGGTATATATGAACATATATCACTAAAATGATTTAATGTAATTATAGCCTACTAAACCATAAAAATACCATCAGTTTATGTTTGGTATAAAAACCTTAAATAATGTACAACCATCAAATACTATTACACATGTGTACTGAATGTTCTATTTATATTGAACTATCCAAAACGGTGTCAGGCCAGTGATAAAAATTCTAAATGAAATAAACCAAAGAGGAAACCCCACGACTGTTTTTAACCTGATGGTGTGACAATCGCTCACTTAAAGGAGTCGGCTCATAAAAAGAATAGTTCACAACGTCACGTCACTAATTTAAACAGATTTTTTTTAGGTGTTGGTGAAAATGAAACAGAACTGAAAGGAGAGTGAATATTGGATTGGAGACATGACTCCAAATGAATGGTAAAGTTACTTAAGTCTCTGCTGTGTGTCGTTAGTAGTAGTAGGTAGTTTTAAGCATTATTTGTTACATATTGTATCCTGTTGCATGTTTTATTTTGCTCAATAACATATATAAAAAGTGTACACATGTTGTTTTACACTATGCTCCATTATAGACTATAAATGAGAGGGCACAACTAAGCTGGATCCCTGCTTTATGAGACAGTAATGATATGAATATGCTGTACCTTTCCCCACAGCAGGACAGCCGGGTCAAAATCCTTTTCACCTCATCCACCTGCCGCTGCTGATCTCCGGTCCACTTGTCCTCTTCCTCATCGGAAGCCGCCTGGCCCTCCACTGAACGAAACAGCTGCTCCTCCACTAATGCCACAACACACCATCATCATTAATACAGTCATCATCATTGTGATGGTAGAAAGGGAAGTAATTAGGACTGTGACTTGTACTACAATTTGAATATTGAGAATGGTTCTTATTATAAGAAGGGGGAATTCATAGCTTAGGCATTCAGCACTGCCTTACTTTTGTCTGGGGTCGTCACAGCACGCCCCGTTGGGGAACAGCGATCATGCTGGGAGTCCGAGCAACATCTCTGGCTGGGCCTGCTGCCGACACTCAGCTGCTGCTCTGCCCTGGTGCCGCTTGGAAGTTGGAGTTTGGACACCTCCGACCTGAAAGAGAGCACAGTCGGGTCTTATATAGCATGTCTGACCGCATGTTCTGTGCACATACGTGACCCCGTTTGTGCTGCTGCAAAGCCCTCTGCACATAAACTGACACTGAAGAGGCTAAAACTGCTCTTCAAATTTGCACAGATGAGTCCAAAGCAGTCCAAACCAATTGCAAACATCAAAGAGAACATATCAAGTAACGCAAGGCAGTGAGTATTAAGCCACATCTACAACCGCCATGATAATTTTATAAAGGCCTGTGATGTTGTATGCCAAATCTGGGTGGGGTAATTGAAGCCAGACATTGTATCTTTAAGGCATTTTTACAGTAAAGTGGGTCAATGGTAGAATGGAGCTATTAGTGTGCAGGAGTAAGTTCGCAACATGTGAGGAGAAAGCACACAGGCTGACGCTGCATGGAGCAAAATTGGAGCATCATGAACAGTTTTCTGTATGTCTTTTTCATTTGCAGGAAAGACATGTGATATTTATAGTCTATATGTTTTGTTTTCCCTTATGTCATGGACACATTCAAACATTTGTAACTGAAAAAAAGGAAAAAAAAGAGCAAGACTGCAGTTTGTGCGGATCAATCGTTCTGTAATGGTTTGAATTTTCTAGCTTTCTCTTGCTGTCTGCTCTTTTGTGTTGGGGGAAATCCGATAGGGGGGCTTCGTAAATCACAGAATAAGTGTTTCCAGATGATGATGTCTTGCCGAAAAAAAGAAAAAAAAAGAGAAAATCTCAAAAAGGTTTTCAACAGGCTGACTCTCTGAAAAAAAGAAAAAGAAAAAAAAGTCACGGTGCACTCATGCTTATATCCTGCTGGCACGAGGGCAGGCTCTGCTGTAAGACAACATTAGACTCTGCATCTGTGTACTACTTTAGGTTTCTTTGTGCAGGGGGGAGAGAACCAACTGACTTCACTGAAGGTCAATAATTGCGGCATGATTTCAGGCAATCAATCAGAGAGTCGTGTTTAAGTTACTGGGGGGGGGGGGCACATGTTGGAGGAGAGAAGGAGTTATATCACGAGGGCCGGCAGCTGCAGCCGGACCAACATGCAACTGGTGCACGGACGTGAACACACACAAAACTTTACTGGTTGCTGTGGAGACGCTGTGACTCTGGAATGAACTGGTGGAGGGCTTTTTCAAACGTGGGCTTTGGTGTGACTAATTGCACTTTAATTGACAGTTGTTGGAGGGAGGCTGTGGCCAGTGTCCATTGAATACTGTAGCAAGGCCTTTGATATGCATAGAGGTAGAAAAAAAATGGCTTTGTGTCCTGAGAGACAAAAAAAAAAAGAGACTTTCCGAGCTCAGTTTTTAACTTGTTTTCAACCCTGTGTGAGGTTTATACTGTTTACGGAAGGTTCCTGATCACATGGTTCGACAATGATGAGGTACCCTGATGTGTTAGGTGGTGGTGCTGAGCATGGGAATTCCAACAAGATGAGAAGAGACACCTGAAAGTAGTCCAGACAGACATCTTGGAAAGCGGTCAGACTGTGGGATACAGCAGACAGAGACTAAATTTGATCAGCGTTTCATTAGACAGGCACCGTAACTCTCGCCAATGTACCAAATGCAAAAGCAGCATGGGTGGGTTTGACCTGCCAAAATGAAAATATCTATTCATTTAACATATTTTACTGAGAGAGAGAGAGAGAGAGAGAGAGAGAGAGAGAGAGAGAGAGAGAGAGAGAGAGAGAGTGAGAGTGAGAGTGAGAGAGAGAGAGAGAGAGAGAGTACATATTGCAGACTTCAAAGCGTAATGCGTGTAAGCCTGTAGATTTTTATTTTCTTTTTGCATATTGAGCCAATGAGGCATAATTTGTTAAAGATTATTCCACATTGCAGTCCTATAACATTGTCAGACACGGTGGAAAAAAAGGATCAACATCGATGCAGCTGAATCAGAGATATCTTCTTTTTTATTACATGCATTATTTTTCGTAGTTAAAACCTTTAAAACATTACCCACTTTGCCACTGGCAGTTTTGTCTAAGATTCAGGTCTGTTATGCTAGTAGTGGCTAACGTAGCCTGGAGCTGCTAGCATACAGCAGAGATGAGGAGCAGGCTGTAGAGGTCTGCTAACCTCACTCAATGCCTGTAAGTGAATACTGCACACTTTGTATCATATTTTGTGTAAGGCAACACCCTTCCATATGGTATAGTCTACACTATGTTCATAACACACACCAATGTCGACACAAGCTAGCACTATAGAAAAAATGGTTTCTAACCGACCTCATGCTGTAATAATGTGCAGGTCCAGGTTGTGAATGTGAATTGTAAAATGATGATGTGAATTGTAAAATGATTGCTATTAATCTGTTTAGCATCTATATATCTCTCTATAGGTATAGAGTGCTATATGCTCTAAAAATCTTTGTGTTAGGCAATGTAATTTAAATGGAGGAAATAAGTTGACATGTAGGCTATACATGCATGAAAGATAGGCTATAGATATAGCAGCACAGACATAACCACTTAATGTTGCTCTCAGAGTGCACCAGAATGATGCATTTGACTTAAAAATGTACAAATTTCCGCCCGGGGGAACCCCCCAACCCCCCTAGCATGCCACGGACTGAGGTCCAACCTACCACCATTGTCTCTAAAAGTTTTGTGGGAAACACTGATGTTGAGTTTTCATAGGAAGAGCCTGAGTGCATCTGTTAGGCTACCATTGATTTCAATACCAATAGGAGTTTATAACTGAGAAGTTAGCCATTCAGCTTATTTCTAATGTCCATTGGTAACAAAGCACTTAGACTATTATCAATCTTAATACAAAAAGTTAAATAAAAGTATGTCATAAATGCTTTAAAAAATCAACCCACATACAGCAGTGTTGACTAAAATTGATAATCAATTGACTACAAAGTATGTACTGACGAGTGACCCTGGTTGGAGATTGAGGTCTGTTATACTAGTAGCAGTTAACATAGCCTGGTGCTGCTAGCATCCAGCAGAGATAAGGAGCGGGCTAGTTAGAACATTGCTTAAAATTTGTGCACACAAATGACTTGTTGCGTTTTAAAAAATCAGCTTGATACTTCATGAGTTTTTAAGAAAATTGTTTATAATGATGATTTTTAACTAGTATTTCAGAGGTCTGCTACAGAAAATGGTTTCTTACTGACTCTATACATAGGGTGGATTAGGATAATGTGGGAAACTTTGCAATTTTGACTTGTTCACCATATTTACATATGAATCCAATACATTATATCAACACCAATCATTATGAAATCCCTGAGATGTTTCCTTGTTAAATCAGAAGACAGTGTTTAGATATTGTACTCAAAAGGAAAATGCAACATTAATATTCCTTGTATCAAATCGTTTCAGAATTTGTAGATTTTGTAATGTGGGACACTATTTTTTAGGCTTAGAAATACTTTGATTTATACAAAGCAGCCTTATCTGCCAAAACTTTTTGAAATGTGCACACTCATATTTAATTAATTTAATTTTGTCTGCCTACATGCTGTTTTGCTTTCTGCATCAGATAGTTAAAAAAAATTAGTAGCCTGTATGTTCACATGTGTAATGTTAAACAATATAACTTACACAGGTTGCATATATTAGTTAGCTTTTCTAATAACTGAATAGAAAAAGTCAGTGTCCCACATTACCCTAATCCACCCTACTGCAATGTTAGTATGCAGATCAAGGTTGTGACAGAGGGAGGTGTTATCACTTCAATATTTCCCAACATAATATGTATAAATAAAGTCAGAGGAAAATTAATAGAAAAATATTTAAGTATTTAAAAGTATTTAGTATTTAAGATGTGTCATGAATGTTATTTTTACACATACAGCAGCACAATAACAATGGATCAAGTGACTACACAGTATGTCATGTAAAAAGAGTCACTCACACTGAGGAACTAACAGAGATTTATATCACAATTCTACAGCTCGTCTACATTTTTGATTCTGGCAGGCAACTTTATTGTTTTGCTTCAGTCTCACTGCTTTCATCAATTTTCTTTCCAACAGCAGTTAGCATCTGTTTTCAGCTAAAAGCTCTGACAAACCCACAAGATGCTAGCTGTTCAGCACCAAACAGCAGACACTGGTTAGCAGATATCAAGAGAACAGCGTACAAAACATTAAATAATGAACATACTTTCATCAGGTGGCCAGAATAAAGTTCATGTAGCATTGTGTCTGGTAGGTAGTGTAAATAGGCCACTGTTTGCTAACACTTTTGAAATAACAACTTTATAGGGAAAGAATGTGTAAATGTGCATACAGCTTCTTCTGCTGCCCCTAATAGCAAAAAATAATCTATTAAAGCAGCTTTAAAGATTTAATTCTTAAGATTTCAATCCAGGCCAATATACAAAAAGGAAGTTAGAGGAGGAATACAAACAAATTACATGTCTATTGCTGAACATATTCTGGCCATAAAGTCATTTATTATATTACAAATGTAAGAACATCTTGGCAGTTTGTGTTGTGTGCCTGTATTAGATAAACACTGAAATAAACACATTTTTCTCTGGTGCACTTCTACTTTTTAAGGGATGGGTTATCAAATAAGAATTTATCCTTGAAACTTGAAAAATACCACATTGTTTTTAAGGAAATACTAGACAAATGGAGCAGATACATGGTCAATTTAACATTTCCTGAACTGTCTACCGCTTATCAGAATCGTCAAAGGCTCCTCTTGGCTTATCTCTAGATAGAATTACTGTCAATTGAGACATGGAGAATGTGGGAATAACATTGAAGTTAGAAATTCGAGTGTGTATGTTGCTTTCTTTATAGGACATGTGCTTCTACATTATATTATTCTTAGCAGAAGCGGGAAAGAGCTGGAAGCATTTTGTAGCCTATATAATGTAGAGCTAATTACAGCTACATCCCTACAGGCACACACAGGAGAGTGAAATTATACATGAAGAGCTCCATTGTGCTATGTCAGGGCATTTCTAATTAATAGTATCCTGTATTCTGCCCTGTTAGCAGAAGTTTGAAGCCGTTCTTTAGGCCAGTGGGGGGGAGTCCAGCTGTTTGCTGTTAGAGCCAGGACACCCAGAGTCCTCCCTGTGTTTATCACAGCGCAGCGCTGAAGTGAACTTTCCATCAACACAAACCCCCCCATCACTTCTTCCCTTCTTCCCCTCCTCCACTCCCTGGAGAGCAGTTTCCTCTTTCAGGTGTCATCGGTCAATGACAGTGTCCTTTTTTTGCAGGGGTTACAAATGAGGGCACGTTGTAAACCTGAGCTTGAACTTAAAGTCCACCGCTTGCTGGTGCCCTGCAGCATGACGGGAACGGGTGAGGGGTCGTACTTACATAGCGGACAGTTATTAATCAAGTCCCCTTGGGTCACATAATAAGGTGGTTTCTGGGATACAAATAAAGCTGCTTCAGAGATGTGATTATTGTTTAGCACGAGCTGAAGACTTCATCCAAAAATCAACGCCTGTAACATTTACAGAGAGTGTTTAAGCTTTCCTTAGTGAGAGAAGTGCAAAGAAACCCCCAAAGTCAAACAAACGAGGGTATTAAAAGTAGAGGGAAATATACAGGGAGAGAAGTCCAACAAGGGTGGGTGGCTTGAGTTTATAAGATATTTTGTGTGTGATGTATTTCTGCTGATGTCAGCATACCTCCAAACCATAGAGAGGGAGAGCGGGGCAGCGGTTCAACGTGAAAACGAGCCCACTTGGCAGCGCAGGTTTTTTGAGGGCTGTTCAAGAACAACAAGTAAGGCAGCAGCAGAATGCCATGGGTCCCAGACATCCCTCGAGTGTGTCCTTTGCACATTATTTAAAGGGTAGGAGCGCCGTGGCAGCACCTGCTCCACACAATGCTGCAGCTCTTGCGCAGAGGCAGATAAATGGTCTGCTAGACCCTCCTCTCCCCTCCGCTCTCAGGCGCCACGCAGAGAGCATGAAAAGGCTGGGAGATTATGCCTCCCCTGGGGCCTGCCTTCAGAGGGCCAGGGGTTAGAGGCATACAGAGAAGAAGTCTGCAGGCATGCCGTTAAAAGGGAAAGTGAGTTTTAAACTTGCAGCGCTTGGGATACATGTGTATGCTCTCTAGAAATCCCCAGACTATATAAACAGAGACACCTGGAATCAAGAGGACGATAAAACTAAAAAAGTTGTTGATGAAAGACGACAGCAGTTCTTTTTAATGAGTGATTTTGTTTCCCCCTCTCTATCTTTTTTCTTCGAAGCAGAAAAAGAAGATGGAAAGTTGAAGGAAGCTGTCCCTCTCCTGCGGGCCTTGCAAAACATGTCCGTCATTTCATGAACAAACAGTCGAGTGTTTGCTTCTTCCTCCAGATGGTAGGCTTTCCTCCCCCTCATCTCTTTTTTGTTCCTCTCGATGTGCTTCCTATTGTCTATTCCCTCTCGCCCATACAAAGCATTACAGGCTACAGTGACTGATTTAGACTCTCTTTACCTTCTGCTGCTCGAAAAACAGAGCTGAGAGTGACACTTTTAGACAATCACGGTCATACAATAACTTTTCCGTGCTCATTAACTCCTGCTGTGGTTGCGGTCGCCGCTTGTTCTAGCGTACAATCCCAAGGAATCACAGACATGTTATGCAACAACACCCACACATCCTAAGTTTCATATTGATGACCACATTTGTTAAACTGACTTTTGCTGTGATACAGATTCTAGGAACGTTTAAAGGGGATTTACTAGATGAGAAGTTGTACATGAAAAAACCGAAACCAAGATGAAAATCACACCTTGTCACTTCATAGAACAGTACCACATTTTTGGAACTCTGTCTTTCTTTTGCGGTTCGATGAGAAGATTGATACCACTCCTTATAGGCATACAAAAAGTGATATTCCCATCTAACTTTAAACATTTGGGATACAAAATATTCACAGCAGCCCTAGACCTGATATAATAGGTTGCTATCCTGGTGGGATAGGGCTCACATTAAGGGCTTTCAACATCTTAAGCGTTGTCTATCCCCACCTTTATTATCACAGTGCTTAAGTGGAATCCAAAAGTAGTGCCAGCACTCGCCCACCCCCCTTCTCCAGCCCTGTAACTCTGTACCACTGAGATCCAGCAGCATCCCAGTTAATCTCATTATTTGTCACAGCAGTTTAGAAATAAGCCTCAGGGATAAAGTTACCGTCGATGGTTTCAACATATCCTTCGACACACTACTGCATCTCTAAACCCCGCCACATATGATTCCGAGACATTTGATACTGAAACAGCGTTGACAGACTAATAACTAAATTTGAAGTTTGTGCCCCAGAGTTTAAGAGACCAAAAACAGTCCCTCAATAACACAACACCTCAACTGGCATCTTCCTCTCTTAACTGTGTCCTCAAAAGACGTGACCAAGCAAGCGCTGAGGTTTTTTCAAAGGGGGGGGGGATATTCAATTCATGGAGCTCGGTTGCTAAGATCCATAGGACGGAGGGTGCCTATGTGGTATTGTTCATTGGGGAGCGCGGTGAAAGAAGTGAACGGGGATTGATGAGAACGGTCAGTCTGTTGAGGTTCTCACTCAATGGAGCTCTCTCTTGGCAAGTCACAGCCTTTGTGGTGTTGAATTATTTGCCATTAGGGTATCAATGGAAGGGCAGTGAAAAGACTTTGGGAAGCAGCCTGCATAGATTAGCATTTAGGGTTAAAGAAAGGGAATTATGTTGGCTAAATTTTGTTATTTTGAATTACCTAAAGGCAGGTAGCAGCAAAGACTTTAATCATATGAGTGTGGTTGTGCCTTAGAGCCTGTAATAACAGCATTATGTAGATATTACAACCATTTAGAGACATCTGCTATCTAAGAAAGCCAGACCTGCAGACACCGATTATATGGTTGGAGCAGGGACAACATACGCAAAGAGACAAACATTAAACCAATGGCTTTGTACTTTAAAAGTCCAATTACACCCTTACTTCCACCAAAATGAGTAGTTCCCAACAGTAGCGGGAGCTCAGGCAGGACCGACCTGCCACACACGATGCCTGTTAAATAAAGTCAAACACAACAAGGCTGAAAATTGGAATAGTAAACCACATCAAGCCTTCATAAATAGCATGGCGGTGTTCTCCAGGCGTGTAGCCAGAAGTAAACAGAGTCATTTTATTTTAGGAGAACTCACAATTCGTGACAGTTCATTGTAGCCAAAAAAAAAAGGTCTTGATAATGCGATAACTTGCCCAAACAAGCTCTTCTTTCTCATGACATGAAGAAACAGCCAGACACTTGTTCTGCACTGGATTTGACAGCTGATTAGATCTAATGAACAGGTAAAAAAAGATACTCCAAGCTGTTTCTCTATTACCACGGGGCAGTTTTTTAATTTTTTTTTATTGTATCTACCTGCCATTAATGTAAAACCAAGGGTCAAATAGAAGAAACAGCTTTACTTCTTGTTTAAAACTGTGTAAAATCATTATATCAGAATATACAGTGTATTGCAAACTGTGTGTTACAAACAGTACTCTCAGACTTCTGCACTCTAAGCAGCTTTAACTGTTCAGTTACTGTAATTTGTCTGTAAATCTTATTTCAGATAATTAACGGAAAAATACGGAAAGCATGACCTCACTGTCCTCAATGCTCCTGCCTTCCAGTTTATGCCTCAGTATGCTTCACATGAGCAGGCTGCAAGATGTGCCATTTAACTACATCTAAAGGAAATAGTGTCTATACATATACATATTTTACTATATTGTATTTGGTATGTTTGTTGATGTTTGCATATTGTATATTTATTGATAAGCATCTGTCAATCTTAAAAAATCGTCTGTACTGCTTTGGCAATATGGATCTGTCATGTCAATAAAGCTTGAATTTGAATTTATACGATTGTACATATTCGGAATGGACACACTCGAAAGCGGAAGCCAAAAGCCTGCTGCCAAATTACCTCACCAATCTCTCTTGAACAAGTCTTTTACCTATATTTATAATATCATATATCACTTTCTATGATATCACCATCTATAATCACACTGCCGCGAGTTTGATTATATCACCTTGGCTTTAGGCAACTGTGACAGACATTTTTCATGTTAATTGACAATGAAGATAAGTCCACATATAGAAATAACAGCTTTAAAATCGACATATTTTACATTGTTGAGGTGGTGTCATGAAGAATACACAAATGTCTAGCAGAACTTATCACTTTCATACTATTGGTCTTGTCTTGAATGTACCCTTCACACTCTCACTATGGATTTCCTGGATAGTATATGGGGTTAGGGTTAGGGTTAGGCTGAGTCATGTATTGATTCATTTCTGAGCTGAGAGCTTCTGGCTTAACATTGATGTAGTAGTTTTTTTAGGCCTGTCATGATAACTACTTTTGTAGGACGATATATTGTCTCATAAATAATCGTGATATACAATATTATTGTCATTTGAAGGTCAACGTAACAATGTGATCACTGTGACAGGCCTACATTTTGTTGTCCTAAAAGTGCTAGATGTGACACAGTTCCTAGTGTTTACCTGTAGTAGAGGAGCTCTGATTCCAGCTGGAGGACATGTCTCTGCAGTGCCGGCACATGACTGGCTTTAGCTTCCAGTTCCTTCACCTTCCCCAGTCCGGTGAGCAATGCCTGCCTGGCCTCCTCCACCTTCCTCCTCATGCTCGCCTGCTCCTTCTTCAGGACTCGGTTGCAGTCCTCCAGTGCCGACACAGTTTCTTTTGAGCTCCACAGTTCCTCCTCCAGTCTCTGATTACAAAGCATGGCTTCCTCTACCTGTCGGTCTCTGGAGCTCTGCAGAAGCTCAATCTCGTGGATGATGTTCTGCAGGCTCTTCAGGTTGGTGTAGGTACTGCTTTTCAGGGTGGAACTGCTCATACTTTTCTGAGCAGCTTGTTTCTGGTGGGCAACAAAGCAGCCTTCTTCTGATTTATGCTTGGAGTGGCTTTTCCACAGTCCCACCTGGAGAGAGCAACAATAGGTAACAGATGAAAAGAGGAGACCAGAACATCTTTGAAGATGTTCCCTAAAATACCTGGAATGTACCAGAAAGTGGAATTTTGCAACCACCTATCTACAGAACCATTTAAGAGTTTATACATTATAACTAATGGCTTTAACAAAGGGTAATCATCTTTTATAGATCACTAACAAGCCATTAAAGCTGCACTAACCAACATTTCTATGTTAATAATCGATTAAATTTGTGTAATGTAATGTGAAACAGAGAATAATCATCCTACGCTACATTTCCCCTCAAATCTACCGAATGTTTTAGCATCTTTCAACTCATGGTGTTGATTTTATGGCCCAGTTTTGGACAGTTTTAGTGAAAAAGCTCTACTAAATCCACAATAACATGACTCCAAATGTGCTAATGTAGCTCTGAGTCTGATGGATATGTAAATAATATGCATGTCTGCTAGAATGTTCAAATACATCAGCGTTGTACATACACAGCTTGTTCCGCTACCTCAAAGTGGCCAAAAATAAAAAAATTAATTGATTATTGTTACTTTAGTTAGACGTTCTGGGTTGTGAAAAACGTCTCTTGCTGATGAGTCATAGACGATCAGTTCATTAGTGAGGTCATTCTTAAAAGGTTTCTCATTTTCTATAAGTCATTAAAGTCAATCTCCACCAGATGTCCAATGATGTATCTGTAGAGTTTGTTTTCACTTTCATCTGCTGAAAGTGGAAAGTCTCAAAGTGCTCATTGAAAATCTAATTTTATGGGGCAGACTTATGAACACAGCTTGTGACATCACAACTACTTTGGAGCCAATCCTAGTTTAATATTCAATTTACACAAATTTGACATGGACACCTGAAGCCTCCAGTGCACAAACACTGAGGATGGACTTTACAGTGAAGGAGGAAACATCTTGTATCTAGTTAAACTTTTTAAATGAAATGTATTTGCATATTCAATGATTCTAGATACCATACCATATAATGTATTTTTACATTACTTTTAACAGTTGATGGAAATAGTTCTTGTTAAATGGGCTTATTAAATGGACTTTGGACCAGATGCTGTTTAGTTCTGTCGCATAAGACAAACAGTTAGGCTATGTAAGAATAAACATTGTGCTTGAATGTTCAGCACAGGGTCAGTGAACTGGAACTTTTCCAGTCCAATATCTACTGTAGATTTAAGCTACATCATATGGACTATCAGGGACTCCATGTGGAGGACTTTATTTTGTGCCATTCAAGCGAAGAAAGGGTGTCTTACAAGAAAATGGTACCACAGTTTTGAGAGGTGGGGGGCAGCATTTGTTCAGGGGCCCAAAGCAAATAGAGGCAGGTTTGCTGAACAGCACCCCTGTTCCCTCAAACAGTAATGGTACTTGTATCCAACTTAACAATATCATAGCAAGGCTTCTTTCTAAGAAAATGTCATCAAATTCATACCTTAGTTTATCATTAACACACACTCACCTGCAGAGCCAGACAGCGAGCATCACTGCTCTGTAGTGCAGCTCTCATGTCTTCAATCAGCTCCCTCAAACTTGCATTCTCATCTTCCAGTTTGGATATTCTGTCCTCTGCTTCCTCCAGAGCCACAATCTCCTCATAACACTCCCTGGTGCAGGAGCCAAGCCTGCAGCCGGAGGCGTGCCGTCCCTCCAGGGAGGGCGAGGAGGACCCGCCGCTCACCCCCACACACAGCAGCTTCTCTCGCCGCTTCAGGGGGCTCCTCAGTCGGATCTGAGTCTCTATATGCTCGCTGTCCTTCCCGACCAGCAGCCGGCCGTTCTCATACTGACATCCCGCCTTTGTGCTGAAGTAGCCACACAGTTTGGCGTGGAAGTGTCTGAAAGTGAGCTCGCTTGGTAAAACACCGGCGCAATCTAAATCCTCCAAGTCTTTGTTCAGTCCCAGAATGTCACACAAGATGTTAAAGTCCTCCACAGAGATTTTTCCTCCACCTTGGTAGTCCATATGATGAAAAATCTCCTGTAGGTATTGATCTAACCCTGTGGCTAGAACTATAATCTCGTTCTCCACTCCCCGGTCTAGTCCGTAATGGTAAGCCAGAGTGCTGACTATCCATTGCGTCCTGCGCGCTGGTCGGCTGTACGGATCAATGGAGTCTATCGCATCCATCATTACTACTGAGCAACATCATATTTCCACAAACTTAAACAGACTTACTTGGTTTCTTCCAGCATCCGCCAGCAGCGCACGGAGCTCGGTCATTCTCTCAGCAGAGACTGTGTGTGTGCGCAGAGTGGTGGAAACTGGAATGAGGCGTGTGTTAAAACGCAGATTTGAATTTAGCACTGCCCCCCAAACCCCAAACCCAAAACCAGGGGTCCCAACCAGGAGTCAGAAACATGGCCCTATGCATAACGGTTTCAAACTGCTTTTTTTTTTGCTTGAGTATAATTGCCACCAGGTGTGTAAACTTTTGTCATTCACTTGGGTTAGACCTTGCAAAGATGTAAGATGCCCAAGAGACTAATAACTGTGCAGCAGAGGTGTACACTCTTTCTTATTACTTACTTTAACTTGAGGATTTGAATGCATGTTGTATACAGGGTTAAAACGCATGCTTATTTCGTTTTTCCCCATTTTTTGCACAGTTTGCACCTTGCTTTGTGTCCTTCTGTCATGCATGATCTTGTTTGTGTGCAGAAAAATCACTACTACATCAATGTGTGTCTTGATTTTTATTAAGGACTATGTCTGCATTAGGCTAGTAAGTGTTTCTTTAAGTTTTCATCTTGTTGACCCTTTAAATAATCAGATTTACTTGTGTGTAAATTGTGCGTAAAGGCGTCTTTGCAGACTATCAGAGCAAAATCTCATCAGCCTGTCCAATGCTGCCTTCAAGACCCCCTCGTAAATCCTAAATCCAAGCTGCTAAGGTGTCACACACAAAATACAAAGGTCGGACCTAATAAAAAGTAGCCTACTAGGTTATATAAAGACAGCTTGAGTAGGCTACTTGCAAATGTTTAATATTCTAATATCTTAGCATGGCCAACTGGCTATTAGTTTGCAGAAAAAGCTTAATGTCATTCATGCTCCCTGCAATGTTAGTCTACATCTGTGTTACTGGAGTAAACGATTAAATATTTTGTAGCCCACCTAAATAAATTAGACTATTTACCAAACCGTACGGGGAAATTTGATATCAAATAAATTAACCATATCAAAATAAACCAAGCCAAACTAGCAGAGCCTGTAGATTACCTTAATGATACTTTGCTTTATCATGACTGCTTCTAGTTTGTGAGTTTATTTTCTCTTAAGTAATATTCAGTGGTGGAAAAGCATTAAGATCCTTTACTATTGTAAAAGTGCCAATACAGCATTGTAAAAATACTCCATTACAATTAAATGTCCTGCAAGTAAAATCCTCCTTAAATAAAAGTAGTGCAGTATTATGAGTGATGTAGTATGCAGTATTACAGTAAAAGTAGTGCAGTATTATGAGTGATGTAGTATGCAGTATTACAGTAAAAGTAGTGCAGTATTATGAGTGATGTAGTATGCAGTATTATAGTAAAAGTACTGCAGTATTATGAGTGATGTAGTATACAGTATTACAGTAAAAGTAGTGATATATTATTATATATGACATCATTAGATTATTAATAGTGAAGCATCAGTGTTAGAGCAGCATGTTACTGTTGTAGCTGCTGGAGGTGGAGCTAGTTTATACTACTTTATATACAGTTAGCTAGTTTATACTACTTTATATACAGTTAGCTAGTTTATACTACTTTATATACAGTTAGCTAGTTTACACTACTTTATATACAGTTAGCTAGTTTACACTACTTTATATACAGTTGGCTGGTTTAGTCCAGTGGTTCCCAATCTAGGGGTCAAGCTCCTCAAAGGGGTCAGCAGATAAATCTGAGGGGCCGTCAGATGATTAATGGGAGAGGAAGGAGGAAAAAACAAAGTTCCGTTTTTGGACTTTTTCTCTAATGTTTGATTTTTGCTGAAATATTGGATCATTTGAACATTTATTGAAATGAAACCATGTGAGTTTAGAGGGAAAAATCACTATTTGGTGGAGCTGTTAATAACTCATAGACTCATAGACCCTGACTACTTTTTGTAAGATGTCAAAAGACAAAAAGGTTGTCTTTAACAATGTGTTGCAGGACTATTTAAAAAAAGAAAGAAGAATATTTTATTGTGAAATGTAGACAAGCGGATTGGAAGTAGCTATAAAGTAGCATTAAATGGAAATACTCAAAGTAAAGTCCAAATAGCTACCTCAAAACTACACATAAGTAAGTTACAGTACTTGAGTAAATGTATTGAGTGACTTTCCACCACTTGTAATATTGTTCTAATAACGTTCATATAAATAAAGTTTATTAAACTAAACTGAATTTTAAAATATCCGACAGTCCCGCGGCACGCACGTGAAGGCAGCTCCACACCTCACTTCCTTCACTACAACGGTTGCCAAGGCGACGCGTTGCACTCAGTAAATGAAGTAGAAGTTTATGTGACAGTCTGCAGAACTTCACCATGGCACTTAACATTTGATACATGTAAGTTAAACCAGTCAGCTGCTTGGGAACTTCCAGTTAAAGTCCAGGTGAAGTGACAAGAAGTGGAGGTATGTTGTGTTTAATAAACTGAACTCTGAATATTATTAATATTTATACTGAAACCCGAAAGCTAGTTATGAGGGGAAATGCGATGTTTTTCTTATTTTATTACACTTCCAGAAAGAGCTCACTTAGTCTGTTTTTTCATGAAAAAGCACAGCAGCAGGTAGAGTTTATAGCTGAGAGGATGAAACATTAAACCTGTTGTCAAAGTCTCATTGTGAACTAGGAATCTCAATCCCTTTTATGGGAACTTTTCCCCATAAAATTCCCTCAATCTATGGTGTTACTGGGGTATTTTAATAGAATTTAAGGAAACTATTAATAAATATATTCATACATTCTTTTATATTGGGACATCTATACAAATCAAGGGGACCTGCAATGTTATTTTGTAAATTTTAAGGATGTCTGCCCTCTTAATCACTCCATACTCCATGTTGACAATTCGTTAAAAACACTTAATAAACTGCATATCCATTATTTTACCCATACTCTAAACCTGTAATGCCTGAATACTGAATAAAAACTCTTAAATGATCATTAATTTGCACATGAAAATAATAAGACCCTTAAATATCAATAATTAATAATAATACCTTACATTGATCATTATTGTAAAGCATCACAAATTAAAGTGTCACTTAATGAAAATTGTCCTTAAATAAACTTTTATTTATTTATTATGATGTTTATTAAGGTGTTGGGTGTGTTTTCAGGTGTAAATTAAGAGTGTTTAAGGATTTGTTGTTTCCAGGTGGATATGAAACTACAAATCATTGTGTGCTTTTGGAAGGTTAAAATTGTGTCTAACTGTCTTTTTTTTTTAGGTGACTGTCATGGAAAGTATTACAGTGGAGTCAGACCTCATGGACAACGTTCCGGAGATGGATCTGTGTAATGATGGAACGGATAAGGGACAGGATAAAGGACAGGAAGATGTCCTCGACCTTCAGAGTGATTTGCCATCCATGGAGCATGGTTTGGAAAAAAGTTCAGCTTCAATTGAGGATATCACAACACAAACAGATGACAGCTCCTATGAGGTCACATGGACAGTTTACATTGCTCTAGCTGTTCCAAGAGGTAGGTTTGTCACACCGAATATTTAAGATACTAACATAAGCTCCACATGGTTATTTAAGTACTTTAACAGTCAGTTGGTTGAGTTGGTGTATGAATCTATGTGCAGTGAAATGTGCAATAAATCACAGCTGTAATGTACTAAACTGAGAACAGATTCCTTTCATGATCTCTTCTTGATCTCATTCACAAACACATGTCGTTTTTTAGGAGAAGAGGTGGATGTCCAGGAAACTGCTGAAAAGCCCAAGAAAACGAAGAAGGACCCATCAACTCTTTTGGTCAAAGCTCATAAAGCTCAGGGCTGCTATCATATCGAATACAAGTTGTTGCCAGGTGATACAGAGACAGTCAAAGTGGACCTGGTTGTGTTTGGGCCAGTAGCAAAACTGTACAAAGAAGATGAGTTCAAGGTAACCCTCACCTGATGCCTGTGGGCATGTTTATCCTTCATGAACAATTCATGAACATCCTAAGTGAGCAACAATAAAGTAGCTGGATGGCTTAGTGTTACAGTGAAATAACCCATCATTGTACATGACTTATTATTGTCATAACACTTAAAAACATCCTGCTGCTGTTGAATAAAAAATGTAAAGTAGAAAAAAACCCAAATTATGTTGTTATGTTAAAAGATTAATGTGTGAATTTTAAAACAGATTCTGAGAACATGGCACGAGAGAGACCAGACGTGGGTCGGTTGGGACCAGAATTTCAAGATCAGAGTCAATAAAGACATGTTGATCAGTCTACTCTCTCATAAGATAAGGCTCCAGATATGGAACAATAAAGACAAGCTGTCCAGCCAGGCTCGCTATGAACGACTGAAAGTGCTCAGGCTACCACAGGACCAAAGTGACGATGCAACAGACATTAGTGGTGAGCATCAATTGACAAAATGACTGAAACAAATATTTTATAGTGTATTTTCATGTAAAATTGTATAATGATATCTTCACTCTCAGGTGGTGTCAAGCCTATGGTAAACAAACTGAGAACCTTATGTGAGAAGGGGTCACACACATCTAAAAAGCACAAAAAGGATATAATTAATTCCAATCCAGAGGTGGGCTCAGACACAGGTGAAAAGAATATAATCATTTTGCCACTTTTCTACAGAACTTTAAGTGCTTTCAGACAATGATTAATGTACAGTATTCATACTAGTGTATATTTAGTGAAAATTATACTGACACACTTCTATGTATACCATAATGATGAATATGTTTTTTATAACTTGTCTTCACTCCAAAACAGGTTTTCAAAAACCCACAATTAATGCTTTCCACCTTGAGGACATAAAAAAGAATGACACTGCTTCATTTGAAGCCAGTCCCATTTGTTTGTTGGCAGGTGAGTCAACCAGTTATTTACATAAATAGCCGCAAAAACAGTGGTTTCCAATGTGTTTGGTTTGTAACCACTTTAAAGAGTACCACATCAATTTAGCATTAAAGTTAAGATGCAGAGATTAGGAGCAGCTACAGAGGTGTGGTAACCTCACTTCTTTCTAACTCCACACCTCCAGATTTCATTGACTCAAATGGCATAACTTTAAGTAATTTATCCCCTCAAAGATGAAAAAATAAACAGTAAATAGCCTGTGTTTTTTCTGCCTCCTGCCTATCAATCATCTCATGACCCTTCAGATTTATCTTGTATGCCTTTGAGTTTGGAAACCACAGCTCTAAAATAATTAATTAGGGAGTAAATGTAAAGGAATTATAGTCATGTGAAATTATTAGGTTTTACTTGTGTAATTACGAGGCAACAGCTACGCAAGAGGCTTTACTTAGGCACAGTGGTGTTTTGAGTCTAAATGCTAATATGCTCACATATGCAATGATTACCATCTTAGTTTAGGCTCTTAGCATGCAAAAATGTGCTACTCAGCACTAGAAAATGAAGCTGTGGCTGATTGGAATGTCATTAGTTTGGTATTTGGTCAGAAAGTATTAGGCAAATTGAAATTTTGATGATTTCACTAAAACAAATATTAGGTGATGACCAAATTTATTAGAATTCATCTTCTGGGCACAGTGAATATAATGTCAATACATTTTAAATATCAGATAGTGTATCCATGAAATTAAACCATGTGGTTTCTTATTCTTGTGTCTATCCATCAGGTGATACCTCACTAACTGATCGCTTCACAGTCTTCAAAGCTGGTGTATTTGAGGTGATCTGTCACATCTCTCTGAACAGACTGTTAATATCTGAGCAACTGATGGCTGAACTCAATCCATTGGTCGTCAGCATTTTGTCAGCCCATTCAATGCCTTCAACCCCGACTGCTTTCCATGTCCTAGAGGTGTGTCTACTATCTCACTTAATACTTATTCACAATGATGAATACATTTCCTCTTTATTCATAATTATCTTTTTTGCGCTTTGATTTACAAGCTTTACATACAGCAGTGACCTTTGAGATAAGGCTAAAGTTGAAAATGTCCCTTTCCCAGGAAAAATGCGTGCCTGTATATTGCCAGTATAAGTTCCATAACTTACACAAGCACCGAACTAGCTATCAAAAGCACTGCGCCAACATCCACTTCAGTGATGTGAATGTGATCCTGACTGGCTTGATGACTCCTGGAGAACTTCAAGAGTTCCTCTCTGGTCCACCTCTGGAGATAGAGGTTCACGATCGTGATAGAAAGTTGGAAGAAACACCAAAGGTTCAAGCAACTTTTGGGTCAAATGGTGACAAGCAGAGCAATGCCACACCATTCAAACGGGAGACGGTTTTTAACTCTCACGGTATTGCGTGCCTTGACCTCTCTGAGCTGCTACTTGGCAAGAAAAGACTGAAACTGAACCTGCCGATCAAAAGCTGTCCTGCACCTCCGCTATCAGACAGGGAGAGAAGTGACTCAGACAGGAAGATGACAGACGCAGTAGCCATGCCACAGGGCCATTACTTTGATGCCAATTCTCAACTTAAAGTCAAGGTTGAAATAGCTTGCCCACTTAATGAAACAGGGATCTGTGATGGCCCGTTTGGACGGATCATCTACCTTTTTAGATGCAACAACCTCCCTGTGATGACCAAGCTGAGGATGGAGATCTTTCGAATCAATGCGGCAGCTTTCCATCTGGGCTCGCGCCCACTGGAAGCTGTAGAGAGAGCCCTGTCAAATTACACAATTAACTTCAAGCGTGATGAGAGCAAGGATCTGGATTTTGTTACGGGATTTCATGTTCTAGATAAGAAGACGCACATCTTTGTTCTTGAAGGCCTGAAACATAAAGCAGTAAAGAGACTTTGGGATGCTGTTCCTATGAAGTAAGCCCATGAACACTATCTTGCCCTAACAGCTAGTGTTAATAGTTTTCAGCTGTGCTGTCTATTTGAATCGAGTGTTTAAATTCCAGTGAGAATCCTACAGTTTGTGTGATGTCTTGCAGGCTAAGTGGGAGTGAGGAAGAGCAGGTGATAGTCCTCTACAATTCCAAACTGGGCTTCTTCAAACGCATATATGACTCATTAGATGTGGGTCTGAGGCCTATCTGTCTTTCTGAGTCACTAGAGACCATCATGGGAATGCCTCTGGTCTACGTAAGAGGCATGATCCCTCATTCCTGTTTCCAGGCTTTGTCAAGGTACTCATATAGTAATATTACAGTGAACTTTAAGGACTGTACCTGTGATTTTGCATGTTGTACCACATTTACTACAAACCATGTATACTGTACATCACAGCCAACCATGCTATTGTGTTTAAAGCTGCATTAACTGATTATTTTTGGCCACTTGATGGCAGCAGCACAAGTTCAGTTGATCAATCAATTTTTATTCATGTAGCGGGCACCAAAACACAACGTAAGTTATCTCAAGGCACTTCTCACATAGAGCAGGTCTAGACCGTACTCTGTAATTTTATTTACAGAGACCCAACATTCTCCCATGAGCAGCACTTGGCAACAGCAGCAAGGAAATACTCCCATTTAACGAGAATAAACCTCAAGCAGAACTGCGCCCTAGGTGGGCATCTGTCTTGACCGGTTGTAAAAACAAAATGGACATATCACAATATGAGAACACATTTTCCTGCAAACATGGAGCAACTTTACCAAGAACTTTGTGTAATGTTTCTGGCAAATTCAATGTTTCCAATATTCACTCTCCTTTTAGCTCAATTTTGGTGTTCACCAACTCATGATGGAGGCTTTTCAGCTGCTAAATGCGCCACTATGTTCAGTCGTTTTGACTTTGTCTTTCTGCTATTTAGTGCTGGACTGGTAGAAGAAAACAGCTGCTGACTGGAAACCAAGCTAATGAGAACAGTGAACCAAACATTTGAGTTGTGACCTAAAACCTTTTACATGTAAAATAAAACTATTATACGGTATTAGCAGACGGGCTAAAAAACAATCAGCAATAGCAGCTGACAATACAAAAGTTGGGTGAGCATGTTATATGATGTTGACCTTCCATTAGGCCATGCTGTGGGTATCAGGCTGTGCTGTCATAAATCTTCTGAGGCCTCTTGACAGGTGACACCGTTCTCTAGGTCTTGCCTAATGTACTTTAAAACTGTCTTTGAACCCTACTCTTACCCGACGAAAGAGCAGATACTTGGTGGCTTTACTGGGCCTCATATCTACATTGTATCACATTCTTCTTCTTACATATGAGAAGTTGAAATCTTAAGCAGGAAACTATTGAGCCCCTAAGGAGAATGGGTAAACCCAAAATCTTTGAGTTTCTGGTGTGCATGGATTACTGTCTGGTTCACACCAGCAGTAATGTCCTTATAATTATGTCCAAGGTTAAAATGCAGCTCAGCTAACCCCTGTACTGTCATTTCCAACAAGAAACATAGCAGGCCAAAATGCACTGGGTGGTCTCCTGCAAGTGCCAAATATACCACGCACACGACATACTTTCTTGTGAGCACTGGAAACCAGATAGTAATCTGCAAGCACCAGAAATTTGATGGGTTTTTTTGCCTATGTCCTATGTTCCACTGTGGTGGATTTCTCAACTCAAGGAAGTTCCACACATTTGCTAATTGGTTTTCAATCTATAAGGAAATTAATGTAAACAAATGGCTATTTGACTGGTTAGAACAATCTAGAACACAGACTGTTCCCAAGTTCAAGAAGTGCAGAAGACATAATGGTCAACACAAATAATCACTATACAAAATCAGTACACTTTTGTGCAAAAGTTGGTTCTTGAAAAAATGGTAGCTTGACAAAATAATCTTAATTCAAGGTCTATTTTTACTTTGTGGCTTTCATCTGTATCTCACAGTCTTCTTCAGAATTTGCTCAGCTGTCCAGGTTGCTCAAATGTCACAACTGGTAATAAAGTTTGTGAGATACAATAAGAAACTTTGGGGGAAAAAAATATTCCAGATAATTTTGTCCAATTGAAGTGTAAGTGATTTGTAGTTGAGCAGCTGAAACACTGGTATGGTCTTGCATGAATCTTTTGAAAGCTACCCCTTAACATAAAAGGCAATGTTTAAATTTAATAAATGTGTACTAAATGACCACCATTGAAACTGAGAGGGATGTTTTGTGTTTGCAGGTTAAGCCAGCTTTGTCAAGTTCGGGAGCTCAAAGATGTGGTGCAGTACAACCTCTTCCCCTCAGATGACATGATTCTCAGCATGATTAAGGAATATGGCACAAATGCTGAGCAATGGGAACAAATTGTCAATGCAAACACTGGAATGGACGTGCCCTCTTTGCCCGTCCGCATGAAAAGACATGCAGCTCTTGATGCATACAACGGCGAGTACATTAAATGGAAAAACAAAATCCAGCAGAAGCCACTCAAACTGAACAAGGACTTCATCCAGGTCTGTAGAATCTAAATGGCTCTGTGGAATCTGATTTGTTAACAGAGCCACTCACGCCTTTCCTTATATTCCAGGAAAATATTCAAAAGGTGCAAGAGGACAGTGAGCAGCTGAAGAAGCCAGAGGCTGCTGTGTTAAAGGTGGACCACAATGCAGGCGGACCTGCACACCTCTACAGCATCCAGACCTTCAACTCAAAAGAGCAAGCCAAGGAAGAGCTATGCAAAATGATGGCCAAGGTTTGATGAGCGTAGGGTATGATGTACAGTGCTTTAGTATAGATATAAAGGCTGTTTCCACTGCAGGAACTTCAGGGTAATTTTACAGGGCCGTGACCATTGCACTTGTATACATAGCAGGAACCGCCCCCGAGGAACAATCTGTTGGAACTTTTATGGGGGTAAAACAAGTCCCTGCCTCGGGGTATGTACTCCCTGCAGCCCAAATAAATTCCTGGGTGGGGCGTGAAGTTGACTCGGTGCTGACTCTGTATACTCAAAATGGGTGACATCAACAGAAAGTGTCAAATGAAACAATTACACAACGATCGAAACAGTTGCAGAATGATTACGTCAACTCCAGAGTCCAATGGGTCCAATCAAGGTCCTATACAAGGACTGAGTGAGAAGACGTTCCTCTAAAGTTCCTGCCTCCTAAATTTTACCTTCACTTCCTTAATGGAAACAGGACTATGTAGTACATCTTGATTTATGAGGGCATAGCTTGGTGGCTCTCTGATTTCCATTCATGCATGCATATTTTTTTATCAAAGTTACAAAATCTTTGAGGTTAAGAGAGTTAAGTCTGTTCAAATCAATCTGTACTGAAACTGTATTACCACATAATGATAATGGAGCTTCAAAATGATTGATTTTTATTGTGATTGATGAAACAAGTCAAATTCAAACGTGAAGAGTGAACTAGAGACCTTTGGACCATACAGACAATAATGGAAACCAATATATGGATGAATGCATCCGAAAATCTATACCAGTATTTAGCTTCTGTCAGCACAAATATCAAGTTGAAGAATAAGACAGGCGTTAACAATGTGTCAGTGCCTCCAATACTTTCTGACCTCCTTCACTTTAAACATCCTTAAACATCTGGGGCAATGTAGTTATTACTCAAACAGGAGGAAATAGTTGTTGGGGGCCATTTTCAGTCGTGGATTAACACACATTTGGTGCTGTAGTGAGAATTTTCAGCAGCAGGGTGGTTTAAGTAGGATTAACTCAAAATAAACAGCACAGGCCGTGTTAATGGTATTGAAGGTATATATCACCTAATTCAACAGTGTGGCTCATTAATTAATAGTTTCTGGGTAACAATAAGGAAGAAACTAAATCATGCTTTGGCTACACAGGCAAGCTTTTTTAGAAGAATTAACTCATTGGTTTGTTTTGGTCTGTTCATTTAAGATAGAAGAGAAGATAAATGAACATCCATCTTCTCAGTTTCCAGGACGGAGGTTCACCTACAGTCAGCAGTATCTCAGCGCTACATTGGAACCAGGAGATGTGACATCTAAAAATGACTCTAGCGCACCTTCTACTATTTGGCTGACAAGCATGAGCAGTGACAAGTCCAAAGTTCACCCAAGACACCCAGATGAGGCCCGGGTAGAAGAACTCAGGAAGGTGATGTCATTCTTGATCGGGGTTTCACCTTAATGTTCTGTTTATTGGCATTCCCATGAATCTTAGCACATGGATAACATTTTTATGGCTATTTTCTTACTCCGTCTCCTTTTCTATAACCTGCTGTTTGGACAACATATAGAGTAGCGTATAATACGACGTGACTAATAACATTAATCTTGCTATTGGTTTCAGTTGGCTTGGCTGCACAATAATTTATTGTCTTCGTGACAGCGAAAGCATCATCGGGAGCATCTGGTTATTCTCCAGAGGTATCCAGTGATAGCATGTGTTTGTAACAGTAGAGGGTTAATCTGATAATACTACTGTTTGCTGTGCTTCCAGCCGTGGAGAGAGAACATCTTACATGCCAACACGTTGAGGCCCACACTTCCACGGGACATATGGGCCTGGAGCCAACGCTATCAGGACTTTCAGCTCTACAACCAACCTTCCCCTTTCTTCCACACCCCTCCTATCACTATTCACCTGGCCGGTATGGACTATATTAAGCTACAGACAGATGTCCCATTGAGATATTTTCTTTGTAGCATTCTTAGAAATCAGCTGTATTTCAGAACTTGGTCTCAGTCCATCAGATTCAAAGAGCGAGGCCTTTTTTGTAGACTCACACACAATTTATACTGGAGTTCAGCAGGCAAACAAGGACAAATCAATCCTAGAGGAGATAGCAATTTCTGCACCAACAGCTGCCATATAGCCATATACCACAATGTCATGCAATCATAAGGTGTCACTTACTGTAAGCCACATGACAAGCTGTGCTTCATGGCTGCAATATGGTTTTTCCATATTTGTATCCTTCAGTGGTGGAAAACCCAAAATTACATTAGAAAAAGTGGTAAGTGACTCATTTCTACTCATTTCGAACTCTTAAAGCTATAAATTTTGGATCATAGATGTATGAATTACTTGCTTGTAGTGATTAAGATGCTATGAATCCAGCAGACGATACATCCCAGCATGCCAGCAGGTTGCCAGATAGAAATAAACAGCCGCAAATGGAGCCAGTTAGTGTAACAAAAACCACAACACAGCACTCAGAAATAGTTTTAAACATTCACAACAGAAGGCAACATTTGTGTTATATTCTCAATGCTTGATTTTTCCTTTCAGACCTCAGTTTCATGGAACTATCTTGCTTTTGCACAAAGGTTTAAAGGAGATTTGTGAACTGAGTTACATACATAGGTCTGGTTACTCAAAACTTAATTTCCTTAATTTAATGAGTTTGGTTTTATAAATATTTTAAATTAGGCTGTTTGCTGACCACCATGCCCCTTTTAAAAAGTCTTATGGGGAAAAAGGAAAAAGTTCGAAGTTGATATCATTACTCTCCAATCCCTGCTGTGCAGAGCTTGGTCAAGGCCGCACCTTAGATATTCATTCTTCACATATTCTGCATTCACATAAAAATTCTTTCACAATGAGTTGAAATATCACATAGGTCAACATATAAAACCACTGTCTGTTTTAGGCCACATTTCAATTTTGTAACAGTTTGGATTCAGCCATGCCAAGTCATATTAAACAGTCATCTCCCTCCATTGGTTTGCTGCCACACAAGCTGTGTGGGCATTTCATATTGAGTATGGAAATAACATTAACAAGGGAACAAACAGTGTGTGATGGCAGGGAAGGACCAGGCTGTAACTATCATGAGCAATGCAGTGAATTTAACAGTCTATCCAAAATGGGATATTTTCCTATAACTGTCTGGACTATGTAGTATTAAAGGCCAATATTGATATGTTTTGATTGAAGCTCCAGATGGAGAATATTTGGGCCAGTATCAATCTTGGCTGCTGAGTAATACACTCCCACACCACACTGGAGAATAAATTTGGTGTGGGAGGAACCTCAATGGTATCAGCATCGAACAAAAAAATGTCTTGTAAACATCCAACCCTCCTGTGAAGAATAACTGTCTCTCGCCCCGATGAATTTGTATGAACGGTGGGTGTGATCTGGATCCCCAGGAGAGCCTCTCCAGCAGGAGCAGATGGATGCTGCCAGAGTTCAGTACAGTCGCTGGCTGAGGAAGATGCTTCCTGGCGGCGGTAACATCAACCCACAAGGCAACAACACAGTCCCCGAGTTCAAGTGTCACATGGGAGGAAACTCAGGAAAGATTCATAATATACTGAAAGATGAGCCCCAGAAGTATTCACTGAGGAAACCAGGCATGAGGCTGAAGGTATGTTCACTAGAGAAGATATAATGGAGACACACACATTTGTGACAGTGGAACATGATCTGATGAAGTTTTTGTCTTAATGTTGAATGACTTCTAGAAATCCACAGATGAATCTTACAGTATTACTATCATTATACTGTCATTGTTTAATATTAATAGTTCAGATCAAATAATATTGGATGGATTACTTACTCCTCAACTCCAGCAGCTTCAGGCTCATAGTGTCAGCTGGTTTGTGGTACTTTTGAAAATGAATTTGGTATGATGCGCTTAAGTAGTAGTTCTCAAAGTGGGGTCCTGGGACTCCCCAAGCAGTCCTTTAGGAGGTCCCCAGCAAAAAGGAAATATTTTTTTTCCTCACTGAAATTCCATCCATCAACACGATGACAGAATTTATGACTATCATGGGTTTCATACACTTCCTGTAATAAACTACCTAAAAGGCAAAAATCTTATCCTATTAGTGATCCTGAGACAAAATCTTAATGCTAATCCTAATGTGGGCCTGTGGTCTAATTTGTGTCAGTTTAGGGATCCTAGAGGTGAAAAGGTTTGAGAACCACTGCTCTAAATAACAATATAAACTCATATGAAAGCTTTAATGTGGTTCTTGCTATATTATCGAATCTTGAGGCTCTATCTTGAAGGTATGTGCCCAAATCAAGTTTGGAGATATGTATTACTTCAGCAGATACTACATGCCTTCATGGTGCATATTACTACATTTAAGCCTCTAAAAAAACATCAACAACAACACTTTAAACCTTGAGCTACAAGCAAAGTTACAAAAACAATTTTAGGTTTTAATATATTATTAACATTCAAAAAATTAATTTAATAATAATAGTTCACTGGGACTGTGTGGGTGTGGTTTGAGATTTGGATTTGACAACAAACTGTCATCAGGTTCTGATTCAAGTGTCACTAAATCTTGATTGGTGTGTGGAAGTCTGTGACATCAACTTATTTCAAATGAGGCCCACCTATTTCACATAATATAATATAATAATTTGTGAAAGATCTCAAAGCTGCACTGATAAATACAAACAGAATAGGTCAATTGACTACATGTTATATAAAAGGGGTCACACAGCTCTATGCAGCCTTGTAGTGTGTTAAAACTTTGGTTTAACAGTCTGCATCTTAACTGTTTTAAGTTCACATGTATTTTTCCTGAACCCTTCTCAGCAAAAAAGCTCTAATAAACTGTCTGTAGACACGCTCGTACATTACCTGCTCAGCATTAAAACAGTGGACTGGCTGACAAAGATGACTCTGTGATGAACGTAGTGAAACATTTTTCTCAGGAGTTTGGTGGAGACCAAAATAGAGCTAAAAGGAGAGTGAATATTAAGGCTACAGATGAATAGAAACAGGATGTTGCCAGATGTGTAAATAGTTTGCTAACATGTTTACAATACCAACTTTAAATAACACCGTGTTCTGTTTGTTTTGCTGCCACAAAACAGCAAAAATAAATAAATAAAATGACAAAATAAATAAATGTAGCTATAAAGTCTATATTTTTTACTGTGCTTTTTTTTGTTTTGTTTGTTTGTCATGCTTTTGGTAACATTTGACTGCAGACTGCGAGACAACTGCTGTGTTTTATGTTGCAGCCTTTCCCTCAGCTGTCTGTGATGAACCTGGGTAAAGACAAAGCAGAGGAAAAGGAGAGCGTGGCTCTGGCTCCGGGCCCCTGTACGGCCTGCAGCCTCAGCAGCAAAGACAACTCCATCATCAGACACACGTCTCTGTACAACAAGCACCACTACATGTCGGTTTCAACTTAAACCTTTATTTAAAAGAAATTAGAGAAAAAAAAAAACTAAAGCTGCATTATTTTTGCTTTGACCTGATGTGTTCCACTGCTTCTTACAGGGGATTCTGCAAGCAGCACTCATTCCTTTACAAGCGGACGGCATCGCCTCTGACGGATGAGGAAAAGAGCATCTTCACTTTTCGGGAGCGTGCCCCCGATATGAAGACACGCTCGTCAACCGTCCAGCCCTTCAGGAGCATTGTAGAAGCCAAAATCCACAAAGACTGTCCTTTGTATACCAAATAGCCTCACAAGCAATAAAACTAGCATCGGTATCACATGATGTGGTTGCGCAATATTTCATTACAGTTCTGAAGATAAGGAGCACTTTGGATAAAACTTCATATTAAATCTCATTATCCAATCATTGCTATCTTTGAAGGCATGTCTAATATAATACAAGAACTAATCCTTTAATTTATTGATCAACTGTACAAATAATGTTAAAAATGGACTGCTTTCAAAGTTAGTGCTGATACAAATCACTGTGGATTGGACCTGCCCGTACCGTCCAATCAGAATAGAGGAGTCACCGTATTATATTCAGATGGGGAGCAAGCTCAGTATGTTCTTTCTAGAGGGTGAGAGCAGATGTAAGCTCTGTTGTCCAGGACCTCCTTGGCGATCTTCTTGATGCTGGCATCGTTGTTCTCAGGAGAGTCTGGAACGGATTGAAATTTGAATTTGAAAAAAAGAAAAAAAAGAATAAAAAAAAAAAAAGGAGCCGCTTTCATTCATTTAAAAAGCAACATTCTCATGTGTCTGGATCATGTCACGGGGGTTAATGCTGGATTACATGTAGGTAATTTAAAAAATGCGCACAGTGTGAAAATCAAAAGCAGTGGGGAGGAGGAGGAGGAGGGGGGGGGGTCTTGAGTGTTGGTATGTGAGGTTCAGCAGGGAAATTCCGCAACACATGCAAGTCTTTTGTACTGAGATGCAGTTAAAAAAAAAAAAAGAAAGAAAAGAAAAGAAAAAGGCACGAGGCTGTTCTCAATTACGTTTTTTTGTGTGAGTTTTTTTCGTGTGTGTGTGTGTGTGTGTGTGTGTGTGTGTGTGTGTGTGTGTGTTGAACTTACGTTTTTGCAACTGAGCCATCAAGTAATTGTTCTTGAAGTGAACGTCGCTGCAGAAGGTGTTTGCCAGCAGCACCTACAAAAAACAGTGACATCCATCAAAACCCTTTGTGACACCAGCATGACAGTAAAAGAGAGGAATGAAGACTGAATATGATGCGGGCGAGCAGCTGAGAGCACCAAACATCACCATGTAATCACATTTTGTTAGCTCTGCTTTCATCTGCAAACACAACTGGAAACATCAGTGTTATAACTCATCCCTGTAATGTTTTAATCAATTCTTCATTAAGAATTGTTTATAGTCTTTTTTATTCTATTTTTATTCTGTTTGTTTGGATGTTTTAACATTTTGCTCTACTTTATTTTATTATCGTTCTATAAAGTCTCTTTTGTCTTTTATTCTCTTTTTTTAAACCTAGTTTTAGTCCAGCTTTTATTATTTTTTATAGTCTTTCATTTCTTTTTAATTTGTTGTCTTTTTAATACATTTTAACCTTTTTTCTTTTATTTATTTTACTTTATTTCAATTTAATTTTCTAAACATTTTTATCACTTATTTTCTCTTGTGTGCATTGGTCTCAATTTGTAATTTGTTTTTCTCTCATCATTTGTATTCCTTTTCTTTATATTGTCACTTATTCTGTCTTATTATCAGCCTGTCAATCAACTGTGAAGCACTTTGAACTACATTAACCTGTATGAAAGCTGCTGTATAAAGTTGGATTGATTGATTTACAAAAATATGTCAGATTAACACTTTCTCTCATCATGGATATAGTTCAGACTATTCAAACAGGCAAACATAAAGAAACTTTTTGAAAAGTTCACAGTGTAGAAATGTAGAAATGATGATTATTATTAACCCACAGTGGAGAGAAGCAGGAGGAGAACTAGACTTCCCATCTGAAACACAGCACAGTGTTGCTAAATAGGATCATTGAAAGCCTCCCCTGCCTTGTTTATGTCTCTGTGTGGAGTATTTGTTTGGCTCTTCATCACCATTTCTGATTATACACAGAATCATCCTGCATCCTGCTCCACCCAAATCTCCTCCTTTAAAAAAAAACTGTTTAGAGGAATAAATACAGAGGAGTGACATTTAGGAGCATTACAGACACATCTGCTAAAATACTGCACTGACTGAAAAAAATGGAATGCATACCTGGAAAATATTAGATAATTTAGGCAGCTACTGATGAGGTTGACAAAAGGTCAAAACAAATAAGGATAAGAATCTTTTTAAAAACATGGCTGCCACAAAAAACCCACAAAAAAGCAAACGTAATTAGAGGTGACAACATGTTGTGACACGCTGCCGCTTTAATTACTAGCAGGATACTTCCTGCACTGAGAGAAAAACAGCCCAATCTAATTAGATAGCAATGTGTGTTTTATTAAGTCTGATAAATGCACTTAAATGGAGATGTGACCTCCCTTCTGGATAATTACATTGGAATTCAAAGCAGCAACTTAACTGCTGTCTATGGCTTTATTATTAACACCCATATGCAATGCAGCTCCTAAACACTTATACAGTAGCATGTTAATGGAATACATTTATAGATCCAACCACAGAACACATTAAACATGAAGCAGGTGGGAGGAGCTTTAGATTATGATATGGACAGGCAGTGTATTCATGTGTAGTGGGGGTTAGGTAAGTAGTGGCAAATGGGCTCAATTTGGCCCACCAATAAAATTTGGATCTTGACCCTGATAGGGCTTCATTAAAACATTTTAATTAAGTTTTCTAAAGTAAGTAAGTCAAGTTTCTTTTGAAGATATAAATATAAAGCTCTTGTGAATTGTAGTGATAACATGTATTTGGCATGTATTAATCTATACCTCCCCAGTGGAGAACCAATGACTAGACCTGTCACGACAGCTACTTTTGTTGGACGATATATTGTCTCAGAAATAATCAACAAGATCATTTTATGCCACTAATATAATGATAACATAATAGTATAATAATGAAAGAGGGGGTGCTATACTTGTGTAAAAACACAGGCTGTCATTATGGTTGGGGACAGAGTTATTTACCTTTAATTCTTCTGCAGTCTCCACTCAGGACGTACACAGTGAGGAATGATAATGTACGATAAGTCGAGAACATAATTTTGTGACAGGCCTACCAATGACTGCTTAATGCCAAGGCATAATTAATGGATCATCATTCCTATCCATAATGCTACCACTCAGTTATCTACCCAAAGATCTTTAGTTTAGTTATCTTGGTGAAGTGGAAAAGTGAAATCTTATGTACTGTCCACTTTATGATGATTTAAGAGAGTTAATGTTCAAACAAATGGCTCGACTGAATCCTGAAATATTTTGGCTTTCTGATGAGCAAAAAATGGAATGTATATTTAATTTTGATGCATTTAAAGCTTGCAAGTTTTGTGTCAAAAGCCTGGAAAAGAGGGCAAGATAGACTCTTCAATTAATACTAGATTATTTTTTAATTTTATTTTATTGTTACACTTTTCGTATCTGTATTGATCATTTATGCTGGATAATGTTGATCTGATTATAAAGGAAGCTTCCATTACCTCATTTATTTTCCTAAATCTTGTTGGTCTTGGTCGTTGTCGTTATTTGAAAAGGGAAAAAAGCAAAAAAACAACACAACAATCTTTCTCATTTAATTTAAATAGAACCACACCCTTCCTCACAACCTCACACTTGGTGGTTTGGCCACTGTAGTACAAGGGCTATGGGCCAGCTGGGCTACTGCATATACAGTTCAACATTAACCACATTAACATTTCTATAAACCTAGCTTTTCCTTTCTAAGTGAACTTAAAATATTGTAATGACAAAACGTGTCTTCACCTCTCTTCATAATTAATACATCGGAGCACCAATAAATGATGCTTCAGTTGCACCTACATGCAAATCTTGCTGTATTTCATATAAGATCATGATTCAAGATAAACTTTATTATCCCACATATTAGGAAACTTGTCTTGGGCTCTGTGCCAATGCTGCAGCTCTCTCAGGAGGGAATGATGTGTGTAATGATCCCATCAGATAAATAGAAAAGTGATTTAATTACCAAAAACAGAGACCTATATTCAATATGCAAGTTAATCCCAGGTGTGTTGAGGCTTAGTGCCTTTAAACATACTTCCTCTTCTCTTGCTCTTTGGAACTGCTTTGGAATAATTGTCACTTTATATATGTGACTAAATAAAAAAAGCTGATAATGGTTAAGAAAAGATTACAATCAGATGTATTTCTTCTTGATTCCTCTTGGCCCAATTTCCAGGTCTAAATGAAAGGTTTGGTGTATGTATGCATGTATGTGTGTGTGTGTGTGTGTGTGTGTGAGACAGAGAGGATGTATATACACACCTCGTGGTCGTGATTCCTGAGGCCGATGCTGATGGAGCGGCTGGCTCTGGACAGGACGGCTGTCATTGCGTAGAGGTTGATCAGCACATCTGCTACTCTCTTCAGGACGAGCTGTTCATCCACTATCGTCTGACAATGTTAACGGACACAAATCAGGACACTTCAAATCATCAGCTTTTTATTTCCAACCTCAGGAATGTCTAGTGCTATCTTTACTTCTAAAAAAAATCAAAAAAAAACATCACTGCGAATCATTTTGTGATTTATCAAATCCTTTTTCCTGTAAACACTGACGTCATCAGCAAAGAAGCGAATCTGCTCCTGGCTGATCTTCCAGTGTTGGTGGTTTCTGTTCAAAAGACTAAACTCTGATTTTGATTACCTTCTCACTGCGGCTTAGAAGACAGTTTGGATTTTGCTTTTAAGTTGTGGCAAATGGATTCTTGTGTTCGGAGATGTCCTGACAGTGACCACAACAACACCGCAACTATCATCTGGGCCTTAAAGATTTAGTGTTGAAGTTAGTGGGCGATGGATGCTCTTCTCTGGCAGGTTTCAATCTTCATGACTCACTTCTAAGATCAAATCTGAACTCACAGTGGGTGGAATTTAGCAGGTGTCCAGTCTAGTAACTGATTCAAACTATGGCCAAATCTATGAAAATACAATTAATGCTGTAATAAACCAGAACTATTATTTTAGGCTGGGATGACTTACCAATGAACTATACCTATAAACAGATTATATTTTTCAAGATTATTTTCACGCTGCCTAAGATCCTCAGACAAGAGTCCTTCTTACCAAGGAGGACCAGGGCCTTTTCAGTCCGGGCCCCTCAATTGTGGAACTCTCTGCCTGAGTATCTCAGGCAAGCAGAATCACTTTCATCTTCTTAAGACTCACTTTTATGCAAAGGCTTTGTTATAGTTTTTACTGACTGCATTCCTCATCACTTTTTTTTATCACTATTTCCAGGTTTTTATCTATTGTTGGTTTTACTGCCTTATGATCTTATTTCATAATCTTGATCGCTGCCTGTTTTCCATGTCAGAACTATAAATGTAGCTCTTTTTATGTTGTATTTTATATGGAAACCACTTGGTAACGTTGTTTTTCAAAATGCTATATAAATAAAATTGCTATTATTATTAACCTGGGGCGCTGCAGCCACCAAGACGCCCTACATAATGGTTTCCTTACACCCATGCAATACACAGATTGTTACAGTGACATTCAAGAGCAAACATAAGTGCAGAATTCCTGTTTAATGTAATTGGCCCAGTACATTTTTGTCATATTTGCCTTTATTAGAGAGTTGAAAGTAAGGAGATGAAGGAAATGAGAGATGGGGAATTACATACAGCAAAGGTTCCTGACTTGACAGGAACCTGAGCCAGAAATGCGGCAGCATTGCTAGACTTGGTATTATGTGAAACTAGATGTAGATCTATTTGAATATTAAGGCAAGCAGCAGTCTTTACTGACAATTGGGTCCCAATTTTCTAATAAAAGGTTGTGTAGTCCCAGCCTAAACTGTTAATGCTTATTTTAATGCCATTTATCTTATTATTATTATATTTCTTTGTGTTTGAGCATTTTTAAGTGATCTGATAAAAGGTCTTCCTCTCTGGAACACTGAACACTGCAGTGTGATTAAACCCCTCTGAGGTCACTTCTCATGTACTGGATCAAAAGGGAGTCAACTGATACATGAAGTGGGGATTGGGAAAACTGCCTGTTTCCAAGATTTTTATAGCTTCTTTGAAAAACTGTGATTACAAAAGCATAGTCACATAGAATGATGGGAATAGAGAAGAACACTTTGGAGCAGCTGTCTAACACATGAACACCACTTCAGAAACAGTGATTAGAAGAGAAGAACACATCTCTTGCTACCAGACATTCAGACATTTGTGACAAATGGGAATTTTGTTGAGAAGAATGAGAAACACTTGAGCAGCTGTTTTTTTTTCCAGAATGTAAAATCAATCAAATGTTACCTTTCCATATCTGTACAGCAGGCTCTCCACAGTCGATCCAAAGGAGTTCGCGTTCTGTTCAAATTTCTTTGCACTTTCCTGTAAACAGAAAACAGCTGAGCCTCTAGAAAAAAAAGCTAATATGTTGTATCTATGTGCACAAAATATATCTCATAAGATTTAAAAGGAAATTCTTACTGCCAAGCTGGGATGAACCACTCCATCTTTTCCTGTCAAGCCATAGTCCACTGAACCTCCCATTGAGCTTTTCAATTTCTTGCTTAACATGCCCATAGCCAGACCAATATTTCCCTTCTTCATTTCCCTGGAGGCAGAACAGAGACAAGTCTGAGAGACTAAAGCACATCCTGGAAGTTTTCAATGAATTACAAAAGCTTGTGATGGATTTCAGGGAACTAGACAAACAGATTCATTCCATTTTTTACCTGTGATGCAGCCTGTAAGACTACAGAAACATAACATTTAAAGCTGAACCTATCAGTATGTTTGTATTAACAATGAAACTAATTATGTGTGATGCGAAAGGTTATCAGATGATCAACTCTGAAGTTTGCCTTAGCTCTACAGTTTACAGTAATAGGCATTTTCTTCAGCTTATTGTACAGTTCAAGTAGCCCAAAGTATCCAGTACTCACCTTTAAAAAATACTAAAAACAACAACAATATTAAAGCACAATCTATGTTTCCCTTCTCAGATTTTTAAGCAAGCCTCACCTTTCTAACCAATCAAGAAGCCAAAATCAGTGGTGGGAACACACAAACTGTCAATCAATACAAGAACACTTCTGGTTTCCTACTCTTCTCGTACTGTGACCCCAAGTGAGCATTTAAGGAATAGTACTGTTATGTAATTTAGGAAAGAGAACAAAAACAAACAAACAATAGAATATTATTCACAAACGGAAAAGATTCTTATTCTTACTTTATTTTCCCTGTGAGGACTTTTCCAGCATATTGCATTCCAGTGAGAGCGATGTACATCCTCAAAATTTCATTGGTCCCCTGAAAACAGACAAGAGAATCTATAAATAGCATGTTTATGATTTCATGTTTATTATCCCACATGTGGCAATGGAGCCTATAAAGTTCCAAACCACATCTGAAGTTAGAAATTTACAAGAGTTCAAAATTTCCCAATCAATAAAAGCAACAGGGAAAGAGAAAACATACATTTTCTTGGTAAAAAAAAGTGAATTAGACTGATTATGATTGATAGACAACATCATGATTGGCTGATAAACTGCAGGTCTGCTCACTTCTCTCACTCTAAACAGCCAGAAACCCTAACCCTCACCAAGTAAATCCATGTAAAGATCTTGATTTCCAAAGTTAGATGTGCCCCCTGGTGGGCAGTTATAGGCACAGCCCTGTCTGAACCCCTTTTAATATAACTTCTTAATATTTGCTTGATTTTAAGCTCTATTAAAACTTAGTCAGTCATGAAAAAACCCAACATGGATAATTTGAACCTAATTAAAGAATGTAAACTCGTCATGTTCTCAGTACCTCAAAGATAGGCAGGATACGACAGTCCCTGACATAGCGCTCGAAGGGGTAGTTCTTTGTATAACCCAGACCTCCAAGGACCTGAAGAGCTTCACTCACACAAATCCAGCCTCCCTCTGAGCTGAACACCTGCACAGATGATAGAGAATACACATCATGAGAATTTTTTGGTTTTATACTGGTTTAAGATGAACAGGGTTTGATAACAAACGTGTCTAACCTTGACCATGGCGGCCTCTATGGAACAGTCTGGAAGTCCTGGTTTGTCCATCATTCCTGCTGTCAGGTATGCCATGCTCTCCATCACAAAGGCATTAATGGTCATCAGTGCAAACTTCTCCTACAGTACAGACGCAATCACACACCTTAGTCACTTCTGTGCAGACTGAATTGAGGTGATTATTCACTAGACTCTAGGGGAAAGTGGAACGTACCTGAATCATACCAAATTCACTCAGGCTTTTGTTAAACTGCTTCCTGGTTGCAGCGTACTCAGCGGTCAACTCTACAACAAGCCAGAGAGAGATAATGTCAAACAGAAGAAATTCCACAAAACTCAACCTTTAATTCTTAATCAGTTATCTCACTTGATCTGTAGGGGTTTTTACCTATCAGCTTTTTTATCATTCCAGCAGAAGAACTACCCATACTGAATCTCCCTGAGTTGAGGATGTTCATGGCAATCTGTCCCAGACATAGAAAAACTTGTTAAAACCAACACAACCTTACAGATAATGGCCATGTACAATAGTTTGTGTTTAGGACAGTATAAAACTTACCTTGAATCCACCACCTATTTCTCCGATTACATTCTCCAGTGGCACTGGGACGTTCTCATAGGACACTTCACAAGCTGAAAAAAGACAAAAAGTTAGATTACAAACGGACAGGAAAGGACACAAACTCTACCAAGACTGTTCTGAGTGTTTGGACTGTTGTCCAAAATCATGGCAGGCTTACTGTTGGAGCCCCGGATGCCAAGTTTGTCCTCAGGCTTGCCGCTAGTGATTCCCCCGAAAGCCCTCTCCACGATAAAGGCAGAGATCTTATCTTTCTTCACGCCATCTACAACCACCTCTGTCCTCGCAAACACTGTCATAATATCAGCCATCCCTCCGTTTGAAATCCAAATCTGATGAAACACATTGAAAGACAGGGGATCTTTAGAGTTCAAGGCAAATTGAATGATGTCAGAGGATTTTACGATGTACATTTGAAGCCCAGATCAAACATTTGTGGACTTGATTCATCTCACCTTCGAGCCGTTGATCAGGTAATGTTTTCCATCTTCTGACAGCGTTGCTCGGGTCTGAATAGAGGCTGCATCGCTTCCACTGAAATTAACCAACTGAGTATAAGTGAAGCTAATCCTACCATATACAGGGACATAAAGTATAGATTCTGTCACAATTTCACCCTGGCAATGGAAAGTGCTAATTTCTGACTGGCTGGCAGGTGTCCCCTTAAGATATTATAACTGGACTACTCAAACATACAGTAGTCTAGGTCACAAAGCATATCCTCATGTTGAGTTAAATGGATTAATAATTAACTGGATTAGATTAAAATCTGGACTATGGATAACAAATCCTGAGCTACAGGTTTCTATCAGACTGCATCTGGTTTCCCTCCAGGACTTCTGGATTTGTAATTAATTCAATCCAGCAAACACGGTTGTAGACACTCTCAAATAATAAGCACTGAAAATGTTTTGTAAGTAAAGAAAATTCATTCAAACATGTTTAAAGGCGTCGTGGTGATGCATAATGTGTATGTGAGAAATCCTGCATGCAAACGTTTATTCACTTTGTTTGTTGTTGACAAACTTGTAAACAAACTGTTCTAGCAGAGCTGTAGGTAAACTGATCTACCCAAAACACCTTATCTTGTACGGAGAAGCATGCATGTCTCTGGCTTCAGGGGGAAACTGTCAACAACATGTAAATGAGTGCCTTTACCTTCCAGGCTCTGTCAGACAGAAAGCTGCTATGTGTTCTCCTGAGGCCAATTTGGGCAAATACTTCTGCTTCTGTTCTTCACTCCCTGCTATCAGAATCCCCTGAAACACCAAACAGCTGTTAGCGAATCATAGGAAACGCCCCCACATGTTATCATACTCCCAAGATGATCAACCATGTGCAACTGTGTAACATAATTTTATCTTTACCTTTAGTCCAATGGCCTGATGGGCAGCCAATGTTACAGCGATAGAGCCATCTAATGAGGTGATCTCTGCCAGTCGTGCATACATGGTGTTGGACAATCCGAGACCCCCTGTGATGAAAAAATAAACATTTTCTCACTTTAAACTAAGTCACAAAGTAGTCTAACTAAACAGTTATGGTGGCATGGATGTTTATTATCCTGAAAGATATCCTCTTATTTGAGTCAGACTGTCTCCATCACATAAACTGCAGTCTCCATGTCATCAAAGGTACCCTGTGGGGTTAAGGATGGTATAGCACATGGTGACAAGATATACAGTTGGTTTCCCAGCCCAATGGTTCCACACTATTTCTCTGATCAAACGGATCAAGTGCATAGGTCCTGGTCTGAAAAATGAAGCCGTTGCTGAAGTGCCTTAAAAACTGCATTCTTTCAAATGGCCAGCAGGGGGCGACTATACTGGTTACACAACGAAACCTGATTGAATTGAAATTACTTCAGTAAACACTTTCTTAATGAGTTTATAGTCTCAATCACTAATTTTAAATCTTCTTGAATACAACATGATAGTAATTATTGATTTTGGTAATGGTATAAAGATATAATTTATAATAAATGTGTTAAACATGGAACAGCATTGTTACAGTTCCTTATTAAAATCGCTTGCAATTTTTTGCTGACATCACTGTTTTAGTTTTAATGTGGTAACCATGGAACCCCAGAGTCAAACAAACATCTACTGTAACATCTAGAACCCACAGATAACATGCAAAGTGTTTTTGACAACTATTGTCATCGAGTACATTTAATGAAAACTAAATCTGTGTGTGTTGGATATTTGAAAAGTTGAGGTCACAAGCATCTTACCATACTCTTCAGGAATCTGGACTCCAAACAGCCCAAGCTCTTTCAACCCATTCAATGTCTCTGGAGGGATTTTGGCTTCTCGGTCAATCCTCGATGAGTCGACTGAAATCACAAACACCAGTCTGTCCTCATCAGTTCATCCAGACACACAGTGGCAACAGACTATAAGACTTTAATACATCCCAATTAACCCTTGTGTTTTGTTGACTTTGGCTTTACTTCCCTATGTATGTGTCTGTATACATGTATTTTCTTTTCTTCTGACTTTTAAAACCACTATATGAAACCAGACAAGTGTTGTTCTCTTTATGTCTTGAATTCTCCAGATCTCTCTCACCTTCTTCACTGAAGAATTTTTCCACTGGTGCAACAAGCTGGTTGATCTCGTCCACTTCTTCATTTCCAATTTCTGGATAAGGGAAGACCTCAGCCTGGAGGGGGAAAAAAAGCAAACTACTGAAAAACACCCATCAATCAGCAGCAGTTTACAGCCAATAAAGGCTCTCTACATCTGTGTACAGATGCAATAATCCAGTGTAATCAGTCATAAGAAATACCAAAGTACACTGGACACTGTGACAAGAGCACAGGGGTTTTCAGAAGCTGATGTTTTGTTAATGTAACCAACCAGTCTGAAGCATCTCATTACTGAAGCATCCAACTGAAAACTGCCTTGATTTTTCACTTAGTTTAACAGATTTACTGGCAGTTTAACTTGGCTTTTAATGTTTGCCAATGCATCACCCATATATCTTAGACATGGGCCTGAAATGCCTGATTTGACATATATATCCATCAACTGCTAATTCAATCAATCAATCAATCAACAATCAATCAATTAATCAATCCCTAAAAACAGTCTCTACACTTGATTCCATATGAAATATGGAAGATTCCAAGACAAATTCCATTCAGGAATCAGTTAGATTAATGTCACCTTCCATAACTGACACAATCTCAATTCGATTCTCAAAATATGTTCGTTATTTTTCCATTTCTGTGATCTTTAAAGCAGCCCATGACAGAATTACAGCTTTTATAATTAGTTCATCCTGCTGTCCACCTCCCTCATGTCACAGCCTGTACAATATGACTGTAGGAAAAGCAGATGAACCATCAACAGAGACACATATTTGTCTGCAATATGTACTCTGTGGTAATGAATGGAAAGGTCATGTAAGGTACAAATACACTGGTCAGACGTTTTAGAACATTTCTATTGAACAGTTCTAGGGGAATTTACATAGTTTAATGTCTCAATGTACGACAAATAAATAAATTGAGATAAAAAATATAAACCATTGTATTCTTTCAATGGAGAATCAAACATTGTTCAGAAAATTCTTGCCAACACTGTCACCAGTCTGTCCAGTACACCCCAAACAAGCCTATCTTCTTCTTTAGACAGTCTGGATGTATGTTTTAGGTCAATAGCTTGCTGGGTGGTTAAACCTCTGACCAGCTAAATGTAGACAAGTGGAGACTGCATTGCTCTGCAGGGTGCTGTGGTAGTCAGTCACAGTTTACAAGTCACCAACTCTGGGTCCAGTTTAAGGGCCCCAGACCATCACACTTCCTCCACCATGACTTTATACAAGTAGATGATTTGGAAGAAATCTGGGACAGTTGGGACAGCTGTAGGAATTGTTTGCAACATCCTTCAAGGCTTAATTTACTTCCATTGCTACAGAGAAGTAGAGAGTCGTTAAGCCATTACTTTACCCCTCAATTGGCCTTTTTTGAGGCGTCCATTGAACCTGAACTGATTATATCTTAACAAAAACTGTAAACATGGTGGTGTTTTAATGTGGAATGGTTGTAAAAGCTAAATGAATAGTTCCCAGTGGTCTGAATCACAGTCATACTTAGGAATGCAAAATGTAGCTGGGAGTGTTCACACAAAGTGGTTAATCTCAAAACTCAAGAGTTCTCCAAAGTAGAAATTCAAGCTCTTAGTGAAAGAGTTCCCACGTTTGAAAAGGAAATGTTCTTTATCCAATTTAAGCCGATTTACTGTTGACATCACTCGAACTGTGAGGACAACATGGACAAAAGAGATGCAAAAATGTCCTCCTCTACACCCTCTCCTCCTGATATTGTGTAAAGTCTACTTAAGACGCTGTCACAAACTGTGTGGAGAGTAACTGCATGTCAAAATGAAACCCAAAACATGGGGTTCAAGACATGCACGCTAATATTCTGATACTATTCACAGCATGACGATAGTCTGAATTTGATACGGGTTATGTTAACCGCATTGGATATTCAGAATTAGGCCTTATTCAGAATGTAGCATTTCTGATTAAGACATGTGGGATATGCCGACTTTATTTTGGTTTTAGGAATATTCTTTGGACATACAGTGCATTGGGAAGTGCATTCAGTTGGAGTTTTTACTGCAGTTTGCTAGACATGGCCTCTTGCCTGTTTAAGGTCAGCTCTGTGTGCTGTCAACACACCAACTAGCCAACAGTCTGCAAAGATAGGATAGAAGATACATTTCAAAGCCCACATTTCTGGTCAAAAAGTAGAAACAATCCTACTTTTAACCATTATGAAAGACTTGGATATCAACAGGTTTTTGGATATACGCAAATATATTGTAATGCCAACCTTTTCAAGGTCCTTCTTTCATGCTGAACCATGAAGGAAGGACGCTTTGTTGGCACTGTTGAACAAGTCGAAAACGTGACGCAAATAAGCACAAACTGGCTCCAGATGTTCCACTTTTCTATATTTTAATGAGATGAACGACACATAAGGGCCTCTGTAAAACAGTCCAAGAACAGCGTCAACATGGGATTCACCGGCCCTGGTGACGAGGATGCGATCAACTCCCCAAATGGACCAGATGATGATGAAGGTAAGCAAAAGGGGGAAAAAAAAGACACCTGTGTATCCAGCTGGCTTGTTTAGCTAAACGTTTTTTTTTTTAAATGGTGTGTGGATATGTTCATAAACTGTAACAGCCATCAGGGGACAGATGAAGAGAGGTATCAGTGAGTGAGTAAACAGATAAATGTGTAAATGTTAATGAGTCACTTTACTGTGTGGGTCCATGTAGTACTATGCACATGAAATTTCATCTTCCTGTCACCTGAGTTGTGAGATCTCCTGTCCTATGAGACAAATGAAGTTTTGTTGCTTTATCAGGTACTGACAAGTTTACATCTATACAGCAGAGACTCAGCTCTGTTCTCTTTTGCATTTCTTTTTAACAGCTCCTCTGGGTCCGCATAAGAATTGCTCTATAACCACTAAATCAACAGTGGAAGGAGTGGGATATACTGTATAAACATTACTGTACCTCTCACACACAGACACACAGACTTTGAATTGTTTTGTTGTTGAAATGTGCTATACTAATACATTTGTCTTGCACTTGTTGTAGGTTACATGCACTGTGACTATTGAAGTTACTTTGATTTAATGTAGCATGTGTTTACATTTCTAACTGATGGGAGCAGACCTGCATCAGACTCAGCTACTTTGTTGGTTACTGACAACATCGTGGTGGACGCGGCGCAGGATGATGAGATGTGATCTGAGGAGACAGATTCTACCACAGTGAGTCAACATGAGGCCAACCCTTCATCCAGGACTCTAGGTCAACATGAGTGAGGACGACTACTGATAGCTAAATGGATAGCTGACATCATGACTTACTCATATTCACTGTGTTAAATCTGGGAACTTGAAATCACTACATTTGTTTTAATGTATAGATCCATCCAGAAGTAAAGCCCAGTTGATATATCGGTCAGATGATATCATCGGCTGATATTGACCTATCACAGCTATATCGGTATGTGCAAATGTGTGCAGATATATACTTTTTAAAGTTATATAGGCAGTATTTTATGTATATTTGATTATTTAACTTAATTGAAATCATATATGAATGTGTTTTTTCTCTTTTTGTTCTGTGTTTTTTTAATTCAAAGCTAATCATGATTAAATTCCCAGTGAAGTTTACTGTTTCAGCACTGATTTAATTTTATACAGTTAAACTGTAAACTATAATGGCCTCCATTACATATCTCACAAGTGTTTGATAACCAAATTTGAGGGATCACTGTATCAAAATATATAAAATATTATGTACATATAACATTATCAGCCAATCTCGATATTGGATATTTTTTTGTTCCCCAACATCATGGCAACTACCCTTAAAATCCAGCTGTTCCAATGACTGCATGATATCAGTCCTTGGCCTCTGCTACCACCCATGTGTGTCCCTACATAAGAATAAAAACCACCACATGCACACTCCTGTAGTACAACACAGTCAAACTGACGATCCATTGCCTCAGGACGGAAGGAAATACACTGACCTGTAGTGAGCAGTTCTTAGTTATATATGCAGTCAAGCCTTTAGAGCATTCAATAAGCTAGCGGTCTACTTCTGTTTACCGAGGCCTACAGCCTAACTGTACGTTTAGTGTTACTCTGTGCAGTTTCAACATGGCTGTATAGCAGGCTAGAGTGTTGCAGATGTTTACAATTGGCTTAACAACTGTTAATCATGTTTACAGAAGCTGTTTACTTATGTTTAGGACATAGCTTTAGGATGTCAAATACATGATATAATTTATATCCTACGGCTATCCTGCTGTGATGTAAAACCACCATGACAGTGGTTTTACATCACAGTAATCAGATTATGCAAGGCTGCATGTAAACAAGAATATTTCTTTTCATTAGTTATTTAAACAGATATACAGATATTTGTTTCAGAATAAGGGCAAAAACTGAATATTATGTGCATGTTTACATAGTCAATGAGATCAGACTGATAGAGGAGGTTTACCCATGTGTCAACACATTACCTCACATTACATAATCACTGAAATATCATTCCAGCCTTTAAGGACAATTTCACAATTTTTTGAAAGTCTGTCTTAAAACAACAGTCAGGTGCCCAGATCAACATTCACACAGGGTGTTTCTCGCCATAATCATTCCTCCTGTTCATGCTGACTCTTCATAATGCACTTACAATGTGTGCAGTGAGCGGTTGTTCCACCTGCTGACCGGCTGAGACACATAATATATTAAACAGCTGGGAGTAATCTGAGGTAATTAAATGACAGTAAGCAGTAGCATTGATTTAGAGTGTGGTGAATCACTTCAGTTCAGTTCATGTTGAAGTTGTAGAGTGTCTGTCTAACCCTGTACAGACCCTGCTGCAATACATCCACATTCATCTCTCTGTTTGATACTATAGAAAATACTATAGGACACCATCAATTGTTACAGAAAACAATATTTTTTTAAATGCAGGGCTCTAAACAGCATCACTAATTCTAATCCAGGTCTGACATAATGTCAACTGTATAAATAGAACTGAAGTATATATAATCAAGAGGACATCTGTGTGAAAGGTGAAAGTGTCATACTGATCAGCACTTGAGTACAGATATGATCCAAGACGCAGAGACATCAAAGAAGGTCCTATATAGATAATCCAATCACTAGCATAATATGAAAATAATACAGGCATATTGAAAAGGGTAGGTTCAAAGTTTTTCAAGTAACAGTCAGGTGTCCATTTTGATCCTCTTGTCCATACCGACTATTAAAACATCTCCTTCAAATGTGCTTTCAATGGAAGTGAGGGCAAAATCCTCAGTGTGTACACACAGTCATTTAAAAGTAGATGTGGAGCTTATATAAGGCTTCAGCAGTCAGAGTTAGTCATATCAAGTGATATCTGACACATGTACAGACTTTTTAGCATCAAATTCCCTCTTTGTGTTTCCCTTAGTAACAAAAAGCTAGTAGCTTCAAATTAAACCTTTAAATATGTTTTTGAACAGAAGCAGAACTGTGGATGTTACATTGTAAGTGCATTATGAAGGGATCTTCAAATGGTCAGTATGAAAAGGTGGAATGCTTGCAGTGTTACACTGTGACTCAAATCAAACAGATTCTGATATTCTTATCCTAACCAACACTGCAGGTCACAGAATCTGATGAATCACCAAACACAATGCATTAATGGTAAAGAAAACATGCTTAAATGTTCAATTTTGAGCATCTGCAGTCAGTGGCCTCTTCATTGGGTTCGCCTGTGCAATCTAATTCAATCCAATACAACAGCTCTAGTGGTTGTTATGTACTGGAGGGCATTATATTGAATGGTATTCCTAATATTTTGCCCCTCTCATGTATGTTAAGTTGACAAAAATATTAGGAACACCATTCAATATAATGCACCCTAATACACCACTATGACCTCAGTAATAAACATAATGTCAAGAGAAACTGAAAGTGTATAAACTTCATAAATGTAGACTGTAGTATTGGATTGAATTAGATTGGACAGGTGTACATAATAAACCAGCCAGTCAGTGTATATGGCGTTTTCAGACACACGTTAAAAACTGTGAGCTTGTCCTTTAAAAACCAAGTTTCATATCGCATAATTTACAGAATAAGATTCACTTAAGAAAAATACGTAACAGTGACAGGTGAGTATATAGCCTAACTGGTGACACAGAACATGAGTTGAGTGAAACAGTTACATTTTAAACTAGTCTATGTAATAAAACTCGACTATACTGACATAAAGTACTCTAGTGTCAACAGTAGTGTCTCTTCCTGAAGCAGCTGTGCTCTGTGTTAGTTACATGAACACAAACGTTACCTTGTTCACCTGACCGAGGAACAGATCCTTGGCATAAGCGAGCTGTCTGGACTGAGTTTTAAAACACCTCCGCTGCTGCAGACTGAGTTCTTCTCTCACAGCGTGTGTCGTGTTACACAGCTTTATCCTCTTCCCCACCTGAAGAGACTTGGACAAGGAGAAAAATCTGTTGACGTTCATCATTTTGCCGGTGTTAGTTTTGTCTGGGAAACACAACCGGGCTACCTTTCACCCCTATATGTCCCTCAATGATGACGTCATGGAGGAGGTTAGATAACACATTCAAGGACCGTCGTAAATAGGAAACTCCACATCTACAGTGCAAACAAACTGGCTTTCACATTTACAACTCAAATAGTTTGCTAATATAGTTTATGTAAGTTTACGTAAACAAACAGGGGGGGGGGGGCGGGGCTATATTACATATGTAGCTTACATATGTATATTTTATGTGATTATCAGGACATTGTATATTGTATTGATGATGAATAATTTTATTTGATTAATAGGATGATGATAAATTTGATTATGTGATTATTAGGAGGTCAATTATGATGAATTTATGTGGTTATCAGGATATTGTACTTTAGACTTACCTGCTTGTGTTTTTGATTTTTACTGTGTTTTTTTAGGTGCATGGCCTTGCTCCTTCCGGCCGGGGGGCTGCCAATAGAAACTAGCCTTTTGGCTACAATTGGGTACATTTACATTTTTTTATATAAATGTTCCTTTATACACTGTCCCTCTTGAACAAATAAAGACTAAACTAAACTAACAATAAACAGACATGATTCTGGATCACCTTTAAAGATCCACATTAAAAATAGACTTAAGTGGACTAATAATTTCATAGTCCCTCATATGCTTTTAAAGGCTCCCCAGAAAATGTGATAGAATACAAATATGCATTTCTTTGTTAGCTTGGTTTTTGAAAGAGAGTGATATTTGTTACAATATCATGTTAAACAATACAGTTTATATGCTAAATCATTCCCCTTTACCTCCTAGTATAAACAATATATTTGAATTCATATATCTTTTTATCTTTCATATTTTAAATTCAGGTCCCTGATCATGTTTCTATACCATAAAAATATGTTGATAATGTCTGTAAGTTTTATTTTGTAGCATAAAATTCAAAATAGCATGTAGACTTAGCTAGATTTCTTCTCTGAAAAATAAGTAAGTAAGTATTTCTTATGTGTTATTTTGAGTAAATATAGCCAGGAACATGATCTAAATTAAAGCCCTGTCTAATCGTTAGGGGGTCACACATAACCCCAACAGGTCATATGTTGTTTAAACTGGGTTTCCTGTTTTTTCTATAGCACATGAACATAGCATAGTATTACCGCGATTATACCACTTGGAGGCGCAATGGACAAAGAAATTACGAATCATTGACGGCAAACTAAATGAAAATTGTATCAAGATGAAGTAGAAGTTGGTTTATTTTGTGTTAAATGTGTACACTAATTTCAACCACAAATAAAAACAATAAAAAGCTGTAAATACAAATAAAAACACCAGGCTGTCTCCAAACAAAAAACAGCTGCTTTGCATAAATACCACTGAATGTGTAATGCTATAAAACAAAGCATCCTTTCCTTGCAAAGGAAATGAAGGCCTGTTCTCGGTCCTTCTCAGCCGCATGATGACGTCGTCATGTTGCCACTGAGGATGTGGCCCTCAATGCTGGGATCTATTTTTAGCTCCTCAACCTCAAGGGCCGGACAGACAAACAGGGCAAACTGTCACTCAGACCACCTGCCATAGTCAGGCAGGCAGCCAGGCATGTTTGTTGTGCAAGACTGAGAAAATAATTGGTGTCTGCTGTTATGACCTTCATCAGCAGTTAAAACTCCCAGAGCATTTTGTTCAAGTTCATACAATTGTCTTAGTGTCCCTGCAGAAGGCCTCTGTGTTGTTGAATAGCTGAGAGAGGGGTTAAATATATGTTAGTATTACTGTTGGACAGAGCTGTTAGCTACCACTAAGGACAAAGAGGTCACGTCCTCAGAAGTGTCTCTGCAAATGTGGAGGTTGTAAAGGGGAATTACAACAAATTTGCTCATAAATTGTCTAGTCATGGTTAGCAGTGCTCAGCCTGTGAAAGCTGTTGTATAACGTCTCCCGTGGCTCTGGTGGAGCTTGGTCAAGCCTGAGGAATTATCCCTGATGATGTCATGGTGATGTCTGTAGGAGTGTTTCAGGCTGGGCTTGGAGACTACAAGTTTATAGAGTCTGTTTGATGGTGTGAGTTTCCATTAAAGGTTTTGACGGTTCTTTTTTTGTTGTTGTTGTTGCTCTGTTGCTGACTGTTTTAAGCCAACATTAACTACAACATTAATTAAACACATTAACTGAGTAAAACATAGGCGGCGCCAGGTTAGGGCTTGGTTGGGCTTTAGCCCCATCAAAGATTGTGTTAGCCATACCATAAAACAACCTAGAAAAGTGCGGAGTCAAACAGCGCCTCCATGTCATAACGGCATTCAGGCAACTGCGATGACAACCTCCAGCATCCCCTGTTATTATTAATCAACATAGACTATCACTATCCTGAGATCAGTGGGGAACTTGTCAGTCCATACGTCACTCACGTGAGCGTGCTTTTAGACAGTTTGTTAGAAGCTACCTGGCTGCAGTAGTTAGCCTTAGCGGCTTACAGTCACGTTATTAAACTAACGTTAGTAAGCTGGTCAAAATTTATCATGGATAAATTTGCTTTTAAATGTCGTCAGACGGAACAACAGATAGCGGTGGCGGGCGTGTTGGATACAACTACGGACACACTGTTGACACCTGCAGGCCGGGGAAGACGACCACTCGGGTCCCGCTTCTTCCATGTGCCAGGCTCGGTTGGACATGTAATGTTGTAATACTGGAATAACATTTTTTTAAAAAGGCTTGGCTGGACGAAGATGAGCAAGAAGAAGAGGAGATGGAGCAGGAGCAGCACAGCTATGGCGCAGAGCCACAACCAACCACTGTGGGCACAGACACTAGCCATGATGCTAATGCTACCACTGACATTAGCCAACAACCAGGGATGGACCGCAGCACCCCATCACCCCATCACCCCATTGTACTCATTTGAAAATCTCAGCCTGGTGAGTTTTAATATTGTTTTTATTGTTTTTGGAAACTTTGCTGCAGACTTTCATGCTCTTCCTCGCTGTCGTCTTGTTGCCTAATTAGCATATTTAATTTGTTGGAGATGCGTTTTGACTCTTGACTGTTGAGTGGTAGTATTGTGTTGTGGTGAATTGGGTGATGTGTGTGTCAAAGTTTGCCTTATTGGCCCACTCTGATCTTATATTGGTCTCATCGCCTTCTATATCTGCCGAATTTTCACTTGGTTCCACCTGCTGTGCTGTTAACTTAACTATTAACTAACTAGTCTCTCTCTTCCCCCCCTCGCTCTCTCCCTGTGTGTGTGCTTACGTGTTTCTAGCTGTGGGAGTGAAATTGATTTGAGCCCCACCGGAGTTGAACCACAAAAAATACTCTGGCGCCCACTGGAGTAAGATATAAAGTAAACAGATTTTCTGGTTCTGCTCCTATTATTAATGTTGTTAATAATAATACTACTAATACTAGGCTCCTATTGGGAGATAAATTAGAGGTTTGCTTTGATGGGTTTAACACTGTTAGTTGGATTTAAATGCCTTTTTATTTTGCCATGTGTTGCTTTTATATCCTGTCTTGATGCATTTTATGTTTATGTAAAGTATTTATATTGCCTTGTTGTTGTACATTTCAAATACATTTTCCTTGCCTTCATTTGCCTTGATGGCTTTTAAACTTTTATTAGAGGGATGGAATTGCTTTGGGGGACCTTAGTTTAAAGACCTGGGGATTTCTAAAATTTGGTCTGCAGCCATGCTTTTAGGGACACTACATCCATTTACATTACAACAACTCACTAATGTTGTCCTGTCGTTGTTACAACTGCTTAAGTCTGAAACGGGTTACATAATATGATACAGTTCAGACCTAAAGCTATAGTCCTAGTCTAGTTTTATCCTGGTGGCTGTGGCTCATGTGGTCCAGTAATTACAGGGTTGGTGGTTTGATCCTTAGCTCATCCTTTACTTGAGCAACACTGAATCCCAAATTGCATGTGACAGCCAAGCAGGGCACTGTGAAGCATTTTGTCTTGCTTAGGAAGTAAAGCACTATATAGTGCAGTACAATCACTCCAGGACCATTTCAACTTTAGATGTAGAAAAAATGATACTAGTGTGAATCTAGGACTTAAGGGCTGCTTATCTTTTAAAGTATCAAAGCCAATGTAAGTGTGGTTCTAAGTCTTAAGGACTACTTGTCTTTTTTAGGTATTGAAGGCAATGTAAGTGTGGTTCTTGGACATGGACCACTCTTTTAGGTATTAAAGCCAGTATAAGTGTGTTTCTAGGACTCCAGAACCACTGACCATTTTTAGTAAAGCCCATGTAAGTGTTGCTGTAGAACAATAGGAGCACCTACTGTACAATAGCCAAAGACTTTTAGTTCTAGACTTACTCAGTCATTCAATGGAGAGCAAAAAAAACAAACAAACCCATCCTCCTACAAAGCAGGGACACTCAGACGCAGCTCAGGTTTTACAGTATATCGTTTTATTATGCGTTCTCAACATCGTCACAGTACTAAGTTTTACATCAATAGGGTTTGTCTACTTAGAAACAGAATGCATAATAAAATAAGAGCACTCCTGCCTTCCCTTTGACTTCAAAAGTGGGCTGTGAGTGTGAGAGAACAGGAGCATCTCAGGAAATAAGTCAGAAGCATGTTAACTGTGTAACAGTTGGCTGTTCATCTCTACATCCTATGATAATTCAGTCCTGTCCGAGGCAGAGAGAAGCAGTTTGATGATTATGTAAAGATCAGAGGGGAGCAGGAATGCACCTTCAATGTAACTGCAGACATTGAGTAGTAGTAGTAGTAATAATAATAATAATAATAATTAATAATAATAATTTACAGACTATTTACATATGTTTCTTTCTGTTTACTACCCACCAACGCTTGAAATGTTTCCTCCCTTTCAGACCCTTTTTGCTTCATGAACTTACATTAGATTTCCCCAGATGGATTTGCTATTTACACTCAGCAGTAAACTGCCATGTCTTTATACTGTACAACAGAAATAGAGGTGAAATGCATGCTGGAGAAGAATGACACAGCTTTATAATGAAGAGACACACTAGCAGGCCAGAAATCATGTAAATGTAAACAAGCATCAATCAGAGAAATCAAAGCTACACTGAACTTTTTAGGGTCTATTCAAGCCTGCCGCTCGATAGAATAACATTTAGGAAAAAAAAGAAAAAGAAAAAAAAGAAACGGTAGGCATCAATGGCATGCAACAAAGCACCTCACACGGAATCTGGACAGGTTTTATATAATAGATCAGTCTTCTGAAGGAACTGGAGAGTGGTGACTTGAAAACACTTTATTAGACATAATATGAAGAACCATCAATATTCAATAAAGCTAGCTGACTTCTTGGCTGCTTTCTTTCATATTATTCCATAACAATTAGATAGTGATGATCAGACTTTGGTCTGAAGAGAGAGGTTGTGATTGGTCAAATGTGGGGTAATGGTGGGTCAATTCAATCTGGTCCCCAATCTACTTGGTATAAAACTGATTTGAAATGCTATGACCATGTAATTTTTGGCACTTTCCTGACTCCGCAGAACATAAACTATGCTGGATTAAATGCTGTAGGTGGCGGTGCTGCATATTTTAACATACCATAGCCAAATATTAGATTTTAGAGTACATAGAGCTTGGATCATGAGACCCATGTTGGTACCACTTTCTAATAAGGCATTCTTTATAAATGATTCACAGGTGGTAACTAATGGCTTCATTAATGGTTACTAAATCGTAAGTAATACTTTATGGCTCACTTATAAGTCCTTGATTAGAACAATTGGGTTGCAAGGTTGTGAACATTCCATTTAGATGATGTTCCTCTCCTAGCATGGTTTCCCACAGTAGACCGTTTAGTAGAGGGGGAAAGCTGCAGAGATCCTGACACATCTGTTCTTGGTATACAATGTATTCTATAGTGTGTGTGAAACCGTACCTATGCTATGCTGCTTTTTTCCCAGAGGGTACATTTTTATTTCATAGAAGTGTTTCAATTTCAATTAAAGTTACCCTGTGTAGTTTTCTCTTGGAAACAAACAAAAGTGGTGTTTACTTCTTGTGTTCCTCACCAAAATGTCAAATACACTGAAGGCATTTTCTATTAGAACATTTCCAAAGCAAGCGAGTATCGACCAGTATTGCCAGCGTTGCACTCTTCTTCTTTGCTGCCTTTACAAGCACATTGATATGCTTCTTCGAGCGCTATCGCCACCAGCTTTACAACTGCAGACTTGATGGATTATTGGAAATACGCTTTAAAGACTACATAACATTTAGAACCAATCCTCTAACATTTGTTGCCCTGGAGATTTTCGGAACAATATTAGTAGCTTTTTACATCAAGCATAAGCTAATTATTTAGTGACCCTTACTTAAGCTATTAGTTATAATTGATCAACTCTTTATAAAAGGTGTTTTATTAAAAAGTGGTACCTTTTGAAAACTGGAACCTTGGGAAAGACGTATTTAAGAATACTGATCTACTGAACTTGACAACAGTAATGTGTGAGCCATTGACAGATACATGATTAATATGGAGATAAGAGTTCCATTCGTTATTCTCATTGCTGTCTATTCACTATCACACCATTTTTCTATTGGCCGAGACCTTTCCTCTCAACATCCAGCTTCACATAAGATCCGATAAACTACTATGTATGTGGATCAGGAAAGATACAGATTCATCCTTTTGGAGTGACACAAATACATGGGTGACTTCAGTTAGCTGTAATTGAAGAAGTCAAAGCTATTCTACCATTCATTTTCAACAACTGTCAACTGTAACACTGGTAATAGTTTGGGAATACAAGGATAGTTAGAAAATAGCCTTAAAATACGTTGTTACATGCAATTATTATTCTTTGACATTCTTTATCAGTGTGGAAGGTCCAATCGCTCCAAATCCATGTGGATACTTGCACTTCACTGAAATATTGAGGAACAAATGACAGAGGATGTTGGAGGGGGAGAAAAAAAAAGACAGACCTAACAGAACTAAACAAAACAGAATAAACACCAGATTGCAAATGCTCTTGGACAAAAAAGTAAATACATATTGCACATACAAGTAAAAAAAAAAAAAATCCATCTCAGTCTTTAAGCAGATACAGACTAGTTTCTGCCACTGATATCAGCTATGTAGAACAAGTGCTGTGTCTATCGCTGCACCCCCGCAACAAAATATGCTCCAGCACACCAGCCCATTGCCTCCACTCTTCACACACACACACACACACACACACACACACACACCACAGATACTGTGCACAGGATAGCCGGGAGGTATAACCAGCCATCCCATAATATGTCTAGAATGATGATTGATATAAAACTGTCTGTGTCTTTGTGGTGAGTGAAGCATAAGTGTCATCACCATTGCAGGATGATAATTATTGATTTTTTACTTTTTTTTTTTTTAGTCTGTAGCGTCCACGTCGCTCTGAGGGAGAAAAAAGTCCGACGGAGAGAGAGAGAGAGAGAGAGTAAACAGCACTCGACGCTCAAGAGACGCAAAACCAAAAAGAGGGACAGGGGGCACACTCAGCCAGCTGAGAGCTTCCACGTCAGGAGAGACACTTGAAACAGTCATGGTTGCTGTTTTCCCTTCTGCACAGTTCACACTGACTCCTTCCACTTCCGCAAACATCATCAAAAAAACATCCTCCTCCTATGGGTCGGGCTCGTAGAATCCTACCAGGTCGCAGCACAACATACAAAGCATTTGATAATGTTTCTTGGACTCTGAAAAAATAGTTTAAAAAAATAAAATGACGGCGGACGAGCAGCTAGTACTGAAAGGGCAGACATTCAGATGTTTGCTCGGCAAGTCGCTGTGGAGACACAACAAACTGCAAAACTGACAAGTGCGGTGGATGAACGTGTACGCGGGCCGTCAGCAATCTTAACAGAGTTCTAACTCAAAGGCAACCATATACGTTAGTATTCCAGCGTACTACATTGCCTAATGAAAAGCTTTGATTGGTCTCTTAACAGTGAAACTACGCCACCTATGTGCGAGTATAATACTGAGATTTCTAACTGATGCCATTTTGTCCTGTAATAATAATTATAATTATAACAGTTGATATTATTTTACAAAATACTATATGCACAATATACATAAAGCAATTTCTGTGACTAAATTAGTAAATGCTTCGATAATTGGCACATTTATCACTGCTAACAGAGATATCACAGTGCACTGTGAGCTACCGCTACATTAAATATTCGTACGGCTACTGCTGAGGCTGACCGTCTCGTCTCATCTGTCCGTCTGTTCAGCCAAACCATCCTCACACTAGTTTAAATCACTTTGTAGACACTAAAATCAAGATTACTATTTTACTTATTCTGTAAAGTACTAGTAAGCGAGATATTTGATCATGTTCCTTTAATTGACTGAGGAGAAACAGTAGGTGTGGTCTTTGTGCATGCTCTTGCGTCTGTTGCTCCTGAGGCGTGAATTATAATCTGAAATGAGCAACCAGGAAAAAGAACTGTGTTGAATAAACTGCCCTCTTGAGAAAATACTGTGAAGGAGGCACAGGATCTCGTCTGGCTTCACATTTTCCTGGAGAAGCAGACCGGCGATGCACAGTGCGACCGTCTCATCAACCGAGAGCCTCGGAGTAAAATCAAAGTTCAGTCAAGAGAGCCCGGATAGGCTCACAGGCGCCTCACACCACTGTACTGATGCCGCTGTGCTTGGGCTTGGTGCTGCTGGGGGCCTGGGTGGGCGCCGACGGCGGGCCGTGGTGGTGGGAGCCGTGCGCGGAGTGGGAGGAGTGCGCAGAGTGGGTCGGGTGGCTCCCGTGGCTGTGCTGCGTGTGAGAGTGAGGCGGGAAGGGTGGCTGCTGCCCGTGAGAGGGCGGCGGGTGGTACTGGTGCGGTGGGTGCTGCAAGTGGGCAGGCGGGTGGTAGTGGTGGTGGTGGTGGTAAGGCGGGGGGTTTTGGGTCATGTGGCAGAACTGGGCGTGGTGCATGCCGCCGGGCGTGTCCGTCTCCGCCCGGGCCGTGTGGTGCAGGTTGGAAGGGTGTGGGGTGTGGGAGATGAGGGTAGGGTGCGGGGTCTGAGGGGTAGGGCTGGGAGACTTCAACCGCCTGGTGCCAAAAAGAGACCCCAGCAGTGAGGAGGAGTTGGGCAGAGACTGGCCGCTGTGACGGGATGGGCAGTCTCGGCTTGAGGGAGTTCTCCGCCGCATGTGAGGACTGCTAATGATGGACCCCTGCAGGAGAGAAGACAGTCAGATCACGGCAGACAAACAGTGGACACAGTGTGCTTCAGACTGCTGATATGATACTGATGATGTCCGGTGGGGTGCAGCAGATAAAGTGAAAGTATACTTGCTATGGATTCAATTGTTGTCATTTGAGAACAGAACAGAGTGGATGTGGAAACAGTGGTTTTGGTTTGTACAGTGTGTACTGGTTTTGTTGAATTCACCAACTGCATGAGTGGCTATAGCTGATCTAAAATCTCACAGGATCGGCTTTTGTTACTTTGTGGAAAAAGTGTCTCCATATCCTTCTCCTGGTTCACTGCCTTTGTTTGTCTATCCATGCTAACATCTCACGGTCGACTCACTTTAAATGGTTTGGAGGTTCAGCTTGCTGAGCTTGTCAGTGCCTGCAGCATCTGCACTGTCATGAACACACAAACAGCTTCTAAGTCTTCAGATCCCCTCTCTGAATGCAGATCCTGTTGACTTTTCTGCCACTATTATATCTGGTTCCCAAGGTTACAGTGTACTTTTTCATTTCTGTTTCCTTCCAATTTGGAGGTCACAGCCTGTGTACAGTACACACATTTGTATGGACTAACCTTTTCTACTGCCAAGTTCAGGTTCATTGTGAGTGCTCTTCTGACCTAACTGATGTTTTGATATTTCTAAAGTTCCACTCAGCCAGACAATCAAAACCTTCATAGCATTTTTTTTATAAGGACTGAAAACACAATAACACAGAATAACATCAACACAAATGTTCATGTTAAAGAAATAAAGCAGATCTTTCAGAGCCATGCATGACATGCAAACTAAATTATTCACCAATGACTTAATAAGTCTAAAAGATTCAGGGACTGTCTGTTTTTATAAATCTTATATCAATGTATTTGCATAATTGATGAAGCAATCTGACTTCTGCGATGCATTTGGACATAATGCTTTCTGCTTTTGTAAACTGTGCATTGTATTTGGGTTATTTCTATGAAAACATTGTTCTTTTAAGGGACCACAATGACCAAAAAAATTTGAATTTATCAATACGGTTTAAGTTAAAGATTGATAAATATGTAACTTTTCATAGAATTAACATTCTATATAATGTTAGCGTCCTGCAGCCAGAACACATTTTCCTGTGTTCTGTTTTTTCTCATTTTTGTTTTTAATTGCTAAAAACTGAAATGAGAAAAAGTTTTGTCACCAAAATCAATACTAAGCACAAACTGAATACTGATAAATCACCTGTCCTGGTCTCAAAAGCTGGATGATACTGGGACCAGAGCCTTGTTCTTCTTACGTGGCTAAACAAATCTATGGCTAATAATTACACAAATTTTGATGATTTCTCCATAACCTAGAGGGGACTACATGTTAGGGAGATGACTGAGCAAAACTAGCAAAAAATGTGAAAGGTCCTCTCTAGAGCCAGAGTTTGGTTTGTCCATTCTGGGCTACTATAGAAACATGGCAGTGCAACATGGCGGGAGCTGTGGAAGAGGCCCCACTTCCTATGTAGATATAGAGGGCTTAACACAATGACTCTTAGTTTCAGGTGATTATACACTAATTAAAACATACTAAGGATATTAAATTCCAACCTTCTGGCTCCAGATAAAGATCAACTGAAAACTTGGTTAAAGGTCTCTGGTCACAGAATTTTCTGGCTTTTAAGATCTGTTCCTTCATGGTATGAAACCTTTTTCTGCAATACATCACTGGCTAAGTACAAAGACAAGAATAGAAGGGGGAACACTTAATGTCAAGGCCAGGGGTCAGTGACAGGAAGTAGTGTTTAGACTCGATCACTTCAAACTGTGAGAACATGCAGTAGCAACTGACAGAGGCCGGCCAGGTCCACTTCGAGTGAACTATGTACAACATTCAGGAAGTGGCTAAAACTAACCAACTAAACATAAGAGGAGAACTCAAAGGGAAGTTTAACACAGAGCAGACCGAATGTGAGTCAGGAGTATTATTAGTCATGCTGTATACATGAAGGGTTAAGATGTGTCAGCCACAGCGGGTCATTCCTGTTCAGCCCCATGCATGCACGGCGAACAAGGTGCTCACAACAAAAAAAACACCATCAAAAAACAAAAAAAAAAGCTTGTCAAACTACAAAGAAACATGAAAACAGACTTGTGTGTTCAGAGTGAACAACATAAAGTCAGAGGACAGCTCAGCATCAGTTGCATCCTACTTACTTCCATATTGCTGTCTAGTGATCCTGCACTGCTGCGTCTCCCACGCTTGCCTGCCCAGAACATGTAACATGACAGATTAGACACGCCTGGTTAAGACGTGGAGTTGCATATGCCTTCTGTCTACATCGGGGGAGCTAACACCCTAAGGTGACAAAGATGGCACAGGTTTAGCTAGCGGCAGTCAGTAAAGCAGAGGGAGTCGAATGGGGACTACTGTAAAGGGAAGCTGCTGTTAAAAATCCACAACACAGTCAGCTACTAAGAGATTTCATCAGGTGTCTACAGCAACTTAAGGTACAGCTGGCAGGAGACCTTTCCATAAGTAAAATACTTAATACAGCAATCTGGCTGTTTTAAAGGGGACTCCAGTAATTTAGTATTGAACTTCCATGATGTTGGGGAAGTTATAAGACACAGATTAAAAGAAGTATGGTCAGAATTGAAGCAACAGAGCCCATAATATTCAGATTTTAAGAACTTAGAATAGGTAAAGCTCCAAAACAGTGGATCCTAAATTTCCCATAATGCAATATGTAGCATCTTTGCCTGCCTTGTCAATGCCAACATCTTTCAAACTCCACGCCTCTAGTTTGCAACTCAGGCTTTCTGTTAAAAATGTATTTTCTCTCAACCCAAGAGGAAATGACCCTGATGACATTGGCAGGGCTATATTTGGAGTCACAGAAGATATAATACTACTGTTCACAGGCGGAGTAGCACTCCCCATGCCTGGTAAATTGACCTTGTGTAAACTTGTGTGTAAAATCAGTAGAGTTTCCTTTTGAGGCTCATTCGTGTCACGTTTATACCAACCAAAATCAATCAGATACTGTAATTTTTACAATTTCAGTGACACAGAATGATGCTCAAACAATTGCCGAGGAAAATATATGTCTCAAAAATGTCCAATCTCTTGGGCTCTGTAAAGACTGCTATTAAACTGTGCTGTGTCTAAAAAATCTTCAAAAGCACTGATCAAAGAAAGTACTAAAAGCTCTGTTCTCTGATGCTTCTTCACTAGTCTGAACCTGGTGTTGAGGTCACTCAGTTTGGTTTGTGCAGCTCTGTAGTATGGACTGTCGAAGCTCTGTCTGAATCAACCACACAACATTAATTCCTCTTACCGCTAAGACGCTCAAATTGATCGCAGTGACCTACATAACGCTGCCTCCTCCCCTGTCGGTGATGCAGGATTATTAGTTGATGGCCTCCAGTAAATTACACCTGGGCCCATTAGCAAACACACCCATCTCTATCTCTTTGCTCCACTGGTTTCATGGCTCAAGGGAATGTTTTCTCGAAGAGACTCTGCACTGGCAAGTCAGTTGTAGTGGCTAACGCCCAAATCAAGACTGTACAGGAACTCAGCTTTTTCCAAGTTTACGAATCCATTAGCATCCAAGAGTGAATAGTATCATGCCAGCATCCAACTCGGGTACACGCTCTACTTTGTCTAGCAAAGGGATGAGACATGAGAAGGTAGGTTACTAAGGCAATCGTTCATTTTACCTGCGTCTGAGAGGTCACGCAGGGAGCTGCTGAGGGCGCTCCTCTTTAAACCTTCACCGATGGCATAGCTGTCGTCGAGGCTCGCTCGGTTCAGGTTTCCGTTGCCCGTTTCCTTCTTTAACCCAGAACTCTGGGACATGCTGGGCCTCACCACCCCTTTCTGTTTTTCTAGCTCAGCTGTAAGAGGAACACATATACAAAAATGACACTGATACAGACCTCTGTTTCAACTGATGCAGTACTACAGCTTGGTGATACTTGTTGAGAATTACATTAATCTTTGCTCACATTCTATTCGATACTTCTCCATCTCTTGGACTTCAGCGATAGATTCACGCAAATCGTCGGTAAACTTTTTGCGGTCCTGAGGGTTGGGAGCATTGAAGTTGATGAGGACTTTGATGTCAGCTCCAGGAATGGCCGAGGTCAGCCGAACTCCATTGGGATAATCTAAGGAGTGATGATATCAACACTTTAATCTGTGTCCACACAAAATAACACCTATCACAAGCAGAGTCGATAGAAATTAGGGTTCTTTCTATAACGTACGAAACGGTCTGTATAAATGTCTCAATGGTACTTACACTGATTCTCAAAGAGCAGCACTTGCATGCCATAAAGTGAGAAGGACTGCCGAAAGCTGTACGTCACAGAGTTCTTTTTCTTCTGGAAAATTTTGGTAACCTATGAAAACGTAGAGAGTATATAGCATTTTAGATTCTTTGGGTGACATTCTCAGGTGGGCTTCCGATGTGCTGGAAGAATAAAGTCTGCCGTACCACTAGTAGGTCATTAAAGAGGAAGATTTCCCTTTGGTGCAGACCCAACTTTTGTGGTTTGTTGGGGTCAGGCACTTCAAAAAGCCTGCAGTAACAGACCAGCCGCCGATGGGGAAGGGATAGTACCTGCACACACATAAAAAAGATTTTGGAGTCAGTCTCTTATTGTCTCACAGACAGCTTTCATTATATAGACATTTGATAACAGATGATGATTGCTTGATGACAGAAGGAGTATTACTTACACAGCCCAGACCATGGTGTAAAGAGCCAATCTGTGGAGCGACAGATACACACAGGAGACATTTTACAGCGGTCAGTGACCAGATCAGTCATCTTCAAAGAACAGACATTCTATGTAATGTTCAACAAGAAATATGGGCCCAATTTTAATTCAGGAGTGCTACTTTTCTGGGTCACAGACAAAACATGTATGTGTCCCCGAGGATTAAATACCCTTTTCTTTTCACTACATTTTGTTTCTACTTTGTGTCAGCCTTTCTGTTCATGATGGATGAGAATCATGCCCCTGAAAGGAAAGGTGGGATTTCAAGTAAACACCTTCAGGATCATTGGGTGCGAGGCTGTTTGTCTTAGATATTATAACAGAGTGTGTCAGATGGTATTTTTCTCAGCCAGCACTTAGGGCAAGAGACATATTACAGTCATTCAGCATGGAGGTCTCTGGCCCTGAATTGATGTGTAACAGTAAAGAAAGTATGTTCCCGTAAAGAATGCTCTTTCATTTCTTTTTCGCTTTTAGAAAATGTAAGCCATGAATAAGCGAGTGCTGTCTGTGACAGCTCAGAGGGTAATTTGGTTGTGCACACTCCTGCTAGATTCAGCGCGTGAATGTAAGGGAAGATACTCCAGGTAACCCATGGGTGAATTCAAACTCACCGGCTTTTTACCAACAATAAGTTTCTCCACTTTCTGAACCTGGGACACATGGTCTTCATTAGTCTTGAGCTCCCGCTTTCGAATCCGCTCATATATCCCTACCAGCATCTCTCGGGGGATATCCTCCCCATCATCCACTCCTGTCAGAGGATGAGAGAGAAAAGAGAGAGAGAGAGAGAAAAGAGAAGGATTAATGATTAATTCACGGATTTATGAGAGTTGATGAACCCTAGAATTTACTTACATACTGCTGCGCTGCACATACATCTCACAATACACACAGGAATGTCCTTCAGAGCTCTCTCTGAGGATGTGCCTTTCTCCTCCACTCAACTGTACTTACTTACTGTACTTTAATTATTGGCACTCCAATAGGCAGAGAAATGAATTAGCCATGCCACAAAGCCATTTCTAATACCCTCAAAATCTGTTGAGGGCAACATAAAAGTGCTTTGCCTCACCAGTAAGGCTTTCTTGGCCATGACCTACAAAAAACCTGTATTGACACGTCTATTAATCAAAGCAATATGCATGGACAAAACTCAATTTGAGGTGAATATTTATCCTTGGAGCTGCACAGTAAAGGCTCAGGGACAGTAAGCTGCATGTGATGCAGGGAAGAAGAACAAAGTACCTCGAAGGTTCTTAACAAAGTCCTCCAGCTTCATCTTCCTCTCAGGCTTGACGTTGGGGCTGTACATGTCAGTGTTGAGAAGGATGATGGCAAAGGCCAGAATGAAGATGGTGTCTGGGTTCCTGAACTGGCGTACCACACCAGGGTTGCAGATGCAGTAGCGTTGGCTGTGAAGAGGATGTTGAACAAAGACAATTTTAAGTTAAAGTGACATCAGAATTCAATATGAAATCAACACAGTACATATCTCCTTCATGTTCATTTTGACTCGCACATTTACTTATTTGGTACATTACTCCTGGAATCTATACGTGATATATAATCATGCTTTAAATCTCAGAGTACCATAGAGAGAGCTGAGATTGTAGGGCTACCAGATGCTGTGAGATTCAACAGCTGAACATTTGCCAACAAACTATCCTGAGCATTAAAAAAGATGGCTAACGTTATCCTTTCCATAATGTGGGATGAACGCAGTGCTAAATATGCTGGAGCAATGAATGATTCAGCAGGTACGTGAACAGCAAGTAAAACCTAGCGGGAGTCAATGTAAATGTTACCAAGCTGGGCTAATTAGCTTCCATGGAATTCAAACTGCATGATGGTCTTGTTGAATATTGCCCAGAGGCTCAATGCCCCCCCCCTCCCTCTTCCCAAGTATTATTCTTAGTACTTTTGGCAGAGTAAGGAAAATTCAAATTGTCATTTGTTATATAAATATAAAGACTTCCCTTCAAGGGCAAAATAAACCAGTAAGTCTCACTGTTTGTGATTAGTTCCACTTATGGCTAAGGCTATCTATATTGATATTGATATTGACACTGATATTGAAATTGCACACTATGCTGTAGTCATAAACAGTTAAACAATGCTCCATAGCCTCAAGTCAAAAATAAATGAGCCAGTTTGAGTGAAGACCATCAATAATGCCTGCAGCCATCAGATAAAGCCATTTAACATCTTTCTGTGTCACAATAAGCAACTTCATGATCATATCTAGAGTAGGCTGCAGGCGAGCACCAGATGATCAGTTATCATTATCTCCCTGGTGTAACAGTGACTGCAGTGTTTACTGAGGCCGAAATGTCCTTGCTCTGTGCTGATCGAAGCAATTCTCTGTGGGCATTAGAGCACCTTCCTACCAGACGTTGGGAGAAAATAAATGAGGGACAAACAACATTCGTCAGCAGCCCTAAGGGAGGTTTTTCTCAACTTTTTGAACTAATTTCCTCCAAATTATATTCTGCAATGATGTGACCGAACAAAGTCTGGATTTGAAATTGCATTGCTGTACTTCTGTCTGAGAGTGTAAAAGGAAGACACTGATGTCACCTCTGTTTTAGAGGGTAATGGTGTTTTTGAAATGGTGTAAAGCTGGTTTGTGCTACCTATTAATCATACACGCTGTGTTGGTGGTAAATACTAAACATGGTAATGAACTCGGTAATGACCATAATGTCAGGTAATCCTCAGTTGGTTTCAGTTGATGGAAGACCCTATTTGCAAAAATATCAGTTCATTCTTTTGGTCTGGGGATGATTCACATGACTTGGGGTGATCATTTCTATGGTCTGGTCATGATTAAGCTGGTTAAGCTGGTTTGGGAGATGGGGCTGGCGGTATTGTCACATACGTTGTCCCCAGCTTTCAGAGGAATTTCTCACCTGTAGGCCTCTATCAGCCGCTCAACTTTCTGTGCCTCTCCCTGGACTCTGATGTGGGCCTGGAATTTCCTGAGTGCTTCATCCAGCTCCATACTTGAGAAGTCCATTTCATCCACCACACAGCTGGTGAGAAAAAGAAAGTTATCAGCGGTAAGTGGGAAGATCAGTTTGGATTGGAAAATACACATGATCCTTTCAAATGGGAATAACATGATTGTTTTAGGGTTTGTTCATGTGTAAACTACATTCACCTAACAGGTAAAGTTCCCTGATCATTTTTGATCAACATAAGATAAATATGACTGCTGTCAGCTACAAATGACAAAAATCTGTACAGCCTTATTTCAGCTTGATGACACAATACCTTTTAGATGTTACCTAAAGAGTTTTAGTAAAATTTCTAATATTTTTTCCTTTTTTGTTCTTTTGTTCTTTCAAAATAGCAACAGTAAGTTACAGGCTGCAGAAAGAACAAGAGACTACCTAAAAATGCTAAAATATTTAGTAAAGCTAAGGGGAACTGCAAAGTTCCCCTGGTAATAGTTCTTTCTAGATTTGTCACTACAAACAACCCCTTTCACATTGAAAATGGCCCATTATAGATGAGTGCAGTTTTAACGCAGGACCTAAACTTACAATTGAGTATTTTTCACACTCCTTCTACTTAAATAATGGTCCTAAACACTTCTTTCTCAGCTGAAGTAAGGATTGTGACTCAGCTCTCCGGAGCCTCAATACCGTGATACCTTGCATGCCAGGATTTATAGACATTTTCTCCAGAAGCCCTTTAGATATGCCTTTCAAACTGACACTGACAGACCTTTCCTGGCGTAATCCTCAACTGCATCTCAATGAGCTCTGATAGAGCTGGTGCGCTTCAAGTGTAAGCTTAGATTTGGTATCTCTAAGTCTGTCTGGTCTAAAGCATAAAGTACTATTTAAATGATGCAAAAAAAATAATTACTGGAAAATATGAGATCTTTACGATTTCCCCCTTCTAATAAAGGACTGAATAATATAAATGGAGTCCTTATGTTTATCTGGGAATCATAATTTCCTAAATGGATTCTATTTCGGTTTATTTCCTGGATGTAACTTGGGTCATTATATGATACTCAGAAACTCCAAAGACTGTTTGAATGAGTGTCAATTGCAAACTGGCAACCCTATTTGCAAGTTAATGATAATTTATGTTTATGTTCCTGAGAGGCAGATTAAATTAAAAATTTGTGCAAAGAGATAGGTTACAAGTTAAATCAAAAGCCTGTTTTGAGAATCTTGAGGTTTTCAGGGTCGAGACAAAATGATCCATCTGCATAAACAAACACGTCAAAGAGTATATAGACATGAATAGCTTTAGACTCACTCAAGGACATCTCGGTTGAACTGTTTCTGTCTGTTACCCAGGAATTCTCCAATCATCTGTCTACTCAAGCCCTTCCTCTGGAGCAGGAAGTGGGCCACACCCACAGGAGTGTCTGGAACAAAGTTTCGCTCAATCAGATACTGGATGCCTTTTTCTGGTTTCCTGTAGACACAGGAGAGACATAAAGGGAAGGAGTTAGGACACAATCCAAATCTGTGATTATCCCACTGCACTTCTGCCCCTGGCCAAATGTGTGTCAGATGAGGGACAGGATTTAGCGAAGGAGGGAGGGAGGAGGTGGTGGTGGTGGTAATGGTGGTGGAAAGAGATGAGGGCTGAGAGTAGGGAGGAGGGAAGCTACTTTCCTCGGTGGTGTTTATCACAAATGATTAAAAGGAACTTAATGGCCAGCTCTGAAAGAAACCAAATCCACAATCATCTATGATTAAATGGAATCACACAGGCTCAGATGAACCACTCTGCATGAATTGGAGCAGAACGAGTCCTGGGCTTGTTTGCACCTTAAGTAGAACAGGCAGATAGTCGCAGTTCAATCAATATCACTGCATATTTATGGCATGTAAGAGCTTCATGTTGGGTTCGTCAACATAAAACATTCTCTAAACCATAAGTAATGGGCTGGATCCAATTTACATAGCCTCTTCTATCCCTTATTGGGTATGTAATGTGTGATTGTATAATTTGGAGGTTAAAAGATTCAAGTATTGTATCAGAATGTGTTTGGCACTGTGTGGGTAGTGTGTTAATGGACATAATGCAGTGTACATACTTGTTAAAGAGGTTTAGTCCAATGCGGTAGTGCCTTTTACGGATGATATCATTGCTGAATGCAGGCGAGTCCCAGCTGTTGCGAGTCTCTTTGTGGTACGTCTGCTTGCTGAGCGTATGCTCCCTCAGGCTGTCTCTGGATGAGGACTCGGAGCTGCAGTTGATGGTGTCATTGGAGTTCGATGTACTGTTGATACTGTCGTTGTCACCATCAGAGAAATCGGACTCCGACTTGCTCTGGCGATTTGCAGTGCCATTGATGGCCAGGTGGGCCTCCAGTTGTCGTGGCCGATGGCGGGTGCCGTCATCTTCTCTGGAAGGCCCTCGGGGTGGCAGGCCATGGCTGATGTGTTTGGGGCTGCTCTGCTGGTTGGTGAGGGTCCGGTCGTAGGCATTTTGTCTCTTCAAAGAGCTGCGGTCAGAGCGATCACTCAGCTCCACAGAGCTGTCGCTGGGGGGCTCAATGGTCAGTAAGGGTAGGTGGTCTACCCGCAGACGCTGCTCTTGGCACTCCAGGGATGGTGTGCTGCGGCAGCTGGTGTCCGTATCCCCTTTCTCATCCTTATGGGCCAGAGACCAGTAGTCCTGGGAGGAGTTGAGGGAACGCTGACGCAAGTCTGATTCTGTGCTGGAGGGTCGGTCTACAGACTGAGACAGAGGCAGGGGTGGTGACAGCTCCTCTTCATCGATGTAAAGGGTGACATCACTGTAAGATGCCGTCATTTCATCCAGTTTTCGGTGTTCTGCACTGTGAGAGGGTTTAACTGGGCAGCTGACCTGCCTATCCAAATCCTGGTGCCCTCTAACTGGTTCTGACTGGCTATCGTCACCGTGAAGGCTGCGACAGTTTAGAGCGTCATCTATGGACTCAGCTAGAGATTTGACCTGCCTGGAGAAGGCATCTTCTAGTTCTGTGATAGCATCTGTGAAGTCACTCTGCGTTGTGGGGGTTTTAGCCTGTACCCCCATCTCCTCACCATGCTCTGACTGCATCAGTGTGCCAATTTTGGTGCCATCATCTGTTAGTGAGACCTGCTTTCCCTCGAAGTAGGAGCTGTGGACTTTTTCAGGTCCTTCGAAGGAAAACTGCATTCTCATATTGGATAGGACGATCCGTCTGGACATACGGTTCTCAGACATAGAACTTCTAAGACGTTCAAAGTTCTTGTTCATCTGGTACTGGCGGAAGGCTGTCTGAATGGTGCGAGCTGCATGTCGGGTTATGAAACGGCCACCATATTTCCGCTCTAGCATCTCCACCTGGAGGGAGACAGGGAAAGTTAGTGCCATAAGTATTTCTGAGACACAACTCTGAAAACTTTGTCTAAATAGTCCCATGACTGCCCTTCAACCTTGAAAATGTTCTCTGTAACGGGACAACTGGTGATAATGAATCACCAGTATCATCTCAGGTGCATTAAGCACTCACTCCCTGTACACTTCAAAGGTTGCTGAAAAAATTCATGGGAAAGTTCATTTCTAACCTTAGGTTCACTTACTAGATTTCAACTTTCAACTACATCTCACAGTCTTCATCAGCGCATGGAGTTGTCATGGCAATGGCTCACTTATCATCTTTTGACATTGATATGGAACTTTGCTCAAGTCATGCCTTGGTCATGTGATGACAATTGAGTTATAATCCCCATAAAACCTGACAAACTCCATTAGCTAATGAAGACCATGAGATGAAGTTAAAAGCACCAAGCTAGTTTATGAATCTTGAGTTAATATTATCTTGACAAGATAGCCGTGAACAGGTTTGCAGTTTGCCCCAAAAGCAGCTGTGATCGGCTTCACGGATTCCTGAGGCAACATGTTTTTAATGGCAGAAAACATCCACACAAATGTCATCACTCCTGCAGTGTATTATGAGACTAAATATGCTACCTTGGAGCTTTGAAGGGCAACCACTGTCAGACATCTGAGCTAACCACAGCCAATCCTCTGGAAAGTAGCAAACTAAAATCTTATAAATCTTAATAAAGACATTTTTCAAGACTATAAATGTACAAAAGATACATTTTGTTTGGAGAATCACTTAAAGAAACCCTCTCTTTATCTCTGAAACATAACGAGTTTTCATCAGGCTAGAAAAGTAAAGTTATTACCTTGGAAACATGGATTAGAAAGAATGAAGAATGAAGAGCTGCTGCTTTATCTGCTTTTGTCATGGCTTAAAAAGAAGAGGAGTGATGATGGCATTTGAAAATGCCCAGAATTTAGAGTTTATTAGACTCAAATTGACCCTCAGGGAAGATGGATAAAGTCGGATTGTTACAGGAATCCAGACTGACAGATAAACTGGTAATGTTCCCAATAATGATAAAGAAGTGCTCTTGGTAAAACGACAAAAAACAAGATTTTGAGGGGAAAATATGATTATAGTTGGAGACTGCGGTGCGAATGGACATAAAAAATGACTATGAAGAGACCACAAATTGAGATGCAGTAAAGTGCATGTGTACTGAAATATAAACTAATTAATTGTGGGCGCTGCTGTGTTTTAATATCCCTAATTAAGATAAAGATAAAATGAACGTGTCTGACAGGAATCAGTCAGGTGTATATTATATTGTGTACGCTACACTGAAATGACTGAGATCATTACACTAAAGTGATGTGCCTCTAATTGAGATGGTAGCCAGTGCTGTATTACATTAGCTCTCTCTCTCAGCCCTGTGCCTTTTACACATTGGCCCAGTTTTCCACCTATGGAGTCATGGTGTACAATGACACTAATCATGTTTCCTCACTGTATGCGTGGGACAATGTGGCTCACCACGAGTAACATGGACCATGACAATGAGTCTCAGTCCAACAGGCTACAACTGTCACTGCCTAACAAGAGGGCCTGTGTTCTTTAACCACAAACGCAGCTGACACAACCACAAGGCCTAACCAGACTGTACTTTATGTATGTAAATACTTTCCCAATAGATTAGAAAGGAATCTATCAGCACTGATCATGAAGTGCAACATAATCAAGACAGGAGAAATTATGTTTTTGAGGCAAATAGGGAGTTTTAGCTGTTAGACTCTGCCTTTTGATTACATGGTGGAGCATAATGCTTTTGCCAGTGCTACTTTTTCTTTTCTATTTGGATCTGTTGAAGTTGTCCATATTGGGGATCTGCCTAATTATCTGCATGATCTGAATGGCTTTGGGTCTGTGTCCACTCAGGTCTAGAATTTTGAGTACCTCCTGTAGAAAATAAAGATATAACTGGCATAGAAAAAGTGAGACACCTGAATCAAATATTGATCTGGTCTAGCTGTAGGTCAATCCCATAACATAAATATAACTGAAATCGAAGTCTAATTTATTTCAGTTCAGTTCATCTCACAAAAATTGTATTCATAGGCTTACTAAGCAGAAAAATTTAGCAAAGCAATTGATTTTATTGGAAATTTGTCGACTCAGTTCAAGAGGGATTTGCAGCCATGAAAAGAGAAAAACCTCCTCAAACCAAGCCATAAAAAACCTAAAAGGACTGTACTTCTAAGGGAATAGGAAACACGATGAATATTTTAAGCACACATGGACTCACTAAGATTTGAAAGCAGACTGACCAAACCAAACATGCTTGGTGTTTTCGCCTCAGGAGCCTCACCTGCAGTCTTACTGATGTTTTCTTTGATGCTTTTGACACAGATCTCTGTCCAACAGTGGAGTATTAGCACTTGATCGAATCATTGTTTGTTTGCTATTATATGAATTTGTTCGGAACATGCCTACTGCTATGACATTACACGGCTCACAAAAGTGGTCTTCTTCTTTTCCTTGACCTAATACAAGGGTTGCATTGGTCAGTGGAGCAGTTTGAAAATATTTTGCACTATTTCACGTCAGTACATGCCACTGCTGGTCAGAACAAACACTGTCTATTTGTCTTGTGATATCCTGGTTTAGGCAGTTTCTCTAGAATGCAGTTATCACCAAATGTAGTGTTTGTCCATGCAGGCCATGACTCCTTGTTACTACATAGATGCAGTTAGCATATGATACACAGCACAGTACAAAAACCAAAAATGATCAGCGGCAAGCAATAGAACCCTGTGTACTGAATTCTGTTGAGACACTCAGTTCCTTGAATGTGTGATATGGTCAGAACAGGCTGATAATTCAATATTGACCTTAATGGACTTTCAGCGGTGATCACAACATGTTTTCCCGATTCTGTTGTCAAAATTAAAGCTGCATTAATTGATTTATTAGGAACCAGCTGTAAACACGGCATCGACGTGTTACAAAGTTGACATAGCTAATGTGTTTGCACAAAGTTGTGTATTTACACATCAGGCAGTCACAGTGCAACATTAACATTCATTTGCTGCCATGTATCTGGTGGTCTGACTCTCCTTTTAGCTCTGTTTAGGCTTTTACCAACTTCTGAGAACAATATTTGGCTCTTTAGCTGCTAAAGGCTCATTATGTTCACCAGCTAGTTGCTAACTTTGTCTCTCAGCTGTTTGGGTGATGGACAAATAGTGTACAGAGGGTTTATTAAAGTTTTTATGCTGTAAACAGCTGCCTGCTGCTGCTGGGAACAAGGTTGATGAGTGTTGAAACTGAATAAACTGTGAAACTGTGGTTCCATAAAACCAAAATAGCTTAAAGACACAAACGCTCCTGACACTGTAGAGCTGAGGGAAAGAAAAAACACAGTTGGATGATAATTCTCTGTGGGTTCATCACTATATGTGTCACCTTTTATATTGCATATGGTTATTTGTTCAAATACAAATGATTCCATTCCATTTTTTCTTATTAATATTGTTTCAACCATGTTATCTATTATACTATGCATACAAAAGTCCCTGTCTTTGTGTGTCCTTCCCCACTCACCTGCTTGTCCTGTAGGTCTGATGAGAGTTCATAGCTCTCTGACAGTGAGCGGGAGCGCTTGATGGCCTCCTCCTCTGCCTGCTTGCGGAGGATGGACTGGGAGTGCTGGAGCTTGGGTCGGCGTGGCCGTGGGTGGCCGGGTAGCAAGATGTGACCGTAGAACTGGTTGTCCAAGTGGCCGGGGCCGAGCCCGCCACTGTGGGTCACTGGGACGCAACTGTAGCCGCCGCTGGGGTCCACAGAGGCGCCCACCTCACTGCCTGGAGCATCACCTTCCACACTGCAACACAAACACACATACAGCACACCAGGTTAGTCTGCTGAGTCATATTCCTGCGGGGTATACACTGCTTTGTGTTTCAGCAAGAAGCACGTGACAGAGAGACAGAGTGAACTTTGATACTGCAGGCTGAGTATAAATACAAGTGAGAGAATTTATAGCAGCAGTCTGAGTGCTGCCTGTCGCCTTTACACATTGTCTTCACAAAGCACAAAATACCTCAGTACATCCTATAAAACTGTACCAACTTATGTTGATTATGAAAAACGTAAAGTTAAAGAATAAATCCTAAATATCAAAAAACACCAAGCTCGGAGATCACTATGACATAATCGGGAGCTCAACTTCTCCACAAAACCAAAGCCACACAATGTCAATAGTAAGTACAGCATGTGAGGCAGCGCCTTGAATATTTAAGATCAATAAGGATCTTTGTGTACTCACACCAGCACAAGCACCAACCTGGAAAAGCTTATTGGATAAACCCCGGCAGTGTTGAGCAATGACCGGCTGAACCACGGCCGACTGCAGCAGCTAAATGTCAGCCACAGATCTGTTTACTTGCTCCACACCTCTCAGACTGTTGTGATTAGCTGAGCGGTTTAAAGTGCACTGTGCTTTGGTACGTGAGAGACAGCTCAATAACCGCTACAAAGCTGTTGGGTTTTTTTTTAGTGGTAAGACAAGACAGCAACCTGATCTGACTGCTTTTTGAATCTGTGACAGATGCCTTGATTTTGAGAATGTATGTAAGCCTATTTCTTAGTGCTGAGGCACAACTGGATGCCAATATAAGCAGATTATAATGCATATTAAATATAGAGATTTCAATTAAATGAACTGGCTGAACAACAGGAAATACTAAAATTTGGAGAGCTGGGAACTATCTGTTTGACATTTATCCTTTATAAAATATTTAAAGGTACTTTGGGGACCTTGTGACCACTAGTAGTGCTATAGAGCAATGTTTTTTTAAATATTGGATCCTTGTTGTTAGAATGTCCAGATAATGAAATGCACAGTCTGCATTAGTCTGCTGATGGTTTTGCACAATTCACCTGATCAACAGCTGGTGGTGCTAACGCGCCAAGAAATAAAGGGATTTGTTACAAAAAGGGAAAAAAGAAGACTGGTCGCAAGCTTGTAAAAAAATGCGTAAAACAATTGGCTCTTCAAATCTCGTTTGAGGTAAGAAATGCATTGAAAATATGAATATGTCTGAAAGGAAGGACATGAGTTTTGGGAGAAAAAAATGAATGTATACCTTTGTTAACAAAAACAACAAAAAAATCGACAGGGTACATTTACACAATTAATTGTAAATTAATCACATCATTAATTACAATAATTGTTGTTGGTTTCGTTCCAAATGATCAACCAATCAATTAAGTGACTAAGTGTTGCAATACAAAAACACCCTGACACCACCCACAATCAACATGGAACTCCAGAGTAAGACACTAGATACCACCTGGCATGTGAGTCAAACATACTGTACAGCCATCAATCATGTGCACACAGCAGTAGTTTGCAATACTACCATCTGAGAGCAGAAAACAGCAAAAAAACCATGTTAAGGTGTGCCGGCCTGTTGTTGCCTGTGTTCTGACCTTGTACAAACAGCCCAAAAAATGTCTTCAATCCATCAAACAAAGAAAGAGTGAGGTAGTTATGAACCAAGCCTTTAAAAATACGACAGATGTTTTCCTTAACTTCACCTTGCCAGTAACAGTCCATGTCTGGAGAGTCAGCTTTTCTGCCTTAAAGGAACTTTTTTTTTTTTTAAACAAAATTCAATCAATCTTGTTGAATTTAGTTTGTCATCAATTGATGGATGAAGTGGAAAGGCTCAAAACAAGGACATTCATCTATCACTGTGTAACCTTGTCTAATAACCAAACCTCTGTGGGAGAATGTGTCAGGGTTACATAACTAAAATGAAACCTCTAACCCTAACCCTGACCTTAAACAAGAGGTTTTATGTATTTTTTCTAGCAAATGAATCATTGTATAAGATTTGAAAGGCAATGACAAACAATGTGGTCCTGCTGGTAGATTAATGGGTTATTTTGCCTAAGCCTAAGACAAACAACATGTTTTTTTCCTTTTATTGTGGATGCTTTGATGACTTACAGCCAAGTCACATAAAGCAAGGTAGGTTGTGGGTCCTCAGTTATGGGATAACATCTCTCATTAGAGAAAATGTCCTCTCTCTCTCTCTCTCGCAGCAGGACACTCAGTCCTAATTATGCTCTCTTCATTTTCACTCTCCTGTCCGTGCATCTCCAACACATTTCATTCTAAAAAGGAACACATCTAATCAGAGAGAGAGGGTCCTTTAATTAGACTGAAGGGTTGGTTGAGATATGTGTGCTCCTGCAGAGGATGTTTAATTGGAAATGTCCATTTGTTTAGATGGAGAGAAGCTTAGCATGCTTGAAATGTGGCACTCAGCTCCAAAGCGAGAGCAGGCAGACGCCTTTAGGAATTCAAACTGAAAGCATGATAGCGCTCCAGGAGTGTTTATGTCTTCAGTTGGTTGGTTATGTTGCGTTACTGAACAAGACATTCTCTTTCTAGTTAAACAATGAGGAACCAAAGTTAGACAACAGACAAACAAGCTTCACTAAAACACTAAAAAGGGTGGTTGAAGAAAACTTTTCAGTGGAAATACATAAAAGATGCTTTTAATTTCAATATATGTGAACCCACTCTTCTTCCCCTGACATGGAGGATGAGTCATCCCAGCAGTCAAAGCGTTACTGATCCAATTCCCTTAGACTGCATAGAGAAAGAGAAAGAGAAAGATAGAGAGGGAGATGATTTCGGTCGGACCTGTCAACCTACTGAGAGACTTCTACAGTCTGTGCCAAGCATTCATCCAGCCTCATTAAAATTAATACCCCCCCCCCCCCCCAAAAAAAAATCCTATATTAAAGCAGAGGCAAAATGGATAAAAAGGGCAAAGGAGGAGGAATGAGAGACGGTAGCTCCTCGAATATGTCAAGACAGCGGGAACCTCATTCTGAACCAACAAGGAGTCATCCTCAGATGGATAGATGGAATGAAATGTCAGCAAAATATCAGAAAGCAAAAAGAAAAAGGTGCCATCTCCTCTTGACACAGTCGGAAAGAGAACACCACAGAGGTTTCTACTGAAGATTTCTATGTGAAGACAGACTTTACCTCTAACTGCTTCTTAGGAACTCTTTTTAAAGATCTGTCTTCCACAACAGAAACAATGTCAATAATTTTTAAGAAATAAGATGGCAATAATTTTCTAATTTCCTTCTCCCTGAAAAAAAAAAAATAGTATTAGAGAGAAAGAGAGTGAGAGGTGGTCGAACAAGCTAGAGAGTGAATGAAGAGAGCGAGTGGCCCTGACGAGAATCAGAGTAATAAAATGTTCTGATTGTTTGACAGTGGTTATGTTCTAAAGCACAAACACACTCACTCTCTGTTCTGCGTGTGTGTGTGTGTGTGTGTGTGTGTGTGTGTGTGTGTGTGTGTGTGTCTGCACACAACAGAGGAGGGAGATGGAGAAGCACTGAATCAAATAAAATCACTGTGTTTTTTGGGGGGGGCTACACACCCACTACCCAAAGGCTGACACCCAGAAGAGTCCAAAACTCAGTAAAATAATAAGGAATAAGAACATAGAGACAGAGGGCAGAGTCTTAGTAAATACATACACACAGATACTTTAACATACTTTTAAAAGACAATTCAGACCAATGTAAATTTGTGCTACTATGATCTAGAATGGGATGTTGTGCTCGTCATCTGACAGGCTCTCTGGCTTTGCTTAAAGGAGCAATCTATCTATTTAAATATTTAAATTCTATACATTTTGGTGAACTTTCATAAGGAATTATATTGTGTCCAAATTCTGAGAAGGTTGCATATTTTCAGCTCAAAAAAAAAAAAAGTTTGCAAGCACATAGCAAGTCTGGATTAGTACCCTCAGGGGCCCCTGAGCACTGAAGCCCATGCTCATTCCACTAGTTGGAAATCATTTTTCCCACATACTCCTTAATACAAACTAACCACAGTGAATTGTTGCCTACTAACCAGTCATCATTAACCCAAATAATCAATCATTGAGACCGATTTTCCTGGAAACAACTTTTACTTTATTCCGATTGGATAATGCCATTGTCAGGTGGAAACCTTGTCGCTCTATATTTGGTTTTGGACGTACTAGGTTTCTAACAGCATCAATAACTATCAACATCAAAAGCATGGGTCAAGCCTTGTGTTATATTTCTGTGGCCATGTGCACATTAAAAAAAATCCCTTTCCATGGCACATAGGATATTTAATGTTCTTCTTAAAGAAAAATGTAACCTCACTAATTCCCCACTGTGTGCTCTTGAACCTTTGCTCTGTATGCTTTCAAGTTTTCCTACATGCGGTGTGCCACAAACAGGAAATGTCTGATTAGCTGTTTGGTCTCCAAACCAGAGGCTCATAAGGTTATCAATCATGAGGGAAGTAGGTACTTTTATAGTATGGGTCAAACCGCCAAAACCTTACACCTACACTTCCCATAATGCACAATAAAGTATAAACATAGGCTTCCTGTTGATAGTTGTAGTCTCCAAGCCAAGTGATGTCACTTGAGTCATTTTGTCAGACTTGACAATTCGCGACATCACCCAACTGTTTTGTTTTTTTTGGCTGCTAAATTAACTTTGACATGGAAAATTGGTGGACTGCCCCTTTTCATTTCATACAGCCACCTCTTCCTGCCAGTGTCAGATGTGGTTTTAAAATTTCAACCCTTGTGTCAGCACATTTCAATAAAGATTACTCCTGTATAAAAAGGCACCTCACCTTCTCCTCTTACATTACATTACAGCATTCGACTCAAAAACCCACAAGGTAGCGCAGCAACCCATGACAGTGCATATAATGGTGGCTCATAGAATTTTAATGATGTTGCTTGTGGTGGAAGGTGGCTGGTTGGATCCAGCGGGGGGAGCGGGTAGGGTGGAGGGATGTGAGGACAGCTCTGGTGTCATCACATCCCCTGGAGACGCCCTCCCTCTGTTACCGAGTGGCTTCTTCAAGTGGAGACTCTTCTCACTGTGTCACCAGTGATGAATTAATTACTCTGACCTGCCACTCTCTCTCTCTCACACACACACACACACACACAACCTGCCTCTTTTGGTTTTCTTTGTTTTGTAATGTGTTTGCGATGACCCATCAGTGAAGGAGAAGCCTTTACTGCATCACAAATAAAGCTACACTATTTACACAAAGTGTTCTCCTTGTGAATTTCAGCAGCAGCTCTACTGTGACACAAAAAAACCTGCTGCATTAAAGGCAATTCATCCAATAAGCACTAACAGCAGTTTTGTTGGACATTAATAAATGCTTTCTCAATGGAGTCTGGCAGCAGTCCCTGAATAGAGGACAGACCATTAGTGAAATGTACTGTACAAACTGCAACACGAGACAAATTCAGAACTAAATCAGATACTAACAACATGTCAAGCAACTATTAAAAGTGTCAAGTTGTACACACAAGCACCAGCATATATACTGAAAGTTGGGCTTACCAGCTGTCTGTTTCCAGCTCCAGTAAGGACTGAGTCCTGTCAGAAGCACACTGCAAACACCACATGTTGCCCTCTTGAGCACCTACACTGGACCCATCACCACTCTGCTCCCTGTTACTCCATCCATGGGTTAAAACGTTGCCTTGCAACCTAACCGCACAGCGTTCACTAAGTTTCACTCTCAGATACCTCTCTAGCTCTGGCCTTCCCTCAGAGTCTTGTGAGGAGGGGCGTTTCGCAGGAAGAGGGAGGGAATTCCTCTAGAGGAAACTGGGTCGTGTGGCAGCGGGAGCACTGGTGCCCCACAGATGAGGAGGGTCTTAAACAGGAAAGGACAACAAGTAAGGAGTTAAAAAAAAGGGAGAATTCTGGTGATAGCATCACATGGGATTTATTAATAGTAAGAGGATCTGGGCGGCAAGGATGAAGCCTGGGGAAACCCCTGGATATACCATTTTAGCTGTTGTGACTATATAGGTTCAGCTGTCAACCTTCAGCTTCATATGGCGGACATATGCAGTGTCTGACAACCACCACTTTACCGAGCTTACAGCTGCTGATGAAAGGCCTAAAAAGGAGTTCTTAAGATACCATCACTGTCATGGCCTTCAGGACGATGCAGAACAAGCTCCAGCTGCTTGGGCCAGTTGAAGCACCAGACTATCCTTTAAACAAACATCCAAGCTAATAGGGAATGTTTGACTCACATCCCCACCCATCTCTGTGCTGATGTTTAGGGTGATTTCCTACCACTCCTATTCCCCTGCCTCGGCCCAAAAAAAGTGAAACAGTGAGGGGGACTATCCATTTTCGTCTAATGACATCATTACCCAAACAATGGGTGTGTATCAAGTACCAAAGATGTTATCAAACCAATGCAACCATGTAGCATAAAGCTGCGTGATAACACAGCTACATTAATATGAGGGTGGTTCGGGTAGAGAGTCGCCATCATTGGAAGACCCTCAAGATGTCACGATGTCTGATTCTGTACTCGATCCTCTAGTGAAGCACATACATCTTCAGCGCCTCAAGCATACCAATTCCTAATGGCGCTGTATAGTGTGGAAAAAAAATCTTAATTACAATATATGATAAGTATGAGTGAGTAGGGAGTTGGTGTAGAATGCCTCTCTTATGGGCCATTACGGAGTGTAATAAAAAAGAAGCAAAATGCCTCCCATATGGTGAAGGTTCATGTAAAGTGCAAAGAGAGAGTGTAAAGAGACGGAACCACTGATAACGTAGAGTTCGTAATAGCTAATTACAAAGAGAGTGAAGATGATCCCTCAGAGGACAGATGTGAACAAAAAGTTCCTGACCCTCCATTCTAGAAGTGGAACTCTAACCATTAACCTCCAAGGACTGCTCGATTGAGGCCAAAAAATGTAATCTTTGTTCACCTCAAGCTGAAAAATGAATAAGGACTGACATTACTACCTTTCTAACCTTTCTCAACAGTCAACCGTGGCCCAATCAATTCAGAGTTTGGATTAAAGCAGGCACTAATTTACACATTGAACCCACTCTGACGGTATCGAAGCAAATGGCTTCCCATTGGTATAAATCATGACCATGAAGCTTAAGGTAAAGCTACAGCACTTAACACCCACTACATCTGTTTGAATGCAGAGCGGGATAGTTCGAGGCAGCTGCCTTTGATCAGACCTTGGGGTTATTTTCGTCCCTCTCATCTCTCTATCTTGACAGTGGATAGGCAGACTGTACAGTAGTCAGGAGACACATTATGTATTTTTACCTCGTGGTTAAGTATGAAACTGTGCCATATGCTGAAGACCAGGCAGGTGACAACATACCACGGCTATGTGACAAATATAAAACGATATGTGGATTCACTGCAATTGTCACGGCAATGGCAGGTAACCACTAGAAACAGTTTGCAATGACCAGGGATTACATGAGGCCCAGTTCTCATACTGAAAGAGGAAGCTAAAACCACCTTTTGCTTTCATGGTTCACCTTGTTTCACTGGTGGACCGCTCAGTTATACTTCTCATTTGTCAACAGCAGAGGTTAGGTATTTAACAGAATAAGTGGCAGCCTGCTGAGGACTCACTTCCATTACTCATCAAGTGACTAAATGTTGTCATTACAGCTTCTGTCATGGTATTTAATTTTGTTTGGAGAGGATTAAAGAAAAGTCTTGGTGAGAAATGATTGTTGGCTTCATGTCAGGGTCAGGGACTACAGCAGCGTCATTGCTGTCTAAAAAAGTCTATTTGTCAAGACTTACAGGAGAGAAAAATCAGGAGATATTGTTTGTTCAACCTGTAGATAAAAATCTAAATGCAAAAATAACCATTTGTAGTTTTAATGGGTGTAACGTGGTGGAGCTGTCTCTCGATGAACGACAGTTTATTAATACAATGAGTAATGCTGTGCAGCTCTGCCTGCTGGTTCCCTGGCAACCTTATACGGTGACAAAACAACTCCAGGAAGTCAATGTGCCAGCTGTTGTTCTCCAAGAAATGGATCTCCTGAAAGGTCAAACTACAGTGTACAAGTAGAGTATGGAGGGAAAATGGTGGCTCTTCGTTAGTCTTTCCTATTTTTCAGGCTGACAGATTTTACATGCAGAGAATTTGAACATAAACTGCACTTTTTCCAAACATACCACTTTGCATCTTTGCCTGAGGTTCCTATCTTGACCTTTGGAGGTGTGGGTGCAGAATCACCTGAAGAAGTCAGACTGAGCTGTGTACATGACATGAATATCTAAAAATACTGCTTGAGTTATGCAGTTTTAAGATAGTATCAGAAGGTTGAGATGTTGTCATGACAATGTCAGTTAAATATATTTGTGCACTGACTGTTTTGTGCTCTGCAGTTTGTAGTAATCTATCGATCAGAGTTCAAAAGCAACTGAGGAATTCAGGAAAACAGCTGGTCCGTCTAGAGTAGCTGAATAATTCCGACTGAGTGCTTTCAAAGTGAGTTTGCAGAGAGACAACTCAACTCTGGACGGCTCTTTTAAGGGGCTTGTATTACAGACACACCTGTCACACTCTGTCTGGACTCCACAGTGGAAACAGCAGGACCTGTCGCCCCTGTATTAATCCCTACATCAGCTCCAGCTCCTCTGCAGGCCGGACGGAGGGTGTCACAGCTCTGGTCTGAACATAACCACCAGTAAAGACCCTGATCTCCTCCTACACGCCCTTTCCCCTGCATTTATACCGTCCAAACCTCACCACCACTACATTCACAGTGACGACGTGCCACTCCCACTACGAGGTGATAAATTTCACATCTTGCATGACACTGGTTCTCATCCAGCAGGGACAAAAATAGAGTCATTGACAGACACTGTATTTTCTGCTCCGCTTGGTAAGTAAATTGACCAGTCTGCGCAAGCGAGGTAGCTGGAGACAAATGTGTCTGCACGTCCAACCTCCCCAGATGCTTCGGTCTGTGGCTGAAAACAACAGCAGCACTGATTAGGAACACAAGAAGCTCGTCGAGAATCACCAGAGCAGAGGCACCGGGGAGAGACATCTTCAGCTGGGAGCTCAGACAAATACCAAGTTACATGGCAGCATATCACAAAGGAGCAAAATAATGTAGTCAAAATAGTGTTTTGCATTTCATAATGGGACACAATCATTAATGTTGACTGTTTGGATGAATCACGCAAAAATGTTAAGTAATTAACCAGTTCCAGCTTCACAAATGTGAGATTCTGCATATCATTCTAAGTTAAGTTAACTTTAGTGGCCTAAATTTAAACTAAAGCAGGATACAAACCCTAGTCTACTGTCAATCAAATTTAGCCCTGACTTTAAGAAGATTTCTAGAAAATGTGAAATAATAAGCATTTCCATCTTCTAATACTAACCCTCCTGTTGTCTTCCTGTTGATAATGCAAAAGTTGGATAGTTGACGGAAATGGTTTGACGGTTTAAAAAGGTATAAAGCATAACTTAAAATATCACCCAATCGTCAGACCTTTTTAGCCAACTTCATTCCAGCTTATTACCACAGGTGTTACACATATTTTTGAAAATTATGGCGAATAAGCCTCATTTAAATGAACGTATACGTCATTTTTGAGTTAAAGCCTGTTGTCCTCCTGGGTTAATTTAGAGCTGGCATATTTTTTGGAAATTATAGTCAATAGACCTCATTTAAATGAAAGTTTACCCCATTGTTTGGTCAAAAATGAGCAATGCAATATTTCATGACATGGATTGAAGAATAAAGAACCCTAAATAACTCTTGCAATTTTGACCAATAGGCCTCATCTAGGCCTCATTGAGGTATAATTTCATTTAAATGAGGCCTATTGACCATCATTTCCAAAAAGTATTAGGACTTAGGTACAAAAAGATGCAACACTTAGTGGTGCTTATCCTCCAGTCCAGGAAGAAGGCGCAGTGGGATGACATTATCAAAAGAGTCAAACCGTGACAGAAAGCCATGTGGAAAAGGTAATGGAAGCATGGAATTTCATTCATGAATCAATTTAAAGGAATGTTACAGTCTCTTCATCAGTCATAGAGAACATCTGATGTTTTGTCTGCTGCTATTTTGAGCTGGAGTGAGTGATGTGTGAGTCACATGCTTCACGTGCGTCATGATTTATTCGCTCGGTCTGGCTTTGATTGCACTTTTATCACGTTTGTTTTCATCGGTAGGCCAACTTTTCCACCTCAGCCAGATGTAAGAACTGCTTTGCATTATTTTCTTCAAATTTCTGGCAATCCTCATCAAATTGTGCACATAGAAAATAAGCAAAACAACAGGTGGTTGGAAAAGAACTTGGTTTTTGTGCGGTAACACTTCCCGGACTGGGAAGAATATCGTCAGTGAATGTGATCCAAAACAGCATTTACGTTTCCATGGCTGGTTTAAGAGTGCTTGTTATGGCTTTAAAAAATGAGATTATATTCGACCTGATTCTTTTTTACAATCACCTTAATTACCAACCAGAACAAAACGTACACAAACAACAGGCCAGCTATTTAAACAAGAGTTTTAGTGTTGTCGTAAATGCTGTTTTCCATTACGCTACACCGACTCCCAGCAAACACTGCAGCATTTTTTCACAAGTGCGTAGGGTGCACCAACAACAAGGCGGGCACATTTATAATTATCTCCTTAGTAAAGCATCATGTCCTGTTTACAGACACTAGGGAATAAGTTCATTCTAACATGAAAACAAAGATCTCTGAATGCCCCACGTTGCTTCACCCACCCTCCCCAAACTGAGTCGGGGCCCCTGGTCAGCAGGCTGGCTGTCCACTGTAAAGCTGTTTGGCTTCAGTTCAACCCTGTAATCCCTAAGCTCAGAACCCACCCACGTGTGGCCTTCAGAGGGAGGCGGTTGCCCTGCCCTCTCAACCTCACGCCGCTCCACCAACGTGTGGGAGGGAGAGAGAGAGAGAGAGAGAGAGAGTGGAGGAGAGAGGAAGGATTAAACTGAACTAACCACTGGCTCCCATGATGCACATGTATGTTGCTCTGGGTCATAACACATAGAACACGCATCACACATCATTTACTTAGTGATAAATACCAAATGCACGCAAGCATTCATTTGTGCACGCACTCAGACTCTCTATGTAAAAAAAAAAGCAAGCTGCAGAGTCAGAAAGAGGCGAATAAAAATGAAAACACATTGGATATTATGTTGATGACCATATGGCATGGAATCTGCCCAGTGTTTATGCTTTGCTGTTGAAGCCTCTCTGACCAGGGTGCAGTTATTCAGCTTATCTGCGTTAATCCTCCTGCTGTAACTCTTCCTCCAGGCTGTTCCTGAGCTGCTTCTGAGCTCCGCTGCCAAACCAACACCGTTAAACCCTCAAGAAGTAGTAGTGAACAGAACAGAGGGAGGCTGAGATATGTTTAAAGAATAATTCCACTTTATCACAACTTGGGAGGTTTATCTTCCCAGTTTTGGTCCATATTTATTCAGTTGTAATAGAGATGTACCTGCAGAGTTAACCGCTGGGATCTGGGAACAGGGTGATGTGTTATTCAGGGGGAATTAACACGAGAGGTAAGACGTTCACACAGGTTGTAAACAAACCAGCAGTTTAACCAGATTATCTGGTTATCACTTAAATTAGACTGACCCCACTTGAAATGCTGCTAATATCCCTCAGTGTACAAGAACACTGTGTTAAGTACAGTAGTTCAGCGTAAGGTCTGATCGATGTTTGCAGGGTCCACTTTTAAGACTTCTAAGACCTTTTTAACACAATGTAGAATATATTTTAATAGCTGTTTCATGCTCATACTGGCCAAGGTATAACAAGTATGATGGAAACCAGTGAGAAAGATAAGAGCTGTAATTATCCACCATTTAACGTTGATCACATTTTAGCACATTCTATAATTCCCACTAATATAATTAATTAAAAACTAATTCACTTATTAAAGACCCAGGTGTGAATTGTACACAAGGTTAGAGGTCTGGAACAATGCCAGCAATATGCTCCATCATAAATCGAAGTTGATAAGTTGTAAAACATCACAGATTTGACTCGACTGCATTTGAAATGACTGAAACTCCACATGAAGAACAGCCTCAGCCTCACCCACGCACAATCCACTGACACACAAATCATACTTGTAATATGTGTTTAATTTCACAATCTCCTGACAGCCCACACTTACATAAAAAATAACATTTTTATGACTAACATTGCTGCCTGTGGCAAATAAAAAGAAATGTAGGAGTTTCTAACACCCAGAGTTAACTATTTTACATTTGCCTTTGTTAACTTCATTTTCTAAGTTAAGTCTATTTTTGGGTCTTACAGTGGAACACATTGAATAGTGATTGCTGAAAAAAGACAGCTTTACCAACATGCTGCTAAATTGCAACTTGAGAGATGGGTAATGTCACCCAGATTACATTTTTTGCCAATTTGAACATTAAATTAATTGACCTGCAAAATGTTCACACAGAAAATTAGATTCATTAGTTATTCTACAACATGCACTCATGGCAGCTGAAGCAACATTTCTTAAAATCATTTTTATGGTAACTCAATTGGTTTAAGTTAGGGAATGATTGTGGTCTTGATTTAAAACACTGACTTGTATGAGATGAGATGTATTCCTCAATATTCAACTGAAACAACAATATTATATTTGGCATGTATTTGCCTTCATTTTCTCTTCTAAGCAGGTTTAACCAACCTACAGTTTTTAAACCAATGTTGCTGCATTCCCAGATCTCAGCAATTCACTTTGTGAGCACAATGTTATCACTACTGATGGAACAGACATGACTATATAAATAAATTGTAATAAACTGGATTAGTCCTTTAAGTAATCCAGGCAGATTGAATCACAGATGGAGTAAATAAGGTGTAGCTCTGACTCTGACTCACAGATCAGTTTGCAGTCCTGGTCCTGGGTTAAGGCATGTTAGGCTAGCCTCACTGCTCAATTCAAATTTATAGCTCAGATCTGCTTTTTTTTTTTTTTTTTGGGCTGTTCACATTATTTTTCAAATGTGGATAATAATAATGATGACGTCAGACGCAGAGCAATATCGTATGGGAGTAAACATGGAGGACGTGTTTATGGTTTCATTAAGAAGTTGATGTGCAGTGGAAGCTGGCCAATTTGTGAGCAGACCATAACAAGGAAGGAAAGTGAACTAAATTATTAATTATGGCTTTTTGTGGAGTAATGGCTGCTATTTCTGTACGGAGGTGTGTGTGGATGCAGAGTGGTGGAATCGTGACTTAAATGGCTTCACAGGAATAGATTTCAACCAAAGTTTCAGGATGTCACAAGTAACTTTTCACTGCTGTCAACACCTCTTCACAGGACTCTCTTAAAAAGACACCCTGGGTTTTATTAGCTGGACTGACGTTAAGTTGAAGCATGAATTTCAGTATGACTATTCAAACTGAGGTCACACTTTTAAAAAAGTCAGTCAGTATTTCATTCAAGACCACCTATGAAAGTGGCTACAATCAGAATTGAGAAGATCAGATTTCATGAGTCATGCTGTTTACATGTAAACAGATCTGAGTTACACAAGAGCAAGAGAAAGAATCATATTTAAGCCACTTTTTCTCTTTCAACAAACCTGATTTAACTGATCAGCTCCTCATCAGGTTCCTACAGAAGCCTGATAAGAATTTGTTGGGGTGTTGGAGCAAGGAAAGATCTTAATCATGCAGGTCAGGGGTGCCCCAAAACCAGGACTGAAAAACCCTACTCTAGAGAAGATCCTTATATGGCGCTTGCTTTAACTTTCTATATTGTTGCTCCACAGCAAGTTCCTATCAGTTCCTATCTTCAGTGTTTGTTATTGTCAGGTCTGAACGCCGTGCAGACAGTCCCAGCAAACCCTGATGCTATCTGATGATTCAAGACAGGAAGCATTTTTCAGATGTCCTCCATAGATACACAGCGTGACACTGCATCATCAGCAGGCTCAGGAAGTCCAACCCACTGAGACTTTGTCCGTATAAAAACTCCATAACAATCAGATTTGAACGAACCAAGTAACACTAGATAAGATTGAGTTGAGAAGCGGCTTACGTTCTCACACAATTCACCATCAGTAGTGTGCAGTGAGGACATGTTTCTGCCTCTCAGTTGCACGGCAGATCCTGACATGTTTAGTTTGCACTGAAAACAGATGAGAGCCTCGCGGTGACGTAAACCTGAGGCCGAGAATGAGCTGCTACCTCATTAGTATTCATAAACATTTTGCTATTCCAGGACAAGCGGTCCTGGCTGAGCGTGCTCAGACTGTGTCTGAGAATGGCGGGGACAACCGGCTATGTGTGAAGGAGGAGAAGACAATACACAAAATACAGAGGGGAGGGTGGAAGTTAAAGTCACAGAGGACAGATTTCTGCAGCAGCTAGGAAGAGTCGGCTCATGACGTGAACTCTAAAAATACCACTAGTGATAAAGTTGTGACTTCCTCTCTTCTTCTGTGGTCAGCTCACTGCTGCACAAAGGCAGCAATATAACAAAATCAGGATCAAAGCACTGCTTTTACTAATATTAAAGCATAAATCGTAATCAGTATTTTTACCAATAATGTATCAAATGAATGTGTGTGAATGTGTAAGATAAGTGCAGTGATGAGCCTACAAACAATTGACTCTGCAGCTCCACTCAGCTCCACTCAGCTTTACAGAGCTTTATATGTGAGTCTCAGCTCATTGTTTAGCTGTCTGGCTGTGTATTTACTGTGTTGGTTCATTCTCTGTGCTCTCATTGTGCTCAGTGTTTTCAGCCACAGCAGGCAGCTATTTTAAGAGAAAAATAGCTCTAAAAAGCCACTGTACACTACCTGCTCAGCACCAAACTGTTAGCTGTGTGAACTACAGATGAGCTGGTGAACATAGTGGAGCATTTAGCAGCTAAAGAGACAAATATTTCACTCAGGAGTTGGTAGAGAGCAAAAACAGAGCTAAAAGACAGTGAATTTTGGACATCTATCTGCGGTCACAATAAATCAGACTGAACATAAAACAACTGTGCTCTTATTACGTGACTTAACCATTATTTATTTGGAGTTCTAAAATTCTAATTTCACATGTGTTCATTCTGGTTATTACTACATGGGAAAGTATGTGACTGATAGAATCCACTTAGTCTTTTCCTGTTCTTTATTGCACTGAACTTTAGGGGCGCTTCTGTGTATCAAATTTCAACATCTGCCTCTTTAAACTAATAAAACTTTCCAGTTTGTGGTCATTTCCTGAATTCATATCGATTTACTTCTCAATCCTAACAAGAATGAAGTAGTCTTGGAAGAAGAAGGAAGGTTAAATTTCCACAGCTGGCTCGTGCTGGTTATTTGCCGCCACCTGATTTTTCCCATATGAATCAAATAAAAAGGAGCTAACAATCAAAACTCAAGATGTCTTATTCCAAACCGAACAGACTTGGCATGATCAGCCTTGTAATAATAGAGTTTTGTATTCAAATGCAGTGTAGCAAAGTTAAAATGCTATTATTATTAATGCTATAAGCATTTCTGCTTATACCTAAAAAGTCTGCTTGTAAAACAACAAGGAAAACAACATTAATTAATGGAATCATTTGTGAGATGCAGACAAGTTGGACAGGATTGGAGTTTATAAATGTAATTTGAGGTTTTTATGAGGGCCATTTCATTTTTTTCGTTCTAAGGTTGTGTGGTGTCTGGAGCAGTGATTACCAGCTATACAAATACCTCGACCCTGAGTCAGGACACTTGTAGTATATGCCATTGGTCTGTTTGTGACTTTGTTTGTTCCTGGCATCAATTCCGTCAAACTATTTAGATGAAAGTTTGAAAGTTTTTCACAACCTCCAGCAGTGACTGTGTCTTCGTGTTCCAACTTTTTTTTTCCTACTCTGTTCCAGTCTGCACATTTACACCCTCCAGCTTTACGCTTGCAAGTCGATACTGAATTTTCACAGTTTAGTTCTTTGAGAAGTGGTCCTTAAATTTATCTTACTGTGACAACACTACATAAAAGTGTGTCCTGACAGTGTCGGTGGCCACAAACTTGCCGCTCAATCTTTACACTGTATGATGGACTGACCAGGCCAGAGGCGAACAGGGAAAGAAAGGAGAAATGGAGCCGGTGAAACTTTACTACATAACCCCTACAGGTCCTCCCCACCTCCTCTTTCTTTTCCACTTCTCCTTTTTGTCCCTGCCCTTCCACCCATTGCTCATCACTGGCACTGAGTGGGCTGCATTGCTGCCAAAGTGACTGATGGGCAGTACCCTCTGCTGTCCGCTTTGAGCAGGACCATCAAGGCAAAATTATGCATTCTGAGATCCTCGCTGAGTGGTCATGACAGGCTATGGATCCGCCTGCTGCCCCTGCTGCTTTCAAGGGCATTTAATCCAAGTGAGGGAAAAGAATTGGGCTCTCAGGAGAGGAGCAGCTGTACATCATCTGCTGCGAGGCACAGGATTGAAACACAAAGGGGGGGCCATCTATTATCTACCATAAGGGGAAGAGCCGAAACCCATCTGGTTCAGGCCTAACAGGATAGTCCCCAAAATGTCCAGGCGTGACAGGACAGGGAATGAAAATACACAAGATGTTAGACTTACAGAGAAAATTAAATGCCATCCTGTGTTACTCTAAAAGAGAACAGCATCCCATGTAGCCGGAGATACCAGAGAGGTTCAACAAATACAAATCAACAGTTAGGATGTAATACATGCACCTACCTTCATTGTACAGAAGATGAAGTAAAGTACAGCTGACTCCAGGTCTGTTTCTATAGTCTCTCTTGTATAACCTGAGCTAAAAAAGTTTAAATTCCATAAAGATGTCCAAACACACACTGTCAGCAGCACTCCTCTTTTACTCTGATGGATTTCCAGAGAAGTGTGGATCTAGTTATGGTTCGTGTGGCTGGTAGGCACCACCCTTGCCTGCTTTTCTCCCTGCCAGCTTCTGTCCTATCCCGTCCCTCCTCTGTGGTACAGAACACACACTGAGGCTACTGAAGGACAGGCAGCACCTCTGTCTACGCACTGGCTCTGGGTGCTGTTGATGTTGGCATCTGCAATACAGGCTGCCTTTCTCCTTCATGCATGTTCCCCCCTGCCCTCCTGCTGGAGTTTTCACCTCTGCCAAGGAGAACTGCTCGGCTGAAATGGAAGAAAGGTTGTGTGATGTCGTCGTGCCGGCTGTGTGTGTGCCTGCCTGTCAGGGGAAGGGAGTGGCAGTCTGGTGTGACACACTTGATTACACTGGCTGATTGGGGATTATTTTTGGCCTCCAATGGCACCCTCCTAAAACTGAAACTCTATGCTGTGTTTTCTCCTATAATTATCTCTTCTTGTGCTGTCACATCAGTTTGACTGTCATTCATCTGACACTGAATATTTCTCCATTTTATTTACTGCAAAACATGCTATCACATAACCAGGCTTAGAAGTGCTGCACACGACACCTACAACTCCCTTCTCTCTTCTTGTCAACTGACACCCTGAGTGCATTTAAAGAAATAGGGAAGTAGTTCAGTGTGGGACTCTTCAGCTGAGTTACAGCTGAATAGTGAGGGAGCAAATATAGCTCAGCGTTCATGGCAGAGCATATGAGTGACTTGAATAGTCTGAGAGGCTGAATTGAGTCTCCATTCTGAAATCAAATTACAAATACTTGGAGCATCGATAGAGAGAGCCACAAAAGTACTTCATGGTTCTTTCATCTCGATTGCCATAAAAGTACTGAGACAGAAAAAGCACATTTTTTTCCAGTTTTTACTCTTTTGCTCCACTAACATGATATATTCTATAAAAAAAAGCACACTCCCTTCAATTACTTGAAGTGCCATAAATAAATATTCTACACGTTAATCAGATTAGTATGTGTAATGTGACAGGATACCTAATTGTGTAGTTCCTCTCATATCTACCTAACCTTTTTATGACCATTTTTAGCTTTGGTTTCAGTATTAATGGCACATTCACTGTTTGACTCAATTCACTGTTCTCACCAACCTTATTTCCAGGAGCACCAGATGCCTGTCAAGAGCTTTGATAAACACACTGTACATTGGCTGAGCAGCTGGGGATGAAAATCACAAGTCTAGTGGCTAAAGAACCAAATATTTTTCTCAGGAATCGGTGGAGACCAAACAGAACTAATGAGAGTGACTGCTGGACTTACGTTCATTAAGTGGCCAGGAACACGCTTGTTTAGCTTCATGTTTGCTAGATGTATAAATAAGTTCATATTTGCTAAAATATTATCCAAAGGAACGTAAATATGTTAAGCATTAAGATGTCAATGTGTGGGTTTAGCTTGTTCTACCATCCTTAAAAGTATATGAAGACTCTCAGTATCTCTCTGCACTCTAAGATCCCTGGCTTCTGCCCTGAGGCATTATCAGTGAAGAGCTTACAAGCCATTACACAATCTGCAGACACATAAAACTAATGCTGTAGCCTAATCATATGACTGCAATTCATATCCTCCATTGAGTGTAATCCCTAATACTCCACAAGACTCTTCTGCCATATGTTGCCATCAATCTGCATATTTTATTTCAGGTAAAAACGCTGATTCAGGGTTGGATACTGACATCTTAAATCGTGTTGTAGCGACATCAAACTGTTGCTAGGTCCACTAAATGCTGCATTTGCATTTCCGACCCTATGTTGCCAAGCGGAATCTGTCCTGTAGGTCTGTGCGGCATTTGTAATTAAGACTAATTCGAAGTCCCATCTGGTAGAGTTGTCAATATTAGTCTTTATGAGCAACGCAAACTGGTCCAAAAAATACCTCATGCATACCAACAAACACACTGCCAGTAGGATAACTGAGACTGAGGCATGTTTGTTATTCCTAAGAAATTCAAGACAACACATGCCTGATAAGAAGATTTCCTTTCTTCTACATTCAAGAGGTCTTTCATAAGGCTAGGCCAAGCAAGGGTCACAAAAATGCTTACTTTGTATATCAAAATATCCTTAGCACTCAGATCTTGTGAAGAAGATGCCTCTAGTTGACTCTTTCTGCCCCTAGAGATCCATTTCCTCTTCTAGAACACTTCCTCTTCACATGTGACCTCCGCTAACCTTTTGAACCATCACTTCCTCTTCTATCTCCATTCAGAGACCTTCGAAATATGACGAATCTGAGCAGACAAGCACGCTGGTGTTCAAACATGCAAGTCACGTTGGTGTGCTATAAAAATAAGCATTACCAAAGAACGCTAGTAAATGATCACATGTTACAGGGCGTGAAGGGGTGACACCTCCTTCTCCGTGAAAGAGAACCTGGGTGCTTCTGCTTCATTTGAGTCTCATGGTAAACAGTAAATCAACAGTATGTGCATTATCTTTAAATGCAAAGTGGCTACTCTGCTTTATCCATGTGTCAGAGGGGTAACCTCTAATGTACAGCCTCAGCATAGTTAGAAAGATTGCTTTCATTCATATCTAAGTCACTCAGCAACTTTCCATTCTGGTGAAATATGATTTGGACAGTCAGCAGAAGTTATTTCCCCAAGCTAGAAAAATATGAATGTCATGGAGAGGAAGGGTTGGTAATTGTTTTTAAGAATGAGAAGGTGAATAGCACAATATGTCAAAAAGAACAGGAAGGAACATTTTTGTAATCTATTCCAGTCATCATTTTCCAGAAACGACTTTTGAGGAGACCTCCTTTTCAACCATTTGTCAGCAGCTTCCAAGAATAGCTGAGCCCCACATCCTACCAGCTATCCGTCAACCTGTGCTCAGCGCTGGCAGGTGGACAGACTGGACTGGGAAGCACTGATGACTACCTCTGCCTGTTTTTTGAGGAGGCCAACTGGTGCCTTAGTCAATCTCCAACACCGAGATTTCTCCTAATGTTTTTCTTCAGGAGAGTTCTTGTGTCCTGAGGGGATGATTTTGGCTTCCAAATATCTGCCAAACACACATCCTACCAACCTGACGGGGCCTGTCGGCGTAAACATAATTTCCAGGTAAAAGCACTCCTCCCTACTGTGTATCCCATCCCTTCCCTGAGGTTACCTGTACACAATAAAAGAGATTATCACCAGAATAGGATGGAACTGAACCGGAACCATTTGACTCTGTCGTGAAAACTGAAGAGAGGAATGCTTTTTTAGTGGCATTAACTGTCTAAACAATAAAGATCTCACCTTTCATGTGCAAGATAGATATTGCCCAAGATTTACAGGAAGCAAATAAAATGAAACTGTAGATTAACTGAACTTGGATGGGGATTACCGCAAGTGAATCAAGGCCAGAAAATGAAAGCAATCACAGCAAAACTATTTTCCATTTCAAAGTTCATTCATTCATTGTTCTTTTAAAGAGTTAAGATCCAACCTGGATTTGACCAGATGCAGTAAAACCCATCCATGTGGAGCGGGGTATGAAAGATACTCCAGGAATTATCTGCACACCTGACCCTCAGTCTGTTGATGGGATCAAATCCAATTCTTATCTGATTGGTAAATGACAAAAGTGAGCCTAGAAAAGAGCAGTTCTTTGGCTCTCTGTGAAATCTAAGCAGCTGTAATCTAAGAGTGCATCCTGCAGTGCATCACCTCTTTTCTGGAAGTTTAATATCTTCTCTGGAACATATTGCAGCCTTCTTCACCGCCCTTTGGCAGCCAAGCCACAATTACAAAGAGCTACAAATGCAGGGCTTTACCAAAAGTGGAAAAACACACAAGTCCGACTTGCTTCTAATACAATGTGCTCTACGCCTTCAATATCTTACAGTACATACATACATAGAAAATGTTTCACTGTTAGGTGATGAGAAAATGAGAGTCGGGAGATGACAAACTTGAGCCAGAGACGTCAACCTTCATGGTCAGTGCCTTGATCTTAGAGGCCACCAGGGCACCTCAATTTAAGCTCTTATTTATCAAAAGGTTGGCTTTCAAACTCATAAAATTCACCCTGAAACACAGAACATTTTATGCGCCACAACAAGCTCCATGTGAGAAGAGTGAACTTTTCCACGGATGTCGAGTGCAAAGCGCAAACTAGAGTCTACATTTTCCTTGGCAGGACTTGAGGAAAAGTGTATCCACTATGAAAGCTCCATTCAGTTTGTGTGAATAAAAACACAGGCCATACTGTGTATTTATTTTAACACATCCCACTAGACGAGGTCAATTACAGTTATTTTGTTATATTCTTGCATATTTTTGATATACATGTACTTGATACATATCTACGCACATATCTGCTTTTTTCAGTGAAGGCCTATCATTCAGCTCTGCAGCAGCATACATTTGCATGAGCTGGTCATGCTACAGTGAGAGCTGCTATTAGCTGAGAGCAGTAGCAGTCAGCCACGAGCCTGCGGGTCGCCTCGATCTGAGGTTGAAATAATCTCCTTCAGAGGGAGATATGGCAGTCTCTCGGTCTCTACAGACACAAATTACACATCTAATATGTGAAAAAAGGCTCATTTCTAATTATTTCTCTGTTAACTTTCTCCACAATTAGCTGCCTGAATTAATCCCAAAGGAAACCAGCAGCGTAATCTTCTAATATTATGAAACATTGCCACAGCAACAGCTTGTAAGAACATGTAGGATGTTCTCTAGTGTAGCGTCACAGCTGACTTGTAGGAGCCAGAGTTCAATTCTTAATGCAGCCTTGTTGTAATAGTGAAACTAAAACACTATGACACACCATCGTTCACAATGTGGAACGTCCCTAGAACGGCTGTTATGTCTGTTGACAGTAATTGTGTTAATAATAGGAAGAGACAGAGCGAGCACCAGCAGAATAATCCCCTGCAGCTTTTCCCTGCCACATGTTACTGAGCCTTATGGCAACCTGTTGACACCAATCCCAGAGACCCAGTGTGCCAGTGCTGGGCATGCATAAACAACCCATAATCCACATTGCACACTGGCTGAACCATACATCTTATCACTGAGCATCTGAGGCAGAATACTGTGGAAAACAATCCTGATACTACAAAATCACATTTATATAAGGCATGTGGGAGCATTGAGCATTTACAGCAGCCAGATTGGTTGTATTCAACGCTACAGTGCTGGTGAACTGTTGTTTGTCACAAAACTTCTCAAAGGTTCTCAGTCAATGTATTTTAAGGACTTATGGTGGCGTTAAGGGAAAAGTCAGAACACCAGATGTTTACTTTTTAGTTCTTAAAATATCTCAACAACAACTGGATGGAATGCTGTGAAATTTGGTTCATGCATCATGGTCACCAGAAGATTAACTGATCTCCTGACTTTCCATCTACCTCCATTAAAAATCCTTTGTTTATTGCTAAATACCTGCAAAACTCATTGTACTTTGTGTAAAGTGCTAATTAGCATGTTAGTATGCTAACACACCACACTAACAAATTAATATAGTAAACAACATAAACATAGTAAACATACCTGCTGAGCATCAACAAGCTGAAATGATCAATATGAGCATGTTACCATGCCAATATTAGCATATAGCAGTATAGCCTCACAGAACTGCTAGCATTGCTGTAGACTCTTGTTTTTCCTATGAAACAAAAATTGTACAATTATAATTCTGAACACAAATTCAACACTAACTTTCAGTATTTGCAATTTTTTGCTACAAATAGACCTATATTTCGGTAAGCATTAACAAGCTAGCATTTTCATTGCAAGCATAATAGCACGATAATATGAGCATTTAGCAAGTGTAGCCTCATAGAACTGCTAGCATTGCTGTAGACTTTTAGTCTTGTTTTTCCTACAAAACTAAAATTGTACATTTTTATTTAGTTTAGACAATTATAATTCTGACCACACATTCAACACTTACTTTCTGTATTTGCATTTTTTTATACTCAGTGCTACAAACATATTTTGGTTAATACGGAAAAAAAAGTAATGAGGTTTTTAAACTCAGCATTCATTAGTTATGTTTCCCCATCCAATTTTATATAATCCTGCTTGAAATGAGAGCTAGGCATATGTGAAATAATACATTATTCTCACTGCCTGATTGTTCATTCAGTAACAAATGGGCCACATAAAGTCACTTATCCACCGACAACAAGGACAATCCAAATATTAGAATGAATGGATTTGGATTCCATTCAACTTCAGCAAACTCCAATCAGATTCAATATCCTGGAGTGTAGTCTCCTTGGTGTGATAATGAATGACAACCCAGCAGAGCGAGCCTCTGTCCGATGGTAGCAGGCCCTACCCGCCGCCTTTGAAACGGAACGTGAGATGACTCATTACGCTTGTCACAGCTTCTCGGCTTCCTCGCCTGCTCTCGCTCTGAATATCTCTCCTGAAAACTCCTCTGATGGACCCATATTTTATTTAACGCATGCTGATGTATTTTGCATTAAAACATGAAAAATGCTTCAGTGCACTTTACTGGTGGCAAGGCTCCTCTAGCTGGGGGGTGGTAGTGGTAGTGGTGGTGGTGGTGGGGAGCAGAAATTTGGATGTGTTATCCCCTCTGAACACTTTTTGCATCATCAGTTTTGTTTTGCTGAGCTGCAAATTCAAAGCAGGCGGGAAATGTTTTCATAAATGTTGGACAAGAAAACAAATTTCCTCTTGCCTGACAGCTGTAATATACTGAACAGGAAATCATTTAAAGGCACAGTGTGTAGAATTTAGTGACATTTAGTAAAACAGACTTGGCAGAAATGGAATATAATCATAAGTATATTTTAATTACAGTTTAATAACTTCAATTTAAATTAGAATTGTTGTGTTTTCATTAGCTTAGAATGAGCCCTTTATATCTACATAGGAAGTGGGTCCTCTTCCATTGAAGCCGCCATGTTGTACCACCATGTTTCTACAGTAGCCCAGAATGGACAAACCAAACACTGGCTCTAGAGAGGACCTTTTGCATTTTTTGCCGCCGTAGGTTCTCCTACATGTTTGCGAGCCAAGAGAAGGCGTATTCAGTCACTTGCAATCTGCAACCTTGCCACTAGATGCCACTAAATCCAACACACTGGCCCTTTAAAAGGTACTCACTATACTACACTGAGATTCTCGTGATCATAAAACAACAGCACAGCTCAGCCTGTTTTGATTCATAACCACAGAGGATTTCATCATTGTAGAATTATCTGATACCAAGCAGCTTAATGCTGCATAATCTACCCAACCTGAAAATCCTGCCCCCAAGGATATAAACCAAGAACCGGAAAAACAGATCTGGCCTCAGAGATGGAATTATATCCACCAAGATCACACAAGTCACACATAATCCTGTGCCGCGGGCCCGAGCCCTAAACTCATTATTGATGAATTAATGTGTGCTTTGCTAAAAAACCTATTAAACTTTATTAAGTGCACGATGAAGAGGAAATGCTGTAAGGCTGAGGAGTGACTGCTGCCGTTGACCCTCCATCTCATTTGCAGTAATGGGGAGTACGGCGCAGGAGCCCATCCACTTTGTAAGTTGAATGTTGTCTAGGTCAGCAGAGAGCAGCCTGATGTAATGAACTATTCCTGGGTCTGTTTAAGGGATCAATAGGGATTCATCACACGGCCGCCCTGTGCTCAGCAATGTGATGTAGCCAAGTGCACAAAGAAACAGAATGCAGCAGAGTTTCAGGGGAAAAAAATCACAAAAAAAAACAACAATCAGTGTCCCCTGTTATCTGCAAATCTGCTTGGAGAACACAGCAGCCTCTGCATGACTGGAGAGGAGAGGAGAGGAGGGAGGGAGGGGTGGGGGAGAGGCAGGAGGAGAGACAGAAAGGACAACAACAACAACAGTCCAGGCACTGTCTGAGAAGTTGAAACGTCCCTTCAGCCCTAGTTTCTGCAGCGAGCTGTGGGAGTCCTCCAGTGAAAACATCAGCTGCCATGACATCAGAGTACAGAGGAGAGATGGGAAGAGGGAATGGGTGAGGGTGGTGGAAGGGAGGAGAGGGTGGGGTAGTGGGCATGCCAGTGCAGCTGCTGCAGTCATCTCTGCCAGACACCTGCCTGGGCAGCGGGTGTAAACAGAGTGTATATATGCAGCCTGCAGCACTCTCCTCCTCCTCTCCCTCTCTTCCTCTCTCTCCTATTCTATTCTATTCTATTCTCACCTCACACAGGACGCACACACACCCAAACACCACAAGCACTTCCAACAAAAACAAGAATGACATTAACAGAGACAGAAAAATGAAATAACAGAAATGTTAGAAGTGAAAGCAGCAGCCCTACCGGCAGAGAGAGACAGCGAGCAGCCCGGTACAGAGTGGACACTGGCAGCATGAGAGCGAGGGATCATCTTTTCACATTCACCTCCAGCTTCAGAGAGAGACAGCTCGGGCCCTCTCCACCCTCTCTCTATCTGCCTCTCTCTCTTTCTCTCTCCCTCCCCTCTGTCACTCTCCACACACGGCTCACTCGGCCCCTCCCATCCCTCTTCGCTTTCTCTCTCTCTCTCTCTCTCTATGGTCCATCCATCCCCCCACCCCACCCCTCTCGGAGTGTGTGTGTGTGTGTGTGTGTGTGTGTGTGTGTGTGTGTCCAGCCGGATGCAGCCTGGTGAGTCCTTGCCTCTGCTGGCAGCGCTGCAAGGTCAAGGTCTGATTCTGCACCTTAGTGCCTTTACAGCGAGAGACTGACAGTGTCTCTGAGAGCCCAGATTGTACAGCTCTTTAATTCAGTCATTTCACCCACTGGCTTCTTCCTCTCAGGGTGAAGGTGCAGTAATTAACTAGATGAGCTGCTTTCAGTTTGACTGAAGTGAAAATTTGCAGATTTCTTTGGCAGCAAAGTGGGGAAAAAAAGAGGGTAAATTATGAAAAACAAGCACCAGCACAGGAAAAAATCAATCATCCTTTGAGAAAAGGTTTACTTTTTGCTTTTCCTTCATTAAAAGGCTCCTCTGTGGAATAACTTACACAAGATGGATTCTACCGAAGCTCAGACTTAAGATTTAAGCCCAAATGGTGATTAGTGGTGATACAAATGCATTAAGGAATATAAACAGAAGCCAGGCGCCTTCTTCTATATACAAGTAGCGCATTAAGAACTCAACCTGAATAAAATCAAGTCTAAAATTGGCAAAACTGTGATTGACAACTCAACAGTTTTTCAGTAAAAAGCCATTTGACGAATTATTCCAAAAAGACCCATATGACTGTTCCACAAATTAGTTTTCGATCTGTTTTTCGCCTCTCTCGCCTGTGCTGTGCTGAACAGCAGCATGTCCACTAACTTAGTGTTTGTGTTTGTAGCATATCATCACTGCCTACAAAAAAACAACAGGTAACAGTGGCTGATGTGGACAAGGCTGATGAGCTAAAGCAGTTCTACAACAGGTTTGATATTGCAACACTGCCAATGTCTGCCCTGCCCCAGCCTGTACAGCCTCAACCATTCACTCTCCCACCCACCAGATTCCCCTCCTCCATCTCCTCCACATGTTTGCACCCCCATCACTACAGCTGTAACTCCCCACACACCTGGACCCCCTGCCCTGTCCTTCACAACAGATGAGGTAAGGACAAAGCTGGGGAGGCTGTGCCATGAAAAGGCAGCCAGCCCAGATGGTGTGAGTCCATGACTGCTTGAGGACTGCATAGCCCAACTGTATGAGTCTGTCCAGCAGATTTGTAACCTAAGTCTACAAATGGAGAGGGTCCAGGTTCTGTGGAAAACATCATGTCTTGTACTGGTACACAAAGTAGGATGGATGAGCTACATGACTACAGACTGGTGGTCCACACGTCACACATTGTGAAGACCCTAGAGCAGCTGCTTCTCTTTCTACTGAGACCCCATGTCGACAAGCAGGACTGGGGCTCAACAAATGACTGTTTTAGCTCCCCTCCTGTTCACATTTTACACAGTATATTTTAAGTACAACTTAGTCCTGCCACATCCCGAAATACTCTGATGATACTGCTATTCTGGCATGTATTAGGGATAGGCAGGAAGGGGCCTGACGAAGACCTTCAGTGACTGGAGTGATAAGAATTGCCTCCTAATGGACACCTCTAAGACCAAGGACATGGTAGTGGATTTTTGCAGGTCTAATGCGCCTCTTCAGCCAGTCAACATTTGAGGAGTGGGCATTGAGGTGGTGTAGACGCGCAAATACTTAGGTGTGCATCTGGACAGCAAGCTGGAGAGGTACTTGAATACAGGTGCCCTCAACCAAAAGTGGTAGAGCTGGCAGTAAAATGCTTCACATTTTATCAGTTGGTGGTGGCAAGTGTTATCTTTACACTACAGTCGGCAGCATGACAGAAAGGGACACAAGGCCGCTGGACAAGCTGGTGAAAAAGGCTGGCTCAGCACTTGGCAGGAGTTTGGAATCATTGGGGACTGTGGTTGAAAGATGCACAGGGAGTAAAGTGCAAGCCATCCTGGACAATGTCCGTTATCTCCTCCTCAACATCCTGGCAAGCCAGTGGACCAGCTGCAGCGGAAGGTTCATCTCATTACACTGCAGGACTGAACAGCTCAGGAGATCCTTTGTATCCACAAACATCAGGCTTTACAACATCTCAGACAATGAATGGCAGGTGGTCATGACCTGGGCTGTTAGCTGCCCCCCCTCTCTCACCATACCCACCACAACCCTAACCTACTGGACTCAATCATCTTTCAAGGACTTTGTGGTACTTTTGCATTCCCCTCTTCCATTGTGTATCATTTCAAAACTATATTTACATACTATTACAGATTGTGTGAGCTACTGGATACGTCTTCTTTAAAGGTGTCATCACCGAATAACTTGCATACAGTTGAATCTAGTTCAACTGTTTCTTATCATCATCATTTGAGGACAAATGGTGATAAATGTGGTGGATCCACTCCACCATCACTTTTTTAGAAAGGTTGGGTTTCATTAGTGGTGTTTTTTTCAAATAAATTGCCAAAACAAATTGAAATGTGTTATTGATACCAGAACCATACTTTCATTGATACCTAATTTTGAGAAATATAATGTTTTACTACAAAAATCTTTTCAACTATCCTGTTAATGTCAGTTGCTGGGTTGCCATGAAATTAGTTATATTCGTGCACACGATCTTTCAAGACCAGGTCAAAATTTCATTTGTGATCAAATATCTGCAAATTTAACAATATTCTCAAAAGCATCAGCTGCTTTGTATGCAGTGCTTATTAGCAAATGTTAGCCTGTTAACATGTTAAACAAGATAGTGAACATGGTAAACATTCTACTTGCCAAACAAATGAGCATATTAGCATTGTCATTGTGAGCATGCTGATATTAGCATTTAGCTCACAGCTGTGTCCACGCACAGCCTCACAGAGCTAGTGTGGCTTTAGACTCTTAAGTCTTCTTCTTTCCATTTAATAAAAGTTACCATTTAACAGTGTCAAATACAATCAGTCATAAAAGAACCTAAAGTGAGTAGTAAAATAGAAGTCTGGATTTTGGGTATAAGTACCCAAGATTACAAATCTGAAATTCAGTGGCAGCTATTAGCCTACTGGATGCTTACAGTGTGTTGGTCTGCACCAGAACTGAGGTTGACAGTGAGGGCTACATTGCTCATACAGTGAATGAGATCCATTGCTACAACAACCACGCAGCACAACACTGACCCGAAGGTATAAGCCTTCTGCTAAAAATGGTCATATTGTGATCCTATACATTGTTGAATCTGTCAAACTGACACACAAGCTGATGATTTAGCACACACCCCTGCATCTGACAATTCAGGGAAGTTGAACAGACAAGTACACAGAACACAGCATTCTTTCTAAAGAAAAGCAGAACATAAGAGGATAAGACTTACGGTTTTGACTGTAACCTGCAGCTGGCATGGAGCGGCATTAATATCCTGAGCGAGCCTCTCTATCCACTTGGGTAGGAAGTTTGCCAGGGGTCGTGCCCCCTTCAAACCCTGGCACTCAAAAGGCCTGTCGCCACGACGACTGATGTGGAAGCACGACTGTCGGCGGTGCCAGGAGGGACAAACAGAAAGAAAGGGAGAGTGGAGACTCGTTGCAGGGCTCTTACCACCGGGCCTATAGGATTACGGGTTAATGGGATTTCCCACTAATGGCTCCTTCTGACAGGTGGCGTCCCTGTTTAGCTCAAGTTCAGCTTTGGTTATAAAAACATCGCAGAGGTTTAAAGCTTTCCTTTTGCTAGTCACTGCGCTGTGAAAATACCCAACTTAGGACACTGTTTATGTCACAAGTGTGAAAATAACAAGTGGTGTGTTCAGAGGATTTAAATTTCTACAATACCTACAACACCTTGAAGTGAGGATGATTTCTTCATTCAACAAGGAAATTTAGGTTATTTAAGTTTCATTTCTTTGAAGATTTCACTTTTTGTTTAAAAAAAAGAAAAAAAAGATACTCAATTAATGTATTCACCATAAAAATTCAACATATACTGATTATGGAAATGGCTGACAAAAAATGATTTGCACAAGGTCCAATTACTGAAAAATTTCAAGGGGTTTTCAACCACATGGCCTTCATCGATGAACTTTACTCTGAGAAAACTCTATTCACTGTCCAAACAACTTTAACAGCTTTAATATAAAAAGCTTATAGGTTTGTTACCCACATCCTTCAAACTTTATAAACCCACCACGTGTTTGGCGATGCTGCTGATTGACAGTCTCACAGACAAAACAAAGGTTGCGGGTAATTTTATGTGAGTCATAAGCTGCTGCTGTGTGTTGCCTAATAGAAATGTGTTGTCTACAAGCCCAAACCCAACTTACTGAGTGAATGTTCACAGGCTGATTCGTACTTGTCAAGACTAGTAAAGTGATTTTGACATTTGCCCCTTTAAAAGTGTTGCGGCAGAAGTTTTGCATTTGATCATAATATTGCAACTGACACTTAAGATTTAATAACTGCAGTAAATGAGGGCTGCCACCCTCCTATAAATAATAACCCTGTCAGTCTGCTATCTCTAACAACTGCCTACACTTTTAAGAGAGTAATATTCAGACGCATATCTGCAAATCTCTGATGGTAACTGAGATCAAGGCTACCTATTTCTAACACAGAAAAGCGTGATTGAGCAGGACAGCTGCCTGCTGATGATCACAGCTCTTTGCTGACTGTTTTAACTTGTATTTATCTGGGGACGACTCTCAGCAACAATCAGTTTGAACCTTACAGCCACTTCTGGCCTCACTGGATTGAAGTTAAGCATCTTGCTCAGGAGCATTGAACAGGGTTTATTATTGTTAAACCAGAGTAGCATTGATAGAATACTCCTCAAGAGCGGCTTTGACATTTGCCTCTACATCGCTTTGTCTCTCCTCACCTGCATCTCTCATGCAAATTCGCAAAACACACTTCTCCTTGCTTCCTCCGGGGTGGAAGTGAGAGGCAGGGCAGGGCAGATAAACAAGAGAAGATGGAGGCAGGGAGGGGCGGAGACAGACAAAGATAACAATAGCTGGAGGCACGTCATAATGTAATGATGCTAATGAGGATAAAGCGGCTTGGTACCTTTTCTCCATAAGCCTCCTCCAAAGCAGGACAGCTTGTGACATCGGGGATCAGCGCCACTGTTTCACACACTGCAACATGAAGCAGTGTGTGATACCTCGCGAACACAAACAAAAACTTCACGTGATTGACAGAGGAGACTTATGAGAGACCGGGAGACACCTTGCCCCTTTAGATAAATGAGAACTTGTAAAGATGGTAATAAAAGCAAGAACAAAAAGATGTTCTTATCTCAACAGAAAGACGCTCCTTTTTTTGGATTGGAGAGAGAAAAAGTCTTTTTCCAAAGCTTTCAGAAAAACGATGGACACTCCTCATTACAGAATATTTCTCTGTTCACTAAACTTTCTGAACAGTAATCATCACTACAGTTTGGCAAATCATTATAGCTGAAACTTCCTGCATGATGTTGAGTCACATCAGACTCAAATACACACTAAACGATCACATGACACTTCAGGACCTATTCAATACATCAGATTGTGGTTAATAAGTCACTGTGATGGAAATAAGCTGCTTTGTGTTGTAAACATTTTAAAAGCAAACAGGACTCTTAACAGTTTCCTCTTACTGTCTAAATCTAGAATTTATAATCTAAATCACAAAAGCTGTGAATATGTGGACTTTTTTTGGTGTGACCTGGGTTTCACCTCTCAGGCCACAAACAGACTGCTATTCTGTGATTGGTGGAGCTCGTTGGGGATTTACACAGCCTTGGAGGAAGCTCTACACACTCTACACTCCTCACGGCTGAACCCGCACCCCCCCCCCCCCCCCCCCCCGACTCTCACAAAACACTAAACTAAGCAGTGTGTAATTTTATTCTTCTCATATACAAAACACTATTGAACATCAATCAAAGCAAAGGCTGCAAAGGCAAACACTGTTCCTGAGATTGATTCTTGCTGACTTAAACAGTATTTCTTTTTCATTGCATACTTTATTTTATTTTGCAGTTACAGATGTAAATATATGAGCAGTCTCAGCTCTCTATTGATGCAACTACAATTTTCAGAGTTAGTGTGTTAATTAAACCAAATTTCTAAACAGTTTTTTCATTACAACATGGGACATTTGCTGGTTTAATATAAATGTATATCTTGGTGCGGCATCTCATCCTTCATGGCCCTCCTAATATATATAAAATATATTAAAAAATGTATGTAATACTGTAAAAATACTGTTGCATTGTTAGCATTTGGTAATTCAATTGTGGTGTATTGTGTATCTATAAATATCAACATGAAAATTGCTGTCCAGATCCCTCACTGTATGCTGATTTTTTTATTTAAAAAAAAAAATGTTTTAATTTTCCTCGCAGTACCGTTAAATGACCAGTAGAGGGAGTCATTATTCAAGCATTCAGGCCCTTTCAGGCTCAGCAGCATGAAGAGCACTTTGATATTCACACCCGACAAATATGATCAAAATTAGGTGAAAAACCAGCAGACACTTGGCACATCTGAATCTTGCATCTTCCAAAAAAGAACACCTGACACATCTCACTTCACACATATCCTTCTCCTCAGGCTGACGACCTACTGGCTGATAAAATCCTCAGGCCTACAATGTGCTAGGAATTATAATTGGGGTGCATTCACATGAGGCGGAAATAAATTTTTTCTTTTTTTTTTAACTCTCTCTTTTTGACCAAAGCATTGTCTCCTGTAATTCTGAAGTCTCTCTTTCTTCTCCCACCAATTAGAGACGGGCACACTGAGTGAGGGGGAGGAGAGAGGACGGGCCATCTCCATCAGCCTGCTAACCACTCAGGGGAGCTCATTAGAGCGGCCTGCAGCCCAGAGGCTTGGTGTTGTGTTGGCACTACTTCTGACACCACGTCAGTACCGTCGGTTTCAACACGACTAAGAGAAAGAGCCGGAGTGAGGAAGCAAGAGGAGCTTTCAGAATGCAATGCCTGACAGCTCATCACAACACCAAGGTGTTCAAATGTGATGTGTAACCACTGTTCTAAAGATGCAGGAAACTGTTTTCTTTGAGCCACCTCCTTGATCAACTAATTGAATCAAGTGCAAAGAATAAAGCAGCTCAGGCTGATTGTGGATGCCCAAATCTCAGAGCACGGTGTCTCAGCATCAGCTGGTGCCTCACACACATACACCAGGTTTAATGTAATCAGTCCGGCACTGATGGAAATAAAACGTCACCTCCTCAGAGAAACACCTCTGTACACCCTGCACATATTCAAGCAGCAGCTCTACAGCAGCGACAGTCTTGCAGTGAAACTTCCAGAAGCCTGTGATACCAGGCCAGGAGGACTCCGCAGGGAGACAGTGAAAGCCTTGCCTCTGCTGCATGGGGGCTTTTGTCAAAACATTTAAGCATATGCTCTCTCATATGTGTGCTAACAGTGGGCTCTGTGGTGGATCCGAAGCTCATCCCCCACCCCTATCACATGGCAGCTCTCTTTCACTTCAGGAAGAGGTGACTGCTTGTTTTGGTACCTGGCTCGCCGGAGTTGGTTGGCACGGCAAGCGGTAAAGCGCGGTGCACAAAGAGCTGGCGTGCCATGGCACCTACTTTGAGAGATGCCCTGGTGGATGACTACAGTAGGTGCTGGACAGGGTCCACTGACTCACCGTGGCAACAGACGGCAGATGTTTGTGTGCAAAGGCAGAGCTGGATTTAATGAGTGTTTACCCGTCTTGTGCACAGAGATGTGGCCACATCCTGCTGTCAGGCTGCTGAGTGCCACCTCACGAGCCAACCACGATGCATAACACGGAGTACAATTCTGCTTTATGACAAACTGGCCCATATTTTGTATAGTTTTAGTGAGGAAACTGTACAATACTGAGACCTTGAATTGGTGTATTGGGTGAGCCCATGAATATCAGAAAAATATTGATATTTTAGCCTAAAAGTCAATCTGTGTGAATACAAGACCACACAGACCCAATGACCTCTGACCTCAAGCCATAAAAATGAACACTGAACAGAACTACAAAGCCGGCCTTTCCTCTCACCCCATAGATGAGCTGATGGACTATCCTCCCTTTCTCTCTCACTCAAACTATCTCAAGTCATAAATTTGGGATAAGTCCACATTCCTGAGAGTCTCCCTCCCTGCTCCTCTCCTCTTTTTACCCACAATGAACGCCCAGAATTTTCTAAATGACCAACTAATTGATGGCCAACCTGTAATCGTTTCAGTAACAAATTTCTATGGTATTCGTTATTTGATATTAACCAGTGAAAGGGTATTATTAAGATATGGTTTGAGTGCTAGTATTGTGTAGACCTTTTTCTTAACAGTTCTTAAGTACAGATTAGAAGATAAAAGGTATTGATTACAACCTTTATTTATTTGCTGTTTTCTCAGGGTTTTTTATGATTTCGAGACATCGATGAAGAAAAGTTGCGTCAAATTGCAAGTGAGTAGTCAGTTGAAAGCCAGTTTTTCTCTTCACACAAAGAGGTAAATTAGTAATAAAAGTGTTCCTTTCCAAAGAGCGCCAAGGATCCTGTTTCTTTTAAAATCGGCCTCTTAGGCTATAAAAAAGTTTTACAACTCTTTGGCTGGGCTTTTTCCCTTTTTTCTCCTGGCTTGCCAACCTTAATGGCTTGTTAGTTGCATTTCCAGTGTTGTCTTTTTCACTTTTCCTAAGGGCTGAACACTCCAGAAAGGAACTCACAACTAAGAATACAGCCTACAAAGATGCATAAAACCACACGCGTTTAGCCATCGCCATTTGAATATTTATTATTTTTGTAATCTATATTTATTGTGTGGTTAAACTTTGTAAAGACTTTTCCAAGGATTCTTTTGGTTAGTCATAGCTTCAGCATCCAACCCTGTAGCCTGCCACTGAGACTGGAACAAACATCACTACTGTCCACTGCTACTGTCCACTATGTAGCCTCAGCTAGTCTGAGACTGGACTCAGTGGTTCTCATCTGGCAGCCACCTTGGTGACCCAAGGATTGAGTCTTCACCATGCTGCTTAGCCCTTTCCAGGAGGTCTGCTTCATCATCAGCCTTTTACCGTGGAAACAGTAGGAACAAACCATTTTCCATGCTTTCTGGCTTGACATTTCATGAAAAGAGCTAATTCTAAATATTTTTTTATTGGTCTTAAGAGTTATTTGACCTTTATTGCGCTTTTGACTTGTTTTTGACAACCCTCTACGTAATTCATTAATTCATTTTGTTGTCCCTATCCCTTGTTATCATTGTTGTTACTGTACATCTCTATGTTTCTCTCACTCTCTCCCCACCCACTTGTCCTCCCTCTTTTTCTCTCAACCCAACTGGTCAAGGCAGGTGGTCGCCCACCTAGAGCCTGGTTCTGCTTGGAAGTTTTTCCTTTCCGCGGTTGCCAAATGCTTGTTCATGGGGGAATGTTGGGTGTACATAAAATAAAGAGTTAGGTCTCTAAGGGATCTACATGAAAAGTGCCCTGAGATAACTCCTGTTGTGATTTAACAATTTTTAAATGAAATGTCACCATCTTCTTCACTAAATGCACAACCCTGGCCTAACAACCAGACCCTGTTTGCCTTACAAATGAAAAGAAAACTGTCTATTGTCGGCCCCAAACGGTGGACAAGAATTCCACATCAAATCTGAGAAAACGCCATAGTAAGGCTCATATGCAGTGTGTCCTCTCTGGTCTTCCCTGGTAAAATTAAAATAAACAAATAAAAACGAGGGTAAAATCTCATGATTAAATGTTGAGTAATGTAGTGGTTGTGGTTTAAAAAGGAATAACACATGAGAAAACAACAATACAGCTTCTGTGATCCACAGTCCCGACTAAAAGAAAGAAAAATGTCCTGCAGGCATGAAACCTACTTCCAACTGAAATACATTAGTTTGAAAGTTGTGCTGACTCTCACGAAAAAAAATGGAAAAATCGTGTCCATGTGTACAAATTGATAGATTCAATTTTGTGGGTTGATACTGTCATTTTTCTGGTGATGACAGGCTGTTTTATTTACAACACATTTCCCCACAGATAAAGCTGAATGGCGTACTCTTCAGTTAGTCTGTAAACATTCAGAATTTGCCTCCTGTAAGTCTTAACAAAACGACAGTCAGATATTAGACAAGTCCTCTGACGTACTGTGTCACACATAACACGATACAAGATAGCTTTTGACCCCTTCACAAAGCATCAAAACAATTCTAGACTTTCAAGACATTAGTCATTGCAAAACATCTTTTTTCTTGGGTGAAAAATGCCATGAAAGACTCACTGACATTTATGATAGCTTTCATGCCAAAGTGAAAAACTGAGAAACTGCAAAGCTAAGAAAATCACTGAATGAGTCAAGAATTGTTTGACGGAGAAAGTCTTTCTTCAAAGGGAACTCATATTGATATAGTACGCTAGGCTCATTTCTACTGAGCTGTGACTTGATAGGAGGGATCAGATGAAAGCTGCCGGCATAAAGGAGAAACAGAACAATGTGATTGTTAGCGGCTCTTTGAGGAATTGTTGTCTTCGAGCCAGAGGAAGAAGAGAAAATGAGTTGGGTAGAGTCATGTTAAAGAAAAAAGCATGGGATATCGCAGTATCTGGTGAAAAATGCCAACGACAGCCATTATGCCCCTGTTGTCCATTATCATCTCAGCTGATAATCTGCTATGAATTTCTAATACGCCTCGTCTCTCCTGTGTCATCAAATACTTTATCTGCAAAATCCATCAAGCGGACGCCTTTGTGGGGTGAAATGGAGATGGGGAAGAAACACAACCTCAAACTGGCCCATATCAACATGCATACATATGTTTAAAAACTAAGCTAAAGGCCAAACATTACAGAGCTCCCTTGCAATTATCTGCACATTGATTTCTTTGCTCTCTGATCAAAGAATAATATACATCTGCATACTCGCCGGTTTTCCCAGTCTCTTCTAAACCACACCCCTGCCCACAGAGTGACATTAAAAGCTAATCAGATGTTAAAAGGCTTTTCATTAGGGCCAGAAGAAGACAGATTGGTGTGTGGGGACCACTGACTGTGCAGCGGTGCTGCCCAGTAATTACCAGTGGTCCACCACCTGCCCCCCAATCACACTGCCATCTCAGCCTATTGCTCATAAAACATGTTTCTGCACAGCTGTGTACATTCTACTCACATCTACTGACTCAATTTACTGTCAGGATCCCTTCTTTCTCAGTAACTGTACATTCTTACAGTAGCAAATTTCAGGAAGGAAGTCATTTGATTAACCCCTATTTTAGATTAATGTGAAGAGGTTCTCAAGTTTAAAATTTTCATTTTTGTGGTCTATTTACATACTTCTGCATATTTTATGGTATAAAAGCACCAAGTTACATCTGTACAGGCTATGGATGCAGCCCCTCTGTCTCAGCCTGAAACAGGCTGGTTTCTGTCTGCTCAGTGCCCCTCTCTTCTGATAGGCTGACTCTTGAGTGACACATGCCAGGGCCAATCACATATAACGAACTATAGCACACAGAGCAAAACACTCACACTGAGCTGAAATGAAAGGAGTGGGCATAAATGAGGTAAATAACAAAAATAGTCATGTTTTGTTCTTTTAGGTAGGGACAGTGGGTCCCTCCAAGGTAGGGTGGGCCCTCCACTGTAATGGTAGGTGAAACACTGAGTGTGTAGTTGTGACATCACAACCTTACAGAATTCAAAACAGCTTGTTTAAAGGCACAGTTTTGATACTTTCACAGCACCTAGACCACACACACATACATACATTACTAACTGGGGACTATCATTGTACACCAACCAAGTGAGGACCTCTGTTTCTGGTCATTTAAAAAAACAAAAATAGAATACAAAATTAACTTTTTAAACTCTCTATAATATTTCTGCAAATGTTCTTTTAATTAATCACATGCAAACACACACACACACACACACACACACACACACACACACACACACACACACACACACACACACACACGCCTCTTCTGCCAACTCCATCCTCCCTCTTCTGCATCCTCAACCCTCCTTCCTCCCATCCTCTCAATCTCTCTCAGCATGAATTATGACATTGGTAATAAAGGTATGTGTTTAAAGGGGAGGAATTGCAAATGAGCAGGAATTGATTGGGCTCCCTCTCGCACTAATTGATTGCAGACTTCATCCACGAATAATAAAAGAGGAGGAGGATAAAAGAGCGAAGGGAAGAAAATGAAGGTTGTTGAGGGGAGATTAAAGGCTGATCTAGTACAGTGGGGGGGGGGGGGGGGGGGGGCAACAGGAAAAATATAAGGTCAAAGGGATAATTATTTGTTGGCATTTGTGTGTTTTCCAATCTATAAAAGGCTTGTTTCTCTAATTACTGTACTGGTACCTCTGATTGGCAAGATGCAATTGGTAATACTAAACCTGATCACTAAATGTCAAAACACAAGCAATGGCAGCATAGAATACAGCTTTCAAAGCACATACAACTCAACATTTGCTCCCTCCTCAGCAGCATCGCCACTCTTTGTTTTAAAATCATCCACAACATCATTATCATGGCTTTCCATCAGCAGTGAGAGCAGTAATGTTCATCCACAGACTTTCTAATGCTGTTCCTGGATGATACAATTAAACAGTGAAAACAAAAACCCCGGGCAAATACTGCCAGTGATGGATATTTTCCCAGAATGCCATGCCAAAGGGTGTGGGTGAAGAGCAGGAGGTGTTCCAGGAACCATTAGCCCCCCATTGATTAGCTGTGGGGCTGTACATTATAAACAGCATTGTTGTAATATTAACAGAGTTGGTATTGAAGTAAATAGCTCCCAAACAAACCTCCCTTATACAAATTGTTCTAACAGATTTACATTTTATGTTTTTTATGAACACATGTTTTATGAACACAATCATAGTAATAAAAAAATGACTTCCTATAAACTTGACTTTGGTAGATTGTGTAATAATTTTGCAGTTGAAAACAGCTTGTACAACCACATAGTCTTAGTGAAATTTCTAAATTATTTTTAATGAAATAAAGATACAAGCATGTGTTCAAACTTTCCACTTGACTTGACTTGCCTGACGTTGGGGCAGTGATTCGAGTCAAACAATGATGTTTTTAGCACTTATGTAATACGTGACCGGCCAGATGTTGGCAGCTGGAGCCTGCTCTGTTCTGTGCTGCGATAATGATGAAACCTTCTTAAGCACTGCACTTGAGTGGAAATCCACACATGCTGTGGGTTGTTATGGGTTAGTTATGCATACACACAGCTACAATCTGGCAAGTGCTGCCTCCAGCTGTTAGGTATAACTTAGCAATGCTTTCCGAATTTACAAAAGGTAGAGGTGGAACTCTTCCTGAGGAGAAAATAATGGACTTTCTGATACCATACTGGGAAAAGCACTTTGAAAGAGAAAGGTCATGGTGAATAAGGCCAATAGCTTAGATTTTAAGCGGTTGCAGGGCATCTAATCCGTCAGAGTGCCATTAGCAGGTGGCACATTACTGTTATGAGAGTCAGGGTGAAGTCAGGCTACAGCAGGCCTCACAGAGCAACCAGGGCTGGGCCTGTGGTGCCCCCTGGACTACTGACAGCCCAGGGTCAGAGCCTCAAGGCCACAATGGCCATTAATGTTGGATGAGTTCTGTCTTGCTGAAATGCATAAAAGATGGAGGAGGACCCCAGGTGGTTGCTGCGCCCCTGACAACCTCAGCCACTGTCCGGTCATCATTGACCGAGCCATGGGTCACCACTGATGCTAGAAATGGGCCAATTATAGCACCTGACAGTGATTAAAAGGGGCTCCGAGAGCAGCAGTTGCCTGAGCTACAAATGACATTTAAGTTATTAGGGTGACATTTATTCATCGTTACGGCAATCAAAATCCATTACTATTCCATCCAAGTCTGTTTTAAGGGCAATAAATGGAGATGATATTTCTATCCAACCCAAACATAACAGCTTAATCTCCTGATACTGCAGACATATAACCGGACTCAAGTAAGTTATGGCAAAAATGTTGACCAAGATTCAAATTTACAATAAAAATGACAATAAACTAAACACTAACAAACATGCTTTCATCTTACTGGGAGCCAAGGACTAGAATCAAATTACAGGTGGAAATAAGAAACTGCATTGTTGAAATATTCATAACAGCTAATTACAATTCTGGCATGCAGTCAAATGACAAGCTATGTAAAAGCACTACCTTCTGCAGAGCATACAGTTTCCCCTCGGTGTTGAAATTCTTCAAAAGTACAAGAAATTCATAGAAAGGTAGATGAAGAAAAGGCAGACAGAGCTTCACCTCAGTGTCCAGTCTTCTGCCCTGCTGTGTCCATCACTGCCGAGACAGTCAAGGTAAATTTGCTTTTACATAACGAGACCGGATCTGACAAGCCTAATCAGGATGAAAAGAATTCCTTACGTGCTAAAGACGAAAAGTGTGAAATCGCTGAGGAATGGCGGCGGAAAGAAAGTGACCTTATAATCAATTGATCACAGATGTCATCTCCCCTAACTGACGTCTCTGCACTAGAGCATGAGAGAACATGAGCTGGTTTCTCAGAAAGTATAAAAAGTCTCACATGATTTTGGAGTCTGTCTTTCCTTGCAGAAACCCTTCCACCCCGACCCAAACTCACCGTACAGCTCCTCCGTTCTGCCCTTGCTGCTCGGTCTGTTTGTCCCTGGCGAGCACGTACTGTTCAAAAGCCTTCTCTGCCTCCTGTCTTCTGCCTCAGGTGTGTTACGGACAGCAAGAGGCTCCTCCTGAGATACTGCTGCTGCTTTACAGTGCAGAGGGAGGGTGCTGTTAGAACGCTCCCGGCCAACAGCTGACTGACTGTGCTGTTATGTTTACACAAGGCCCTCTAATTCTAACTCCCTCCTTACGCAGAAATGACTTGACCTTAAAAGTGCGATGTTGTCCGAAGGCCGGCTCGGTCCCCACAGGGAGCCCCACTTCACAACACAGGGAGGTAATACAGGGCAGATCTGGCTATGACGCACCAAACATCTGCAGTTTGCTCGCCTGCTAGGAAGCGGTGCGTGGCTGGAATAGTCGTCGAAAACACCAGACGATTTTGTTGTCGTGTCTAGCAGAGATACTGTACTTCCTCTCCTCGGGGGAAGGCCGGGAGCACAGAATTCAGACAAACAGACGTGCAGGTCACCTCGAACCGGCAGCTTCGGCTCCCGTCTGAGTCCCCGAGTTAAATAAATAATACCCTGCGCTCCTTTGGCTCGCAGTTGAAATGGCTAGATCAGGTTGCCTGGCCTCTACTGTTTCATTGGCAAACATTTTTAAAGGGCCTGCATGCACACAGCTCTGGAAGAAAAAAAAGTCTGCCAGGAGTTCAAACAGAGCCTGAGCCAGACTCTTTAAAGATAATTTATTACAAAACAGCTTCAGCAAAGCAGGTTAAAAATTCTCTACAGATAGTGAATAGTGGGGGGGAAACCACTCATACACACTCACAAACACACACAGACACAGATGGGGTTGGTATGTAGTGAGGCATTAGCTGAGAGAAAAAACAGAGTGGCAGGGTCAGAAGAGAGCGAGACCTGCATGTGAGAAGACGAGTTACTGAGGTATGACTCCCATCTTCAGGAATGTTCTGCAGGCAGACGCCGCCGCTGTCTTCTGAGCAGCGCTATCAAAGACTCCATCTGCCAGTCGCAACAATAACACTGAGGAAGGCCTTAGGTGTGTAAAGTAGACAGAGAACAGTAGCCCTGCTTCCTGCTGCTGGGAACATTAACAGGGCCTGAGTGCTACATGCTCATCTGATGGGTTGTCAATGGAAAAAGGTGATGTCATATTTCATTTTACAGTATTTATTTATGTTCTCGATCAAATCTGGTCTACCCACATCCACACAGTCCTAATGTAGCAGAGTAGTTTGACCCCACCCTCACATTTGTTACATAAATATGAACGTTTTCAAGTGCTTTAAATGATAACATACACTTTAAAGATGCTCTTTTTTCATTATTTGTAGGACTTGACTCGAGATGTAAAGTTGAATAAATAACAAGAAATTACAGTCTAGAAATGTCAAAGATGTTTCGAACTGTTTAGAAAAACTGTCTCCATTACAGAGATGATCATTTATTTCTTATACATGGCTTGCCTTTGCTCTGTGGAACATCTTAGCCTCTTTTGGCATATTATTTTAGTTTTCTGGCGTATAAACACATCAACCTCATTTCCAGCTGTATCAGGTAGCTGTTTTCAGTGTCTGATAAACCCATAGTTTTCTACCTGCCAAGCAGCAGACACCAAACACACAAAGTTAGCAAAAAGCCAGAGCATTTAGCAGCTAAAGAATGACGAGCTAGTTAGCGACGAGCTGGAACATTTAGCAGCTAAAGAGTGACGAGCTAGTTAGCGACGAGCTGGAACATTTGGTAGCTAAAGAGCAATGAGATAATTAACGACGGGCTGGAGCATTTAGCAGCTAAAGAGCCTTGCTTTGTGATTTGGTGGAGACAAAAACAGAGCTAAAAGAAGAGTAGATATTGGGACTAAATTTGTCAGTTGCCCAGAAACACACAACTCCAAGTAAATGCTAATGTTGCTAGTGTTGTCTAATAACTTTTTTATAGGCTTTCACCTTTGTATAAGTAAGTTAATAATATTTCAGTATGTACAGCTAGTTCATCAAGCAAGCTGCTACAAATAAAATAAGAACAATCAAGTAATGCAGCTTTTATTAGGCTCCATTATATCATTTATATATCTTTTTAGCTGCCACTGTTCACTGCAGTGACACACAGTGAAGAGAGGGTAGTGTTATGTGACAAGGGTTCTCTGTTTTTGTGAACTAAACTGTAAATATCTACATGGGTCATTTAATCTAGGTATTTAAAAATACCACATGTCTGACTTTAGCCTCTATAGTTCCTGTGTACATGTGTGAATGACTGTGCGGTCATTTTTAGCAAAGCAGACAGAGGGGTCTCCAAGCCAAGAGGAAAAACCATGTAACTGTGGCATTCATGAGAAATCAGCACAGACGGAAAATGTCTGATGGCCAAGTTACACAAAACGGTGTGCGTGTGCTGTACCAGACGGGGATCATCAATTCAATAAAGTGAGTGGACTCACTCAGAGGGAGGAACTTTTCTGTATTAAAGCATGAACTCTGAGCTGTGGCTGGCCGACCCACAGGGACTAGAATTACAGACCATGGGAGTTTATGAATGGTGATTGGCTATTGCTGACTAAGGCTGCTCTCGCCACACTGGCCACTAATTTTAGCCTTGCTGTAGTGAAATCACTGTGTGGAACCATTAATGCTTTAACCCGTCCACTATGGCATCTCTCTCAGCCTGTTTTATACTGCTACACTCTTCTCAGGAACACAAACAGGAAACTTTGTTATAGAACTCCACATGGAAATAAGTGCTGAGAGTAATAAGTACAGTAAATCATCTTATTGTCATCTACTTTAGATTGAGTCTCTAACTTGTATAAGTATTCAATTTTTCATATAAATGAGTGCTCAAACAATGTATAAAACAATTGAAATGATTAATCATCTCAGTAAGTGATTCCAAACCTGGGGTGGGGACCCCCAGAAGAGGTCCCAAGATAGATTTGAGTGGGCGCAACATGACTAATAGAGGAAGAAAAACATGTTGCGTTATGCTTATTTTTTCAAACATTTTCTCATATTTAATGACATTTTTTACTCCTTTTGGATGTAAAAAAAAGAAAAATGTGTCGTTGTTTCACAAGCAAAACATAAGACATGCAACTGGCAACAAGCCAATAAGGTTGATGACCGCTGGTTTAAGTGGTTTATCGAGCAAAAATGCCAAACATTTACTGGATTCAGCTCCCCATATGTGACTATGTACAGCCTTTCTGTTTTATGTGATTGGTAAATTAAATACATTTGTATTTTTGGGCAGTTTTTGAACAGAACAAGCAGCCTGAAGGTGTCAACATAAACTGTCAGAAGTTGCAGCTGCAAACAAAACTCACTGAAACAACTTTTCAGGTTTGATCTCTACTCGTAAAACGATGATCTACTGCATATGCCAGCTGTCAGACAACCTTTTCACAAACTATCAGACAGTCAGCTAACTTTCAGAAATGTTCAGCCAGTTAAAATTACCTCTAATTACAATCCCTGGCATCTCATGTCATCACCTGACACATTTAGCAAGTGTTCTGTGCTCCAGATCTAGCACAGGTGTCCAAATATATTAAAAACAGAGCGAGCGAGTGTTCGGCCAACACATGGAACAGCATAAGCCTGATGGCTTTCCCAGCAGCGCACCACCATGCTTTGGGCCTCTGTAAAAACAGATATCTCCCTACCTTATCGTCCGCACTGAAATGCAGTACTTCCACATTAGATTCCACATTTCCCTGACATCATCGGGCAGAAAACTTGGAGATAATGGGTTGGTTAAGAATGAAAGGCCGAGAGGTAAAAAAGAACCTCAGTGTTTTTTCACTCTGGGCTGACAGCAGTCTGCATGAGAAGAGGAGCAGCAGTTCTCATACCAGCATCCACCTACTATGCCACTCCTTCCTTTTCTCTTCACTTGACCACAAAACATGTGCTGGTCTTTACTTGCTGCTGAGTGACTAATTCAGTCCGCCTGGAGGTTGGGTTACTTCTGTCACTGCTCCGTTTACAGTTCCCCCTTCTTTTACTCAGCTTTTGTAAAAGTACACACAAGCAAGCTGTTCTTGTCTAAAGAGAGCAGAGCAGAGACTTATGCAGCATTACCAAGTAAGGCCAGCTGCTAAGTCAACTAGACAGGGAGTAAGATCCCTCCTTGCTCCCCTCTGTAATACTAGCACATGCTCGCATTCCACCGGCCCCTTCCTCAGCAGCGTATCACTCACTGCTGCCACGAAATTACCTCGAAAAATCATCTGTGGGGCCGTTCGCGTGATGTTTGTGGATGTTTGTGGATGTTTTGACTATTGTTTGTTGTCATTGTACTGCTCCCAAAGCGTCGTCTTTTAAGGCATCACTTACCGGCAATGTCAAAACAAACTCGAGGAGAATCAAATGTTTGAGTCATTTCGCTGAGTCAGCAGAGTGGAATGCAAAGTAAAAGTTATCTCTGGGTGGGCGATGAAATATGCAGTGTGTGGAAAACAGGAAAAAAAGCAAAAAAAAGCTGTTTGATATGAACAGCTGTGCAGCCTATAGAGGATCTGCTAAAAAAATCATCACGTCTTATGTGAAGCAGCAGAGGAGCTCCTTTGATGCACCACCAGGCAGCGTGATGGTGAGGACTGTCTCTTTCACAAGTTGGTCTGTCATGGCTCCAGATCTCCTACAGGAGCTACAGCAGGGGGTTTATCTCAAGTGACTACTGTCTTTCTTTCTTTCTTTCTTTCTTTCTTTGTGTGTGAATGAATATATTTAATGTTAGTTGTTCTTTGTAATATCGACCATTGATTCAGCAGCGATCACTAGTTTGCATAAAGTGGTGGAAGAATCACGCAGATGAATGATCTGCTTAAAAAAAGGAGCAATAGGCGAAAGTAACGTGTGACCAAGTGTCCTAATTCAAGAAAAAGTCTGACTTTCAAAATTTTCTTATGCAAAAGTACAATAAGTATAATACATTTGTATCAAAGGTATAAAATTAGAATGAGACTTTTTTTGTTATATTACTATTGATGTGTTAGATGTAAGCAGCATTTCAGTGTTAAAGCAGGTCGAGGTTTCTACTTCTAACTACTTTATATACTGCTGGGTAGTTTAATCTGTAACAACACATCATCATTGTTTTTGTCAATGATTGTTTTGTATATAAAATCTGAATCTACATTTTAACCCTCCTGTTGTCTTTCCATCGACCAGGGAACATTTGCCCTCCTGGGTCCAAATTGACCTGGTTTTGTTTGAGTGTTCATAAAACATAAGGTATAAATTATAACACCTGTGACCATTTTAGCCAACTTCACTGCAACTTATTACCACAGGTTTTACACATACTATTTTGGAAATTATGGTCATTATGGAGACCTCATTTAAATGAAAGTAAACCTCATTTTTGAGGAGGGTTACGTATGAACCGTAGCTGTCAAATAAATGTAGTGGATTAAAAAGTACAATATTTCCCTCTAAAATGTGGAGGAGTTGCATAAAATGGACATTATCTATTAAAGTTGAGGGAGTTTCCACCAGTGGTCTAACTGAGTAAATCATGGATGACACTTAGATCTCAGTTGTTTCCCATTAGTCACTTCATTAGGTTAGTTGACCACATTGTGTCTTCAGTATATTTCTGTTTGTTTTTTGTGTGAATCTCACTGAGGATAATTTAACATTTAACAATTTTTTTTTGCTAAACAAGTAATACTTCATACTGCCATGTTCCACACAAACAAGTAAAAGATATGCAAATCCTCACAGTGACCATGTACGAAGTTCCCCTTTGTTATTTTAGACATTTAAGAATAGCAGAGTATTTTCACTCCCTGTTGGTGTCTGTGGCCTTCCTCTGAGCAGCTGCCAAACATTTCTCTCTCTCTCCCTCTGTCTCTCTCTTTTACCCCCGGCCCTCATGGCAGGGTCAGCTATTGGCAGTTACACAAACCTTCTGCCGTTAATGTAGTGCAAAGCTAAATCCTCTGTTTTCTAAAGTTTGTCTGAAAAAGATTCCAAAATAAAATGTGAGGAAACCATCAAAAGCAGATGAAATATGATATAATTAATAGTTAATATTAGTCAATATGACTGGGCCATGCAGCTCTGCTTTACAGTGACAGCAGCTCCAGGTCACACCAACGCTTGTACACACTCACACAAGCAGATCGATTTGACAGGAACTTTAGACTTTGATGTTTCCATTTCACACCATGAAGAAAAATCACACAGAGAGTAGCTAATATCAAACTGACCGCTACAACAAGGCATGTATCCGCCACTGGGTCGCAGGCTCAGCACCCTGCAGCAGTCTGTGTGAACTAGCTGCTGGCAGAATATGACAGAGCTCAGACCAACACACTCACAGGCCTGCACCCCCTCTGGCCCATAAATGAATGTAATTAGCACTCTATTAAATACGTCACACTCCTTTTTTAACACAGCATTTCACTACACTGGGCTAGTGGGCTACTCTATACCTCATATCCCCAACTTGTCATCCAGAGTGGTCTCCTCTCTCTCTCAATATGAAAACCACATTAAGGTCATTAGCATTATTTTGGGTGAACTGGTGTAAATCCTGACAGCCTCTGGAGATTCTGAGATTCATCTGCATTTGTAAAAGGCTCAGAGCGAGCTCCGCTGGGATCAGTGTGAAAAAGACAAGGGACCTGCTTCATGCCTTGAGAAAGCTGTTTGATGTCCTAAATTCGGTCCTCAGCGGAGACTGCTCCCTCCAGTCCACAATGAGTGTGGAATATTAAAGGGCACGGCTCTGTCTGTTAACTTCAGATAAAAAAACACTGTAATCAGCTGAATCCTTGAGGAAAAAAAAAAAGAAAAGGGCAAAGCCCCGATCTTTGAGGGGGGAATTGAAATGCAAAGGAGCCACTTTTATGTGCAGTTATTCTGTCAAGAGTTAACGGGGCTACACGCTGGGGCTCAGGTCACGCCTGCCTAGGGGGGGAAAAGTGGATGAGGAGGAAATACGAGGCAGGATGGAGGCAGTGGGTGTGAATGATGGAGGGGGACGGAGGTGGTGGTGTCTTCTGTGCTGATGAACTACCGTCTTTGGACAGTTTGATGTGGGGCAGTGACCCATGACAGTGAGATAAGGAAGAGGAGTTTTTCACCTTGCTGCTTTAACTCGGCACACAGCACAATCACAGGTTTTCTTCACGGCCATCAACACAAGAGCCATTATTGTCAACGCCAGCTATTAACACACAGGTAACCCCATTAGCAGACAAACAGTGGCGGGTGACAGATTACAAATCGGGGTCATTGATCTACTGATAAAAAAAAGAAAAAAGAAAAACATATATAGAAAATCTGTTAAAGGGTCAGTTCACCCAACTCACATTTTAAGTGGTAGCTAAGCATGGACATACGGTAGTTTTTAGCTTTATTTTGCTCAGATTTAGAGATATCAGAGAGAGAGAGAGAGAGAGAGAGAGAGAGAGAGAGAGAGAGAGAGAGAGAGAGAGAGAGAGAGAGAGATGTTCTTTATTGTCCGCTAAGGGAAATTGATTTTTGCTCAGGTCAGTACCATACAGACAATAAATGACTAAATAAATAAATAAAATAAAGCACTGCAATACAAAAACTTATTCTAAAACCACAAACATAAACATGATTCTAAGACATTTTAACAGAGAAGCAATACTGTGATTTGTATTTGAATCCCACATTTAAAAAAAAACAAACGCCTAATCTAATTGGAGTATAAATAAAAGTTGTATATAGTTAATGATTAGGGTGGAAATGGAAAGTGGATTTTTAACAGAGGCGTACCACAAGCCAGAATTGCATATGGCAATGTTTTTTTCAACTGAGGGCTTTAATACTAAGATGGTCTGATGTACAGGCAATGTTACACATTAAAAGAGTGTATATAATGGGAGCTCTGTGTTTTAAGCCTGTAGCCTACAGTGTTTGTTTACATTTAGCTAAATATGCATCATGGAGAGTCATGCTGTTATGGCTCCTGGCAGCCCTGTGACACCACTGATGTACAGACATCCCCTGCATCACTTATAAACTGAAGAAGAAGTCTAAGTCTGATGATTTTGAGACATGAATATTATGGCAAAAATTGAATTATGTGCTTTTATTTGTTTACATCCCTACTGGACACAACTATAGGCAAGTGAGGAATATTTTTATCATCATTTGGGTGAACTGCTCCTTTAAAAATGTATGCATTAAAAAGCATAAGATACAGTAATTTTCCAGTTGAAGAGAGCAAACACTGTTATGAGCGTGTCTGTCCTTTGTTCACAACCCCCTACCCAGCACACAACTGCAGCTGAACACCGTCTGGCACCCACAACAAACCAAAAACCCCACAACAAATGAACGCTTTCCAGTTCCACCACGCTCCAAAACAACACAAGCGTTTGGCTCATCATCAAGCCTAATGAAATGGGTCCACACCATCCAATCACCGACTGGTATTTAAATGGAAAACACACGAGCATTAAGCTGTGTCGTGGAGGACGATTTTTTTTTGTCTTAGCCCCCCAGAGACATGGCAGAGGCATGGGGGGAGGGGATGGGTGGACTCATGAATAAATATGGCCTGGAGGTGTGTGTGTGACGATTCACGCTCTGAGATGTTCCTCTCCACATCACATGTTCCTCCCCATCTTTTGATTACCTTTCTCTAAACCAGACCAAGAGTTTGCTCACTTCAACTGACCCCACGGGTGTCTTTCTCATTACGCTGAGAAAATGAGACGAGACAAAGGCCCGGAAAAAAACGACTGAAATTAGCTCTCAAGCTGAGTGTGGCACTTATTTAGGCCTGGCTCTGTGAAACTCATTTGAAAGTTTTAACAGAAAACTCTTGAAAATACAACAGCTGATGTAATGGAGCATTTCTAAGCCAGTTTGAAGGTCCACAGCTCTCAAGCATCAGTGTCTTAATAGCTCTCAAAAGACCAAGTTAATATGTATGCTTTTGAATAGGAAATTGATCATTTGCCCATTTGTTTCTAGTTCTAATCTTATGCTAAAAACCCATACATGTATGCAATAAGAGGTGATTTGGGGTGGCTGGTAACCCTGTACCATCATATGAATCAATTCTCAACTATTAACTTGTGGAACATTGTAACCTGCAAAGCAATATCATGAGTCAGAGGTATGTGTTTCAATATCCGTTGGTGAAAACTTCTAAAACTGTGTTATTGCCTAATTTCTCCCTCGTCCTCCACTAAGGACGGCTGACAAGCAAGAGTTGGCCACATGGTTAGGGTTAGGGGTTAGGGTTAGTCTTATGTCAGTACATCTATCTTGTAATTCAATCAATAGATTTGATTGTCTTGTCAGAAAGATTAGTCAGAGTCAGTTATTCACCTGGACAGTCCTGTAAACTGTGGCAGGTGTCCTTATATGGTAGAGCTATGTATGTCACTAAAGGACAAAAGTAGTAATTCAACAGCTAATGTAGCCGACTATCATGTTACTTTTTATAACCTCATTATGCATGTTGTAATAATAACTAGATTTTAAATATTAGTTATTTCTTAATTTAAAGTGGGTCTTCATCAAGTTCGTATTGTACCCCCATGAAGTTGAAGGCATTACAAGATACAGATTAAAAAAAAAAAGATCAAAATCAAAGCAGCAGATTCTGAAATATCCCGACTTTTGTTCCCTAGCTCCAAAAATGCTGGATCCTACAATTCCCATGAAGCAACTCAATTGTATCTTTTCATTTGAGCCTAATTAGCTGGAAAATGTTCCTGTCTTTCAAGCTGACGTCCCCAAGTTTGTAACACAGTCGACTAAAGTGACTTCTATGTGAAGAGTCTGTCTAACTTGTATTGTTCCTATTTGCTAAAATAAATGTTAGAAGTTTTCATGAGTATTTGCTGTGAGAAGCTAATCACAATCACAAAATCACCAAAGCAAAAGACAGATTGTGGACAACACAGACAGGAACAGTGGACTAAAGAGCACGTGTCGCCTCATGTTGCCGAGCCAATAGCTTTGAGTGGGACCACACACACAATAGACTGAATACTGGAGCTTGTCAGGAGGGGAAACCACAACAATAGCGCTTCCATTCAGACCAGTTGACCCCGCAGACACGTGGCTGCCCGTGCTACATTTCAGCCCCTCTTAACATAGGAAATAAAAAGCAGGAAGGGGGGGGGGGGGGTTAGAACATTGTTGTTGTCCATCATTCATGTCTGGTTCAAACTTGTCACTTTAAATCAGGAGAGAGTAAAAGAAGTCTGTTCACACTGAGGACCAGAACCCTGAGCTGGTTACATTCCCACAGAGTTACCACAAAGCACTGACTGTGACATGCTGCTATAACACATTACTCCAATCTTAACAGGTCACAGCTCTGTGTATTTTGTCTAGGCTAGGAAAAAAAAGAAAAAAAGAACACAGGGTTTTTATATTCAGACTTTACAGACATGGTGCCTTACCTTTTATAGAACCCATGCAGAGGCTGGAGACACAGGAACTGCCAGTAATCCAAACAAAACGCTTTGAACTTCAACATTTTGTCAGAGGCTCAGATTAAAAATGTCATTGTGTGCAAGGTCCATAGAAGAAAAAAAGGAATATTTGCTTAAAATGAAAGCCTCAAATTTAGAAGAACAAAGCAAATCCTACTCAGTTCAGACTGTAAGGGAACACAACTGACACCCCACATGGTGCAGTCCCATCTCAGCATCTGCCTGTGTGTATCTGGGCCACATGGAAGGGGGCTGAACCTGCATCCCTCTCCTCCTTTTGTTACTCCTGAGCTGTCCTGTCCTGCACTTTTAGTATATCCTTGTGCTTGGATAGAGATGTCAGCCTCTAGACATCGTGGCTTCTCCTGTTATAGTGTTTAAGGTTTATCCCAACATAACCCTTTATCGTAACCAGACCTCCTCCCTTCTACTCGTCCTCCTCTTCCCTATAAGAAACGATCACTCTCTTCCCAGTCAGTCAATAGAAGAAGAGGTTCCTGTCTCCATCATCGCTGTTCCTCAGAGTTGAGTTACAGCTGCTCCTATTGTCTAAGCGGCCACAGTGACAAGGTCTGACTCTGCTGCGCCTCGCTGGGCCAACAAAGCACACAAAGGCCTCCCTCGGTGGCCGTATCAATTAGGCTTTATCAGATGCTGCACAGCCTCTGCCAGCACGGGCTGCTCAGAGACGAGCTAATCAGCAGCAGCACATGGTGTGCAGAGGGGCGAAGCCGGCACCCATGAGGGCCAGCCTCTCTCACACACACACACGCATGTTCACATAAAGCCTAGGCTGGTTGCCAGGACAACCCTAAACACAGCAATAAAAGACACTGATGGACCCTTGATGTGACTCTAGCTGATTGGCTGAAGAGGAGAGCTCAGGGTCAATATGTGAGCAGAATCATTCCTCTCCATGTTTCTATGGTTTAATAGATTTTCATAATGCAGGAGTCTGGGCTTAGTGAAAAACACATATGCTACATCAATGGGAAAGTCATTGTGAAACTTGTACAGTGATCCTTGCATAAAGTGGAACAGACAAGTACAGATGCATGAATGAATTAATGATGAATATAGAAACATGGATCATCAATAGTTTATGATTACATATGTTCCTCAACTCTGTGGAACAAATCAGTGTTCAAATATCATGTCATTTTTACATTAAAAAAAAAGAAGAGAGAAACTATACTGCAGAGTGAGACTTCTTGCAGATTTGTGTCAATACAGCAAAAGGTTAGAATGCTTATAATGAGTGGTTCATATAAAAGAAAGATAATCAATTTGAATTTAAACCAAATGCTGAATCATCAAATCAGCTCTATCACAGCGCCGTGGTCACTCATTGGTTAACACAGCTATCGCTGCTAGATGGGAGTCATTTCTGTCTACCAGGATGATTCAGCTGTCAGTAACATCTTGGCAGAGATGTTTAAAAACTGAGTTGTGATACCAGCGCTGCTACAGCTTTCAGCTCTGGCTCCGTCAGCTCTGGTGTCACGGAGCAGGCTGAGTGAGGAGCTGCGCACAGCGATACGGCAATTATTCAGCCTGGCACGCTGCTTTGAAGTGAGAACAAACAGCATTTTGTAAAAGGCTGTGAGTCATGAAAACAGCAGAGTAAAGTTTACAGTATTGAGCAGTACACTGTGGGATGATGCTGCCGAACAACACACACACACAACACACAATCCCATCTCATTCTATGTTATATGGATGAATAAGGTTATTACAAGCCTGGACTAATGAAGCTAAAGCAGTGTAGCGTTCAAGTGGTTACAATTTCCACTCAGTCAACAGAATACTCCCTTGTTTAATGAATGTGGGTTACATAGCAGGATGGGAATGTTAAATGGGCTCTCAGGTGATTTTAGTATTGCACCTCCATAAAGTGGGAGGATTTAAAAGACATAGTTTAAAATATATAACAATCAAAGCAGCAGAGGCTGAGATCTCCTGACTTTTAGTCTTAAAGCCCAAAAACACTGGATCCTACATTTGCTATAATGCAGCTCAACTACATTATTTGTTAGACACTCCCTGCTTGGTAAATGCTCCGATTTTTAGACTTCACACACCACATTTGTGATGAAGGTTTTCTTATAAGGAGACCAAGTCTACAGCAAGGATGTGGGTTAGCATACTAACATTGGCGCAATGAGATGCTCCAATATGTTGCTGTTTGCAGGTATAATATTTACCAATACGCAAGTATTGAGTCATATACCAAAGTAGTGTAAGAGCACAAAATGTGACCTGCTGGTGGTAGAAATGGCAACCCAACCAGTCCAAATATCAATTTTGTGACAGGTCAAGACAGGGGATATCAAAGTTTGTAGGTTTTAATTTTTAGGGACTATGAATATGGGCACAAGGTACCATGGCAATCCAACAAAGAGTTGATATATTTAGGTCTGGACTAAAGTGGTGGACCAACTGACACTGCCACTGTCAAAGGCATACCATTTGTATGCCTAAAAAGCTAAAATAGCCATGACAACATCATGTGGATTATTTTCAAAGGGCTCGCTCCACATCCACACTTGTTCATAGGTTGAACAGCACTCTCTGTAATTAAACTGAGCTTGTTCTTTCAAAGGGTGTGCAGTCTCTCAATACAGATGTTAATTTGATGTTATAAATGCATTGTCCAAAAATGTTTGCATGCAATTTACAAAGCAGTAAAAGAGGGTATTGTAAAGGTCATTTCATTTTCATTTATTTAGTGCCACAAGAGGAAAGGTTATGGACTGGGCCACACATGTTCCTCTCGCCTTATTAAGGACCAGTCTTAACACTTTCTTTTGTCTCCCTGACAGTTTTAGGGGGAGATCCCACTCAGGGGGGAAGGCAGCACATTATTGAACAGACGGTGCAGGCAAATGGGAAACCATCCATCATGTGGTTCTCTAGAGCACTGGGTGTGTGTTCTTATAGGCAGAGTGAGACATCCTCCACCCAGAGCAGACAAAGGAAATAACATGTCCAAATCTTTCATTAACTACCACTGTTTCATTCATATGGTTTGGGCCCCAGTATGGGATCTCATCAAGAGAAACCAAAGACTCCAGAAAATGTGATGATGATTTATTTTTACCTGACAAATCACAAGATGTCATAAGATGCTGACATCTTATGACAATTACTGAACCAATAGAGGATCTTAAATTGAAGCTGTGCTATTTTCTGCAGTAGATGCAGCTCTTCCTGATCCCAGCTGTAGGCTGGAGCTAAATGACCTAGAAGAAAGTGTTATGTTAATAACTGTAGAATCAATTTGGCACCTGGGGAAGGACAAGGCCCTCACTCCAGCTGAGCTGTGCTTAATTTCAGAAGCTTTGACTGGCTCAGGTCCTATAGTCAACATACCCAAAGGTACAATTAGAACCTCCAACAGGTCAGTGTCTAACAACCAGCACTACTGCTAGTGTACAATTCATTTTGTAATGAAGATAAATACTCCCAAGGTGTATCATGAATTTAGGCAAACCTCACAGTGTAGTTCAGGGTTTTAACTGCAATTTAGGTAAAGGATGATTCTGGCACTCATCAGCCTGGGTCTTTTATGTCCATTGTGAAGGATGAGCTTTACAAGACCTACTCTGTGTATTTGTAGTGCATCCTCTTTCCAGGTCTCCATGGTAAAGAACAGGGTTAATGGTCTAGATCCTACCTCTGATCTACAGTCTTGACTCCAAGTACTTCCAGAGTTTCCTTCTGTTTCACTTTCCCCCTCTATCTGAATAAAGGATCATGGACACAGAGTGTCGTATGTCAACCCTTTTGCCAGAAAGAACATTGATATTGGACTATTTACTGACATTATCAGTGAAATGTTTTATTCCTATAATATTTTTGCATGGCAACCATTGTTATATTAAGATTGGGGAAACATGACATTTGGCAGATAAACTATGGCTTTAGAAAATGGTCATTTACAGTTACACATGAATTCACCTGGAGTGGCACAAACTGGGGCAAAGACATGTCTGAGCAAAACATTTGAGCTTGACTCCAGGCATTATGAATCTACTTCATGCACATACAGAGACGAGAGGCAAAGGGAGAGAGACGGGAAGATAACAAGAGAAAGAAAACAAGTTCTTGATCCGACATTACCATTTAGCTAGTGTTACAGATCATTTCTGAACGGTTGGTACATTGGCTGTTTGGGGTGAATAAACACAGACTGCACATAATTGGTGCAAATAATGTTTCTTTCTGAATACACCTTTTGGGTTGTACTGTGTACGGTACACATTGTACAGTCCTGAGACCAATTTTGTGATTTTGGTCTATAGACACTTCAAATTGACTTGACTAGAAAGTAGTTCTCTGGAAATCCTGGTATCACTTGCAGCAAACTGCAAACTGCATAGAAGATCCTCTTGCAAGTCAACTTACTGATGACCTAATTATGTGCCGTAATGGATCTGGAAGGTAGTCAGTTGAGATACATTTCTGCAATGGAGATGGCAAGATGCTATTATGATTAATAGTCATAAAACAAGATATTGGAATTTCCCTTTAAGAGTGGCTGCAGCTAATCATCCGCCAAATTCTACATACTACAAACTAAAAATAAGAGCCATATGATTTTAACACTCACTGCACACTTGAGACACAGTCCATGCTGAATGTATGCGTGAAAAAAGCTGAAACTGGCAAACCCACACTCCACCACATGGGGCTAAATACACTAAATAAAAAGAGACAGAAAACATTTTTTATTGAAACTCCTGCTGATGAGCAGTTTAGAAGATCTTACTTTAGGAAAAAGGCAAAAATCAGTAAGTTGGAACACTCAGAATGGATTTATTTTTATCATAAGTTCACTGCCTCTAACTTTTAGCCATTCACAATCCCATCCAGGGGTTGAAAGCCGACATAATACTCCCCTTCCCATACATCAGGCACTTACATGCTAGTCTTGTTTGCAGTACATGTTTCCTTACCACTCCAGCAGGGACTGATTACTGGAAAAAAATACAGTGGTTTGTATTTCCTCGAGAAAACCAGCTGGGGCAACAAACCTCGGCCAGCAGCCACAGTGTTCTGCTGATTCAGTTGGCAGAACAGATCCCATTATCTTGTTTATCCTCATGGAAATTTAACGGTTTACCATGTGACCTACATTTTCTCCACAGATCCCAGGTCTTGGGGAAGGCAGTGAAGAAAAAAAACACCGCTTGTTGGTGAGTTTAGAGGAGAGTCAGAAATTTGCATGATGCGATCAAGATAAGAGTTGATGCCTCGTTCCCTCTGGGAGTGAGGCAAAGCTTTACAGGGCGTGACGGAGAAAGTGCGAGAGTGAGGAAGACACATCGGCGCCATTATGCGAGGGCGGCACCTCAGTCTGACCTCTTCTGCTCAGAGTTCATTAAAGGCCTTGCTCTTTTGCTTCATACAGCGTTTCCTGTCAGATATGGGGCGTGTTCTCTGCTCGCCCGCTGTGCCCGGGACGCTGTGTTAATTCTCTCACCAAGAACTCCCGGTCTCTCTTCCCTGCAGAGATGGCAGCGAGTGATAAACAGGCGACGCCGGTGTTATCATCACCTCTACAGTCTGAGCTCAGGAAACCAATAAAGATGGCCCGTGGCGTCCCGACTCGGCTCTAACAGCCCCCATGAGCCCGCCGCCGCCCAAGGGACCCACCGCCCGTGTAATTGCAGCTTTTATAATTGCGACTATTGTGAGGGCACGAGGAGCCAGCTGAGGTCTGAGCGGGAGCGATGAGTGGAAAAAAAGGAGGGGGTCCTGTACATTTGGTCCTCACATTAGACATTGATTGATGGCTATCTCAGGCTCAGGCTCCTCCGCTGTCACCTGACTGCCCACAGGGGTGCGTTCCTCTTGATGACAGAAGCTTACGAGGTGATACTCTCTTTAGTCTGTCTTGACACTCGTGGTCAAGGAGGAGCTGTCACATACTGGCAGATGAAAAAACTGTCACGTGTTACTCTACAAGGAGGCAAAATTCAGCGTCAAGGCAAAAGTAATGACTGCGTATAGACTCCAAATTAACTTCTTATTTAGAATTTTCATATAAAAGCCATCTTAATTATGGTTGCAACTAGCTATTATTTATATTATTCATTAATCTGACAGGATTTTGGGATGTTTGTCGGCCAAAACAAGGCATGACACATATAGCCATGGGCTCTGAGGCTTGTTACAGGCATTTCATGCTATTTGCCAACATTCAATAAACCGTATAATTAATTGATTAATGGAAAAACTAAAGATATTTGAAGACAGACAGACAGACTGTCTTCTTGTCGATTTTTTGTCAATCGACTGATTCATTAATTGGATAATCATCCCCGAAATAGTGCTTATAATTATCCTCCTTCTGTTGCAAATTCAAATGATGTACAACGTATGACATTTTTGGAAGGTTTTTGGAAACAGATTAGAAGCTATAGTGGTCACAATCTGTTAAATGACAAAAATAGCAGTTAATGAACAACATGAATTTAATGTCACTAATTGAAAGTAGCTTTTCAGTGTTGTGTATCTGTCTGTTCAACATTATTTCATGAACAGGGAATATGACAAATCAGTTAATTTGATTTTTGCCATAATTGAGATCATTAGTCTCCATTCAGGCCACTCTGCCTACTTTACAGTTTTTCTCCATCTTTTAATCATCAGTGAACCAGAGTCAACACATGATTTTTTAACCATGATAACAGTTTATATCTGAGGCGCTTCACAGACAGCCAGTCAGTGTAAGGGAGGGATTGCTGCTTATCTCCATCGACCACTGCAGCCTCCCAGTCATCTGGATTGAGGATTAATCTGCTCTGAGGAACACATTAGTAAAGCCTTAGAGCTGTGCTCCCTCTAGTGGATTCCTGCCCTAAAGACTAATACTGACAAGTAAACACTTCAGTAGGTGTGTATCACATTGTCAGTGAACTTCACATGAGATGAAACCTCAGTGGAAAATATCATCAGTATATTTACTTGCTCTTCAAAGGAATGATGCCATCAACTAATAGTATACTACTACTAATAGCAGATGTATTGTTATTGGCAGATTGGCAGATACACACAAAGAAATGACTGAAATCATTAAGCTGCATATTTGACCTTTTTGTTTAATTTGTGTTTTTTTTTTATAGTCATTTGATAATAATTTCACCTCCAGTTTACTACATATATATACATTTTCTGTTATCTTATAAAGTATTATTATATTATTATTGTATAGTCTTTATCACACAGCTTCACCATTGAGGGATCCAAGGCAAAAACATTTTCGGACGTCTTTATGCAAAACCAAAAAGTAATGTTATCTTGTAAAATATTGGTCTCAAAAGTTAGTAACAGTTGATCTTTAGCCTATCTTTTTCATGTTATTGTACTTTTAATTAGTGGAGTAATATATGCCAGCAGCATTATATGTATTTAATCGCTGTAGTGTATTTGAGTGAATGCAGTTTGTAATTCTACCAATGTATACTGTACTATAGTACTATAGTACAGTATTCTTCTAGCATATTACTGTACTTTCAGGCAGGTAGAGCAGGAGCCTGGCTGGTCTGATCCTGTCTTTGAAGTACTTTTGAGTGGCAAGTGTGTTAGGGCGATGCCACCACCAAGATGAAAGGTGAAGCGAAATGTCAGTGGAGTCATACTGTTCAACCTCTCATCTGCTTAACTGTACCCAGAAAAGCCTTTCAAGAGCGTTCGTGCTTCAAAAAAACAAAAAAAACAATAACAGGGAATATAATAAAATAAAATAGGAGAACAAGGAGACAAAACATTCATTTGCCTGGGTTTATAAGAGTAAGGCATATTTTAATATCATGGATTCCTTTGATATAGTGTCAAATCGGATGACACAAGCAGGGTAAAAATGGTAGTGAGGGTGCTATCCAACTCTGTAGCACTACTGTTGTATCAATCATGTGTGTGAGCACATCACTCTGCACTCAGCGCTAGAAAATGACATGATATATTTTCAAAATGATGCCTTGAATCAGCCCAGCCATGTCCTGCAGACACTAAACGCTCTCTGAAAGTGAAGAGAAAACCCTTTCAGAAGAGCTCAGTGAACACAGTGCTTGCAAACGGGCTGATGTCAGCTATCATCTTCGTAAATGGCTGTCTGTTCCATAGCCTTGGTTGCTCTGGTTGTTGCTAAGGTCCTGTTTCAGACAGAGGCTGAACTAGCAGCGGCTGTGTAAATGTTCAGTATGAGTTAAATCATTTTTGAACTGTAAATCATACACAGATACTCCAGGAGAGCCCCACACTAAAAATATAGAGCTGTAAATGTGCACAATGTGTCCCCTTTAAAATATATTGTAATAAACTTTCTAGTGCCAGTGCTTTAAATAGAAGAGCAGTAAACCAAGACTAATAAATTGAACCCATTTATTGGCCAGTACATTGGCCAATATGAGCTAATTACAGATATCTCAGTAATGGTGCATTCAAGTGGTAGCAAAACAAACACGCTACTTTATATTAGGGGAAGTAACACACTGGAGAAGAAGGTAAAAAGTACATGTGTATATGGCACTAGCACTTTTCTTTTTAACCAAATACAACACAAAGACATCTGTCAGCTTTAGCTAGCTAACGTGACACATGGAAGTCCAGAGAAACAGCAGCTAGTAGCAGTTATAATGCTAACAGAGAAGTAAAAACATTAGCTCATGAGGCTATGGAGAAATGAAACCAACGGGCAGCAAACACAAACAAAGTAAAATAACCATTAAAAATATGTAATGTTAGCGTACGAAGAACAGCTGTTTGCCTGATAAAAAGTAGAACTTCATATGGATTTGAATAAATACAGTTAACATAAGCGCAAATATAACTTTAACTCCCTAATTTCACCTACATGATTCAGCATTCTTAGACCCAAGAGCATAATTTCCATTTGGGATTCATATTTTTATGATTTACTCACTAAAATCCATGTAACTACAGTCTATCCAGCTGCCATATTCCAAGCTGTGAAGCTCTGACTTGACAAAAATGCTTTCACCTTCAGTTATCAATATTATTATAGTTACCCAGCATTACAATAAAACTATTTTTCTCATACATGGCTATCTCTTCATAGTTTTGGTATAATTTTGCCAAGGCTAGTCGCAGCTCACCATGGTACAATTCACTTAACCTTTGCTTTGTGCTAACCAAAAGGTCAAATACATTACATTTGAAAAACTCAACAGCTGTGTGTCCTTCCAATCACAAAGACTCCAGTACCTGCATAAATCCACAAACCTCATTGAGATCTACGTTCTCTCGAGCACATTAAATGTCAAGCCATCATCACAACAAGTAGTAGTTTTTTTATGTTTGTGTTTTAATTTTTTTAAGCAGTATATTATAGGATTTTTTAAGGGAAAACTGGGCAGGTCATCTACCCATCCTCTTCAACCCTGCACAGATTTTCTGGATTTTCTTTTATGCACATGCTGTTTTGTGTGCACATTGAGTTTTGGTATCAGGCCCATAGAAAGCTGCCCTAGAGCTACTGGGTAGCTGTAAAGCAGCACTTTCAATCCACTTGGGGATGAATCTTGTGCCAAAAGATGTGAGTACACAAGTATAATTTTTTTCTTTTTTTATGCTGAAAAAAATCTATTTATTTCTGCAAGATTTTTGGGTATGATACAGATTTGAATCAGTTTTGATCTTCAAAACATACAGTTTTTTCAGCAGGTAAAGTCATATATCATGCTCTGTACTGGCTCCCTCCATTTCATGTATTTTCTGCTATTTTTGCCATCCTCCAATGCATATTCTATTTGAGAAAACTTTAATGTCTATATCCACCCACTGTATCACTCCTGGAGGAAATAAGAGACAACATGCAGTTATAATAGTCCAAGTTTGTTGTTACCATGGCGTCTGACAACAATGCTGTGCAGAATACGCACACAGCAACCTTTCTCACATTCATTTATACTTTCAGATTGCAAACTGGCACAGCTGTAGCCTCAGTGAGCAGCCAACTTGGAACTCCCAAATGTCAGGCTTTCCTGACCAGCACCTGACAGCAGCTTCACAGTCAGTGATAATCTTCAGATAAGAAAAAAACCCCAAACCCAGATCCAGATTATCTGAAAAATCTAATCACCAGAGGATTACTTCTCTGTCAAATTTCAGCCAAATCCGTAACTTTCAGAGATAAGTGACCAAAACACGCAAACACAAAGTTGATAACTCTTTCCAATAACCACAGCAGAGGAAAATATCACACTAAAATAGAGCCTATATTATTTAGACTGGTTTCAAGTTTAAAAATGTGGAAATAATGGTACAATTGTATCAGAATAGTTGTGCACATCAAACTAAATTAACATTTGTACATTTATTTGTACAATTTCACAAAATAGCACACTGGTGCTCCAATTCTGATATGTGCATTTTTTTAGTATCATCATACAAATCTGAGTTATCCCCATATTAAGTCATTATCTGCAACTGAGGATTGTTTGCATGATCAGTTTGATGTTAATTCTGTAAAATGTTAGAAAATGAAAAATGACCATTGGAATTAGTGGGAGCCCATGTAAGTGCAGGGTGAGCCTCCTTTTATGGTCATACTTGCATTCGTCAAAGTACACCTATACCATTATCACAATTTTTAGTATGTTTATAACAACGATTTAGCAGTTATTACCAATTAAGTCACTGTTTAGTTCCCTCAGCCACCAATATCTACCACGGCTATTGCCATGGCAACACTGTCTCCAAGATATATATTTGTTTTGTTAAGTACTCTCTGCTGGAAATCACATCTTGGTTTATGTTAAGCTGCAACATTTGTTCAGGTGATGGAGTTTGTAGGTTTATGTATCACATGTCATCAGGCAGGAGGCAGTCAAGGCTGGGGTTCACATCTTGAGTCTGGTGTCTGCTCAGGGTTTAGGTAACAAAAGCTCATTGATTGAGGTCAGGGAAAGACCATGGGATTTGGTCAAATGATAAAGTAAGCATGTTCGTGCTGAACTTCACTAAGTGCTTTGAGTGCCTAAACAGAACCGGAACCATCATGCTTTAGTTTGTATGGTCCCCCAGGTGAACCCATCTTTATTCACAATGATTTCACACACAACCCAGAAAAAAATCCAACAATGTGTCTATGAAATTAGAAATTTACAGTATAAATTGCAGTTTATTCGGTAGTGTGACTGATTTTCCTTTTTACATCATTAGGCACTAGATTCCCACGCTTCTCCTACCTCAGGCTTTCAGTGGAGATACCTGAGGTCAACCTACCCCTGTTCCTCTCTCCATCTCCTACTTCTGACTGTGAGATCTTCTCAACAGGTAGAAGCTGCTGGCTCACAAACAAGAACTAAATCGCCAACTTAAACAAGGTTGACCCACACAGTGATATTACAAATGGACTGTACTTATATTGAACTTTAATAGTTGTTATGACCACTCAAAGCTCTTTTACATTACATGTTTCACTCACCCATTCACACACATTCATACACTGATGGCAGCAGCTACCACACAGGGTGCCAACCTGCTCATCAGATGGAAGCTAACCATTCACACACATTCATACACCATTGGCGCAGCATCAGGAGCAATTTGGGGTTAAGTGTCTTGCCTAAGGACACATTGACATGTGCACTGGAGGAGCCAGGAATCAGAATCTTTCAATTGGTGGACAACTGCTCTACCTCCTGAGCCACAGTCGCCCCAAAAGAAGATGTGACATGCAAATAAGCGATAGAAAACAATCTTGTTTTTTGTTGTTGTGCATGCCACCCCTGGCAAGATGCCACCCTGGGTGACTGCCCATGTCACCTTTATCTAAATCCACCTCTGATTGTAGAGAAAACAAATTATAGTACATGTTATCATTCAACATTTTAAAGATATATTCTGTAGGAACATTTTGGGACATACTAAAAAATGAAAATGTAATTCAGTTGGCTGGAATCCAAGAAATTTTGGTTATTTTTTGCTTAATAAATATCCAAAAAATATGAATCAGTTACCATTTAGTTTAGTTTAGTTTAATCAGATACATTTATCTGTACTGAATATAATGAAGCATAGTGTAAACATGATATCCAGCATTAGGAAGCAGGTGTTTTCTATCATAGAACAGTGATGATGCTTCATGCTTACTGTCGTTTGAGGTAGACTGGTGTGTGTATGTCACAGAACTGTATTGAACAACAAAGCCCATCACATTATCTGCTGCATGCAAGCCCTGACTGCAGAGCCAACAAACACTGGCTCACTGTAATGGCGAGATGTGTTGTACAGGTACAGCTAGTGGATTTAGCGTGGCAGGGCTAGCTGCCTGGATTTGCCTCCATGCAGATTTATGGGAGAGCAAGGCTGCTTTGATCTTTGATATTCTCAGCTGAGCTCCACAGTGCTGCCATGAAAGAGACTTTACAATTAGATCAATTCAACACAAACAGTGGTGGCAGGAGAGCGAATAGGAAAAAAAAGCATGATCTATTTATGGCTTCTTCACGTGTGATGAAAACGCTTATATGAGGTTACTGTTAATTAGCTGGAGTGTCTCGAGTTTTATGTACCATCTGACAATTTCCAGCTGTAATTACTACTACCTACTAAAACAGCTGTGGCCCCATGTGCAGCAAATCTCTTATATCACTGTGGCCAACAACAACAGTAATGCTGCTGCATACTAAATGCAAATAAATTTCTTTCTACAACACACTGAGGCTGAATCACAGTGGCTAATTTGAGCAGTTATCCGATCCTATATATGGTACTATGGATTTGTTTACGTACAATTAAAGGTGCAGTGTATAGAATTTAGAATGACTTGGCAGAAATAGAATATTCATGTTTTAATCACCTGAAAATAACAATTGTTGTGTTTTTGTTACCTTTGAATGAGCCCTATAAATCTACATGGGGAGTGGGTCCTCTTCCACAGAGCTTTCCATGTTGCATCATCATGTTTCTATAGTAACCCAGAATGGAAAAACCAAACACTGGCAAGTTTTTCAGTTAAATTCTGCTACATGTTTGGGGGAGGCATATTAAACTGGTTGCAATCTGAAACCTCACCACTAGATGCCACTAAATTTTACACACTGTTCCTTTAAATCGAAAGTGAGGATGGGAACTGCAGTATTTACGATTACATTAACACTTTGTTCATGATTTATGATGATTTTTTTGATGATATTTTCTTTGACAGTTTAAAGTGATGTTCAAAGGCTCTTTGACACTGCAACAGTCATCTTTCAAAATGCAAAGGTGTACAGTGAGTAAGGCATTAAACTTTAACCAGCAGGAATCCCTAAATATTTTAGTGGGCCATTCATTATAGACAAGTGGGCAGGCATCTCTGGATAGATTTACCTGTGTGATAACATTAGATGGGGAACAATGTTGATCCCTAAAGGTCCTGTAGAAAGCTCTGTGGAAACATGCTGACATAGACTTTTCCAATAAAGTCAGATAAATCAATCTAGAACAAAGCGGTGCAGCTTTAGCTGCTTTATTTGATATAGCTGTCATGAAGAATGATATATGTGGCCTTATTAAGCTACTGTGTGTGCACACACAAAGTGGAGACAGACAGTAAGATAAATGAGAGCGCCTATATCAACCACATCCCCACCATTCACTGTCTGACAGCATAGTTTCTCAATAATTAACAGATACAGTATTTGAATCTAATTGTTAAGCACTTCTCTGAAGTGTCTTTACACTTTAATTACTTCATAGCTTTGTTTGGATATGTGTGTATGCTATATTATTACTGTTTGGCTCAGACTGTGTCCAAAGAGAAATGTGGTCTGAAATAATCAGGGAACTATATAACAACACAACAAAATACACAATACTTCAATCAACACTTACACAGTGCATTACATTCAAAGCTAGTTAAAGCTGCAATAAGCAATATTAGGGTTAGGGTTAGGGTTATATTATGATAATATATCAGCCATTTCTGGAGCTTTACACAAATCATAAGAACATTTTAGCTTATTTAGTTCATTATTTTGGTTTTCCAGCAAATATAAACCAGTCCACCACCTGCCTGTACTGAATGGCATTCAAACAAGTGAGCAACTAGCTGATGAAAAAAAATGTAGCAGCGAAAGAGGCAGATATTGTTGCTCAGGAGCTGGTGGAGACCAAAACAGAGTGACAAGAAGATTCAATATTGAACTTACATTTGTCAGGTAGCTAAAAATTGCAACTGTAAATGAATGCTAATGTTGATCTGTGTCTGCTAGATATATCAATAGCCAAATGTTTGCTTATATGTTAGCCACAACAGTTCTGTAAGGAGATAATACTTCAATGCTTGTGTTTCATTTCACTGCCCCCAAGTGGTCAGTAAGTTAGTGCAGCTTCCAGTGTACATTTCTATCTTTGTGGTAGTTATGTTGTGTAATGTTATAGTGAGTTACTTTTAATTTATTTTCTTTTACTTTGTTTCTACATTTCTTCTGGTTTTCATCCACCACAAAAACTAAACTCATTTTGAATACTTTTCCATGAGATACTTGAGTAGATTTTACTGCTAAGACACTTACTTAAAGCTGCTGTGTGTAGAATGGAAATTATCAGATTTGGCACTGCCCACTGATAAAATCAAATTAGACACCTTGGCAGATGGCTGACTGTAAATCATGCCACAACACCAGGGAATCTGACCCAGGGACAGTGAGAGTAATGGCCACTATATAGTAGAATGCCCAGATTTTCACAGATTGTCTATTTTTCACACATTTCATGGAATAATTCATCAATCATCAATAAGATGCTCTGATCACATAAATACTCAGTACCTGACATAGTGGTTTTAAATCAAATACAAGGTAATGTAATTACAACAAGGTCCAGGTCTAGTTATCCCCTTCATGGCTGGATGACCAATCAAACTCCGATGTGTAGACACTCAACTGACTTGTCAGGAGAGAGGAGAACCCCCCAATTTGATTTACACACTTCCCTGTGTCACTACAGATTGGATTAGTTCTCTCTTCCTAGCAAAATGGATGAGAACCTGATTACAGCTAATTCTCCAAAACTTTTATTTGAAAGGCCAACAGAAGCATTTACAATATAAAGAGAGATATGGAGAGTCTGTTTTTTAATGAAGAGTACCTTATTTGCAGCTGATATCTGGTTATGTTGGCTCATTAAAACCATGTAAAACACTGACTGATATACTTGTTCAAAAAATTGGAAAAAAGGTTGTGCCAACATTAGTCATTAGGGCCTTGTAGCACCTCTGACTGAATGAAAGGTTATAAATTGGAGCTCTGCCTCCTTCTTCTCCAAATTATTATTATCTTCAAACACTACAAACAAGCCAAACCAGGAATCATGATGCTACATGCTGCCTGTGTTGCGAGGCTGACCATGTGAAGGATATGATTACTCAGGGCACTTTAAGAAACTCAGTATTGTGAAACAGACCCACTGGTGACCTTGAGCTTTGCTGGGTCACATGATCTCTGAACAAGCCCCGGCTTTGCGGCTGTGCCATGACCGGGGAGAAGGAAGAGGGGAAGAGGGGAGGGGCTGCTTGGTAATATGACGAAAACCCTGCTTAGCTCAGGCAAGCCCCGGGTAGAACAGATGGAGGATCATTCTTCCTTATGCAATCCAGCACCAGCGAAGCAGAAAATATGACTTTTATGTGACTCCTTTGCATGTCAGATAACAAAAAAAGAGTCTAATGAATATCCTGAGACTAATACATGAGCTTTGTAGACAGACGGGCATTGGGATTAACAAGCAGTCAACACGCCACCCCTCCCGCCAAAAAAACTAAACAAAACAAACAAACAAACAACAAACAAAAAAACAGCTGCTGAGACTGCTAATACTGAGCAAATAACAGCTTTCAGTCAGCTTCAAAACACTGTCATTTAAAATGTGCAACAGGCACATATATCCTAACAGGGGTACTTGGCATATATGCCCCAGATGCATGAAACCACATTATAAATTCTCAAGCATATGTGTTGAGTCTGTCTTGAATGCATGAATTATTCCATTTTTTTTCCTGCTGATTCCTCATTAATATTGATCATCTTCATAAATATTAGCATATTGAAAAGCAGCAGTCATTAATCTATTTTGTCAGTTTCAGCTAAATCTTATACTCCCAGAAATTCTGTATGTTCTCTGTACCTCCCAGCATCTAGAAATGTGATTGGCTATGTGTTTAGGGGGAAAACAGCAATAAAGTGGCTATGTGTATGCAACTAACAGTCCAGGTACCATGAGAAGCCACAATTGATGGCTCCAAATTGACCAAAACAGTAAGATTAAACAGGCTGAGAGAAGAGGATACACTGGTGAAAGGCTTTGAATAATAATAACTCAAGGGGTGGGGGAATAAAAGCCTTCTTCAGACCTCTTTCTAAAAATAGCTCGGCTGGTGTGACATCATCAGAGCTACGCAAATAATATCCACCTTTACTTTTGTCTATGCAGCAGGAATGTCTGTTTTAACCTTAGGTTGCATCTCTGGTGATTTTGACTGCTGACATGTGCACACAAAGACACAAACTAATATACATGCAGAAAGCAGCATGAACCCTGAAAAATACCCCCTGTCCCTGCAGATGTTCTACTACTTCTGCAAGAAATACAATCAATAATAAATCAATATTTTCCAAACAACAACAACTACTACTACTTCAATCTCTTTGCACATGTTTCTGCATCCACTGAACATTTTCTCACCACTCCAGCAAGTTGTCACTACGAAAAATTCCAACTCCCAGATATTCTCGACTACCACCTCGTCCTCCCTCCAAAAGCATCCCAGCGTGCAACATTCATACAAAGTACTCACAAGTGATGGTGGTGTCTGTGAGTCATGGCTGAGCTGGGAACCTCTATGTCTGGTCTGGAGGGGGATCAGGAGAGCAGAAAGCTGAGGCAACACACTGACTAGCATGCAGTTAAAAGCTCCCTCCGTCACCCACCTCCTCTCACATACACACACACACACACACACACACACACACACACACCCTGACTTGGCGTGCTGCTCATTCAAGCTCGGTCACACTAGAGACGATAACTCACGTACAGTAGTCTCATGATGTAACCGGCGCCCCACATCTCATTAGTGGCAGCCAAATCACACACTCCCTGCTGCATTTAACCTACTTAATGTATATTCATGTACATAGATTATACTCTGGAGCCATTAGCTCAACTTAATCCTATCTATGTGGTCAATACCTTAATGCTTGGAGGCACTAATAGTGTATTGCACCACAATTTAAAGGCCATATACATAGTTTATGATTTCATTTGTATGTGAATGCAATGACTATATTTTTACAATAGCTATTACATGTAGGCTGTAACACGTGAGGATTGTATAATACTGTTTTCTCATTAATCAAACCCTAAAAGTAATCAAGTGTTAATAAAACATGTAGTTATAACTCAGTAATATTCTATAATGTTACACCAAACATCATTGATTGAAATTTCAAAAGCTTCCCTTCTCTATCAGTGTCAGGCCGAGTGAGTGTTTGTCTATTTCTACTACGAGGGTGTCGACCAAGAAGGGATTATCTCGCTGTAGAGGAGGTCTACGTAATATACTATGCAACGGCTCACTGTACAACTGTACTGAGGAGGGGAGAGGGGATTGGTCCGTTGGTCTCTATGGAAACCACCGGCTGCGTTGAGGGCAGGTCCACAGAGAGAAAGGCGTCAGGGAATCAAATCCTTTCTGCGCTTCTCATCCAGAGCTGATGAGCCCTCCACAGCTAATGGACCACTGTAATAATGGCTGGGCAGGTACAGGCCTTAATCACATTTAATACTGCTGCATATGAGCTATTCTAGCAAACACACTAATAGAGTTTTAGTGAGCAGAGATAACATTACAGATGTGCTGCAAAAGCTTATACATACTCAAATATATGAGAGTGGGAAGATATTTGTGTATTTTCATCTGTGTATTTGCATTTTTGCCTGTTTCCTATCCAATTAAGATTGATCAGCTCCCTGTAATGCACTGCAGTCTTTGTTGCCACTAAATATTGTTAGAGTGGGAAAGGTTTACACAGCTGTCAGCAAGGATCATCAAGAAAGGGGTAAAAAATATGGTTCAACGATTTTGTCGCCATGGAAGTGTCGATGCAAGTATCCAGTGTTTCTTAAGAAGCAGAAACTGCCATATATACATATAATTGTGTGTATTGGATCTCTCAAACATATCTCAGGACCCCTAGAGGGAGTCCCAAGCCCTAAGTTGGGAGCCACTATCCACTCAGATTCCAACCTCCTCTTTGAAGGTGTTCTAGCCAACCATAAGAGTTGCCAGTGCTGCAGTGACAAGGGCATAATCCCTTACTGGCTTCCCACGCATCAAACCCTGGCTAACAACAGTGTTGGACAGGAACTTCACCCTTGGGTCATCTGCACAACACCTGTATTATACCACAGCAGCACTTTCTGACCCAAGAAAACTGGTCCACGGGGTAAAACAGTGCACGGCATGCATAGGAATACTGAAGTTCTATGGTTGAGACATTGTAGTGCCAAAGGAAAGGGCTGTCTAAATGTAGCGTACACTTCAACTTATATTGATTTTTTTCAGGTGGGCCTTTATATAGATGGCTAAAATACATTTTACTGCTACCCTGTTCACAGCAAAACATTGCTTAGCTTCCTTTCCAATAAACCTGCCTACCTCTCAAAAAAAGGAGTGTGCCATCCCAAATCTACATCAGGTAGATTAGGCAATATACTCACTGTGAATAAGTACCTCATACAACCCACACTTCATAATATCTGAACTGTCCCTTTAAGGTGACATTTTATAAACAATTTTACCTGAAAGTGAATGGTCTGGCAGATGCAGGAGTGGTAAATTGGGCAGCAGTTGACTGAACACAATTTACACTGACCTGAATGTTGTCCAGATATACTCTTCAGGGACAGCCAATTGTTTCAGTCTTTTATGTACCAAATTCCATCAGCTGCCTACAAAGTGGGCTACCGTCAGCTTAAACAGCAAGAGCCAGGCCAGCAGCCCCATATTAAGTAGTAAATGTGCCTCAGCATCTCTTAATGGACCTGTCTCATGGAATAATGGCTGGTGGCACCTTGTCACCAGTAAAACAAAAAGGACTATCAAGGCAGGGCAATTCAGCGGAATGACACTACAGAGCATGTCAGGCAAAAAAGGTCCAGCATTTTCTTAGTCTGCAGCGAGTTGCCCTTTTCTCGCTGAAATGAAAATGTGTCAAGCCAGCAGATGAGCAACTGCTAATTCTAGCAAGGATGCACTGACAGTCTTTCAGCCATACCTTCCATCTAAGTGCAGCACAAAAGTGAAGTCGTGTAGCCTTCTGGAAGATGTATGCCCTAATCAGTGAGAGGGAAGGGAGGGGAGCGCCAATCATGCTATTGTGAAATGCACAGAGGGCTGGAAAATAGGCACGGGGTGGGCAAATTGCTTAACAAAATAAAAAGCGGCACCATCACTCAGCAGATAACATGACTGCTGAATATGCTTTGCATGTATCACATGCTGTTGCACTCGGCTGCGCATTCCTCACAGGAATACACACTGTGCAGAAATGGCAGAACCTCTGACATGACAAGAGGCGAGGCAGAGAGGAAGCGCCGAAACATCAATCAAAGACGAGGCCTTTACAGTGGTTGTCATGACAATAGCGATGGGTGAAACTAAAGACCCCTCCTTCCCCTCTCCGGAGACTTACTGACATGCAGTCCTACTGTACTTGGACACAAATCGGAGAAGATCACCGACACGGCCACAGGTCCAACACTCCCTCCCTCTTTGTACCCTTAGTGAATGCGACCAATTCAGATGGGAATGTTTTCAGTCAGTTCACAGCCAGAGAGAAAATGTACAGGGGGCGAGTTTGTCACTTTGATGAATAGTGCTGGATTGGTCGCTGCATGCAGTCATTGCATGGTGTACATTTGATTTGCTAAAGCCCTCCCTCAACAGCGGGAGATGAGTAAAACCCACGGGGGCCATCATCTTCTTTCTACAGTACAAATACCATGCATCTTTAGAGACATCCAGACAGGAGCGACACTGACAGAAACATCTCTGGTCTGATTCATCATTAGGAATGGGTCTCTAGGGAACAGGACTGGATTTAGAGACTATGTCCTGATGTGTGCACTAAGCGCCTATGGCTGTCTGCCACTAACAAAAAGGCGCCTGGGGGTCTGCAGCACTGTGGAGGACATCATCATTTAGGCTGGGTCTGGATTCCTGTAGAGGCCTTCTAACACAAGGTCCTACTTGTCATTGGAGACATGAAATCTCAGCAATGACAGAAAAAAAACAAAAAAACAAGCTTGATTCGGCAAACCCATGGACACGTCTCTGATCTTGAGCAATGATTGGACTGTGAAATAATCCTGACTCTAGAGGCAAGAGTCTAGAGGCGAGACATACCTCTGTCTCCCTGTCTCTTGCTGAGAGATTTCCTCACTGCTTCTAATCCTTGGGCAGAATGAGCCTAATGGTTCATTATGTAACAGGCTTAGGGAGGAGACGAGTTTATGATGAGCACTGCCAGACATGTCTGCTGGGATAGTGTCAATAGCATTTGCTTCCGGTCAGTTGGTAAACTGAGTAAACAGCAATGGATACATCCATTGTGTGAGATGTTAAGATTTTGAGTCACAATTTAAAAGAAATAAAACTGCACAAAATAACTTGGAGTAAGAGTGTGATCTCTGATTTTCCTGCACTTTTCTCAGCAGGAGGAACTTCAAGACCAAGTTTTACTTCACATCATAAGGTGCTTTAGAGCTGTGGGACATCGAGGCTTGTCTTCAAAGGTGAAGGGTGTAGTACAGGAGGGGGTGTATTGTTCTATAGGTGGCAGGGGGGTTCTGTGGAGTCCTATTGCTGCAGCATCCGCCGAAAAGCAGGAGTGGAAGCTCAACCCATCAGAGAAAAAAGCCCAGGGCTCACAACAGCAACAACAACAACACACGAACACATCACTCCAGTTACCGCACTACCCTGCATGCAGTCGGCAAAAACACAAGAAGCAGAATGGGAAAGAGGCCATGAAGTGCCAATTCAATCATGAGATTGTTCAATGTGATACATGATATGTTAGCATATTTAGCATGAGTTCTGTGTGACGAAAGATATTTTTACAGATTGTCTCATTGGTTTGTTAATCACTTCTATGCTGCAGCTGTAATAAGGGCAGTGAGTGAGTGAGCAGCAATAATGGACTTTGTGTGTATGTGTATGTGCTAGTGTGCCTGTGAGTGATTAGAAGGAAGGATGTTTAAAGGATTGGTTGAACTTACATAGAACTTCACTTTTACACAGAAAGATGACTAGATTTTGTCCCCCATAACCCTAAAATCACTTTGGGAAGTGATCTCTTTGTGTTCAGTATAGACGAGAAACGATTTCATGTCATGTCTGAATCTATCAATACTGGCTTACCCATATGTACATTAAAATGGACATCAGTGGCTGTAACTATCCTTGTCCATACTGGCTGCAAACAAATCCTTTCTTAAATTGGTTTAAATATAAAAAACATTCTTAAAGTATGCTGAAGATAAGAAGAAGAGGCTTCAGCAGGGTTAGGGTTAGCCCCAACCCTAACCCTAATCCTAACCCTAATCCAAAATTAGACACATTTACCATTAGACAGAGTTACCATTTTCATTGGTTCCATCATGCTGCACTTCATGGTTTTAACTAAAATGTTCAACTAATCTAAACTGATAAAGTTACCTTACAAAACCAACCTACCTTTTTCTTCAAGACAAAAGGTCTATAGATTCACACCTAAAATTGATCGTTCACTGTGTTATGTACTACCCCTATATACTCTTTCCAAAAAACAAAAAACCCCAAAACATCACATTACGAAAGTATCCACATGGCAGACATTTGGTCCTTATCTCACTTTACAGGATTTCCTCTGAATTCAATTACTGTTTCGTCTTGTGCATGTTTAATTTGCCTTCAGTCACAACAAGATTTCTAGATTTCAGTCTGATACTGCAGTGTCCATTTCCACACTGCTGTCCAAGGAATCAAGTGACAAGGCAAACAGTATCTCGCCTCTGGTGTTAAGATGATTCATTTCACCAGGGTGAGCTTCTGTTGTCACTAACATCATTTCTGTAAACGACTACACAGTTTTAATAACAGTACAGGATTGTAAAGCTTAGGTTGAGGAGTAGGCTGAGACTCATGTATTTTTGTAAGCGTATGGGTGTGTGTCTGGTCAGATTCTGAAGCAAGTAAATGTGCTGGAACCAACAGAGGGCAGTGTGTTTTCACTCAATGAGGCCTGCACCTCGTGTCCCACTGGACCTCTGTTTCAGAGCAAAGGGACCGTGACGACACATTGTTAATCTAAAATCTACTTTCATCATGGTTCACATTAGGCCAAAGGCACACCTGAATAATTCATTTATCAGCCCCTACGCACGGAGACGATGGCATCCAAAGCATTGTGCTCCCAAACTGCTGCATTCACCTCCAATCTTCCCCCACAGATTTACAAGTCGGTAGATATTTTATTGAATTTCTGTGTTTCATCTGCAGCTTGTGTTCTCACCAGAACGCTGCCTACCTGACCTCACAGGCCAGTTGTTTGACTTGAAGCCACTGACTGTGTGTGATGTGTGAGGCTGAGCGTGGGGCAGTGTGTTTTTTTGTGGCAACAGCAGACTCATTCTTAAGCTCAGAAAATACCACATCTCTCCCTGTACAGGCACACTGAGTCATGGACAGTGAAAAACTGAATATTTAACAATGCAATTACATTCATGGGTCTCTGTTCTGTGCCACGTCGTTTGAAATATGCATGAAATTCTGATATAACAGAGCCCGTTATGGGTGGAAATATCGATTACGGTGTAATTTCATTTGTTTTATTAGGGCGTAACGATGAAATAACTGCATATATAGACCTACAGCCAAATTGGAAACTACCAGATACGCTATATCTTACTATTATATAATATGCCACCACTTCTGAATGAGAATGAGTCTGTGCAGGAAAAGTGTTGCTACAGTTTGATTGAGGAACAGACTAACTGGGAAGTTGCCTCTTTCCATATCGAATGAGGTCTGTGTTAGATTGGGTGTCGTGTTAAGCTTGACAGATGAAGTCAAAACCGTTGCTGTTAATGACCAAGCTGCTAATTACAAGTGTTCATATAAATTACAGCCTCACATGCACTTTAAAATGCACAGAGGAGCGTCCTTGTCAGTAAATCAAATTATCACCGCCAGTAAAGACATAAACCTTCAGTGAAGCGTGAACGTGAAAATGAACACAAGCATTAATGTACGACAGTGCAAGCCGTGCACACTCGCTAATAACAGGAAAAACAAATCAACCTGGGATCAAATCCCACAGCACTAACATCTGTGAATAATCCGTTAAACATCACAATGTGCCAACACATTTTCTGTGCCTCGTTCTGTCCACTTCATTGAAGCAGTAAAATAATGTTAGATACACTTTGGAAAAAGGTAAAATGGCAAGCTTTGCTGACTTTTTTATGCTCTCATTTGGATGTAGTCTTACTTTTATGTTAGAAACTCTATAAGTACATAAGATGACAAGATAGACTTGAAAAATGCAAAAAAAAAGACAATATATGTGTAATTATATGGGGTGTACAAGAAATCCAGTCAGATATCTACCTCAATTTTGGATAGACTGTAAAGTTTATTTTCAGTATAGCAGAAAAAAAAGCAGGGAACAGAAGAAGGGAACATGTTTTTCTTTTAAGGAACATAAGCATTAAATGGTGGCTCATTGGCTCCATCATGATAACAAAAGACTGCACATTCTCAAAGGTAGTCAATAAGATTTTCCATTAAGATGAGTGCAGTGTTTTTAGAATTAAATGGACCATTAGAGCCAACAGTGTGTTGTTAAAACATTTGAAGATGCTCTAACTACATTAAGACTGTTTTTACATTGTGACACAGTTTTGTTGCTCTCTCTTCTCAGTGGAGAGAGAGTTTATATACACATTCAGATGATATTGTCACACATGGTTTTAACGTGTTTGATTTTGTCCAGGGACATAACCAACTTCTGCTAAACAATGTTGGCATCACTGCAACCTACTGGTAAACCACAGTGCCCCAAACCAACCCAGCTCTTGTTCATCTTTGACATTGTCCATACCAACAAGCTATTTCACTTAAACATCTAGGGATTAACCTGAGAAGCAATAACTGACCCACTACCAAAACTTTCCAGGTCTGTGTAAGAGTGTCAAGTAGAGAGTACTAGACATGAAACAGTAATTATTTTACTTATAGGGCATATCAAACCAAATAGGATAAATTGAAGGTCCTGAACTGAACGGTTCAAAATGAATATAAGTATTTCACTCCATACAATACACAATATATGTTTAAATGAAATGATAATACATAAGTAAGATAGTAAGTAAGAGAAGAGTATTAAAAGAAAAATATATCTAAGAGTTTAGGCTACATGTCCTGGAATGAATTGTGTTTGTTTGGTCCTTCATATTGATGTGTGAGATCCACAGAAAGAGTAGCACTGTCAAACACATGGCACCATTTATAGGGTGTAGAGTTTTTCCAGTAAAAGGAGGTGGGGGGGCAGTGATGAGTCAGACCCATTGCCTGAGAGAGCAGTGATATCACAACAAGTCACATTGTGAGTGACTGAAAGGAGGAATGACATTCCTCACTCTGGGATGATATGTGCAGGCTTATCATAGAGCTTATACGTTGTTCTGGAGGGTCCAACTCATCTAAATATGGTAAATGGTAAATGGACTGTTCTTATGTAGCACATTTCTAGTCTTCTGACCACTCAAACCGCTTTTGGAGCATTCAGGGTTTGGTATCTTGTCCAAGGACACTCCAGCATGCGGACTTGAGGTGCCGGGCATCAAACCGTTCCATTGGTGCATGACCCGCTCTACCTCCTGAGCCAGAGCCTTTCATATAAAACTATGTAGATTATGTAAATGTTTCAATATCAGATAACAAACTCCAAAGGTATTGTGCTTTTCTTTATGTAATAAAAAATGTACAGTGTAGTGTTTTCATTGTGTTGTCCCTCATTCCTTCAATGTGTTAGATCTGCTCAGTGCATGTGCTTGTTTCTGCTTGTTGTGTGGTAGAATGATTTCCTACTCAACTCACAGCACCCCCAAAAAAGTAGTCCAAGGTGTGTTGTAACATAGTTTAAATTTAATGAGAAAAATACTCTTATAGTTGTGTCAGTGACAGCAGTTCTTAACACCCCGTCCGCCCCCCCACTCTCCAGCAAGCAGAGCAGCCTCTCCTGGCCTGTTGAGCCACGACCATTGCCCTTCACGACGTACACGCTCTCACCACAACCTATTAATGTCGTGTCACAGCCAGACAACAATGTAATGATGATTAAAATGATACTAATCGAAATACCAAATGGCACCCATTATCATTACAGTTAATTATCTGCCATTCCACTGCAAGCAAAGTGTGACAGCAAGCCGTCACATCCAAGCGAACAAAGAGCAGAGCAATAACCTGGGTCAAAAGAATGGAAGCTGTAACTCTGCAGGAGGCATATTTGAATATTTCAGTCTGATTGTCACAGCGGGGAGTATTACAGTGATACATCATTGATCCGACTCAACATCAACATCAGCATCTCAGGCCTCTTTTTAATGTTCGGGAATGTTTTGAAGCTAAGATACTCAAACTCACAATGAGATTTGGTTATTTAAGAATGTGAAAACAACTTTATCTGACATTCAGATTAGGAGAAGGCTGGAGTGGTAATGCTCACAAAGGAAGCCGGTGTCGCAGGAAAGAGATATTCATTACTGCTGTGACAAGAGGAGACAAGTAATGTGTTTGTAGCCATGTTTACTGTGATCAGTCAAAAGATTGCGTGCTTCAAATTGAATCACAATTGAACAATTCCCAAGGTCAACAACAAGAACAACCTCATCTTGAAAGGATGTAATACGATTTGGCCTTGACTCCTGCCCTCTGGCATTGGTGGAGTCTAAGGGAGAGATAGGACGCATCATTGCTTGCCTAGTAACTATCAATAGGGCCTTGGGAGAGCTTCCTGCCCCTTCATGATCTTCTAGGAAGGACAGAGATTCACTGGTACCATACCGCTGATGAATTTGACTTCACCCTTCCATCACTATGCGAGGCCTGAAGCAGGTTAACAAGATGAGGCAATATAACAGCTAAATATAGGTTATCGCTTGTATCAACTGAGCGTGCACTAGACCTGCATAGTCCTAACAAAGCTATATCTATATACTCTTTGATTTCTCTATATGCTGAATTAATGAGCAGGAATGATACTTGCTATTTGTTTGGCTCACTTTTTTTTAAATTATTTTTTTAATATCCTAAACAAAATTGTGAGAGCTAAAACTTTTGCACTTGTTTCTAGTTTAAAACAAATCTGCTGGAAAAAAGTCAGCATTAACAGCAGCAGCTTTAGCAGTAGCTTTATGCTAGCTACACCTGATACAAATCTGCTGAAAACATTACAACATTACTGAAACAGTAGCTAACAGGCGGAGAGTTCCGGTCCTCTGAAATAAGGCCAACGCCGAACAGAACTGCATTCTAGCAAAAGGCCACCAGGGGGTGACTGTTTTGGTGTCAAAGGGACTTCTGTCTCAATACAAGTCAATGGAGAATTCACCAACTTCTCACTTGATTTCTAACCTCAGTAAACGTTTTCAAAATGTGTTTATGGTCTCAATCGCTAGTTTAAAGCCTGCTTCAATGCAGTATGATGTTCATTTGTGAAATTTTGGCCTCCCTGATTTTATATTTGACGATAAAGCAGGGTATGCATTAGGCCATGGCCCCGCCTCATGTCCATATAAGTAGAATCCGTGTTTTTATTTTACTCAGCATGCACCTGAAATTTTCAAGATGACACTGCCTAGATTTGAAACTATTGGCTTCCGAGCAGCAGTCCACAAACCAATGGGTGACGTCACGGATGTTACGTCCATTTCTTTTATACAGTCTATGGTAGCTAAGCATTCACCAACACTGTACATGATATTCATGCAAATACACAGGCAAATTAACAGTATTCTGTATCCTTTATTGAACATCCATTCAATAAAGAATTTAATAAGAGAAGGATGGACAAAAGAACAATAATAATAATAAAAGGAAGTCAATAGACGATATATTTCTTTACATCTGTGCTCCAAAGAGAAACCCTACAGGAAATGTGAGGTTCCTTCCACGTGGGCTGAAGCTTTAATCAAACAAAAAGAGGTCACACTGTATGCATAACATTTCAGCTGCTGTGGATCAAAACAACTGATTTGAAAGTAGGCTAATGAATGCAGAACATTAGAAGCCGTTTCCTCTCTTCCTCCTCTCACAGCATTACCATTGATGTCAGAGTTGTGCTCAAAGTGAACCAAACACAAAATCATTTGGGCTTTTTCTCCTCTGTAGACGGAAACGCACACATTGATCTATCTGCCCTGACTCATTATTCATTTTATGCACTGCTAAACAAGACAATACACAGAATTATAAATCTATGGGTCATTTCATAACTTCTGCATTCGTCTTTGGCAGGCTTCTGCAGATCAGTGTAATCATGCAAATCCCCTCCTGCAAAAATAAGAGTGGAAAGATAGCGCAATGGTAAATGACTAGGACAGACTTCTAAATATATGATTTTTATTAAAGGGGAAGACACTTTGCAAAATAAAAGCAGATTGCTCCTCTTGTCTGATAAACCATTCACTGCAAGCAGATCTGTGTCTGGTAAGTTGACAACCAATATCTGATGCAAGGCTTACAGAGAGTCGAAAATGTTTACTGTGCAACCAACCCTCATACATACACAATAAACAGGTCCTCTATCTATCTGCTTTCTGGATAAATAATACATAAGACCTCTACAAAGATGATTCAAAACTGCCACTGCTGATGAAAGTATTTAGGCAACAAAAACTACTTGATTAAGGGTAGTGAGAGATCATGACGAAACCAACGTGCAGATACCTTCTTGACTACATTATTGTCCCTTAAGTCTGGCTTCTGAGAGAGAACAGTCACAGGATCACCATGTCACTGATTTTTACTGTTCATTACTTAAACAAAAACTTGTCAAAGCAAAATCACAGGTTAAAAAACATATGATTACACTGACACGGTTCCTAATTACATAATCTTGAGGAACTGGGTTAAGTAAACTTATTGTTAGGGCTGGTTATCGTTTAAATGATGATACCAGTACCAATCCATGATACCGATACCGAGTGGGCCAATCACATGTCGCATTAAATTGAAGAAGGCTTGCGTTGATTGGCTGTGAGCAAGCCCATACAAATAGTCATATTTTCTAGCTCTGGTTGCAAAAAGGATCAATTGCAGGTATTGTTTGATGGGAGACGTTTTTATACTACTTGGTATTGTTTTATTTTGGATGATACCTTAAAAGGTATGAGTACTGATACCCAGCTCTACTAATAATTATGATATTATCTTGAATACAGTGTTAGATTGTGACCGACACAATATTATATCAACTGTATGAAAATATAATTTGTCTGGGTCTTGTCTGTAGGCGATTGGACAATCCAACAATGTACAGTACCAGTCAAAGGTTTGGATACTTTCTCATTGAAGAGATTGGGAAAGTGTGTCCAACCTTTTGACTGGTATTGTACATTTACCTCCCTGCTTTACTAAATATGCTCTAGAGGAAAACATAACATCTGTTTTGTTCACTGGCTTTGTTCCAATCCAGAAAATGTGACATTATTATACAACAACAGGAAAGTCATACGGAGGAGGTATATAAAGCGCCAGACCATGACACTGGAGACCTTGTCTTGTTGCACGTGTCCCACATGTTGATATATTTCTATGTCCACTTGGGAGCAGCGGAACAAGCTGTACACACAACACTGACACATAATAATTATAGAAGGTTGTCATGTCTAACCTGTCATAGCAGCCTGTTTACACATAAAGCAGACACAGAGTCACATTATCATATAACTTGTTCTGTCCACTTGATGAATGTAAATATGATATTTACTCTATTTCAGCTGTTTTGCTCTTCACAACTCCTGAGGGACATCTTTAGTGGCAATCTAGCTAGCTGTTAATTGCCAAACCAACTAAAAGACACTAAATGGTGTATTATTAAAAAAAAGAATAAGCACATCTTTAGTGTGTTTTGAGTTGCCTAAATATAAAGATATTAATCATGCTTCAATGAAAACCACCGAAAACCATTGATAGAACATATTTGACAGATTTGTACAATATGTATATTATTAAAAGAAAAAATAGAAGAAACATTCTGAATGACAAAATCCATTTGCTGTAATGTAAAATGTAATTTTTAGGAGAATGGGAGAGGAAGATTGCCACAGGACTTATTTTTCCATCAGCCTCCTTTATGTCCAATTCTGGCAAAGATTTAATCTAAATAATGAAAACAGATTTTGAACATTTTGCACTTAATCATCTTGTAAAATACAGTACTTGTTTCCAGAGCAGCTTGCGGGTGAGACACCTACTGACTGTGTGTAGAAGCCAGAGATGAACAAGCTTCTTATGACAGGGTGGTAATATGATGTTAATATTGTCCTTACATAGTGGACACACACATACACACACATAGAACTCCTCTGCCTGCTGGGCGCTTCACACTTAATGCTGCTGAACCAAGTCTGCCACGTACAGCCTGTCAGGAGTCGGTTTAAAAGAACTTCAAATGTTCTTTGAAAAATAACGAGATGATCCAAACCTTACATGTTTCGAGCCTGCTTTTCTATTGACTATTGCGGTTGCCTGACAGCATCTTAACGCTGACATTTTTCTCCCCTTTCATTTGGAAATACAAGACGGGATTACACGTGTTGTTATTGAATTAGAGTGACACAGCAATCCAATTTTTGGTCGTGGCAGTGAATGGAACTGCGTCATGTTGGTGTGGTGCGCTACACAAATCTATCACTACATCCCCTGCATTCAAAATGTAGAAGTAGAGCAAATATGAGCTTAGATGTTAGGGATACAAAGAGGAGCATGCAGCACTTTCAGTAGCAGTGCTGAGCTGATCAATTTTCTTTAAAATTTTAATTGGTAGGGATAAGATAAAAACCAGCTGTCGAAACTGTCAGCAAGGCTTTAACCTGAGCCTGAAACTAATCGACTAATACCTATAATTTCTGCATTAAGTCCTGTTAAAAAGTCACATTTCACTTGTTAATAGCACATCCATGAACATCATAAAATCACATCTTATCGACCAGAGAGATAGTCATAACAATTATAACAGTATAATGTTTATGAGAGCATTCAAGGGCCTAAGTTTGGTCTTAAAAGGAACTTTTAACTGTAGGGATACTTTGTCAAATACACACATAAAAGAGGGGAGCAAATTAAAGAAAAAACAGGTACAGGTCTGAGTTGTTGACCCTGACAGGATCTGGTGGCTGTGTTATGCTGTGGGGAGCATTTTGCTGGCACTGTTTTCGGTCCATTTGTTCCCTTGGAGTGAAGGGTCAATGCAAATCAATACAAAGTTCAATGCAAAGAGTGATCACCTTTATCCTGTGATGAAACGTTGCTATCCTGGTGGGAAGTGGTGTCTTCCAGGATGACAGTGCCTCCATTCAAAGGACACGAGGGGTCACTGAATGATTTGATGAGTATGAAAATGATGTGAATCATATGCTATGGCCTTTACAGTCACCACATCTCTACCCACTTGCATCTTTTGGTGTGTGCAGGCCAGTACTGAGAACCTTCTTTGACTCTGTAGTGGCATCTGTGGTCTCTTATGCAGTGGTGTGTTGGGTAGGCGTATTAGACAGCACTCTCCACCACCATCATCAAACACTAAATGAGGAAATATCTCTTGAAAAATGGTGTCCATCTCTCCTGCAGAGTTCAGAGACTGTAGAATCAATGTTAAGGAGCATTGAAGCTTTATGTTGGTTTTTCCTTTCATTTATCATTCATTTTGCCATCAGAGCTCAGCAGCTGCTGCCAGCAGCATGTGTACAGTGTCATTGATACTCCTCCGGGCTCTGATTGGTTGTTTTGACTCGGGAGCGGTGGATTCTTGCACATTTTTACGACCACTAGGTGGACCCAGAGACAGCTTATCTGTATCTTATGCTACTGTCGGATTATAATGACAATTTTAGCAAATATAACAAAAAATAGTTACAGCTTTAAACATTAAAAGTGCACTAACTGATAGACCACCACGCAAACAACTGGCTAGTTAACCTTCTAGCAAATATGGAAACACATTAGCATTTATTTAAAGTTGTTTTTCTAGTCTGGTCCAGCATTCACTCTCCTGTTAGCAGTGTTCTGATGTCAACTCTGTCTGGCTTTTTAGCTGCTAAATGCTCCACCAAGTTGCCCAGCTAGTTGCCAAAATGATCTGTCTGCTGCTTGGAGCAGAGCAGTCAGTGTGCACTTGTTTTTATGCCGCCTACTTCTGCTGGAGGTTAATGAGAGCAATCATGGCTCTGGGCTGTAAAACCAAAACAATGAGCTGAAAGATGCTAAAACGCTCCGAAGAGCTGACTTGCATAGTTAAGTGATTATTCTACTGTAATCAATGTGATCCATTATCAATGTAAAAGTATTGACCCTAGCTTTTTTAAAGTTAGGCTAGGCTAGGATTTAAGATGATAATTATTCACTTAACTAACTTATAGAACTTAGAGTTTGAGTCCTCTGAGGTAAGGAGTTGTTCTCCATCTTTTACTTTTGGTATTCAAGTGAATAATAAAATGAACTTTAATTAACATAGGTTATATCAAGTAAAAACATTGTTTTTCACTCTTCATCACAAAAACCCACTTTTGTAGAAATCAGAAATACCTGGATACTCCAAACAGACATTACTAGTATAGCGTCTATGTAATCTAAGTGGTACGATTGTTAGAAATCATTAAAAATATTGGTAGGGACACTCCAACGTTGTTCCTACCATGTATACCCAAATCTACGTCTTTAACATGGCTACATACAGTACATAAGGGAACAGAGAGTTCCTGGATGACAGCAGAGATTAAAGCAAAAAGAAAGCAAATGATGTGCATAGAAAGAGGAACAAGCCACAAAGAATTACAGCTGCAGGCGTGACACCAGACTTAATGTGACTATTATCTGGGTCTGGGAGAAAAATTGTGAAATAGAGATGAACATCCATTTCTTCAGCGTGGATGGAAAACTGAAAATTAAAGAGCAGTCCTGGCTCCTCAGGCTCTGCCTGGCCCGCTGGTCTAAGCTGACCTATGGCTGCTCATAGGAAAGAATCACAGCAATAAAACTGGATTATTTAGTTCATAAATAACTAATTTTCTTGAAAAGTGCAGTCTCACTAGTGCTTTTCACTTTTGCTCAACAGTTTTTTTTTTCCCCTTTTCATTTTCTGCTGCTTTATGAAGGACTTTCATCATTATCTCGCTGTTTTTTTACTTGACTTTATTTTCCAATTCTACATCCTTGAGCTCTCGAACACTTCTCGTCTGTAACCATGGCTACAACTGATCAAATATCCCAAAAAGGAGGGGGTTAAATCACCCTCAATAGTAGTGCTTCGGGCGTTTGATGCCGTTTTGCACAGATTTGGAAGACAGAGATGTTCCCATTACATCTTATAAAAACACTATAAACAAACTAAGGCCACATTTACACTGAAAGTCTTATTGTCTAATCCGACATCTATACAAATGCAACATCACATTATGTTTGCATGACTCAACTTGGATGCCTTCACTTATGTGACACACATATATAAACTGCCTACAGAGAAATCAAAGCTGACATTTCAACAGACACCAACACTGAGTCCAGTCAAACAGAGCTCTGCTGTTATCTGTTATCCTGCATCCAAAGGTTTGTGGGCTTGAATATGACGCTTTTTAACAGTCAGACAGCATCAGCATATTTTATGAATATTAAACATTTACTTACAGTAAAGAAATACAAGTGAAAATGTGCTATTGTTCCTTTTCTGGCTGCCTGCACTACATTCTATATATATACGGTTAAGGTCAATCTATGAATGATTTAACAGACAAACATAGGAACACTATAGACAGTATGGGAACTATTTCTATCATGTATTGCAAGTCAGTCCTCACAAGAGCATCAGTAGGCGTGTCTTTAACTACTTCAACATTTTTGTGACACACAACCATTGGAAAAGCAGCAGCTGTGAAATGATAGATACATTTTATGAGTGTCACAATCAAGGCTGCATTAGCTCCCCCAGGGGCCGCTGGGCCTATGTCCCCCAAACAACTTTTTTTATTCTGATTGGATAACGCTGCTGTCGGGTTGAAACTTTGTAATTCCATATTTTGTTTCGGCCACACTAGGTTTCTGACAGTGACTGTAATTATCCACATCAAGAGAATGGGTCAAGCCTTGTGTCGAATTTCTGTAGAGCCCGACAAAAAAAAAAAAAGCACAGACATTATTTTTTCTCATCATTGAGGGCCCCTTTCTGCTCAAGGGCCCCTCACCACTTGCCCCTATTATCCATATGGTAGATCCAGCCATAGCCACAATCCCTTCCAAAGGACTCGTTTCACTATCAGAATTCGATCAAATTGGTCTGATCCTGTTAGGGAAGTCACACAATTAAATCGTTTTATCCCTATTCAAATTAGTGGAAGGTTAAACAAGAAGTTAGTCTCTGGTGTGAGCATGCTCAGTATGTTTTCAGCCTGGTTATTTTTAGTACAGGAGTAAGAGTCTTTTTTGGCTTCATGCACCACTGAGCAACTTTCAGGAATCAATGGGGAAACGCTGTATCCAGTTCTCTTTATACATCAATGGTCTTGCAGAGAGAACATTAGCCAGATACCAATTCATTTTAGCCATTATGGAATTAATGTTAATTAGCTACAGCTCATCTAATCTGCCAAAGGTGATATCTGTCATTCAACGGGTGATGTCGGTTGGTTAAACATGAGAAACTGATACTACTGCTGTTACACGTCAGCAGTGTGTTCTGGTATGTGTCATTTTTACAGAGGTTTTTGAGCTGCTACCACATGGTACACACCTCTGTAATGTTATCCATTTCTATCTTCTTAAAAGGTTCGGCAGCTTATGAAATCTTAGTCCTAGGTTCTTAACCCTGTTGGCAGTCCATCCATTCACATAGCAGCTTTTTTTTTTACACTTTTCTGTTGTTTCCTAGCAGTCAAAGTGAGAAGGAGGCACCTTCACTCGATACAAAGTCAAGGGAGAGCAATTAATTATTTTCCCCCTCTGGAGTGGGCGGGACTTCATTGCTTTCTGCCTCTATGGTGTAACTTCATCACTCAGTGAGTCAGGCAGTCAGTCATTCAGTGGCAGACATTTGGGGTTATGGGGTAGTGTGCAGCCGGTCCAGCCAATAAATTGATATCAAGCTTCTGTCAAGTGTTGATTTTGCTTACAGCAGAATAACTCCACCATGTACTATCTTATACTAAACTAATTTGAGTTTTGGGACATCCTCAAATTGTAAGAAATTATCAAATAATAACATTCAATCTAAAAAGCATGCATCTTCAAAATCGAATTCTGTGCTTTGCTGGGCCATATCAATGAGATATGAATTGGCACCATTTTTCATTTTAATCAAAAGATACCTGTTTATTATACGAGTGAAGAGAAATAATATCAGTGAAATAGAAGCTGGAGATAAGTGAATACGCTTAGGCAGACAGAGGGAACGGGTGAGACCGGCACAGAATGCAAACCACAGATGGCCTGAAAACACAAGAAACATCCATTACACTCTATTCACTGTGGCTTTGTTGTGGGCCGCCGCCTCATTACCATGCTGTCGTTCTGACCTGAGAAAACCCTGCGTATTGACAAAGAGGAGAATAAGAGCCGTCTATTGCATATTGTACATTGCAGTTATATTTGCCCTGCTCATGCTGAACGACTGCCAAAGTCTGCCTGTGACTGGAAGGGAGGAGGAAATGTTTATACACCAACTTCCAGACAGAAAAAGAAAGAGTTTGATGAGGAAGAATATGTTATCTTGACCCAGGACTTGGCTATTCAGCGACATGTTCAGAGGATGGATGAGTTTTATTGTTATCTGATGGAAGGCGCATATCTTCTAAATATCAGCTTCTCACAAACAGAAAACAATGTCCTCATAGATGCAAATATTTTTTTGTGGGAGTTTATGTGATGCTGGCAGTTATGGACTTTTCTGACCACGCAGAGGTCGGTGTGCACTTTACAATCAGATAACAGGCAGGAGAAGCATTTAACCTAGGCCTGTCACAATAATTACATTATCAACTTATCGTACAATAATGTAATTATCAGCATCATCATGTCTATATATGGACTTATCATATATTGCCAAACATCACATTAGCATATAAGGGTCTATTCATGTCACATTGGCTAAGCTAGTAGTGTCCTCCATTCCTCACTGTGTCCTGAGTGGAGACTGTAGAAGAATTAAAGGTAAATAACTCTGTCCCCAAATATAATGGCAGTCTGTGTTTTTACAGAAGTGTAGCCCCCACTCTCCAATCCCACCCCCCACCCCCCTTACATTATTATTATATAGCATTATCATTATACCAGTGGTATAAAATGATCTTCAAATGACAATAATATCGTTTATCGTGATTATTTCTGAGACAATATATCATCTAACGAAAGTAGTTGTGACAGGCCTAACTTAACCATTTCATTTTTATGCTAAACACACATTAACATTTATTTTGTATACTTCCCATTGAGCTGCCTCTGAACATCTCCACATAGTCCACACTTTTTGATGTGAGTACTTGCACTCAAGACTTTTGATTGGTTGCAATACCTGTAGACTTGGTGTTGGTGTTATTAGAGATAATGAAGTGACTACATTTTGTGTTTGTATTACATTTCTCACAGTGTTTTGGAATTGTAATGCTTCCAGGGAGTTAGTCAGTGGAGCTGCCATGTTGCTGTGAATCTACTGAAGCTTATTAAAGCAGAGAAAAAAAAGATATCCATCTAGATGTGCGGCCTTCAAGAAATCTGTGAGGTTTTAAATGTAGGCGACAGCAGCTGTGGGTGAACAACACTATCAGAACCAAGAAGTGTAAATAGATGAAGAGCAACAAGTAAACACGGCACTATCTTCTGGCTTTATAGAGGTCAAGGATCAACTCCTACGCTATTATATACAGCACTGACTCAGCCAATTAATTGTAATAGTGAACTACTTCCCCGACTTCAGGAGAGAACACCACACTTTTTACACCAATGTTGGAGAGATTACAACTACTGTAGACAGGGTGAAGGCCTCTTTACAACAGTGAGATCTTCAGGGAATATCAGCTATTGTTAATAATACACAGTGAGCAGCTGACTCTCATTGACGCAGAATAACTGTACTGTATCCAAGGCCATTGACCGATAGCAAAAGAGTGCTAACTTTTGAGCCAGAGAGCCCACAGACTGGTAGGATAAATCTGGGTGGGGAAAGTGAAAAAGCAGCATTTTCTCCTTCCTTATTACCACCCCACCCCACCTACTCCAGTGGAGCTGCTCAGTGGCCAGAAGATTGGACTGTGGTTGTACTGGGCAGCTTCCAGGTATGAATGTGTGTAACTATGAATGTGTTTAGGACTTTCCTGTTCTTTGTGAATTTCCCCTGAAGATTTAACTATTGGCATATAAAGTAGTCACAGGATACACCATTAAAAGAGTGGGTGGGAGATTGATGGGGGTAAATGTTTAAAGCTCATACCCATGCAAAGCTCTTGCTTTTATATCAGAATCCCAAAGTTTAAGTTAAGAGTTATTTCTATATGAGCATGCAGTTCACGTCTGTGCATTATTCCAGAAATATTTGAATATTTTGTTCATTGATTTAAGAATCCATTATCAAACCAGCTGTGCCTCCCCCCACCCCCCACCCCCTTCTGTTTTCACAATGACACACAAACTCTTGCAAGTAAAGACTGGTGAAAGGCAGCAAACGCGGTGAACATGTGATGCTGCATGTTAGCGGTCAGTGATTAGCTGATTACAACTGCACCGGATAATGTGACTGATGCCATGCTAGGCCACTACCCCCCTTTGGCATGAACTAACCTCCAGAGTGGTGGCAGAGTCACGGATCAATACGCACATGCACACACAGTCACAATCAGACTGATTACAAGGGAGCACTGTAGAGAAATATGTACATGTATATTTAAATATATGGCACATCACTGGAGTCAATCCAGATCGACCAATCTCTGCATCTTGCTCTGTGCTGCTTGTGTGTTTGTGTGTGTGTGTGTGTGTGTGTGTGTGTGTGTGTGGTTGTGTGCTGACTGTATGTAGAGGTGGTGGGAGGGGTGTGTGTGTATATGCGTGTGTGAGTGTGTGTATGCGTGTGTTGTGTTCCCTTAGGCACCAGAGGGGTGAACCATCAATCTATCAATTACAGCTGAGCGCAGCCCCTTCTCTCCTCCCCGAGGGTACGGCGAGGCACACTTTAGCGAGCTCGACGCCAGCCCCTCTCCTACAGATCTGAGGTGGGAGACGCCAAGCCGAGACCGCTGCCTTAAAAAAAAAGCGCCTCCTGTGATGGAGAGGCGGGCGGAGGGGCCTGCTGCTGCAGCAAAAAACACATCAATATGTAAAGCCAGAGCAGCTGCTTTACACCAATTATAAAGATATTAGCCCCGTGGCCAAAACATAAAGCACATTTGTTCATTCTCTCCTCCTTCTGAAATACCCACACGTCTTTTGTTGGGGAACAAAGTGTTGTTTTAATAAACTGATACAATGCATAACTCCTTGTGTGGCTCCTTGAAGAATTCAAATCTCATCAGAAGCAGTGTGTGAATGGTAACTTAGTTGGAAGTAGTGCTTCAGTGTGTAGGAAGGTTACTCCTGGTGCCAGGCGGTGGCGTCCTCCATCCTAAAAGAGCGGGTTAGGAGCGAGGGCACCGTGTGACCTGATACTGAGGGATGCGCTGGCAGCCTCCCAGTCATCCGCCAGCTGTCTCTCATCCCCTCCATCATCCATTAACGCACATGGCCAAAAGGGAAGACACACAGCTCCCTCACACACAGCTCTCCTGGGCTGAAGATGTCCTTTGTGAGCGTCTTCCCCCTGCAAGGGAGCGAATTCAGCTCCATCTCAAGCAGAGCGGCTGTACCGCACATGGTGAGTAAGCAAGAGAGAGAGAGAGAGGGAGGGAGAGGGAGAGGGAGAGAGAGGGAGAGAGAGAGAGAGAGAGAGAGAGAGAGAGAGAGAGAGAGAGAGAGAGAGAGAGAGAGAGAGAGAGAGAGAGGAGGGGGACAAGTGGCATTCTTCCAGGTCCAGAAAGTTACGTAACATGCGGGGAAAAAAGATTTGCTATTGTACAACATCGCGGGTAAATCCCTGCTCATGGTAATCACTTTCATTTTAATGAAGCAGGAAGGACTCGAGGTTTATCGGTGCAGGAAAGTGACTTCTTTCATCATGTTGTGTGAGGTTGTACCTTGCACAAGAAAAGCCAATACGGATGTGGTAAAGTGGTGATTAGAACCAATGAGCAAATTTTAAAAATTGTTGTTTTTCTCCTGTTTTTGTTCACGCATGATACAACATAAAAGAGAAGGATCCAGGGGGATGAACACATTAGTGACGGCCACAGAGGCCCACAAAAAAAGGACACAGCGCAGAGGTTTGAGGCTTTGTGAAAAAACACTGTTCCAACACCCAGAAGACTAAAAATTATGGCCAAACACAGAGGTGGAGAAAGTCGTTCAGCCTTGTGGAAAAGGTCATTTTGGCAGCGGTCGGGTCTATAATGTCAGATTTCATATTCAGAATCTTGTTCAGAGGGAGAAAAAAAGGAATTGGTTGCTTTGCTATAATTCAAAATGTGCTGCAATGTGTTAAATTGCTCCCGTGTCAGAAAGTAACAGCCCTTCACACTAAAACACACCGCCCTTGTCATTAAGCGAGGGACTCTTGTACTGAACCCAACGTTTTCCCATCAGCAGGAGGGACGAACGAGAATGTGTGTGTGCATTAGTGTGTGTGTGTGTTTGTGTGTGTGTGTGTGTGTGTGTGTGTTTGTGTGTGTGTGAGGGGGTGGGGTCGGGCTTCAAGCTGTTCCAGGAACTATCACACCCTACCCTCCCTCTGATAAACAATCCATCACTAATAACTTCAACACAAAGCGGGCAACAGTGAAAATAACAACAGATAGGATCGAGCTCCCATGACGGCAAAACACACATTTAGTAGCAGAGGAGCTTCCTGTTATGAAGCTTCAGTACAACACGCTGCATTCTGCTGCAGTCAACCATGTGTTACCTGGAAGTGCTTTAATAGGTGGAGGTTGACCTTTTGTCACAGAGCGCAGGCGGGAGAGCAGCATTAGTAAATTAACCCTGGATTAACTAATGAACAACACACTGATTTACCTTCAGGGCTGTTTCAGTTGCATTTTAATATTCTAAACAAATAAAATGAAGTGTATTGTTTTTACAGCTAAAATCTTTTGATATTGAGTTTAATGTTAATATATAAACATGTTTCCTTTACTGTTTTGTTTCCATACATGACTAAATTCTTTAAGTATAGAAACGATGTTATTGGTATTATAGCAGTGAGTTAGATTTAACTGTTTAGAATGATTGCTGCAGAAATGATTAGTTGATTAATTGATGAGTCAATTATCAATTTGTCAAGGAATTCAAGAGAATATTTTTGAAATTCTTGCTTTTTGGAGCTTTTTTAATCGCCTCTTTTCTGTTTTTAAAAAATAATAATTTTATAGAAATATTTTCAATATTTTTGGCTTTTGGATTGTTGACCAGGTCGTCAACCAACCGGAAGATCGACGGTTTGATTACTGGGTCCTTGACTCCACATGTCGATGCGTCCTTGGGCAAGTTACTGAACCCCAAATTGCTTCCGATGGCTGCACCAACAGTGTATGAATGTGTATAAATGTGTATGAATGGTTAGTTTCCCCCTGATGAGCAGATTGGCACCTGAACAGTAGCCCCTACCATCAGGGTATGAATGTGTGTGTGAATGGGTGAATGTGACATGTAGTATATAATTGCTTTGAGTGGTCAAAAGACTAGAAAAGCACTATATAAGTACAGTCCATTTACCATTTACAGAAAGAAATCTAAAGACATCACTGATTCTGAGGAAATATGACTGATAACATAATTGTCCATTATTTTCTGATATTTTTTAGCTAAATGAGTCATTGATTTATTTTGAAAATAATCAACAGACTTAATAGATTATGCAAAAAAGTTGCAACCCCAATCAAAATGTTGGGCAGAGCTGTGAAACCTCAAGATTCTGGTGTGATAAAAATAAATGTATAAATAATGAAATAAGCACAAAATGTGAATGATCTGCAAAACAGCTTCATGTATAACTTATAGCTTATAACACTTTAACACACATGGCACACCTGGGGCAAGAGTGAGTCTCCATCGTGTCCTCACTGCTTCGGAAAGGGTTCGATGGAGCACATCCTCAGTAACTGCCCCAAAAACCCTTTGAAAGGGCTGCTACTGCTGGCGACATGAGCAGGTACTAAAGTCAGTGGTGGAGATCTTCTCTAAAGCCTTGACCAACAACAAAAAAGCCTGCAGGTACAGGATCATCAGGGCTGGAGAGAAACCACAGCCACAGCCTACATCACCAGCTGCAAGCAGACCTAGGCAGATAGCTCAAGTACCCGGACTACATCACAGCAACCTTCTTGATGCCAGACATGGTACTAGCATCTGCCTTTTCTAAGCAGGTGGTCCTAGTCGAGCCGACCGTCCCCTGGGAGGACCGCAGAAAACGAAGCAGTCCAAGTACCAAGAATTGGTTGAATAGTGTCAGAGTTGCGGCTGGAAAGCTCACTGTGAGCCCATTGAGGTAAGGTGTAGAGGCTTGCTTGGTCGCTCATTGTGCAAGCTCTACACCCTTCTTGGTATCACAGGAGCTAGCAAAAGGAGAGCCATCAAGTCCACTATAGAGGTAGCAGAGCAGACCTCTAGGGGGCTTTTGATCAAGAGGTCCAAACTGTGGGCCAATGCTGCTGGGACACAAATCGGGGTCTGATCTACCGTGACTGGGTCTGATGATGCAAGACCCAAAACACCCAACGATGATGTGTCCTTGGATGTATCTTTAAAACACCAAATATGCAAGAGTACAGTTTGCACGATATGTCACATAATCTAACTCACAATGTATAAACCATCACAATATTAACTTTCTAACCTACTTTCACTATCCTTTGATATATTTTGCTCTCATCAGGCAGTTAAAGAACTCACTGTCTCACCATTGTCGCAGTTATAACTTGAGCTTCCTGTCAATGCCAGAATCTGACTGGATGTGCATTGTGAAGGTGTGAAATTCAACTGGCAGTAAAACTCTCCAAAAATCTAGGCAGTGGAGGTTTTTTAGACTCACACAGTCGCTCTCTCCTTTGCCTCTGCACAATATTGAAACTGTGTGATTGGTTTGAAAGGCTGGTTACGCTGTGTTCCTGCTGAAGGTGAAGCTCATTCTAAAGGCAGGCCCCATTGCGAATAAGACCGAAGCAAAGACATGAACGGACTCAAGTTCACTGCGGGCTGTGTGCATCGAGGCAACAATTCATCAACCTGAACTGGAAATATTTCAACTCAAGCAAAACAAATTTGGGCTTGTACCCACGGTTTGTGATTCGTCTTTCTGAATGTACAAAGAAAACAGAGTGGAAAGCTCTGGAGGAGAATCACAGAGAGGATAAATGGTTGTTACATACTTTCCTAGCTACAGTCACATCTGTACAGTTGATGTTTAGGCTGTTTGAGGTGAATACAGAGTGTTTTGACCTGAGTATCACCTCTCAGGTTATATACAGGCCCTACCTTACTGGTGAGGGTTTCTTAAGGCTGCCTGCAGACTCACAGTTGAAACAAGGTATTGCCAACTTGGCAGGTAATACTTTCAGTTACAGAAAATCTTAAGTATAGGACAGATTTTGTCTTGTCTAATCATCACTATTATTTTAATAATGTTAGATCAGGTATTTAAATGGCCATAGACAGTACTGTACAAACATCTTAGGAACCAACAGTTAAGTGAGGATCTTTTCAAAGATGACCATTTTTTAATTTATCAGTTAAGTTCATACAAAGTTCAGTAAACAGAAGAAACCTGAGTGAGCAGCTTTGCATTTAAAGCAGCAGCAGTTCTCCTCAGCACACCTGCACACAGTCTTTTGGGTACTTGACAGGTCAGTTGTTGATTTCAGTTATTACTCAATTTCAGTTACGAACTGTTAAACATATACATTTATTGTGCAATGTTTTGTATGTTGTTCCTGTTCTTGCATAGTGTCATGATGCAGGCTCATGCCCTCCAGAGAGTAATGACCACGGATGACTGGATATGCTGGCACTCGGCCAATGGCCTCATTCTGTGGCTGACTGGTGAGCACAGCATCCTGTGGTGTGGAACACCGGGGTTCAAGACACGGTGTGAGAACCCTCCCTTACTATAGATTTAATGATGCTTCTCTCTAACTTTGACTCAAAGCACCCAATAAACACTTAAAGTAACTTATAATCACATTATAATGCATTATAACAGTGATTATAAGGCATTCTTTGATTATAATGTACAACTATTAGTATAATATAATGATAATCTATATATATAGAGCAAATACAATAAAACAACAGCAAAAATAACAATTAACAGATAAAATTAGACATTGAGTAAAAATAATATACTGTATTATAAAGTGTATTTTTTATACATTAAATAGTGTATTATATACTATACATATATAATATACTATCCTTGCACAAAAATGTCAAGCAATTATAAAGTGTTATGAAGTAAATATGAAATGCTTTATAATGTTTTATGTTGGTTATAGAGCATTATGTATATGTGTGTGCTTATAATGATAATTATACAGAGCTATGAGCAGATTATTAACACATTTTAAGTTGTTATAATGCATTGTAGATATAGGCGTCATGGAGAGTCTTACCCACACTCCTGTAACCAAACCTATGTCCTTGTATACAACAGTACATTACTGCACATACCATGTGAAATCCTGCTGCTGCTGCTGCTACTGCTGCTGCTGCTGCTGCTGAGCAGAGAGGCTGCAGTTAAACTTGGAGTGTCTAATAAATGCAGCTCCACTCTGCCTCAGGCTCAATGCAATGATTAATGTATGGGGAAATTGCCAATCTCTAAGTCAGATACTCAAGTCAACACTATTTCAAACCTTGGGAATGACGATTTCCACCATATTCACCAATGTCCTGAAGCATTTCTATACATGATACTGTGGGTATCTCAATGACAACATAAAGACCATGCTATTACTGATATGAAGGGACTGACAGGCTAAATGTGATCAAAGGAGCTTTCTCTCATGAGAATTTAGAAGTGAGAACGCTATAAAGACTGACTGTATTGTAGTTCCTTCACAGCTGATTACACAGAAGACAAACACCCAAACAAATATCATTCCCTTGTTCAGTACCTAACACACACACACACACACACACACACACACACACACACACACACATTCAGAAAACACCAATAAGGAATCAATAGCTACTCACTGTGCTTTTACACTATATCTTCTGTGACAAACTGTGAAGAAGATCCTGAACCAGGCAACAGTTCCATCATTTAAATACAAACTAAAGTACATAACGAGGATGTTAGTAGCTCTGACCTCTCTTAGTCTGGATAAGTGAGTTAGTTTGATTCATTTGTTTGATGATTGGACCCAAGTCTGGATTTGACAGTTGTTTATAGAGGGTTTAAAATGTATCTGGAGTCATGGCAACAAGTTCTGAAGCTCAAAACTGTAAGTCCTGATTCATCATCAGCAAGAATACCCATACATGAACTACATGCTGATGTTCCACTTGTTTTTAGGTCAGTTGAAACATGCTGATATAATTATGATTTTACAAGAATTTGAAGGTTATTGTTAAATCAGGTTATTGTTTAATCATTATAAATGTTGCACATCTGCATGTTTAAGTAGTACACAAAAAAAAAAAATCCATATATAGTTTGAGATAATGACCTCTGACTGTTATCAGACCAATGGAATGAGAAAACATGACATATAACTACAGAATTATAACACTTATGAAATGTTCTTCCTTTTCTGGGCTATAGAATGTACAATATTATAAAGGATTTAAATCACAGATTGATTATTGAACTCGACAGACTACACCATTAAAAAAAATTGGTTGTCCAATTAAATCTTCTGCTCCCACATCAGCATGAATGAACCAATAGCACGCGCTACATCATTTGCATCATCACTGCATTCACACTCAATAAAAACTTGTAGAAATAATGAAAATGTGACAAAGTGGAAACAGCAGAGATAGCAGCGGCAGAGACAAAGCAGGAACACACATAATATGAGGTATACTGTATGTCTATTCCCCTAGTGCATGCTGGGATACTCCCTGACACACGCCACATGATCAGCACTCAGCCAATTACATAAATGCTAATCCTGGTTTCAACTCTACTCACGCTGCCTTTATTTCAAAGTAGAACACATACAACTTTTAACACAGATTAACACATCAATCCTCAAACTGCATTCCAAAGAAATACATTAAACGGATGAGAATTAACTGGATTATTTTATCCTGATAACGGTGGGTTAGCCTGGATTAGCTGAGCATTTGAAGAACAGGAGGTATCACTGCAGTGAGAAGATATTAAGAGTCTTTACAGGTCTGGATAGCAACTAATACCAGAAAGAAAAGAATTCAAACCCGGTGGTACAAAAGCTGTCTTCTCTGCAATAATCTTGTTTGTTTACAATAATTAAACTGAGTCCAAATTAACATAGGAATGATCTGTTGTCGTACCTTAATGAACGTCTTAAACTGAAGCAGCCGCAGCTGATGGCACCTGTTGTCAGTTACAAGCAGGTGTAGCTTTACACTTGACAGCTTTTATAGCAACTGAGCATATCAAACACCCTTACTCAACAATTATTCATATCTAAACTTGCAACCCTGCATAGATTAGGATCATTTGAACTCAAACCAGTCTGTTGAGGGAGGAGTTGAAGGGATGACGCTAATGACCACAACAGTGTTCGGTGAAGGTATATCCAGATGCAAAGAGAGTGAAGAGAGAGATTAGAGGAGACATGTCCCCGCATATTAAGACAGGCATTAGTTTATTGAGGACATGGGGGTTGTGTTGTCAATGCTAACCACATTCAACAACAGCAAACCACCGTCGTCACCACCACCACCACTGCCGCCACCATCCGCCATCAGAGTCTCCATATCTCTGGCCGTCCCCCAGCATCCCAGAGAATAACACACCAACGCCTGCAGGAAAATCCAATATGTTGTTCTGTTTCCAAAAGCTGGGCTGAAAGTGAGTAAGTGAATACGCCCGGGATTACATTTCACCTTCTCCCTCCAGATGGAGTCTAATCTCAAATAACAAAGTGCATCCAGGCGGCCGGAGAAATGGGGGGAAAAAAAACCCCAGACCTTGGAGTGATGCTGAGAATAGTCTTCTATGCCAATGCTTCAGCCTAGACCATTTCAATCAGAAACTGCTTTATTGATTTATTCAGATTTTTTAAATTATTTTCTCTTTTGGTTTGTCACTAATTCTAAAGGAGATGAAGACATATGATTTTTAAACATTTGTTACTGAAATAAACTAAACTAAAGTAAGAACTAAACATAAGCTAATGCGGATGGCACCTCCTCCAAATTGCCAGTATTTATAAGGGGGAATGTGTTCCAAGCATTGAAAAAGAAAGATCCAGGTAGGCTTGCTAAATTGAGCCAAAGTGAATTACCATCAATTTATTTGTTATATATATATGTTTATATATATATATGTTTATATATATATATATATATCAGTATATTCTTTACTCACAAAATGGTGAAAGAGGATCATTAAGTTACTAAAAAGGAGTCTGAATGATTTGACATTTGAGATGCCAACGTAAATAAACTAAAGCCAAAAAACAGAGAAGTGAAGTTCACATGAAAGTCATTTTTCATGTTAACGTGATCAAAAGTGACTTATCCTCAACTCATGCCATGTGGGTGGTGAACATATTGTGTCAGTGACACCAGCTGGGCATTTGTTAAAACGTCTAGTGAGCAAACACATTGCGGTGTTTGATTTCACAGAGCTCTTTTGATGTGGAGCTGTTTCTGTGTCATGTGGCTGCAGCTAATGAAGAGAATGCAGGAGATCAATGTCGCTGCTGCTGCTGGCTGCTGCTGGCCGGCAGTGTGACTCGCCCTGTAAAACATCCTCACATTTCTCAGCAGTGCCAAGCCACAGCCCAAAGAGTCTATTTCAATGCTGAGAAGTCCCAAGCGGACCGCAGAAAAACTACCCGGCAGAGCCAAAATTCACCATCGATTGGCTTCCGCACATCAGAGAGCGAGAGAGAGAGAGAGAGAGAGAGAAAGCAATAGAGAGGGAGGGAGCTGCTTGATGGGCTTAACAGGAAAAAAAAAAAAGTTGATCACGATGATCAAGTGGGAAGGGGTGAATCCATACAGCACAATATCTGTACAGACTGTCGGGTCAATTCAGGGCAAGAAAATACAAACACACTCTAACCTAATCTCTGCGCTCACTCTGGACTGTACTGAGCGTGCTCATGAAGTCAGAGCGATGGCTATCAACAAATGAGCTATTCATCAGAGCGTGTAAGTCTTTGAACTGTGGAACAATACTTCAATTGTGATTGGGAGCGATACCGTACTGTACAGTCAATTGGGCAAATCTGCTGGGGTGAAATTCATTAAACAAGCAGACAATGTGCCTTGTTGAAACAGATGTGTTGAGAGGTGACGATGATGTGGGTCAAAAAATATCTACAAAGATCCTCTCATGAGGAAAAAAAAAATTGTAGAATAGGTCATTAAGTATCTGCCTCAGTACAACATCTGCACTGAAAGAAATGACGACTCAAACTGGTACTGGATGTGAAGGAGCCTTCTGGTAGCTAAATGGTTCCTGGAAGCTGAAATGCCCCTGGGACCTTTATTACTCGTCATGCCTTTCCTCCTTTCCCTTGTTTCCTGTCAGCCTCTTTGCTGCCCACTATACAATGGAGGCAAAAATGACAAAAATCTAGAGTGAGACACCTGAGTCACACCAGAACATATAGTAGTCCACTGTAAACTCTCTAATATCCAGCAGAGTCAGAATAAAGGAATGGATATGAAGCACTGAGCTCTTTGCTATAATGGGTCACATGAGAAATTCAGCATCATGTTCATTTCCAGAGGCATTAGTTCGACCAGTTCAGATTCAAATTCATGTTATATTCACTACTCTATTTCTCTTTTTAACATAATTTATGTTTTCATCCACTTATTAACTCCAGTTGCTTTCGCTTTGATGTTTTTTCAATCAATGTTAAACTTCTGTCAGTAAAAACTCAACACTTCTTTAAGTTGTTTCACATTAAAAGCATTTCAGTGCCTTCAAAGGGCATAAACTCTTTATTATCTGGTAGGCTTTTAATATGAAACAGCTATAAGAAGTGTTGAGTTTTAAGTGACAGAAGCTTAACACTAATGGAAAAAAACAGCAAAGTGAAAGCAACTGAATATTAATGGCAGTCTGTATTTTTACAGAAGTGTATACCACTCTCCAATCCCCCCAACCCCCCAACCCCCTTGCATTACTATGCTATTATATTATCATTAAATCTGTGGTATAAAAATGATCTTCAAATGACAATAATATTGTTTATCGTTATAGTAGAAGGTACATCATGTGAGTTTCCACAGCATTAATTCCAGATCATGTAATATTCACTCTGCTGCTCAACAGCTAATTTAAACAAGTGCAGATCAGAAACAACACTAAAATAAAAGAAATATGGTGAAGCAGGGAAAACAGGAGAAATTGGGAATACAGGCCTGTCTAAGCCTGTTTGAAATAAAGGCCTAGATCTTTCCTCCAGTTGGAGAATTTACTGTGTAAATGATTCTTTTCTTTTAAAAAGTCCAATAAACTATGAAGAATCAAGCTACATGGCCTCAAGATCTACATTCTTCTGCACAAGGACAAAGAAAGGCAGTCTAGTCTGCTGGTGTTTACAGATGAACAAACTCAAGTACAATAAAAAGGTGCTGCTGAGTGCTGAGAATGTGATGAAACATCCTGTTGAGTTTTGTAGTGAATGGACACAATGAGAAACAGCACTGTCCCTGAAAAGAAAAATGTTTGAGAACTCAGAGAGTAGGCACAGAGGGAACTTGAAGGAACCATTATGTAAATAATCTGTGCATTTATCTGTGTGGATCCAGCTCTAAAGTGACAAAGCAGCAATATGTCCTCCAGAAAACTCCCAGTGTGGTTCTTGCCGGTGAGCTCTGCCTCCCAGCACGACTGAGGATTGGACATCACATATCCACGCTCGGCAGGCTGCATCCAGGGCTGTCACATACTCATGCGTCCTCTCACAGCCAATGGAAAGTTAATTAACTGCCTTTTTTTGGAGGCGGCAGGCCCGTGATAGCCTGGGCCACTGGTGCGGCCCTATTACCCAGCTTTAACAGTGATGAATTAGCACTCCTTCCCCGCTGCCTGCCTCCCATCATTGGCGACTGTAGCTCAGGGGGAAGCAGTACTAGTCGAGCCTGCTCCCTGTGTGTGTCGTAGATCAACCAGCTCCCATACAGACAGGAGATTACAGTTTTAGGAGGACAGGGAGGAAATTAACAGACAAGCAGCTGATAATTAAGATAATACAAACCAACCTATTAGTGGAAAAAAAGGAGTGCTTGTTTGTTTTCCTTACTTTAAGAGCACAAACAAAGCAGGCCGAGGATGCGGGGAGATAATGACGATGCTGGTACACCATCAATTATCTGTTATCCAGCTCCTTTATGTTTTATTCTGATAGAAAACAAGCAGGAGTTCTTGTCAATTAAAAAGTATTTCCGAAATAAAATTAATGTTGGACATTCTCCGCAGCAGATTGTCCCAGTACGGTAACCTTCTTCGATGCGAAGGGTGAAACCTAAGACGCGTGGCCTCGGTCTGGTGGGTGGTCTTGATCAGGGCTCAGCTGAGCGTGCAGTGAGGAGTATTTGGGAGGGGAAAAAAAGACTGAACACTAGGACCCATCTCACACTTATTATCTCTTCTGGCTGGGAGAGAGAAGAAACTTTCATTAGAGGACACGGAGAACTATTTGGATTCAAAGACTGTGAATTTGTTTGCCGTTACACAAAATTGTCATTTTCATGCTTTTCAAAGAAGTAGCCCGACAGAATAAGGTGCTGCTTAAGTGTGGCAAAACTGCTCTGTAGGGGTTTTAGATTCTTACTAAGCTGGAGTATTCTTTGAGATTGGCCATGTGGTGCACAATTAACAACACAGAACTGAAATGGGCACTATAAAAATTTCATATTTTAAAAGAATAGCCGACATTTCCCTCATATTGATCCAGCTCAAACCCCCGGCATTCTACACCGCCCTATAAAGCAACTCAATAGTGCCATTTGTTAGCAGTATTAGGCAAGTTCCATGAAATTTTTCATCAAAGGCCTTTCAACAATTCCAAAGAGTCAATATTCACATGTCAATAGAATAGAAATTGTGGCTTAATAAGCAGCCAGCCTGCTGCTAAGGTTATTAACCATCAACAACCTCAGTGGCTAAAACAAAACTTTACTGTGAAGCTTCTCACATCCTCCAACTCTGAACAGATCCAGGTGATTCCTGAATATAGGCTTACCAGCATGACGACTAGGAAGACATTACATGAACATACAACAACTCTGGTTTTACTTGAAGTTATGTTTCTCATGTTTTGGTAGAGATGACCTGCCTCCTAAGGCTGAGTATCATTTAAAAAATGACGATACCAGTACCAATCTAAGTAACCTTAAAGTGATACTGATAACAACTGAGTACTTCCTTCCATACTCATTCCACATTTAGTGCTCTTAGTCTTTTATCTGGTGTAACAGGCGTGTAGTGTAGACACACTTTAGAGCGTTTAGGTGACATCTTGGCTGCTCAACTGTTAAGCGCGCTAACAACAGATGGGTTGTAGCTGCTGTGGCAGTGGGCCAATCATATGTTGCATTAAATTGAAGAGTGCTTTTCTTGATTGGCTGTGAGCAAGTCCATACAAATAGTCAAATTTTCTAGCTCTGGGTGCAAAAAGGATGGATTGTAGGTATCGTTTGACAGGAGACGTTTCGGTACTACTTGGTATCGAATTATTTCGGTTGATACCTTAAAGGTATTAAGTACTGATCTCCAGCCCTACTACCTCCCCTTACCTCCTGCTACTGTAACACATACTGGACCTGTCTCTCAATTGAAACCAACAGCCCATATTAAACCTTTTAAAACTCCAGGTAAAACAGCAGAAAAAGACTAACTGATGAAATTGTAAGGTATAAGTACATTGAAAATGAAATGTTTCAAATGATCATTTATTTTGGGACTGCTCAAAAATGACATCCTACTGGTGGGAAATTCAGAATTGCTTGGAAACGGTATTCCTTATCATTATTCCATTTGATGCTCTGACAATTGTTAGAATGTATCAGAATATTCAGACTAAAATAGACAAATACCTAATGAGAATATTACTTACTGGAGGGAAAAAGCCCTGACTAGGAAGAGGTTACAACCAGATGCTCCATCATAAGAAGATTGGTTGAAAATGATTTATGAAATCTACACAATGGAAAGATTAACATTTTCTATGAAAACGGAAACATTTAGGGGAATAAGGTCAGAATGGGTTCATCATCTCACAGAGACCTGACCTGCTTTAATGGAAATTGCCATGTCCAATGGACTATTGAAGAGACTGTGATATAAGGAGGGGATTTTCATGGATTAATGAATGTGTGTGACATTGTATGCTCAAATGTTCATAGTTAGCTACTTAAATTAAGATGAAAGGGAGAACAATAGGAAGAAATGTTTATTTAGATAAGGCTTAATGCAAATATTTAAGTTATTTCTGTATTATTATGTATTTATGTAAATGTGATTTAGGTACTCAAATATCTTGCAAACCTGGACTGTGAATGACTTGTATGATGTAACATTAAAAAAAAAATAATAATAATAAAATGTGTCAGTTATTAGACCTGCAAAGTTTGTAGTCTCTAGCAAGTACACCCTAGTTTCCTCAGATTTTAGACAGATCCTCCAGAGTCATGACAACATTATACAACTGTATTCAAACACTGAGTAGCTCTAAGCATTCCTAGCAAACTGCCTTTGATATGTAAAGTCAGTGGACTGTCCCTTTAAAGTTGTTATTTTCACAATGCATTGATAAGAATACAGCGCTATAACTCAAAACCCATGAGTACTGTAGGGAGTAACAAGAAAATAACAGTGGGAAACAAAACACACATGAGATAATTAGCATTTAACAGTGCTAAAGATGTGCTGAGAAAAGGCCACCCACTCGGGTGAAAGAGGATGTATTTCTGCCGACGCCTGCTTGTGTTCAAATGAATGCAACTGGGGCAGAGTATTCATGGAAATCTATAAATATTCCCCCAGCTCCAATGACAGGCATTGTGGTTATTTATAAATCCCATCCAACTGAATGCGCTGAATGCTGCGTCACAATCCCAAACAATTACACAGATGCAAGGAACAATCTAAAACTTTTTTTTCCTTCTCCGAGCTCCGGCTCCATGCAGAAAACTGAACATGATTTTAATTACAAACAGAACAATAGCTGCTTAGACGCGGAGGAGACAGTGGATTCATAATCAGGCACTGTGGAAGCAGAGATGACTTAATCCCTAATGAAAAAAATATATACTTAAGTTTATTTAAAATACATTGAAATCATTCAAAGTGTGTAATACTGTGTGTAACTATAATATACAGTAAAAGTATATTCATTTCATGCTTTCATTAAATGCTTGCAAGTAAACTTTCATCACACTTAAAATAAAATTATAATATTGTATTCTTACAATAAATACACTGACTTTAAAATGACTGAAAGTACTTTTTAGATGCTTCTTTTCAATATATTTCTTATTATATTTTAAGTAAGCGTATAAAAAGAAATACCATAATAACGTATTATTGCACACTTAATCGAAATTCACTTTTAATATGTTATTAAAAAACTACTTTTACTGTACTTGTGTTATTTTTAAGTGTATTTATATTTATTTGAAAACATCCATAATTCAATTAAATCCAAATGAATAGAAATAGGCTTCTGTATAGTTCTACTTCTTTCATTCATGTCAGAAACCTCAAAGACCTGGTTGATCAAAATAACTTCTTCTGGTCAGGTTGGACAGCAGAAAGTGAAAAAGAGTGGGTACTCTTCTTGGAGTGAAACCACAACAGGGTGGTAAATTGTAATATCATGATAAGTATACTAATCCTCTGTTAGAAAGACAATGGTAAATGTAAAGCTTGGTTCTTAATCTGCAGTTGATGGGCCTCAGCTACTTAGGTATGTGCTCCACTGTGCTGAGGCTACTTAGCAAGCCATAGCAGGCCTTTGTGTAAATGAGAGTAAATTTGCTAAAAGAGTTGATATTGGCATAACACAAAGTGAACACTTCTCCAAAAATGTGTTGCTACCTCAGTGTAAACAGAGCTTATTGAGTCTATAGACTATGAAAGATGGCATTATGCAGATCATAGTAGTAGTTTCTTTAGACAGAGTATCGGTGCATATAATAAGCATCATTTAATGTGAAATACATGAAACATTTCTTAGACAAAGGATGTGAGGCTCACCAAGGAAGCAACAGCTAAAGTGATGCATCTTACGTCTGTTCTTAGTCAAAAAACGGCCCTGACATCCACACTGAATAATTATAGTGGTGTCACCAATACTGACATGTTCAAGGTAAAAAGGGTTAGGGTTCTTGATCAGTGCCATTTAGCCTATATGTTATTATAATGGTGAAATAGGACAATTGAATCACATGGAGATAAAATAAGTCTGAGTTGTCAGATATTTGCAACTCATTTTGTGTGTGTGTGTTTTTTAAGGTATGACAGTTTAAACTTGGTCAACTCATGTGCTTCTTCAACCCAGAGAAGAGCATGTCATTTTATACTGTGCTATAAATGCACAGAGGATTTAGGTGGCCAATAAGGCAGGCTATCATATTTTGGGCACTTCTGCTGACAGCTCTGATTTACATTTGCATATTTTTATTAAAATATTATAACATAAGTATATTTGATAGTTCCTATATGAGTATGCCATACTGTACAATGAATTTAATGAGCACAAGGACTGTGACACTGTATTAAATAAAATCGTATTACATCCTTTGAAAAGTGAGGCAGGAGTTGACTGTAGTGATTTTAGAGTCTTGCACTGGTATGTCCTTGAACTAAATGGATGTTTCTCATTTTCTTTTTTTTAACAGTACTGGGGCTACACTACTGTATATAGAATTCTATAAAACAAGTTCTTTGACAAGTCATGTCAAAAAAAGGCCATGAAGTGACAAAAGTAGATTATCCATTGCTGGCATCTAGCCTGTAGCGCAAGAGTAAAGAAGTATGATTTTCTACATCTCACTGTCTCTAACTTTAACTGTCTTAAGTGTACCAACAATACTGTTACACTATCTCTTGTCTTACTAAGCTGCTATTCTGAAAACAATCATAGTGTAAGCTCATAAGCTCTAACTTCTCCATAGAAGAGGTTCCACACATCAAAGTCTTAAATTACAATCATAGGTAATGAATTCTCATGACTTTGACACTGGTAGTTGGTCTAAGTGTTAAATTGATGTAATGTGACTCAAATCTGATCTAAATTGGGCCTACATAGTCTTACACAGTTCTTTAAATTGCAGCTAATGGATGATGACAGCGAAAATGAAAGCGTCCAAGTTAATCATTGGCCAAACAGAGTCACGGTAGAAATGGATGATGAAAGCATAATTGCATCTCTTCGTGGTAGGTGTTCAGATTGGCAGCGGGGATTAAAATGCAGTGAGTTTCATCATTAGTAAACATCTATGAGTGAAATGAAATCACTTACACCAGCATTTACTCATGAACTGGCTTTATCTATTGTAAATGTTGTCTAGAAGTGTTGGGGTGGATCAAGTCTTTAGAGGAGTGAATTGATTCTTGGCACAGAGACCTTGCAGTGAGGAAGCCCACCATCTGCTCTGTCAAGGTCTGGAGAATCAACTTCGTCAGTGGCAGGCACTCACATTGTAATGACATGGTACAACTCACCGTTCTGACCGTTCATGGCCTTCTGTCCAATGATACAATTATTAGTGTCAATGGGTGCAGGTCTACAATACATGAAAATGAACCTTTAGGCAAAACATACATGGGATTACTAGCATAACTTTTTCGTAATTAGTCTGATGGGTTTTAAAATAAACAACATATTTCCTTGGCTGCCTTGATTTGTATTAAGTGAATTGAGGGTTAGGGTTAGGGTTAGGGTTGGGGTTGGGGTTGGGGTTGGGGTTGGGGTTGGGGTTGGGGTTGGGGTTGGGGTTGGGGTTGGGGTTGGGGTTGGGGTTGGGGTTGGGGTTAGGGTTAGGGTTAGGGTTAGGGTTAGGGTTAGGGTTAGGGTTGGGGTTAGGGTTAGGGTTAGGGTTGGGGTTACTTCTGAAATTTGGTAACATTGTCAGCGCTGTTAATAAATACCTCTCAGCTCTCACCGTACTCATCTTATGTTTTCTAATTCAAGATTTGTGTTGGTGCTCATTTTGATACCACATACATTGACTTATGTTATCACGTTAGTCATACAGCATCCCTTAGGCGCTACTGTAACAGTGTCAATGAGGACCGACCAATGACTCAACAGAATGAGTATTTTCACACAGGAGCTGGCTGTCATGGAATTTACAAGGCTTTGAGTGATTCTACCCTAACTGGAAAATCATCTATGGGAGACCCACTAAAAAAAACAGCTTGATGTCATAATAATCTTTCCCCATTATTCATATTATTACTTATTTATCTTATAATTTAAGCCAACATGCTTGTAATACCAAGACAAATGTCACATGGAACAACAAGAGGCTCAATGAAGGGATGCACATGCCAAAGCATTAATTGATACCTGTCCTATATTAACACACAAGCTATTGATGGCTGTTAAATACATACAAGTGGCATACAGTATCACGGTGGTATACAGTTAAAGGACGCACCAATCACATTTTTTCACCACCAGTACTGATCCGGAGTTTTAAAACTGATGGAGATATAAAGTGAACTGATCCAATCCACAATAATATATAGATATTGCTTTCGAGATCTATAAATCGGCTTGCTCTACTTATGATTCTTCATACAGGAAATTGTTCCTCGTCATTTTGCATCATCCATTCCATGTTAATGGTTGAATACTTGTTCAGCTTGTATTTTGTACACTGCATTACTATTCTTGTCACTTTTTATTTTCAGTGCTTGAGAAGTGTAACCAAATGCAGCTGCTTGCCTAAGATTTGACACTAGTCCCCTAATTATCTCTCATCTGTTTTTCTTTCTCTGTAATTTCTAAATAAATCAGCCTCAGATGTGCAGGCTGCAATAAGGCAAAAGATTTGACAAAGAGTTCAACAGTTTTAACTAAAGGGATTGTTTGATTATTTAATGTGGTATTTTTCAAAGATTTGTGACTGCCCTCAGAATATTCTTTGTTGTAAAAACAAATAATTGCTGTTTATTGTATTGTTTTCTAGAGCAATCAGTTTCATTTTAATGTGGAGTCAACTCAAGGACTATTTGTACAGTGTTATTTCTAGCACGATTAAAAGCCTTTGACATACTGTGTTCAGTGAATAATGTCACTTTTCATTAGTGATGGCAGTATTTGAATGTGAACATGTATTTGTAAAATAAGTCAACTTAATATATACTTTTTTGTAAATGAAGTACACTAATAATAATCAAAAAGTAGGGTTTACAATATGATTCAGCCTTACGTAGTTTATTTGTAACATATTTCAAAGTGAGCAGAGTATATTAAAGTGTATTAGAATGTTACTAATTTTCTCTTTTAGTGTACTATTTTACTAACTTACAGTGTAAAAGTGTAAGTTTAAGTATGGTTAACAGTAGTAGTATTAATATAATATGAATATAACAGCTGTCTCTTACAATACATTTTGAATATGCTCAAATTGCAATTGTAATGTTATTTTTGTAAATGCATTTTAATTGCAACATAAGCATGCATAAAAATACATTAAATATACTTACTGTAAGTATACTTAAAATAATCCCTTTTTATTACAGTCATGTTGACTAAATACGCTTAAAGTTTGTATTTTGTTGTTCAAAAGTTAAACTAAACTTAACTAAAAGCTAACTAAAGTAATACATTCAAAAATAGATGTTCCACTTTAACACTCACAGTATAGCAATTATTAGGCTGTCTGCTAGTACTCTTTAGTGTGCTGCAGCATACTAACATTTAGTATAATTGTGAGTACTATTTTTCCCACATTATACTCACTGATGGATGACTTCAGTAAAATCACACAGCAGACCGATAATGACACATTTTTTTTTAAAATACAAGAGTGACAACTGTTGGTGCAACAGTGATAGAGAAAGTACAGAATGAAAACATAAGCCCCTGACAAGTTTAATGATGTAGGGCTACGATTTGGGAGGGGACGCACACATCAATAAGCCAGTCGACATCAAAGGGTGCCTAGATGAAATGAAGGCACAGTCGACTGAGTGGTGTGAGGCTAACTTTGCCCCTACACAGGCTGCATGCTGATCACGCACACACATATGCACACACATATATACACACACATACACACACTCTGCCACTCCCATCCCACTTCAGAGGCAAAGCAACGCAGCTATTTGTCAAGGGTACTGTGGGTTGAGTAAACCATCCACTCACTATGCAGCATAAAATAATACCAACGTGAGCCAGCGGCAAATTAATATGGTTTTGCATCAGGCGGTGCGTGGACTGAATTAAGCAACTTCCGACTGACAGCAGGATTTCTGTCCAGAAACAGATGTACACAAAAGCTCTGAAAGGCGAGGTGAAAAAAACTACAGTATTGATTATTTCTTAGTGTATCCAGTTCAAGCCAGAAACTGACAGCAGATTTGTTTCTTCACCTTGACTTTCAATACTTTTGCTTGTATGTATTTCAAATGAACATAACCTGAAACAGATGCAAAATCATATTGTAATGAATAGGAGTCAAGATGCACAAAAGCATCAAATGTATTCTGGAAAACAATAAACTGTTAATCCCCCTTAATACACACATTTGCCTCTCTGGACTTTTTGTAGCGGGCCTGTGAACAACTGCAGAATGAACAGATTGGAAAACTGAATTTGCCTGACCGATATCTTAATTGTAAAAGGCCATTAGAGTGAATTAGAGGTTGGTGTTACCTGGAGAAACACTACAGAGGTGGTCAGACTTCATTAACATGCACAGCTTATTCTGCGAGTTGAGAGCAAAGAGGGACAGGGGAACAAATTAGCATCTTTGCTTTGCTAAGCCAAGAACACAACTGACAAACAGATGTTGGTTGGAGGGCCGCGGTCAGACGCACCTGGTAAACAAGAACACATGGCTAAAGCACCTGTCACGCAAAGAGCTGTACAAGCTGAGGAGGGAAGTTCGAGCCCAGGGATTCAAGTTCGCAGGGTGCTTGAACGCCTCTTGATAGTTGATGAGATGCCACATGATCAGAGATCCAGAAGAAAAATAAAATAGCACCCAAACTTTAAGAGTTCAGTAAGCTCTGACCAAACTAGATCCTACAGGTCAACCGATTTGATGCCGTCGCCAATGGACACCAAATTTATGGAAGTCATATAACAAAAAGAGACCTTTAAAGAAAATCCTACTAAAACCTACTTTCACACCTCCTCACCCCTCGTCCCCACTGCGTAACCTCAGCCTGATTGTCAGATTGTCTCTTTCAGAAAATTGGAAAACTTGTCAGCCCCCATCCCAGTCTGACACTGTAAAGGTGCAGGTCAAGCACTTTCTTCCTGATGTAATATTGCACTCTTTTAACATTGTTGGACGCATGGGCAGTTTTTTTCTTCCGACACTGCAGAAACCTGTAGATATTTTTATTCCATTCATTCTTCTTCCTTGTCAAAACCTGGCACCTACATTACTCACAACTACTTGACCACTGAATGGCCTCAAGCTCCTGGCCTCAAATGGAGATCAAGACACAAAGTTGTGTTTGTGGCTAAACCTAACCAAACTTTAACCATCACCAAGCCAATTTATTTTTCTGTAATTTGTAACAGATTTAGAAGGCACTGACACGTGATGAAGTCCAGTCGATGGGGGTGTAATGATTAGAAAACGTGTTGTTCTGGGGGTCAGCTGCAAACAATGCATTTAGTTGTTTAATTTGAAGGACTTGCTGTTGAAAACATTGGAGAGTTTCAACAAGCCAACAGAAGGGGCAAAGAGGCAATTGATCATCATCAACAGCGTTGCATCGCCTTTATGCCAAATAATCTACTTAATGTCTCCACAGAATCTGGCTATAAACTTGACATTATCTACAAATATATAGCAGTAACATGGCAACTCTGCTTGGCAACGCTGTACATTACTGACAAAAGTTTGGCTGCAATTTTCAATGAATCAAACAGAAAGCCAGTGGGAGTGTATGTGCCAGTAATGTAAGCAGTGGAGACAGTAAGACAGCTCATGAACCGTAACACAGACCAGGTGAACTCTTTATTGGTTCTGTGAAGGTTACATATTTGAAGTACCAGGACAAACATGTCATGAAACCCTACAGAGGGAGATGGTAACATCAGTTTCAATGAAAAACTCCTTTCTGCACTGCAGTCTTCAATATATTGTAATTATACTAAAGTTTACAGAAAAGCCCTTTTCACAGATCACTATCTGGTTTCAGATTCATTTCACTCAATCAAGCAGAAACTTGAGGTAGTCTGGACCTCTCCCAACTAAGCAGAGGCCATTTTGACAAATGGGTAAAATACATTCAGAGTAACAATAGGCTTTGATGGCCTGCAGTTACCCTCACTGAGCTTTCATAAAACAGCAAAAATATCCTAAAAGAACACTAAATCAAAAAGGAAACCACACCAAAATGAAAAACAAACCTGTCTTCCCATACGTGGCTGGAGGTTCTCTGGAGTTACAAAGGCTTTTTTTCTAACTAGATTACTGTTTTTTGCGAGTGAGGCAATGTGCTGAGACAGAACCTGGTCTACCCGGGGGGACCACATTGGCAAACATTAGGAGGTTCACACCTGCACAGTACTGTGTCTAAACAGCAGGTACACCAATACACCTTCAAACAGCTTCAACTATTCAAATGAAAGAACGCATTTCATTCAAAGATGGACGGTCTGAGAAATGTGACAAAGCTTCGACACAATCTCAATCTCAATGACCAAACTATAGCTGAGGCTCAAAGTTTGCTCTTGACCTTGGAACAGCAGCTGAGAAAATTTCCCCACAGGGTCTATTGAGTAACTGCTGGGGAGCTTTTGATCCTATCACCACTTTTGGTTCTTTAGGAGATCGACACAATGGAGCAGAAATCGAAGGGGCCCAGCATCAGACTAGCTCTGAAGTGCAGGCTGTTTATTTCAGGTTTCTCTGCTCAGTTCCTAAAACCAGCTTGCTGCCTGATTATTTCCTGATTGTAGATGCTCAAATCTCTATTATGAGCACTTTTTGTCTTGACTTTTGTTTGCTTAAAAGCTGAGGTCCAAAGTTTATTCTTGATCTTAAATTTTCCCAAAGATGGTTTCTGTTACTTTGAGGAGTTCTTTAAGTAGTTCTCATCACGCTGATATATGTCCAAGGGCTAATTTTTAATTTAAGTTTTGTTTTTAATTAGTTATTTGATGATATAAAAAAGGGTATTTGATGTCATGATTGACAGCTGTGATTGACAGCCTCTTTTCCAGCTGTAGCACCTGGTTACTAGCTGGTTTCAGATGGTTGCTGGGATAAGGGGGCGTGTCCTGCGGGCTGTCATCATGAAGCCCTTTCTCAACTGCTGGTTACAAAGCAAGTTGGCAGCTCCTAAAAATGCGATTTTTAACTTTACTGTTGTACAGAAGCAGGAAGTACAGAGGTGTCATCTGTCTTTATGTACAGTCTATGCAATGAATGCTAATGTTGCTGAATGTGTAAAAAGGCAACTGTATGCAAATGTGTTAGCCAGCACAACTTTATAACTTCCAAATGGCTTACATAAACAATTAATGCAGCTTTAAGTGCTGCTTTACCTTCTAGGTGCTATGATAAAATGAAAGCATTGTACTCTCAGGCCCAACCATCCTAAATTCTATAATAAAAATCCTTTTCCAAGAGAAAATTGAGCAATGCAATAATGTTTAGTAAAGACCAGGGTCACCACAAATCTTCATGTAGAAAAGACTAAAAGAAGAGAATATTCATATCTCTCACTGTAAGCCTCTTCTGCTGCTGCCACCTTTATTCTTGTATATCTGCCAAATATAAAAACACAATAATATGCCTCTAAACCTGCTTCACTATGCAGCAGCATATTGCCTCACAGTGTGATTGTACCTGCAGCAATGTGTCACATCCTTCTCGCCTCTCAGGGGTTTAACATAATTGCATTCATTATCCAATCTACACTCCTCCAGCACCTCCTATTGTAAATTCCAGCTTGACCCAAACATCATTCAGAACACAACTCCCTTGGCAATTGTAATTGATGTGTGCTTGTTCTTCGTGTTCTTTGGAAAATACTTCCTAATAGACGGCGACAGCTCAAGACCTCACTGTAATCACGAGTGTTTAGCACTCACTCTTTGTGCTCTCTTCATCTCCCCAGCTAATTAGAATCAATAAACATAGTGAGCAAACACGACTCATTAAGACTTTCACTATCTTCTATTTCCCTCCTCTGGCAAAAGCCTATAGGGTGAGGTTCTTGTACCCCCCCACCCCCCCACCCCACACAAACCTGTCTTTAAGAATTGCTCTCAAACTCAGCACTGGATACTTGATAGATATAGCTAGTGCAGCGTCAAGAATAAAAACCCTTTGAAATTGCCATGAAGCTTTTGAAGCCCATGTCCCACTGCTCAACGCTCTCAGGGTTTTCATCTCTTCCCATCTCTCCTCATTTGCCGAAGAGCTCTGAGGGCCTCGCAGAGCAGCTGTAATGAACTCCAATGGAAAAGCATTCACAGGGAGGAGGACAGCATGGACAGCCAGGCATCGTGTGCGCCGCCAGACGCTTTATGCAAAAGGGCTTCTTGCAATAATCTACAAAGTTGCAGCTGTGCAGCAAAGCTTGTCAGTCATTTTCTAAGATATCTTCAACTGTTCCACCTGCTACTCATGAGGTAATCCTGAAAGATAGAGGGATTGGAGGGGAGAGACGAGTCATGACAAGGGTCTGTTCTACCTGGAATATTCCCCTACTGCGCCTCTACTTCACGTCTATGGTTGTAATGGGTGTCGATTTTTCTACCTGATTGGATTTGGAGGCTTAGACAGACACCTACCAGCATCTAAAACAGCAGGTGGTACAAGTCTTCATGAACAAAAGGAAAACGCTGACTAACAAACACTCAATGGCAGCATGAGGAATGGCAAGGTAAAAAATCTGATGTTTTATCAGGGCTGATGAACAGAGTGAAGCTGTAATCTACCACAAGGACAACAAAACATACTATTGTAATCAAATGAGACACACTGGAAATGTGTGGGCGGATGAAGAAAAAGGTGACTTCAATAAAAACCCTTTGATTTACCCAAAAGATGCCGACTTCCATTTGCGACAGGGATAACTTCTTCTACATGGAGGGGCAATAAGGTTTAGAGGGATCTCTGAGACTTCTAGAGGAAATGAGGCGTGTCGCCTGCAACATAAAAAGAGAGAGGTACATTGAAGCGGTTCATTTCATAATGCACATTTCATGAGGTTCAAGAAAAGTTAGTAGTATACTTTCATTCAACATCAGAGAGCAAAGCAATGCATGGGCGGTGACGTGTGTGTTGCAGCATGAATTGCGTTGTATATACCAGGGAGAGGGTCCGTTGCTTCCCACTGAACAGAACATTTGGAAGAAAGAGAGATTACTTCTGTCCACACCCGCAGCATTTTAAATGCCTTCGAATCAGGGCCAGGAACTCCCATATATGCATTATGACAACGGGCTGAATCAGCACACGGAGCTCAGTGCCAGGTAGGGAGCAGAGAGCAGAAAGGAGGAGGAAAGCGTAAGAGAGAGAGAGAGAGAGGGAGGGAGGGAGGCAGGAGATGAGACATGATCAGAATGTAACAGTGCTGAGTGTGAAACAAGAGAGGCTGTGGAGAACAGATATGAACAGGAAGGAACACAAGAAAAGAGGAAGCAGATTCAAATTACTTTATTATCTTATCTTAGATTCGAATGACTTATCGTAAACGACCTTCCCAGTTCAAAGCTTTGAAGTGTTAGTTATTGCCAACAATGCATTTTGTCATGTTTTGTCATAGTATTGTGCAGAACAGACGTGACTCAGGAACAAACAGGTAAAAACTGTCCAAACACCTGATCTCTTCTACAGTTTTAATAAAAGTGAAGTTGACAAGCAAGTCTGTGAATTTGTTAAAAAGGTGTAAAACCGTGTGTCACATGAAGAACAAATCAATTTCATTACAATATGTACTGTATATGGAATTTGGCATTAAAACAAATCTGAAATGACAAGTTCACAACTTTACTAATATCCTAATTTTTCATTTCTGACAGTCGGACAAGAAGATCGATATTCATCTCCTGGAGTCAGGGCGTGGTGAGTCTGATTTACTGAATGAAAACAGACAGAAAAACTAGCTTGGTTCTGGCCAAAGTACACATGCAAATGGAACTAACATCACCTTTTTAGATGTTTTAATTCCACAATATATACCATTTGTTAAACCTAAGGAGTTCCAGGCTACTTGATGACTCTGTGAGGTCTTTTTGTCACAGTAAGTGCTGTGCTGGGTGGAAATACACTGTTTAGTTAGTAGGTAAATAAAGTAAAAATAAAATGTAGATGTAGATGCAGAAAAAACATAACTTAACCAACCTAGACTCTAGAAGGTAAAGCTAGCCAGCTCTTCTATAGTCATCAATAAATAGTATTTTTTTCCGCTTTGATCCAACCATTTGTCATTCAAGCTTCAGTTCAGACAGAATCATATCGTTCAAGAAAAATATTTCTTCTAAGATACTTTCTCAAACACTAAAACTGCATCGTCAGAGTAAGATTGTAGTCATGGTTCAAAGAAAAGCTGACTGTTCTTAGATGTCAAAGTCAGATATTTTGTACATTTAACAAACTCCTTTGACCCTTGAGAGGAGATGTCATTACTCACATGGCCACAAGAGGTCGCTTCCTCTGACAATGACCGATTGCTGTTATTCATGGTCATCTTTTTTGTAAACTTTGTTTTGGACTGTTGCTATATGAATAACCTCACAGTATCCCATGAGCAAGTCCACGCAAACCTTTGCTTGACAAAAAAAAAAAGTCACATAGAGCAGAGGGGAGGCGGGGGACAGGACACGGCCGTCAGAGTGAATGGAGAACTAGCCATAAATAAACCACCTATACATCTCCTCTTGGTGCCTAATTGCTCCAGCTGGCTGAGTAATAGAAGAAGATGCCACTTGTCATTGAAGCCTGCCTTCTACACTATAGATAATGTGCTGCCTCTGGATGACTTTGGCCTGCTCTCTGCTGCTGCTCGGCATGGTCGGCTAACAGCACTGAGATCATGCCTACTGTACATTCACAACACATCACCTCCCACAACTTCATCAAACATACTGCACAGACAGAGTTACCTTGCAAAGTGTATTTCACATTTTCCCAGAGTTTCCTATAGTCAGAGTGAAATGTACTGTGTTCTTTCTCGGGGAAAAAGAAAGTCCTTGCAAAGTCATTCTCTGTGAATTGATATCTTTTTTTCAAACGTGTTCTCTTCTAACGGCAGCAACAACAGCACCTGTCTCCAATAGGCACATAAGCGTCAAAAAGATCATACAGAGACAGAACATTTTCTGCTACTATCAGAGAAGCTCTGGTGGAAAAGTGACACCCAGGTGCTCACATTTGCCTGGGACTTTACTGCTTGTCGTCGCCTGGGAATTAAGAGCATTTAAGTCGGTCTTGATGAACTCATAAACCTTCAAGGTGGAAGGCTGAGGGAGCATAAAATTCAAGACAGTTGGTAAAGGCTGATATAAAATCAAGCATTAAAGAGATCACTTTGATTAGCTTGAGATAAGGAAAAGACAGGAATGTATGTGAGGAATAACAACGATGGTTTAGCCTTGATGGGATGATTTTGGAGGGGATTGCTGTGGGTTTAGTGTGATCAGACGCTTTGACCAACAAGCACTGGCACTTTGGCTAAACCTCTCCAAGAACCCCGAGGTATATTTTGTGTTTCATCAGGAGAGTACAGGCTAAATGCTGGATCGTGTTTTTTTTTAATTACACCATATTTTTAAGCTCAAAAAGAGCATACATTTTCAAACTGTCCTTGTTTGAATGCAACATGAAAAAATAATGCTCCCTAGTGTACTAATATACTTTTACATTACATGAATAAAATGTATTTTTGCTTGACTGCCCGCCACTGCTGTGTGATAGTACACATCCTGCATGATAAGGTTGTAGTGCACACTGCATATCAACTGAATCTAAATAACTCGTCAATAGAGACTAATTCACAATCAGACAGTGTATGACCTTACTCAGGATATTAAGCTTTGGCTAAATTCAATAAGGAAAATCCCTAACCTCACAATATCATGGATGGACGTTGCTCTTTTTGCCTGTTCTATTTCTCCCTCACTTCTACTTCCCCATACTGTCAAAATCCCTCCATTCTCAGTAATGATGTCACCATACCTGACCAATGATCTTTTTGCCCGCATTCTTCTAGCCAGTCAGACCATTAGATTAGTGCTATTAAATATCATTGAAATTCTGCCACTCTGTCTTTCATACTTACTATTGCACAAACCTCCTCCTCCCCATTACCACCATGACCTCCATGATGTCCAGAGAGACCCAACTGAAAGTCGTCAACCATCTGTTGGCTCCAATCTACCACAACCAGACTCCAGGGGATCCTGTCCTATCTCTGATCTTGATAAGGGCCCAAGCTCATGAAAAGTCTTCACACTGATTATTTACTTTCTATTGATCTCGCATCGAATGAACACTCTCACGACTCATTACAAACATATTTAGCAGCGATATCCTTCTCTGCTCTGTCTGTGGCTCACAAATACATCGTTTTCACACGCTCGCTCAAAGGCTTAATTCATGGTAGCTTTTGGTCTTTTCATGAAATTTGTTGATTGTAAGAAAATGGTCACCAGTCTTCTGTTTTAATCCCTGACTAGTGGCCTTTTTGGCCACTTGGGGGCAGCAAAAGCAAGTTGTGAACACCACATATCACCTCTTGTGTTGATGGATAAGAGAGCAACAGTATCAATAATTAGGAGTGGTCCTTCTGTCCACCTGGTGAATGTCAGTCCATTATTCACTCTCTTTTTTCTTTCTATTAACTTTGGAGAAAAACGTCTGGATCTTAAGCTGCTAAATGCTCCACTAAAACGACGCTATGAGAGCACTGAAAGTGAACTAAAACAGCAAAGTCGCAGCTGGACAGCTAAACAATGAGCTGAAACTCACTATAAAAGCTCCATAAAACCAAGGAGCTGCAGAGTCACTGATAATTCTTATACATTGTCATTCAATACACTGTTATCATATAAATATTGAGTACAGCCGCTTTAAATACATCACAACTAATTTCATGTTCTTTCACTTCATTCTACCTCATTAACTGTTTTGTTTTAAGCATTTCAATGGAAACTTTTGCAAAAGAGTACATACACAGCTATCCCCATAACCGAAAAAATATTCCTGTCAACGGTCTAAAGAAAAAGAGAGGGTTTTTCAGAGAAGTGTGAGGGGAAACAAACTGAAATAAACTTGCAGTGGTTGTAACATCAACAGCTGAACCTTAATCAACTGCTCATCCAAATTACAGCACATTCAAATTACAGCCACTTTTAAATTGCTGCAGTAATCAGGGACCATCAAGACACATATCAAGTGGCAAATGCTGGAACCATGCCATGACAGACAGAGACACTGTATGAGATTTTGGTATGTTCATCTCTAACACTAGATATTTTTGTTAGTAGCATCACATTCAAACTATATGTCTATAAGCAGAGCTCCATATAAAAATGTTTTATACATTTCTGAATTTTCACTGATAGATAACAAACCCATAAACCAAAACATTTCAATTAGTTGCTGTCTAAAACTGAAATGGTAAACCCTTGCATTCAGTGCAATGGGACAGCTTGTGATGGGGAGACCCTTGGTAAAATATAATTCTAACAGCAGCATGCCATTTGGGTAAACATACCCCAAGGGCAAATGGGTTGTGCTCTTTTGCGACCCAGAGCTGCCAGTAATAATCTCTCATCCATGGATGTTAAGTCCTGGATGGAGATTTCCCACTGCCTGCCATATAAGCTTCCTGTTATCACTCGAGTGCAGGTTCTCTGCTTACATAATGGCAATCTCTAAACACACTGGCTCCCCAAACTTATAAACTGTCAGAAGGCGGGCAAAGTGGTTTCAAGGACTAATTGAGTTTAATAATGGTGTATACGATGGAAAACACTACAGTCATTGTTGATACAGGCACACCGTGTCTGCTTAGGAAATTCCCGTTGCTACAGCTCAAGGAGGACCAATAAAAGTACCCATGAGCTTACATTTAGATTTGTAAAGTACAGTAGAAGTATGGTTACTGAACTCAACTTGAACTTCAATCATTGAAAATTGCTTAACCAAACCATATCAGTACTCTTGTAAGAAAATGATTTTTAATTTAGTGAAGACCACATTTTCTTATCAAGAAAAGGCTGGTTTATGACTGTTCAACGCTGACGGATGTTCAGTGCTCTCCTACACAAGACATAACTGTATGCTACTCTGTAATACCTACACTCATGGGCAAAAATATTGGAACCCCTGCACTTCTGTCAGATAATACATCACTTCTCCTAGAAAATTATCTCAATTACAAATGTTTATTTCTTTTGTTTGCATTGGAAAAACACAAAAAACAGAGAAACAGAGAATTGTATCAAACTTGATACAATTCCACACAGAACTCAAAAAATTAACTGGACAAAATTATTGGCACCCTCAGCTTAATATTTGGCTCACCCTGTGGAAAAAATAACTTAAATCAATCGCTTCCTGTAACCATGAATGAGTTTCTTACACCTTTCTACTGGTACAGAAGCAGCAAAACAACCCCAAAACATCTGTGAACCATGCTTGACCAAAGGGACCGTGTTCTTTTCTTTGAAGGTCTCATTTCATTTTCTGTAAAATGTACCAAAAAGCTCTATTTTGTTCTCATCTGTCCACAGTACCTTCTCACAGAAGGATTTAGACTTTCTCATGTAAGTTTTGGCAAACTCCAGTCTGGCTTGTTTATGCCTTTGTATCAGCAGTAGTGTCCTCCTGGGTCTCCTACCATAGCATCCCTTTTCAATCAGATGGCGATAGATAGTGTGAGTTGACACTGTTGTACCCATGGGTCTGCAGGTCAGTTTGAATTTGTTTGGATGTTGATTGAGGTTCTTTATCCACCATTCAAACAGTCCTTCACTGTAATTCTTTTATCAATTGTTCTCCTCCATCCATGTCCAGGGAGACTACAGTGACATGGGCTTAAACTTCTTGATGACATTGTGCACAGTGGACACAGGAACACTCAGATCTCTGGAGATGGACTTGTAGCCTTGAGATTTTCTATGTTTTTCCACAGTTTTGGCTCTCAAATCGTCAGACAACTCTTTGCTCTTCTTTCTTTTCTCTATGCTCAGAGTGAAACACACAGACACGCAACACAAAGGTTAAGTCAACTTTTCTCCATTTTAACTTATTGCAAGTGTGATTTCTATATTGCCCGCAATTTTGCCAATAAGTTTCTCCAGTTCAGAAATTGTATCAAGTTTGACTTTTTTTTCTCTGTTTTTTGTGTTGTTCCAATGCAAACAAAAGAAATAATAATGCCAATATTTTTGGCCATGACTGTACCTCTTTAATTACACTTTTGATTTTTAAAAACATGGAGTGGCTTTTAACCCAAAGGAAATAAAAGTACATGAAAAAAACTACTCAATAACAGTAGTGAAAGTGGTTGTAATTTGTAGTTATGTTGGTCACTTTAGCAGAAGAACACCACAACAAGCTGGGCAGAAAGAACCAACCTTTTATATTACTGCCAGATGAAGTTTTGTTGATGTTGTCGATTTTTATCCAGCCGACGGGATTCAGTTGTGGTTATGTTACTCTTCACCTGATGGATTTAAGTCTGATGTTCACATTCATTTAGCTCTGGTTAAGTTTCCGCCAACTGCTGAGAGTAATATGTGGTTCATTAGCTGTCAATTGTCCAACTCTGTTCACAAGCTAATTGCTAGCATTGTCTGTCTGTTTGGTGCATGGAGGGTAGCTTACAAAGCAAATCTATTGCATAAAAGCAGTTTTTTCTTCTGCTGTGACAGATGACTGAATGAAAATGTTGTAAAATTGAGAAAATTAGCTAAAATAAAAAACAATTTGCTAATAAAGGCTAAAAAGTTCATTGCATTTATGTAAAAATTAAATCATTAAGATGTGGAGGAGTGGTGGCATTTTATGCAGTTTAATGCTTCTATTCACATGATGGGTGTCAAATGAAGTACTCCGTTGGTATCAGTATCATTTTAAGAGTACTTAGATTGCTACTGGTATCGCAATTTTTTAAACGAAACCCAGCACTATTGGTACACTGTTCATGTTTTTATATTGGGTTAGGCAATAATGAGTGGGACACAACATGGTGAGCATTGAAAACAAGTATAATATAATTATTTTTTTAAATTGTGGAAAATACCAGGACAGTTTAGTAATAAATGTTGAAACATTTTGGTGTTTTAGAGATATTTGTTGGGATAACCAGGACATTCCCAGACAAAATGGAATGTCTGGTTACTAGGTAAGAGGTGAATAGGACAGATAAGTTGATCCCTAAACTGTTAAGGGTTTTACTGGGATAAGGGTTATATTATTACTGAATTTAAAATTGAAACTACTTAAACTACTCATTATTCAAAAATCATATTACTGTTTACTCATTACTAAGTAATGCATTATTGCCCAAAACTGGTCATTTGATACATTGTTAATATCAATTTAACAGATAAGCTTAGTCAAAATGGTATAAATCACTTTCATCGTAGCATCATTTGGGAATTCTCAATGCAGTAAATCAAAATTCTTGTAACAAATAGATTTCTTTTGTATCATGTTCTTAGCACACATTGTTCTGCTGTTCTTCCACGGTTCTCTTCCCAGGCATCAACTGCCAATCGAACACTGGCATCTCTTTTTTTGGGGGGTTTTGTCAGTTTGAATGTGTATAACTGACACTCTGTCTTTGTAGGAGCAGAATCACTGTTCTGCCACATCAGTCGCTGATAGGAAATAGCACCATGGAAATATCTTTGAAAATTTCACGAATCAATACTTCTTCTTTGGAATATGATTATTGTGGACAGTGAATAAATACTCTGCTGTGTCCACAAATGTTGGCGTAACTTGTTATTCAAAAGTGAACTTGTTTAAAATGGCATGTGCTGTCTCATCCTGCAGGCTCTGATATGTTCCTAACTGAGGACCAGTGGACATACGCAGGTCAGTACATTATTTACTTTCATGGTCATGTACCCCTTCAGCCTCACTGACCATGCACAAACACAACCTCTGCATTTGGTTTCCTGATGGGGGAGGGGGGGGGGGGGGGGGGGGGTCAGGATTCAGGCGTGTTGTTGTTGGTGAAGAGTCAATAGTGTACACTCCCACTCTTAATCAGCACATTATAACAGTTCATCTGGAAACACAGTCCTACGCTGATGACCCACAGCTACTCTGGCACCTTCTATCAGGGCTCATTGCAAACTAAAAGCAGCTTTCAGACCAGGAAGAGATAAAACACAAACACAGGGAGTGTGTGAGCCTGGCTACAACACACAGTGCTAAACTTGTGATTGTGAGAAGTGTTTTTTTCCCCCCGTTGACACAAATTCCATGGACAAAACACTCTTTAATTCCTACTGATGGATGAGTAGCATGTACTTCCGTCAGTTATGTAACAGAGTCTGCTGTGTACTGTACTTCTCAAAAAGCGGGTTTAAGCGCTTTTGCTTTATATAATGCCGAAATCCAAATCTCTCTCTTTTTTGCTCGATGGGCTGCATTGTGTCTTAGACTGTGTTAGTATGCTTGCTCATGGTATGACTCACATTTTTCTACAAAGAAAGAGCCACAGTTGTCAAATGTTGGATATCTTAAGCTGTTTCTTTTTTTCATATTATCTATGAGTTGTGTTATTTTCTTATGTTACTCTAAGAAAAACCATGGAATGACAATCTCTTGCAGCATCAGTGAGCATGATCAGGCCCTGATGGGTTCATAAGGTTATCCAGCACTGATTATGACAAGACCAAACCATTATTTTCTCCAAAGAAGAAAATTAAACAATGGAGTACAAGTGGTGATCTGAGAGAATGAAACATTGCCGACAATATCATATTGACAGAATCCAATTAACCTTTGCTGCTTTAGTGTGAGGCCTTTAGAAATCGGCTTTGCTGTAGCGGCTCCTCCCCTTATCGTACTCTCCATCTCATTTCTCTCATCAGCATCACATCAGTGGAGTCTAGAGGGAGAGATACTGTATTTATAAGCTTCCGTCCAAAGATTTAATCATTGATGGTGCCCACTGCCCAGCTCACACTATGTAATGAGGCCTGTCTCAAAAAAAAGAAGAAAAAAAGAAAAGAAAAGGAGGCTACCTCACGATTAATTATTGCAGTTTATCATGCCTTTGAGTGTTGAGTGCTGGGATCTGAATTACAGGGTAGGCTTTGTGTTCAATTGGGCCACATCGTAGCGCTGTGCATTGCTGCAACCACCACCACCACCACTACAGGCTTTGTTCTGACAGCCTAAACAAACCACTTCACAGTGCGTTCATGGCCTATATCTCCTTATCCCCCAGGAGCAGATCAAGGAATGGAAAAACAAACACAGGCCTTGTAACACATAAGCATAATCAGGAATGTGGGCCCGTCTGGCTCTGCAATTCCTGAAGGATAGGCTAACATACAGGAGGGGAGAGCTGAACAAAACCGTATGCAGCAAAGCCGCCGCTGTTAATGCTTCCTTTCTCTGTCGGGCATGTTTGCAAAGCTGCACCTTTTTTGTTTCTGGACTGTTGTGAGATCACGATAGGTAATCTTCTCTTCCCGAGGAGACAAATAAAGACCTCCAACTGTTACTGAGGCAGCCATACCTTGCATGAAGAGGTCTTGCTTTGCTGAGTTCCCATGATATAAGGCTACTGTCTCCTTAGAAAATATCTGTATTCTTCTAATTTGTTTATACTGGAAATTTGTGCCATTAGCCAACTGAAAACCTTCTTGACATCAGTGCCAATATTGACCTCACTAAGCAGACCAGGTATGGGCCTTGTTTAATACAGCCAAGGATGGCTTTAATACAGTCTTTCTATTGAATGACTGTATTCTGACCCTTAAATGTAACATCCTCTATAGTTGGCATGTTAGCCTTGGTGGCAACTCTATGTTATATCACCCAAGGTTATCTATCAGTTGTGAGGGACGTCAGAGGAAGGAGGTCAAGGTAGACTGGTACAAAGGCAAGGGTCCATGTCCTGCTTCCTCTACATGTATCCATATAAATATGTGTCATGTTGCTAGGTTACTGTACAGGAAAATAAAAAAACTAATGACAGTCAAGGTTTTTTAGATATATCCAGTATGAACAGACACACAATACAGATGCAGCCAATACAAAAGTCTCCTCAATGGGTTAATTTTAGATTAGTAGTGTATGAGGTAATTTTGAGGAGACATAGATGAATACAGATAATATTCTACCATATTAAACATAGAGAGCAGTGTTAATGATGCCCTTCATTATGCTAATTACTGAACTGAACTGCAAACATTTCTGTTTACATAGTTGGTTTCTCTTCACATAACACATGGATGTTATTAACATAACCCTTGTATCTTACAAGCATCTAGTAGTTATGGTTGCTTCATAAAAATCTATTTTTTTCTCATTACTATGCAAATGCATGCAGCTGAGGAATCTAATAATTAATCTGCCTTTTTATTGAGATCTTTCTCTTGTAAGTAAGAACTTCCTATCATGCATTGTTCTTGTCTGTATCACCCTGATTAGCACTGAAAAGAAGCTGAGCTAAACACACCTTATTTTCTGTTAGCCCTGGGAAATCTCCTTAAACAGGTGTGTGGGTTCATACCACATGAAGGCACTTAGCCACTGGCTAGCCCACAACCTAGTTAACCTTGGTATGCTCCGTCTCTAAGAATGCAGTGTCAGCATACAAAACACTGCATTCCTCCCAGTGGAGCAACTTTACAGCTGGGATGATTCAAAAGTGAATGCAGCACATCAGTTCGAGGTGGGCTGATGGGTTAAAGCCCAGTTCGGCTCTCACCCCAGGGACAAGAAGATAGCAGGAGGCCACGAGAGGAATGAGAGGTTAAGGGTAAAGCTGCTGACAGGCCTGCTTACCTGCTAAATGACAGACCTGGAACACCAGGAGAACCCATGGGACCGACTGCAGAAAACAACAATGTGGATTCAGGGGAGGAGGTTCAAACACACACCACTAGTACTGTCCAATAGGCCAATGTGTGCGCAACTTGTACACAACCTTCTCCAAGGTTAGATCAACACTGGCCTTAACACTTTTATCACATCAGCCAATCAGTGTTCTCTAACAATAGAGGTTAAAACTCCTAACTGTCTCATATTTAATCATTTTACTTTTACTATTCTAGATTACCGTGTAAGGTTTTGAGTTGTGCCTTTTCCACCACATGGAGACATACTGTACTGTATTGGCTTAAAAATGGTTGTCATTGTTCACTGTTTTTGTCACTTTTTTTGGTCACTTAGAGACAGATGAACAAGCTGAAACAACAAAATCAGGCATTAAAGTTATTAACAACCACTCGCTGCTTTACTTATACAGCAGGCACAGAGCAACATTCAATTGAAAATGTGTTTCTGACACCTTAAAGAACATGAATCCAAAATTCTTTCTCTTTTTTTGGTGTGTTTTGGTTTTTACCCCATTCAGAAATGGCTGTTTCCTCTACGATAACCAGCTAGTCACTTACTTTGTCTGTCTGCCACTTGGTGCTGGACAGCAAGCGTACAGTGGCTTTATCAGATCTGGAAACAGATGCCTCCTGCTGCTAAGAATTACTGCTAAGAACACAGTAAAGGAGACCTGAATCTGCAGATTGCACAAACAAAACTGTGATCTAAAACAGGATAATAACTGGGTTATACTAGAATAGAACTAGAACTAAACCTTTTTATGTGTTTTTTAAGGTTGTCCCAAACAGCCACACTCGAAAGTGGAGTGAAAAGTCAGCTGTCATAGGAAGGAAACATGACATTTTGTAAATCTGTCAATCAGAATGTTTCTCCTGTAAGTCGTCCATAGTTTTGCACATGGTTGTCCGCATAATAAGTACTACTAGACTGAATGAAAGGAGAGCTAGAGACGGAGACCCTGCCTCATTTCTCATCTCTGCACAGCTGACCAAGCTTTTAATACCGGAGAGGTGTGTGGGGGGGGGAGGGGGGTTTCAGAAATGATTCTACCATTTGACAAGCAGTTCTGATGAAACGCACTGGCAGCTATGAGTCAAAGTAGAGCTGAGTAGAATTGCAGAGTTGGTGATAATTCTCTGAGGGTGCATCACGAAGAGCGACCTCTCAGAATACACATCTGTTACTTCATCCATGGTTAGTACAAGAAAATATAGACGAGTCCATCTTTAGACAGTTCTATCAACTCAGCAGTGGACATACAAGGTTTTAAATAGAGGCTGTCTCTCTCCCTATATTAGACCGGAATGAACAGGCACAGCCACAAAAAAGTAGGCTGTATCTCACAACCTGAGTAGCTTTACTGTTCATGTGCTGCAAACAAAAGACAAAAAAAAAATGCTTCTTTTGCAATGTGGTAAAACAATGAGAGCAGCGAGTGGAGGCTGAGAAGCGGGTGCACTGTATATTACTGTTGTTACAGAAAAACTCGGAGATAACTTTGAATACAAATCCATTCCTAAACCTCAGCATGTAGAAGCACTCAGAATACTAAACCATTTGACTGCAGGGGTCATATTCACATGCATTATTAGTGAGCGTTGCTATTTTACCTTCTCAACAAAAGGCAACAAACAAAATTAGACTTTGTTACTCGGGGCTCTCATTAAATTGCCATGAAGAGGCAGCAGGAGTTTTTTTTTTCGTTGAGCCTGACATGAAAGCGGCGTCAAAAAGGGAGCTCGGTGTAAACAGCAGAATGAAGGAATAAGGAGTGTGCTCGTTCTGTACGGCGCATTACAGAAATGATGTGAAACTATTCGTCTTGTTGAGTGATTTCACAGCAAAAAACCTGCTGAACAGACCAGAGGTTCAGTCGGTATGGAAAGGAAAAGCCTTGCAGTGTGGTGGAAATACATCTAGACTTGCAGTGTTGGAAAGAGAACTGAAATACTTGTGTTGCAGCAGGTGATCAGGCCAAGTAGCTATGCATTAAAAAAAAAAGAAGAAAGAAATGCTAGGGGCTACGTTGGTGCAGTGGTGTTGGTGCAGGTACCAAGTCCAGTAAAACTAATTAATTCATGGGTTTTGAGGCTTATCAGATAGCAAAAAAAAACTGCAAATGAAACAAGATTTTGAATCTCTGGAAAGTCAACATAGTAAAATCATTTTATCCTCCATCTTAACGACTGTGAGGCAATCAGCAGAATTACACCATTCACATCACAAAGTAATCCAATAACAATGTGTACTCGCACATATTTGATTGCCAAGCACAGTGTCTCACCGGATGATGTTGCATTGAATCACAGCAAATATGGCTCCACCCATAAGTTTATTACTGACGACTGCATATTATTGTCGCGCTGCCTTGGAGAGGCATCACTGAAATAAATGAGGAGTGCTTAAGTTAAACCAATAACCATTCATTTCTGTAACATCCATAAACCTTACAAATATCTTAAAAGTTGGACCGCTATTATCTGAATAGAAATTAATCAATACCTGTTAATTGACCTCCATACTTTAATGGGGCATATTATTAGTTCAGGCAAAGCACTCCCAGCTTCCATTAGTTGATTGGTTTGATTGGTTCAAGATCCAAGAATCACCACCAACATCTGCCCAGCTGTTTTCCCTGAATAGTTGACTAGTCGTAGCTTTACAGCCAAGATTAAAAATGCCATGCCACCTTCTTTTATAGCTTGCTAACTGCTTGGCACAAATGGCAGCAAAACTGGCCACATGGCTGACTGCTGAAGGGGAAACTAAACTGCAATCAAGTCTGATTGTACGGCTTGAGATCAGCTGCTTCATTATCAAAGACTAATCCATCAACTGCTTAGCTACCAGCTGATGAGTCACTTCCAGTTATATTCATGTAAGTGTACAGAATGGTCATTACAACCTGACAATTCTATTCTGCTGATACATAATGAGTATTATTATTTATTACAGCAGCCCTATCCACCACCCCAAACTTCCTACGGTCTTGAAGCTTTTGGTTGACTTAACTAAGATCTAATGCTTGGATTCATTGGCATCTTCCCAACATGGCAGATGATTTTTTATGAAAAATATATGCAGTAAGTAGCCAATAAACCAATGAAATTGTCAAAAACACAGTCCCTAAGTGAATAACTGCAGGTGTTGAGGTAAATTACTTCCCAGCAGGTAGAGAGAAAATCAAAACTTTGTTCTTGTTGAGCATTTCCATTGCTTCTCACCGTACATCTAATCTGCTGCCAAAATCAACAAACTGAGTAGAAAATTACCTCTATCCACATGCTGGTTAATATTTTAACATGGCTTTTACATTTGTCTATGCTTTGGCAGGCCTCCTGCAGGACCCTCACTGTGCCAGTCTATATTAAAAACCTGCTGTAGAGACTGTGGCTAGAGGAAGTGGCAGGTGAATTTTGAAATGTTGCCAATTTCTGCAACCTGTAGACAAAAAAACTTACTTCCCTGTCATCAGAGTGACATACCCCACAGTGAAGCTCCACTCTGGAGTCATCAGTATTCTATCCTACAGTCTCATCAAAACACCATGCTGCTTTTTTGTACTACAGTAGAAATGATCTTATCCAGGAGCTCTAAGTAGGACATCATGGACACAATTGAGTCGAGGTGTCTCACATAAGGGGTCAGTGGAGGAACAGTACAGCTAGCACTCATCTCTTTGGAGTTCAGAGTGATTACCATTAGCCTCAACATGCTGGGCTGCCGCCCCCTCCTCAGAATCCAGCACTGTCCTCTAGTAAACTGAGGCTACTGTTTAGAGCTGAGGTAATTCCATTTCTTCTGCACTATGAAGTTCTGTCTCTTATTGCAACTGAATGCTGTTACACAGCCTCAAAATCCCTCTAAAGCATAAGCTCATGAGAGTTTATCCTTGACCCGATAAAGAGAGCGAGAGGCTTTAGTCTGTCAACAATTCAATCCTGCAATTCTTTCCCATTTCATAGGCTGATGAAATCTTCTTTTCACTGTGCCTGAGCGCCTTCACAGTTATGCCTCTTGCAAAGTATCTCTGCTGGGTGGATGTACTATCACAAACACATCTGGATGGTCACTAATATACCTCAATGAGCACATATATTTGGTAGATCAATAGAAACCTTTCAGCACAAATCAGACCATATGACTATGTGTGTTATCAGATGCTTGTATACTATGTATGCTTCATTCATTCCGCCTCACAAAATAACATGTTAAACTGTATCCCTATAGTGGCCTCATGGATTCAAACAAATTACAGCCTCTGTTGCAAAGAAATACTTAACTTTCTTGGTATAATCATTCCAATTAATGGTTAGAAAAAAAGCTATTGGATGACATGGATGATGATGAAACTCTATTGAACCTATGAGGATATTTAAAGCTCCCATGAAAAAACACTGTGCTCGGAATAATAAATTGCACCTGACATGTTTTCCCACCTTGTTAAAATTCTTAAAAATGACATCTACTCCTTCTACACTGAAAAATCCATCATCTACAAATGGGCAAATGTTTTTTATTCCAAAAGTTAAACTGTTTGATACAAGATGCCTCTTACCTCAATAAAAAACCCATTCTGGAGTTGTTTACTGGCTCCAAACTAGTTGAGATGTCACAAATCCTGCTGGTAGGTACACATATTAAATTCAGATTGTTGGTGAGCACAGATACATTTTCCTCCTTTAGCAGAAGTATGTGAACCCTGCACACAAACTGACGGAGCAATAAACAAAACATATAAAAAAACAGACAAATAAAAAGGGCTTTACAGAGTAATACCACAGTATATGGTCAAATACCTACTAACCATATTATCTGGCTGATGTTTCAGCAAACTGATACAACTGGTGTAACTCTGGCCTTTCATTTATCATGCTCTTGAGTTCACTTCCATCTGCTATGAGACCTGCAGCCACACACTGTCACAGCATCTATCACTGTGATCACAGTGTTCTGCTGCCTGCTGATTGACTTGGAAAGAACAAGGAAGTCTACGGTGTTGAACTTTAGTGTCTCTGAGGAACGGGCTGTCCATTCATCTCCTCTCTGACATCTCACTTTGTCTCAGGGCGCCTCGCGGTGTCACTGCCACAGGAGGTGGTCGAAAGCACTCAAAGCCAACGGCAGCACCTGACAACTTACGTGCCCTGCAGGGTCTGTCTGACACTTCGAAACTCTCATTCACACTTTTGCACATTGAAATGTATTTAGGGATCCAGGCCACAAGTATCCAAATTCATTAAGAACCCTGTCTACCTGGCATCAGGAGTGAATCTACTAGGATAGTAAGGGATAGCAGCTGCCACCCCTAAAAAGTGGCTTGTCACACCAGCTGCCACCCCAGTTTTGGGCAATGTAATGCAAAAATATATGAAAAGTTGAGGCATGTCCAAAATTTACAATGTGCTCCAATGTCCAAGTGCAAGTGGATGTAGCAAAAGATGACGACAGATGCCACACGCCGTCCCAGTAAATATAACTTAATAATAGTAATAGTAACTTGTGTTTGATTGTGTGTGGGACTGATTAAACCTGGCTACACACAAATATTCACTGGTGCTTATGGGTTTCTCTGGATGCCTGCAGTTCCAATATCTGTGAAACTGCTCATTCTGCAGACAAATGTCTAAATTACTAAAATCACTCTCACCAAGTCAGCAATGCAGTAATAGTTAGTACACAGATTACTTTTTTGTTGTAACAAGTAACATAATGCGCAATTCAAGCAGTCAGTTACTGAGTTCTATTTTCAAATAAGTAGTTTCCTATCATTATCACAACAAGTGTAATCCCCTCTCTGACCACAAGGTGGGTTGCAGAGTGGCGCTGACCATATTTCTGCTCATTGACACCACAGGAATTGGAGGAACAGAAGCAGTGATCCAATAACTAACTTTGCTGAAAACTTTAGCTAATATATCAGATATCCTTGTCTTTTTGTGTTTCTGGTGAATGAAACTCCCAAGACTTTTCTTTGTTCAAGCTGATATTTATCTTCTGGCCTTCAGTAAATCTGCTCCCGACATTTATTCATCTGTTTCTCTGCTGTGGAAGCAGATGAACGGTAGAAGACAATGTTTTTTTATCTCTGAATTTTTGCCTCATACCTTTATTTAATCAATCATATTCATAACATAACGCTAATGATAGTCTCTCCACACAATGGTATTGATAATAACAAAAACAAACAACAAACAACAACAAATTGAAGAACTGCCTAAGAGTTTGCACTTTCATCACATTTTCAAATTGAAGCACAGAAAAAAGAACTTTTGCCATTTAATCAGCATTACTGGATAAACACTAGATATCATGGATTCTTGGCAACATCGGCTAAGTGATAGTTGTATGTTGTTGTTTTTTTTTAAACTGGTGAGGCCACACTTTTGGCTAAGTGGTGTATTTGGATGAACCAATTTAATGAGGTCTAATGACACCTTATAATATTCCTATTCAACACTTTACTCATATGCTACAATACTGTGATGTTTTTGAGTTAAAATATTTTCATTTGGGGGCTTTTCCGAACACAATCAGCACAATAAATTAGCATACATATATGCTTCCTCTTAAAGTCTCCATGCCACCATCTTGCCAGCCCATGAATATATCTCTAGAATTGCCCTGCCTGTCATTAACACCTGGATGATTGGACTGGAATCAGACAAAACAAAAACACATTGAATCCAGGTGTAAATGTATCAAGATGCATTAAGGAGTTTATGCAAACTTCCTCCAGAGATGCAGTGCATTTCCAATTTAAATAACATGAAACACACCTTCATGCAGATCCGCAAACCACATGAAAACTGACAGATAGGCAGTCTGGACAGGAGCATAATGACTTTTAAGATTCCAGAGATGCTTTTAATTTGCAGGAATAGAATTCAGCTACATTATCTGTGGACAGTCTGAATACGAGGCACAAGACATGGAGACATCTCATATATACACCTATCAGTGTAATGATACTCTTTGCTGCTTGTCATTCTGTCCATTCATTTAAAATGAAACAAGGAGGCAGGAGGAATAAAAGGCTTCCTGTCCTTCATTAGGTCTATCGATTTATCCACATTCCATTTATTTGGCAGTTGCTTGTGTCCAAAGTATGAATCATTGTTAGGATTTTATCGCTGCTACTACTCTTATTGTTCCTTTTGGTTGCTGTGTGAGCAAAAACCATTTTTACTTGACTTGTTTCCCATTATAAAATGATTTTCTTGAGCGGTGCTTCTATCGGAAGATGAGGGAACATCAATCGGACCAATTTTGATTCGTTTGCAGGTGTGAATGCGGACCACACCACAGTCTGTATGCTACATAGTACCAATTTTACTGCCTGGTGCGTACCAAATAATCAAACTAGTGGTGTGAAAGCACCCTAAGACTAGTCCTAGACTAAATATTCTGTGTATCCATTGAGAAATAAGCCTAGTCTTGGATTAGACCTGATCCCTGTCCAGGAAATCAGCCCTTAGTTAGGCCCTAACCTGTCCATAACACTGTAAGCATAATAACCTCCAACTATGTAAAACACACCTACTCTATAAGAAAATAGGACCAAGAGTTGAAGATTATAAACAACCTAGCTGTTAACATACTTATCACCCAACATCAGTGCTTCACCTCTGAATCAGCACAAATCCCTGAAGCCATGTTCCAAAATCTTGCAGAAAGTCTTAGTCCCAGCATATTAATGATTGTGGTTTGTTCAATCACATACGGGTATTGAGGATTAGGGGTTGAATATGTTACAGCTACACATCTATCTCTACTCAACACTATGTGCAGCTAACAGTGCATGGCATCTCTTAGTAACACCCCTATTATCACATTGAGAGGCAACAAGTTTAAGCTTTAATGACCCTCCACACTATCTTGCCTCAGCTTATCAAGATTACCTCTCATATTTTAAATCATATACTGTAATGTGAGCAGTAAAGAGTCAGTTCACCATGACTACAATAAAAGACTCACTGCTTGACAGTACTGAAAGAAGAATCTATCAAGCAAAGATGTGAATCAGAGAGGAGACACTGCAAAAGGTACGATCTTGCCGCTTCCTGGAGCAAAACAATAATCTTATCTGGATAGGGTGGTGGTGACAGGTGAGGGCGCACAGCAGTCCAAGTCCAGATATAGTCCAGAGAAAGCAGATGAGATTTTGTCAGATGAGGTGTGACTGAGAGCGTGTGTGGAAAACTTTGGGCATACCTGATACCTCTCCAACTTCCGCATTCAGATCTGTGAATGACAAAGATATCGATCAGGAGATGTAGGGAAATAAAAATGTTGTACTGTCTGCTTTAAACAAAATAGATGGCATCTTTTTTGGGTAGTCTGCATATTTGCCCTGATGATAGGAACCTTTGCACATCCCAAAGTGAACATCATGATTATGCACATCTGAGCAAGCCAAAAAGAGAGATGAAACTGCACGGACAGCATGAAATTACATTGGGCTAAATATCTGTCTCATACATAAGTGAAGACAGTTCTGTGCAAAGTTAAGCTGCCAATTAAACTAGTGAAACTGCCTTCTTTGCTTTTCCACACCAGTAGGTCTAGGACAGTTAAATTGTACCGGCCAGCATACAGAAAAGGCAACCATCAGAGGCAGACCATCAGAAATCCAGCACACACAACTCCCTACATCCACAAACTTATAACTACGTAACACTCATTTACAAGCAGTCGAAATTATGCAAAAGATCTTCTTTAGCTGTACCATGGCACTGTCAAAATATTCTTCTGATACCTCCGAGCTGTTTAAACCTATATCAAACCAAAACATTGCAAGGGAACCTGTTTCCCTTAACTCCACATTTCCCTCTAATCTTAATCTAGCTGAGAGCATTTCTTTCAAATCAACAAAGACTTGGCAGATGCATTTTTCTACATTTTTGTCTTTGTGCAGCTGATTTAGAAGGAAATTGGCATAAAAACCGAAGCTTAAAAACACACAGGAAATTACAAGCTGAACTAAGCAAAAAATGACCTATTTGGTTCTTTAACCTTGGGCAGATGTGCGGCCAGGCGTGTGCGTAATGACAGATGCCAGCATGACTGTGGGTCACCGCGGCTTCCAAAGAATGTCGTGTCAGAGCCCAGTAGTCACATAACCCAACGGATCCTTTCAATTCACTGGAAAAACAAAGGTGGAAAATTCCATCCATCACTGAAAGGACGCCGTCGAAACACACCCAGAGCAAACTGTCTCAAGTCCGTCAAGTTCCTGTGGAAAAGCAAAGCGGACCAGCCAGGAGAGTCTAACCAGCCATCCTTAATAGGTTTGACGGACTCCTTCATTATGCCCAGGTCTTTCATAACCCATCTCATCCAACTAATAGGGGTCTTGTCTCGTCTTCCCTCACTCTCCCTTCAGCAGAAAAGTGTCAGCTTTTCCAGTGCTCGATACTCAACTAATGAGAGTGATCTATCAGCTGTATTGAATTCCTCTCCATAGAGGTGGGTGAAACAAACGCCTAGCAGAGGTAGCGCTTTGACACCTTCATCTATGCTGTGTTTTTTCCCAGACAAAGCTACCGAGGCATAGCAAATCCTTTACTAATGGCATAATGGTCCCCTGCCTGTACAAGGCTGCTTTGATGAGACACTTTTGAACTTCAGATGTTTTATTTTGTCACTACTGTTTTCAGGTGACACGTAGAGTGAGCACAGTCAGAGAAGTGGTGGAAGGGAGGGGGCAGGGGGAGGGTAGAAAACCAGAGGGAGCAAGGTAAAGAAGAAGTGATTGAAAACAAGACGACATGCCCAAAGGAAATCATAAACTGTCATCGTGAGACCAAGAGAAAGATTAACCTGTCCTTTGTCAAAAACTAAATCAATGGCAGATCATAAACAACAGGACTGTGGTGGTAGGAGTCTCTGCCTCTGTCAGCAGCACCGGGAGGGGAAAGGGGGAACATGAGTCTCCCCTCCTTTAAACTAACTGAAAACCAGCAAGGATGAGATAGTCACAGGCTCTGTTTCGGAGATTGAAATCGCTGGCCTGACAAAGCCCAGTTAATGATATCGTCTGAGGAAATGAGATAGCCAAGCTTTCCCCAGAATTTGCCTCCAGTTACCAAACAGGCCACATTAGTACTGAAGTGCTGAGCCAGGTTATCAGTGCTGGGTACTGATGGCAGCAGCACCAGGTGCATTATACTGTGAGTAGGTGGAGATCACAGTGCATAACTTATTTACCGCACATACTGAATGCTCAACAGAGTCTCCAGAGATTTACTGTATAATTGGGAATATATCCACATAAGTAGGGGGTTTGGCTCTCATTTCGCTCTCCTGTGTTGGGGGGCATTACAATGATTGTCCAGCTGTAATAAAAGAAAGTGCTTCTGGGCACACTGATTAACTCTGAAGGTATCTTGATTTCCAAAAGGGGGAAAACAATATTTTAGGGAAAAACAGGTTTACTTGTTTTTAGGACATTTGTTATGTCCTACACTTGTGGAGTTTCCAGATAAAATGCAGAACAATTAATGTAGTGATAGAAGTGAAACCGTTTGCAGAGCCAGCTTACATGCTAGTATAGTTCCTGAGCCAACTGGTAGTATGTTTGCTAGCATGTGTTGACCAGCCACAATATGTCACCAGGTAACAAGCTTAGTTGATAACTGGACAAAATGTCAAGACCTTTGTATCTTCAACTCCTGTCTCACAACTGACAATAAACGTTTGTTGAGCAGTTTGTGCTCCAACAGCAGAGCGCTGCGATAAAACAGCTAAGATGTCCTCTGTTTCTCTGGTTTTCTGTTCCCCTCATGATGCTCAAATTTGCTAAAAAGTTTGTTTGGAAATTTCATTGTCACAGAAAATATCTAACCAGGCTTCTGGACACACTTCATAGACCTTGTTACAAATCATTTTCGTAGGGATGGAAAGTAGTACCAGAGTAGCAGACAGCTAGGTCTTTGGATTATTCAGCGGGATACAGTATAAATAGAGGTTATATATACATACATATATACATATATATAGATGCTGTTGTTGACATTTTTAAATGTTATAATCATCTCCACTGTAAGGTGGTAGACATAGACATTTTGGGGATATATTTCAAAACCTTGACCTGAATAAATGAAACCAAAACTGCACTGATGCTACTAAAGTTGAATGAAAAAATATGTCAAGGATTTCTTTATTATTTGGGCCAACCCTGTAAAGTGGAAAGGTTAGAAGACCAGTGTTGCCAGTTTCTCCACTGACTGAGTTTCTTAAGGCTATGTGACTAAACAGGAAATAAGCCCCATGGACCTGCTTCTCCTGGGCCCAAATCAACACTGTGTCACTGACAGCAACATTCCTGCTGTATCCTCCTTCCTGATGGATGGCTCTTCTTTGCATGACCCTCTTTGTTCACACTGAGAGATGAAGCATGAAAAAAGGCCAACTGTACGAGAGAATGAAAGTGCAGGATGTGACAGATGACGCCCACAACGCCTGACTAATTGCAGGGAAAATGAGGGATCAAGCCACCATGCTAAAGCTTTTTAATGGACGCAAATTAAACTGACTAGTGGTGTTGTTTGATATGGTTTATTAACAAGTGAGTATATGTCAGCTGCTAATAAATCAGCTGCCAACAACAAGTCATACATTAAGTGGTATGACAAAGTAATGTGCTGCTATAACGAAAACAGAACACTAATTTCTAGATAAGCAGCTAGCTCAAGGTCAGCAGATGTTAAACTGATTAATTGACATTGTCCAACAATGAACATACAGTACTGTAGTATGACCTTACTACACTATGGCAACTTGTTAGCCATAGTGTAGTAAGGTCTTGATTGCTTATTAACAAATCCAATGGACTAACATTAGCATTTATTTAGTCATGTTTCTGGTCATCTATAAGTCTGCTTTGACCTCCAAATATCTAATGTTCACCAGCTAGTTGCTAAGTTTGTCTATTGGCTGTATGATATGAAGGTAGTGTGTAATGGGTTATCTATAGGGCTGGGTATTGTTTAAAAACCAGTACCCATCCAAGTACCCTTCAATGATACTAATACCAACTGAGTACTTCATTCGATACCCATCGTGTGAACGGAAGCACTAAATTGCATAAAATGCCACCACAGATGTGTTGTAGCTGTTGTGTCAGTGGGCCAATCACATGTTGCATTAAATCGAAGAACGCTAGCATTGATTGGCTGTAAGCAAGTCCATACAAATAGTCATATTTTCTAGCTCTGGGTGCAAAAAGGATTGATTGCAGGTATCGTTTAATGGGAGACGTTTTGATACTACTTGGAATCGATTTATTTTGGTGTGTACCTTAAAGGTATGTAGTACCGATACCCAGCTCTAGTTATGTATCACTGAAAACTGCTACTTTTGCCTTTATTACAACTCTGGTCTTATTTTGTAATTTTGTCCATCTGTTACAGTTTCTGATAAACTTGCCAGTCATTATTGACATCTGGGGAGAAGGCTGCATGAACTGTTTTAATGGCATTTTAACAAACAAACAGTTTACCCCATATTATCAAAACCAGATTTGGGGGTAAAATGGAATGTGAGTGCACTCAAAAAGTTCACTAGGTACAGTATGTCAAAGGTAAAGCAGGGAAACGGTCTCTAAAATGTTATGGTGACTCACCACTGACCGTTTGGATAACAATTTTACCATTTATCTTTACTTTATCTTCCAAATAAGTTTAGCGAACCACAGGGTTTGATAGTCTAACTGCATGTGTTTCATTTTCCATCTTTGTAACAATGTTGACGTATTCTCACATCTCAGTAATTAGCTTGGTAAGCACAGCAGCATTAGTACCAATACAAAATCATGGCCAAAAGTAAAAAACAATATGACCAAAGTCGTAACAAACTCAAATTATCCATAATGGTCTACACATGTGATTTCTATGTAATCTCCTGTGATTACTGCTTATGTTCCTCATCCCAGCCTTAAAAAAACAAAGAACTACAATGCATAGTGACCACAACAAAACATTTATGTATTTTCCATTGAGAGAATTCCAGCAAATAAAGGCTAAATCACTGAAGAGCTGCTCCCACAATGACAAAAATATCACTGTGTTCTTTGTTAAATTCATTTCCGCCTTCTACTTCAACACACAAATCAATACATCCAGTTGTAATGAGCCGGGAAAAAAAACCCTGATGAGAAATGAAATGTCCGCTTGTAGAAAAGCTGCAGTACCAGTATAATATAGCAAATGACAATCAACTGGGCTCCAGCAGCTGTCAGTCCAATCATAGGAAGGATTAGTATAATTAACATTTTCTAGACCCACAGACTTTTTCAATCAAGTATAAAGTTTTAATAATCACAGATGAATGTGGCTGCAGGGAATTATGCGTCACACTTGCTCAAGCTCTTCTCTACAGAGCCTTAACCTTCCATCTGGAAACACATTTCATCTGGGCTGAAAATTACCTACACTCTGTTCTCTGCTGATGTCAGGTTAAAATAAAACTCAAACCAAAACAACCAAACAGAAGAAAGTTCAAAAAACATAGTATTGATTTGACTTGATTTGGAGCCAAGTACGTAGAGTCACACACTCAGAGCAAATGTGGAGATTTCCCAATAGCTGGAAAGAGAATGGCAGAAATCTTGGCTAGCAATATGGGCAAATGCTATCCAGGCAGCGGCATGCTGTAATGAACTGGCAGGGGGCTGCAGCCAAGCCAATTAAATGATATGAGCCTGACAATAAGTGGTTTTCATTACATGACCTCAAGAAACCCACAGCATCCAAATTTAATCATCTCACAATACACTGGTTGCAAGAAACCTTCATGCCTTGACACTTTGTAAAAAAGCAGATTACAGTTCACATTACAAGTCTCAACATGCAATTTCAAAGATTTTTGAAAGGACTAAGGTGTAAGAACTAAAGTGCTTTGCTAGGTTTCCATTGCAATGTCAGTTTCCTAGGAGCGTACATAAAGCCAGTACAAGGAAATTGAAATTTAGCTTCAAAAAGTGCAAAAAGCCAAAAAAAATATTGCTCATATATCATCTCTGTTAAAGTGCTGGTACCCTCTAGTGTGTAAAGTCCCTTTGGGTGGAGAGACACTTCCTCTAGTTGCTGTGCAGCAGGTCGTCTGGAGCCAAGTTGTCATTGTCTTTTCTAATCCTGTGTCAATTACATCTGCAGTTGTTTAACCAAACGGGGTAATGAAATTAACCTTTTTACACACTTGGCAATACATCACAGCCAAAGAGGACAAGTGCTATAGGGAGGGTAGCAGGGACGGGCTCTCTGCAGCATCCCTGGAAACCCACAATGTGTGACAACAATGATGCCAGACTACACTGCCCAGAAACATTAAACCACATGGAATCTAAATAAAAGAGGTTCTCTGTTGTATCTTTTAGCTCTTTTAACTCTTCCGACATTCAACTTTTATACATGTATATGGCGTGTAAGTAGGTATGTGTGTGTATAGATGGAATTTACGTATGCCATATTAAATACTGTAGGCACATTTTTGATTCAAGCCACTTCTGTACTAACTCATGTGCTACCCCTTTAATTGCACTTTTCAGGTTTATGGTTTATTCATCCATGTCTCTTATTGGATACTCCCCTTACTCTCCTGCCTGTCTAAGATAAGGATTGGCTTGAAGTCACAAGACCATATACCGGACCCACCTTGGTAGATACCCCATTGGCTGATACATATGTGGACGCACATAACTGATTACTTCTAAATGCTATTTGTAATGTGTTTTATGATGACCCTGGTGAAGGCCACAAGCTGAAACCCTTAGTCAAGTTGTTCTGTATACTACAACTGCTGCTGGAGCTTTGACCTTTTTAGACTTTTGTCCCTTCTCCATGCACCTTGGAAGTAGGTTAAGCTGTGTCAGAAACCTCTACTCTGATACCACATGGAATGCAGACATGACATGATTGTCCAAATCTTTACAATCACTACTAAAAGAGACTTCAGACTCCCTAATAACAGTAAATATTCCATATAATTCCATTTCCATGTTCAGATTGTATGACTTGGTCCAATCTAAAGTAAAGTTTTGTGAAATCAAACACATTAAATACATTATAAGAATAAGAAAGGCAACCAACATGAGACCAACATGAACTTTAGGCATGGCAGGATTAAGGTTGTATGAATGACCACTATACTTCTTGTTGTATTTGGAAGGACAGCTGATAAATAGCAATGATTCAAATGCTTGGCATGGTACAGGAAATTCTAGCTTTTAAAACTCACTTTATGACTTGCACTGTGTTCTGGAACAAAAACGTCCTTCTGTTTGGAGTTTTAAAAGTATCTTAGTCGCATTTTCAACTGCAGCCAGCTTTACAAGACATCTTGGCTACAAAGGCAAAGGCAATGTGCCAATGATGAAACAGGGTTATTATATTGGTAATGTGGAAGGTGGCATATCACTTCCTCACAGCCATGTTTCTGTTGCAGTTCTGCTCCAATTAGCTACTTAAATTTAGGAAAATATGAGTTTACTTTGGTCTTTTAAAGGCTCTGTGAGATACCAACCTGTTCATGTCATTTCTACTGATAACTAGTAGCAGTCAAGGAAAGTTCTAGAAAAAGGAACATACACATTGACGACCCCAATAGACAACATTTTCAGATAGGTGTATGCTTTTTGTTAAATCCAAAGTTGTCATACTTGTAGGTGATTCCTACATTCAGTAATCACCTGATTTGTTCAGCGTTGGATGGTGTTAGAAACCTGCAGCTTAAATGGGAATGATAAACGGAGCTGTTCACCTTCTAAAGAGAAAATACAGTCAGGGTCATCTTACAATTGGGTTGATGCTATACTTGATTACATTACTCAAGTAGCTTGCCAAGCAATGATTATACATTAGTTTAAGTACAAATCCTTTGATAAATTCCTCTTTGATTTAATACTTTACTTTCAGGTACATTAGGTAGATTAAGAGAATTTCCTGTCTCCAATTAATTCAAAATGCCGCAACTTAGGTCTTGACTAATTCTACAAAAAGAGATCATGGTTCACCAACCCTTGCTTCTCTCCAATCGTTGCCTGAGAGATTTTGAATTGATTTTAAGATTTTATTGATAATGTTCGAGGCCTTACATGATCAGGCTCCTCACAACATTATGGATATTATGGTGACTTGTGCGCCTCAACGCTGCCTGAGATTCTAAGACAAGAGTCTTTTAGTTGTTCTCCCTACCTGTCTGCTTACCAAGGGAGACCTGGACCTTTTCAGTCCGGGCCCCTCAGTTGTGGAACTCACTGCAGAATCAGTTTAATCTATTAAAATCACTTCTTGAGACTCACTTTTAATGCAAAGGCCTTCTTATAGTTTTAATTGAATGTATTCCTGATATTATGTTATTCTATATTCTATCTCTATTTCATGGTTTTGACTATTGTTGGTTTTACTGTTTTATGATCTTACTGTGTAATCTTGAATATACTTTTAAATTATTGCTGCCTGTTTTCCATGTCATACATTTTGTTCTTTCTATGTTTTATTTTATGGAAAGTACTTTGTAACATTGTTTTAAAATATATAAATAAAGTTATTATTACTTAATAGTTTATGTCCTGCATTTTAAATCATTATCCAAACCTTTGAAAACAATGTTCCAACAATGACCAAACCAACCAGTGGGATCATATCATACAAATTATACTCTTAAAAGTAAACGTTTAGTCAGAAGAAATTCATTGTAATTCTACCACTGACTTTTTAAAAGTGCACTTTATGTCAGTCAGGAAATCAGGTTTCCTCAATTGCTCCTTTTCAGCTGCCAGTGAGGTGAAAAGTCTATTGTTGTACAGCCTTACCATCAGCCATTAGTTGCTTGGTTGGTTCTATTGCTGCTAAAAGGAAATGATCTCTCACTGACTTACCACACCTACTAATTGTACATAATGGAGCACTCAGAGGAACTAGAAGAGCCTCCAAATAGTGGTTCAGTGGTGCCCTATGTATTGACATTATGCTTATATTTACTATGGGGAATTCACTTATGCTGCTTATACATTCTGTGTATGATACTTGTAAATATATGGATAACCACTGCAACTAGTCTGAGAGCTCTCACAGACAGCCTGGCTTGACACATCTGAGTGCACTCTCATACAAGGCCTGTGCCCATCATCAAGCATAACATGTATTTTTTATGCGCCATATATTGTGAATGTGACATTCATGGTATATTGTATTGTGAATGCAGCACACGAAAGCAAACACCAAACATCTGCTGTGGTTTTTCTGCTCTGAAAAATGAAATTTGCTACCCCTTTTTCTTGCTTGTTGCAGCACAGGGAAGACCCGAAATGGAGATTAGACAAACATACATACAATACTGTGCACACACTGACGGAGCATGGGTCGAATTTTAATGTTTTTTCCTTTAATAAAATACAAACACAAACCCAAAGCCTTATAAACAATAATGTCATTCACTGTCTGTAGAGCAGAGGCACCAAATCTTTAACCACACACACACACACACAAAAATAGATTAGTTCTTTTGGGTATTTCTAAAAACGACTCATGAAATTAACCTGAAATTAAATTACTTGTGAAAGACAATGACTGCTGGTGGAAGAAGATTGACAAAGAGCAGAAGTAAATAGCGCATTTGATGTCAGGTAATGTACAATATTAGTCCCACACTGGCCTCAATTTGCTATCTGCATGATGGAATAAAAATGAACCCTAAGTCTTATTGGAAGATACTATCAACCCACCCCCCCCGACACACACACACACACACACACACACCCACCCTCCTGAGAGTAGAGTAGCAAACAGCAATATGGGCAGGCTGCCAGCAGGTAGTGTGTGTGTGTGTGTGAGAGTGGGAAGAGGAGGGTGAGGCGAGAGCTAGAGAGAATGTTGTGTGGAGAGGTTGCACTCACGCTGAACTCTGTGGGTCGGTCTGGGCCAGATAAATATGCTAAGGGAGTGGATGACTTATGCACTCTGCTCCTCTAGAATAGAGTAGAGACCACTTCAGGTTCACTTCTTCAAGCCCGATTGGTCCTCTTTGCCCCATACCTCGCTGCATGTACTGTATGTATAGCCGGAGATCAAATTGTACACTTCCGCATAGCAAACCAGGTTGTAGGCAGCAGATGCACACTAATAGTGCTGAAAGTGCTGATGAATCAGGATCCTCGATTTAAGTACAGCTATGAAAATATTAGCAGCAAATTAGCAGGATGTTATTATTGTATTCTATAAATGATCAGGACAATGCAACAACGGGTTTCTCCCTCAGTGTGTCTACGATTTTGTGGCAGCTGCCTCAAAGGGAGACACAGGACACAGCAGCCTTCATCTAATGTCAAGTGGATTTTATTGATTTCTTGGCATATAACCTCAGCATGTGACAAACAGCTGAGGAGCAAAATCCAATCTGCATTTAGATACTGCGTAGGCACAAAGGGCAAGTTTTAATAAATATTTCTTTCACATTTACTTTTTACATTTATATCCTCAGTGTTTCCATTTTTCCGTCCACCCAAATTACAATAACATATTTTCTGACTTAGCTCTAGCAGTATCTAGCCATACAGATCTTTGACTATAAGGATGTATTGATCAAGTTCTTTCTGGTCCAATCCCAATCTGAGTCTTTTAATATTGGATTTAGTCCGATTCTGTATTTATATTTATACAACAACAGATGATACATAATAATGTGATTGTGATTTCATATGAATCTGGCTAATTAACATAACAGGTGTAGCCTGATGACTTTGGCACACATTTCCACAAGCTGCTTGATCCAAATGTAGTAGGTCCTTGTACAAAACTGTTATTTGATCAGCTTAAGTTAATGCTGATTAGGGCTGGGTATCGTTTAAAAAATGACAAAACCAGTACCAATCCAAGTACCTTTAAAGTGATACTGATACCAACTGAGTATTTCATTCCATACCCATTCCACATTTAGTGCTCTGTCTTTTATCTAGTGTAACAGGCGTGTAGTGTAGACACACTTTAGAGCGTTTAGGTGACATCTTGGCTGCTAAACTGCTAAGCACGCTAACTCAAATTCTCCACAAACTCACCACCACAGACGGGTTGTAGCTGCTGTGGCAGTGGGCCAAACACATGTTGCATTAAATTGAACAATTGCGTTGATTGGCTGTGAGGAAGTCCATATAAATAGTCATATGTTCTAGCTCTGGGTGCAAAAAGGATTGATTGCAGGTATCATTTGACAGGAGACGTTTCGATACTACTTGGTCTTGATTAATTCGGTCGATACCTTAAAGGGTATTGAGTGCCGATATCCAGCCCTAGTTATTGAGGCATTGTTTGATCATTTCCAATTAACAGTAACAAAAAAAGCTATTGGATGATATCACCTTAGGCTCAGGAATATAAGGGGGATTGACGGGGGAATTTATCAATCAATTAACTGAAAAACATACTTGACTAATTAATTTATATTGAAAAGAATAGTTTCATAAATATTTAAATATTGCATTCGGAATACTAAATTGTGTCTGACATATTGATCCCACAAAAAATGTTCAGTTATCTTGTTAAAATCCTTAAAAATGACATCTGCTACTTCTTTACTGAAAAATCCATCATCTACGAAAACCAAGTACCGATACCCAGCCCTAATGATGATGACAGTTTAACGAGAGAATGTGACTAGAGAGAAGAAGAATTGCACTTTTGAAGACAGCGGAGCGGCAGTTCTTGCCTCATAAATGATCTTTGGCTGAGTAAAGATGCAGAAACCTGACAACAAATTCAGTTTTGTCTTGTTATCAAATTCATCCCAAAATTAATTAGTTACATCTGATATGATCTGCTGCCATTGGGGTTTGCCATTTGGACTGGAGGGAGCGGAAATCAACTCGGGCTAAAAGTTATTCAACTACTATCTGATGTCTTTTACACTGCTACTCTTTGCCAATAATAAAAAGAGAGTCAGAGCCACAGTTTAGTGATTCCATGTATTTTCCAACCAGGACCATCAGAATGCAGAGTCACACACTCTAATTTTGTAAATGAGAGCAGAACTTCAACACTAGCAGGAGAAAGGCTTTAAAATAAGCCTGAATAGGCCTCAATAAATATCTCATGGATCATCTCTAATTTTGAGGTATTCATGTGTGTGATTTCTGCCATCATACCAATACTAAAGGAGGTGAAGGGACTTTGTTTATGTTGTTCAGTGCATTGAAGTGTGACATGAAAATACAACCCAAACTTATTTGTTCAGAGTTCTATCTTCCAGGTGCCGTGTCCCTGTTACTCGGTACAATCTGCAGATCACGCTGTCGAGGACAACACGCATCAAAATTCTATTCAAGAACTCAGAGAGAGAAAGGGAGACAGTGTTAGAGAGAGATTACAAAAACCTGGACAAATAAAAACCCAAATTATCAGCAAACCTTCAAACAACACTTATTTGGACGTGCACAGAGTTTCTATCACTGAGCACACTACTAGAATCAACTTTATCTGACGAGGAAGACAATTAGATGCTGATGAAAGCTGTAGGTAGACCAAGGCTGAGTGTCTGAATGCTGAGTGTGTAAACATCTCTTCCATATGAAGAATGTAACATCCATGACATGTACACTACTTTCTGTTAGCAATCCCACAATGCAATGCTCCACATTTTGAATATGTGAAAACTACCATCATATGATTCCACAGCTGATGGTGACAACACAAGACAATGACGATTAGTTTGTGTCCGAAATCTTGATTTGCTGCTCACTATTAAGTGAGTGTTTATTATATAGGGAATGGTGAGAATGTGGAACTACTTATTTTAAGGTCAAGAAAGGACTCAAAACTCATCTGCATGCCAGTAGAGGTAGGCCTGTCAAGATAACTACTTTTGGTGGACGATATATTGTCGCAATAAACAATATCATTGTCATTTGAAGATAATTTTATACCACTGATATAATGATAACAGGCATAATAATGTAAGGGGGTGGGGGTGGGATTGGAGAGTGGGTGCTACACTTGTGTAAAAACACAGACTGTCATTATGTTTGGGGACAGAGTTATTACCTTTAATTCTTCTACAGTCTCCACTCAGGACACAGTGAGGAATGGAGGACACTACTTGCTTAACCAATGTGACATGAATAGCCTCTTAGCTGCTAAAGTGAAGTGTGGCAATATTGAGGTCAAAAATGATAGAGGTTATAGCTATCATACGATAAGTCCATATATAGACATGATGATAATTATCATATTGTACGAAAAGTCGATAATGAATTTATTCTAACAGGCCTAAGTAGATGTGAGTTACAAAGTATGTTAAGTGAATTTGGGTGAAACAATCCTTTAATACTCATTAAGTTACACTTTTACGCAATGAGCCATTAAACCACACACACTCTCTCTCTCCACCTGACTTTTACGTCCGTCCATCCCTTTTCTTTCTGAGTGTCTGACTTGTGTGAGAGGCAGGATGTACGCCTGACAAGCTGTTAACACATAAAGACTGACAAACACATTTACACCTACACACTATTTCCATTTCACCTGACCTGCATGTGTTTGGATTGCGGGAGGAAAAAAAAACAAGAGCGCCTGCAGGAAATTGAAGCAGACAAGGTGAGAAGTCCACACACAGAGAGGCTTCAAGCTGTGAGGTGACAGCCATTACCACCCAGCCTCTGTGTTGCCCAACTTTTCAACGTGATTGACAGAAGTCTCACGTTGAGACGCTATCGCAGAGAAAGCTTGTACAGTGAGTGCAGGGATCTAGCCTGAGAGCCCCAATGGAAAATATATTGCCATCAGAGCCATGCTAATATTTAGATAATAACTGCATTACAACTACACTCTGTGTTCTGTTTTCTCTGGAGGAATATTAGTTTATCTTCTTAGATTTGCATTGTGGGATGCCAGGGCAAGCAGCAGTTCATTGGGGTAAAATATTACAGTGGCTGTGTGCTGGGAGGATAACTGCTCTCCCTCTGGTGCTTAAGATTCTCCTGTAACTGAATGATGAAATAGTGGAAAGACAGGCATGTGATTGTATAATGGTGATTGAGCAGGCATGTATTGACCTGGATAACAAAGATAGCATCACACAGCTTGGATTAGATCTAATGTAGCTTTTAATGCCAGAATGGATAGTTGAAAAGGCGTGGAAAGCTGCTTAATGCTATAAAAATATCTTGAGAGACAGAGCAGGTGCAGTATGTCTGGAATAAAACAATACACCAACCACAGTAGTCACAATAACGTTCAAGAGAAACAATGTAACAAAGAGGTGAACGTCACAAACTGTGTCTCAGCCAAAGCTTCCTTAAATAAATGGCCCAATAATTAAATTGTCGACATTCATTCATGTTAATAGTAGAGCAGAAGTGAATGGGCACTCTCAACTGTTGTGTTTATTGAAGTAAAACAAATGTAACCTGCTGTTGCTGCCATTACGAACCACAACCAGGCTTGTTTTTAATGGACAGGGATGAAATGTGTTTCTCTAAGCCAAAGCTGCTGCTTCTTACATTTAAAGCAGTTTAGAGCTGAAAGATCACTTTGGTAATTAAATTTACATTATAAAAGTGTTTTTGTGCACAGCTGCAACTAACCTATTGTCGTTATTAATGTGCAAATGATTTTCTTGATTGTTTGATTTATTGTTTGGTCTATAAATCACAAAAGAGTACAGCAAAGTGTGATGACAACCAATGTCTTTGTTTTGCCCAATTCACTGTCATGTAAAACCAAGAAAAGCATTGATTACCAATATTTGTGAACTATGAACAAGCAAATGATTGGCATTTGGTGTGATTTTGCCACTTTTATATTCTGTATAGGTATAAATATTCAAGCTCATTTTGGCGTTTGTAGGTACTATAATATCAGTGATCTTGTAGTCTGTTTTTGAAGATGAACTACATGATAATTGAAGATAACTTTAGTGTGTGTGCTGTAGACAGTCCTGAGGCAGCACTGCCCTCACAGATGAGTTCCGCCTTTTCAGTTCTGTCAACAGCACATGCCTGGGCATCGATAAGAGGAAGTGATATGCTCAGAGGCAACGCTTCTGATGGTTTGGACAATTTGTATCATCTGTGGTTTTGGTCGGGTGTCTTGCACCGCTGGCAGTTGACTCTTATCAGCAGTCGTTCGACCAAATCAGCATACTGAATATGAATCAGCATTGGAAGCTTGAGACTGTCTGGCTGGCTGTTCAGCCAAGAGAATCAATGATTTCTACCTTTCTTTTTTCATATAATCAAAGGACTACATGCTGACTCTGTCTGTAAATATCAAATCCAAACTTTATAGTGCCTTTTGCTACTTCTACTGTATGTCTAAGTGTTCTTAGGCAAGACACTAAATCCCAAACTGCTACCAGCAGCGTGCGTGGCCATCATTGCTGCATGAATGTGGTTTATAGAGTAAAAGCACTTGGAGTGGTTGGAACACTACAAAGGTGCTACATACAGTAAGTACAGTCCTTTTACCATTTATGTCCTGTCACTCACATGAACAGAACATACCTGTTAGAGGTCACCTGGCTGGCGCCCATTTAAAAACACCCTTATCTAGGAGAACTATTGCATAATCATACTCCAGTTAGAGCACTGAGGTTGACCAAACAGATACTCTTGGATATACCGAGATCAAGGCACAAAAATAGTGGTGACCGAGGCTTTGTGGTAGCCGCCCCAAATCTCTGGAACAGCTTACCTATTCACCTAACCCTAACCCTAATCCTGCACTTTGGTTGTTTTCAACTGTGGTTGTTTTAACATGCTATACAAATACATTTGGACTTGCCTTTTGACTAACCTTGATTCCATCTGTAGCCGAAAGCTCCTTCCAATAAAAAATCTGAGATGAACTGTTTTCAGTAAACACGCTCTGACAAACCCAGTCTAGACTACTTGCCTGATGTAAAACAGCAGACAGAAGTTAGCAGCCAGTTAGTGAACATCACAAGCCATTTGCAACTATTTTTATCAGGAGCTGATGACTAGAAGAGCTCTACAAAGGATAGTCGATATTGGACAAACATGACCCCAAATGAATACTAATGTTTCTCTGCGTCTGTTGGATGTGGAGAAAGGCAACTGTTTGCTTGCTGTATATGCTTGATGTACTGGTTTCACACCATCGTTTCTACTTCGTTGTGATCAAGGGCAAATTATACTGCTCTACAGTGAACACACTGAGGTGATAGGTCACTTAATAGCATGATATTAACGGCTATAGCATTCTAATTTGCTCTGCTATAATAAGAGCCTGGGGCAGAATTTCAACAGCATATTGTGACCACGATTTGAGGTGTGAACGTTAATGCCTTCAAGCCCTCAGGAGAGTGTTTAATATGTGCCAGCGTACTGCACAGATATTATTCCTCATTACATCTGTGACCACGGGGAAGTCATAACCACATGAGAACGGGGGAAAAAAAAAAAGACGCCCTGCGCTAACGGCAGCTACATTAAAGAACACGGCGTTATAAAAGAGGACGGCTGATCTAAATCTATCATCGCTCAAGCCTGGAGATGACAGCATCAAACATATCAACATCAGTCTGTCAGTGTAAAGGCAGGAGCTTCACAGAGAGGAATGTGCACGAGACATCAATTATCTTCAGGCTCTATTTTAAGGCTCTTTGTGAAAAAAAAGGAAGAGGCCAGTGACGGCGGTGATGTTTGCAGCCTCTGATTTTGTTGTTGACTTTTTTTTTTTTTTGCCCATACTTTCTGTCTCTCTCTCTCTCTCCGCCTCACGCTGCATGTGTCAGCGGCAATTATACACAACAGAAATATTCATCTGAGGAGACGCATCTTAGACCATTTAGAGGGCATTATACACATGCCACACTACATTCTTAGGATCACTTGACTGAAGACAGCGCTTACACACCGTGTTGTGCTTCAAATGAGATGAGAGTTTAGTATATCTGAGCAATCACCATTCTTTCTAGCAGATATGGGGAGCACAAGTCGATACGCAATCCCTATACATCTGCATATGTCCCATTAACTAATTGGAAAACCCAACGGTAGGGTATTACATTGGTCTAATGTATTGTATTGCATTACCGTGCAAGGCAGCTGGATTTGCGAGATCGTGACATCACAAGATCAGGCTTTAAGTTCTGTGTTCTTGTGTCCAAACACCCGGCGGTTCAATATAATCGACCTGTCCTGTGAGGATTCGGGCACGATCTCGCAAATTCAGCTGTCTCGGTAGGTAGGTACGACGGTGATAGACGGAGGTACACAGATGGTTCATCCAATCAGATGCCAAGTATTTTTTGGAAGTGCCTGCCCTTTTTTCCCAAACAGTTTTACACAAACGACTTCTCAGATGGTTTTGTGCAACATACCATCTGGCACGTCAGGTTAGATTTTACATGCCCTGCCACCAATTCAATTCATCAGTGAAATGTTCTGTGACAGTATGTAATCAATTCAGTCTTTTTAAAAAAGATCAGAAGTTCAGACAAACTATTAAAGGGCGCTATGTAGAGCAGTTTCACAAAATTAGTATAATTAGCAGAAACAAATGGGACCACCACTGAGCGAGGGTCTGGCAGCTTCTCAGCCGTGGTCTGCGTCTTTATTTTTTGTGTGCCACCACATCAGATTTGGTTGTTGGATTGCTTTACAACACACACAAAAAACACAAGACGAGGGTCCGCTGCTGTGCCAATGCAGATGGAGCTAAAGCTGTCAAAGACTATTTGCCAGTGGCAGATGGTGGAAGGAGTGAAAGGCAAATGGAAAATGACTTCCAACATGTTTATCCTCTTCAGTGAAGCCAGAGTGAGAAACCTTTTGACTGAAGAAGTAACATCTCCTCTGTGACCAGGAGCAACAGGGTTTATGAGGAATGGGCTTTCATTAAGGAAACATACCATCACAAGCAATACTCCTGGTGTGAAACATACAGACTATCAACAAGATAGACATTTCCCAAGTGATCATGTGCAAATGTTTCAAGACAAAGTCCTACAAGACTGTTATTGTATAAAGGGTCAATACCACCAACAGGTCAAATGAATCTATGTATGTGTATACCCAATCACAAAATGTACTCTCGTTGTATTAACCTTAGCTTTGAACCTCTTGTTTTATAATTCAAGTATCTTTAAGAACACTTCTCCCTTTATTATAAAACAGATAACACATTATTTAAATGACCAAAGTAGCCTAAATACCCCAGATGGACAATAATGAGCCATAAGCACAGTTTCACTTAATCAATTATTCATTTAGGCATTTCAACAACGTGTGAATAAGAGCAAGAAACCTGAGGTAACCATTCAAGCTTTTTTACATTTATAACATTATAAAGAATATGTATATTTCTCTTTAGGTATTTCATTCATGAAAACAGAATATGGCATCCACCAAATTACAATAAATAGCCTACAAACAATAAACGGCAACATGGCAAAACAAAACTGAACTGATAATCAATGAACCTACACAAAATGAATGTTTGGGAGTAACCTAAATCTTCATTTGAGCACACATGATGATTTGTGTTCCTCAAACATTCATCCAGCTCACTGACTGTTCATTTTCCAAACACAGTATTCCTGAACTTCAGCCACTTGGCAACGTTTTTATGCAGGTCATTCTCTTCTGCTCTTTTTATCATTTGATTATGACTTGATTTAGTTATCAGATCAAACACTCCAACTAATGCTGTTGCCTAGAAACTTAGAATAATAAACATGCAGGTTTACTTGGAGGTGGTTATAAGTACACAAGCCTCATTTTTAATCTGGATTCATCTTCACTATATTTAAACAATCGGAGGTGCTACACGACATTATTTTAGGAAAAGACAAAGACTGGAGGATATGAATATTTTATTGAAAGTCTGTTGGTGTACATTAGTTTATAGACTAAGAATGTTTTTGTTGCGAATTAATTCATCTTTTTATTAAGTGGCAATTATGGAACAATGATACAAGCCTAAACATAGCCCAATAGTACCACAGTACTGTATTATCTGGACCACACCCCTGTTTTAGGGGTTAGAATGCTGGCCACAAACCCTGGTTCAAGACCATAGTTGTCTATCTCCAGTCATCTCTCTACTGTCTATTATAACAGCTCATATTACCCAAAAAGACCTCAAACATTCTTTTCAGTCCTTTCACAACTTAGTTTGAAGTGAGAACTTCCACACTCAGCCTGACCTAGAGACCAAGGTTCATATCTAAGTCAATCATTGACTTAACATACTGCACATGATGCTGCACTGGGTTACTCCAATTGACGGGACATTATAATCCCAAATAGAGACCAAAACAGTAGAAGAAAGTTGAGAATTACAAAGTTCAATGTACACAGATATGGCAATAGGACTGTCATGATAAATACTTTTGTTGGACGATATTGTCTCAGAAATAATCAGGATGTACACAGTGAGGAATGGAGGACACTACTTGCTTAGCCACTGTGACACGAATAGTCTCTTAGCTGCTAATGTGAAGTATGGTTATATTGAGGGAAAAAAAATAAGTGAGGTCATGTCCATATATAGACATGATGATGCTGACAATTACATTATTGTACCATAAGTCAATAACGTAAGTATTGTGACAGGCCTATACAACACCAGAACTGCTTGAGTGGAACTGGCATAAAGAATCAAAGACATGTATTGTAGATGTATTGTTACAGCATATCCTTAGATTAGGAGATCAAGGTAAAACTTAACCTAAAAACAGGCGTATGTATCCCATTATACACTGCAATAACTCCTACATGTACAAAGATGTGTAGAGTTAACACTTGTTAATTACTTCCGTCGTCAGTCACTGGTTTACAAACACAGCCCTTGGCTACAGCACAGGCAGTGAAAACCCTAATGAGATGTTTTTGGCAGTCATCACCATCACGGAGGTCTAGCTTCCATTTCCTTTGCCATTGCCCATCAAAAAGCAGAGCTCAACCATCCAGCTCTGAACTTATTTCTTTGGGCATTTGGGAGCTAATATAACAACAAAGAATCTTTGATATCTGACAGCGCCGAATAAAACTGAAATGATCAGCAGCATCCTGTTTATAGCTGTTCAGAGGGATGTAATTATGGACATGAGGGATAAGGGAAAGTAGGACTGTGAAACTTTAAATTGATCCAAAGAGGTGTGACGTCTCCACCCCTTCATCCTCACTCATCAAGCTCTGTTGTTTTGGGTTTTTTTACATCTGTATTTCAATCCAGCTCTCTATTGTTTCCTCCAAATAAATTAAAAACTCTTTATTAAAAGTCAGAGGATTGCTGTGGTGAAGATGATGCCAAAAAATGTAATAAGATGTGAATAAAAAGAGCAGTGTGGTATTTACCGTCTACTTAGGAAGTGATGGTTTCTAGTTGAAGCTCGTGCAACACATAAAACTCGAGGGAAATTCTGATAATTCTCCTGACAGTCAAGTGCAACATCCAATAAAACAGAAATGCAAAATCAAAGAGATGAAGCGTGAAAACCAAAAGAAGAAAAAAACAGCATTCTGAATAGTGATATTTGCACATTTTTCCTATCCGGATATGTATTTTGCAGCAGTGGTCTCTACTGTACAGTCAGTTCTATGACCTGCAGTCTGGTGCCAGTGTCCTCCCGTAAATATGGTCATGTTATGAGAAACTGGAGGACTATTTAATAATGTATGAAGGGTTTGATTCCTTTGGAGAATGTCATTGACAGACCCTCGTCTCTCCCGCTGCCCCCCTCCCCCCCTCCCCCGACACGAGGCGACAAGTCAAGAGTCGAGGCAGGATTTTTCAAAGCGGGCTCTTCCTGTTCCCTTATCTCCATCTCCTCTCTGTTCCTGTCATTCAGACCCCCTTCCAGAGCTACGCTGCAGCTCTGACCTCACTTCCTCGCTTATTTCCTGCCTTCTTGCTCAAAACCCTGCTGACTTCATGCCGGCACAGGTGGTTTTTTCTTGTTTTTTTTCATTCCCTTCTTTTGAAGTCAGTGTTCTGTGCAATGGCTGGTCCACAGTTAAATGTCAGCCAGAGATAATAAAAACGCTCAACTGGCTTTGTCCATCTGTGTAACATCCAATCAGTTTGCTGTTATATTGAGATCACCAAAATACTCCACAGACCTCCAATTACATTTTGCCTCAGTAAGCCAGTGTGTGATATTAAAGCTGAAAGTATTTGGGCAGAAAAGCTTCTGAAATCAGTTAAAATCTGTTTCCAAAATTAGACTTCACTTGATTATTTACAATGCCATAATCATCATTTTGTGTAAATCAATATCAGTATTGACTTTGGGGGGGGGGGGGGGGGGGTGACTAGTTGAGAGAAGGTCAAGAAGCTACACACCTCTTAGATATTATCATCTCATAAATATGCTCACATTAGCAAAGAGTTTGCTATTTACACAGCCAGAAAACACTGCGTAACATTAGAATTCATGAATAAAAGTCCAGTATTTAGTATTTACTTTCCTTTAAAGTCCATTAAGGAAGAACTACACACGTGCTGTACACATTCTGACATAGATTTATGTAAGCGTATAAAGTTAAAACAGGTCATTTTTCCAGCAGTACAAATAGTGTGTAAAAGCTGCTTTATCTGCTAAAATTTAGTTTGCAACTGTCCTGTAACAGGCAGGATCATGACGTCTCTTTCCTATATCAGCCGCCGAACTGAGCAGCAGTATAAAGAGCAAAGTGCTGCTTAACTGTAGCTTCAGTTTGTGCCTTTCTCTCTCTCTCTGCTGTCACTTATCAGCGTTATCAGCGGAGACAAAGTTGTACACGAATGAGATTTATTCCTTAAATTCAACACATGGGCCTGCAGATACCTGTGCTGTATTCAGAAATCATAATAATGAAAACGTTAACTTTGATAAAAAGCTGGGCTATGGCTATGTACTGACATTCCCTCACAGACACTGGAGAGCCTCTTGTAGCACAGCTGCTAGCTCAGCTCCAACATAGAAACTTTAGCAAAGGGCCATGAATGTACTTCTAGTGACTGTCAAAGCTCCAGCAGTCTGTTTAACTGATGACTACCAGCTCTACATCACTGGTCATGCTATGTTTACTGTCCTACTGCGTCACACACTGCCCAATTTCTAAAATAAAATATTGTCGAAAATTAAAAGTTGTTGCTGCAATAATGGCCGGGGGAGTGGTCAACATGAATAAATGAAGGCCAGCCCAAAAACAAGCTGAGCAAACAAACAGGGTGATAAACTCCTGGTGCCTGTTATATAATGAACTGGGGCTAGCAGAATTTGAGGTTGTATTTACACTTTTTAATCTGACTCATCTTCCAAAAATGCTCCACTACAAAGTATATTGACTAGCTAGAAGCTAAGGTTTTCCGTTTACCATATAGTGCTGGGCAGGTAGAATGCAGTTCAGAGCTTTCTTGCTAAAAACAGCTGTCGGCTGCCGAGGGAAATGAGGCTGACAAGAGTGGATTTACAGGTCGTAAAGAACTAAACAAGGAGCTGAGAGGCTAGAAGTGTCTTTACTGGTCGTGTAGAGGAAGCAGCAGTCCTTTGTCAGTGAAGGTTTCAACAGTCACTGTAGTTAAGGGCCAAAGACAAAAAGAAAATAGACCTTTAGCTTATGCACAGTATGCAAAAGTAACTCATTTACTATACTCTACATAATAAACATTCAGTAGTTCACTCTATAGTGAGCAGTAAATGATCATTTTGCATTATTCATGAGTTGTGATTGCATTTTTATGAAAATGTGACATTTGACTTTTAGGAATCGTTAGCAAAAAGTTGTTCCATCGTGGGAATTTTTAAGGGCAGAAATGTCACGTAAGGAGTGATGTCAAACTGCTGTAGTCTGCAATTTGAGGAATCGTTAAACTAAAACATTGATTGGCAGAGATTTTAAGCCTTGCTGTGAAATATGAATGCTTACATTTCTCTGATGGGGATAGTTCAGAGAAAACTGTAGTGCTTCTGAACGGGTCCCAGTGAATGTGTGCTTGCTTCTGTACTGGGAGTGATGCCCATGTGTGTGTTTATATGCCACCTCCCAAGCCAAGGTTGTGCTCACTGGCAGTCTGACGGCTGTGTGGCTGCTCAGCACAGGGGGTGGGGGGTGGGGGCTGGGGGAGGTGGTGGTGATGGCGGGGAGGGTTTTGCACCGTCATTAGCAGGTATTCCAAGCAGACAGACAGTCCCAGCTTGAAGCTTTCCCTGGAAGCCTCAGATGAAATGGCACAAATAATGAGGCACATTATCAATCACAGGCAGGGGGCAGCTGGTTCAGTGTATATGTGCCACACACACACACACACTCTCTCCAACTCTATTGCTGACTTATACACACACAAATACACACAGTGCCTGCGGTGAAGAGAGTGAAGCAAAGGAAAGGCACAGGATCCTTAGAGCGAAGCCCTGAGATCATTACCTGAGCAGCACTTTTATTCAGCTCATGGCTGCCCTGGCAGATTGGAGTATTGCAACCATACTGTGTTCACGCAGGATTAGATAAAAAGTAAGAAAAGGTCAGTGTCACAGAAATAAAAATATCGATGTGTTCACCATTGTAATTAGAAAATGAAGCAGGGTGAAAGTGTAACGAGAGACTGCCGAAACTCAACAAGGTTTGTACGGTTGCACTTTTTCAAGCCGCAGTATTCAATAGATAAATGTTTATTCAGGAGTGACAAAAGTAAATTTCAGGGTAGCTGAGGATGAGCAGCATTATGTGTCTGAGCTGTCTGTCAGCAGTTCCTACAGTGTTAGCCAGAGTCACGCAGATATAGGAGGTTGGTTGTGATGGAACGATCTAATCTTATTCCAGACAGCAGCTTTAAAAAAACACATACAGGTCCAAACCAATCTCAAGACAGAAGACATGTTATTGCCCTTATCTTTATGTGCACACAACACTGCCAGGCTGTCCATAATGTTTCAATATTTGAACAGTTGGTTGAAGATTTTTACTCCACCGAAGTTATCGATGATTTCCTTTCACGCATCCGTCAACCGAAGACAGCCAGACAGCCGTCACACTGAGCTGCATTGACATCAGAGTTTCACTACACAGCTGGCTGCTGTGAATTATGATACTTTAATTTTTCTTTTAGAGCAACCTCCACACACAACTGACATAATATCACCATTTAAAGTCATTATATGGTAAATGGACTGTACTTATATAGCAATCTCGTCTTCTGACCACTCAAAGCACTTTTATACTACAAGTGTGCATCCATCACATCCATCCATTGAGGTGCCCATTAGGAGGAAACGAACATTCACACACACAATCATACAGCAATTTGGGGTTAAGTATCTTGCCCAAGGACACATCAACATGCGGACTAGACGATCCGGGAATCAAACTGCCGGTCTTCTACCTCATGAGGCACAGCCGCCAACGATTTGACCAATATGTTCAAAAAAAGTGGCTTAGTTATACACCTTTAGGACAAAAAGGAGTAGCATTCATTTGGAGTCCTGTTTCAATCCATCTTACAAATCTAAGTCCAATAATTACTCTCTGTTCTGGTGTTCACCAGCTAGACGACAGACAGTCTGCTGTTGGATGCTGGTCAGATAGTGTATCAGATAGTGTATGGTGGGATTATTAGAACGGTTTTTGCTACATTGCTGTTGCAAACTGTGAAAGAAGTGAGACTGAACCAAAACAGAACAGTTGCAGGTCTTAAAACAATGAGCTGAAAGACACTAAAACGGACATAGCACTACAGAGTCGGGTGGGGTTTTTCCCCTGGATTCGCCATTATACCAGACGGCTTTCGCAACACATATGGTAATTGAATCCACTGAAAGCAAAAACACTGGTTAGTATATTATAAGGCTTGTTTCATTGCATCCTGTTTTGATTCATTTACTGTTAGTCTTGCCTTGTCATGACTGGATTGATCCTGACTAAACGCTGGTGCGCTATTTAATTAAAAGTTCATTCAGTCAAAACAAAAGTATAAAATTGCATCAGTAATGAAAAGCAAACTGTTATTCTGTGCTGGCCTTGGCATTATAAAAAACAAAGATCCAGTATTACGTAACTGTGGCCGTAGGTGCTGCCATAATCCCTTCCCTCGGACAGCCAGTGCCTAAATCTAGAGCAGCGGCCAGGACTTATAAGTTCACTGCAGTTCAGACTGACCGAAGCAGCCTGCCTGTTGTGTGTCGTGGGAAACCTGTGGGATTAATGCCACAGAGATCACAGCGACCACAATGGCTGAGCTGCACATCTGTGACCGAACGTCAGGAAAAAAAAAGGGCCGAGGATTGAATAATACCTCTTCACCCTGACGTCAGAAACACGATAAGAGATCATAGGAAGTGCTTTAGTGTTCTTTCATTTCCTCTGCAGTGTCGAGCACGCGGATATCCCTCTGCAGTCTGTGCTGTTGCAGTAATGCCAAAGATGTGTGTGGGCTCTGCATGGTGACACAACCGGTGATTTAGCAGAGTTATAAAATCAGATTAAAATACTGATGTCTATGTAGTTTGATTAATATTGTTGCATAAACCTACCTGTCACATTTTGAAGAAATCATTTACAACCCTGAAGAACTACATATAAATCCCATCATTGCATCATTCAGAGCGAATAATGGAATTAATTCAATATATGGTTCTTTTTTAAGGTTCACCATTCATTTACAAGGAAGTTCTGAGCCTTGTAACATCAAAAATGTTCTTTATTAAGGAGTTGCACCTACACAAATGAATTTTAATGGTCAAATTATGTAAAGTTGAGTCATTAAGGAGAATATACTGTCTTTCAGATCAAAGCTGATAGACGCAGCATTCAACACAATGATGCTAACTGCTTTGTGACTCCCACCTGGAAGAGCTGAAGGACCTTCAAGAGAGTGATGACATGGCTACCTTGCTTAGCCAGCTGCCACTGTGACCCACAACCAGACAAGCAGCAGACAATGGATTGATGGCATTTACTGGTAAGCACATACCTTCATTTTAACAATGGGTCAAATGCTAAATGTCATTATTGATGAACCCATAAAGGGCTTTCACCTGACTCTGCAGTTCCTCTTAGCTCTATAGAGTGGTTCAGAGTCTTTTAGGTCAGTCTTGGTTTCTACAACTACCATGGCTTCTCAGAGTACACAATCTGTCCTCAGCCAAACAGCAAACAGACAAAGTTAGCATTTTGCTGGTGAAGATTGTGTAGCATTTAGCAGCTATAAAGACACATTTGTCTCAGGAGCTGGTGGAAATCAGAGCTAAAAAGGAGAGTGAATATCTGATTTAAATATGCTGGGTGGCCAAAAATACACCTCCAAATGAATGCTAATGTTGCTGTCTGCTGAATGTGAATAGGCAACTGTTTTCACCGGAGCAACTTTATAATGTGATGTCAGTGCACTATTGGGTATTACTTTAATTTAAAAAGGGTAGCAGGAGAGTTCTGTGCTTGATCCTTGACTGCAGAAAGTATATGTGACTATATCACTGACATGTTTTGCCAATGCAAACAGTCTTCACTTTCCAGTTCAGTCTTCTAAAAAAAAAAGGAGCTTTTGTCCACTAGCATTTTATCTTAATATATCCAAAACTACATAAAATGGCCTTCAGTGTGTTGTTTTTGTGTGCTGTGGCATTAGGAGAATGGCCATTTCTATAATAAAATGTACTGTTATATAATCAGTGCATCAGTGTAATACTCTGTAAGCTGCTTGCTAACATTTCAATCTCTAATGTTAACTAGCAAGTTAGCCTGAGGTAACTGGATTCTCCTCTCAAGAGATGGAGGCAGCAACAAGGGGCCAGAGAACTGACCTGATTCATCTTCAAATAATTGATAGAAATTAGGTCTTGATCTCGTCACCACAGGACTGATTCTGTTCTCGGTTTTGAAAAAAATGGATGATGATCATGAAATATGGGGCTCATAATACTGCTGTCCCAGGCCATCAGATCTCGCTCGATAGCACAATGGCCCAAATTGCCCAACAGAGAGCTACATCACTCAGACCTGTTACATAAAAAATAAATTATACTCATTAATCAAAGGATAATTACATAATGGGACAAACAGCAGTATGGGAAATGTCCAGGATGTAAGGAGGCTAAGTTTGAACTGATTTCCACTAGTTCTGGGCTCAGGCTCATCACTGGACAGCCTCCAGGGACAAGCTTTGATCGCGTGGTTCTTTGACCCTTTGCTTAAAAGAGACAGTCACTGGTGCAGTTCATCCCTGCGAGATTAAATTAACCAGCTGGGTTTGCAGCCTGAGACGAAACAAAAAGATCATTCTGTCCCTAACTGTAGGTGATTATTATATCAAATCTTGGTGCTCTGGTATTTATCATTATTATTATATAACATTTAAAAATCACTAATCATTGGTGCAGACTGAGTCATTGTCATTGGGTCCCTTTGTTGTATCTTTGACTTTTCTGTGGTTCGGTTTTTTTCAGGTTGAGTTGGTTCAAATGGTGTATCCCTTACCTGGCTGTAGAAAACAAATGAATGCTCCCTAGTGATCTGTAATGGTTGAAAACACTTCCTGTAATGATTCCACATAAACTGGACCTAAAAACAAATGAGTCATTGCAGTTTTTGAGCAGGGAAAGTTGGGAACAGTGTGTCTAACAAACTAATCAGAGGTGAAAAGGCCTTCTTACTAACTTTTCAAAGCTTTCCTCTATATCTTGTCAATAAGCTGGAGGGAGATAAAGAGAGGCAGTTGAAGGCTAATAATAATAAAGGAGTGGATGATGGGAATCCAATCCTGACTGAAGACCAGGACTGACACTGCTAAATCGATGCACAAAACCAGAAGTATTCCACTGGGACTAGTCTGTCAGAACATCTAGGAAGAGTCTTCAAGTCAGAAGGAATCAGCACTTAGCACAAATCATTCAACAGCTTAAGACCTCATCTGGCACGTCCTAAAGACCTGCTTGAGGAGGAACCTTGCACAACATCAGTAAAAACAACAAGAACCCCGGACAAAAGGCTGAATGAACTCTGGAAATGGACATCAACCATCTGTGAACACCAGACTAAGGCCTCATTAACTGGAAATGCGTCAAAGTCATCTCCAAGGAGTCAGTAAGAGAGAAAATCAAGAAAGGCTGACCACATTTGACGACAAAGACCATCCTTGAAGCAAGACAGAGATTACAATCTCCCCACCATATAGCCACTTGTTATCACATGACCAAAATTTGAAACATAAGGCTGGTGTATATTGTCAGAACTGCTTGTCTGGCATTTGAATACCTTCAGAACCCCACAAAATGTTGTGTCCAAACCTTTGACTGGTACTGTTCATCACCCAGCTCTCTCTGTTGATACAGAAAAGTAAGTTCAATGATAAAACATAGATGATAAAAAATGGATTGTATAGCATCTTTCCCATGTTTAACTCAATATGGCTCAAACCTGCTGTTGAAGACCTTGCAGACAGGACACAAAGCTCCTCCTTGGGATATACATTCATTTCAGGTTCCTATGGATCATTAGAAAGTAAAGTGCTTCCATTATAGGTACAGGTATTATCTGCAGCTTTTCATCACCGAGATTTAATTGGGAGCGTGGTGGTCGAACAGCAAAGAGGAGATGAGTCACAGTGATCTGGCAGCCGGTGAAAAAACCAATAGGATTCATCTGTCGGAGAGAACTGAGGAGCTTGTCGCCAATGCATGGTATTCATTATCCCGAAAACATATTCAAGAACTCTTCACTTACAAAGAAGTTGGAAGAGAAATCTGGGCTCCTGATACTCGGGGAGGTAAGGGTGCAGCTGGCGAAGACAGGCCCCAGGAAGCAAGCAAATAGGTGTAGCTTAAGCTGCAGATGTTTGCTATAATAAAGTCTTAGAGGCTGACTGCTTTAGAAGAAGCCAATTATAACTCTTTAAAGGATGAAAACAAGCATTCTTCCGACAGTCGCTATTTAGCATTCAACTGAAGAATTTTTGGAAAAGGCTATAAATGCTTCCCACATGGCTTGACTTTGTTTTAAAAAAATAGATACCGACTGATCTATTTTGGATCAGTCTTAAGGTACGAGTCTTTGTAAAGAGGCAGCTTGGACAGTCTTGAGAAAGAAAAAAAGACATTCCGGGGATCTTTAATCAATAAGAGAGTCCTTGGACTTTGGGAGAGTGTTTGAAATGTTCATCTGGCTACCTGAATGTTTCAGTGGTATGGATGGCTATTACCTTCGTGCAGGGCAAGAGCAGGTCAGTTTTCTACCTAATTAGTTTGCAGACAAGCTTCTCCTATTAGCCTAACTACCACATGCTGCATCATGAGGCCTAACAATGACTCATAATGGATGTGATGCCACACATCCAGGGAGACTGGATGTGACACACACATAAAGGGTACACAGTCACACAAAGACATATAAATTGGATATAGGATAGTAGCAGCCGGTTGATGGCACAGGAAATTGGCATTGCTTATCCCGATAATGAGGATTTGAGGATATCTCATTTGAATAAACATCTTCAGATCCTCACATAACCACTTTAATGTAAGTTTAGACCAACTTCCAATAACGTTGTGCTAAATCATCTCTTCAATGCTACAACCAGTGAGTTTAACTCATTAGTTCCTGAAGCTGCTTCAAAACAATAAATGCATTTTAATGAAAAACTATATTTCACAATTACAGAAATGTTAATGATAACTGAATCTGGGGCAGAACATTTTACGCCAAAGCAATTTTGCCAGATTGGATGATTTTCCTTAGAATAAAATATTTACCCCTTGAAGGCGGGTACATGGAATGCTGTGGTGCTGTGGTGATCATTTTAAAGTGAAAGCAGTTGCTAAGTGGCCACCCAAAGATACTTTTTTAAATTTTTAGAAACCGCTAGCCCAGCATTTAGCCACTAGCTTTGTACGGAGCATGCTCACAGCTAAAACACACAGAGCTACCTGTATTGCCACCTAGTGGGAAAGTAATGCCACGCCACTGATCATTTAGTGACTTGACTTGAGAAATATTGTGTTTTATTTGTGTGAATTCAACTTTCCATTTGCTAAAATAGGAATGTGTTACTTTTTTCAAAAGCATCACAACCTCGCATTAACATGGTGAAGGTAAGGTAGTAAAAGTTAGGCAATGATTGAGTTTGTGCCAAAAAGAAAATATGTCAATTATTCAGTGACCTTTGAAAATCTGTTCAGGAAATCTATTGTATATTTTTCTTTCTTTCTTTTTTTCAAAATTGAAAGCAGCCTGTGGTATAAGCTGCTACCGTGACCTGCTTACAATCTGGTTTTAACTGAGTGTGACATGAAAAAGAATGGGGACATTTCCACCTTGTAATCATCTAAATGCTTTATATATATCTTGCTAATGTAGCTGTATATTAACTATATCAAAAGTAGCTTCTTGTTTTTCACAAAGGTGAAAATGGGAAACTAACAGAAAAACGGAACATAAGAAAGATGTCAGGAAAACATGACAACTTCAGTACCTGCTGAGGAGACACTGTCAGGTAAGTCTGCAGTCATGCATAATCAAATACAAAATGACAGGTGTGTGCACTTTGCAAGAGAGGGATAAAAATCTGATTTGGAACTCGGATTAAATTTGGAACAAGAGGACAGTTACATTATGTATTATCAGGGTATTATAGCTGACAGAAAATTCAAATTGTATTCAACAAAACAGCCTTTACCCATCATGTACCCACTTCACAAATGTCAAACTTTCTTTGGTTGAGGCTTCTACTATTTGAGAACTGGATTTGTTCTATTTACAGTACTCAACTCAGCTTAGGCACCCACAAGAAACACTTCCTCCTATAAATATAAAAGGAAATGTCCCAAACACTGCCTAAGCCTGGTTTTACTACTGACATACAGTGTCCAAGAAATACAAATTCAAAAGACTGAATTCATTTGGCTTACTACTGCACCCACATCACAGAATGACTATAATATATCTGTGGGGCCTTGATAGGCTTGCTGATCAATACCACTGACTCAACAATTAACCCTCCAACCCCCACATCCCACTAACATTTTCAGCTGGTCAATGACAGTCAGGAGGCTGCAGTTCTAAGACATTTCAACCACAGGAGTGAAAAGACCTTGAAAATCGTCTGAGCTGTAACTATTTTCAGGGTTTCCGCCAGTGTATTGCAACCCCAGGAGCCTGCAGGGCCTGAGCTGACCCCCTGCCGGGCCCAAGCTTTGGGGATTTAAAAAAAAAAAAAAAGAAGTATTTTAAGATGTTTTCTGAACTAAAATGTGTTGTACAAATAGAGTAACTCCTTTGAGAAATAGCTCAGTATAGAGTGTGCAGTCTAGAGAGATAGAGAGAGCATGTGTGTGACATCATACCTACACTTCAAAAGCAGGCAGAAGGCATGAGAGTTTCTGCAAAAAAACAAGGACCGAGACCTGGGGAAGACATAATATATAACATAACATAACATATCAGCTGCTGCTCACTAACGGCCGTGTGTTTTTACTGCAGAGAGTAGAGAGAGGACAGATGTTTCACTCTGCTATTGTGTGCGGTGATTCTTCGGCGGCTGTTGTGGACAGTCGAGGAGCAGACAGGGTTAGGGTTAGGGTTGGGGTTGATTACATGTTCAGTGTTTTATTTGATGAACTTGGACTCTGATATTGGAAAATGAACCAAATGCATTTATTTGCTATTAAAAAAAAGCTAAATGTTGTTAGCCTGAAGACCGTATATGACTGATGACACCTTGCAACACATTTTCCTCGGATCTGTCTGCATCTACTGACTGACCAGCAGTAAGAAACCCAGAGGGGTTTTGTTTACTGACCCGCTACACCATTTGGGATTTGTCAGCAGCTCGCAGAGTCGTTCTGCTGTATCACAGAGCTGTGACCAACTCTGCCTGAAGGTATCTCAGAGGTTACAGTCAAAATTGCCTTGAGGCAAAGATACAAATGGTAGGAAGGGACTTTAAATGCTGATACACAATCCAATATATGCTTTTACACACTGCGATCAATGTTAGAGTGAGATACCTTTTGACTTCAGAATTGCGATAATCTGTGTAATTATGACATGATTCAAAATATGTGTTTCCCTTTTAGAGTTAATATGAGCAGAGGATGACCAACAATCTTCACAGATACACACCGCACCTTCCTCACAGTCTAGACTTTATATACACAATAAAACACTGTGCATAAACTAAAGAAAAGAAAAGAAAATCTACTATTTTCTCCCAATTTCTTAAAGCATATAATACATGACTACTGTGAAAAATAAGTGTCTGTGCTCTAAGTTTACAGCAAAACTTCAAACTGAATCAACTCATGTTAAGCACTGAAGTTGGTGGATTCAGTGTTTGCACAGCTTGGATAGTGTTCACATCAGGAGTGAACACTTTGATGATTTGATTATATTTAAATGTATTTATAGCAGGAATCATGTACAAAATACATTCATCTCAAAAAAGAGAAAAGATGCTTTGTACCAGATTTAGCTACAAGCTAATTTCCATCTGCAGTCCCTGGACAGGTAAAGGAAACAATAAAACACAGTAAAACCTAACACCACTCAAATAAGCCAACTTACTATTCATACCCACACACACATAGAAATAATAATATGATAATAATATGAATATCAAAATTACAATAACAGCTCATCAAAATGTCAAATTAATGACTTCACTATTGTAATGAAATGACCTCTTCAGACTCTGACACAGTTTATCCAGTTTTATATTTTGTATCTTTTTGTTGTTGTTGTTTTGTTTTCTAGACTTATCTTACAACTGTATTGCCACAGACATTATGTAAACACAGAGAGGGGTGCAACTTTTTATTGAAACTTGCATCACTGGAAGGTTTTTTCCATTTTCAACATATTTCTGATCTTTTTTGTTTTCCTCCCTAAAGAAAAAAAACCAGCTGTGAAGTTTTGTATTTTTATCTATTTTTCACAGTCTTACGTAGGTTGCAACTAAGGATTATCCTCACTTCATTATCACTAGCATTTTTTAAATTGTTTGTAAATGAATCTGATATATCCTGTGGTATGACCTGAATCTCTTTCATTTACAAGTACATACAACAGGAGAGTGTCACATATACACATTTGAGAAGCTGGAACCATTCAATAAATGACAAATTAACTAAATGATTAATTTTCTGTTTCTAAATGAACACATTACAATTACGTGTGGTTCCAGCACTACTGTAGTCAAACAGACTTTTGATGCAGTTGCAATAACAGCCTATTCCAACTACCTAAATGGCTCCATATTCAGTAAACCCACAATGTCACACAGAATATCCCAGACACCATTGCATTATAATGGAACTTGAGTTTGGAAAGTCTTGAATTGCAACATTTTCACATGTTGGATTTCACTGAGAAAAAAAAAGAAGCATATCTCCACTATACAGGCAACTGGGTGAACCACCACATAGGCAGGTTATAACAGTGGTGCACCCGAGGTCACCGCTATGTGATTATGTGACCGCATGGAATGAAGCAGTGGAGAGAGGGCCAAACGCGACTCTCGATTTAGCAGTCAATCTTAGCCTCAACCGTCACCTGTGGACACGACCTTTGGGTAGGTATCAAGAGAATGAAAGAAAATTATATACAAGCAGCTGAGGTGAGGTTACTCAATGTTAACAGTCTTCACTATGGATGACTACATGAGGAGTGCAGTGAGCTGAGAGGACTTCGGTGTTCAATGAGCCACGCTGTTGCACTGGCCGACATGTTCCTTCATTACTGTGAACTCGCTTACTGTAGTTTGTTTTGACTCAGTCCACAGTCAGCTGCACTCACTCCATTTAGTCGATGTTCAAAACACTGGAAAGTAAAAAAAAAAGCTCTAATTCCTCCCCTTGAGGAGAAGAGAAAACATCAGAGTTCACTTCGACATGCATTCATCATCCAATTGGGGCAATTTCTCATTTATCCATATCTGCGTATGATGTCGTCTATAAAATATACCCTGCAGATGATTTGGCTTTATTTATACACCTGATGAAATCCTAGAGAAATATGCTATCATCTGCTCCCAAATGAGCAGCACCAAGGGGAACAAACATTCATCTGTCCAGGTGAATAACAACACTGTTCTACACAATGTACACTATACTGTAGGCAGGCAAATGGATAAATAGTGCTGCTTTATAAATGACAAGCAAACCACTATCAGAACTGAATGTAATATCATTAAAATCACATAATAAACCATGTAACTGAAAACATCAGACAACTGCAGACTGAATATGCATCCCAAGGACTTTCTATTTGTGTCAAAACAAATAAAGAAATAAAGGAGAATTCTATTGATTTTACATAAAGTTTGGTTAACTAGTCATGTTAAAACTTCTGCATGAAGTATCCTGTGGATCTAGAAGTCTTACATGTGTATCTCATCTTTTTGTTCTTACAAACTGTAGGCGAAGAGTCTTAAAAAATGAAGATCTAACAAAAATATACTATTGGTTAAATTACAGGAAGTGGAGGATCCTTTGCTGCTTTCACTTTGGCCGTTCTGTCTTTTGTGAGTCCCCTAACTTGATACGAGTAAAATACTAAATGACTGGAGTGCCCTATAAGTTAAAGAAACACTCCATAAAAGAAAAAATAGTAGGCTTGTATGGTGGTTCTAAAAAGTTTGCAGCTGTAGATAACTTTGACTTATAACAGTTAAACAAGAAGCCCAATAATGATGCAACTTCATGAAACAACAAAATAAAAACCCTCTCCACTGTCCACTACACATACTGCTGAATATATTCCAAATGCTCATAACTCTTACCAACATATCCCAAAATGTGGAAGACTGTCCTCACAAGCAAAACTACTTGTGACTATAGGTTTTTAGGGTTAGAGTTAGGGTTAGGGTTAGTCACCCAAAAACAACATATAGATTTGTTTGAGTGACAGATACCATCTACCACCTTTGTAATTACGACCTGGCAGTGGCACAGTTGAGATTAGGTATGTCTAACAGAACAGTGGACTTTTCCATGGGAGACCTGTATTCTGACCTTAACAAAGTGATCACTTTAACCCAACCATAGAGTTGTCACATCACGAAATATCAGTATTTTTTAACAGTGATGTGTAACGGTTGTTGAAAGCACTGTCAAATGATGATGCTGTGCTGATTACTGCTGATATGGGTGCCAGATTAGCAAACACTTGAAAAGGACATGAAATGTGGCTATACATCATTTCTGTGTGTTGCTAGCATGGTTAGCAGTTTGTTACACACAATCTCCATCAGCTTATGTTGGTCTAAAATGACCTATATGAATAAGAATGTGTTTGACCAATCAATTGCACTCATTCCTGCAAACCCTGCCTCCAAAGTTCCTGTCCTTTTGGAAAGTAAACCCCTTCTAGCAGGGACTTTTTTGGGGGGGGGGACATCATTTAGACCCTGGTGGTTACTCTGATGGAAACACAAGTCGAAGAAGTGAGATCCTCAAAAAGCTCTCAGTCCCTGGAGAAAGTTCCTGCAGTGGAAACACGAGTAAATTGAAACCAGAACCAGAACCACACAAATCCCCAAGAGTTGACTGAAAGCATCACAACTGAGCCGCACCACAACAGAGCAGAACAGAGTCTGGGTTTGTGGGTAAGATACAAGTCGCAACGACAAATTGCTAATTTGTGTGTGAAATACGTGAATTCAGTGATAATGAACCATGCTCCTCTATTTTTCCTTTATTGTGGAAGAAGCCTGAGAAGCCTGACAACAGTGGTTTCTACAGTAAACTAGCCGTTACAGTGAGTCACAGAGCGGTGTGTAGCTCATTGACAAAGTTTATATTAACCTACAATTATCAGTGTCAGTAAGACCATTCCAGTGAGTAAATGAACAGCAGCTCTATCATTTTCTCTCTTGTCAGTACAACACTGAGAGCAGCTATAATGCTTCCTATTTATATATGCTAAATTACTAGTTAGCCACAAAGCCAGCTAATGTGATGGCTCCTCAGAAGAGTGGAAGATAACTGAAAACGTCATGATCTGCCTTTCCTTAAGAATCTGTTATTGTCTGCCAATGTAATCGTGCACCAATTGCTTTAAACTCCCTTCAACAAGCACAATCTCTGATGAGTCCAAGACCTTCACAAGTGAAACACCATTACTTCAACAGACTTCAGGTCAAGTGATGAGCAATGAGACTAGACAAGGATTTATTTTGAAGTCAGAGATCACAGAAAAAGCATTAGGGTTAGGGTTAGGAAATTGATTTTTATATGTATTGACCTCTCAGCCGAACAATAGGCATAAGCACAAAGCCTATTGATTATTTAAACCCTTTGTATTCCCATTACATTGTAAAACAGTGGATTGTTCTTGGTCCAGTTTACCATCAATGGTATACTGGACTTCGATTATCTTTCCATCTGCTACCTTTAGGTCTCCAGGGTATACACAACTAATTATTCTTAGGTGTGGTTTCACAGTCGACCATCCAGAATCTATTAAGAGCCATAAATTAATAAATCCTCTAAATTGTGGTTAGGGTTGGGGTGAGGTTAGGGTTAGGACTTGAAAAATGACAAAGATAGTTTGTCTGCATAAAGTATATCAAACTTTAAAGATACATGTAAAGCATTTTGGAGAGAAATGTTGAATTTAAACAAAACCGTTCAAAATGAAATCTCGGGGCGCCTTAAAAATTCCTCGCATATCAACAGTTTCTCAGTGAGACTTCAAGAAAAGAAAAAAAAAAAATTAATTTGTAGTTTTCTGCTCCAGTAAACAATATTGTGTGCGCTCAAGCTGCCACAAGATTATTGATAAGCACGACTCAGCATGGAAAACATGGGCCTGCTTTCAAATGGATCCCATATAATAATACCTCAAGGAAACAGATCAAACTTATTTAAATATTAATAAAGATTCTTAGAGTAAATCATTCACTACCTCAATAACTTTTCCTACTTCTGTTTCTACTTCTACGCTTTTTAAAAAAATGTCTCATTGTTCCCTGCTTGTACAATGTCTGTGCAACCTCTCAGCTGTACTGTATACTATCAAATACATATTTTATATCATGCATTATGAACACACTGACAAGTCTGATCTGTTACTACACTTGCAGCCACACTGTGAGCACACACAGCGAGAGAATATTAAAACTTTAAATACTGAATCCAGAACCAGGAGACAAAGCAGCTTGGTTATTGTCATTAGGAGAATATGGTGTATTTTTTAAATTGGAAATCTTATCAGATTGGCGTTTAAAAACAGACAACTAATTATGATTGTATGCCTGTTCATTTGGAGACTCATTTACTTTTCAATCTCGTATCATGATATCACACCAGGGGGCAGATTTAAAGAAATATATAAAGAAAAAGTTTGGTAGATCTGGTCAAACAGTCTTTAAATCAAGAGGTGGAAACATTAATTTAATGCAGCTGCAGTGTTGTTGCTTGTGTTCATCTCATAAGAATTTATTTCTTGTTTTCGGATTTGGCAATACATCAATTTCTCATTAGCATCTGCCTTTAACGCCTGTCCAGATTGTGATAAATCATCACATTATGCATCCTCTGAAGTGCAGTTTATATTCTCACCCTCACAAGTTCATTCACATATAACAGCGTGCAGTGTACAGTAAGTAACATATTGAATATGAACGCTAAGAGAGTTGGATAACGTAGCAGATTCCTTTCACCTTCAACACCATCCTTGAATATTTCACTTTACAATGTATTTTGCTCTTTCGAAAGTTTATTTATTCTTCTCATCTTCAGTATTCAAATGGCAGCCTGTCAAGACCACCCTCGGGGTTCAAAAATCTACACTGTTCTCCGTGTGAAATGTATTTCTGCTTGGGCTTTAAATACATCACAAACAGTGCATATTTCACTGCTTGCCCACAGCAACTGTGGCATATGTGCTTACTCATAAAGTCAAAACTTTGTTACATTCCCGACCAATTTTCATATGTCCTCTGGCAGTGTTGGCTTTTTTTTTTTTTTTTTGACTTCTGATTTGCTTCACATTCAGAGCTGCTGACCAGTGAGCTATTATTTCCTGCAGCACTGTGCATACTCACGTAAGCACACCGAGCAGATGAAGCTTTGTGTCTAGGTCTGAAACAAAGATCTTCAGAAGAGCAGCTCTTGGCATGGGTGAAGGACATACAGGGTTTTTTTCTTCATTCTCCATATCTGTGTGTGAATGTAATGTGATGGAGAGCTGCCAGAAGTAGTGCAAAGATCAGCTTATTCAATATAGCTTTATTGCTCCGAAGTAATCATGCTGCACAATGGCTAGTGTCTATGCTTCAGAGAGCCTCTCAATGCTCAACTAATGAACAGAGTGGCAGGAGAAAAATGTCTTTTGAAACACCTCATAAAAGCCAGAGAAACAGCTGTGTGAAATCTGATAATCTGCCTCGAGTGATGTCACTTGAGTCAGCATCAGTTGGGGATGAAGACTACGTGTTTGAAAATGAAACAAATCTGGGGATGTGGAGTTAGAAACCGGTCAAAGCAGATAGTCACCCAGCTATAGCCCAGTTCTGCCTGAGGTTTCTTCCTGTTGGGGGGGGGGGGGGGGGGTTCCTTTACGCTGTTGTGTGCTGCTCATAGGGGTATGTTGGGTCCCTAATTGAAATTTAAAGAGTACAGTCTAGATCTTGTCTATGACTTTTATTGTAATTTGGCGCTACATAAATAAAGATTAATTGATTGAGATTGTTAGCAGATCTCTGTAGCTGTTCCTCATCTCTGCTGGAGGCTAGCGGCTACAAGCTCCATTAACTGCTACTAGCATAACACGCCTGAATGTGTACAGGTGAGTGAAGTGAATTCAGTTGCATTGTGGGTAATGAAGGAAGTTGGCTTAGATTTTTTTTTTAATCCTTTTTTCAAGCTGTCTATCGTGAGTCTGCCAGTGTTGTAATTCCATTCTACAGCACTGTCACCACTTGAATGACCAGTTTTAGCCTGATATCTATACACAGCTACTAGCTAGCATGAGCTGCCTATCAGGTGTGCAAAGCAGAATCTACATATTCTTCAGTCGACTCAGTTCAGCTCTCGTAACCAGAGATTACACCTAATCAATAAACACAAACTGAGAGCACAGATCAATGTCTGAAGTTGTCTGTCCATCTAGTAGACTGTTCACTGCTGTTTCATAGAATTAGGGTTATAGCTAATGTAGCAATATTTCATTTATGCTGCTTTTTTTAATCCATGTTGTAATAAAATTTAAAAATTTCACACATCACACAGAAAACAAATTGAATTTGAATTAATTTTGATAGATCACCCAGATCAGTTTATATAATTCACTGTATACTTGAGTTTGTCTTACTTGAGGGCTTGCTGCATGGTTTCCAGATTTCAGCAGTTTAATTGATGAGTACAATGTTATCAAACCTGATAGAAATCAATGACCAAAAGTACATACATTAGACCCAAGTTGTAAAAAATGCAATGATCCTGAAATCTGATTTATGTCAGTCAGTCAATGTAAAACAACAAGTTCTCCTTCATGACTACTAATCTGCTGCCTCACTTACTAAGCTGTCTGTAGACTCCCAGTGAATGTTATTTTAGTTGTATATATTAACATTATTGCATACAAGCAAGATTGTGGCAATTTCAAATCACCACATCCTAAAAGTGACAGAAAAGCTGTTAGTCCCTGCAGGGGGTCAACAGGGACCCACCAGCAGGTTTTTATTTTTGGTTTACTTTGTTAATGTAGTCAAGTTTTTTGCTAGTCATGCAAATGTTTGCAAAGGAATAATTTATTCTCCATTGTGCTAGGCCATATACAGTATCTACCAACACACACACAGTCTGACCTTGATAAGGGCTGAGTGAGTTGTGGACTAACAGCCAAATAAAGCGCAGAATAAACACAGTGGATTAGCTCATAAAGCCAGCTGTGGTGGGAACAACATGCTCCCACTCTATCAAAACACAACCCCCCCCACCCACCCCCGAAGTCAACTCAACCCTCACTGACTACCTGTAGTAACAGGGTGACCTGTCCTGCTGCATGGTGACAGACTGACATAATGCTGCTTGCAAGTGTGCGTGTGTGTGTGTGTGTGTGTGTGTGTTGCAGATCATGTATTCCTAACGTTGTGGGGACATTAATCTGTTTGTCACTTATGGGGACAAACAGCAAGTCCCCTTGGTGTAAATCATTAATTTTTGGTTTAAAGTGAAGGTAAATCTAGGGTTATGGCATGTGGTGGTTATGGTTAAGGTTGTGTGGTTAAGATTAGGATAAGTCCCCAGGAGATGAGTGTGAGGTCCTCTGAAGTGATGGAAACATGACTGTGTGTGTGAGGGACAGAATATGTTTTTAAAGGACTTGGGAGAAACGCAGCTCCCCGATTGGCTCTCCCGTCAAGGCCAGGACTCTATGCTGACTGTGGTCAGCACAAAAAGAACAGCTGACGTGGCCCAACTGTTGACAGAACACAAGGGACAGAACTCCCTCTCAGCTGTGAGTGTGTTTACAGAGGAAGTGTTCTAAACTAAAAATATTTTTGCATAAATTTGGATTGTTTTAACCACAGACATGAAGCACGTCATGGTAACTGAAACACCAACCTTTGTGCTTTGCCGCTCAGGTGTTAAAAAGGCCACAGCAGGATGCAAAATCCTGAGAGACGAGCTCTCCCGTGCTCTGCTCCGCTCCGATAACTATTTATAGCCTCCGTACAAACGATGAGTGAGCAAATATGATAATGATGTCACAGGTTAAAAAGGTCTGACTGTATTGCACTCTGCACAAATAAACAGAGGCAGATTATTGCTGTGGATGCAAAAGCAAAAATACATTTTGTGAGGACGGTTGTTTGAGCAGGGTCTGAACTTGTGCTGGGATCATCAAACTGTTAAGACTGTGCAGCTAATCATTAACTAGCAGAGATGCTGCAAGTTCATAGAGACCGGGACGATGGAGAGACCATTCATTTCATTTGTATTAGAACACTGCAGGCATTTGCAAATCAATTACCAGGATTGCTTTATGGTAAATCTGGATTTACATGATTATTATATTGATGTGATCAACCTTTAAGATATTTCATTCAGTGTATTAGCCAAAAACAGACATCCAGGCCCAGTTACTTGGTACATTTTCTTGAAAACTCAACTGAGAAAGTGTTTATATCATAATAGTTGAATATATTTAGGTTTTAGATCAACAGACAAAATTAGATGTCCGCTTGAATTCATTTTCCTTTTTTTCTCCCTCAGATTCAGCAAATATTTAAACCTATTATATTTCACCATGTAACTACAATATTGTAATTCTCTAGCCATCCACCTAATCCACCTCTGCCTTAAAAGGAAGCTATCGACATCATGTGACCTGCATCACTTCCCTGGGTCATAATTACTATGCATCCACATGTCTGTCACTCAAACGTAATTATAGGTCGTTTTTGGCAACTGAATTTACGACCTACCATGTGGGTTTTTCTTGGGGAGGACGGGCTCCAATTAAAACACTGAAATTCCATTCTGTGCGTACCGATGCTTATCTTGGACTTTTAGCTTATAACAAAAATATCCAGACAGCTTTGATGGAGAGCTGCTTCATTACAAACAATCCCAACATATAAACCTGGGATCTGAGTGGAACAGCTGATCTGTGGAGTGTGTAGCCAAACACAGAACATTAATTACCTCCAGACCGTGACTGCTCCTGTTAATAAGGTTACTGCTGTGCTGCGTGCGTAAATGCGCACGTCACTTTCTTAATTTAAAGACGCGCTTACCGTTTCAGATACTGTGTGATGCTGCAGGTGTTTCATGTGTGAGACACAACCAGTACTGATGTTTCTGTGACATTATGGATACATTCAGTGACGCCTAAACAACATTATTGTATGCTTCTGTATTCAGAAGTAATTTTCAAAGTAAAAGACATAATATTCAAAATAAAAGAAGGAAAATACATGAAAGTTAGGGTTGTGATTGATTGTGATTGTGTGTGCGCATCTCTTCTAATTAAACATGCGAGTTGGGGCTTTTACTCTCTGCAGCTTTCATCATGGATCAATCTGTGTGCTAAAATGTGAAGAAAACACTAGAAACCGCCCCGCTAACTGTAAAAAGTAACTTCACAGTGTGTAACACAGCCATGGTCTGCATGCGCCCCTCCCCTCCATCTGTCGCACCACCTTCACTTCCACTCTGATACATTAAAACATCAGTGTTGAGGAACAGAAACATGCAGAATCAGGTTCAGACCATCCGGGGCTGAAGCTGTGGCAACCCCTGCAGACCTGCAGGATGGAGCCACAGCTTTGACACCAGTCTCCCAGCTGCTTTTCACTGTTGCTGAACACGCAGCAGGTTTTTTTTCTGTGAATAATGCACATCCACTGAATCCTGACTGAACAAATTAGGTTTCTTTCTGCTTCTGGGGGAATTTGAAGTCGTGTCAATTACAAATACTAGAGGAGGTTGGGGGGGGTTACATTTCAACATACCTTGATAAGATGATTTCAAACCCCTACATATGTCATTCTAAAGTAATAAATCAATAAAACTGACTGATTTAATTCATTAAAGCCAGTTTATGAATGTGCAGTTAGTTGCAGATCAAGAGCCAAGAATGTGCAAAGCTGCTCCAATAAATAATCACAATCACAATGAGAAATCCAACTGCTTAAATGCTGCAAATAAAACCACTTTTCCTACTTTAAAAAAAAAAGGCTCAGAACACGCACCAACGTCTCATTAAACTATTAAGCTTCAGTGTTTTTGGCAGCCCTGATGGAACATTTGCTGATAGAAGCTCTCCAAAACAACTACGTCGTTTCAATTTGAAAGCCCTCCACTGTGATTGGTGGTGGTGGTGGGGGGGGGAGGGGGTTGTGTCAGACAACATGGCATCATTATCTCTAGTTCACGTTATCAATGAATAAGATACGTGCATCCTGAAGTCGGAATAAAGATGCGTAAACTTGTTTTTCCAGCTCCATATTTCTTTTCCTGTTATAAAAAACTAAGACTTGGATCATGATTGTTTGGTTGTGCTTTCAGAGTGTAATACACACTTGCGCGGTGAGCCATATTACGCAATACGCATGGACGCCGTGTGTGTGTGTGGAGTCTGGAATAATCCCTGACAGCGTTAAAATGACACGGGTCATTAGAAAGCTGATCCGTGACAGAGTGGCAGCGGAGAGTGAAAAGTAGACGTTTGATTTGGTTGCAGTTGTGTTTTTGTGTGTGTGTGCCATCAAATAAACAACAACCGCCAACCGTGCAGGTCTCTCCAGCCGTGGCGCGATTTGGTGACACGAATGAGGGATATGAACTTTGACAGCACCCCACTTGTTCCATCCATTATTAAAAAAAAATTGCGCAGGAATTTTTTTTGACAGCTCAACTTACTTTTCCTGCATGACATTCTCCTTGATGGCCCCCAGGCTGGAGAGCGTGCCCTGCTGGAGTCTGCAGGTGGCCAGGTGCCGCTGGTGCTGATCTTTCAGACAGGCGTTTTCCTTGCAAAGATCCGTCACCTGGAGCTCCAGCTCTTCTATTCGGACCCTCTGCTTCTCAAGCAGCCCCTGTTGGGTCTCGATGATCTTATTCAGCTCCTTTAGATACTCCGCCGCCTTACTGGGGTTCTCTGTCGGGTCCATCTCGTAAAAGCCCCGTTGCCCGTCCATGAAGGCGATATCCACACACACAAGCGAGAATTTAAAAAAAAAAAAGAAAGAAAGAAAGAAAGAAAAAGAAAAGAAGCAGCCCTCTTCTCCTTCTCTCTCCCCTCACACAATAAGCTCAGTAGTAGTGACACTGAGCGACATTACATCCAGAGGTCCTCCCTGCATGGCTCCGACATGGCTGGCTTTGGTCGTGTAAAGGCGGGCAGCGTCAATGGGAAGTTGGCCGGTTGTGGTGCGCTGCTGCTGCTGCTGCTGCTGCTGGTGGTGATGCTGCTATACACACACACATACACACACACTCATACACATACACACACACACACACACAGCCTAACTAACCTCCAGCCAGCCGCTCCTCCGTACATGGGAAAACCGTTTAACTCTTTCAGGGCTGGAGGTTTAGCGCTCTCCATGCGCGCGTTCAGCCTCCTCGTTCCAGGTTTCCAGCTGATTTCACAGAGAGTTTTTTGACTCCCATGCGCGTGCGTCCAACTCAACAGGTAGGTTTGACTTTCTGTTGCGCCAAATCCTCCAGGTGCTCTCAGCTCCACACACACGCGCGCGCGCGCGCACACACACACACACACACACACATTTATTCATGTGCGTGTCTGTGTTTACTCATGCAGGAGGTGGGTGGCACTTTGACTCCATCCTCTACCACCATGTCAACAACAGCTCCAGCAAAAATCCCTGCTCTGTCAAATTAGAATAAACAAACTGCATAATTCTGCTCATCATAATTTCAAATATAGAAAAGAATTGGAAATATGTGTAAAAATTGGTTTTGAATCCATTAAAAAAAAGATTATTTATGTTTATTAAAATTGCCCTGTGGTATTGAAAGTGCATGGACATATTAAAGTGCTAGAATATGCTAATGAACCACTGGACCCCAACTTGTGGAGCCCTGATCAGCTTCAAGGATGCAAGTGTTGTAAATCAGTGCATATTTGGAAGTTTAGTCTTTGAAATCATTCACCTACTTTGCCCAAAAACCCCTAAGAACCCCCCCTCCTCTAAGTGTGCATAGCTGCACCACTGTTTAATGCTGCATTAGTCATTATTAAAGGTGAGCTCTAAACCTGCACATTAAGCCGGCATCAGCATTAGAATATTCCCTTTTTTAATCTCTTCCAGAGGGAGTAGGGGTATCAGAGCGAGGGGAACTCATTAGAAGAAAACAGGAATATATAAAATGATTTTATTTTTTTAAATAACTGAACCACAGTCAAAGTTTCTAAGTGATCACATGCAGCAGCTGTGAGTTCCTTCCCCTCGGTGCTGACACCTCTCACACCTGACCTTTGCTTGCTAAATTGCTTGATGTGGATGCTGCAGCACACTCTCCTAAGCTAAGTGGGCTGCTCACTGTTTAAGAACATTAAAGAGCAGTCATGTTATAATGCCTGCTCAGTTACACATTTTTTAATGGAAAACAAACATTTGTAAAAGAATTCATACAAGAAAAACAATATTTCACTGTATTATATTCATGGATTAACCCTTACATGCTATTCTGGTCAAATTTGACCCATTTGGACAGCTGTAAAATCGCCCCAACTGTTCTTTTCTTTACCCTGAAATTCAACAACTTTTTCTAAAGTGGCCCAAAATGCACAAAGATGAAAATATATTGCTATACTGCTACACATTTTTGTCCATTGAGGCGATCAAATTTGACCCGTATCTGTGCCCATGTGTTTTAGTGAAATGAATAGTTCATAGTTGTAATAAGATAGTAGTTATGAGGATTTCTTTTTATGATGTAGCAGTGAAGACTGATGGCTCTAATGGTTCTACAATAAACCCCACACTTCCATAAAGTTATAAAATACATTTCCATCATTATTGCTATGTTATATGTTCATGTTCATGTAAAATAGGACATGATATTGTGTGATAGTAGATGTTTTTGGTGTAAAAGCTAAACAATTACACTTTCTCTGCTCTCTGAAACGTGAATCAAGGTTTAATCACATTTATTGATCAGTCAGATTGACTATTGATACTTTATAAACATCTGTGGTTCAACATTTGGTATAGACACTTTTTATGAGGAGATTCTTAGACCGGGTCAAAACTGACCTGGAACAGACTCTGAGGATGTAGAATATGAACAGTATATGAGGGTTAAAGTGATTAACTGGACAAACAACGGAAACATGATTGATTGTTAAAATTCAGCTGGTGTTAAATCACTTTATTCTCTTTAAGTAAAGAATTAGTTTATTAATAAAAAACTACAAAAATAAAAGCACTTGGCCTAACAAAGCCTATCAGTTACATGTTAGCAGAGTATGTTTCAGAGTAAGTGTCAGGACAGAGTGAAATGTGATGAGGGTGTCTGGTTTGACTCCTGCAAAAATAAAACTTTTCTGCTTTTATTCTGAAAGTGCAGAACAGAGAGGTGACAGAAGATGAGTGAGACAGCGGTGGGAGATTACATGCAACCAGACTCTCCATCTAGATACATCGCAACCCCACGGTGAGCATCTTAAACCTCTCTGCAGGACGCCCCACATCACACCCCCACCCCCATCCCCTCACAGGTGTAATATAGCAGCTGCAGCCTCCGTCCTCACCGTGTAAAAAACAATTCCTGCAGATGCTCAAAAATGAAACACTACTCCGTCTGTGCGCTGCTGAGAGAGAGTGTGTGATTCTCAATGACATTTTCCCCCCTCCCTCCCCCGTCTCCCCCCCTCGCTGTAATCTACACGTCTCTAAGATTAAATATACCTTACATCTCTGCCCGGTGCGTGCGTCACCAGCTATCTGCAGCATTGTCTTTGGAGATAATGACAGTTTATCTTGTTTTTTTTCCTACACAAGCAGACGAATCCTTTGAGATGCGATGAATAAAAGTGCTGATTCTACACCACAGCAACACCGCTGAGCACAATTCAGATATTGGGTTGCTTTGTTTTGATCTAAATGAAGCTTTGGTGGCATCGAATTGACCATTTTAATATAAATAAAACTGCCAATTGTCAAGATGATACTTTTCCACTTTCATTTCGAGGCCTGTGTGTGTTTGGCTCTTCTCAAAATACACTTGCTGCTTAAAATCAAAGATCCTCTGCATCTCTTTGCACACTGAGATGTATTCTCCAATAGAGAAAAAAAAAAGGAAGATGGAGAGTTAGACCACATATGAAGCCTGCCAGTATCCCCTCACACTCACATGCTGTACTCACTGGGTTGGTTCTTTCACAGTGGTTGCCCTCTAGTGGTTTGCAGGGCTCAGAACACATGAAGGGAGCAGTGATGGGGGGGTTTGGTGACGTTTGACGACTTTAAATCGATTTTCTAGCTGGATAGCTGACTGGTGAAGGTTTCTGAGGGGTGACTGAGTCTAGAGGCTCACGTTTTGTCCACCGACAGATACAATACCATCACCTGCCAGCTGATTTTGATGCATTGTACCAACTTATTTGATGAGAAAGTGAAAGGAAAGATCATGCGTATAAATCACTGAAAAGATTCTGTGATCCTTCGCTTGTGGGAATCCTTTTGAGTAGAGTAGTAGAAGTAGAGAAGTCGTTCTTTTTTCTGATGTTACATGAAGACACTCAGGGTGTCTTTTTGTCTTCCTGTGGCTTCCATCTTCACTGGACACACATGTAGTTTTCTGCAGTTTTCCAGCTGATCCAGAGAGTGGTTTTTTTCCCTCATTGGATCTTCAGCTTTTGTGTGAGGATTCATCCAGTTTCATCACAAAAGGGCCAGCGTATGAAAAGGTTGCTACAGTAACGGTGACAGCAGCGAGCTGGAAACATCGGATCCCACCATCATGTCCCAGAGATGAAAGACTTGAAGTGGCTGAAGAAGTGTTCAACCTCACACTCTTACCACACAGGCGGCGATAAAACAGAAATCTGGGCCGAGCAGAGAGAATTGGAAAACACACACGTGTGCGGGTGTTTTATTCTCGGCAGATCACAGCTTGAGATTCAATTTGACTGCTGCGAGATGCTATCTGTCTTCATGGTTTAAGACGATGGGATGGCCTTTTTTTTTCTTTTTTAACAAAATCTCAGTTGAGCGTTTCTTTCCCCTCATTGTTACAACAGAGGTGCTGCTGCTGGAGAAGATGCTGTTTTATGGTCCTAATGGCTGAGTTCAGAAGGTTTTACGACCTCAGATTAATTTGTCTGACCTCGAGAGGCCGTTAGAATTTAATATCTGCCCAATCAACTGTTTTATCCACTGCTCCTGAAAAACAACATGAGTTAAGAGCCATGAAGTCTTCCAGAAAGATTTGAGAGGACAGAATCTTATCTTGGAAAATATCTCCAGCTAAAGTTGGATTAAAAATGTCTTTTAAGCCCATATTATCATCTTTATTACCATGTGTGTAGATGCTCAGGGCTGCATCACTAGCCTTTAGACCTGTTGATGAAAAGAAGAAGCCTGACTTCAACCAGAACAATCATCTTTACACACAACCATCACACAGCTGTGGCATTTTTCATTTGTTGTACAACCACCTGCGAACCATCAGGAGCAGAGACATTTCAATCATCATCAGTAATGACAGTGACTGAAATATCAAACAGCTCACACAAACTGCTTCACTAATAAAAAGAAATTGTGTAATTAAAATGATGCAACAAGAGACAAGAGTAACATAAGGATAATTGAAACTAATCAAGATGAGCACACAATGACAATTAAGCTGTTATTGGAGTTTCAGCTTGTTTCTTCAATATATCTCCGTTCTCTTCCTACTGGGCATGTGCAGAGGACAGACAAGCAGAAAACCAGCAAAGAAGAAACTGTATACACTTTCCATTTCTGCAGTAGCTTCCTAAAATTGAGTTTATTGCAAGCAGATGACAACAATTTGGTAGATAGCTACGTATAACAAATAAGCAAAGTAGACAAAAAGAGAACAACACTCGCAGGAAGTCGTCCAACACTGTGGTTACTGTCATTTTTCTACAAAGCTCCATTTTCCATGTACGCACACATATATTGTGACATTGTACAGCCAGCCTCTTCAACTAGCAACCCACAGTCACAACAGCTACTTCTGTTCTGTCAAATGCAAAGGAAAGGAAGAAGATGTACCAACTGGCTAATATTCAATTTGGTTAACAGATGGCACAATATCACCATCAACACCAAAGCAAAGAAAAGTTGATGCCAAACATCATCGATTCAAAACAAACTGTGTGTACATTAAAACTGCTGAGGGCCTATATGTTGGCTCCATTGTAAAAGAATGTAACCTGTATAGAGGCACTTCACAACACAACATCCCAGCTTTGATGCAGTTTATTGCTCAGGTTCAGACACTCTGCAGCAAACAGCACAAACTAAAAGCAAACTCAATGTGAGAGTAATGGCTAAGGGAAACATCTGACCTTTTAGCCCTTAGCTCTCTGACAATGTGGCCCTCTGAACAATATAGCTGAATAACCCTGTAGTGTTAGTAGTGTTAATGTAAAGTGTTTTCAGTCTTCACTAACAAATCTGCAATCATACGACCATCTTGAGTTGTCCAGAGATGTAAATGCTCACATTGTAAATATGTTCAGTACTTTCCATTTGATATGAAGACACAGCAGAAGAACCACCGGTTTAGGAGACATGTTCAGTTTAGAAATGGGTTACTGTGGTATGTAATGTGCTGATTATTTATCATCACATTCCAAACACTAGTTTGTACTTTAAACTTAAAGTTTCAATATCATACTTCTGTCTGAAAAACTATCCACACCAAGCGACAGATTTTGGTTTGGGCAAACAAGGCCGATGTAGAATATTTGACTTTGTAGAAATTGGATGGTGCGACAACCACACTTTGTTACTGAAGCAACATTTACTGATACGACTCATTTCATTATGAGTCAGAGTGAATATAAAAGTTTGCTTTCATCAACCATAAAATCCGACAGATTTCTGACAGATTCTCTGTTGTACAGCCACTTCTTATCATCTTTTTTTGGCCTGCAGCTATCTCATTTCTGGTGTTTGGTGTTTTTCCTTGTTAAACTTACCTGTGCAGTTTATCTTTTGCTTCTAACTTATCTCTGATGGTTTTTGTAACAACAATATGAAAGTATAAAAAAAAACAATTTAACACTTAAAATGTAAACTTCTCGTTTCATAGGTAAGGTATAATAAGTCTTATAAGCACTGTTTATCTTTCATCAGGTCGTACTCAGTTGTTTAAGGCTTTGAGGAAATAATTAGACAATTCCTCATGATTTCAACATTAGCATTTTAAGAATAACTACATCTGCCTTCATTTACATATCTGCTACCTCAAGTCCATTTGAGTGTGGGAGACTTTTAGTTTGCAACAGGTCCCAGACAACTGCAACTGGGATGTGGAGACATTGTCCCACCATGTGTCACATATAGGCATGGGATGATAACCGTGTTCAAGGTATACCGCGATTTGAAAAAGCCACGATAATCGAAACCGCCAAATTTTTTGTCATACCGTTCCTAAGGTATGAGCTGTTTTTAGTCTGGTCAAAGACAGAAAGTGCTGGTCAGAAATCCCTCAGCTGGTCCAGCTGCAGCGTAGAGTATCACGACCCCTCACACTGTCATTACACTGTATATTCAGGTTAACCTTTGTGTCGTCCTCCTGGGTCAAATTGACCCCCTTCTGTTTTGACTGTTCCTTCTTTCCTCCTTTCCTTCCTTCCTTTCTTTCTTTCCTCTCTCTTTCCTCCCTTCCTTCTTTCCTTACTCCCTCCTTCTTTCCACCCCCACTTCTTTCTTTCCTCTGTCTTTCCTTCCTCCCTCCCTCCCTCCTACCTTCCTTCCTTCTTTCCTCTGTCCTTCCTTTCTATCCTTCCATCCCTCTTTCCTTCCTTCCTTCTTTCCTTCTTCCTCCCTCCCTCCCTCCTTTCCTTCCTTCCTTCCTTCTTCCCTTCCTTCCTTCCTTCCTTGACTCAAGGACAACAGGAGGGTTAAATTAACATGTCTGTCTTTATTTTTCTTCCTTTTAGGAACATTTTAGAGCTGTAATCACCATACCGCCATACCATGAAACCGTGATATTTTTTCTTATGGTTATCATACCGCTAGAATGTCATACCGGCCCATGCCTAGTCACATACCTTCCATGAGAAGCTCCAGAGAGGGTCTGTTTACATCCATAGATGTGCTCATCCACGCAAACCCTCCAGGCGCGTGCAGATGACGGAAAGGGTTTAAAACTAAATATTTTCCTGTCTTCATCAGTAAATGTAATTAAGGTAGATGTATAAAAGCTCTATAGATTCACGACAAACAGGGTCTACGCACAAAGCCAGACACATTATTCTCATCTTATAAAGCTGTGCAAATGTCTTCTTCTGTTTTATAAATCACAATTGCGAGCCTTAATTCCACGCCTACAATTACCCAGAAATGGATGGAGACGTGCCCTTAACCAGCTGTTGTCATATCAACATTCTGCCTGCGACGACAGCCTTTACATCAGTTAATGAAACAAACAGGAAAGAAGAAAAACTATTTCACAGATTGTGTAGCGTCAGCGAGGTTCTCCAACAATGCCAGAGTAGCTTATTATGTGTGACTGTGGTTATTTATAGCATCCATATCATTCATTCACCACAAAGACCTGTAAACTGACAGTGGCTGTGAGATCTCATTATTATTATTAAACGTCAGTTATAATAGTTGTAGCAATCAACAGTAACAGTAATGATTAATTTGTAGAGGTCATATTGAAACAGACTACAAGGTGTCATAATTATAGAGGAAATGAATATTAACAGCCAAACAAAATGATGCCCCCGATGTAAATTGAAATAATGATAAATAGATTATAGATGGTGTTAAATAGGTTTATAAATGCGGCTTTGATTGGTTTTACAGATTGCTGTCTAGGCTCATAAAAATCACAGAATTAGCGAAATGGTTATTAACCTGAAACAAATAATGTTTGATTATATTTTGATTCTGTCTCTCACCTCATCGTATAACTAGCAGCTGGCTTTGGAAAAATATATGTATGCCTGGTCACGTTCTCATCACACGTTGGTTCTGACAGTTTACAAGTGGAAAAGAGCAGATATATGGTTTGTGTGGGTACGTTTCACTCATATACCTGGCCACATATAAAATGGACTGTAAATGGACTTTTCTAGTCTTTCAACCACTGGGACGTATTGGGGTATCGTGCCCAAAGATACTGTTATGGCCCTAGGCCGTTTGTATGGTTTCTCCCCTTCCTCTGTGTGTGTATGTGCTCCGCTCCGAGGTTTCCGGTGGACGAGTGAAGCAGACTGTTGGCGGCTGGTGGATGAGGCTGATTGGTGCGGGCGTCTCCAATCAGCGTGCGACAGCTTTAAAAGCCTGGCGTGCCCTCCAGACGCCGGCAGACACCTCAGCAGCAGTAGTAGTATTAGTGGTAGTAGTTCTTCGAATAATAGCATGTGTTTTGGTTACCCAGATTTGGGCCAGGGTAAGAATAGTTTATTTCTTTCTTATTTGTGTCACTGTGTTTTCTGGTTAGGTTTATGGGTGCTGATTACTTGTATTTCTGTTTGGTATAGCGTTAGTGTAGTTAGTTAGGTTTTTGGTTTAGGAATATTTGATTTGTTGTTTATTATTCCCTGTAATCACTAGACAGTTAGCTCCATTTTTATTTGTAAGGAGTCCTCTTTTTGTTATATTTTGTTATTGATTTATCAGCACCTGGCAAGCCCTTTTCTGTTGGTTTTGGTATTAAATTCCACATTGTCCTAATTTGTTATAATAAATACCTCTTTTATTTTACAACCAGTTTCCATCGGTTGTGTTTGTTACTTTCCCTTTTCCCCATCGAGCTGGGTTTGTAACAGATACATTGAAACGGGACTGGAGGAGCCAGAATTGAATTGCCAATCTACCGATTAGTGGACGACCCGCTCTACCTCCTGAGCCACGATCACCCTATATGGATGGAGACTTTGACTCCATCACAGAAAATGCTAAATGAACTCCAGAAACAACCGTCTGAACACCGGCCACAGAGTTTATTTTGTCACACATACTCTGTCAATCGTGAACTTCTATGCACAACTGTCATATGTAGCGTACATCTCAGCGTTACTGTAGTCCACTGTCACAGGCCCTGTTTATACCTGGCATCAACATGCATCTTAGGGTGGACTGATCACAAGTGGACAGCCAAGACACATTGCTGTTCACACCTTTCTCTATTATACATTTTGAGCTGACCACTTCTGTCTAGATTCCATTGCTGCTTTCATCACTTCTGTGAGGAGGTCAAATGGTCCAGTGCACAGTTATCACATCAGTCAGAAAAGCACCTGATTTGTTGTTAGTGCAGACTAAAGAGCTATGAGCTAAAGAATGTTTCAACAACTAATATACATGTACGAGCCATTCCAGCTGTTCAGATTACTGTTCTCCATTCTTTCAACCATCCTGCCTTGATGAGGTATATGCCTGTTACACATCAGGACACATTAGGTTTAAACTACTAAAAGACATGTGGTAATGTGTCCCAGACCACCTCGCCAAGTGGTTTGTGATTGGACCACAATGCGTCTCGGGGGTCGCGCACCATCTACTGGTGATCCGATCAACCTGTTAATGCCAGGTGTAAACAGGGTGACATAACCCACCATTATTGTTGGCTTACGCTGTAAGCTGTGGTATATTTCAATACTGCTTCAAAGCATGAACAGAGACGTCTGCCCAACAATGCGACTACTCTCCCAAGGATCAAAAAACATATACAGTTCAGACATATCTTAATATTTGCATTCCAAACACGTAACGAGAGCGTCTGTACAGATTCACAATGCATCATGTCCTTTGGATCAGAAATGCTGATTATTTCTCCTGCTGGCTAGAACATACATGCATGACGACACTCAGCTGGCTATTGGCTGTGTTGAAATGCAACTTTTCACAGAAGATGAGTCGAGCTGATGTAAAGTGTTTGATCAGTCAGCCTTTGTCAGCAGTTTGGTTCTTTGATATCAGTTTGCTGTGTAGTTTGCGTTTTTTAATAGTTTTTGGATGACAACAGAGTTCAATAGCACAGAGGTATAAGCTATATAAGGACGCAACTGCACAGACAACACTTGAGCTAAATACATCATTTGTCAGTTTTGGTCTCATCTCAGAATTTGTCATAAAAAGGAAGTGAGAGAAGAAAAGAACAGCTACTGTACCTGTTCCTCTGTGAGAACTAAGTATAGCTGGAAATAACAGCATCTCATTGTCAGCCATTGTTGAAGATGTTCTTCAGTGTAGTGGACAGCTGATAATATACAGCCCATTGGTCCGATCCATCACATCTCTCCCATCTCACTGTCCTCTGTTACTCTTCTGTATCTCAGGTTGAAAGTTTGATAGATTGGAGACAGAGTGAGGCTGACTGTAGCACCACTATTGTATGTTCTACTATGAATGATTGGGACTAGCAGCATCATGGGTACAGTATGTCCTTGGGTAATTTGCAGAGGTAACATTTCTCCTCTGATTACATGAGATACAGGACATTTAAATGTTCTATTTTTAGTTCAAAACCAGAATTGGGAAAGCTATTTTTCACAGCTGGAATATTATCTGACTTTTTCCCCATGTGCTGTGCTCAGCTTTCTTAAAAGCAGGATACATTATTTCTTTTTTGACATTTTGAAACACTTATTGTGAAAAATAATCTATAACAGTTGTGTATGTGAGGTTTGAATATAGATTTTTCAATAACTACTGGTAATCTTTAGATATACAATGGATAACAGGCTTGGAGAATACAATGCATATTGAAAATGCTGCTTTGTCTGGCTGACAATTGAAGCCTGTATCCTCAGCTGCATGAATTGAATGTAGATAGCCTGCCTGCTGGCCCTGTATGGTTGCTCAAAGCTGAGATCCATCAGTGAGCACCAAACAGTGCATTTGAATTTTTATATGTCCAGTATTATATCAGCACTCCTCATCGTCTGGCTCAGATAGACGGGCAGTGAATTGGAGCCAGCAGTGTTAAAGCTGATGTGCTATCTAGCATCAGACATCTGCAGAGAGGTTTGTCAACACACGATACAGACAGGTGTCGTGGTAACGCTCTCATCCTTCGTCAAACAAAGGAGGAGAAGCTACTTTCTGCTGTGTAGTGCAAACAGTGAGTGTTTTTCGGATGACTGTCCTTTTGGCTCCAAAGTTCTATACACTAAGATTGACGTATATGCTTAATTAGAACGTCTTTAAAGTTGTGTTCAGACTTAGATAATTGCATATCAACGTCAATGCAAAGATTTGAGTTGACATGAAGAGACTATAGACTGCATATGAAGATGGATAGTGTGAGGGCTCCCCAAAAGTCAAGCCAAAAAATCTCAAACAAAGATGAGGATGCTTTCATTCCACTGCACAGAGTTTGGTTGCATATGATATTACGCAAAAACAAGATGTCAGCTCCGAGAAATAAGATATTTAAGCTTCATTTTTGCGCATCAGCAAGAAGTGGATAGCATAGATAGAACATAATTTGTTCAGTGTTAGCCTGATAGTTAACACACCTTTAGAGATGATCTTTTTATGTTAGTGATGTAAAAAAATAAAAATAAACTCTCAAGCCACTGGTTTATGTCCATCAGTTTTTATTTAAAATTGAACCAAAATTGACTTAAAAATTGTACAACTCTTATTCAAATTTTAACTCAATCAACTGTATCTGAATTGTCTGTATTAAAAATGGTTCTAATGACTATGTATTGTGTGGAGAGGTTTTCTTGTAATAAAATTATTTCATACTTTTCGAGTCTTTCGACCACTCTAAGCGTTTTTACAATACAAGTCACATTCAACCATTCATACACCGTTGGAAGAGCCATCAGGAGCAATTTGGGGTTAAGTATCTTGCCCAAGCACACATCGGGAATTGAATTGCCGATCTTCCGATTAGTAGACAACCCCTTCTACCTCCTGAGTCACAGCCGCCCCAGAAATTGGAACTCGCTGTGACCCTGGTGGGCTTGAACCACCAACCTTTTGGAGAACAACACAACACACTAACCTATTGTGCCACAGAGACATCTCTACAAAGTGGCAGAGTAGTGTCAAAACCACAGATATAAAACTGAATGAACAGAATGAAACTGTTGCAAAGGTGAGAGAGGGAGAGTTGTGTGCTGCTGATGAGGATGTGGGGGAGGAAATGGAGTGCAACACTGACTCCAGCTGTATCTCTGTTCCAGGCTCACAGTCACACAGTGGAGATATGTAAATGAATGACTTCCTAGATGAAACTTTTAGAGAATCCGTGAAAGTATTTTCCAGATGCAGAATAATGAATTTAAAATGCGATGACGTTGCAGAAAGCAGTTGATTTGTTAGATGATGAGAAATGTTTACGCCTGAGAGGACAAGTCTCAAGAAGTTGATTAGCAAAGACTAATAGAGGAAAAGGTTCAAAGGGTTAAGACTTAGTAAGTAAGGTCATGCTGAATGGGTTGCACTGGGTTATCTTTCTCTTACTGTTTCCTATGCCTGTTTACATCATCTCAGTATTTTATGTATAAGGTGAGGGTCGGCTCTTTGAATATTAATGATGGGAGGGATTGAAAGAAGAGGCCAAGGATGATTAAACGGAAAAGTTTGGACATAGTTTTCATGCAGGAAACGTACAGCGACAAAAAGACTGAGGGTTTTATGGTAGAAGTGCCAGTACATTCTGTCTCCTGGGACTAATTTCTCTGCTGGTGGAGCCGTTCTCTTTCCTCCAGGGCTTGCTGTTAATATCATCTCCACCACAGAGACGGTGACAGGCAGGCAGCTTTAGTGGTCAGAGGAGATACAGGATATATCTTTCTGATTCTTTAACATCAATGCTCTGAATCAAAACTGGATGGACATCTGTCAGAAATGTTTTAAAGCAGTGAATGTGTAGTGGTGGGTTGAAATTGGAATTTTACATTACATTTTACATTAGAACAGGAGTTATTTTACAGATTTTTTGTACCGTTTTCCTCTACTATATCACAGGTGATATAGTAGAGAACAGGTGTAGAAGATGTATGGAGGGTAAAACATCCTCAGGTTAGGGTGGTGGATGGGTGGTGATTAATAACAGGTTACAGTCACATTTACCCAGTAAGGCTCCACTGACCATTAGCCAGTCACTTTTTATATCTCACCAACCACTAAATGCAGCTCACACTGGCACTTTAATGTTAAGCTGCCTCAGAACGGTGATTTTGGTCAGAAATTTAAGATGTTCTGTGGAATCTCAAGAGGGGAAAGAGGACCCTCAAGCCACTTTCATAGACAGTTCCTGGTAAATTACATGGATAACATTTCAGACACCACTAGTGATTTTCACTCTTCACACATGCAGCTACGTTCAGGAAGATTTCCATCTTGTGCCTTTTCACATGTGCTATGGCAATGCCGCAATAGATGGGGCAAGGGACAATCCAGCAGATGGCGGTAATGCAACACTTGTTGATGTCAACCGCCATAAAACTCAACAGAAGAAAGCAGTGAAACTAATTATTAACTTCAAACTAGTCGGTCCTGATCAAATTTGTTACGTCAATGTCCATCTCCTTAACTGTTTCCAGACATATTTTAGTGCACTGTTTAGCCATAATTTGAGAAAGTTGCCATGTTGTCGCCATGTTGAAAACACACGAGCTAAAACCTTGCAGTATCGGGGCAGCACTGGCTGAGATCAGCAATACTGTACCTGCCAATACAGGAAGGAGGACAGGGCTTGGTAGACATCGATTTGGTAGGCATCACAGGCTTCAGACTGAAGACAGCTCAGAACTGCTTTACAGTTTTGGCCTGCTGTGGACAGACACTGCCACCTGTTGCTGTGGAGGACTGAATGCTTAAGATATGACAACATCACTTGTTCCTGCTTAGGCCCCAGTCCATAAATCTAACTAATCTGACACCTTTCTGTCAGGTTTTTAACTTTTAATCAGGAAGCTCTGATGATACCAATGATTTTTGAGGAGCCCCTGTTTGGAAATGACTTAATCACCTTTCTGGTTCTTTCTACTGTCAGTCTGTTGTGTTAAGCCAGGTTATCTCATGAAGACTTCCATTACCCATCTAGATGAACTGCTTCACATCAGAGCAACAGACTGCTGGTGGAGGAAGTCTGTGCTTCCTTGCTAGAAGCCCTCAGAGCATTTACTGATTTACTACTCTATCGAATCAATAGGATGATGGATATGAATATGTCTTTCCTTCCCTGGCTGTCTCTCCTCCTGAGGGACAATGGCAAGATGAGGAGGACATCCTGCTGTCTCTTAAGACCCCGTAGTTGGAATGATTGTGAGACTCTAGGGGAGGAAGCATCACATCAGTGTGAAGGCTTCAAACCTACGTTCTCAGTCAGGGGTGAAGGTGTCGAGATGGAGTTTTTTGGCATGGGATCATCCCAGAGATGCTGTTGGCAGTCCCTGTACAAACCCCCTGTTGATAAACGGACGGGTGACTTCAAGTGGAGGATTGTACATGGGGCTATTGCTACAAACAGGTACCAAGTGCACTTCAATCCTGGCACAGGTGGCAGCTGTCCTTACTGCTCACAGACAGAAATAATATATCATCTGTTTATTCAGTGGTCCAGGTTGGTTTGACTATTCAGCCAACTACAGTCTTGGTTTCAGAGGTTAGGGGAATATTTTTTCTTTGAAGAAATATGTACACACACTAATAAGTGTTATTTCACGACTGACCAAGTAAGCCATTTAGAAAAGCCATGTGAGGAATTTGAGTTCAGATTGTCAAGTGTTGTATTGTTTTTTTTATAATTCAATTATCTCTCTCTGATTCCAGGCATAACAGCTACTAGACTGAAACAAATTCAGGTTAAGTGTAATCTCTACGGTTGTTATAAGGCATTCTCAGAAATCAAGGAAATCAGTAAGTGAAGTGAAATGTTAATCAAAAAGTATGAAGGCTGTATTGCGATGTGTAAATATCCCTGCAGTTTCCCTTACCATATTATTATCTCATACTTTTGCCCTTATTCTTATATTCCCTTTAAACCAAATGATGGGCTGCGTTTGTTATTAAATTTGCAGACTTTCTCATAAAACTAATCATGTTTCGGAACCGTTTGTCTGGTGGTTTACCAGTTCTGGAAACTCCATCCCCCAACCCTTTTCCGATGGTGGAATCGGGGGGGACTGTGTTTGATCATTTCTGTAACTTTCTGACACAACCTGACATTCTCACCTACTTCAGACTGACCTGCTTTGAGGAGGTAATAGAGCAGCTAGGATTTGAACTTCTCTCTCTAGCTCTGTTTGAAAATGTGCAAAAATGTACCCATGATAATGTATCTTCTAGTTCTCAATCATGGTCTTCTTTGGCTGTTCAGAATAGCTATAAGCATATCATAAGAATAGGTTATTTTCTAGGATAACCTCCTCTGTATGTTCATTAACTTTGTCTGTAAAACCAAAATAAAGAGCTACATACATTTTGAACTTTCTCTTCTCACTACAAACCATCATTTAATCTGTTATGTAATACTGATTAGGAACACGGTGACATCGCTAAAAATAAATATCATGGGTTAAACATTTGTTAGTCATGTTACCCAAACCTCAAAAAAGGGGAGTAATTAGTTGATTATTTGATCCATTGTCTCAGTAAAAATATTGACTACTGCATTTTTAAAAGAAATGGTTTGAATTATTTTTGCCCTTCTATAGAAATCAATACATTGACTTGAAAATCCTCCAAAGTTATAAAAGACTTACAAATGTACAGCTAGGAGTTTGCTGTGTTGTTTCTGAAAGAAATCAATGCTTATCTTAAGTGGTGAAGCCACAGGGTCATGACAGATGAAACAGCACTGCCAAAAGAGGTTCCATGCATATATAACAGTATATTGTATTCTTCTGCTGTCTGCAGTTAGGCCTTTAATGTCATTTGATTATCGTGCTTCTTTCATCTTTTCTAAGGAGATGAATGAATATAATGTTGTTATATGTAAGGAAAACAAAATAGGGCCAGAGTACATGGAGTGATGGCATTTCTCTTGTCATCAGTCACTGATGGATGATAATGTTACTTTCCTATACCAGTGATAAAAATGAACATGCTTTTGATGTTTCACAATTGGGTGAATTAAAGTGATCTTTTGCTGCTTTCTCAGAACCCGCATAATGAGAGCGAGAAAGAGAAAGAGAGAAAATAAAAGTAACATTCAACAAATTTTAGGGGGAAAAATGCCACTCTGCAGTTTTGTAAACATCTCTCAGCAGCAGAATGTTTGAAAATGAATCAAAACAACTGGGTGTTTAATTAAATGACACTGAAATAGTGGATAGTGAAGGGTTAGGGTTGGTATTGTCGGATGTTTAATGCATATTGGATCATAACAAAAGTGGATGTTTGAAATGTAAGGGATGATACATCTTACAAATACTTTGTAATGCATGTCTGGTAATGCAAGAGATAACCGTAGCCCCCCTCAAAGTGGATTCACTGTCGATATCTAGGCGTTGAGTTCTTCCAGTCCCAGAGGAGATTGATTGTGTGATGCTGAGCCACCGGCTTCAGGTATCTGATTCAAGCAAAAGACAATGATTGAGCACGTTCATCCATCGCTCATGCATTCTCATTATTAGGAGGACTATAAAAGCTTTGAAAAAGAAAAAAATAAAAACACCCGCTCCACCGAATGAGGAGCTCGCCTTGCCCCATCCTCACTGTCAGTACAGGTATGTTGGCTATCTCTCACATATGCACCCTGCCCATGTGTGCTATAAATCAGCTCTGTCCCTGAGCTGACAGTCTGCGGAGGAGGAGTGATCAGACCAACGGCAGCGGTTCAAAAAGGGTGAGGAGAAGCAGGGTTGAGCCCAGTTTGAAGTCAATAAGACTTATATAGGTAGACACACTTCTGCTGTGTCCGGTTTTACATCGAGTCCCCACATCACACCATTTCTGATGGCCGCAGGGGGATCATATTTTTCTTCAGTCGTATTTCTCTGCCTTGTGAAGTGCTTTAGCTGTGCATCAGGCTTTGTATTGGAGCTACTTTTGCTGTTAAGGAAAGGTTACTGTCAGAACCAGAAGCAGAAAATTACATTTACTCTTGTTACTGTAGCTGTAATGGCCAAAGGTCATTAAATTTTCTGACATTCTCGGCCGGCACTAGACACACTCTTTGATGTGGTTTCCAGTTTTTTTAAGTGTGGCGCTGAAAGCAGAGAAGTGTGAAATTGTGCCTGTTGGAGAAGCAAAATGTGGAATTTCAAATTTGTGCAAATGTGTCATTAATTCTGACACAGTTTTTGTGCTTTTTTTGTGCTGTGTTTCATTTTCACTGAAATGGAGTTAAAATAAAAAATCTGGGGTGGTGTGGAGTTAGACAAGAAGTGGGGCCACCCCACCTACATTAGCTGCTCCTAAAATAACATCCAAATCTTTCAAACTTTTGGCAGTCAGGTTGCACTGTGGGTAATGTAGGCATCAAATCTTGACAGGAAAGAAGAATGCCTGGAATAAAAGATATTATACCTGCTTCTGCTGCTTCATTTTGATCTTTCTCTTTGAATCCACCGTGAGCTTGAAAGTGTAATAGGAGTGCAATGCCAAATTGATGAAGTACTGGCATTGATATCTGATCTGACAATGTGATCAGACTTAATGCAAAGCCATTTTCTCCTTACATCATTTGTGTGATATTGCTGTGGTGTTTTTGCAGTATTTTTATTAAAGTCTCTGGAAATTTGGTTTGAAATATTAAATTGCATGCATATGATAGCCGAGTGTCTCAAAGCATCCACACAAATCTGAGTGAACATAAACATTCATGACTATTAGAAAACCTAGTTTAAAAAAAACAGATCATTGTGCTGTTTAGACCATTTCTCAGGACTGTGTGGGTGTGGCAGATCACAGCTACCGGGAGCTGGCTAAATACAGTCGCTAACAACTGGCTTTCCATGTAGCAGCGCCGCGCTTCTAACTGACTAATGCTGTGTCTCAAACTCATACTTCTATACTTACACTTAATATTTTGAGTGTATAAGTGTGTTCACACTGAGAAGTATGGACAAATGCAGTGCACTATGAGTAACCAGATGGTTTCACTCAAAATGGTCAAAAAGTTGAGTGTGTAACTATGGACACTTCTCGCCCTCAACGGTCGCCATCTTGGCTTTGTAGTAGGAGGGGAGAGACTACTATTCAAACTGGAAATGGCGGCCGAGGATGTTGTAACTACAGTGAACATCACCGCATTAAATAAATGTAAATTTGTTTTTTGCAGAAAGCACCACTATACTGTTGTCACATATAGGCCATCAGTTGGATTCTTGCGTAAAGTATGCAGTCATGATTTGCTAACACTAGTTTGCTAGTGCTAGCTTGTTCAACGGTAGCTTGCTAACTAGCTAATTGTCATTTCCACTAAGTGTGCAACGGCTGTGTTTGAATGGAGACAATACTATTTTGTTGAAATGTGTGTACTAAGCAAGTAAGTACATAGTCTATACAGTATACTACACAGAAGTGTACTAACATATATATGTGATTTGAAACACAGCATGAGCCTCACCTTCATGTTATACGATTAATATATTACATTTACTTATATATACATAAAGCAGGCAGGGGACTAGTAAAACATTACACACACCAAGCAAGGAAGCAGAGAGAGAGAGGCAGAGGAAGAGGCCATCGCTAACTGTTAAGCTAAGGTAGCTGAACTGAAAAGTGAGTAAGCAACTGTGTGATTAGCGAGAAAGTCGCTAAAAGAAGGCGGTAGCTTGAGCAGAACTAGTGTGTATTTTGATGTATATACGGTAATTAGCCACAGTAATGAAGAATATAGCTAAATGAACTTGGTTTACTACCAATAACAGAAATTCCAGCAACCAGAAATGAGATTATACGCTTCCAACAACAGGTCATGTTTATGACTAGTTCGCAGAATTTATGCTGAATTGTCGTAATAAATGTCCGAGCACCACATCCAATTCGCACCAAAACAAAAACTTAAATGCCAATATTTCCAATTTGGATTGAAGCTAACTAATACTTGTTTAATGCTTACTATAATGTATGTAAGACCCTAAATTACATAGTAAGAAGTCTATAGTGGATTTGGGTTTCCAGTGCCTGTAAGCCCAAACAAGCATTGTACCAAGCCAGCAGTGTGTCTCTATAATGTGTAAAATGGCTCAGCCTCCTACTGATCTGAAAGCTGACCAAAGACTTCAGTTTTTAGTTATTGTCCAACATGTCCCCCTTATTTTCTTTTCATCTCTGTATAAAAGTTTATTATATTAGATGAGTTGCTAATTAGTGGTTACTGGTAAGACAAGTGGAACCAGTTATACAGTGATGATGGCAGAACTGAATGGGTCATGGCATTCAGATGAAGTTGCCTGTCAAGCCAGTAAAACCAGCCATAGCAGCAATGTATAAGACTGGGTCAATCCTCTGAGGAGCTGCTGTTTGCTTGAATGAGAGTTAAATTCAAAGACAGTAGATAGTGTGATACACTCTATGGGGCCTAATGATAAATCAAACCATCATTTTACATGAATGCTTTGCTTCCATAGGGACGCTGACACATTTTGCAGTGTGCTGATAACTATGCTCACCAATTGAATGCTCACCATGAATCTTTGAGATAAGCATGGAATGTTTTCCTCCGGTTGAAACATTTACATCTCACACAGATGCATTCTCACCTCATTTTCGTGCCACCTGGAGAGAGAACTCATTTACTCACTTGTATTTTTTCCATGAATTTTTGCATGCAACTGCTCCACTGGTAAAATAAGCTTTGCATTCAGTCTGAACACCTTGAAATGTAGCCACTCCTCTGGGGACTGCATGAAGATCCTCTTGTACCAGGTGTTTTCATCTCACAGGCTGGATACTTTACAGTTGTCTGTCTGGCCTTCAGGTTTCTCACCGTTTACATGTGATGACTACATTAATATTATAAAAATAGTAACAGTAGGAACTACAACCCAACTGATACTGGATTGTTGGGGCCGATGCCGATACGAATATTAGGGAATAAAATAAAATATGATATCATTGGTCAATAATCATATGTTTTTACATAAAATGCACAATTTTTGCAATGTGGTTATCAAACACGATATTTTACATTTTAACTATATTTATTGGATAAGCTAACTTCATTGAGAATTTAATCATTATAAATAACTATAAAAACAAAAATACAACAAAAAAACATACAAGGACAAGGACACAATATACATAAAATGCTGCCTATATAACTTAAACGCAAATATCGGACAAAATATGCCAATACTGATATATCTCTGTCAATATCGGCGGACTGACATATCGGTCTGGCTCTAGTAGGAACACATGCAGTAAAGAAACTGACACATTACTGAAGCAGTTGTTGATGTGCTGCTTTAACTACACAGCCGGAGTAAACAAGGTGTTACTGTTTTATGAGCTGGTGGTCAGTGCATGCATGCAAGCATTGATAAGTGGGAAAAGCTTGACACTCCATCATGGTGTTAAAAATTCATTAGTGTTCCTGTGCATGGCTATGCCTGCTCTTTGAGCAGCTTTAATGAGTATGTTTACATGCACACACTAGTATTGACAGGCTTTTGGAGTAGCTTACTTATGTGTTGTGCATGTAAACATCATATACTTGGTTTTAGAAAGCTCATACTGGTTTTCAGAAATCAAAACCTGGATACTGTGACAGCTATCTATGTCCAGGTTTATGATCTTTTTTTTCACCATGTGTGTAGTAAATGTTGAGTTAAATGAGTAAAATATATATGTTTAATGATGTAATGGCACTTCATTGGAAGTGAAAGTATTATATTTGATCTGTTTGTTGATATTTGCATGTTGTATATTTATTAGCAATCATCTGATACAGTTAATAATCTTCTGTGCTGCTTTGGCCATATAGATTTCTGTTCTGTCCAGCCAGTAGTCAGATAATAAATACTATAAGTACAATCCCCTGGTATTGTCATGTTGTTACATTAGTTATATATCTTAAAGATGTTCCATGTCACTTGATACTTATGTTTTAGTTATGATGCATAGCCTTAAATTATACTGCAGACAATCCAACTGTCTTTAGATTTTTGGTCTTGAGTTCAAGCTTCCACAGTTTTGAGAGTAAAATGCATAATAGGTAATATTAATATATGTTAGAGATGCTGATATAAAACACACCATTGCATCAAAATATACAAAAAAATTAAAATGAGACAATGAAAGCTTTTTTTGTCTGGACTGCACAGCAAAGCCAGGCTTATAAACACATCTGCCTGTGACTGACTGACCGAGTAGCTGAGTGATGAAGTTACACCATTGGTCGGTGGGCCAAGTGTTGGGGTTTCCCTATCAGCTGTTGCTAGTTCAAAGTGAATTGGCATCAACAGTTTTCTATTACGCCTTATCGTGCTTCAACCATGGATGTATTATAAGAGACAAAAGACCTCCACCTATCAGTTGATTTTGCCCTGTGGTCACTCGCGGTATTGCAGGTAAAAATCCCCTTGCTGCCCAAAAAAGGGTTTTCCTCATAGACCACTATTGTAAAAGAGACATCTGTAAAACTGCAGACAACATTCATTTTGACTCTTTCTGTTGTGATTTTTTGATCCATTTAGATTATTAAAACTTTCCCTGAGCCAAGAAAAGCTATTTTAAAATTTGTGACAATGTAAAGTATATGGGCTGAGCAGGAGGGAAACACAGTGGGCGGCATAACGCAAAGCTAGAAACTTTTTTTGACACATGCACCAGCCAACTAATTCTTATAAGACTGAATGTATGCCGTTTTTAGTCCAGTATCCAGCTCTTACATCACATCCATGGCTTCAACTCATTGACGGCAGCTCATTACTAATTATCGTACTCTAAGACTCAAATCAAACGTCTGGTTACACACTGGAATAGTCCAGCATAGAGCAGAGTGGAGAAGGCATGAGGGAGAGCAAACAGTTAGAGCACCTCAAATAATTATCACTCTGACCAAACAATCAATACAGAGTGAGTCTTAAAAACATGAGACATCTACACATGGAAACAGATGAAAGCAAGAGGATTTTACAGATAATTAGAATAGTTGTAATTAAAATTAAATTGGGAGATGTTCATGATGTCTACTCTATCTGGATCATTTTATTGTATATTCGCAGTTTGCAACATTACTTCTACTTGAAAGTTTTTTTACCCTGCTGCTTCATCCCTATACAGTATAGCATGTAGTGTCTACACAGTTCATAATATAAAATATTTCCATTGTTTGGCTCCAACTTTGGTTTTGTTCTGTAAAAATTGCCCTACCAAACATTTCAGACTTCTTGGTTTATGTACCTTACAGAGGCAGTGAGAAAACAGGAAAATCACTTACTTGAACCTTAATTGCTTCCTCCTCTGTAATGCTCTGCTTTGTTTACTCCCCAATAAACACCTTTCGATGAATGACTCCTCTGTAATGGGACTCATTCAGGTGAAATGACTAAAACCTGTAATTCACTGCAATCGATGTATAATGTGTGTGCCTGTGCTAAGAGATGCTGGTATTTAATAACCCCACACCCACACACACACTGATCTACAACACAACATCTACACAATAACATAAAAATTCCATGGCAGGAGAATAGATGAATACCCAGCCAATAGCCTCATGAGACACTTCGATCAGTCTTACAGAGGATAGTTGGGTTTGTTTTGTTTCTATTGTAGAAGTTCACAGATCCAACTTCAAAAGATTATTCTGCTTTACTACAACATGGATCTGATTATTCATTTCTATTGCTTTTGATAACTGATGTATTCAAGGTAGTAGCATAGATCAATACAGAAACATTGTTAAAAGCTGACAGATTAGCCGTATTATTTAACCCTCCTGTTGTCTTCCCATCGACCATACATCTTTTGTCCTCCTGGATCAAAACTGACCGAGGACAACAGAAGGGGTCAACCAATCTATTTAAAGGTAAAGTGATGTGAGCTAAGACTAAAATGAGTCAATCTACTGTTGCTCGTTCAAAATGAACTGGGGCCAACTATGTTCTATTATTATCACTTACAGTGCTACAGTATGTATTACTATTATGTTGCTTCTAATGTTGTTTCTAATGTTGCTAATTCCTCATTGCAGAGGAAAGCTGTGAAGGATGTTGACAACACGTAGTAAGAATTTTAAATCATATTTAGTTATTGTGACTATTTTTGTAACACTGTTCTAGATCTAATATCCTTCTAGCTGTTACTCCTTATCACTGTCAGACTTCAGTGGCATCACTGTTGACAATTACAATTCAAGCTGAACTTGTTAACATTTTCATATGGACACTGGATCAAATATCTATGAGAGATCGCTTGTAATGACAAACCCACAGAGAATGATTACACAACTCTGAAAACAGCATCCTTAATGATAATGAACAGCTCTAATGAGCTTTTAAGCCTACTAGCCCTTTGTTGGGATTTTTCAGTCTAAACATTACACTTTGTTTTCCTCTGCAGCTGTTTTCAGCAAAACACAAGACAAGGAAAAAATTGATTCCCATAATAATGAATAATGGTTCATAATGAAAAGTGAATAAAGGCCTCAAATTGTGCGTCTTTAATGGACACATACAGAGCTCAATTACAAACTAATTTTACCTAGGCGGTAATAATGTCAAAATTCAGATATTAATGTGAATCAGGCAGGTATGAAACATGTTAGATCAGTGGTCACCAACTCTGCTCCTGGAGAGCTACTGTCCTGCATGTTCTAGGTATCTCCTCACTATAACACACCTGATTCTGCTTATTAACTCATCAATCAGCTGAAGCTTGTCAAAGGGTTTGATAACGAGTTCATTATTAATTTCAGGTGTGTTAGAGTGTGGAGATACCTAAACCATGCAGTCCAGTAGCTCTCCAGGAGCAGGGTTGGACACCACTGTGTCACAGAAACATCAGAAACTGTAAAGATTCACTATTTTACTTTTGTTTATTCCACTTTCTTCTCCTCACTTACCTTACTTTCTTTTTTCTCCTCACTAATTGTCTATTTGGTTCAAATTGTCTGTTTGGTTTGGTGCTCAAGCAAACAATTCCTGATTATTGAAATAAATCTTTAAAGAGTGAAGTGTTTCATGACCTTCCTTTTGACGCATCCTGACTGATGCTCGTGATGATGATCAACCTTTTTTGACCCTCCTACTTTAAGTACTGATGTTGTATTTGTTGTCCACAGCTGGCTGTAGCATTACACAGCAACGGACACGATCAGTGTGTCTCCACAGTGAGAGAGTGTGTGTATTCACACAGCAGCACAGCAGCACAGCAGTGGTAACTTCATTAACACCAGATCAGTCAGGATCTGACAGTAATTAATGTTCTGCTGCACATCTACACAGATCAGCTGTTACACACAGATTCAGGTTTCTACTGTGGGATTGTCTTATAGTAAAGCAGCCTTACGGATAATTCCTGAGGTGCTGAGGACTTGCAAATCCTGCCAATTCCTACAGTTTTACTGCTAAAACACTAACAAAAACAAACAAAAGAAAACATTCAGACAAAACTACGCAAATTACATTGCAATTTTTGAGAAAACCTACTGCAAAATCAATTTTTTATTGCAACGATGACACAAAAACTACAAAATCTTTGAGGGACTGTCTGATAAACAAATTCTCAGAAATTGGTGGATAACAAAACAGAGCTAAAAGGAAAGTGAATATTGCTTGGCCAGGTGACAAAAACAAACTCCTTCTTAATGCTAATGTTGCAAATATGTATATTAGCTGTGTAAATAACTATTGGCTGGGGGGGGGGGCGGGGGTCAATCCAACTTAGTGAGTACAACGTTATTACTGAATTGTCCTCCCAGATGTGCTACACAGATATTAAACAACAAAGATGAAAGCATGCAAGAAATGTTTCACTTGCAATGCTGTTATTAAAAAGCTGTATTATTATGGGTGCAGAGGTGTACCAGAACACCCCCCTCTACTCCAATAAACGCAATGAACAAATCTAGCTGTTCTGAAACCTATAACCTCTCACTGTCTCTAAATGATCCCTGTGTTGACTGCACCACCTTCTCCAGCTACAGCTTCACCCATGATAATTCCATTCTAGGTCTTTTCAGTCCATATTAACATAATGCATATGGAATGATGTACTCCTGTCTTGACATAATTGAACTACTGCATAAGAGCATTATCTCAACTAACAGACAGAAGAAAAACGGACATCCATCATGGTGTATTTTCAATTTTAGCTTTCACATATTCCTGGTTTAAGAGGAGTGGGATGGCTGCTTATACAAAAGGAAATCATCACTTAGTGGGTTTTTTTAAAGGACAGCATGAAAAATCTTCAACTTGATTTCTTTTTTGCCTAGGTCAATGCTATTACGTTTCCACACAGACAAAACCTGTATTCAAGCAGCAGGTGAGCCGCTGGAGGCGATGCTGACATTTTTTTATTCTGAGAGCTGAGACGGCCAGCTTGTGTTACACAGCTTACACACACACACACACACACACACACCAATCAGAATGCAGAGTCATATTCTCCCTGTGGAAAGTAAAAACATGTGGAGGCTGGTTCTAGTGTGACAGGATGCAGCTGTGTAGCTCTCACACACCTGCAGCATCATTACTGTCCTCTCAGATGATCCAAGCCAAGCTCTGGATCATAGAGTCAGGAGAGGTGTGGTGATTTTATAAGGGTGGGGGGTTCTAGTGGTGGGACATGATGACTCTGTACCAAAGGAAACTTACACTTCCATTAAAATAAAATAGATAGATATAAATGCAAAATAAGATGAACCCTTGATTGAACTAATCATTATGTACAAATGATTGGTTTAATAACATTAACTATGACAGCTTCGGAGCTCTTTTTAAGCTCAATACTCTCAGTACACATACATCTGGATCACATCATGCATAAAAGGAAAGAATAAAATGTGGATTATTTTCCTCAGCATGTGATGTCTGTCAACACTCAGCCTACAGAGAGGTCAAAAGACCCGTTATGATGCTTAGTATGAGACCATGTGGTGAACATGATGATGCATTAGCGACTATTCGTATCATCACAGCCATACACTTAATGAATCTAAACAAGTAGCAGGCAGTACAGGAAAAGTCCACTCATTCACACAGGCCCTGATGCTTTGAGTATCAGCTGTTTGAACTGAGGCTTCAGGACCTCCTCCTCAATCTTCAGCAGGAGAAAAAGTTCAAAAATTAGAATAATAAAGCAGGTGATTTTCTCTTCCTTCATGTCCCATGGCACCTAACTCCAATTATTTCAGAGGGAGAGAGGCTCCAGAGATTGTCCAAAGGTCACAGCCTCTTTCTTAAAGTCCACTTGAAATTAAATTCCATAGGTTTTTACTCTGTAAATAAAATGAGCTGTCTACTTGTGTGTGAAAAATGAGCAACAAATATTTAATATTTGCTCTCCTCGTCCAGTAACACACTAAAGAGCTACTAAAGAGCAATAGACAGTGAACTGTAATGAACATCTTTCTATACATAACATCTCTTCCTTATCTTACTTCCTCTCTGCTTCATTACTACAGCTGATGAGCCTCTGAGCAATGCTATTAATCCCCCACCTGCTTCAGTAAAGGCTGCTTCCAGGTGAGAGAGTGTGTGTGTGTGTGTGTGTGTGTGTGTGTGTGTGTGTGTGTGTGCGCGCTTGTGTAATAAATCATAGGCATAGATCTCACACTGTTGAATGAGCTGGCAAAGCAGGGAGATGATTCAATATGAATGTTTATTGAGTGTAAGTGGAGCTGTATATTGATGATGTGATCATATCATGTCATGGTTGATTTGGAGGAAACTAAATGAAAGTTCACACCACTAGTTTGATTATTTGGTCCGCACCAGGTAGTAAAATAGTTACTATGTAGCGTACAGACTGCGGTGTGGTCCGCATTCACACCTGTAAATGAATCAAAATTGGTCTGATTGACGTTCTCTCATCGGTAGGTCGGAGTCAAGCGGACCACCTCTTTTTGGAGGTCTCGGTCCGCTTCATTTAGTGCACACCGGAGCACCATTGATGCTTTCACACCAACGAAAACGATCTGAACGGACTGTTTAATGCAATCCAACTGCTGTTGGTGTGAAAGCACCCTAAATGAGTTATTTACTTTTTTTTTTTACACATGAGAAGAGTTTTGCATACAGTCCCCATATCAGGATATATCAATACTGCAAAAAATATTATTATTAATATGGTGGGTAATCAATTTTAACCACATCACCCATCTCTCCATGCTATAAACCAGAGTGACAAACTCATTTTAGTTCAAGGGCCACATACAGTCCAATTTGATCTCAAACGGGCCAGACAAGTAAAACCATAAATAATATTATACATATATAATACATGCTATAACTTACTATAATAAACCATGTAGGGGAGAGGTTAGTCTTAGGCGGACCTGGACCTGTAACTGACGGAATATTGAGGATTGTTCAATTGTGTCCGAGTGTTTCTATTTTAATGGGCGCAGCTTCTCCAGCTATTATGGTAAAAGTGGAGCGGTCCTCAGAAACTCACAGACCAATGAGCATAGCCAATCTTCTCACATAACGCTAATCAGCCAATCAAATCTATGCATTCGGACACACAAAGAGACTTGAAAAAGAAAAGGAAAATGTACAATGAAAATAAGGCTTTTAATCCAGAATGGACAGAAAGCTATTTAAGCTAGCCAAGTTAAGTTTAAAAGTAAAAAGGACTTATATTATATTTTTAAGCACTTTATTTAACAAGCACAATTACAAACTTTATGTATTGCACTTTATTTTAAAATGCCATCTTTAGTTCTTATTTTATTTATTCTATTATTTATATGAATTCCACAAGTTGAGTGTAAATACTAATACATTCTACTGTATTTATGTGACAGTCTACAATCTAGCCACTAGACACAGATGCTGATGGAACTACAATGCTACTTCAAGCTACTGAACAATAACACAGACATTATGATGTCCAGACCTTCACTTGAGGACATTTTCACTAATTGGACCTCACTGAATCTTTATTGAATAACCCTGCTCTAGGCGTTCCCTGGTAAGAACTACTGATAAAATGTGTCCATGCCCACTGAGGAAAAATGTGTCCTTCAAATCTGAATCATGTTGCAATTCAATTATCAGGCTGGATGTGCATGGGAAGATCAGAGGCCTTGGCTGTGACTGGGGAGTGAAAATAAGTGAGCATAGAGAGAATGTGTTCTATTGAAAAACTAGAATGACTTTTCTGTAATTTTCACACTTTGCGAAGTTACCCAGTAGGCCCAATTGGAACCCTTGGTGGGCAAGTTCTGGCTGGTGGGCCATATAATTGACACCCCTGGTATAAGCAAACATCCCATTTTAACACATGGGAAGAGTTTTGCATACCTTATAAGGGTATATAAGGGTATATAGCTACTGCAAAAAATACTGTACATTTGTATTCATATGCTGAGTAATGGATTTTATCACCCAGCCCTACATGCTATAAGCAAACATCCTCCAGCATCAAACGTTTTTTTTCCTTCTCATGATGAATATGAAACCTCATTTGTAATGCCATTTGCACCATTTTTTATTCAAGTAAGACACTCCTGAAAATGTCAAATGGCGTAACCACAAAAGAACGATACATTTTCTATATTTTATCCACCTACAGTGTATTTAAGTGGACTTATACAAATATTTACTTCTTACTTCATAAAAAAAAAAGAAGAAATAGTTCCTGATTGACATGATTCCCCAGATTCAATTTAATATTTAGAACAATTGTATTCCATTACCTTTATTTAATAAATATGAAAACTAGCTTTCTTAATTATTTTCACATGGATTTTGGAGTTTTAAAAAAACAACTCCACATTAAATGCAGGACTGTGATGCATCACACAGAGTTGAGGCACCTCCATGAAAATTCATATTTCCAGTGAAATATGTGCAGACATGGCTACCATACGGCCAATCCAGGCAAGTGCTCAGGGGCCCTCGAGCAGAAAGGGGCCCTCGTTAATGAGAGAAAAAAAATGCGTGCACTCCACAGAAATGCGACACAAGGCTCGACCCTTTCTGTTGATGTTGATTATTATGGTCACTGTCAGAAACCTAGTATGACCAAAACTAAATGTTGAGTTACAAGGTTTCCACCCAACAGCAAGCAGCGTTATCCAATCAGAATAAAATACAAGCTGTTTGGGGGGACATGAGCTTTAGTGCCCAGAGGCCCCTGGAGGTACTAATGCAGCCTTGTGTTCAGAACAGAGCTTACATTTTAGGCTGACATAAGTCATGATTACTTTCATTCAAAGCATGATAATCATTAGTGTTTAATAGTTATGAATGTGAACATGAGGAACTAAGTCATGGCTTCACTATATATGTTTTACAGACAGCCATAGTTTAACCTGCTATTTATTAACATACCACTACAATACATGAGTACACTTGTTTTACAGGAGAGCATCCCGCAGTGCTTTTTAAAGTGTAAAAGGTTCAGACTGAGATCACCCTGCTACTTTCTTTCATTTCTTAATTGATAATAGAAATGTATGGACTTATCTTAGCATAGCATTTATACAGGGTTTACATGTGTACAACAAACTTTAAGTATCACTCTAGTAGTTCCTGCATGCTTACTGTTGCTATATTCAAACGTTCCATTGTTGCACAGCACATAATTCAGTTTAAAATGAAAAACTGTGGCAGATTTTCTCACCGTCAACAACTGATTTTGCCATCTGAAACTAACAGTCGCTATCTGCTGCTGACTGGGTAATATCTCCTCCTGACTCACAACAAGCTGGTAAAAGCCTGGGCTCCACTACTACTACATACACCATAAAGACTGAGATTATACAATCACAGGTCAGTCTCTAAATGCTTCAATCATAGAGACTGAACCTCTATCTGTGGGAAGCCAGTGTGGGCTCACTTCCTTTTAGATGCTTGAGTGCTTCCTTCTGATTGCACCTGTGCAGTTAGGGGGTTGGAATATGGGCAATGAAGCTCCCTGCTGTTAGGTGAAAATCAGCAGCTTTTGACTCCACATGTATAGAAGGAGGCAAATGCACTTACCCCAAGGCCAAAAGTCAGGCTTAACATAACAAGACCGTAGGCATGAGGCAGACTGGCAATTCCAAAAATGAAAAAGGGAGGGGGGCATTTTAGACACATACCAAAAAAAGTTGTAGTAATTCTATTTGAGCACGTTTGAGCAACAGCATGCTTGAATTCTGGTGCCAAACATCCAAAATTTTAAATAGAAGCTACAAGCTACATTGTCACCCTCTCTATTCATTACAGAGACCTTGTGAAGCATGCACCCAGATCCTAATATCAGCTCACATTTAGACTGAATGCTTCCCATTTTTGGCGTATACAGCGGATGTGCAGCCAATTAGTTCCACACAGTAGTATTTAAGCCTTCTAAGAAAGCTGCCAGAGCTGAAATCGGGGCTAATTAATTCCATTGTGGAGAATCTTTTAACACCTTGTCAGGCTACGCAGGAGGGGAGGCGGGATCAGATAAGCTGCTGATAGGAGGGAATCACAGCACATTGCACACACATGACTCCTTACTGGGTTCATACCTGCACTGATTCACACAGTAGAGGGGCAGAGGACAGAGGAACATGGTTAGATGGAGGTGCTTCTTCCTATTTTTTTGGAATGTATCTATCTACCTATCTACCTACCTACCTGCCTATTTTTTTGATGGTTTTATATCATTTGAAATGACATTTGCATTTCCATTTTTTTTTACCAAAAGTAAGACTGAATGTTCCTGAAAATGTCAAATGGTGTAACCACAAAAGAATGATACATATTCAATATTTTATCCACCTACAGTGTATTTAATTGCACTTATACAAATAAAACCTCATATAAAAAGACAATTTTCTGGAGTATTTCTACATTTGAATTGTAAAACATTTTCTCAATATTGAGCAGGACAAAAAAAAATCTAAATAATTTAATCAGATTTTCATGAAAAAAATACTGCTTACACCAATTGACACTGTTACAGTTAGGGCTGAAAATGACAACAGATATAAACAAGTGTGCTGATTTCACACATCTCTGCGATTTAAATCAATTACCAGTTGTTTACCCAGAATTGAGTTGGTTTTGTTCATAGAATGGCTCAATTACTCCCAGTCAGCTGATTCTATAAAGGTTCTGTGTGATTTAATAAATGGTTAAGCCTCTGATTTGAGATCTAGAGTAACAGATTAGCCTTTTAACTTACTCTTCTATCTGTTGGTTTAATGTCACTCAAGGACAGAAACAGTCTCAACAGTATTGTGAGAACCTGCTCCAAGATCATCGGACTTAAGCAGAGAGACCTAAGTTCCTTATGGGAACTACAGGTCATGAGGAAGTCACACAACATTTTGAGTACTTCCATGCAAAGTGAATTTTCATTACTGCCTTCAGGGCGTCACTATGCCCAACCCACATGTAAGGGTAACCGATTTTCCAAGTCCTTTATCCCCTCTGCTGTCTGACTGCTGAACAAATCTATCAGGTCCAGTTGTATCTGTTTGTTATTGCAGTGTGCAGTTGGATACTGTGGTGCATTTTTTATCATTTGACGCTTGTATAGGCTACCTCTTAATGAACTACTCATTGGACTAGGGCCTGCTGACTTTGCACACTGATTTTTGCACTTTTGCATTTACACTTTTGCACACAGCTGCCAACTCTTCTTCTTTCCTCTGTGTTTTTATCTTGTTATTTATGTGTACAAGTATAAATTGCCCTTCAAGGGATAATAAAGTTGTCTTGAATCTTGAATCTTAACACATTGGAATCATAGCCAGAGGGCAGAAACAGCATGGAAACATTACCATATGGAGCCATCAGCATAAGCAAATCACTGTTCCCTCCAAATGCCTCACTTTTGCATATATGTAACAGTGTATGTAATGTATGTATAGAAAAAGTCATTCCTGCAGTCCTATATCATTATATATCCATATATTACACCTTAAGTGACAATAGATTTGTTAGTGGAAACAATAATTAATGAAGCAGTTACTTTAATGTCAGACATTAACAACAAAAACACAATAACATCCCTGCTGACTGCAGTTAATGCAGATCAATCTGACGCTAGAAACTCACATTAACTTAGCTAACATTGAACGCACCTCATTGGCTGCTCGTTACATTAGGGAGGAAGATGTATGTGTTAAGTGCATCATATGGTCGTTATCTACTGTGTTCCATCAATAACAGTCACTTTACCTCACAGTAATTGCAAACACTATTGAGTCTAACACATAGACACTAAATGAGGTTACTGTAATTGACTAGCTATTGTGTTTACTTTATCATATTATTCAAAGACAGTCATTTGACTTTTACTTAAGTATGATTTTAAATGAAATCAAGTAGTTAGTTACATTTGTACATTCATCTGTTACTGAGTACATGATTTATTTGTGCTTTAAAATGATCAATGAACATAGCAAACTAGAAAAAACTCTGTCTTGGACCACGCGCCAATCAAATACATTGCATCGAAAACAGACCTATCAGATTAAAATGTCATTACAAACCTAACCTCCCAAATAAGTCATGCTGGATGTAGCAAAAATAACCAGACTTTACTTACTTATTCAAACTTTTTTCCTCTTGTGCCTCTTGCAATGCAGCCAAGGAGCATCAAATATAATCTCAGATGGCAGTCAAAAGGGAGATGCATGATATGTGATATGGCAGCATGTACACTGAGGCTTTACTTCTACAATGAAAACTCATCTGAATGGCTAGTATTTGCCCACTGGTTCACACAGTAACTCAGACAGTTAAACACAGTCATTCCCAGTATCACAATCTTCCACTATTCACCACTGACCTATCAAAGTCCATTTCCACCAATGTAATGAAAAAAGATCTGTATGATCTGTAAATCATAATAATGAGAAAATATCTCAAAATAATGATTCTTTTGAGATAGTGCTTCATTCATTTGAGATACTAACTCATTATTTTAAAATACTAAGTCACTATTTTGAGTTACTAAGCCATTATTTTGAGAAAGTTTCTCATTAAAATAAATTACAGGATCTTTTTTTGGCAGAAATGGACTTCCATACCAAACAGAGATGCCTTGCCCAACAGCACCTTGATATTGACCACTAAAGGAAAGGGGGGAAGGTTTGTCTTACTCTTGGTGTACACACAGATGAAATAAAAAGAAGATATTCTGTGTTGGTGAGGAGCAATTAATGTTGTAAGAGACACTTTAGTGGACATTATTAGAGTTGGGGTAATCCAATAAAAGGTAGCGAGTCAACAGTGGATTTCCAGGGGAGAACGGAGATGAGGGTTGTTCTGATTTGCCATCACGTCCCCCGGCTGATAGCGACACACAAATACACAGGCTCATTGAATTCATTACCGCAGCCTCTACGTTGACGACAGCCTCTGCATTTGCAAATTGGGTGTTGTTGTTTAATGGTGTTGAACTGAACCATTGCACATTGTGCAAACAGATAATGGCTAAAGCAGCATGTAGTCCGCTAAAGTTTGATCACATGAGAGATTGAATTTCTACCTCTGTCGCATTCTGATTGCAGAACGCTCATTTCCTGTTGCAAACATGTTGGTGACGTGCTTAGATGCTATTGTTAAGGACTCAGTGAGACATGGATGTTAACCACACCTTTGTTTTTTTCATGGAGAAAACTATAGAACTGTTTTTAGTAGACTACAAACAGAGCCCCCCCTCCCGTGTGTTAAGACAGCTGCAGTGTGGTGTTAGGATGCGGTCCTTTCTCAGCTTGTGGGCCCCAGTGTGCTGTTTCTGACCTGCTGGTGTCCTGCAGCGGCTGCTCGCTCCAGCCTTGACCTCCCGCTGTCTGCCTCTCCCTGCACACGTACATACAGCACATTAGGCCTCTGATGAGCTGTGAGACACCACAAGACAAAGCAATACAATCAATTAAAGAGAGCCGGGGATGCGAGGCAGGGGCCGCTCTCGCCGGCAGTTTCAGGTCTGAGCTCCTCATTTCACTCTCTGGCCTATTGATTCCACTCAGGAGAGCAGACATTCCTCGCCTGCTTGTCAGGAGGCACGAGGAACAAACGGTCGCCCAAGGATAATGTTCAGATTTGCCCAATGTAAATCCAATACGCTATTAAGTTATGTATACATCAGGTGTTTTGGGGGAGCAGTTTTCCTCTTGCTGTTGAATTATTTGTAGAAAAAAGTCAATAGTAGCTGCTGGCAAATAGTCCAGTTAGTAAAATCCAACATGGGATTCACAAAAAAGTATGTTTTCCTTTTATAAAAGAGAGTTCATGAAACAATCCATTACACTATGAAGCTTCTAGCAAAATCAGCAGTGCAATACAAATACAGCTGTACTCTCTCAGGCAGCACCTTCACAAAAAGCTTATATTCATTGGCATTGATAAAAATCAGAAGGTGTTACCCCTTAGAAACCAAAAATGATCAGCATGTGAAGTAAAACATCAAAAATGTGCCAGTAAATGAAGTCAGTCTTCAACAGAAAAGAGTCCTGATGAAGTAGTATTGATGTTAATCTTCAGTATTGAGTGGGTTATCTTCTGGTATAAAGCCTTTCCAGTTAACCCATTTTTTTTCTCCAAATATATTTCTTTTGATATCATTCCACTGCTGGAACAGGTAACCACTGAAATGCCTGAAACTCTGATATATTTTTAATTGAGTTCACTCATTTGAAGATACAGACATTTAAATACATGTTTGCACAAAAGTCTTCAATACTGAAGATCAGCTTCACAAATTCTCAAGTCTGTCTGTAGTCAAGGCCAGGTACCCTTCTGATCAAGATGCATGCTGGTTAAAATCTGGATACTCAGTTTGATACATGGCTGGCTGAAGCCTCACATTAGCTTCAAATGCACTTTTGAATACAACTCTTGCAGTAAAAGCACATTAAGTTTAAATAGTAGAAGTGATTATAGCAACTAAAACCTGCTTCAATTGTCATGAGCATGTGACCACTGTTTTCAGACAGGCTTAAAAATGGTGAACTTGTCCTTTAATGTGTGATTCGATACAAAGCGACAGTGTTTTGTTAAGTTGTGTTTATTATTGGGAAATGTAGGTGGGCCTCCCTAGACTGTTAGGTAATGTTAATGTGAGTCATTTATGTCAGAAGTAATGAGTTAAGATCTTCTTGCTTCTTTGTCCTTATGTATTATGAGATTTCTCCAGCAAAAGCAGAGCCTTTTTCTCCTTTTGTTGTTTATTGGCACTCAGCAAACAGCTTTTGGGTGCATTACCAGCAAACTACTGGAAATGATCAGTTCCACAGTGTAAACTTTAACAGCTCCCATTCATAACATTGTCCATTTATAATTCAGACCCAGTTGCTTGAATTGGCGTAGTGTTGCATTCAGCTCCTTTCCAGAAATGTTACCAAAATTAAAGCATCTTCTAGCAGCGCCCAACACCAATTGTAATCCTTTCTGACTTTCCGTGTATTTCCACAACACAATTGACTTCCTTTTCCACAATTGCCAGTCAATTGCCTCCGCCGGCTAAGTGGGGTAGCAGGTGAGCCCGCAGTTTGTTGTTGTTGAGCTGCCTTTACAAAGTCGACAAAAGTCGTATCACTGTTCGTCCCTGGTATGGAACCCAAAATACTTCCACATGCTGCTTCTAAGATGTTTTGGTGTCATCACTTGCTGTTATCCTCCATCTTAACCAATCAACACTACATTAACATTAGCATAGTTTACTTACAGGTCAATAGGTCATGCAACAGGTCAATGTAATGGTGAAGTTTTAGAGCGCCTTCTGCTGCATCACAAGGCGAACTACATCAAGTGGTCTGATGTGCAGACTGCAGCCTACATTTCTAATAGTCCTATACAGAGCAAAGTATTGTGGATTACAACCGCTTGAAACTATTTACAGGTAATTTTGTGTAAAGTATATTAGATCTCTTGACTCTAAATTGCCCATTGGTGTGAATATTTCAGTGTGAATGGTTGTCTGCCTCTCTATATTTTTTTTTCTTTCGTTTTTTTGTCTGCCTCTATATATGTTAGTCTACAGAACGACATCACGCTGGCTCAATCTGGTGCCACACATTTAATGAATTTCTGCAACATGCAAAAAATATAGTTTTAGGTTCAGTCGCTACACAGCGTTTTCTGCTCGTATCTTGTACACAGAGATTCTCATTATTTCACTTGTTCACAATAAACAATAACAAGATACCATCAATACATCAAAATAAAAGATTTACACCCCATCTCAAACTCTTTTGAGGGCAATATGTCCTTTGTATACCAATAATCTGCATTCAGTATAAGACCACATTTTCTTAGTGACAGTGCAACGAAACATTAATATAAACAGGCTCACTCACTAGGCTATGAATAGGAACACTCTTACCCAATATTCATATTACAATCTCACACACGTTACTGTGCAAAGTCTTAACAGATATGAGTGAAGAGGGCTCATTGTGAAGTCTACTGCCCCGCGCGCCACTACTGCCAACGCGGGCGCCCTCCGTACATTAGCTGCTAACTGGCTAGCATTACACAGTGAAATACAGTCGCTAATGCTACTCACAGGACATAATACAGTGCCCCCGACATACAGTGTAAACATTATCTTAACCCCAGACCCCTCAATAACATCACCAGCTTACCTGCAACATGCAAAAAGTATAGTTTTAGGTTCACAGTCGCTACACAGCGTTTTCCGCTTGTATCTTGTACACAGAGATTGTGTATGTCACTTGTTGACGCGAGACTTCCTGGTAACTCACCCCGCTTGCGTAGCGACACTGCCACCTGCTGGTGATTTACTAGCATAACACTAACACTGGCAGTGAATAACTTTGTACCCTAGATTTTAACTATAATGAACACTCTTCTTCCCAAAAACATAAAACACATATGAAGCTGATAACACAGCTCTTAAATACTACATCCAAGAAATTATTGTTTAATAACATATGACTTAATTGCACCAAATTAGCTCTAGGATTGACTGGCGAACTGTCCAGGATGTATCTCACTTCTTGCCCAATGTCAGCTGAGATTGGTCTTGGAGCAGAGGTAGGCAAGGGCCAAATCTGGCCCTCCAGCAAAAATATTTGGCCCCTGAAGAAAGCTGAACTTTCATTTTCAGAGTTTATCTCAAATCTCAAATTTTAGTTACCTTAAATTAATTGTTCCTTACTCGACAGTGGGGAAAATGACATTTGCTGCTTGATAAAGTCCTAAAAGAAAAAGTTTAATGTATCTACTATATTTCTTAAAATAATTCATGAATAAAAAACTAAATACTGGAGAAATACAGGCCTGTGAAACGATGAACAATGAAAAGGCTGGTTCATGGGGTTGCGTGTTGTGTGAGTCTTGATTATGTGAGATGTAAGATATTATGTTACCCTGAAATGTATACATAAAAATTCAAAGTTGGATGAACTAAAAGCCTAAATTTAAACATTTCTTTTTTACAGTGGGTGCCAATGAAACTACCCAGAACAGAAAGCCCTCGGTCAAGGTAATGTTTGTTCTGATGTGTGACTATTTGTCAAGTGGTGTATCTGACAAGTTTAACAGTAGATCATACAGCATAAAGTACTGACATGGCTGGAAGGAAATTAGAAACTTTATTCTACAGCAGTCTTCAGTACAGATGAGCTTTCTTTTCACAGGTGTAATATGGAGTCTAATGTCATCTATTTTATTTATGAAATGGTCGAGAAACTGCTCACATCTCTCAGTGGGTGCTTCCATAGGTTGGCTGGGATGAGGGCAAACCACTGAGTTGATTGCCTGAAATAAATACCTGGGGTTGTAGCAGCTACCAGCAATCAGATTGGGAAAAAATTGAATAACCACCTTCCTTAAATGCATGCTGACAGGCCAACATCAAACTTTTAAGGATATCAAGAGATACCTTGATATTGCTTTTTTCTATTTTTCTCAGCTCTCCTACATTGCCTCATTAACTCCCTTGTATAGTCATTAAGCCAGGGGTGGGTGTTATGTTTTGCTCATTTCATCTTGATAAGGGCAATGTCATAAAGGATAGTTTGACATCTTCTATTAAAATTATCTAGTAAATCATTTATAAAGAGATCCTTCTGATTAAGGCTATTGGTGGCGAAAGCAGCCAAGAACTTTTTATAGAAACTGGTACCTCACTTGGAATTGAAAGATGGGAGAGATAATACATTGTTAACATAGTTTTCATGCTGTCTGACAAATGTGTCATGTCCACAACTTGAGGATTAGATCACATCTTGACTTTCACTGCCATATTTACCCTCTTGTTTGTTTGTTGGCTCTGACTCCAGATGGCCAGTCAGCCCGAGGTTAACAGTCTGTCAGTCAGGATAGAGGAGGTGACTGTGATGAGCAAAGGTTGGGATACATGACTGACTACAGTAGAAAGATAAAACAATTATTTTATATCCACGTGCCCGCACAATTCTTCTTATTAAATGATTTATTGTTGAAAAAAATGAATGCAATTTAAAATATAAAAGAATATACTGTGTTTGGTGCTGCCTACAAGTTATTTTCATATGGATACATGCAAAACTAGACGCAGTTGTTGTAAGGCTCTAAATTGTGGTAAGGGCTGAGATGAATTACTTATCTCCCTTTTCAGTTTAAATTTTCTAATGGATGGTAAGCCAGGAAGGATGCTCCTCAGTGCACCAGTTTTTGATCAGGTCTACAACTTACACACTTTTGATTCTGTCTGTGACACTTCATTTCCACAGGCACAAGATGCCAAGAAAACATCAAAACATGTATCAGACTCCTGAGACTTGAGGGTTGACATGTATGTACTGTATATGTGGGAATACAACTAGTTTTGATGTTTCACAGTAATTCCATGTCATAAAACACTCAAATAGATCAGTTATGTGATAGAATTATCTGACACTAAGGATGTACCTATCACATTCATCTTCTAGCATTTACTCTGGTTTCATAGTAGAGTTCTGATACCTGACCCAAACCACAACAAATAGAATATAGGCACTGTTCAGGAGAGGATATTCCAATTCAGATTTTCCAACATGCATTTTGTGCCTTTGTTCGTCTGTCCGTGTAAACTGTACGTTGTGTGCAGTGGTGGGGAGTATTACTAATTACATTACAATGGTATATTTAACATCATGCAACTTTTCCAGTAGTGACCATTGTTTTTTATAAATGCTATTTGGTTGTATTTTTGTCTTGAAGGAGAAAAGGAACAGACCTGGCTACACTGTTATCCACTAGTTGGTTCAATGGAATCTACAGTCACTTCCCTGTCCTCTGATTCACAAGCAAATGAATGATAGGGTTTTGCACTTTGCTGTACATTTTTTAAGGCAGCAATCACTCATATCAATAATAACAATACCAGCTTCAGCTCCATTCAGTTTTGAAATTTCAAATGTGCTTCTACCATCAACTATCAACAAGCCAGACCCATAGCATTTCCTATGCGAGTTTTAGTAGTGGCTTAAATGCAATCTATAGCTAGACTAAAGAAAACATTAGATGTCCAGTTAGTTAACACAACAGCTTGGGTTTTACAGACACCAAGTAAAACATCAAAATACCTAGAGTACAGTCCAAAATGGAAAATATTATTATAAAACTTACATCACTTTGTGTTACTCTTGGGGATTTCCCACTGCTTGGATGAAAAATTTTAATATTGATAGGTGATATTTATTATGCACTCTTGAAACTTATATAGTCTGCTTCAGTTTCTAGGAAATATGTTTTTCCCATGTCAACCCCCTGTTTCTTACAATTTGCCTCAGGGGACTTTCCAGGGGATTTCTCTAAAGGGCATCATATTTCCTCAATTTTAATAAAAAACATGAATTCAGCTGTCATGTTGGCAATGATATCATTACAAAGATCTGAATGGGGAACTGCAATATATGTCAAGCAACAAAATCCAACCCCTGGTACAAACTGTTCCTGCAGGAGCAGTTTGTGGTGTGCAGTGCAGCATTATAGAACATCCATAGGATCCACCCTAGGGATTCATCACCCATAAACATGGCTTTACAAGCGAGCGCCAAAGTGTTCAGTAAATACAGTGAGAGTGAGAGTACTCAGTAGAGATGCAGGCCTCTTGTGGATAATGTACGGGCACTCTGAGTCACACAGTACGCCTACGGCATTTAGTGGCATTAAGAAAGGGTCATTCAGTTGTCATTAAACTGGGAGAGGAGTGTGTTCACTCTGAGTAAATGGCACCAGATATAATATTTACTATGGGATAAACAAGTGAGATAGCAGACAATAAAAATATATGCAGCATGGATTTGTATGTTAAACAGTGTGAGAGGTCAACATGTTATTAGCATACAGAACTCCAGTCAGTCACAGAGGACTATATATAATTTACATATTCGACTGACACTGTAAAGTATTTAAAATAAAACATGTTGACCAGAGTGCAGCACTTTTTCTTAGAAAGGCTTATAAAATGGACAGAGTAATAACCCAATCTGCATAAACCAGTCTACTGGAATATAAAAGGAAAACCAAATAGTAGAAAAGATACAAGCTGATTTTGCATGCTGTCTTCAACTGGAAGAATTGGATTTAATTACCAAAATAAGGGGTGCAGTAACACTTATTTTCTTTGTGATTAATCTGATGATTATTTTCTCAATTCATCTGGAGAAGTTGCTGGAAATTTGCTAGCCATCCAACTTTTGATGTCACTAAAGTTAATTCAATTACACAACTTATTCAGGCACTGAATGTAATTATAATCAGACATAAACGCGCTACACAAGTACCATGTGTGCTTAAATTCAGGACAACCAGTCTGTTCAATTTTAAGCTTCAGATACATTCATGTTCTGACTGCCAGCATTCACTGCCACTTCCTGCAGCTGCCAAGGAAAACAGTTTGAATTAGGGGTCTTGTGGCAGATAAAAAAATTGGTCGGAAGTACACTCAGGGGAGTCATGCAGTAATTTGTTTTGAGGGGTAATTTAACAATACAGATATTAATATTCACACCAAACCATGCTGTTATCTGCTTTGGCTTTTATGTTTATGATCAAACCACACCTCTATCTGTACCTATCTATAGCTGTAATTGAATGACACTTATTAACTTGTACATCTTGCTTAGGGATTCAGGGATGCTCAGTTGCACTGCTCGGTGTACAGTATGTACCTGTTTGGATGACCAGGGACTACAAACAAAATTGAGCTTTTTACAGGTTCCTTTTCAGTTTTTTCTGATGTGCATTAATCTGGGGTTGGAAGGTGGAATCTTGGTAGGAGGAGGGGAGGGTCACTACACCCATCAGCTGATCTCTTTCTCTGGGCCTTTAGTGAAAGCTACCTTGCCCCATTCTACAGACCCCTACCGTCTTTATAGCTCTCATACCGGGCCCATTCCAGGTACAGGGCCTCCTCAGTGTGTGCAGCACCACTTAGTTTGTTCACAGCTGCTACAGTAGCAAAGCGTAGAGTATTGTACCTACATGTGAATACCTAACTTTGCAATACAAGTGCAGTGGCCAAATCACACCAATCCCTCCTTCTCTACAGAAACCTAGGTTATCAAGGGTGGCTCATTTAAACTGTAGGCATAAGACATAAGATACTACCCTGAAACTCTGACTACAATGATCCTGAACGTAGAACACCTGGTATCAATGTTGGGTAGCTAGCTAGCAATAGTTCATTAGTTCTCACCCTTTCTTTGACAACAAAGAAGTTCTCGTTCTTCACCTCTCAAACAGCAGCATTACTGACCCATCCAGATCAAAATTACATATAGCTGTCTGTACTTTTGTATGCTTTCATCCTGGCGGCAGTGTAAGAGGAGGGATTCTCCACAAGATAGATGTTAACATCAACAAAGTAGAGCTCTGGCAGGGACTTAACTGTTTTCATGGACTGAAATACTGTGGCAGGTGCTGCATATGGATCACAAGTGCTCACAATTTGCAGTTTGTTCACGTATCTTCAGAACCTTTAAAGCTTCCCCAAAACTGTAAAAGTTTGTTGACAGAAGTCAGATTGGAGGGTACATGTCCCCTCGTCCCCAGTGGAAATGACTGCTGACTGCATGCAGTAGTCTATTACCTGACTTCCTGACTTAATGATACTGAAGTCTTCTCCAAGGAGGCTGACTGGACATCGGAACACTGTCTTTAATGTACACCAAAAGCCTTTACTGTTTCTTGACATACAGCAATTAAAAGCAGACAGGAGAGAGGAAACGTTCAATATTCTCACAGAGTAGAGAGCACAATGAATTAATTAAGCTCTAGTGTCTGGCTGCTCATTAGCATTCTGTCGTACTCTTCTGTCACCGTGCATGTATTCTCGAGGCCGCAAACCTCACCAAGTCCTTGAGCAGCATTATTTTTTATGCTGGGTTATGTAATACTTGTGGCAATGTGTGTTCTGTACAGCTCGAGGACAATCCATCATGACTCGCTTACTAAAACTCCAGAAGTGGAGTTTAAACCTTCTAATGCTTCCACTCATGCATGCCTAGTCATTTTTTAATGTTGGAGCATGACGCTGAGGTAGAGAATGATAGCACACTGCAGGCGTTGCATGTCTGATCCTAATATTAGATTGCTTGATTGTATTGAAGCTATCAGCGGAACAAAATCACCCCCCTTTTCAAAGCTAGGTTTTCTAGATTTTCAGCTCATTTAGATGTGGTAAGAGACCAAATTTAATATAACAACATTTTGTTGCATCTAACCATCTCTGCTCATTTTAAATGTCAGTGTGGCAGATCTCACAACACAGCTGCTGTCACAAACCCGTACATTTGTGCTGACAATATTGCAATCATAAAATCAAGATTTTATCCGTGGCTCAGCAGCTTGGTATAACTACAGGTCAACATACTATAGTATTTATGAGGCACGATCAACAGAAACAAAATAATATGAGGTTCTGCTGCCAAACGTGTACGGTTTACCAATCCGGTCCCTTGGGTTAGTCATTCTTTTTTATGGATTTCCACATGAATACTTCTTTCCACTCTATCCTATGACCTCTGCGGGTGGTTTCATAGGCTACATTCAGACAGACATTTGTTTTCGGAGCACCTACAGTGCATCATACCTGTGCAAGCGAAAAAGATGTCAAGGAAAAATGATTTTACTATTTTTGTCCATGGGACCACTCATAATCACAGGTTCATCGGTTCAGTCCCCCTCTCTATGGACAAAATACTAAACCCCAAATTCACACGACGGTCAGGCCAGCACCTTCCAATTGGTGTAAGTGTGTTCCTGTGAGAGCTTTGGCTACAAGACATAGATGTAAGTTTTGGTCATTATTAACCCATTATGAACCCATTGAATGTGAAAAAAATACCTTAAACATGAATGCAGAATGTATTTTTTTATTCTACCAGTCTCATTACACAATCTGATATCGGTAGTAACAGTGCAATACAAAAATGACAGAAGGGTATATGTTTCAGTCAACACACAACTGCTTTAATGAGAATATTTTTGTTTTCCAGAAGAAACATACATTCTCTGTGTGAGTCTCATTTAAATACAATGACAATGAACTTTAAGAAGTTTTGATTAAATGTGAGTTTACTTAGTCACTTACCCATTCATCCATAAGCTTTTATCATCCTGTCACTTTTTTCGCTGCCTAGATTTCACCTTCAATTAAGAATGTTTACTACATCACATCATGGGAGAGTAGTTGGGTTGAGGAAAGTATGTGGTTGGCAGAATAAAAACGATACGAAGGGATAAGCCAGTATGAAAGTAACAAGGCAATTTTCTCCAAGCCCATAAAATTTAGATGATATGTCTAACTGCATCACCACATACAGCACACGTATGTAAAAGTAAAAGTACTTACTTAGTGCAGAGTTTTTCAGTATGGAGGCAAGTCAGGTAAAACTGTCAGGATGATACGGGCTGTGTGTGTTACAGTGTGTGTGTGTGTGTGTGTGTGGAGACATTCAGATCATCCTTGCCTGGGGAAGTGTGGGTACGGTCCGTGTCTCTTTTGTCTGCACTGGTTTGAAGCATGTACTGAGGTTACAGGGGACTAACATCTGTCTCATCTGTATTTATTTTAACTTATTTAAATATAAATATTACTTATATGCTCTGTATGTTCATATAGTTATACTGTAAAAGTTTGAAACTCAAAATGAATCTGAATACATTTTTTATTAAGATAAAGGACATTATATAGTTGCAATTACACTTTAATAAGGACATTGCCAGCTTTAAAAATAAAAATAAAAATAAAAACAAGAACATAATAAATGTCCCAACAGATGGGGTCAAAAGTAACAACTACTGTTCAAAGTCAAATTATACTCAAGTTGTTCCACATTTGTACAAACTAGCACCTGGTATTGATAGAACACACATGTAAGTTGTTGACTGTCTATAACATTATCTTTTTAAATAAGGTTTATCTGAAAATCAGTCATTACATAGTCAAATTAAACACACTATTACAAAGTGGGAACAACCTCTGAAGTTGTAAATTCTTAAATTAAAGATCATGGATTATGTCAAAACTGAGAGTTTAAATTACTACACTATATTCTACAGTTCAGTCTAGATATAATGATGGAAAATGGCAAGTCTTGACATTACATAATGCAGTTTGTGAAAATAGCACAACCATCAAACAGTGAGGCACAAGCTGAGGTTGAATCTAATTCGCTGATTCCTGAAATTTCTGTGTAGTGTTTCAACATCAGTGAATCAGTGCCACGATTTACTGATCTGGACACACTGCGAGATCATCTTAACTCACTGCATCACTATCTGGTACTCACCAGAAGTTCCTGCAGGAAACTATACGATCAGCTGAGATCACAGGTGTCTCTCTTTCCTCCATGGACATCTATTGGATCAGTAAAGACCACCAACATAATAACTGACCCCACCCATCCCTCCCACCACCTCTTTGCACTCCTGTCATCTGGAAGGAGCCTCCAGAGCATCTGTGCAAGATCTACATGACTTTGCAATGTTTTTTTCCCCCCAAACCATTAGAACTCTGAACATCCCTACCTACAACACCATGAGATGACACATCTGGACGCAACTGCACCAGCACTTTAACCCTTATATACTGTTCAGGGTCTAATTTGTTTTTTTCTTTAATTGTCTCCATCAATAAAATGTGTAAGAACTAAAGAATACACTCTCTCTGCTCTCTGAAAGCTTCATTAAGGATTAATCACCAATTTATTCATGACTGAAGAAGTGTTCATGAATGATTTGTAGTTCCGAAATGAGGGAATACTTTGTAATGCCTGAACATGAACAGTATGTAAGGGTTAATACATCAGCACTAGCTGTCCTTTAACCTCATTGCACAAAGTAAACACTAAGCACTTTACTTTAAAAGCTGCTCTTCTTTTTATGATTTTAAGTTTTTATGTTTAAATGTCTTTTGTTTGTTTGTTTTTAACGTGGAAAATGACCGATCAGTTCTGACCGATCTGTTTGCTGAGTATATTTGGAATTTTTCAGCACAAAACTAGAGGAGAAAACACATGAAAAAACTACATCACCATTTTATTCCCTTGAGCTTTAATTAGGATTTACACCTCACAAGCAGTATGGTACAAGATGCTACTGTATATAACAGGAAAATTAAGTTTTGTTCAAACAGAGGAGGCCTAGATAAAAACCTGTCTGACTGACACAAGCAAACATACCCCAAAGCTTTCCATATCAGCCCTGAGGCAAACTAAAGCAAATATTCTGTAAGTTATAAAACATATATATTCACATATCAGATATAAGTCAGCCCAGATCTCTTATATGAATTCTTTCATTCTTCATGCATTTCACCTCATGAGCTTCAAACACTTGATGATTTATCAATGTAGCATTTACGAGCACAACATAACATCTAATTGCTATCATCATTCTTGGAATAGCAAGTCCTGAGGGAATACAATGAAAAGAAATGAATATGTTGATATCTACAATGATCTGTTCTCCACAGGGTTGCATTGCTCAATCATACTGATATGATTTGGTCTTTTTCTGGAAGTCTCTGCTGGTTTCTGCCTGAGCTTGTTCTTGAACAGATGTGTAAAGTCGCCCTGCTACTTTAAAATTTTAAATTATTTCCAAGTTGTAAACACAACATTGACGTTATAATCAACTTTTTTTTTTTTTTTTTTAATTACACATCCTGCAGTCACAGCCATCATAATTATAGCTCTTTGTCTGCTAAATAGTGGGTAAGTATGTTTATTTCGGGAGCATAAAATCAAAGTACGCTTTATAAATGTATTATTTTAGAAAGAGGATAACAATACAGAACAAAAGTATACGTGCAGACAACACATACAGGAAATTGTAGCAATTATAATTAAATCAGCTTCTACCAGCTGAGTAGAGATCTCACAGTGAGCAGTAGGAGATGAGGAGAGGAGCAGGGGTAGGGGTAGGTTGATCTCAGGTCTCTCCACTGACGGCCTGAGGTAGGAGGAGCAGGGGAATCTAGCGCACCTGATTTTGTACAGTAGCCTAATGATGCAAAAAGTAAAGTAAACTAAACCACTATTCATAGTGTATGTACTACATACAGGAGGGTTGACAGTAGGGCTGGGCGATATGGACAAAATCAAGTATCACAATATTTTTGACCAAATACCTCGATATCAATGTTGCAATATTGCACAATTACATTTTTAATAAATAATCATCGGTAATGTGGCTATAGTGACAAAGTGGGTACCAAGTAAATAAGAGAACAGCTCGCACAGCCTGAAAATTACATAATTTACAGTGATGCAGCATTTAAAACCAGGAAAAGACAATGCTGATGACATACAGTATCATGATATTACAATATCCAAAATCTAAGACGATATCTAGTCTCATATCATGACAGATATAATATCGACATATACCTGTAGCCCAGCCCTAATTAATAGTGATTTATGAGTTTGTTGTTCTATTTGTGTGATATAGCATTTGTGCAATTTACCTCTATTTTACTAGCAATATGTTATAAATTGGAGGGGGGGGGGGGGCACTCAAGGAGAGTTCGCCCAGGCCGCCATACAAGCTAGAACCAGCACTGAGCTGTAGTACATGTTTTACTATGTTCACTCTGCATCTGCTCCCCTTGCCATGTGATGCTTAGCAGGTAGTGTACAGTGGAGTTTTAAGACATTGGCTGATGCTTCTCTGTAGGTTCATCACTATGAGTGTCGCCTCCCACAACACACATTATCATTTGATACATTGCTGTCATAAAAGTGTTGACTACAGCTACTTTAAGACTCTCACTGGCTAGCCTGGCAGCAGCTGACACTCCGTATAATGGATTCCACTAAGGGAGGTAGAGTTGTAGCCTACTTCATCAAGCCACAGGGCGTTAGAGAAACACGCCCCACCAGATTGCAGTCTTTTCCACTGAATCAGGAGTAGTACAGTCAGCTTGCACTTGCATAGCATGAATGGTGAATGAATCAATAAGAAGACACTACTGAGGAGGAAATAACACTAAAGACACACATACTATAACCACAGTTTAAATCATCAAATGCAATTTCTATACATCAAGCTTGACACTTTTTTTAGCAGCATTTTGGGTTAGTAATGTCTTCTTCTGCAGCTACCAAACTTACAAGCTGTTGTCACTGTAACACTGCACATTATTTTAACAGATAATTTAAAAAAAAAACAGCAATATGTGATAGTATATGTCTTATATGATTTGAGCGAGTCTAATCACTCACATTGAGGAAGGAAATAGGCGTAGAAAACCAACAGAACAGCAGTTATCAGGGCTCATGCAATAAATCACATAAGCAGTGTCTGGTGCTCGTAATTAAAACAAATGTTTAACAAAATTCTAAATGATTTGTTGGCCTATTCTCTATCAAAGTGCCTTCCCCCTGGGTGTCTGTGTTTTTCTGTGCGTTTACTTGGACTTGCATCAGTGACAGTGGTGTAAGAAGGTCTGTCTGGTGAAATACTGAGCCCAAGATTAAATATGCTTTCATACAGAGATTCTGCCAATGCAGTAACTTGTAGTATAAACACCAGTCTTTATACCTCAATCCCTTAAATCCTCTCAATAAACTTCCACTGCACAGTTTGGGTGTAAAATGACTTACTACCTGCTTCAATAAACTACCTACATCATGTGTTATTTACTTTGAAGAACTCCACAGGTTGCTGCAGTGCCGTATGCTCTAAAATCTACTGTTTTTATTGAGAGAACATCAAACATTGCATTAAATTACACAAACAGCTCAGATAGCTACACAATACAAAGACAATAATTCAAACAACATGTGACTATGTGGTTTCAGCAGCAACACCAGCTTCCATATCAACCACAACAGCAAGCCTGAAAACATCTGCATCATAATGGACAGATTAAACATTGTATACATTAGTTGAACAAAGATTATGAGAATATATTAGACATTTCTTGATAGAAATTATATCAAAATGCATTTTAATGCTGAAACCATCTTAAAATATTGCATTTCCCACTGAGAATAAAAGTATTGGCAGGAATGTTACAAGACATGGAAAAATAACTGCAGCTGGAAATGAGATGACAGATTATTAAATCCAGCAGTTAAATTGGACCATAAAACTAAACCAATCAGCTGAAAGATGCTAAAACACTCCCAAGAGCTCAAAGGAACTTCAAAGGAAGTTGGGAGGTAATTATTTGAGTATTTGTCACTATGACGACCCCTTTGACATTATACAGTGATCGTTGAAAAAAAATATTGATCAGCGCAGTTTTAAGATTAGAGGTAGATTATAATACCTAGTAAAGATTAGAGACAGTAAACATGAATGGCAGGTCTGTAATGGAACAGTCTCTGGTCTCCAGCATACAACCTGGATGTGTTTAAAAGTCTGTCTGCCACCCCGTCCTCCACACCACCACTTTCACTTCTCACCTCACTGCATAATGATACACTCCCTCCTGCACTGGCACTGCCCATTCTGACTGCCAGAGCTGCTCAATATGAATATAGTACAGAGAATTTACCAGACACCAAGGAAGAGATTTGGCCATTTTCTCATGGAGTCGAGGTTTTCTTGGCTAGAGAGCTCACACACTGCTTCCCAAAAGACTGTTTGGCTTCTCAAGTTTTGAACAATTACTTCCTGTGTGCTGAGCAGTGACCAGACAACAGAAACTCAGTCTGATGAATGCGATGAATCCATAGCCTTTCAATGAAAGCATTGAAAATGAAGCTGGACCCAAGTGCTGATACTCACGGAGACAGGGAGATGATAGGAAGTATTTATTTCTGAAGGCTGGGGGAAGGGAATACAGGCCTGGGGAAGCTGAGACGCTGGGCCTGGGGTGTGGGCTCCAACCTGGGAACCAGGAGCTGAGGCTTGAGCAGGGAGATGGAAAACTGGGATGAGGGCTTGGGCAGACAGTTGGGGCGAAGTAAGGCAGGGGAAAGCCAGACACAGTGGGGTTCTGGGGAGCTGATGAGATAGACAAGGCAGGAGGTCTGGAAACAGGCTGAGGTTAACAGCAGGTACAGGGAAACAGGTATTAGGCAAAGGCAGAACACTGACGGAACAGTAACAAGAATCAAAAAGGCTAGAAGTGTAACACTACTATATGGCAGCATGGAAGTGGCAGAGAGTCTTGGTAGAGAAGGGATGACTTAAAGAGATGAAGTGCAGCTGGTGTGGCTCTCCATTCACACACATGGAAAGAGAGCTCCTATGAGAGCAGCAGCAGGCCAGGGAGCCACTGCAATTGAGGTAGAGGGTGTGGTAGATGATATGCCAATGGTAGATCTGACATTTCGGTGATAGCGGCTGATTAAGCCTCGAATTTGTCTGAAATTGTGGCTGAGTGCGGCTCCACCGGCACAGCTCGTTCTGTGTGCACGCAGCATGCAAAGAGCGAACATGACATCCATCCACAGAATGGTACACACACATTTCACTTCATCAGTCACACGGCGGTATCAAAACATAAACACAATCAATCACCGCGGCATGGTCCTGCGCAATATGGTCAGTGAGTGATGAATGAAGGGAAGGTTGGGGGGGGCTTTTAGCAGGGGGCTGAGCCACATTATGGATTATTTGGAACGACACGAACACCTTAGCTGCAGTAGAAAGCTTCGACCATGTTGATTATTGTTTGCTTGATCGATTTTCATTGTGAAATGTCCCTCAGGCGTATGTCATACCGAGGTTATGTAGCTCGGTAAATTCTCAATACATACTCCTCAACACAAATCCTCTCTGATCCTGTTTGGGTCTCTCTCTCTCTCTCACACACACACACACACACACACACACACACACACACACACAATATATCTTTTCATTGCCACTACCCACTGCGCTAACATCAGGCCTGGCAGCATGACTCACAGACCAACCACTTGCCTTTAACAGTTTTCATCTCAAATGTGCTTTAAAAGGGATTTGAGAGGATCCAGATTTATTAAATTTAGCCTTATGATTAAACTGAATATATCCAAAGTAATTTCAGAATAAATGAAAGAATACTAAGATGTAAAATACTGGTGTATAAGCATGTGATATGGTATTTGATCATGAACAGATGACTTGGTAGAAAGATATATCGAATATTACAAATACATCTGTTGATTGAAGGCACATCTGTCATACTGTAGATGTACTGTACTATATTGTTGTCTGATAGGCTTATCTATTGCAGAAGATGAAAAAAGCTGGACAAATATATTGTACACAGCATGGATATAGACAGATATAGTCTTAATCGTCTCTCAGGGAATTTGTTTTCACAGCATGAACATTTTCCACATGGAAAAATACAAATTGCCGCACCGCAAACACACAGATATACATAAACACATCACATATCATGTGATGATCCCCCACCTGTATACAAGTATGTGTACTGTACACACACCCACAGAGGAGTCTGTATATGTACATTGTGTTAATGAGGCAGGTTTGTTCAGTGCTGCTATGGCAAGAGACAAAATGTATGCCAAAGTAAATGATTCTCCATGTTGGGGTCCTGTATCTATGGCCTCATGGCAGTAGTGTGAAGTGTGGATTGACCAGGTGATCAGTGTCTGTTGTGATTGCAAGGCATGTGAAGTATCTGTTGTTCATGTCTGACAGATTGGGTGTAGGGTAGTCAATGATGTGTGAGGTAAGTTTGTTTCTGTAGAAGATGGGTTACATGGTAAAGAAATAGGGGAATAGTACAGCAGGAGACTTGGGGTCAACCGAAAGTGTTTCTAAGTGTATGGATGACGTGGAGTCTCTGCTGGGATCGTTTATGGATATCGGCGATGTGCTGATCAAAGCTGAGTTTACTGTTTAAAGTGAGTCCAAGATATCTGAAGTTGTTGACCCGTTCTACTGTCTCAGGGTTCAGTCCAGTATGGGGTGTGTTTGATGTGTTAATGTGTTCTTTCACCTTGACCAGTTCATGTTCAGTTGGAGGTAGTGTGCCATGTGAAATGAGAAATGGTGATTGATAACTGGTGATGAAGTTATTGTCATTGACAGTGTTGGGGGAGTTCTTGGATTACTTTTTTGATTTGCGGTCTACAATTCAACTACTCGGTTGTTTAGTTACATTTTCAAAAAGGTAATCTGTTATTATTTTTTAACCAACTACTCCTGTAGCTACCTTTTTGCCACAAGAAAAAGAAAATCTGCCACCAACTGCACCTTTACTACTTTTTTGGCAGGCAGACACGTGGCTTCTACTTCATGGAAATATTTGTATTCATTTGAATTTGTGGGAATTACAGTAAGATGCAAGTTTGTTCAGGTAACAAGAGCCTGTTGCCCTGTTGCTGTGTGATGATGGTACTCATATTTAAAAGGAGTTCTTAACGAAAACAACATGCGTGAGGAATCACAAAGGGATTTCTCATTTTCGGTAACGCAAAAGTACTCTGACCAGTTACTTTTCTCAGAAGGTAATGCTGCAATATGATAAGTTACTTTTTAGTGGCAGTAATT